>NC_090276.1:69344166-70675000 GCF_040414725.1 Anabrus simplex
TAATAATAATAATAATAATAATAATAATAATAATAATAATAATAATAATAATAATCACCATCATGTATGTATATTTGAAACACTTTCGGCAAAATGGTATGTTCACTGACATTTTCACTCACTTTTAGATATTACTAGTGGTTTTACTTCACTTCACTTCACTTCACTTCACTTCACTTCACTTCACTTCACTTTCACTTAGTATTTTGTGACAGCACTTGTGGTGCCTGTGTTGGCCGGTACAGTAATCAGGTGATGTGTCACCGTAGTCAGGAGCATCTCTTGCTGTTATACCTTGTGATTGTTGAGACTTTGGGACGGTGACATTGGAGTGTTGGTGGAAGTTACGTGATTGGTGAAGGGAAGAGACGAGAGTATTCAGGTGTTCGGTTGTCGTTTAGGATTGCGGTGGCTAGCGGTGATAGTGGGAGGGCTCCTCTTATTATAGGGTTGTTACGGAGGGTGCATTTTGTCAAATACTGGAGGCGTAATTTGTGTAGATATGATATAATTTTTAAGAAGGTATAGCAAGGAGTGAAATTGGTGAAGATGGTGTGTTATACGTATAGCATGACGGTCGAGTCTATTGAGTCTAACTTATTGAGTTGGGTGGGCAGTAATCCATGACAGAGAGGCGTAAGTTATTAATGGTCGGATGAAAGTCTTATAAACGTTAATTATTTGGGTGGGTTTTAGTCCCCAGGTGAATCCCGTCACGGATCTGAGTGCTCGGAAACTGTTAATAGCTTTTATATGGATATCTGCCAGGTTTTGATTCTATTGCAGACTATTTTGAAGTTTAATTCCTAAGTATGTTAGTCGGTTAGTTTCAACAAAGGGTTATGTGGACTTTGTGACGTGCAGGGCAGAGGCAGGATTTATTTCGGAAAAGTATGAATTGGGTCTTATTAGGATTGATGGAAATGTGCCATTGGTTGAGCCAAGTTTCAAGAGTGTTCAAGTATTTCTGTAGTCTATTGTTGAGAGATGTAAAGGTAGGGCTGAAGGCTAGTATGGCAAGGTCATCAGCATATTGGTAGAGTCGTAATGGTGGTGCTGGGTGCGGGATATCGTAAGTGTGTAGTGTATATAGGAAAGGAGAGATTGGAGAGCCTTGAGGTGGTCTTGGGTGGAAAAGTGGCGTATGAAGCCGGCTTGGGAGGATGGGAGGAGGAGGTTGAGAGAGTGTGAATATCTCGACATTCTTTTATATAAAATTCCTACAAATATTTTACTGAGAACTGTGTGGAGTGAAATTGGTCTATAGCAGGGCCTCTCACAGTGCAAAAGACGACTTCGCTTGGTTGACGAGAGTGCAGACCCCCACTCCTCCATTTGGAGCAATAGCGCTGTCTCGCTCTTTCCTCACGCCTGTCTCGCTTGCTCCGCCTGTCTCCCTCTTCCTGACTTGCTCCGTAGCGCTCCAAATTCGAGCCGTGTTGAGCCAAGCTTAGCCGAGTAGGCCAGAGATGAAGCGTTGGGCCGAGCCGAGCCGAATGGGACCGATGCAGGAACTCTGCGTCTCAATTTGCACGCGTGAGATTTTGGGTGTTTGAGAGGCCCTGGTCTATAGGAATGAATGTCGGACGGGAGCTTGTTAGGTTTTAGGAATAGTAATATGATAGATTTACCCCAGTGTTCTGGAAAAACACCGGTGTATAGCATAGTGTTATAGATAGAGCAGACTATGCTGATTAGGATGAGTGGGGCATCTTTAATGTGACGTCAGGTGATATTATCTGGGTCGGGAGCGGTGTTGCGTTTTTTTAACGTAGAAAGTTTAGGATTTCTTGAGGGGTGATTGGAGCGTTAAGTGGGTGGGTGTAATCCAGTTCACGCAAGTGACTGAAGGAGGGTTGTAGATGAGGGAGATCTGGGTTATTATACTGGAATATTGTACGTTCTTCAGGATGTTCGTAGCGTGGTATTTGTGAGGGAGAAAAGACTTGAGAGTAGTGGTCGGCAAAGGCGTCTGCCTTTTGTTTATCTGTAGTAGGAGGGTTGGGAGCGACATGAATAGGATAGGTAGGTCAGTCTTCGAAATGTAGTCCAGAACTTGTTAGAGTCGTGCATATCAGATAGTTCTGAGCATGCGGTAGTTCATTGTTTTTGTTTTATTGCTTTAATGTACGAGCGTGCGTGTCTTAGTGTTCTTCTGTGTTCGCGTAAAATCGTATTGTCACGAGTACGTACGTAGGAGTTGAACAGTTCGTGGGCTAGTTTTAATAAGGATAGTGCTTTGGGGGGGGGGGAATTGGGGGTTTTGTAGGGTGGTAGGAATGTCTTTGGAATATGTCGTTGGTCAGCTGTTGTTATTACTTGCTTTACTGGACTGATTAGTGTGTGTAGTTTCGGGATGGTTGTAGGAAGGGTGGGGTGAGGTGGTGGTGGTGGTGATTATTGTTTTAAGAGGAAGTACAACTAGGCAACCATCCTCTATATAACACTAATCAGACGGAAAAATGGAAGGGATCCGACACTTCGAAAAATGAAGGTATAAATCAAAGGAAGACAAGGGCCACGAAGGGCGTGAAAATGAAAGACTCCCTAGCCCTCGCAAACCTAATAGCGTCGGGGTCGGAAAAGAACAAGAGTTGACCAAGGGAGGTCGGATAGGATAGATGAAAGTGCAGAACCTGGCACAAGTAAGTGGAAGCAATGCCAGGGCTCAGCTAAGGGCCCCGTGGTCGCCAACCCACGCTCCAAAGTTCAGAGCCCCTGGGCCCCCATTTAGTCGCCTCTTACGACAGGCAGGGGATACCGTGGGTGTTATTCTACCGCCCCCACCCACAGGGGGTAAGGGTGGGGTGAGGGGATGCTGGAACAGATCTGTTATTGTTTGGCGGTATTGTTGCCCGTTGGTTTGAAGATAATGTCTGGTGGGAGGAGGGCGAGTATATTGGTTACGTAATGCGTAGGATATGTTAGGGATGGTAATTATTGCTGGTGTGTGGTCGGAGTCTATACATAGAGCTTTTTTCTATTACTGGGTTGGTAGAGAGGGAGGGTGATAAGATAAGAAGGTCAGGATGGAGTTAGAAATAGGGCGGGTATGGAAGGGGAAGGGAATCTGTACTCCCAGGGTTTCAGAGATGACTGTATTAAAATAATTAGATTGTGTTACATTATATGAATTGATATTAATGTCAGCTATAAATATGTAGTTACGAAAAGTTGAATCTATGTATTTAATGAAATCTACTGGAGGGGTAGAACTGGGTGTAAGGTACATTGTTATTACTGCTATAGTGGTGTTGTTTGGAAGATATGTTTCTATTATTAAGATTTCTGTGAAATCATTCGTAAAATTATAAGAGAAAGATTTAATTGTTGTATGCTTTTTGATTCCTATTGCCACACCTCCTCGAGCTTGTCCTGGTCTATCCGCTCTGTGGAGGTGGTATGACGTAAAATGTGGCCTTTGTTTTGGAGTCAGAAATGTTTCATTTAAGATAAAATCTGGGTCGTGCAGCGAAAGGGAATTGTCCAGTAGAGCACGGCTGGTGTTCATAGAACCGATGTTTGTGTAGTATATTTTAACCATTAATTAATTATGGGCACAGCGTTTAAGGGAAAGAATTCATAGTGCATCGTATTCCCCGAGTACGCTATGTCCACGTGAGTGTTAAACACCAGTCGCGCTGCTAGCTGGACTTGGGATAGAATATGAGGACGGTTAAAAGGAAGGACGTTCTGTAACACCATACTCAGAAATCGTATGTTTTCAGAGCTGGGGATGGGGAGTGCAGATGAGGGAGCGGGGGTGGAGAGATCCTGGGAGATAACTGGGACTACGGATTCTGGTTGGGTAGGTTCTGGGGCGGGGCGGGCTTTACACTTATATGAAAAAGTTGGATGTGGATAGTTACAATTGACACACTTCGGAGATGACTTATTAACATACTTTGGATAGGATGTTCCTGTCCACAAATAACACATACCTCTGGGTGCACGCGAAGGGTGCCTGGAGCGTGGTGGTATCTCTGGCAACGATCACACCTGATCTTCTGGGGCGGTGAGGATCTTGAAGGCTCCACTCGATGCCTGCGACGGTAGATGACGGCGCCGTCCCGCAGTAGGCCATCCAGCGTGTTTACATCCCTGGATAGTATCCGTATCAAGGAAGTTGGACCCGGGTTGTTTCGGATCCTGATGACCTTGTAGATCTGATGATCCTCTAGTTGTAGCTAGGCGGCGATCTCGTCCTCTGTCCAGTTCCGTTCCACTTGGTAGGCCACCACAGATAGAATTGGTGAGGGGTGAGAGAGTGGTGGTGGTGGTGATTATTGTTTTAAGAGGAAGTAAAACTAGGCAACCATCTTGTATATAACACTAATCAGAGAGAAAAATGGAAGGAGTCCGACACTTCGAAAAATGAAGGTATCGGCCAAAGGAAGACAAAGGCCACGAAGGGCGTGAAAATGAAAGACTCCCTAGCCCTCGCAAACCTAATAGCGTCGGGGTCGGAAAAGAACAAGAGTTGACCAAGGAAGGTCAGATAGGATAGATGAAAGTTAGGAGCCTGGCACAAATAAGTGGAGGCAATGCCAGGACTCAGCTAAGGGCCTCGTGGTCGCCAGCCCACGCTCCAAAATTCAGAGTCCCTGAGGCCCCTTTTAGTCGCCTCTTACGACAGGCAGGGGTTACCGTGGGTGTTATTCTACCGCCCCCACCCACAGGGGGTCGAGAGGGAGGGGCTCGGTGGTGGTGGTGATTATTGTTTTAAGAGGAAGTACAACTAGGCAACCATCCTCTATATAACACTAATCAGAGGGAAAAAAATGGAAGGGATCCGACACTTCGAAAAATGAAGATATCGACCAAAGTAAGAAAAGAGCCACGAAGGGCGTGAAAATGAAAGACTCCCTAGCCCTCGCAAACCTAATAGCGTCGGGGTAGGAGGACAACAAGAGTTGACCAAGGGAGGTCAGATAGGATAGATGAAAGTGAGGAGCCTGGCACAAGTAAGTGGAAGCAATGCCAGGACTCACCTGAGGGCCCTGTGGCCGCCACCCGACGCTCCAAAGTTCCGAGCCCCTGGAGCCCCTTTTAGTCGCCTCTTACGACAGGCAGGGGATACCGTGGGTATTATTCTACCGTCCCCACCCACAGGGGGACGAGGGGGGCTCGCCTGTTTGGAGCCTGCTGAGTGATACAACGACAGCTAACTTGCAACTAGAGGGAAAAAGTCGACGGCTGAAGACCTAGAGGACGTACACCGTTACCTTGGATGGACCAGATCAAGAGCTCGGCCAGGATAAGCTTACAGCAAGGGAGTCATCAAGCCCAAAACAGAGACTACTGGAGGCAGGTCACCAAAAGGCTTGCCGCGTGCTGCCACTACTGGGTTGGACTTAAAGAGAGAACTTCCAACAGAGCGCGCGAGTCAACACAGCGCCATCTTATCCCTTTCAGACCTGAAAGAAAACTGGCGGTGTGAATTTTTGTTTGTAGGTAAAAAACTGACTAAAATGCTCTTAAATACATGTATTTTTAGTTTATTCTACAAAATAAAAATTAACATCTGAAAAAAAGCACCCACACAATTGTGCGTGTCAGGACTTAGGTCACTACTTACAAAAAAGAAAAATTACCTCAATGCATGTGAATATACATATGTACATGATCAGTGTTCTATTGTACAGTGGGGAATAATTTAAAACAATTAAATCTTCCTTCAAACACAAGTAAACGTTACATTTTTCACATTGAGGAGGAGTTTTGCTATTACTGCCCTTTTGGCAGCAGCAGTTTGTCGTCAGACCTGAAGGAAATTTGGAGGTGTCTAAACGTCAAAAACTTACTAAAATGCTCTTAAATACATGTTTTTACAGTTTATTTTACAAACTAAGAACTATCGGCTGAAAAACAGAACCCACACAATTGTGCGTGTCAGGACTTCATTCACTACTTGCAAAAAATAAAAAAATTAAAAAAATTCAACTCAGTACATGTGAATATGCACATGTACATGATCAAATGTTCTATTTTACAGTGTGGAGCGATTTTAAACAATTAAAATCTTATACATTACATTTCTCACGTAGAGTACGAGTTTTGCTTTCACAGTCCTTTTTGTGACAGCACCCAGCACTCCTGCATGCATTGGCTGTAAGGAAACCTAGCCCGCACATTTGTGCGTATCAACATTCAAAACCTCATGATATTACGTACGATGTTGTAAGGGAGGCATTACTGTTTCCCGCCATATTCCTAATGAACTGTATTTTTGAACTCTTCTTCCTGCCCCCTGGTGGTCAAGTACAAAATACAAACATGCTACGGGTCCCGCACAAGCACTGCAGTCCGGTCTAGCGCCAAGAAAACATCAAATAAGCTCAGACATACATAAAATACGAACCCGCACAATTGTGCGTACACGGTCTGAAAGGGAACAGAGTATACATGTTACATCATATATTTACCACAACATTTTGCCTTACTTTGAAGCGCTGTTTCATGAATACCACGTTTCACATTTTAAATATTTTTTGCAACAGGTAGCCTCCTCTTTTATCTGTCAATTAAGACGTTAAACATAACCGTATTCTACCCGAACAATAAAAGCGTCTTAATTTTTTCTTTCCATGTATCCGTTGTCGAGAAACGTAAGTCTACGTTAAAACGAACGTAATATTTAATTATATGCAAATTATTTTTCGACTTAACTTGCCGATATTGGATTCATTGTATTCGTGTTCTAATACTGTAAGTGTCCGGCTCCATGGCTAAATGGTTAGCGTGCTGGCCTTTGGTCACAGGGGTCCCGAGTTCGATTCCGGCAGGGTCGGGAATTTTAACCTTAATTGGTTAATATCGCTGGCACGGGGGCTCGGTGTATGTGTCGTCCTCCTCATCATTTCATCCTCATCACGACGCGCAGGTCGCCTACGGGTGTCAAATCAAAAGACCTGCATCTGGCGAGCCAAACTTGTCCTCGGACACTCCCGGCACTAAAATCCATACGCCATTTCTTTAATACTGTAAGTAGCTTGTATCTGTCAATGATAGTTGAATACAACCATGACGGACGTAACCAAACAGCTTCATAACCTGAAACGCAATAGCACCACAAAGAGAGGAAATGTCACACGATTTATTACGGTATTATTTATTTCGTGTCAGAGTGTTGAAAAAACTTAAAATATAAGTAAGGTATTATATACAAACAAACCACAGTACATTTTATTTCACAAAACATGTTTCACGCAATGTTTTGCTGCAGAGGCAACATAAATTCTCAACAGAAATTCTCTTTTCAGTGGCTTGAGTCAAGTCTTCAAGTGTACAATGAAAAGGGCAGGACTGACAGTCATAAAGGTGTTGGGTAGTTTGTTGCTCCCCACAATCGCAGAAATAACCCCATTTTTTTAGGTTATCCTTGGATTTACCTACTCCACTCAAACGATTCAGTGCCTTCCAGGTTGTCCATTCCAAATGATGACCAGGGGGTGGAGATTCAGAAGGCACCATCCAATCAGAAAGATGCTCCATTTTTGCTCGCCACATATCACAACTTGCTGTTCTTGTAGGTTTATCCACAGCCTTAGAGACAATGAGGAAACTTTTCCTGGACTTCAGTCTTCTGGGTGGACGTCGGTGTTCAAATAACGGGTGGGTGTTTGGGAAATCCACCTTCGACCTCTCTTTCCTTGCAAGCACTTCTCGCCGAATGTCTGGAGGAGAAATACCAGCCAAGCAGCAGAGTTTGTCAGTGGGAGTAGGTTTCAGACACCCAGTTACTATTCTACATGTTTCATTAAGGCCTGCATCCATCCGCTTCGTATGGGCTGACCTGAACCAGACAGGACATGCATACTCAGGTGCAGAGAAACTCAAAGCAAGAGCTGAGGTTCTGAACAAAGTTGGATGGGCTCCCCATTTGCTTGAGCCAAGTTTACGGAGGATTTTATTTCGGGCTGAGACTTTCTGTCCAGAGTTAACACAGTGTTTCTTGTATGTTAAGGTCCGGTCTAAGGTGACACCCAGATACCATGGTGTAAAATAATGCTTCAGTTGCTTACCCTCCCACGTCACGCACAGCTGTCTAGTAGCTTCTCGATTTCGAAGATGAAATGCACACACCTGGGTCTTAGTCGGGTTTTGCATAGCCGGTTCTTCTGATAGTACACTCTAAGTTCCTTAAGTGCATTTGGGAGCTGCATTTCTGTGGTTTGAAAGTCGTCGCACTGGACCGCTAAAGCCAGGTCATCGGTATAAATGAAGCTTCTTGTATAGGAAGGCCTTGGGTGGTCATTCGTGTAGATGTTAAAGAGGATTGGCGAGAGGACACTGCCGTGGGGAAGACAATTCCGTTGATCCCTCCACCTACTGTACTTTCCTGAAACTCAACAAAGAACCGGCGATTCTGCAGGAGAGTCTCAACATCGATAAGTGATTATCCGTATTATCAGGCAAGACGCTAGCAAAGCCTGGATAAGCTTCTCCAATTAGATAACGTAATTTACGATCTTTTGTCGGACGACGAATTCATCACAGACATCGCAGTGTCTGAAGAGTACACTGACACTGCTAAACGTTCCATACATCACACCACATTATAAATAGGCGAAATACTTGCATCTTCAGTATCAGATGTCCATATCGTGCCACCTGCCATAGTATCAACAGCAATCACACACGCTCAATTAAACTGGCTGTTATAGAACTGGAAACCTCTTCCGGTGATATTGAAACTTGGTCGCGATTTTGGGTACACTTTCAATCAACTGTTGACCTGAACCCGTCATTAATAAACATGTATTTTTGAGAAGTTACCCTGAAGGTGTAGTCAAAAGATTAGTTGATGGGATCGCGTCCCGCAGACAATTATAATGAAAGAAAAACATCTTTCACTCTAAATATGGCGACAAAACCCACATCATTCAAACTCGTTTAGACTTGAAAAATCTTCATTCTCGTCGGTTTGTAAATGCTGAATCTTTAAACGAGACATAGGCTACGTCAAATGTAACCGTCGAGTAAAACTTCTTCAAACCCTAGGAGTAGATATTGACAGCTATGGTCGTATCGTTGCACCGAAAATTCTACGAACATTCTCTGAAGACATCTGCCGAAGATGGATCATCTTTGCAAAGAGAGAACGCATTACGGACGGCAATATCACTAAGGTGATGGAATTTTTGAATGATGAAGTTGAAACAGCTACTACGTAAAAGAAAATTCGAGGGAACTCATCTCTATCAGATGAACTTCTCCCGATAACTGCTTCATTCTATATTATAGTACCTGTGTTTTCTCCTGATCCATACAGAATTCTCCCAGTTAGATCATTTCGCTGGAGAATATATATAAAAACACAAAACAAGCAAGGTATATGGAGTTAATACGGCACGTGTGCCTGCATGGGTGAACTACCCTTTCTCCCAGTCGCGGATAACCAGCAACCCGGGGCGGAGTCCCTCTTACAAGCCTCCAGTCTCCTGTCTAACATTCACTCTCGTCTTCCCTCTCCCCTCCTCTCTACGGTATCCAGTATCAAAGGAGGCCATCATAAAAAAGTGTTTGTTTAAGGTTTCCTGTACCTACCACAACAGTCCCAGCTGACCTGGAGTTCTCCAGCCTTACGGATAACTACCAAGAACCAGTTTACGTCCAACCTCCCCTTCACCCCCTTTTATCTAAAATCCTTCCCAAATATTTCGGATAGGTAACTCAGTTTTCTAATATCACCCATGCAGACACACCCTCTCACTTCCCCAGCTCTGATAACAATTAGCTAGGGAAGCACACTCCCAAACGTCTTTTCTTTTGCTGAGTTAAATTACACCTAACATTTACATTTAACTCATTGTCTTTATGTTAAGGCAGCTAATTGACACACACAGTCTTTTATAACTACTTCTAAAATCTACTTCTTACCATTCAACAACTTGTCTCGACACTCAATCATAGTAACTGGAGTATTCTTAAACTATACAGTTCCTTACGCACTTTAGCACTTGACTTCTAGTAACTCGAGGTTTCCTGACACACTATTGACACTCTCATGAATTTCTTTTACTTTAACAGTTGACTTCTAGTGACTGGAGTTTTACTTACACACTATACATAGATGAAGCTACTTTTTTTCTATCCACTTACAACTCTTACCTCACCTTTTCCTTTACACTCTTTACACAGGTCTTCCTCACTAGATTTATAAATATTACCTTCCTGTTTTAAGCAAGCCAACTGACTCTCATTCATGAATTTTCTTCTAATAACTAGAGTTCCCTTACAAGCTTTTAACAAGTGAAAATCATTTCGTTTTGCACCACACAAAGTACACATGATATTGTCCTTTTCCAGTGACCACCCTTTATTCATGTACACACCCAACGACCACCATATCAGACCTCTTTTTGCCGTTCTGTTAACGTTCCCTATCTGCATGTTAATCTCTTAGCTTATTCTATTAAACATCCCGAGGGACGCTGTACTCTTGCATTCAGCCTTCAGCTCTTGCTTTCGAATATATTTCACTCTTCTTACAATATTCTTCCAATTTGTTCCTTTATTCTTTACCCAGTCTCTCTCCCAATAATGTCCCAAACCCAGCTTCTCCAAATTACTTTTCACCTTATCTACCCAATATTCTCCATACCTGCTTTTAATCTAATGTTGGTGTGCTATCTGCAGGAGTTGACCTCCCTTCCCTCTTTTCAATCGTAACCAGTAACTTACCACTCTCTTTAATATATCTACCTTTGTATGCATTCATTGCCCATTAATCTTGCTCCCGCACTGGCCGCACAGTATATGAGACCCCATTATAATTTTACTAAATTTACTAACTACCTCATTCAATACTCAACCCTCCCTATCTAGTCCCCATATCTCTATCCCATATAAAATCATTCTCTGGATTTTATACTCATTGTTCGGGAACTTATTTTCTAATATCCTTGTTGCCGAGAGTGCAGTTAATCCTTTACACTTAGATTGTTTCATTTGGCCGGACCAACTCCCGTTCCTACTTATAAGTATACTCAGGTACACTAGGGTGTCCGATGCCTCAATTATCTAATCTTTTATTGCCTATTTCCTCTTAGCCCAGCGCAAAGAAGAGGACATCATCCGCAAAACTCAGGCCCGAAATCACTTGCTACCCTAACACAGGACAAGCCCATTTTCCCCCAACATGCCCTTTTAATATATCGTTAATGAATAGCAAAAATAATATGGGAGATAGCTTGTAACCTTGTTTCAACCCTGTTTTTGACTCAATGCATTTACTAACCCTTTTTCAATTCTAACACTACAGTACACCTGCTTATATATTGCCTCAAGCGCTTTTCTCATCTCTTTGGAAATCCCTATCCGGCCTAATGTCTCGAACAATGCCCCGTGTTCACTGTGTCGAAGGCCTTTTCAAAGTCTACCGCAGCCGTATACACTTAACCCCCCCCCGCCCTTGACTTTACGCATTTTTCTGTTACCGTACTCACTATCATGATATTATCCATTGTCCTTATTCCTTTCCTGAATCCACCCTGGCACATCGAGAGTATGGAAAACTCCTCCGCCCAATTTCTCAACCTCTTCGCTAAAATGCCAGTATATACCTTACTTAGTGAGTCTAATAATGCTGTAACACTGTAATTACCTGGATTATTCCTATCTCTTTTCTTTTTATAAGGTGAGGTAAGGGTGTATTCTGCCCGAAGACAGGTCCGAACCTCCGCAGAGGTGTGCCTGAGCCGGAGTTTACGCGCGGTAGGGTGGCCAATTTCTTTCCGCTCCTGCATTCCCTTACCCCCCCCCACCAACAGCGTGACCACACCCAGTGTTGCTTAACTTCGGAGATCTCACGGAATCCAGTGTTTCAGCACGGCTACGGCGGTTGGCTTCTTTTTATGTAAGTGGGGTATATTATTATTTTTCGCCGTTCTTGCGGGAATTTAGCACACTCAAAGATCTTATTGCATAGCTTCACCAAACTCTCCAAAACGTTTTTATTTTTTACTGCCTCTTTCCAAAACACAGATGTTACGCTATTTAATCCCCCTGCAGACCCAACTTTAAATTTTCCCATCAGTACTAACACCTCATCTTTCTTATATTTTCATCCAAGACCGCACTATCCACCTCTGTCTCCCACCCCATTTCTCTCGACAACCCTTCCCTATTCCATATGTCTCTCTCTCTAATAATCTCTGGAAATATTAGACCCATCTTTCATAATTAATTTTTCCCTCTCCCTGCCTCATCCCCCCTATATATTGAACCCATGACCTTTGTGCCCTAAGAACATTATGCATAATGTAACAATTAAACTAAAAGTTGGATTCTTGATAGCATGGATTTGACACGTGACGAGGGGGTGATTACCTTCGGTCCCACGCTCTGGGGTACGTGACGTCAACCACACGTGTCGACGGCGGAAGAATCTCAAGTCATTTTTACGAACTATTTCAAAGCGCGTGTACATGGCGTGACCACGCCAAGTCAAAAAATATAGTGCCTATCAAAGGAGGTCAATCATCTCACAAATCGAACCCGTAAAATTTTTAAATGTCCATGAACACTACCGCCAGAAATGTAGCAAGCATGTAGTCACTTTCAAAACTCTTGAAATTACAGTTTAGGTAAGTCAGAATATTTAGAGAAATTTTCTTGGCGACAAAGGGAGAGATCCGAAGAGAGGGGGTAACTGCTATAAATATGAAGGGACGCCATGACGAAGCTTCCTTCTCCGGCATTTGTGATACAAAGCGGACGAAAAATTGTTGAGCTGCTCTGCGAAATCAAACCAACGAAAGTAGACTGAGTTCAACTGCAGATTTTAGCCATTGCGGCTAAGTCTTGACTCCATGACGAGATAGTTTTCTTGAGTGAAATAATTGTAACAGATAGGACGGTCAAAGTACTGAATAAATTCTAATGTGATTGAGTAATTCGTGTGCGGAAATAATTGTAGTCCATCGTGTGCGTTCAAGCAAACGAGTGAAGGGTATTTTCTTTTTTTTTATGCTTTATTCCAGGAAACCTGAAGAAACACAATGATATGTACAGCCATGAATGTAAAAATGGCTAAATAAAATGCCAGGGTCGCAGGTGAGCCCTAAGACGAATACTGGCATGAAGACATGAGGTAGGTGATTTTCCATCTTACTACCTCTTATATCCTGTCTCGTGATTTCTTAAAGTGTATTTGAATGGGGATTTACGACGCAGTGGTCACCCTACTAAGTTTTGTAAATGTGAGAGTACGACTAAAAGAGTCATTTGTTTTATTTTCCACTTGGATAAATTTTTGAAGTCTTGCGAGTGCCGTAAAATGTTGTAAAAAGTATTGAATAGGGTTCCGAAGTGATATCACGTCCAATGTAGATCGTCATCCGTGTGAGTGTACTGCCTATATTTTGTGATGTCAAATTAAGATGTTCATTCGACGTAAAATTCTTCTGTCTGCAATTTGACGTTAATAATAATAATCCATGGTCACTCATTTTCAATCGAGTGGAAGCGCGCTGTTGGATGAGAACCTAGGGTGATGAATTTGGTCACGGAGAGAAACGTTTTTTTTATGCCCATTTTAAACTGTGTCTGACTGACAAATAAAAGATCTAGTAGAATGTTTCAGTCATTTCTCGTAAAAATCAAGTTATTAAATACGATATCATTTATGCGAAGTTATTCATGATTAATGCATTGTGCGATATTAGACGTCGGGATTTCTAGTAAGGATTTTATTCCAGTTCTTTGTCGATGATAATTGTGGAGCTGGGAAACAGAGGTTAGTTTGTTGATATGAGGTTTGTGAATCAGGTTGGACCTGTCATTGAAGCCGGGACACGGAAGCCCGAGGAATGTTTTATATGAGGTGAGATGAGATGTGCGAATCAGGTTAGAGTCCTGTCATTGAAGCCGGGATATGATAGCCCGAGGAATATTTTATAATGTTGAGAATGGAAAGAAATTCATAGAAATCCATAGCGGTATAATTGGCGACGCGTATAATTAGTGTGGGCATCTTGAAGCATATCTGTGCATTTTGTTGGTTAGAATATCGTATTTGTTTAATCATGTCGGCAGAGTTTAAAGGGAGCATTTTGAGAAGTCAGTCAGGTAGAACGAACCGGGTGGTTTATGTAACTGCCAAGCGAGCATGGGGTGAGAGACCTCAGCTATGATAGCGGGAAAGAAGTGGAGTTGAGATTGTACTGTAATTCTCGGCCAGGGGAAACGTTAAAATGCTGGATTTAGTTGAAATTCATAGCCGGTAATGATATAAGTATTGTGAAATACTGTAAATGGGGACGTAGTGAACATTTGAAATCACGAACTTTGAGTATAAGGAACAGAGTAACCCAATTTCAGGGTTGTCCAAAATATAGAGCGATGGTCGTGACGATCGGTTTGTCTGCGAGGGGTGTGCAAAATTCAGTGATGACGAGATATGACATCGTAATTATATGGCGAGTTGTTTGGTTTGTACGTAGATTATTATGATATCCAAGTGTTAATAACGGTTAGGACTAGATTAGATTTTTAAGCATGATATCACGAGATAGGATATATACAGCTGGACATGAATTATGTAAAATTCTTTTCCAGCCAGATAAACATCGCAATATTGAACTCACATCACAGCTGCGTAGAAATTTGTGAAGAAACCAGAGTCCGCGGAGATAAAATTTACTGATCTTTAACATTTCGTTAAATCATTTAAATTTATTTAACTATTAAATTCAGTGAAACCGCATTTTGAAATAACTTTAATCAAGCGAATAACTTGGAGATGCATTCTGGAAATTTTAGTTTGTTTCTGGGAAATATAAAAATAAAGTAACGATTAAGGGGACATATCCGAAGGAAATGGATTTTTCTGCCACTAAGTTTGTGAGCATTGCTATTGTTGTAATTATTGAACTTTGATTGATTGAGCAGTGAATGTGCTGGGGATAGTAAAGTGGAACTTTGGTCATAAACCGATGTAACTTAATTGTGTTTAGCCTTCAGCCTAGAAACTTGGATGGTCAGGGGGTCATCAACCTCAGTGACTTAGATTAGGGCCATATGCCATCGTAGCATCATTTCCTTGCGGTCATCATCCACAATGACTTTAAAGTAACTTAGAAGATTAGATGTCGGTCCATGACATAGACGCAGGTCACATCGATTCAATTAAGGGTCCATGCCGTAGAACCACTGTGTGGCACACACCAATTGGACTGCCTTAATTATACCCAGAGTCCAGAGTTCGTGTTACGAGGGCTGGACCATAACGAATCACTATGATGGTACATGTGGTCTCACATGGAAGCCGAATTTAAGGATTTCCAGACTTTCCTTTCTTAAATGATTAATAATTGAGATAATGGTTTCTAGTAAGAATGCCCATCAGGCAGTTACGTTAAAGTCTCACACCAGTGTTCTGACGTTTATGTAAAAATGATTGTGGTGTCCAGTGGACACAATTGACTATGACACCGTTGACATAGTAAATTACTTCAGAATTTTCCTGAATAAATAGGAATCTTTTAAACAGACCTTTCATTCCAGTAGATAGATTAGAATTAATGAACCCTACCTTTACCTCAGCAAGTGACGAAGAACCCGAAACGACCCAAGAGACAGATCTCATGAACTTTGCTGATAGGTAAGGAAGGTAGGTATCCCTCAATATGGACCTAAAGGGTTCATTAAAATGGCTTCCAACGTGGTGGCATCAGTCACTTAACGATGGGGCATAAGTCACGATAACGATGAGGGAACCTAAGTCACGATAACGATAAGGATATTTTGAAAAAAAAATCGTGTACTAGGGGAAAAGAGAAATAATGTTGAGGCTATGCCACATTATGTATGATAAAATCGTGCGCCAGAGTTGTTAGTGAACTCGAAGAAATAGATAAACGCCCGATGAGTAAGGCTAGGAGATACCACTATGAGAATAATTTATCTACTGAATGAAAGGTATAATTTAAGTGTGTTAGTGTAATTTCCCAAATTTTTGAATACTGGTTTGAGTGTTTGGCTGATCACTTTGATCGAGTGAACATTGCATTTCACGTTTTATTAAATAATTTTTTTAGAGAATGTTGCATTAACAGTGTGATGTGTTAGATAGGAGGATGTTGTGATGTTTATCGTTGTAGTCTTGTTATACGCCGTTGAAGTCTCGGGCTCACCGATGACCTATCGTTTTCTGTTAAATACAGTATGTTTATGCAGGAGGGAGAATTGGCCCAAGGCCAGGTGGCCCAAATGATCAAGGACTTAATGGAGAGGATGGAAAATAATAAGAAGGACTTTATGGAGAGAATGGATGCCGATAGGAAGGTTGCGGAAGCCGATAGAAAGGACTTAAGTGAGAGTATTAAATCTATGGGTGTAAGGTTGGATAATAAGCTGGAGACAGTGGACAATAAATTAGATAGTGCAGATGTAAAATTAAAAGGTATGAAGGAAGTTGTTCAAAATGTTGACATTAAAGTGCAGGACACTCAGGATAGTTGTAAGGAAGCTAGCGTTGATATTAGGAAGGACATTGGTGACTTAAATGTGAAGGTGGAGCAGAACACTAAAGCACAGGTTGACTTTAAACATGAAATAAATCAGCAGTTCATAGAAACTCGCGAGCTACATCGTGTTCTCAGTGAAAATCAGGACATAATTAGAGGAGACCTCGATAGGCACGTCAACGAAAGTAGGGAACTACATCAGCAGTTGATGTCAGATCAAGCTGAGCTTAAGGCCGATCTGAAGACAGAGGTAGAGAAGTTCAACATCATGCGTGAAGACGATAAGTCAAAGGTCTTCACAGCAATGAATGAACATAAGGAAATGTTGTGTAAAGAGATAGCCGTCGTAAATGGCAAAGTAGACCAGGTAGCCGAAGACGTCAAGGCAACTGTAGACCAGCGTATTGAGGCCATTGACTTAAAATTAATCCAGATGAATAAAGAGGATATGAGAAAATTATGTACAACTCAGGAAGAAACGGCTAGGAGTATTGAGGAGGTACAAGCGGATATTGAGGAACTAGGAAAAGATCTAGGCGATACAAGGGTAGACCTATCGAAACAACTTAAAGATACCCAAGATAAGGCCATAATACTGAGCGACGAGTTGACATCTGTTCATGAGGCTCTTAAGGGGGAAGTTAGTGCCCAGAAATTAGAACTGGATGGGTTAGTGAGCAATATCGTAGGAGTCCAGGCCAAGATAGAGGAAGTGGTTAGTAAATCTCGCCGCACCTCAGATATGTCGTTCAGTTGCCCTAGCAACGCTAGTAGTCCCATACATCCTACAGGGAACGGACACTTTGACAATTCTACCCATTCTCAGGGGCAAAACGTCACTAATGTTATAAACATGATTCGTCTTAAGGAAGATCAGCCTAAGAAATTCGATGGCAGTGGTACCCAGACGCCAAAGGGTTTTCTTAGAGAACTTAGGGAGTATATTCGCGATAATAGGATACCTGAAGAGAGGCAACTAAGGACTGTGGAACGGTACCTAGACGGAGTTGCGTCGCTGTGGTTCAAAGGTTTCCGATATAGCTTTGACACGTTCGAGGAATTTCAGACCGCATTTTTGGGCAAATTTTGGAATTCTGAGATTCAGCAGAACCTAAGGCTAGAGTTATATAGTCGCCGATATAACACCGCAGGACCACCGAAATTTTCGCTATATTTTACCGAACAATTAGTTAAGTTCAAGGAACTGGAATCAGCCCCAAGTCAGCAAGAACTGGTTCAGGCTATCCAGAAACAGTTCCTACCGGATATCCAGAGGATATTAATTGCTGCGAAGGTCGAAACCCCGATGCAGGCAGAATTGATATTGCGACAGCTGGACCAGACCCATTCGCATCAATCAGCCCCGCGAATAGTCAGGCATTCAGAGCCCCAGGTGAATGTCGTAAATCACAGCCAGGAGAGCGCGCCAGATAGGGAAGTTTCACGAGCACCGAGATATGAGAATGAGGGGCGGCGGTTCGACACCAGGCCATACCAAGGTAGGAAGAACTGGGAACAGCCCAGATACCATCACGAAGAGTGGGACAGACGCCGAGAACAATGGAGAAGAAACCAGGGTCGATACCAGGGGAACTCAGATCTAAGACGAAGGAACCCACGCGGGAATGAAGGCAACAGAAGAGGGGACGGTTACGAAAATTCCAGACGTTCTGACCGTTGGCACGGGCCTGAAGAGAGAAGGAGAGAAGGGGACCAGTATTTGAGAGAGCTGAGGTCAGGTACCGGACAGGACAAATGGAAGGACAGCATCCAACGAAGGGAAGTCAACACTGACTGTGTAGGAGCTCAAGACATGTCCCATACTGGAGCTATCCGAAAGACCTACCACCAGGATAGGGAATTAAACCCTAACGCGCCTCATTTCGACGAAAGTCTGAACTCGTCAAATGAGCGGAAAAAAACTCCAAATTTCCAGTAGTGGTTACGAGACAGGATTCCCACACACAGCCTGAATACGTTTCTCGCGACGGCTGGATAGTAGCCCAGATTGACTCCTGGATTATACAACCAGATGAATTAGTGGAGGACCACCTCCGACAGGAGGTTAGGAAAATAAGAGAGCTACCAATCATTAATGTCAGGATATGCAACTTTAAGGTGAGCTGTTTATTGGATACAGGCGCCAGCATCAGCTTAATTTCACAAAATTTCTTTAACGAATTGTCTACTCGGAAGAAATTGCCAGAAATTCCTGTAGCAAATATCAAAATTAGAGGAGTCATTCCCGACAAAACTGCCATTTGTAAAACGCAGACATTTTTGGATTTGCAGATAGGAGACATGACATTTTCGCATCCTTTTGTCATAATTTCAAAGCTGCACTATAATGTTATTCTTGGAGCAGACTTCATTTGTGAAAGTAATGCCGTCATCGATTTAGGAAGGAGAGAGGTGAAATTTAGGAAGGATGACGGACCGGAATTAGTAGCTCTAAACGAAGAATCATTGGGTCAGACTGGGAGAAGAATGTGTGAGGAAGAAGTCCATTTCACTACCGTTTCTAAGGAGGCAGAAGAGGAGATAGAACAGGGAACAGAAGAGGTCAACCAGGAAGAGTGGGATGTCCTCGAGACTGAATTGGGGAAGGCTGTAGAAGATTTGATAAATCAGAAAGTATCAGAATGCCCAGGGACGGCGGAAGAGAAGATGAAGTTGAGGGAACTACTTCTCAAATATCAGGATGTATTCGATTCAAAGCCAGGATGCATTCCAAATTTCAAATATGTGTTGGCTGTAAACAGTTGGGAGCCGTTCAAACGTAGGCCGTATCCCATTCCGGAGAAACATCGCCAGGAGGCTGGAAAGATTATTAAAGAGATGGAAGAAAGTGGGTTGATTTCCAAGGCAAATACACCATTCGTTAATTCCTTAGTTACCGTTCAGAAACCCGACGGGTCCCTGAGGGTATGCTTGGATGCGAGGGTCGTAAATGACAGGCTAATCCCTGAAAATGATAGAGCTCCTCCCATCAAAGAAGTTATTAGGAGGTTCAGGGGCAAGCACCGCTTCACTAATATTGATCTGACCTCGTCGTATCATCATATAATGCTCGATGAGAAGTCAAGATTTTTTACTGGATTCCTGTATGACCAGCACACGTATGTTTTTAACCGTCTCGCGTTTGGAATAAAAAACGCCGGTGCAGCTCTCATACGCGCCCTAGATCGCAACCTCACCGAACAAGTTAAGGCCATAACTACGCGATATGTCGATGACATATTGCTTTCGTCGAAGGATTTCGAGGAAAATCTTCATCATCTCGAGTTGCTACTCGAAAATCTCAGGGTGGCTGGTTTTAAGATCAACTTGAAAAAATCAAATTTCGGACAGGAGGAAGTTCTCTTCTTAGGACACATCATTGATGGTGAAGGAGTACGCCCTAACCCAGTGAAATTGCAGGCAATTGACAACTTTCCAAGGCCTATCAAGGTAAAGAACGTCCGACAGTTCTTGGGTATGAGTCAATTTTTCAGTGATCACTGTCCAAATTATACGGAGGTTGTGGCTCCATTGCAAGATTTGCTAGTAAAGAACAATCGATGGAAATGGTCTAGGGAACATGAGATTTCTTTTCGGGATACTAAGGAGATGTTAGCTAGAAGTGTGAAGCTAGGGTACCCGAATTTCGATAAGGCCTTTATCTTGCAAACTGATGCTTCCACCGTAGGGATTGGTGCAGTTTTATACCAAGAGGAAGGAGAAGAACCCAAGAAGAAGAACTACTTGGCATTCTTTAGCCGTAAACTTAGGAAACACGAGCTAAAATACAGTGTCACTGAATTAGAAATGCTTGCAATTGTTCAATCACTACAGCACTGGAGAAAGATGATTTTTGGATTCCCTATAACCATTAGGACGGATCACAAGGCCTTGACCTTTGTGATGAAGACGGTAGTTGCTAGCGAGAGAGTAGCTAGGTGGGCACTGTTTATCCAGCAGTTTGATCTGACCATCGAGCACTGTTCAGGAATGTCAAATGTCCTGGCGGATGCCCTAAGTCGAAACCCAAACGATAACGAACATGAGGTGAACTTCGTGGAGTTAACTGACGAGGATAGAACCTTTCTAAATGAGCTGACACGATTGCCAGAATGTCAACGACAGGACCAGTTCTGTGGCAGGTTAATTTCGTTGTTGAAGGGAGAACTTCCACATGACGACCCAGGACGTGGAGAAGTTGAGAAGCTAGCTGAGAGCTATTTGTTTGTCGACAACACCTTGTTGAAATTCATAGACAAGGATCACACTAAATCTCGAATTGTGGTACCACCACCACTTAGGAAGGATCTTATATGGCATGCCCATAGGATAACCGGTCATGGTGGGATTGACAAGGTCACCGCCACCCTTCAGGAAACGTTCACCTGGGTTCATCTACGAGAAGACGTGAGAAGCCTTGTAATTACATGTGACACATGCCAGAGAGTTAAGGCGAACCCGTACCTCATTCGACAGGCACCGATACCTCTCTTACCAGCTAAACCTCGTGAATTGTTCGCGATGGATATTTACGGAGTCCTTCCCAAGTCACGTAGAGGGAATAGATACGTCTTGGTAACCGTGGACGTATTCTCTAAGTTCACATCGTTATGTCCGTTACAGAAAGCAAACACTACATTGGTATTGAGAGCTATAAATAGGACCATAATTCCAGCTATGGGGAATCCCATGTTTTTATTAACGGACCACGGTACACAATTTACCTCAGCTCAATTTAAACAGGAGTTGCAAAGGCTTGAAATTCGGCATATTCTTAGTTCAGTTCGCCATCCGGAGGGAAACCCGTCAGAGCGAATTATGCAGGTCATCGCGAAGTTCTGTCGGATCTTCTGTGCTCAAGAGCATTGGAGATGGATGGATGTGTTACCTATCATAGAAGATTGCGTGAATAACACAATCCACGAAGCTATAGGATGCGTCCCAAATGTGGTTCATTCCGATATTTATCCTTTGAGACCATGGCACGCAGTGGTGAAGTGTCCGAGCGACCCACGGCCGACTCAAGCGATGCGCATTGAAGAAACAGCTAGGCATCTTCGTCAGCAAGCTGACCGACGTTTGAGACGCGTCAAAAATAAAAGATTTCATCGGCCCTTGAAAGAAGGCGAATATGTGCTTGTTCGTAAACCCGCTCTTTCAAAACCTGAGGACAAGTATTACGCGAAGTTTGCACCGTTGTATATGGGTCCATTTAAAGTCATCCAGAGTTTCCGAAATAATTCCTATAAAATCCAGTCGTTAGATGGACGCTCTGAGGCTATTTTCAATGCAGCCAACTTGAAGGTTTATCGCAAACCTGAAGATATGGCGGACCAGGATGTTAACCTCATTGAATCAGTGGTGGATCAAGATGTGGAACCGCTCGAAGAAAAGCAGGATGACCCACTGAAACGATGTAGGGAATGCAGGCAAGTCCCAGACTCTGTGATATTGAGAGCATTTGAGGAGTATTGGAATCTTACAGAGAAAATCTCGATAGAACAGGGAGAATTTGAAGAAGGTTCTGAGGAGGAAGACTTTGACAGCGAGGAAGACTTTGACGGCGAGGAAGGGATAAATAGCTCAGTCGAAAATTCAGTAGAGAACTACCAGGAAGCTGAAGGCATCAACCAGTATCCGCACACCAGAAGATGACCAACTGCATAAGAGAGAGGAAAGGAATTTACATTCAAAGGTCATGTTTCATCAGACGTCAAAATTAGAAATTTCGCCATCTGGAGTATTTAAAGGAAATTCCTTGTCACTGTGCGAAAGGAATTCGTGTCTTGGGGGAAATATGAACCCATGACCTTTGTGCCCTAAAAACATTATGCATAATGTAACAATTAAACTAAAAGTTGGATTCTTGATAGCATGGATTTGACACGTGACGAGGGGGTGATTACCTTCGGTCCCACGCTCTGGGGTACGTGACGTCAACCACACGTGTCGACGGCGGAAGAATCTCAAGTCATTTTTACGAACTATTTCAAAGCGCGTGTACATGGCGTGACCACGCCAAGTCAAAAAATATAGTGCCTATCAAAGGAGGTCAATCATCTCACAAATCGAACCCGTAAAATTTTTAAATGTCCATGAACACTACCGCCAGAAATGTAGCAAGCATGTAGTCACTTTCAAAACTCTTGAAATTACAGTTTAGGTAAGTCAGAATATTTAGAGAAATTTTCTTGGCGACAAAGGGAGAGATCCGAAGAGAGGGGGTAACTGCTATAAATATGAAGGGACGCCATGACGAAGCTTCCTTCTCCGGCATTTGTGATACAAAGCGGACGAAAAATTGTTGAGCTGCTCTGCGAAATCAAACCAACGAAAGTAGACTGAGTTCAACTGCAGATTTTAGCCATTGCGGCTAAGTCTTGACTCCATGACGAGATAGTTTTCTTGAGTGAAATAATTGTAACAGATAGGACGGTCAAAGTACTGAATAAATTCTAATGTGATTGAGTAATTCGTGTGCGGAAATAATTGTAGTCCATCGTGTGCGTTCAAGCAAACGAGTGAAGGGTATTTTCTTTTTTTTATGCTTTATTCCAGGAAACCTGAAGAAACACAATGATATGTACAGCCATGAATGTAAAAATGGCTAAATAAAATGCCAGGGTCGCAGGTGAGCCCTAAGACGAATACTGGCATGAAGACATGAGGTAGGTGATTTTCCATCTTACTACCTCTTATATCCTGTCTCGTGATTTCTTAAAGTGTATTTGAATGGGGATTTACGACGCAGTGGTCACCCTACTAAGTTTTGTAAATGTGAGAGTACGACTAAAAGAGTCATTTGTTTTATTTTCCACTTGGATAAATTTTTGAAGTCTTGCGAGTGCCGTAAAATGTTGTAAAAAGTATTGAATAGGGTTCCGAAGTGATATCACGTCCAATGTAGATCGTCATCCGTGTGAGTGTACTGCCTATATTTTGTGATGTCAAATTAAGATGTTCATTCGACGTAAAATTCTTCTGTCTGCAATTTGACGTTAATAATAATAATCCATGGTCACTCATTTTCAATCGAGTGGAAGCGCGCTGTTGGATGAGAACCTAGGGTGATGAATTTGGTCACGGAGAGAAACGTTTTTTTTATGCCCATTTTAAACTGTGTCTGACTGACAAATAAAAGATCTAGTAGAATGTTTCAGTCATTTCTCGTAAAAATCAAGTTATTAAATACGATATCATTTATGCGAAGTTATTCATGATTAATGCATTGTGCGATATTAGACGTCGGGATTTCTAGTAAGGATTTTATTCCAGTTCTTTGTCGATGATAATTGTGGAGCTGGGAAACAGAGGTTAGTTTGTTGATATGAGGTTTGTGAATCAGGTTGGACCTGTCATTGAAGCCGGGACACGGAAGCCCGAGGAATGTTTTATATGAGGTGAGATGAGATGTGCGAATCAGGTTAGAGTCCTGTCATTGAAGCCGGGATATGATAGCCCGAGGAATATTTTATAATGTTGAGAATGGAAAGAAATTCATAGAAATCCATAGCGGTATAATTGGCGACGCGTATAATTAGTGTGGGCATCTTGAAGCATATCTATGCATTTTGTTGGTTAGAATATCGTATTTGTTTAATCATGTCGGCAGAGTTTAAAGGGAGCATTTTGAGAAGTCAGTCAGGTAGAACGAACCGGGTGGTTTATGTAACTGCCAAGCGAGCATGGGGTGAGAGACCTCAGCTATGATAGCGGGAAAGAAGTGGAGTTGAGATTGTACTGTAATTCTCGGCCAGGGGAAACGTTAAAATGCTGGATTTAGTTGAAATTCATAGCCGGTAATGATATAAGTATTGTGAAATACTGTAAATGGGGACGTAGTGAACATTTGAAATCACGAACTTTGAGTATAAGGAACAGAGTAACCCAATTTCAGGGTTGTCCAAAATATAGAGCGATGGTCGTGACGATCGGTTTGTCTGCGAGGGGTGTGCAAAATTCAGTGATGACGAGATATGACATCGTAATTATATGGCGAGTTGTTTGGTTTGTACGTAGATTATTATGATATCCAAGTGTTAATAACGGTTAGGACTAGATTAGATTTTTAAGCATGATATCACGAGATAGGATATATACAGCTGGACATGAATTATGTAAAATTCTTTTCCAGCCAGATAAACATCGCAATATTGAACTCACATCACAGCTGCGTAGAAATTTGTGAAGAAACCAGAGTCCGCGGAGATAAAATTTACTGATCTTTAACATTTCGTTAAATCATTTAAATTTATTTAACTATTAAATTCAGTGAAACCGCATTTTGAAATAACTTTAATCAAGCGAATAACTTGGAGATGCATTCTGGAAATTTTAGTTTGTTTCTGGGAAATATAAAAATAAAGTAACGATTAAGGGGACATATCCGAAGGAAATGGATTTTTCTGCCACTAAGTTTGTGAGCATTGCTATTGTTGTAATTATTGAACTTTGATTGATTGAGCAGTGAATGTGCTGGGGATAGTAAAGTGGAACTTTGGTCATAAACCGATGTAACTTAATTGTGTTTAGCCTTCAGCCTAGAAACTTGGATGGTCAGGGGGTCATCAACCTCAGTGACTTAGATTAGGGCCATATGCCATCGTAGCATCATTTCCTTGCGGTCATCATCCACAATGACTTTAAAGTAACTTAGAAGATTAGATGTCGGTCCATGACATAGACGCAGGTCACATCGATTCAATTAAGGGTCCATGCCGTAGAACCACTGTGTGGCACACACCAATTGGACTGCCTTAATTATACCCAGAGTCCAGAGTTCGTGTTACGAGGGCTGGACCATAACGAATCACTATGATGGTACATGTGGTCTCACATGGAAGCCGAATTTAAGGATTTCCAGACTTTCCTTTCTTAAATGATTAATAATTGAGATAATGGTTTCTAGTAAGAATGCCCATCAGGCAGTTACGTTAAAGTCTCACACCAGTGTTCTGACGTTTATGTAAAAATGATTGTGGTGTCCAGTGGACACAATTGACTATGACACCGTTGACATAGTAAATTACTTCAGAATTTTCCTGAATAAATAGGAATCTTTTAAACAGACCTTTCATTCCAGTAGATAGATTAGAATTAATGAACCCTACCTTTACCTCAGCAAGTGGCGAAGAACCCGAAACGACCCAAGAGACAGATCTCACGAACTTTGCTGATAGGTAAGGAAGGTAGGTATCCCTCAATATGGACCTAAAGGGTTCAATATATTCTGTTTATTCTCTCTCACGCCTTATCACTTTGGTTAATTTTATAGTTCCTATTTATTGCCTCCTCCTGTTCCTCCCGTAACATCTTCCTTTCTACTAATATGTCCTTATAGATATTTCGTAGCCAACAAAACTCCTCCCTCTTCTCCACCCCCTACTTCCTATACCCACTTAAAGCCCTCATCACATCTCTTCTAATCTCTCTACATTCCTTAGTGTATCACCCTCTCCTCCTTTCATTTTTTCTCTACCTCTCATCACACCTGCTACACTCTTGATCGTTTTCTTCTAATAATTCTACGGCCATATCCACATTATTACCCCCTCCCCCCGCAACGGTACTTCAATTCCACTCCTTATGATTTGGAAGTTCTCATCTAAATAATTACTTAATTTCTCTTTTGTCTCGTCCGACCATGCATACCTGCCAACGTTCCCGATTTAGGCGGGAGACTCCCGATTTTCGACAGATTTTTCCGCCTCCCGATTATTCTATTATTTCTCCCGATTTTAGCCTATTTTTTGGTGAACTTCAAACATTTGTTTTCAAATCTCGCTCTTTCAGCTTTATAGGCCAGTGGCCGGAAGTCCTTCGATCATTAGCCGCTTTCATACGAAATGTGGACGTTTATTAATAGGAGAAATGAGCGCGAATGTACGATGTTTATTGAAACCTGTACATTGCGACGCGTATATCGACTGTCAATCTCTCGTTCTCCCGTCCTATGTTCGTGTTTGTTCACATGCAGTCTAGTCGATTCTAGAGACTAGTTGCTAAATTTGGAGTCTTTCTTATTAATTTAGTTACAGAATTTCAAAGATAGCGACTAGTGACTTTTCTAGAGATTTTAGGAGCCAGTTGGAGACAATTATGGCGAATATTAATTTATTACTTGTAAAAAAATGGATTGCGCTTCGCATAATTGCACGGGCGCGTGATGCAATATATTAATCTATGCATTTGCTAAGCATTGGCATCTAAGTGCTTGACTGATTTACACGTGTCGAGCACGAGTTTTCGGAAGGCTTATCAGAGACTGATCATCTCACTCAGTTATTCCCTGTGAGGCAATAGAGATGTGTAATTTTTAGCCTTGTAGCCTCAAACAGTCGAGTTTTGAGACAATACATGTTATGATATATACCATAGTACTCCTGTATTGCGAAGGACATGCAGAATAAGCAGTTTTGACCGATTTGATTTATCCTGATTTTTCCTGATTTTCATTTCAACATCTCCTGATATTTGGTTTTGTAAAGTTGGCAGGTATGTTTGACTCATGCCCTTCCCTCTTCCCTTCCCGTACCCCTCTTCACCTCTTCCTTCTTCTTCCTCAAAATAATATATACCGGAACGTGGGATGATTCCGACAAATCTCCTACTTCTATCTTATTTATTCTATCCAGCATGTCTCCAGAACTAATCACCAAGTCAATTACACTTCCCTCCTAGCGTCGATATGTACGTCATCTTCCCTTTTTTCACCACCTCTCCACCATCCACTCAAAATATACAAATTTTCTGCCGCACACAAACCCAACAGCTTATTACCGTAACATTCCCTCGCTTTATCCCCACTCCGTCTCTCTCCTCTCATTACTTCCATCCCCTCCTTTTTATATGATGGGCTTAAAATACCTGTCCTCGCATTCCAGTCTCTCTTTAAAATCACACCATCTTCATATTTTTCTCTAGTCGTGGTGGTGATTTTTGTTTTAAGAGGAATCATCCTCTCTGAACAAATTAATGGAAAATAAATTTAATAAAATAATTTATTCAACGAAGGAATTTGGAAACGCAGTACAACATAAAACAAAAACAATATTGAATTGGGCCGAAAAATTACTAATGAATCAAAAGAGAACGTGCGTTCCCTGAGAAACAGTACACTTGTAATCTATATACCCTTGATAAGTCCACTGTCGCACATAAAGCGAATGACGAGATCAGCAGAAGTCGCGTCATCGGCTAGTATGCGTTCGAGTGTTTCCTGCAGGCTGAGGCACCGTCTTAGGCCAGCGAGATCGGCGCACTCGGTGAGGATGTGGGCCACGGTGAAGTCGGCACCACAAGAACACACTGGTGGGGGGGGTCTTCCCTGTTTAGGAGATAATAGTGCGTGGATCGTAAATGACCTATCCTCAGCCTGCACAATACAATGGCCTCTCTCCGTGAATGTCGGAAAGAGGACCGCCACACGGTAGTTGTCTTCTTAATTGCTCTCTCATCTTGTTGGGAGTTCGGATAGCTAGCCACTCCGATTCTTTCTATTAATTCCTGAAAAGTTACGATTTGCATATGACGATCCTATCGGATGATTATAGGCCTACAGAAAAGCCAAACATGCATTTTTAGCCTCACCTTCTCTTATTTTAAACCTTATCCACACAACATCATCCATCTCCTTCGAAATGTCATCTAAAACTTGTTTAACTCTTCCTTAACTAATATCGCTATTCCTTCTAGATTTCTTCCCTTCATCCCCGTGTTGCTTTTCGCTGTATTCCTTACTACAAACCCCGTCCATACTAAGCTTCTCCCTACTGCTAGTCACGTATCCAAAAAGGTAACAAAGCAACTTACTCCGTCACTTCATCATTGCCCAGCTTACTAGACACCCCTTCAATATTTACGGAACACACTTTCCAGAATAGTTATCTCTTGCCCCCGTCTTCTTCTCTGTTTCTTCTCCTATTCTTACTGCCCTCTATTATATTTGTGGTCTTACTTATAGTTACTCTCACTTTCCCAATTTCACCGACATTCGCCACCTACTTTTTAATCATTTCCACACTCTCTTTACCCTCCTTCTCCAATAGCCCCTTATTCTTCTTTCCTCAAAAATCTTTTAAAATTATGCTTCTTCCCCTACCCATTGATTTACGTCTTCTTTCTTCTATGTCCTCGCATCCTCTTGTCTGCGTCGTCCCCTGCCTGCCTTCCAATCTTACGTCCCCTGGCTCCACGTGTTCCATTTTCAGCAGTTGTCCACTTCCCGATATTTGGTGTGCGGTGGATTTCGCTCACTTCTGTAATATCACTCTCCTCTACATCATCGCTATTTCTTGTCGTGACCTTCCTCACTTCTCCCTCTGCCGTTTGGGTCGCCTTCTGCTGTTGATGTTCTTCATCCATTTCCTTTAACCGACCTACCGTCCATGTACGTGTGCATCTTCCATCCCCGACAACTAGCTGTTGCTCTCTAATGTATGCTTTTACGCCTTGTTTTCCTGCCTCCTTTAAAAGCCTGCTAAGGACTATGTTCTCCTCAAAGCTTCTCCCTTCTTATCCAAACTTTATCTCCTTTTGAATTACTAGCATTCTTTATCAGAATGTCCGCCACCAATGTAGATATTAATTTCACTTTAATGGGCCTCCTCCCCTTAATCCTCCCGAGCCGATGCACATCGTCTATATCGACTTAACTAAAGTTAATCTTCATTCTATTCTGTACCACTATCACCACTTTGTACACTAGTTCCACTTTACCCTCTTTATTCTTGTCTTGCACACCGTAAGTCAAAATAATTTTCCTCATAATTTCTTGACTACACGTCACTGCTAATCGCTTCGCCTCCAACATATCTTGCTTAAACTTCTTAGCTTCTATTCATGAGTTGTATTTTTGGGCTTAAGCCGTGTAAATAATTATAAACACACTCAACGTTTCAAAAGGAACCTTGCCTTTCTTCATCAGGAGACAAAAGAGAAAAGAAACGACGTATTGATGGTTGCTAGGAGAAAGCAACAAGGAAGCTTCAAATGGTGCCCAAAGATGTATAGGGGACGCCATTTTAGCGCAATGCTAGAGACAATGAATAGTAACAGCAAAGTATTACTCTCTAATGGTTCTGATTATAGGTAGCCATGATTCACTGAGGTTGTAACCTGTATCGCGGTTGAAATTATCTGGATGTTTACGTATTTCAACCGCCTCCCTGATAATTCTTGGGCGATATTGCTTTATACGGGCAAGAACATCCACTTCTTGGAACAAGACGTCATGACCAGGTGTCAAGGCATGATCAGCAACAGCTGATTTATCAGGTTGGTTGAGTCTGATACATCTGGTATGTTCTTTGATGCGAGTACACACCGTTCTCGAAGTCTGCCCAATATAACCCTTGCCACAAGTACAGGGAACTCTGTAGATACCAGGTTGTTGTAATTTAGGCAAACTATCCTTAGTTGGTCGCAGAAGTTGCCTAATCTTAACTGATGTTCCAAAAACAGTTCGTACATGGTACCTACGTAAGATTTTAGCAATACGATCCGTCGTGTTATGTATGTAAGGTAGGTAAGCAGTTCCTTTTACATCTTTTTCCTTAACAGACGTCCGATTATGTGCCGATTTCAGAACCCTTGAGATCAAAGCTCTGCTGTAACCGTTGCTCTCAAAGGTGGTTCTCAAGGTGTTAATTTCCTCTTGTAGATCTGATGCTTCACAAATCCTCCTGGCCCTGGTAGTCAGAGTTGTAAGGATACCATGTTTCTGGGCAGGGTGATGGTGAGAATCTGCGTGGAGATATCTATTGGTGTGTGTAGGCTTACGATACACGCTGTGTCCTAGAGATCCATCCTCTTTTTTGGTGACGAGAACATCTAAAAATGGTATCTTGCCGTCAGATTCCATTTCCAAGGTGAAACAAATGGAAGGGTGCTGGCGATTAAGGTGATCCAGAAAGTGACCAAGATTGTCTTCACCTTCTGTCCATACGACGAACGTATCATCCACAAATCGCCACCAGATCTTCGGTTTGCAAGGTGCCGACGACAAAGCTTTCTCTTCGAAGTTTTCCATGAAGAAATTGGCCACAACAGGAGAGAGAGGACTTCTCATGGCCACACCATCTGTCTGTTCATAATATTTCCCATTCCATAGAAAGCAGGAGGAGGTCATGCAGTGATAGAAAAGCCTTGCGATCTCTTCAGTAAAAATATTATAAATGAGAGACATAACACCATCAACAGGTACTCTCGTAAACAGAGACACCACGTCGAGACTCACCAAGATATCGCCTGGCTGAAGTGATATAGTTTTTAACTTCTCAATGAAGTGTGTGGAATCCTAAATATATGAAGGGGTGTTACCCAGGTGTGGTTGAAGAAGACTACATAAATATTTCGAAAGGGCATATGTCGGGGAACCAATCGTACTGACAATAGGCATAAGCCCAAAAATACAACTCATGAATAGTTACACGGGCCGTGAAAGTCTAAATGATAATTCTTAGCTTCTGCTACATTATTTCCAGGTCATCTTTATCACACTCTGCCTCCTCCTTTATTTTCCCTACATCTTCCTTAATACACAGCTTTGGGTTCTTAAACTTCTTAGATAGTGTTCGAAATATGCCTCTCTTATCATCTCAGCGTGTTGTCAGCGTGTTGCCCATTACTCCACGCTCAACTCAGCACATCCGCACTCCTTGCTCACTCAAACACAACTCATGGCTTCAGGTGGTGGTGGTGGTGGTGATTATTGTTTTAAGAGGAAGTACAACTAGGCAACCATCCTCTGTATAACACTAATCAGAGAGAAAATATTGAAGGGGTCCGACACTGCGAAAAATGAAGGTATCGGCCAAAGAAAGACAAGGGCCACGCAGGGCGTGAAAATGAAAGACTCCCTAGCCCTCGCAAACCTAATAGCGTCGGGGTCGGAAAAGAACAAGAGTTGACCAAGGGAGGTCGGATAGGATAAATGAAAATGAGATGCCTGTCACAAGTAAGTGGAAGCAATGTCAGGACTCAGCTGAGGGCCCATGGTCGCCAACCCACACTCCAAAGTTCAGAGCCCCTGGGGCTCATGGCTTCATTCTGTATTAACACGACTATGGGAGACAAACGGAACAATAGAGTCATTCTGTACAGTATGCGAGAAACGAGGACACTGGTCACAAGACTGCACACAAACGTGAAGACACACACTGAGATAGTTCCTGTGTCTGAATCGTCGACATTCAGCTAAAAAATGCAACAAACGAGTAAAAGTCCAATGTTCGAAAAGCAAGGTGGTGGTGATTACTGGTACAACTGGGCAACCATCCTCTATATAATACTAATCTGAGAGAAAAAATGGAAGGGATCCGACACTTCGAAAAATGAAGGTATCGGCCAAAGGAAGACAAAGGCCACGAAGGGCATGAAAATGAAAGACTCCCTAGGCCTCCACCGTCGGGTTCGGAAAAGAACAAGAGTTGACCAAGGGGTGTCGGATAGGATAGATGAAAGTGAGGAATATGTCACAAGTAAGTGTAAGCAATACCGGGACTCAGCTGAGAGCCCCGTGGTTGCCAACCCACGTTCGCAAGTTGAGAGACCCTGAGTCAACTTTTAGTTGCTTCTTACAACAGGGAGGGGATACGTAAGTGTTAATCTACAGCCCCCATCGACTGGGGATTGTTTTAGTAGAGAATAGTTACCCCATTGTACTTCCCCTAAAAACAATAAGCTCTACCATCACAACTTCCGTATACACTGTGAAGTGATACTGATATTCCAAATCACTTACCGCATTTGCCCCATGTCTTAGGGTTCGCGCCTCGTTCAATTCTTCCACAATCGCTTCAACGTGAAGATTTACGACGTGGGGCGAGAAAGCTCATTCCCATGTCTGCCTCCCGATATCATGGAAATCAGGTCGACATAAACTAGATATCACACGCTGCGAGAGAGTAAGCTCTTATTGTCTGGGATGAAGTTAGGGCTCAGTTTTACAGTAGAAGTGAGACACATTTCTTACAGCAATTTAATCTGCTTGTGCAGTTTAAGGAAGTCAGTACATTTTTATACTCTATTACCCCTTCCCTTGAGAGGTGACTAAATGGGAGTGGTGGTGATTACTGTTTTAAGAGGAAGTACAACTAGGCAACCATCCTCTATATAATACTAATCAGAGGGAAAAAATGGAAGGGATCCGACACTTCAAAAAATGAAGATATCGGCCAAAGGAAGACAAGGGCCACGAAGGGCCTGAAAACGAAAGACTCCCTAGCCCTCGCAAACCTAATAGCGTCGGGGTCGGAAAAGAACAAGAGTTGACCAAGGGAGGTCGGATAGGATAGATGAAAGTGAGGAGCCTGGCACAAGTAAGTGGAAGTAATGCCAGGACTCAGCTGAGGGCCCCGTGGTCGCCAACCCACGCTCCAAAGTTCAGAGCCCCTGGGCCCCTTTTAGGCGCCTCTTACGACAGGCAGGGGAGTGGAAGAGGTCCAACACTTCATAATCACCTCTACTTAGCATAACTTTCCACTCAGTGCTCGAGGAAAATATTTGTTGATTATCATTTAGCCAAAGGGGTGAAACAGCTCGATGGCACAGCCTTCTGCTCATCCGAAAAAGCGCAGGGTGGTGGTGATTACTGTTTTAAGAGGAAGTACAACTAGAGCAGTAAGTGGATGCAATGCCAGGACTCAGCTGAGGGCCTCGTGGTCGCCAACCCACGCTCCAAAGTTCAGAGCCCCTGAGGCCTATGGTTTTGGAGACTCAGAGCTGCCGGTAAATCTATCGACACGAGGCTGCCAACTTGAACTGGTGTATTTTTTAAAATGCCTGTAAAATGTTTGTTGAATTTGGATATAAATTTTCTGCAGCTAACTGTAGTTTACAACTGTCGGCAACCCTGAAGATGATTTTCCGTAGTTTCCCATTTTCACACCAGACAAATGCTGAGTCTGTACTTTAATTAAGGCTAGGCCGTTTTCTCATTTGCAGCCCTTTCCTCTCCCATCGTCCCCATAAGATCTATCTTTGTCGGTGCTAAGTAAAATCAAGTGTAAAAGAAAGAAAGAAAGAAAGAAAGAAAGAAAGAAAGAGAGAAAGAGATGGGCCACGGAGAGCGTGAAAGTGAGACTTCATATTCTTCGAGTGGTCTAATTCCTTCGCGGCCGGAAAAGAACAAGAGTTGACCAAGCGAGGTCGGATAGGATAGATGAAAGTGAGGAGCTTGGCAGAAGTAAGTGGAAGCAAAGCCAGGAGCGTGCTAAGGGCCCCGTGGTCGCCAACCCACGCTCACAACCCAGCCACGTTACGAGCTCCTAGCGCTTTCCCCCCGTGGATGAAGTGGTAAGTTCACCCACGGTGTTCCCTGCCTGTCGTAAGAGGACGGTAAAAGGGGCCTCGGTGGTTCATAACATGGGAGCGTGGGTTGGCGACTACGTGGTCCTCAGCCGAGTCCTCGCATTGCTTCCACTTACTTGTGACATATTCCTCACTGGATCCTATCCGACCTCCCTTGGTCAACTCTTGTTCTTTTACGACCACGACGGTATTAGACCATTCGAGACGTAGGGAGTCTTTCATTTTCACGCCCTTCGTGACGCATGATTTTCTTTGGTCGATACCTTCACTTTTCGAAGAGTCGGACCCCTTTCATTTTTCTCTCCGACTGGTGTTACATAGAGGATGGTTGTCTAGTTGTACTTCCTCTTAAAACAGTAATCACCACGACCCTGCGCTTTTTCGGATGAGCAGAAGGCTGTGCCATCGAGCTGTTTCACCCCTTTGACTAAATGATAATCAACAAATATTTTCCTCGAGCACTGAGTGGAAAGTTATACTAAGTAGAGTCGATTATGAGAGAGATGTGTTTGTGTGAGTTATGTCGCACCTCTGTGGCTGCCTCTATTTCACCTCCAGTATTTCAAGGAGATTCATACTTGAGATTCAGATGGCAGCTGTTTAGAAAGCTTTTATTGTGGGTGGTGGTGTGCTACGTGCCGCGACAAGGAAATAAAATGGGCTGTTGTCAGTGGGGAATAATAAATTGTTATGGCGCCAAGTCGATGTGCATTTTCCTGTCAAAAGGAAATTCTATCGTGTATGAAACATGGCAAAACAATTTTACCTCCTTTATACCAGAAATACAGACGTGTATATCCTGTTGTTGTGAAATTAGCGTGCAAATATATCGTTTCCAAAATAACACACAATAATCTACGTTTTTAAGTTACGAGGTACACGTTTCGGGGACTTAAACACAGTAAAATTACATACTTGTAGCTCAACAACTAAGAAAAGTTTAATGAAATAGGTGGTGGTGGTGATTATTGATTTAAGAGGAAGTACAACTAGGCAACCATCCTCTATGTAATACTAATCAGAGAGAAAAAATGGAAGGGGTCCGACACTTCGAAAAATGAAGGTATCGGCCAAAAGAAGACAAGGGCCACAAAGGGCGTGAAAATGAAAAACTCCCTAGCCCTCGCAAACCTAATAGCGTTGGAGTCGGAAAAGAACAAGAGTTGACCAAGGGAGGTCGGATAGGATAGATGAAAGTGAGGAGCCCGGCACAAGTAAGTGGAAGCAATGCCAGGACTCAGCTGAGGGGCCCGTGGTCGCCAATCCACGCTCCAAAGTTCAGAGCCTCTGGGCCCCTATTAGTCGCCTCCTACGACAGGCAGGGGATACCGTGGGTGTTATTCTACGGCCCCCACCCACTGGGGTATTTAATGAAATAATGTTAAGATTTTAAACTATTTTTAATGTTATTGGCTTTATGACCACTAGCTACTTCTATGGTTTTGGAGACTCAGAGCTGCCGGTAAATCTATCGTCACGAGGCTGCCAACTTGAGCTGATGTATTGTTTTAAATGCCTGATAAATTCCTGTAAAATGTTTATTGAATTTGGATATTAATTTTCTGCAGCTAACTGTAGTTTACACAATAAATAATACGCTTAACTATATATATATACGCTATACTGAGTCGTCAAATTATTTTGGAAACGGATCAGCGGCATATAGTGACTAAGCCGACACTGCGTGGGAGAGAGGGGAGCCTGAAGGGATTACCTCTTATTTTGTCTCACAGCGCATTTTGTTTCGTGTTTTAGTGAGAGCAACACCTGTGTGCAAAAGGAAGAAAGAAAAGAAGAAATAGAAAACATATTATAGATCTAAATATTCTACTACACATCGAATACTTATTTACCATTCGTATGCCCGTACAGAATCGGCTTTCAAGAGAAATTGCCAGGTGTTCGAATTCCAAGTCGTGGTGTTAATGGTGTTGATTATTCTTTTAAGAGGAAGTATAACTAGGCAACCATCCTCTATATAACACTAATCAGAGAGAAAAAATGGAAGGGATCCGACATTTCGAGAAATGAAGGTATCGGCCAAAGGAAGGAAAGGGACACGAAGAGCGTTCAAATGAAATACTCCCTAGGCCTCCATACGTGATACCGTCGGGGTCGGAAAAGAACAAGAGTCGACCAAGGGAGGTCGGATAGGATAGATGAAAGTGAGGAGCCTGGCACAAGTAAGTGGAAGCAATGCCAACACTCAGCTAAGGGCCCCGTGGTCGCCAACCCACGCTCCATAGTTCAGAGCCCCTGGGGTCCCTTTTAGTCGTCTCTTACGACAGGCAGGGGATACCGTGGGTGTTATTCTACCGACCAGGTGCTGACTTACGATTGATGTTCAGATCACTCGTAACCGTTCTTACGAAGCTTGAATCCTTATAGCAAGGTATAGATGACGCTACTGATAGACGACAATCACTGGTTGCCATGGTTACATTAGTGTCGCATAAAATATGATGCTTTTCCAGATAGACAAGAAAAAGTATCCATGGTAACATTGCTCAGTTCGAATTTATCACTATATCGATCTTCGTCTGCCTGCTGTCATTTCTTGATGGATGCAGTACTTTTGCATCCATCTCTTGACACAGGCCAGAGTAAAGTGTAGCTTCCACCGAAGTCCCAGTCAACATCCATGGCTGTGACAATATGGAAGTTGCTGGGGTATGGGTAGTGCTGAGTAATGACATTCAGAGCATGACTAGTGCATCTGAGTGTTATGAAAGGTGCTGCTCATAGGGCCAGTCGTGCTGCAATAGTACTTTCTGTCGCAATGAGGAAAGCAATGGCAAACTACCTCACTCCTCATCTTGCCTAGTACGCCTCATTTTGGTGCTGCCATTGGTTTGTGGGGTTACCTTATAACCGCATAACCTTTGGTGGTGCTATTTGAGGATCCAACCAGCCTCTGGGCTGATGACCTAACAGACAGACAGATCGATCTTCGTTATTCGGAGGTACGATTATGTTTTAATTTGTCACTGAAACGTTAGTTATATTGACCATCAGATAAAACTTAAAACCAGTTCATTTCCATTGATATTCTGAGTTAATCACATTTTTACGTAGCGATCTCTAACTCTGTATTTTTATTTTCCGTTTGCTTTACCCGGTTCCGACGTGGAGATTAGTTTCTTTCGTAACGACGTCATCTGTATTCGTAATTCCCCGCAGTCCATTTCTCCCTGTCTCCATGTGCCTTAGAAGACGATGCCAAGGATATTTTTCACGGTGGAGTTGAGTTCAGAGGTGGAATGTGTTTGTCATCTGCCGAACAGGGCACATTTGTCTGCACGTATTTGTAGATCGCTATCTACTTTATGGACCTGCAGATTAATCCTCAGAGAGATGCACGTAGTATAAACAAGTAGCTCTCAAACAAGGTGCCTTACTTAAGTCTTAATATTGTGTGAGTAGAGTTCGAATAGGAGGGCCACGTGCAGGTAATTATGAATAGAAACCCACTTTCTGATAAGATACCGGTGGTTCTAAACTATTATCAGGCAATGGGATTGTTTTATAGGCCTACTTCATGGAAGAAATTCTCGTAAGTAAGCAAGAAAAAAAGCGAAAGTATGCAAGATAGTAGGGTTGAAAGAGAGGTAAAAAGTGTGGAAAGGAGAAAGGGGAAGAGAAAGGCATGAAGAAGAGAGAAAGGGATGAAGAAATGAAACAGAGAAAGGTGGGGGTGGTGGTGATTGTTTTAAGAGGAAGTACAACTAGGCAATCATCTTCTGTACCTCGTATAACACTAATCAGAGGGAAAATAATGGAAGGGATCCGACACTTCGAAAAATGAAGGTGTCAGACAAAGAAAGACAAGGGTCACGAAGGGCGTGAAAATGGACACCCTAGCCCTCGCAAACCTAATAGCGTCGGGGTCGAAAAGAACGTGAGTTGACCAAGGGAAGTCGGTTAGGACAGATGAAAGTGAGGAGCCTGGCACAATTAATTCGAAGCAATGCTAGGACTCAGCTAAGGGCCCCGTGGTCGCAAACCCACGCTCTAACAGAATCTCTGGGGACCCTTTTAGTAACCTCTTACGACAGCCAGGGGATATCGCGGGTGTTACTCTACTGGGCACACCCACAGGGAGTACCGACGGAAGAACTGAAAATTCAAGAAAACTCTTGCGGTAAGCGAAATACGTTCGCCTCTTAGGAAAGGCAGGCGATAGCGTTCGTGATATCCTACCTCCCCAACCCACAGGGGGACGTTGCACTAACATATCAAATATTTTCGGTGACGCAAAAGGAAGCGGTCATGGTATTAATTACGGTATAGCTCCAACGTTTGCCTTGTGGTGGTGGTGGTGGTGGTGGTGGTGGTGGTGGTGGTGGTGGTGGTGGTGATTATTGTTTTAAGAGGAAGTACAACTAGGCAACCATCCTCTATATAACTTTAAGCAGTGAGAAAAAATGGGAGGGATGCGACACTTCGAAAAATGAAGGTATCGGTCAAAGGAAGACAAGGGCCACGAAGGGCGTGAACATGAAAGACTCCCCAACCCTCGCAAACCCAATAGCGTCGGTGGTGGTGGTGATTATTGTTTTAAGAGGAAGTACAACTAGGCAACCATCCTCTATATAACACAAATCAGAGAGAAAAAATGGAAGGGGTCCGACACTTCGAAAAATGAAGATATCGGCCAAAGGAAGACAAGGGCCACGAAGGGTGTGAAAACGAAAGACTCCCTAGCCCTCGCAAACCTAATAGCGTCGGGGTCGGAAAAGAACAAGAGTTGACCAAGGGAGGTCGGATAGGATCGATGAAAGTGAGGAGCCTGGCACAAGTAAGTGGAAGCAATGCCGGGACTCAGCTGAGGGCCCCGTGGTCGCCAACCCACGCTCCAAAGTTCAGATGGTGGTGATTGGTGGTGATTATTGTTTTAAGAGGAAGTACAACTAGGCAACCATCCTCTATATAGCACTAATCAGATGGAAAATGGAAGGGATCCGACACTTCGAAAAATGAAGGTATTGGCCACAGAAAGACAAGGACTACTAAGGGCGTGAAAAGGAAAGACTCCCTAGCCCTCGAGTGCTTTAATACCAACGGGGTCGGAAAAGAACAAGAGTAGACCAAAGGAGGTCGGATTGGATAGATCAAAGTGAGGAGCCTGGCACAAGTAAGTGGAAGCAATGCCAGGACTCAGCTGAGGGCCCCGTGGTCGCCAACGCACGCTCCAAAGTTCAGAGCCCCTGAGGCCCCTTTTAGTCGTCTCTTACGACAGGCAGGGGATACCGTGGGTGTTATTCTACCGCCCCCACCCACAGGGGGATCCAAAGTTCAGAGCCCCTGGGGCCCCTTTTAGTCGCCTCTTACGACAGGCAGGGGTTACCGTGGGTGTTATTCTACCGCCCCCCACCCACAGGGGGCCAATAGCGTCGGGGTCTGAAAAAAACAAGAGTTGACCAAGGGAGGTCGGATAGGATAGATAAAAGTGAGGAGCGTAGCACAAGTAATTCGAAGCAATGCCAGGACTCAGCTAAGCCCCCGTGTTTGCCAACCCACGCTCCGAAGTTGAGACCCACTGGGGCCCCTTTTAGTCGCCTCTTAGGAAAGGCAGGCGATAGCGTTCGTGATATTTTACCTCCCCAACCCACAGGCGGACGTTGCACTAACATATCAAATATTTTCGGTGACGCAAAATGAAGCGGTCATGGTATTAATTGCGGTATAGCTCCAGCGTTTGCCTTGTGTGAAAATGAGAGGTGGTGGTGGTGATAATTGTTTTAAGAGGAAGTCAGTTAGGCAACCATCCTCTATATAACACTAATCAGAGGGAAAATTGAAAGGGATCCGTCACTTCGATAAATGAATATATCGTTCAAAGAAAGACGAGGGCCACGAAGGGCGTGAACATGAAAGACTCCCTAGCCCTCGCAAACCTAATAGCGTCGGGGTCGGAAAAGAACAAGAGTTGACCAAGGGAGGTCGGATGGGATAGATGAAAGTGAGGAGCCTGGCACAAGTAGGTGGAAGCAATGCCAGGAATCAGCTGTGGACCCTGTGGTCGCCAAACCACGCTCCAAAGTCAAGAGCCCCTGGGGCCCCTTTTAGTCGCTTCTTACAACAGGCAGGGGATACCGTGGGTGTTATTCTACCGCCCCCACCCACAGGGGGATGTGAAAATAAGAAATGTCGGGTAACCATCTTCAAGGCTGTCGACTGTAGGATTCGAAGCCAACATCTCCTGAACGCAAGCTCACATCAACGCTACCTTAGTCGCGCGACATTTCTTTTTAAGCTTTCTGATGTGTTAGATATGTATCAGGTTAACGGCTTCGCTTAACAATGCTCATCCATGCAAATACATTACGGTGTACAATATCCTTCACATCCCATTTTGTCCTTGTAATTGATAATGTATAGTTTTTAATTAGGTCATTCAAGACTCTTTATTTACAGCTATGTTAACTATAATTTTCATTAAGGGAATATTATGGAGCTTGACAGATTTATATAAACATAAAAGTACAAAAAAAAAAAATACACCCGTTTAAAATACAGTACATGTATGTCTGCGTGTATTTAGGGATGATTTTAAAATGCTGTCACGTTTCCATTTGTATTGTAAAAGTAAGCGTTACTACAGTAACATTCTAGCGGTTGTAATTATGTTATTACTTATCACAATATATAATAAACCGGATGAAAATGACTACTATTAATTATAAAATTATCGCTGACATAAAAGCGATATAAAATTGAAACTGGCCAATTATGTAATATTTATTTTCGAGAGACATTATTAAAATTTCTCTATTTGCGTAGAATGAATGCATTTGGTCGTTTTCAATGTTGTAATTTGTATTTATTTATGCATTTATGTATCTGATCCCAGATACTTGGGTTTTCCGAAAGACAAGGTGTAGTACACAAACAATTGTTTTCTTTAAGAAGTACTCGAACAGTTAAAGAGAACAATTACACTGAATCAATCAGCAAGCACAGGCAGGCTGAATAAGAAGAAAGCTACAATTTACGTAGTAAAGTGATGGTGGTGGCGATTGTTTTAAGAAGAAGTACATCCTCTACATCACACTAATCAGAGAGAGAAAAAATCGAAGTGATCCGACATTTCGAAAAATGTAGGTATCGGCCAAAAGAAGACAAAGGCCACGAAGGGCGTGAAAATGAAAGACTCCTTAGGCCTCGAGTACTCTAATGGCGCCAGGGTCGGAAAAGAACGAGAGTTGTCCAAGGGAGGTCGGATAGGATAGATGAGAGTGAGGAGCCTGTCACAAGTAAGTGGAAGCAATGCCAGGACTCAGCTGAGGGCCCCGTGGTTGCCAACCCACGCTCAAAGTTCAGAGCCCCTGGGGCCCCTTTTAGTCCCTCTTACGACAGGCAGGGGATACCGTGGGTGTTATTCTACCGCCCCCACCCACAGGGGGGAAGTAAGTACGCCATGCAGATGGTGTCGCACTCGGAAGACACTGGGGTGGGGGGCCTCAACCCCGACACGGCGCGTCCCATATGGCTGATAGGGGATGCTCCTGTAGATATGCAGGACAGGTGTGAATAAGGCCAAGCCAAATAAGCACCCGCGGATCAACTGAGGCAAAAAGGACTGCAGTCAACGGTCTCGACGGCGGAAGAGGATATTTCCCAACGGCTGAGAGAGCGGAAGAACTGGCTCTTCGGCTTACAACCGAAGTTCTAACCACGGACTCCTAAGTAATCGTAAATGATAATTTAGCCGGAAGACACCAAGAGGCACCTCTCGATCTTAACCATCGAGTTGTAACCTTGTGATCATACCAGTATGATCACCCCCTGCATGTATCTTCAACTTGCAACATTGGCATGATGGATAACACGTTATCACAGCAACTACCCCAGGCTCTGGACACACCTAGTCCGGTTTCTCCCGATCATCGGATTCTGGGGGATCGGGAGCATCATGCAGAGAAGAGTCGGAGCTTCTCAAAATCTCTTCGTCCCAAGAAAAAGACCTTCTTAGGTACAATTAATGTCAACACCCTACTGAAAACAGGCAAGCTTAAACAGCTAACGGACACCCTGGATAAGTTCGATATTCAAATCATAGCACTCCAGGAAACGCGCTACCAGGATGAAAACCATTTTGACTCTGAAGAGTACAGGATATTTAAGGGTAAACCTGCCATAAGAATCCATGGGAACTTAACACAACTTGGAACAGCTTTTGCGGTACGAAAAACTATCATCAGTTCTGTACTTGACTTTACATCCCCATCTGAAAGAATCTCAGTACTTACTGTGAAATCTGGCAATAAAGCTTACTCCTTGGTCAATGCCCACGCTCCCACAAACACTGACAATAAGAAAAACCCAGAGAAAGTGGAAGCCTTCTGGGAACTCTTAGAAGAAACCACTAGCAAGATTCCAAAGCACCACGTGAAAATCTTAGTAGGTGATTTTAATGCACAGGTTGGCAGAGAGAGGAAACACAAATGGATTGTTGGTCATCACTCGGCACATTGGAGAACGAACAAGAATGGAGAACGTCTTATAAACTTCTGTAAAACATTTGTCTTAAAACTAATGTCTACGCATTTTGCGAGACCCCCACATAAGAAGAAAACGTGGAAATCACCAAACCCGTTATTGGGCGAATTCCAGATCGATCACGTCGCAATCTCCAGAAAGAATATGTGTGAGATCCAAAATGTTAGAGTACGGAAGGGATTTGTCGACTCGGACCACTACCTAACACAAATCAAAGTGAGATTCCAACCCAACAGATGCAGACCTAAACACAAAAGATCTCTAAGAGTTGATCCAGAATGTCTTCGACAGAACGCCACGACCTTTCTACAAGACATACGAGAGCAGGACCCCAAGGACTGGCCAGGCCTTCGTAAAACACTTCAGACATCAGCCATGAAATTAGGGCAGCCTCCAAGGAAACGCAAACATAGGTGGTGGAACACGACCTGTGATAAAGCCATTGGTGAACGGATGAAAGCATGGAATCAGTGGAATGGACATCAAACAACTAAGAGATGGGAGACCTTCCTAAAAGTTCAGAAAATCTCCTCAAAAATAATCCGCAGGGAGAAACGAGCCTATGACAAAAATAGACTCATGGAAATCGAACAAGATTTCCTTAGAAACAACTCCAGGAATTTCTACAAGACCTTCCGTGAGAATTTATCTAGCTATCAACCACCATCTTTATGTTTCCGTCGAGCAAATGGAACATTAGAAACGAACACCAAAGAGAACTGCACTATTCTAGCTGACTACTTCCGAGACCTCCTCAATTGTGATCCTCCAAAGGAAAGACTGAACTTTGAAAAGCCCATGCCCAACCCCGATTCACAGCCACCGACAATACAGGAAACAGCAGAGATTATACGATCGCTTAAAAATAATAAAGCTCCTGGAGAGGACGGCATCACTGCGGAGATGTGTAAACTTGGAGATGATCTTGTAAGCAAAATTCATGCAATCCTAGTAGAAATATGGGAAACGGAAATGATTCCACAGGATTGGAAGTGTGCATTAATACACCCATTGCACAAGAAAGGTGACAAGGCAGATCCAAACAACTATAGAGGCATATCTCTACTGCCAATCGCATACAAAATCCTTTCCAAAGCTCTCTTGAACCGGTTAGAAAAACAGACAGATCATCTGATTGGCGAGTACCAAGCGGGTTTCAGGAAAGGTCGATCATGTGCAGAACAAATATGGAACTTGAAGACGATATTAAGGATTCGCCGAAGTGCCAGCACGATCGTCACCTTTGTGGATTTTAAGAAGGCGTATGACTCTGTGGACAGACAGACAGTATTTGATACCCTAGAAGAACTCAGAGTGGACAAGAAGACCAGAGCACTTATCCAGCAGACCCTCACAAGTACGACCTCTAAAGTGAAATTCCTTGGAGAAATCTCTGAGCCTTTTGAAATATGTACGGGCGTTCGTCAAGGTGACAGCATCTCCCCTATTCTGTTTAACTTAGTTCTAGACAAAGTTATTAGAGAGTGGGAAAAGGATATCAAGGGTGTGAACATCGGAAATTTGGGAAGCAAGGTCAATGTGAAATGTTTAGCATTTGCTGATGATCTCGCAATCATTACTAAGACCAAGGATGAAACAAGGTATGCCATACAGAGACTACACAATATAGCATCAAAGGCAGGCCTCCAGATATCCTACGAGAAAACCAAGTACATGGAAAATCTACGTCAAAATAGCAAAAGAACTCCGCTAGAGATGGAAAACGGCACAATTTCACAGGTGCCCTCCTTCAAATACCTTGGAGAAATTATACTACCATCAGGATTAGACAGTAGTGCCAATGTAGAAAGAAACACCAAACTACATAAGGCATACAGACTGACGTGGAATTACTACAACAAAAGAGTCATATCGCGTAATGCAAAATTACGACACTACAAGACAGTTGTATTGCCCGAAGCTTTATATGCCTCAGAAACCATATGCTTAGGTGGTCACTCTAAAATTACAGAAATTGAAAAGCAGGAGCGGAAAATTCTCAGGAAAATTTATGGTCCTACGAAAGAAAATGGAATGTGGATTAAGAGGAAAACAGCGGACCTCTACTCCTTCACCGACAGGTTTACTGATGCTGTACGGAAAAGGCGCCTTAATTTCTATGGCCATATCTACAGAATGAACAGCGACAGACTAACTAAAAGATTATTCAAAGTAATCAACTCAAAGAAGGTCAAAATAAAATGGCTAGAAGAAACTAAGGCGGACCTCCAAGAAATAAATATTACAGACGACATCATGGAAAATCGTGGAGCTTTTAGAACCAAAGTAGCTAATCATAAATTTAGGGAGAAACCAAAAAAGACAACTGGTAGGAAGTGGTCGACAGAACGCAAGATGCAACACAGTGCATTCATGAAGAGATTTTGGGAGGATAAGAAGGCACAAACCATCAAACCAACTATCAAGTTCAAACGCGCTCTATGAATGGGCATAACGAAGGAAGAAGAAGAAGAATCGTAATATACTTATTTACTGTCCGCCTCTGTGGTGTAGTGGTTAGCGTGATTAGCTGCCACCCCCGGAGGTCCGGGTTCGATTCCCGACTCTGCCACGAAAATTTGAAAAGTGGTACGAGGGCTGGAACGGGGTCCACTTAGCCTCGGGAGGTCAACTGAGTAGAGGTGGTTTCGATTCCCACCTCAGCCATCCTGGAAGTGGTTTTCCGTGGTTTCTCTCTTCTCCTCCATGCAAATGCCGGGATGGTACCTAACTTAAGGCCACGGCCGCTTCCTTCCCTCTTCCTTGTCTCTCCCTTCCAATCTTCCCATCCCTCCACAAGGCCCCTGTTCAGCATAGCAGGTGAGGCCGCCTGGGCGAGGTACTGGTCATTCTCCCCAGTTGTATCCCCGACCACGAGTCTGAAGCTCCAGTACACTGCCCTTGAGGCGGTAGAGGTGGGATCCCTCGCTGAGTCCGAGGGAAAAGCCGAACCTGGAGGGTAAACAGATGATGATGATGATGATATACTTATTTACTCGAGTCAGAAGCGAAAACTTAAGAATTCAGTAAAGGAATGTTACAATTATACACTTTAAATTATATTCGCCCAGAAATAGGTAGGCCACTTTCATAGATGGTGGTGATGATTATTGTTTTAAGAGGAATAACACTATCGCAGCGTACTATTCAATTTTCTTAAATTATACTTTTATTCAGAGGGTGTGGGATTTTCATAATAGACCCCCGAGATCGTTTTGAAATCTCCACAGACCAGCCAGAAGACGTTGATGGGGGGAGAAGAAGCTTTTATAAAGATAAATTTGGATTGAAAGACATTAAGGTGATAGGATTAACGACATGAGATCGAGGGACTATCCCGGGATTCATTGTGAATTTTTGGAAGCAATTTAATTTAGAGGTTCGGGAACTACAATCTATGTCTTTGTTAGCTGTTGTGCGGCTAAGTCGGTCTGAAAACAGACCAGTGTAAAGGTTAAATGACTTCTTTCTTACAGAATACTGTTGATCGTAACTGCAAACTGAGTGGACTATAATCAGAATATCACCATACATTTCAGAAATACTTTTAATAATTCAAACAATTCTCATTAGCCTCTGTCATTTCTACAATACCGCGTCTTTTGTTGTACAGTTTCATTGCTGAGTCCTGATATTGAAATCTTCATCGGGCACGAAGAGCTACGTTGTCTCCGTGACAAGCTGTCCCTATTATAAAGGAATGTCCCCGTGATCTATCTTACGTGACACTGGCAACTGGAGCTGACACATCGCATTCTTCTATACCGTGACCAACAGGCCTCAGGTGTCCCTGACTCATTCCATACGCTACAACGGGTGATGGTCACATATTCTTACAGCAGTTGTATCAGTTCATTCCAAAGATCCCGAGTGAGGCTCCACCTATTAAGTAGGTCATCATTCTAAATGGGACAGTCTGCAGATAAAGATATCTTTTTATCTAATGTATGGATTTTCATTATATTTTCAAGGAAAATTTACAGGAATTCATTTACAGAGCCTCCAGCTCGAGATGTGCTTATTTCCACTGTTCAGCAAATAAGTGCCCAGTTAATTAATAGAAGACAACAAGAGTCCGCCTCTGTGGTGTAGTGGTTAGTGTCATTATCTTCCACCCCCGGAGACTCCGGTTCGATTCCCGGCTCTGTCACGAAATTTGAAAAGTGGTACGAGGTCTGGAACCGGGTCTACTCAGCGGCGGTGGTTGTGGTGGTGATTTTTGCCTTAAGAGGAAGTACAACTAGGCAACCATCCTCTGTTAACACTAATCAGAGAAAAAGAAAAGTGGTGGTGGTGGTGATTACTGTTTTAAGAGGAAGTACAACTAGGCAACCATCTTCTATATAACACTCATCAGAGAGAAAATATGGAAGGGATCCGACACTTCGAAAAATGAAAACATCGGCCAAAGCAAGGCAAGGGCCACGAAGGGCGTGAAAATGAAAGACTCCCTAGCCCTCGCAAACCTAATAGCGTCGGAGTCGGAAGAGAACACGAGTTGACCAAGGGAGGTCGGATAGGATAGATGAAAGTGAGGTGCCTGGCACAAGTAAGTGGAAGCAATGCCAGGAATCAGCTAAGGGCCTCGGGGTCGCCAACCCTCGCTTCAAAGTTCAGAGCCCTTGGGGGCAATCCCTGAGGTGGTGGTGATTATTGTTTTAAGAGGAAATACAACTAGGCAACCATCCTCTGTATAACACTAATCAGAGGGAAAATATTGGAAGGGATCCAACACTTCGAAAAGTGAAGATATCGGCCAAAGGAAAACAAGGGCCACGAAGGGCGTGAAAACGAAGGCCTCCCTAGGCCTCGAGTGCTCTAATACCGTAGGGGTTGGAAAAGAACAAGAGTTGACCAAGGAAGGTCCGATAGGATAGATTAAAGTGAGGAGCCGGTCACAAGTGAGTGGAGGCAATGCCATGACTCAGCTAAGGGTCCCGTGGTCGCCAACCCATGCTCCAAAATTCAGAGCCCCCGGGGCCCCTTTTAGTCGCCTCTCACGATAGGCTGGGGATACTGTGGGTGTTATTCTACCGCCCCCACCCACAGGGAGAGCGTTGGGCAGATCCCTCTGTGTTATTCGTCAGGAGCAGGCTAATACCAACACCGGATTTCACCCTCTCCCTACCTCGCTATCATAACCATCCGACATCCAAAAGCGCGGTCGCCCATGAACGTCTAATAGAAAGACTTTCGAAAGGCGAGCCGAACATGTCCTCGGACACTCCCTGCACGAATACCCATACGATAAGTAAACAAAATAAATAATTACTCCTCTGAACCTTGTATCATAGCAGGGACATGTTTCTTATCGTCTCGTTCTTTACTTCCTTCCCCCTTTGTTTATTAGGTCGCGAAGTAAACATTACCTCCATTCATCATAAATGTATGACGTGACACAGACCATTTGGGAGTCTTGATGACAATAAGTTGTTGTTGTCGTGCTCAGAGGGGAAATGTCTGGCATACTCCGGAGTGCACCTACTTGAATATTCTGTCTCCTCTATGATCATAGTTCCACGAAATGAACCGCTTTATACATGCACCTCAGACAGACATTCATAACTTATGGCAAGCACAGACGAGGCTGTTCCACGAACCAAACGGCACTGCCATTCCACAGTAATTACTGCCGACGCCTCTCTCTGTAGTGATGAATTCCTGCTCTCACCTTGCTCTCCTAGAGGACTCTCTTTAAAATAGAAGATGAGGGGAGTTTTAGCCCAGAAAATAAAGAAGACATTCACATTTATCGATTTTCATTTCACAAAATCATTAAGATTGTTATTATTCATAATGCCTTCTCCAAATTTCCCAAGAAGTAATGAAGGAATATGCTACCAAGGTGGTGTTGCTGGTGATTATTTTTTTAAGAGGAAGTACAACTAGGCAATCATCCTCTATATAACACTAATCGGAGAGAAAGATGGAAGTGATCCGACAGTTCGAAAAATGAAGGTATCGGCCAAAATAATATCGTGTCATACATTTTGTTAAATACTATTACTATTACTAAATACTAATACAAATTTTAGGGTGGCTCCAAGCCCTTAGACATATTTATGTCAAAAAGGACAGCGACATGATGATATCAAGGACATTTTCTTGCGATGACTTTAAATTGTGAGGTGGTGGTGGTGCTTATTGTTTTAAGAGGAAGTACAACTTGGCAAAGATCCTCTATATAACACTAATCAGAAAGAAAAAATGGAAGGGGTCCGAGACTTCGAAAATGAAGGTATCGGCCAAAGGAAGACAAGGGCCACGAAGGGCGTGAAAGTGAAGGACTCCTAGCCCTCGCAAATCCAATAACGTCGGGGTCGGAAAAGAACAAGAATTGAGCAAGAGAGGTCGGATAGGATAGATGAAAGTGAGGAGCCTAGCACAAGTAAGTGGAAGCAATGCCAGAACTCAGCTAAGGACCCCGTGGTCGCCAACCCACGCTTCAAAGTTCAGAGTCCCTGGGTCCCCTTTTAGTCGCCTCTTACGACAGGCAGGGAATACCGTGGGTGTTATTCTACCGCCCCCACCCACAGGGGGATTTAAATTGTGAAATATCCTGGAATAATTCAGCAATTTCTGAGGTGCTTGTGTTCAACAAACGTATCCGTGGGTAGGATTCCTTGTCTAAGTGCAATTCATAAGTGTTTCATCTCTGCATATTGTTGTCATGGTGTCGTTTGGGAATGTCGTCTAAGAAGTTGTGAAAACAGTTTGTGTGAAAATAGTTTTAATCATAAATGTTTATGAGGAAGAAAGTAGAATATCCAAGCACTTTGAGCACAAGATCACGTTTAATAATGGAAGCAGGTTGATGCTTCTGTTAGTGTAATAATGCCTTCTGAATTATCTATTAGGGAGATACAGTGGTGAGAGTTTTATAAATAATTTAGAAGTGTTCTTAAAAGGGTCAGCTCTGAAGGTGGCGCTGCTCAAAGAAGCTCCATACGCTTCGTAAATGTTTAATATCACGATCGTAGTATTAAAATTCATTCCTCTTATATACTACTACTAATAATATGACAATCACTACTGACCTGCATATAGGGCAGTCGCCCAGGTGGGAGATTCCTTATCTGTTGTTTCCCTAACCTTTTCTTGAATGCTTTCAAAGACATTTCAAATTTACTGAACATCTCCCTTCGTAAGTTATTCCAATCCCTAACTCCGCTTCCCATAAACGAATATTTGCTCCAATTCGTCCCCTTTAATTCCAATTTTATCTTCATATTGTGATCTTTCCTACTTTTAAAGACACCACTCAAACTTATTCGTCTACTGATGTCATTCCACGCCATCTCTCCGCTGACAGCTCGGAACATACCACTCAGTCGAGCAGCTCGTCTTCTTTCTCTCAAGTCTTCCCAGGCCAAACTTTGTAACATTTTCGTAACGCTACACTTTTGTCGGAAATTACCCAGAACAAATCGAGCTACTTTTCTTTGGATTTTTTCCAGTTCCTGAATCAAGTAATCCTGGTAAGGGTCCCATACACTGGCACCATACTCAAGTTGAGGTCTCACCAGAGACAAATATGCTCTCTCCTTTACATCCTTACTGAAAACCTACAACCTGTTTTCCAGTCATTGACCGGGTCAGGAATGCAATGAATGAAGCAGGTATAGGCTATTAGTACGATGAGGTCTCCACTCCCAAAGTGATTTATTAATGCCTGATAGATGCTATGAAATGAGAATGAAGAGTGTTGCTGGAATGAAGGATGACAGGGAAAACCGGAGTACCCGGAGAAAAACCTGTCCCGCCTCCGCTTTGTCCAGCACAAATCTCACATGGAGTGACCGGGATTTGAACCACGGTATCCAGCGGTGAGAGGCCGACGTGCTTACATCCTTACTACAGCTCCTAAATACTCTCATAATCATGTGCAGAGATCTGTACCCTTTATTTACAATCATATTTATGTGATTACCCCAATGAAGATCTTTCTTTATATTTATACCTAGGTATTTACAAAGATCCCCAAATGGAACTTTCACCCCATCAACGCTAAAACTGAGAGGACTTTTCTTATATGTGAAACACCATTTTTTTTTCTATTTGCTTTACGTCGCACCGACACAGGTAGGTCTTATGGCGATGATGGGACAGGGAAGGGCTAGGAGTGGGAAGGAAGCGGCCGTGGCATTAATTAAGGTAAAGCCCCAGCATTTGCATGGTGTGAAACTGTGAAACCTCCGAAAACCATCTTCAGGGCTGCCGACAGTGGGGTTCGAACCTACTATCTCCCGAATACTGGATACTGGTCCCACTTAAGCGACTGCAGTTATCGAGCTTGATTTGTGATGGTGGTGATGGTGATTATTGTTTTAAGAGGAAGTACAACTTGGCAACCATCCTCTATATAACACTAATCAGAGGGAAAAATGGAAGGGAACCGACACTTCGAAAAATGAAGATATCGGACAAAGAAAGACAAGGGCCACGAAGGGCGTGAAAAATGAAAGATTCCCTAGCCCTCGCAAACCTAATAGCGTCGGGGTCGGAAAAGAACAAGAGTTGACCAAGGGAGGTCGGATAGGATAGATGAAAGTGAGGAGCTTGGCACAAGTAAGTGGAAACAATTCCAGGACTCAGCTAAGGGCCCCGTGGTCGCCAACCTACGCTCCAAAGTACAGAGCTCCTGGGGTGGTGGTGGTGGTGGTGATTATTGTTTTAAGAGGAAGTACAACTAGGCAACCATCCTCTATATAACACTAATCAGAGGGAAAAATAGAAGGGATCCGACACTTCGAAAAATGAAGATATCGGTCAAAGAAAGACAAGGGCCACGAAGGGCGTGAAAATGAAAGACTCCCTAGCCCTCGCAAACCTAAAAAAATAGCGTCGGGGTCGGAAAAGAACAAGAGTTGACCAAGGCAGGTCGGATAGGATAGATGAAAGTGAGGAGCCTGGCACAAGTAAGTGGAAGCAATGCCAGAACTCAGCTAAGGGCCCCGTGGTCGCCAACCCACGCTCCAAAGTTCAGAGCCCCTGGGGCCCCTTTTAGTCGCCTCTTACGACAGGCAGGGGATACCGTGGGTGTTATTCTACCGCCCCCACCCACAGGGGGAAGCTCCTGGGGCCCCTTTTAGTCGCCTCTTACGACAGCAGAGGGTACCGTGGGTGTTATTCTACTGCCCCCACCCACAGGGGGACTCGATTTGTGAAACTCACAACCTGACTTTTAACCCCGTTTATCATCATACGATTTAAGAGGAAGTACAACTGGGCAACCATCCTCTATATAACACTAATCAGAGAGAGAAAAATAGAAGGGGTCTGACACTTCGAAAGATGAAGGTTTCGGCCAAAGGAAGATAAGGGCCACGAAGGGCATGCAAATGAAAGACGCCCTAGGCCTCCATACGTAATACCGTCGGGGTCGGAAAAGAACAAGAGTTTACCAACGGAGGTCGGACAAGATAGATTAAAGTGAGGAGCCTGGCATAAGTAAGTATACTGCCTTGTGGAATTCACCTCTTAATTATACAGGGTCAGATAAAGCTTCGCCTACTCAAATTTTCTGAGATCTATTTTCTAGAAATATAGCCAGACATTCAGTCACTCTTTCGTCAAGTCCAATTGATCCACCCTATCAAATGCCTTAGACAGGTCAATCGCGATACAGTCCATTTGACTTCCTTAATCCAAGATATCTGCTATATCTTGCTGGAAACCTACAAGTTGAGCTTCAGTGGAATAACCTTTCCTAAACCCAAATTGCCTTCTATAGAACCAGTTATTAATTGCGCAAAAATGTCTAATATAATCAGAAAGAATGCCTTCCCAAAGCTTACATGTAATGCATGTCAAACTGACTGGCCTGTAATTTTCAGCTTTAAGTCTATCAACCTTTCCTTTATACACAGGGGCTACTATTGCGACTGCCCATTCATTTGTAATAGCTCCTTCATGCATACAATAATCAATTAAGTACATCAGATATGGTACTATATCCCAACCCATTCTCTTTAGTATATCCCCAGGAATCTTCCAGCCGCTTTTCAAGTTTTCAACTTTTGTATCTTATTGTAAATGTCATTGTTATCATATGTAAATTTTAATACGTCTTTAGTATTAGTCACCTCCTTTATCTGGACGTTATACTTGTAAACAACATTCTTTACATACTACTGACTGAATACTTCTGCTTTTTGAAGATCCTCACATACACATTCGCCTTGTTCATTAATGATTCCTGGAATGTCATTCTTGGAACCTATTTCTATCTTAAAGTACCTATACATACCCTTCCATTTTTCACTAAAATTTGTATGACTGCCAATAATGCTTGCCATCATGTTATTCTTAGCTTGACTTCTTTGCTAGATTCAATTTCCTACTAAGTTCCTTCAATTTCTCCTGACTTCCGCAGCCGCAGTCTGCACCTCTTTCTTAGTTTCATTTTTTCTGTATTATAATAAGGTGGGTCTTTACCATTCCTTACCACCTTTAAAGCTACAGAACTGTTTTCACATTCCTCAACAATTGCTTTAAACCCATCCCAGAGTCTGTTTACATTTTTATTTACCGTTTCCCAGCGGTCATAGTTACTTTTTAAAAACTCTCTCATGCCTGCTTCATCTGCCATATGGATGTGCTTAATAGTCATACTTTTAAGACCTTTGTTTCTTTCACACTTATTTTTAACTACGACAAAAACTGCTTCGTGATCACTAATACCATCTATTACTTCGGGTTCTCTATAGAGCTCATCTGGTTTTACCAGCACCACATCCAGGATATTTTTCCCTCTAGTTGGTTCCATCACTTTCTGAATCAGCTGACCTTCCCATATTAGCTTATTTGCCATTTGTTTGCCATGCTTCCTGTCGTTCGCATTACCTTCCGAATTGACATTTGGTAAATTCAGATCTCCCGCTACAATCACATGTCTTTCCATTCTTCTTCTTCTTCTTCTTCTTCTTCTTCTTCTTCCCCTTATTATTATTATTATTATTATTATTATTATTATTATTATTATTATTATTATTATTGTATATCGTATTGCGGATTTCGGATATTGGTCTCTTCTGTACACTTACCACAAGTAGGACTATATTATTTGATAAATTCCTACAAACGTCGAACAGTATTATAACATATAATAATGATAAATATATGTATGTCTAATTCGTAATCCCGTTTCTGGATGAGACGAGATGAAATGAAATGAAATGATTTGGCCAGTTTGTACTGCCGGGTGCCCTGCCTGACGCCAGGTGGTGGCGATTATTGTTTAGGAGGAAGTACAATTAGGCAACCATCCTCTACATAACAGTAATCAGAGAGACTAGTATGTGGGAGCAATGCCAGGACTCAGCTGAGATCCCCGTGGTCGCCTTACCACGCTCCCAAGTTAAGAGTTGCGGTGGTGATTATTGTTTTAAGAGGAAGTACAACTAGGCAACCACCCTCTATATAACACTAATCAGAGAGAAAAAATTGAAGGGCTCCGACACTTCGAAAAATGAAGGTATCGGCCAATGGAATACAAGGGCCACGAAGGGCGTGAAAATGAAAGTCTCCCTAGGCCTTGGGAGTGGTGGTGGTGGTGATTATTGTTTTAAGAGGAAGTACAACTAGGCAACCACCCTCTATATAACACTAATCAGAGAGAAAAAATGGAAGGGGTCCGACACTTCGAAAAATGAAGGTATCGGCCAATGGAATACAAAGGCCACGAAGGGCGTAAAAATGAAAGTCTCCCTAGGCCTTGGGAGTGGTGGTGGTGGTGGTGGTGGTGGTGGTGGTGGTGATTATTGTTTTAAGAGGAAGTACAACTAGGCAACCACCCTCTATATAACACTAATCAGAGAGAAAAAATGGAAGGGGTCCGACTCTTCAAAAATGAAGGTATCGGCCAAAGGAAGACCAGGGCCACGAAGGACATGTAAATGAAAGATTCCTAGGCCTCCATACGCAATACCGTCAGTATCTGAAATGAACAAGAGTTGGTCAAGTGCGGTCAGATAGGATAGATGAAAGTGAGGAGCCTGGCACAAGCAAGTGGAAGCAATGCCAGGACTCAGCTAAGGGCCCCGTGGTCGCCAATCCACGCTCCAAAGTACAGAGCCATGCGGTCCCTTTTATTCGCCTCTTACGACAGGCAGGGGATACCGTGGGTGTTATTCTACCGCCCCCACCCACTGGGGGGCTGTCTTGCGTGATCAGGGAGCCTATTAAAAAAATATACAGAGTAATTCCATAATAAATTTCTACCTAACTTGTAAGCATATATATATACGGGTAAAACGAATTTTTGAAGTGTTTCTGGTCTAGTGCATGTGGATATCTGAATCAATTTTACAGGAAGTACTGGAGTGTTTGCTTTAGCTTATACACAGTGATAGCTGAGGCTTTTTGACGGACACTAATGAGTGATAGGATGATGCAGTTGGGTAGATTGAAGAGTATTTTAATGCTCTTTTATGGAAGATATTTATTTTTTCAAATTGTTCCTTCCTGCAACATGCCCAAATATGGATCAAGTAAGTGCATGATAAATATTCTTCAGCAGTTGATGGGTTAACTTGTATTTATAGAAAATACCTTTATATGTAATATTACAACTGAAATGCAGCAAGTAGAATGAATTTCAATAAAAATACACACACACATATTTTTTTTAAATGCACTGCGATTCCTTTCAGCGTTGGCTAAGTTCACTGCTACTACTGCTACTACACATTAAGAAAAATATGAATAAACTTCAACTGTCCATTTCAACGAGAAGAAATGGAAACAGGAGCTAAAGTAGCAGGAGGAAAGGAGAAATTACACAGCACAGTAATGTGAAAGACAAGTATTGGGCTAACTCTTCAAATGTACCTTTTGGTGAAACTTTAATGTATATTTGTCTTTCTATGTTGACACTTCAAATTGGAATAGAGTTCTCTACTGCACTGCGCAATTTACCTTCAAAAGGAAAGGCGCCTCTCCGAGTCTTTAATAGGCATTGCCGCTCTTCGTTAAGTCGTTAAAAAAAGAGAGAATATTTAACATTTTTCTCTAAATGCGCTTTGAATCTAAGGAACGGGAGAATTTCCTTTTGTAAGGCTTAGTTAAATGTGTGTATGCGAATGTGAGGCGGTTACTTAATACCTTGGACTAAATTTCAAAGACAGATCTACTTTCTGAAGTGCTCTTTTCTCTTGTGTAATTGAAGATAAGGAAGTTATTCAGCATTTATTCTCACTAAAGCAGTACTTTTAAAGTTGGTTGACGCGAACTATTTGATGAATATTTATGTCTATAAGGGTTGCCCAAATGAAAGTGTCACTTCAGTAGGAGCATCGTTGTTCGAAGAAGGAGTGGTCGTTCTGATGATTATTGTTTTAAGAGAAAGTACAACTAGGCAACCATTCTCTATTTAACACTAATCAGAGAGAAATAATGGAAGGGATCCAACACTTCGAAAAATGAAGGTATTGGCCAAAGGAAGACAAGGGCCACGAAGGGCTTGAAAATGAAAGACTGCCTAGGTCTCGAGTGCTCTAATACCGGCGGGGTCGGAAAAGAACAAGAGCTGACCAAGGGAGGTCGGATCGGATAGATGAAAATGAGGATTCAGGCACAAGTAAGTCGAAGCAATGCCAGGACTCGGCTAAGAGCCCCGTGGTCGCCAAGCCACGCTCCCAAGTTGAAAGCCTCTGGATCCGGTGGTGGTGGTGGTGATTATTGTTTTAAGAGGAAGTACAACTAGGCAACCCTCCTCTATATAACACTAATCAGAGAGAAAAAATGGAAGGGGCCCGACACTTCGAAAACTGAAGGTATCGGCCAAAGAAAGACAAGGGCCATGAAGGGCGTGAAAATAAAAGACTCCCTGGCCCTCGCAAACCTAACAGCTTCGGGGTCTGAAAAGAACAAGAGTTGACCAAGAGAGGTCGGATAAGATAGATGAATGTAAGGAGACTCGCACAAGTAAGTGGAAGCAATGCCATGACTCAGCTAAGGGCCCCGTGGTCGCCAACCCACGCTCCAAAGTTCAGAGCCCCTGGGGCCCTTTTAGTCGCCTCTTACGACAGGCAGGGGATACCGTGGGTGTTACTCTACCGCCCCGACCGACATGGGGCCTCTGGATCCCCTTTTAGTCGCCTCTTGCGACAGGCAGGGATACCGTGGGCGTTATTCTACCGCTTCCACCCACAGCGGCCGTGGATGTTATTCTACTGCCCCCACGCACAGAGTGTGATGATGGTGATAATTGTTTTCAGGAGATGTACATCTAGGCAACTATATTAACACTACTCAGAGGAAAAAAAAATAAATAAAAAGTGGATTGGGTCCCACACGTCGAAAAGCAAAGGTGTGAGTCAAAGAAGGGTAATTGCCACCAAGGGTGTGAAAATCTAAGTTTCCACAGACTTCGAATGGTGTAATAAATGTGGAGGTCGGAAATGAACAAGAGTTGATCAACTAGGATAGATAACACAAATGATTGGAAGCAATGCTGGGGCCCGTGGTCGTCAACACACGCTCCCAAGTTATGATGGTGGTGGTGGTGATTATTGTTTTAAGAGGAAGTACAACTAGGCAACCATCCTTTACATAAAACTAATCAGAGAGAAAAAATGGAAGGGATCCGACTCTTCGAAAAATGAAGATATCGTCCAAAGAAAGACAAGGGCCACGAAGGGCATGCAATTGAAAGACTCCCTAGCCCTCGCAAACTTAATAGCATCGGGGTCGGAAAAGAACAAGAGTTGACCAAGGGAGGTCGGATAGGATAGATGAAAGTGAGGAGCCTGGCGCAAGTAAGTGGAAGCAATGCCAGGACTCAGCTAAGGGCCCCGTGGGCGCCAAACCACGCTCGAAAGTTCAGAGCCTCTGAGGCTCCTTTAAGTCGCCTCTTACGACAGGCAGGGGATACCGTGGGTGTTATTCTACCGCCCCCACCCACAGGGGGATCCCAAGTTATGAGCCTCCGGGGGAATGCAGGGGATATCACGGATATTGTATCACCCCAATCCACGTGGGGATATAAAGCTAGGAACCTTACTACTTCATTTATGCAAATATCTATGTAGTCCTATGTCAAACATGTGTTCTAAATGGATGTAAAGCCTGCCCGAAGAAATATGCGCCATAGGTCTGTTTGATGTTTCATTCATTCCTTCCTGCATCGATATTTATGGACGAAAAGAGGTAGGGGGGAAAAAGTTTTCAACTACGGTACTTCATCTTCTTTCTCTGTCCTCTGCTGTTAGTGAGTAAGAAAGGGGAGAAGGGAATAGGGCGAAGAAAGGAAATGACAAATTGAGAGTCATTTCAAAACGCTCACGGCAATCTTACACGTCATATTTGATGTAAATTTACTCCTGGGTGGGTAGAGAAATGTGGTACAGAGTTCTTTCTGTTTAAGTTATGTTTCCAGCAGGGAGCAGAAGAGAAATACATTACTGACTCTTACAGTGGGGAGAAAAATGTCTTGCGATGTATTCGTCTGGCTTATTTTACTTTACAACGTAATATAAGAAGGGTTGCATTAACTTCCAGGGGAGGAGGATTAAATTGTGGTGAATGTTGGCTCACTGGAAGCAAGGTTTTAAAAAAAAAAAATCAGAGCTCAATGGCTGCAGTTGTTTTGTGATGATGGCGTAAACATGAAGCGTAGCCGAATGAGATTACTGGACATATTTGAAGTTCAGAGTTAAACACTTTTGGTATAAAATCGGAGACACTCTACTATATTCACAGCTAGCCGTAGTACCCGTCGGAATATCATGGAGCATGTGCCAAGTTGTCTAACTCCCGTAGTATTCAGGCATGATGATTTACTAGGCACACGACAGTAATCCCATCTATCGCAGATTAACGGCTGCAGAAGTGAAAAATCCGAAAACTCACATCACAACAATGGTCAGTGTAATGTTATTGTTGATCAGTTTTATGAGCTTTCGATACTGTAGGCCTCCACATTTAGTTTTCTTCCGACTATTATGCCTTTGCTGGCGGGACCTAGTGTTTACAGTGCAGTATGATTGTCTTCTGGTAGCCTATGGGCTACAACAATTTTGTTACTTTCATTGATCTGTCTCAGTCTTATCCTTGGCTTTAACAATATGAGGTGCTAGTGATTATTGTTTTAAGAGGAAGTACAACTAGGCAACCATCCTCTATACAACACTAATCAGAGAGAACGAATGGAAGGGATCTGACACTTCGAAAAATGAAGATCGACCAAAGTAAGACAAGGGCCACGAAGGGCGCGAAAATGAAAGACTCTCTAGGCCTCGAGTGCTCTGATACCGGCGGAACATGAATTGACCAAGAGAGGTGGAGATGAAAGTGAGGAGCCTGGCACAAGTAAGTGGAAGCAATGCCAGGATGTGGTGGTGGTGATTATTGTTTTAAGAGGAAGTACAACTAGGCAACCATCCTCTATATAACACTAATCAGAGGGAAAAAATGGAAGGGATCCGACACTTCGAAAAATGAAGATATCGACCAAAGTAAGACAAGGGCCACGAAGGGCGTGAAAATGAAAGGCTCCCTAGCCCTCGCAAACCTAACAGCGTCGGGGTCGGAAAATAACAAGAGTTGACCAAGAGAGGTCAGATAGGATAGATGAATGTGAGGAGCCTGGCACAAGTAAGTGGAAGCAATGTCAGGACTCAGCTAAGGGCCCCGTGGTCGCCAACCCACGCTCCAATGTTCAGAGCCCCTAGGGCCCGTTCTAGTCGCCTCTTACGACAGGCAGCGGATACCATGGGTGTTTTTCTACCACCCCCACCCACAGGGGACAAAGGGCTAGTAGTGGGCAGGATGTGGCAGTGGCCTTATCTAAGGTACAGCTCCACTAGTTGCCTGGTGAGAAAATGAGAAACCACGTAATACCATCTTCAGAGCATCACTGAAGTCGAACAGCCTTAATCATTTAAGTTGTTAAGAAGAATGCTGCAAATGTCAAAACTGATCAAGGAACTTCAGAAACTGCTTCGATCGGGAAGGGCGTCAGCCAGGGTTGTGTACTGTCACCTCTGTTGTTTAACATTTACTCAGAGGCAATCTTTAAAGAAACATTGGAAGACTATGGTGGGATCAAAATTAACGGGAAAATCATCAACAACATCAGATATGCAGATGATACTGTTGTCATAGCTGATGACATGCCTGCCCTTCAGTGCATGATAAACTCCTTAGTTCAGCACAGTGAAGAGTTTGGATTATATGTTAAGCCCTCAATGACGAAACTGATGGTGTTCTCTAAGAAGACAATTCGGACAAATCTCACAATAAAAGATAAAATAGTTGAGCAAGTGTCTTCTCTCAAATATCTGGGTACCATCTTGGATGACCAATGTAACTCCAAACGAGAGATAATATCTAGAATTGAGCAGGCCAGGGAACAATTCATAACCATGAAGAAATTCTTTGTGAGGTCAGATCTCAGTCTCCAACTACGAATTCGTATGATCCGCTGCTATATATTTTCTGTTCTCCTATATGGATGTGAAAGCTGGACTCTGGATCCAATCATAGAAAAACGTATTGATTCCTTCGAAATGTTCCTGTATCGCCGTCTCTTGCGGATATCCTGGGTAATGAAAGAGGTCCTTCGTCGGATGAAAAAGGAAAAAAGAACTACTGCTCACCATAAAACAGAGGAAAACGCAATATCTAGGACATATCATGAGAGGTGAGAGGTATCAGTTATTACAGCTTATTATCGAAGGGAAGATACAGGGGAAGAGATCTGTTGGGAGAAGAAGAAATTCATGGCTGAAAGACCTTTGAAGATGGCACTGCTGTACTTCAGAAATGGCATTCCATTCTGCGCTGTCAAGATCAGAGCTAGTTACGTGGATCGCCAACCTCTGCTCGGAGACGGCGTCTTAAGAAGAAGAAGAAGAAGAAGAAGAAGAAGAAGAAGAAGGACGCTATACATCTCAGTGTCAACTTAATTAATGTAACGTAAAATCTTTTCAGTCTGTGGAAAACAATAATTATAACACATATAACGCTTTAACATACAGTACATGTAAAATAACACACAGGTTGATAAACATAGAATGCCATGTTTTGTTCTACAAGAACATCCTCAGATTCTATCAAATCACTTTAAATCATTCGCATATAGGTAGAATATTGTATAAGTTGCGTAAAATTGTCAGTGAATTGCGAATTGGTGATGTCAGTCCATCAGTGTCATTTTACTAACTTTGAGAAGGTTTTCTGTACGTAACGCAAGCTGCTGCTAATCCGTTATCTCCAGGCAAAGTAAGAAGTAAACTCCCGAGGTGATGCAGCTCTATTTTAGGCATCATGCGTACAGTCCTGCCAATGTTAAATTTCTGGCAGTACCGGGAATCGAAACTGGGTGTCCGATTGCGGCACGTAACAGTGTTATACTACGGAGGTTATTGGTGCAGATTAAAATGAATTTGGACTTAACGTACATCCACTTAGATTTACAAACCACTCTTCAGGACAAAAATTACACTTGACAGTCTCCCAAGTCCAATAGTATTGGAATGTAAACAGTCAGTTCTTTATAAATATACAGTAATTATATTTTCGTGCCTTCTCCTATTCAAGAAACTCTTGGACGCACTGTATTGCGCAGAAAAGATAGAATAAGATCGTCATACTCAAAGGAGTATTTCCTCCTTACACTCAAGTAAGCTTCTTGATAGACAGAACGTTCCACTTTTATGCGGCGTACATCAAAAGTGAAATGCTATTAGAATGCTATTAATTTCACATCGCTCACAAAGGAGCTGGGAAGAACTAAAATTTAATATGAAATGAGAGAACGAACCTGACGAAATTCACTTACTGCTTTGCTGACTGTAATTGTATAGCAGCCGGAATGAAGCTAAATATCCGTCCAAGTAAGATGTTGCGAGAAGGCTTCTGGTAATGCAATATTTGAAAGAATTCACAGCAAACGCCATGAAGTAACAGAATTACATAAATGAGAAGTATTAAAATAAGAATATATTCAATTTTGTGAATTCCGGAATTAGTTTTTTATACAGTATTATGTTGAAGAATTGCTGGTGGTGATTATTGTTTTAAGAGGAAGTACAACTGGGCAACCATCCTCTATATAACACTAATCAGAGAGAAAAAATGGAAGGGATCCGACACTTCGAAAGATGAAGATATCGGCCAAAGGAAGACAAGGGCCACGAAGGACGTGAAAATGAAAGACTCCCTAGCCCTCGCAAACCTAATAGCGTTGGGGTCGGAAAAGAACAAGAGTTGACCAAGGGAGGTCGGAAAGGATAGATGAACGTGAGGAGCCTGGCACAAGTAAGTGGAAGCAATGCCAGGACTCAGCTGAGGACCCCGTGGTCGCCAACCCACGCTCCAAAATTCTGAGCCCCTGAGGCCCCTTTTAGTCGCCTCTTACGACAGGCAAGGGATACCGTGGGTGTTATTCTACCGCCCCCACCCACAGGGGAGGGGAGTCGTAAAAGACCAAGAGTTAACCAAGAGAGATCGGATAGGATAGACGAAGAATGAGGAGCCTGGCACAAGTAAGTGGAAGCAATGCCAGGACTCAGCTAAGAGCCCCGTGGTCGCCAACCCACGTTCGCAACTTGAAAGCCTCTGGGGCCCTTTTAGTCGCCTCTTACGACAGGCAGGCGATACCGTGGGTGTTATTCTACTGCCCCAATCGACAGAGGGATTTGAAAAATGAAGATATCGGCCACATGAAACACTCCCTACGCCTTGATACCTAATACTGTCGGGATCGGAAAAGGACAGGTGATGGTGGTGGTGATTATTGTTTTAAGAGGAAGTACAACTAGGCAATCATCCTCTATATAACACTAATCAGAGGGGAAAAAAGTTGAATGGTTGGGATACTTCGAAAAATGAAGGTATCGGCCAAAGAAAGGCGAGGTCCACGGAGGGCGCAAACCTAATAGCGTCGGGGTCACAAAAGAAGAGGAATTGACCAAGGGAGATCGGATAGGAGAGATGAAAGAGAGGAGTCTAGCACAAGTAAGTGGAAGCAATACCAGGACTCATCTAAGGCCCCGTGGTCTCCAGCCCACGCTCTCAATTTAAGATACCCTGGGGCTTCTTTTAGTCGACTCTTACTACAGGCAGGGGATATCGTGTGTGTTATTCTACCGCGCACACACATAGGGGAGTTTGTGTAACCGTAGTCCCCAGTTGACTATATCAACGTAACACTGTATCGATGTAAATTATTATTATTATTATTAAATGTGAACTAAGTTTTTGAACGTGGGGATTATCTTACCTTCGATTTAACAAATGCTAATTGGCTTTAAGTAAACTAATCATTAATGAATGATCAATCGTGCATATACTCGAGAGGCTGGTAATTTTATTACCGAAAAGGCCTAAAGAGATTTAATTCTTCTGGTGACCACTTGCTTGAGGTGCGACACTTTGGAAGTAACTGCGGTGACAGACAGCAGAGGGTAACGCGTGATGTACGTTAAGAAAAGTGATGTATGTTCTTTGTAGTCTGATAACGATTATTGTTCATTGTTATTCACATTGGTCTACATTTTATTCGATTATATACAACAAAGAAGATGATATGATATCATACTTATTCCCAATCGGTAAAATTAAAATAAGGTTATTGGAGCTTATATTGTTATACATTTTATTTTCATTTTTGTAATGTAAGATGTTAAGTGGATATTACTGTTACTGTCCATGAATATTAGTGCGAAGAAATTAATATAATATCAGAAAATTATGTCATACTGAACTCTCAGCTGAGTGGTGGTAGTGATTATTGTTTTAAGAGGAAGTAGGCTACAACTGTCAACCATCCTCTATTAACACTAATCAAAGGGAAGAATTGATAGGGGGTCTGAGTGGTGGTGGGGATTATTGTGCAAGGACTAAGGGCCCTGTGGTCGTCAATCCACCGGTCCCAAGTCAAGAACCACTGAGGCCCCATTTTGCCCTTATGACGGGCAGGGGACACTGTGGGTGTTATTCCACCGCCCCATCCACAGAGGGATTACATCAGGGAAAGATGTATAACTAGTATTAATAAAGTAACATAATATTCCTTGAAAAAGATAGCAAAATTAATTAGCCACTTAAATGCAAAAGTTTCCAAGCTCGAAATTCAGAATAATGACATGAGAAATAGCCTTCAGGAGTTAAAAAACCTCGAAGAACATGTGACTAAATTAAAGAATGAGAGAGTTGATATCAGTGGATGAAGAGATGGGTAACCTGAAAGGAGAGAAAAGGTCTCTTGGAATGGAATTATCTCAATTAAAGAGAAAGAGCAGGTGGAATTGCAGAGGTGGTGGTGGTGATGGTGATTACTGTTTTAAGAGGAAGTACAACTGGGCATCCATACTCTATAGGCCTATAACACTAATCAGAGAGAAAAAATTGGAAGGGATCCGACACTTCGACAAATGAAGTTGAGGGCCAAAGAAAGACAAGGACCACGAAGGGCGTGAAAATGAAAGACTCCCTAGCCCTCGGAAATCTAATAGCAGAAAATGAGTTAATAAAACAAAATGAAGGAAACTCAAAAGAACTGTGGGACTACTTGAAAAAGATAATAAAATGCATTAAAACTCTGGTTAACCATATTCGGTTTGACCGAAATCCGGGTTACCGATATCCGACATGTCTTCGAAATAGCAAATCCAAGAAAAGGAACCACGTACGGTACTGCACTGCAGGGAATAAGTAGAGCGGGCTGGACTATGGCTAGCAGAGAGGTGAACGGCCGACCTTTAGTTGATTCCCCAGCCACCGATTTCCCAGTCCCGTGACTGCTCACGATAGGTAAGCCTAAGTTAAGAATAAACCCGTGGTTGCCAACCCACGTTCCTCTAATGAAAAGATGACGGGACATCGCTGCTCGCAGACCTTAAAACTAAACATGTAATTTTAACTTTAAAAAATTTTACTTCAAGATCGCTATCCGAAACTGCTTCCCCACCTTTACTTCGGTTAATCGGAGTTGTACTGTAACTAAATTATGAACATAAATAACGAAATTGATTGAAGAAAAGAAAAAAAACAAATAAATCAGTTAACTAATGTATCGACTCAGTTCGCAAAACTTACAGAAGAGAAATTGGCTGCAGAACAACAAATGGCAATAGAAAGGAATAATAATAATAAAAAATTCTCAACCGAAGATGTTATAACGCTTGAGGAAAACTTAGAGAAGCACAACAACGGGCTACATTTTGAAGTAGACGAAACTCACGAGACTGGAGCTGTCCAGGAAATGCAAACATGTCTAGAATCAGAAAGGATCCGAACAGACACTTTGCAGGAGGAACCTGACTAAAACGGAAAAAATCAGTTACTTGACAAATGTAAATTGTTTGAAGGAAAATATCAAGAGTTCAGTATCTACCCTTCAGAAGGACGTACAGGATCTCCGAGAAAGGACTGAGCTAAAGCAAAGAGAAGTAACGTTAACCGTTGATATCGCGGCTCATGCAGAGTGGGTCTCGGCCCACAAGTGGCCACGGATGGACCGTGGACCTACAGCTCTGAAGTCCGAACGACCTACCGAACAGAGGAGGAGTGGCCACGGCTGGTCCGTGGTCCTACAGCTCTGAAGTCCGAACGACCTACCGAACAGAGGAGGAGTGGCCACGGCTGGACCGTGGCCCTACAGCTCTGAAGTCCGAACGACCTGCCGAACAGAGGAGGAGTGGCCACGGCTGGTCCGTGGTCCTACAGCTCTGAAGTCCGAACGACCTACCGAACAGAGGAGGAGTGGCCACGGCTGGACCGTGGCCCTACAGCTCTGAAGTCCGAACGACCTGCCGAACAGAGGAGGAGTGGCCACGGCTGGTCCGTGGTCCGACGGCTCTGCACTCCGACCGACCAACCGAGCAGAGTAGGAGTGGCCACGGCTGGTCCGTGGTCCGACGGCTCTGCACTCCGACCGACCAACCGAGCAGAGGAGGAGTGGCCACGGCTCTGTCATGGATCTACACCTCTGTATTCAGGAGATGGAGAGGGGCTGGTCCCCACCGTCAACTGTCCTGAAAATAGGATTCTGTGGTTTTCCATTCTCCTGCACTAAGACGAATGCCGGGACAGTTCCTAGTATAGGCGACGGCCGCCAACCCTCTCACCTTCTCCGATACAGATCTCCTGGCCCGAGGGACGGCGTAGGAGGCCCGCCACGCCTTGCAAGAGAGGAGTGGAAGTACTGTATTTAGTACTAGTTCAATATTTGGTGGCTGAAATGTTGGCTGAGTTTTAAAAGGAATAAGTACAAGCAAAGTAAGATACGAAGAATCTGTTGCTGTTGCTGCACCGCAGACTAAAACTGTACAAGATGAATATTTCCTGAAAAATAAGAGAATTCGTAAGTTCAGTAATTTTGAATCAGCCTCTGTGGATCCGTGGTAGAGTGTCGGCCTCCGGATCCCAAGATAGCGGGTTCAAACCCGGCAGAGGTGGTCGGATTTTTGACGGGCGGAAAAAAGTCCATTCGACACTCCATGTCGTACGATGTCGGCATGTAAAAGATCTCTGGTGATACATTTGGTATTTACCCGACAAAATTAATTAAATCTCAGCCATAGACGCCCAAGAGAGATCCGGTTTACTCTGTCTGCCATCTAGCGGACCTAGAGTAAAACGGAACGTCGAAATTGACGAGCAGACAGCCAGATGGCGTCATATCGAAATGTCTGCAAACGGTAGCTGAGGCCATACGATTATTATTATTAACCGAAGACGGCCGATGTAATTAAGTCTAATCATGATCTTCAATTCGAGGCATAACACCATTAGATGCAAAACATTTGCCTCTTGAAGATATTGTTGATCGTATGGTGGCTTCAGGAACGTGCTGCGATATCTGTGATGTACTCGATGGTGGTGGAGAGCGGTGGTGATAAGAGGAAGTACAGCTGGGCAACCATCCTATATATAGGCAGTAACACTAATCAGAGAGAAAAAATGGAAGGGATCAGAAACTTCGAAAAATGAAGGTATCGGCCAAAGAAAGACAAGGGCCGTGAAGGGTGCGAAAAAGAAGACTCCCTAGCCCTCAGAAACCTAATAGCGTCGGGGTCGGAAAAGAACAAGAGTTGACCAAGAGAGCTCAGACAGGACAGATGAAAGTGAGGAGCCTGGCACAAGTAAGTGGAAGCAATGCCAGGACTCGGCTAAGGGCCCCATGGTCGCCAACCCACGCTGGTGGTGGTGGTGGTGATTATTTTTTAAGAGGAAGTACAACTAGGCAACCATCCTCTATATAACACCAATCAGACGGAAAATATGGAAGGGGGCCGACACTTCGAAAAATGAAGATATCGGCCAAAGGAAGACAAGGGCCACGAAGGGCGTGAAAATCAAGATTCCCTAGCCCTCGCAAACCTAATAGCGTCGGGGTCGGAAAAGAACAAGAGTTGACCAAGGGAGGTCGATAAGATAGATGGGGAACCTGGCACCATTAAGTGGAAGCTCTGCCAGGACTCTGCTCAGGACCCTTTGGTCGCCAACCCACGCTCCCAAGTTGAGAGCCCCTGAGGCCCCTTTCTGTATCGCCTCTTACGACAGGCAGGGGATACCGTGGGTGTTATTCTACCGCCCCCACCCACTGGGCGAGGCCATGTCGTGACATGTGTCGCTTGGTTTTCTAAGGTTTATTTCCTCGAAGTGAGTTTAATGCCTTAACAAGGATGAATAGAGAGCTGACCTGCTTCTAATAATGGTCGATTCATGTTTTCTTTAGAGTTGGTTTGGTGGCCTCCCCTATTTTGCTGATTATCAACGTGTAGGTATTCTGCTTTCCTCGTGGTCATAGGTCCGTAAGTCCGCAATTGACTAGCTGCTTCTGAACTCCTTGCTTTCACAACCTTTGCAGTTTATAATTAAGGCACTGGCAATCCCAGATACAGATTTTTATCAAACACAACTTCACTATGACATATTTACATCATAGACTCCCACTCACTATAATCGCCAGAGCAATAATGCAATATCCAGTTCTATTTACATTCCCTGTTATACAGTACGTGCTTCAGGAATTCACGGGTCATTCTCCATAGAAATCTTTCTCCGCGAGGCACTACGTGGAATTTCTTCTTGATGTCAACCAGATGTATTTACCTAAATATGGAATCTGTTCCGGTTTGTTACTAAATGTCTCTTCCGTCTTCTCGCGGTATTGCACTTCTATCACTCACAAATAATACAGAATACTGGAATAATTCCTTAGATACACTGCTAGAGAGCTACCATGTGCTCAAGTTTGTAAACAAACCAGGAATATTATTACCATGGATACTTAATTATCAGTCTCACTTTCAAGGAATCATCATAAGGGCAAACAGTTGCTTGTTATTATTCTGGGCTATGGTGTCGTGTTGTTAAGCTTTAATAACTTCAACTTCCTTGAATATATTTACCTTAATATGGTCCTTTTTAACCATCTAGCACGGATTTGAATTTTTACGGACTTATAAAGAATAACTCTTAATATAGTAGAAATAAATGCGCATATAATAATAATAATAATAATAATAATAATAATAATAATAATAATAATAATAATAATAATAATAATAATAATCTTCTTCTTCTTCTTCTTCTTGCGTTACGGCCTCTGTAGGACCACGGACAGCTCCTTCATGGATTGCATTTTCTTCTTCTCCTCCCAGAACCTCTTCATCCTTTCTCTTCTTCTCTCCCGCTCTTCTTCCGAGATATTCAGTATCCTCTTCTCTTGTCTACTCCACTGGTGACTCTCAATCCTTTTCCTGTATCCATCCCTATCATTGATCTCTGGCATATTAGTCGGTATGTACTTGCTTTTCCAATTTTCCTTTTCTTCCACCTTGATCCCCAATTCTGACCAATCTTTCCGGAGTTCAACTACCCACTTGGTTCCTGTCTTTCCTCGTGTCCTCGCTGTTGTTTCCCATACTCTTTTCGTCATTCTATCCATATTCATCCTGATTACATGTCCCGCAAACCGTGCTCTTTTCAGTCTGATTTCTTCTGAGATTGTCCTCATGTTCCGGTATAGTTCTTCCCTGGGTCTCCTCATCCATCTCTCACCTCCTCTCTTAGGGCCTAGTATTTTCCTCAATATTTTTCTCTCTTCTTTCTCTAGTTGTTCCGCACCATTTCTTCCTAGTGCTATTGTCTCAGCAGCATATAATACAGCATTTCTCACCGTTGCCTTGTAATGTCTGATCTTTGCGTCTGTAGATATATTCTTTTTATTGTATATATCTCTGGTCATACAGAAGGCTGATCGCATCTTCTTTATCCTCTCTGTTATTCCATCATTACTCCTATTCCTTCCTGTTATAAATTCTCCTAGGTACTTGAATTTGTCCACCTTTTGCACGGTGCCTTCCGGTGTTGTCCAATCCTCAGTGGTATTCAATGTCTTCGTCTTGTTGTAGGCGATCCTCAGTCCTACCCTTCCGGCTATATTGCTTAAGTTGTTGAGTTGTGTCTTTGCATCTTCTTCTGTCTCACTTACTATAGCTATGTCGTCCGCAAAGGCTAGACAATCTACTTGGGCCCTATTGTCCTTTTTGTCCCCAACATGCGTCTTTGGTATTCCCATTGTCTCATTCATTGTTCTCCACTGTCTGATGACTTCATCCAGAGCTATGTTGAACAACATTGGTGATAATCCATCGTATGGCCTCAGCTACCGTGTGCAGACATTTCAATTTGACGCCATCTGGCTGTCTGCTCGTCAATTTCGACGTTCCGTTTTTCTCTAGGCCCCCACTAGGTGGCAGACCGAGTAAACCGAAACTCTCTTGGGCGTCTATGGCTGAGATTTAATTAATTTTGTCGGGTAAACACCAAATGTGTCACCAGAGATCTTTTACATGCCGACATCGTACGACATGGAGTGTCGAATGGACTTTTTTCCGCCCTTCAAAAATCCGACTACCTCTGCCGGGTTTGAACCCGCTATCTTGGGATCCGGAGGCCGACACTCTACCGCTGATCCACAGAGGCAGCTAATGCGCATATTGACTTCCCATTTAGCCACTGACTTCGTGATGTACATGCCGTCCTCTAACTCCGATGACGTCACGCAAAGAGGCGAACTGTTTCCTTCGTTCGACCCGTGCAATGCAAAGACTTGATATGTCTGTAACTTTATAATGATGAAATATTCACAAATATTGCATTAATATAACAGGTGAGGTCACTAATATCTGTAATCGCATCGTAATTCGTTAGCCAGGTCTATGTAATTTTAGGAGAAGAAGTTTTGAAGTGCGACCTACGCGGCCAAAGCTTAAGTGTTTTACTCGTCAGTGTGCCCAACGAATAATTATTATGCTTTTATACAAATATGGAGGCAACAAACGTACAAAAATAATAATAGTAATAATAGACTTTATCTCCATAACTCCAGGCGGCCATAAATACAGTAGCCTTCTTGCTTTTTTTGTCTTGACAGTTCTGGCACTATCCTTCGAAGACTTTCTTGAGACCCTTTCTTCCACACGAACTTTTGTATCAATTTTTGTTTAGGAATAGCCCACGTTTTCCCAAATATTAATGCATTGACTAGCAAGATGTGTTAGTTACTGCCCACATTCACGGAAATTGCAGAGGAATAATTCTTTAATTATTACTTAAGTATTAATTACTTAATCATTAAGATACAATGCTTCCAACATTTAACTGTTATCTACCAGCAAGAGTTTAATTTTAAAATGTATGCATAAAAATGCATTTAGAGACATTTAGAAGGAGCTTTGTTATATAATATTTTTTAAGTTATACATTTTTAGACTGGATTTTGTTTTCTTCTCGCATTAATTTAGGGGAGAAAAGGCAGCGCGTACTCAACACTACTAACCCAACAAATAACCATATGTAGGTTCGATTGGTTAATGTCCACTTTTATGCTTGTTCTGTATTAACAATAAAACGTCCTGCTGTAAATCTGTGTAAGAAGAAAGTCAAAAGCACAACTCATCATCAGCTCGGAAAAATGAGAACATACTCCTTTATTCTTCGTAACAGGTACCTTTTCGGTTGGAATTTCCATTTTTCATAAAGGCAACCTGCCCTCATAGGAAGAAAATTAAAATATTAGTGTATATTTACTTGTGCAGTTGTATTTTCGCTGTGGTACGCACAAGTTCTTAGCATTGTGACAAATGCGAACTGTATTTAAATTCGCAACACATTGCATTTCCACAAAGACGTGATATACGATATCAATAAATTAAATGAATAAATTCCACAAGAAGTATTACGTTCCTAACCTAACTATCAGATCTCAGTATATTAATAACAGCTGTTTACGTAAATCCTGATGTGATAAACTTAAAGAACATTTTTTTGCTATATGCTTAACGCCGCACCGACACAGATAGGTCTTATGGCGACGATGGGATAGGAAAGGCTAGGGAATGGGAAGGAACCGGCCGTGGAATTAATAAAGGTTCAGTCCCAGAATATGCTTGGTGTGAAAATGGGAAACCACGGAAAGCCATCTTCAGGGCTGCCAACAGTGGGGTTCGAACCCACTATCTCCCGGATGCGAGCTCACAGCTGCGCACTCCTAACCGCACGGCCAACTCGCCCGGTAATTTAAAGAAAAACATGCAATATACTTAAATATAAAGTTCTGTCTTTCAACAGTCGCAGTTGTCCAAAGAATTCTCCCAATCCTTTGAATTACGGTCATAAGTACAATTTGTAACATTCGCTTAGCTCGCCTCAATATTGATCATCTGATGGGCTTGGTGCGCTTTCTACAGTACGGCCTGTATAGTTCCATGACTGTTTAACCAAGACCGACTCCAATCCTCAGACCGTAATATAAAAATAACATGGTGGCCGAAGTAGCCGGACGGCTGGTATTGGCTAACACGAAAATATCACGTACATATTATATAAACGGCGGTAATTTAACAAGATAAATATAACATTATAGGGAAAATCACTTTTACACGTATGAATACGCTTCGCCAACAAGTACGCACCACACATAATCAACTAGAATCACATACATTCTACTAGAAAAGAGACCAACAAGGTGATTATTTAGAAATTTCAATTCGTCAAATAACGTTTTCTCTTAGATTTCACTTCTCTGGATAGATGAAATGTCGTATGGCTTTTAGTGCCGGGATATCCCAGGAAGGTTTCGGCTCGCCAGGTGCAGGTCTTTCTATTTGACTCCTGTAGGCGACCTGCGCGTCGTGATGAGATGAAATGATGATGAAGACAACACATACGCCCAGCCCCCGTGCCATTGGAATTAACCAATTAAGGTTAAAATCCCCGACCCGGCCGGGAATCGAACCCAGGACCCTCTGAACCGAAGGCCAGTACGCTGACCGTTCAGCCAACAAGTCGGACTCTGGATAAATGAAAATACATCATAAAACTGTTAAAACGATATTTCTAACATCATTTTGAATGTTTCAAAATAAATTAATGTGCGGAATTCCTCGATGTACTCGCTCTCATGAGAACTGTGAAACATAATTTGTTACCTTAGTTTTGAAGTAGTGGACAATTTTTTAAATTCAGCACCCAATGAATGGGAAGTACACCCGAAATAATAATGTTATTGGCTTTACGTCCCACTAACTCCATTTGTTACGGTTTTCGGAGACGTCGAAGTGCCGAAATTTAGTCCTGCAGTAGTTCTTTTACGTGCCAGTAAATCTACCGACACAAGGCTGACGAATTTGAGCACCATCAAATACTACCGGACTGAGCCAGGATCGAATCTGCCAACTTGGGGTCAGAAGGCCAGCGCCTTAACCGTCTGAGCCACTCAGCCCAAGTACACCCGAAATGATTGTTAGCCCAATGAACGGCCCTGGTAATGTTAACATAATGTTGACATATGGCATAACAGCACTTCACACAATGATAGTAACCTTAGTAATGAAACGTTGAGACACTAAAGATATAATAGGTTTTTACCCTAAAGAACATGAGTGCAAAAACTCTATTGACTAAACATTGATATTTAACCACATGGACGAGCTTCAGTTCGGCGCTGTCTGCTTGAAAACAGATAACCACAGCATGAATCTGAAGGTGTTGGTAGTGTAAAACCTACGTTACAAACCCAGCTAATCCCTCAGGTCACTATATCTTCTGTCTAACAGTATACAGATTGCTCCATCTGTCACACTTATAAGTTTTGTTATACTCAAAGATCCAGCCAAACATTACCGCAGGCAAAGCACAGATTATTGTAAAATACACTTCCATCTAAATCACTCGACATTTTGAAGCACATAGACACCGACGGAATAACACAATATCAGTTATATTCTATCTAAATTAATATTTTTCGACGAACACGAATAGTTTGGAAGTAGAGAAATGGCTTCACTAACCTCAGACTTATTCTCAAAATGATGTTTGTACGCTACAGTTTTCTCATAGACTTCAAAATAATCACGATGTATATTCCTAATCCATTTCTTTCTTAATGTTCTATTCCGTAGAAAACTTAAGAATAATTGTATGAGAGGCATTGCCATAGTTAGACTAAAACCTGGTCCACCTAGTGCACTCATGTTCTTTAATGGGTAAAAACACGATCAAAACAAGCACATTCTAACATTACTGTGTATAATTACAGATCCTATGTGTCCACTGACTCATATAAATACATTCGCATACTTATATTCTACAAAGAAACTAACATTTATCGTCAACTTTCATAAAATTACACCGACTACATACGATAACAACAAAGCAAAACAAACCCAGATTTCCAACAATTCCGGCTACTCGATTCGCCATCTTTGAACGATCGAGAGTAGCTTTAAGGTCTGAGGATTGGAGGCGGTCTTGGTTGCATGGATAGTATTGGCAAGAAACCAAAAGACAGAAGCTCTTGGAACAATGCGGAAGTGTAGGAAGATGCAACAATGCACGTTGCAGAAGGCAAACTGTACTTCTCCGTCACAAGAATTTCAAGGATGGCCAGCAAATAAAAGTATTTGATGTTCCTTGCATATTCATAATTCATAAATATTCCTTACATCTCCTTGCTCCCATTTACTACATTTAGCCTTAGTTATTCCTTGGTCTCTATGTAATTTATTTTACACTGACTGACAGAGCAAATGCAACACCAAGAAGGAGTGGTTCGAAAGGGATGAAAGTTGGGGAAAAAACAGAGACGGCACGGACGAATAATGGATGTTTATTTCAAACCGATATGCAGGTTACACAATGCGCACGGCATCGACTCAGTAGGATGTAGGACCACCGCGAGCGGCGATGCACGCAGAAACACGTCGAGGTACAGACTCAATAAGAGTGCGGATGGTGTCCTGAGGGATGGTTCTCCATTCTCTGTCAACCATTTGCCACAGTTGGTCGTCCGTACGAGGATGGGGCAGAGTTTGCAAACGGCGTCCAATGAGATCCTACACGTGTTCGATTGGTGAGAGATCCGGAGAGTACGCTGGCCATGGAAGCATCTGTACACCTCGTAGAGCCTGTTGGGAGATGCGAGGCGAGCAGTGTGTGGGCGGGCATTATCCTGCTGAAACAGAGCATTGGGCAGCCCCTGAAGGTACGGGAGTGCCACCGGCCGCAGCACATGCTGCACGTAGCGGTGGGCATTTAACGTGCCTTGAATACGCACTAGAGGTGACGTGGAATCATAAGCAAAAGCGCCCCAAACCATGATGCCGCGTTGTCTAGCGGTAGGGCGCTCCACAGTTACTGCCGGATTTGACCTTTCTCCACGCCGACGCCACACTCGTCTGCGGTGACTATCACTGACAGAACAGAAGCGTGACTCATCGGAGAACACGACGTTCCGCCATTCCCTCATCCAAGTCGCTCTAGCCCGGCACCATGCCAGGCGTGCACGTCTATGCTGTGGAGTCAATGGTAGTCTTCTGAGCGGACGCCGGGAGTGCAGGCCTCCTTCAACCAATCGACGGGAAATTGTTCTGGTCGATATTGGAACAGCCAGGGTGTCTTGCACATGCTGAAGAATGGCGGTTGACGTGGCGTGCAGGGCTGCCACCGCTTGGCGGCGGATGCGCCGATCCTCGCGTGCTGACGTCACTCGGGCTGCGCCTGGACCCCTCGCACGTGCCACATGTCCCTGCGCCAACCATCTTCGCCACAGGCGCTGCACCGTGGACACATCCCTATAGGTATCGGCTGCGATTTGACGAAGCGACCAACCTGCCCTTCTCAGCCCGATCACCATACCCCTCGTAAAGTCGTCTGTCTGCTGGAAATGCCTCCGTTGACGGCGGCCTGGCATTCTTAGCTATACACGTGTCCTGTGGCACACGACAACACGTTCTACAATGACTGTCGGCTGAGAAATCACGGTACGAAGTGGGCCATTCGCCAACGCCGTGACCCATTTATCGTTCGCTACGTGCGCAGCACAGCGGCGCATTTCACATCATGAGCATACCTCAGTGACGTCAGTCTATCCTGCAATTGGCATAAAGTTCTGACCACTCCTTCTTGGTGTTGCATTTGCTCTGTCAGTCAGTGTAATTTATTTCTCTTGTATTTAGTAAGTTGTTACACAAAATACTATTTTTCTCAGCTACTAAACCTCGGAACATAGATATTTATTTAGGCTTCCTCTCTTTATAGGCCTAATACGGTCCAACATCAGCATCTTCCCAAAACATGTCTTTCCGTCCATCAAAATGGCGACGTTCTACCATCCATATTTCGTATGCTGGTTGCCTGGTTACGATATCGGTATTTGTCTGAAGTGTCGATTATCAATTTTCTTGTCCCCGTGTTGCAATGTTTACAGACTTTTTCAGGTGTTGATTAGTGACCATGATCGATATAAATTTCTATGATTACAGCATCAAATAGTTTTACTGGCATGTTTAGGAATTCAGTGAGAATGATGAGTGTAGCTTATCCTTGATGATGAGTGACTGTGTTCTGTTTTGTTGAAAACAGTCATTAAAACGTGGACTAAAGGGGAAGCTGTTTCATCTCTTCTACACTGTTGTGGTTTAATAATAAAAGTTGGTAAACGTTAGTGATTTTCATCTTTGCTTGTTATAGGGTTATACTTAGGTCAAACATGTGTTTGTATTTCTGATAATTGTTAGAGAGCCGGGCTGAGTGGCTCAGACGGTTAAGGCGCTGGCCTTCTCACCCGAACTTGGCAGGTTCGATCCTAGCTCAGTCCGGTGGTATTTGAAGGTGCTCAAATACGTCAGCCTCGTGTCGGTAGATTTACTGGCACGTAAAAATATTCCTGCGGGACTAAATTCCGGCACCTCGGCGTCTCCGAAAACCGTAAAAGAGTAGTTAGTGGAACGCAAAACAAATAACATTATTATGATTATTGTTAGAGGGTGGTGGCTTTTGTTTTGTTGCTATTTGCTTTACGTCGCACCGACACAGATATGTCTTACGGCGACGATAGGATAGGAAAGGCCTAGGAATTGGAAGGAAGTGGCCGTGGCCTTAATTAAGGTACAGCCCCAGCATTTGCCTGGTGTGAAAATGGGAAACCACGGAAAACCATCTTCAGGGCTGCCGACAGTGGGGCTCGAACCCACTATCCTCCGATTACTGGATAGTGGCCGCACTTAAGCGACTGCAGCTATCGAGCTCGGTGGCTATTGTTTTAAGAGGAAGTAAAAAAACTGGATAACCATCCTCTATATAACGCTAATCAGAAAAATAGAAGGGATCCGACACTTCGAAAAATGAAGATATCGGCCAAAAAAGACAAGGGCCATGAAGGATGTGAAAATTAAAGACATTCTAGGCCTCAATACCTAATACCATCGGGGTTGGGAAAGAACAAAAGCTGACCAAGGGAGGTCGGATAGGATAGATGAAAGTGAGGAACCTGGCACAAGAAAGTGGAAACAATACAAGGATTCAGCTGAGGGCCCTGTGGTCGCCAACCCACGCTCCCAAGTTCAGAGCCCCAGAAGCTAATAATAATTGTTAGACAATACAACAATATCATATCGTGATTGTTGACTTTTGAAACGCGGTTTGTATTGTACGTAACAATTCTTCTTCCCGGATAATATACAAGTTATCAGTGTTAATTATTTTATCTGGGCTTTTATCAATAAATACAAAAAAGTGTGTTGCGAAAAATCTTTACCAAAGGAACTTACTAAAAAAATTCAGATCAAAATTCTGAAGATAGGTAAAATTTGGCGACAAATTATCTTTAGAAAAAAACGTATCAGCTTAGTTATGATTATTTCCATCAGTATCGATTGATATCTTTGAAGGTAAAGAGATATCTCAAAAATGCATCGTTATTTGCACATTTGAAGTTGGATACTGTATTTCGTAGGAATTGAGAATGACGTTTCATTTTACTGGAATTGGTGCAGTTTTTTTTAAAAGTATGATTCACGCTGTTATAATAGAGGTTTGTAAAAGTTCGTGATTTTAACTTCGCTAGTTACGTGGGTCGATTGTGTGTTCGCGTTTTAAATGTTTTTTTCAGACGATAAAATAATATCATTTCGTGGTTTTGAACTTTGTAAACTCAGTTATTGTTGAATACAATAGCTCTTTACGGAAATTGTTAGCCTTAATTGTTTTATCTAGAACTTACAACTATCGCCTTCCTCTTGTTTCACAGCAAGCAGTAAATCTGCGTCAAGGGCATTGGCCCAAAACAACCGCCATGTTGGATTCTGCATTACGGTCTGACATAACAAACCACCACCATAACCATTCTGCTTGTTCATTAACCAAGAGAGTAAGTAATAGCTTTGTTCGTGTAGCGTAATTGTGAACGCATGCGCATTATAGTTTTTCTTGACCGAACCGCTCCAACAGACTGCTGTTTAGCGACGGTTCCCAACGAGTACATAGCTCGCGCATGCGGTTACATCAGTTCATGAACCGATACCAAACCGTATGCAAACTGCTTGTTGGAACAAACCTAATACGAAACTATCCCAAACTGTCAGGCGCATGCGCACATGCAGTTCGCTCGTACAGAGATAAATTTGGTATTCTGACTGCTAGTCTGCTGTTCGTGCAGTTTGAGAACAGTCAGCAGAATTTGGGGATTGTTTCCGGATTTCTAAATCAGGCATGCGCATCACACGTGGTTCACAAAGAACAGATCATTATAAATAAATTTGTTCCTTGTTTTTCTTGAAAATAATATTACCTGACGGTGGTATTCTTAAATAAATTCTTTATTAAATGCAGTAATCGTATGTTCTTTTTAATGAAAATCCATGAACTGTTAATTTGCATCAAGTACATATCCTTAATACGAACAATTTCACGATAAGACAAATGTGAACAGTCATTGTAAGTAAGTCTATTTCTTGTAGACAAACGACATACATTTTAATGATCTGTTACTAATCACGAATATCACAGATCGTCGGCGATATAAAAACTTGTATATTTTCAGATGTTAGACATTAGTTTTACGAGTGACTCCAATGAATCTTCAACTAACGACGGCAATCTTGATTTATTTGATGATATTAATCTGTATAGAGCAAGGCCGAAGAATGAAAATAATTGTATTGTAAATAAATAATCATTCATCCTTGCATCGTATTATTGCCACTGATTGAGCTATTAATACTATCCCGTGAACATTTTTTTAAATGACATAATATAGACTTCAAAATAAGTTTTTCACCCGTACCTAGCATGTTGCGTGGAAATGAGTGAGATATTTACGATAAAATATTACGTTCAGTAAAACACAAAATCAATCAATCAATCAATCAATCAATCAATCAATCAATCAATCAATCAATCAATCAATCAATCAATCAATCAATCAATCAATCAATCAATCAATCAATCAATCAATCAATCAATCAATCAATCAATCAATCAATCAATCAATCAATCAATCAATCAATCAATCAATCAATCAATCAATCAATCAATCAATCAATCAATCAATCAATCAATCAATCAATCAATCAATCAATCAAATCCAATATAAATTAATTGGGAATAATGCTGGCATCTAACGGCAATATTTATTTCTATTTAATACTATGCGATCGTTCGCGCAGGGAAGATTCGGAAACCGTTCCCAACTGTTCCTAATCCACGCTTGCGCTCTATTTCAGATTTCAGATTTGCTGCACGAACAAAGCTAATGTAACTTGAATAACAAACGTCATGCGAGCTACAGCGCTGTGTTGTACTAATATGTTACGCCCACTGTTCTGGCGGGAGCATGCAACAGTAGACTAGGTACTAATTATTTAGCAACATTGAACTCTCTTCACAAATAACATTTCACAGTTCTAATGTACGTTGGCTCGAAACTCTATATGTCATCTCATATTAACTCCTCTTATACTCGTAAATCTGAGATTACAGATGGCGGCACCGCTGCCTATGAGAGAGGCAAATACTGATGCTATTGTTGATTTGTTAAAAACAACTGAGCCAGTTTTGATTAAATTTTAATCGGACCAATTCGAGATTATTTCCTTTCAACTAAAAAGAGAACGTCAGCCTCATGTCCGTGGATTTACTGCCACGTAAAAGAGCTCTTGAGGGACAAAATTGCGGCACCTCGGCGTCTCCGAAAACCGTCAAAAGTAGTTGGCACGTCGTAAAATTACTACTACTACTACTACTACTACTACTACTACTACTACTACTACTATACTTTCCCGCCTAAACTTTAAGGAACAATAGTGATGGAAAAATATTTGAGCTCTTGAAGTATTTAGGCTTTTTCAATCGTGAAATTACCAGCGTTTCGCCGCAGTGTAGCAGTGGGCTCATCAGTTGGAATGCTACACCTTTCTATGACGCTGAGACTCCACTGCAAGCCTCCTATGTAGGACAATGTAGTGACGGTGTACTAGGGGAAGCATGTGCTTCCACTTGTATGAATGTCTGCCTTTGGCTTATATTAAAGAATAAGGTTCCTAGAAGGAAACCATAATTTTTTAATAGTGGTGGTAGCTGAGGTGAATGACCGTCCTACATGCCTTGGGACTTGAATTTTCCTAATACCTTCTTCCAAAACTCTGATGGCCATAACAGTTACAACAGCTTTAGACCTGAATTACGTTTACCAAATTTTTGAGCTGTGGTTTTCTATTCCCTAACCTTCACCTGTGCCTTAAGAACTGTTTGAGAGGAACAATCTGTCTTCCCGCCGAACGTACCAGAAGGGTGTTTTCTCGGACAAACTCTTAGTGAGCGAACAGAGGTGTACATTATGTCAAATGATACGATATAGAGTGACAAACTATTTCCCTACCCTTCCAAAAATTGACTAACCCATGATTTTGAGATAATGAGTTGGACAATCCGCTTTTGATCTACGATGGCTGTGGTCACTAGAGTAGAACTATGTCGTCGCTGTCTCGAGCTCTTCCTTGTCATTAAGGACTGGTCATCATCCTCAGCCACATTCACATCCTTGAATGGCAGAACCTTCGAACAGATATAAGTACCGGTATCTTGGAAGACGTCTGAGAGGTACGAGAACTGAGGCTTAACTTACTGTCAAATATAATCTTCGATGAACTGGCCACGTCGTCTGCACTCCCCAAAGTTAATCCAGACTTGTTGCGTATCTCCATTGAGTATCATCCAGTGATACGACACGACGCAAGACGAGAAATTTCCTCCACCGTATCATCCATGCGTATCCGAGAACCCGTATCAAACGGGAAGAAATGATATGAATATCTGTTCGCTCCAGTTTTCAATCAGCAACGAAAGTTCCGGATTACCCAATGGGCTTCACACCACCAGAGGCCGCAAGACAGCAGATCAAATGTAGACCCCATATAGTAAGTTATGTCTTTGAAATGTGGTGCTGCCTTGGAATGCAAGAAGAACCAATGCGTCCATTCTTCACCAGCTGCAGATTTTAAAACGTCTTTCTTCTCGTATCAATGAAATAATACTGCAGTTGTTTGGACACACTGTGAGATGTCCTGGAGAAAATCCAGACAAGTTAATCATGGAAGGGAAGGTTGAGGGCAGTGACCACGGAGAGGGATGGACAAGTTAAGGCTAACCAATGTGCCCTGAGAAATACCGAACATCGTCCCGGGTGGAGAAAGCCAATGGGGTCATGACATTCAGAAATGAGTACGTCGAATTGTGATGATGATGATGATAATGATGATGATGATGATGATGGTAGTAGATTATATGACTATGTGAGCTGCGGACAAGTTTACGAACAAATTTTCGAGTAGTTTCTGAATTACAATTGCGACCTGAGTTTCTTTAGAATAATATTTTTCTTGCGAATAGCACTCGTTTTTCATACAGTTCATCAAGGATGCAGCTCGATGCCTGTTACCATATATGACGCATAAGGATGTACCTAACTTCTTCTTCTTCTTCTTCTTCATGTGTCATGTCCTCGCAGAACGTTGGCGATCAGCAGCATGATCTGTTGTTTGTTCATAGCTGTTCTGAACAGAGTAAGCTTTGTTACCCCAAACCACTGCCTCATGTTGCCGAGCCACGATGTCCTACTTCTCCCCGGACCACGTTTTCCATTAATTTTCCCTTGGAGTATTACTTGCAGAAGGTGGTATTTAGAGTTCCGCATCATATGACCAAAGTATTCTAGCTTCCTTCTCTTGATGGTAGTGAGAATTTCTGGTTCTTTGTTCATACGGTGCAAAACGTCTATATTGGTCATTTTAGCTGTCCAAGGTATCTTCAGCATCATTCGGTACGTCCACATTTCAAATGCTTGCAATCTCTTGCACATGGTCTCAGTTAGTGTCCATGCCTCAACGCCGTATAACAGAATGCTGAAAACGTAGCACCGGAGTAGTCGTGTCCGTAGTGAAATGGAAAGGTCACGGCTTGTCAAAAGTTTTCCAAGTCTCTGAAAAGAAGTTCTGGCCTGCTCAATTCTGCATCAGATCTCGTGAGTAACGTCCTAGTCATCATTGATGTGACATCAGTTCAAATTTCCTTCGGTGTCATACATCCTCATTTAAAAAAATGCAGTAAATATTTCCGAATGCCATGGCAGCATTGATGAGTTATAAGAGTCTCTTGATAACAAATTCTTCCGTTGAATGACCATTTTTAAATTAAATCTACTCAAGGGTATTCTTCGAGCTTCAGTGGTACAAGAACGACTGAATTCTGTTGCTATTATTTCTTGTAAATAAGACATCTTGCAACAGAAGAAGCTGTTGCGACAATCGAATGGTGTCACTGCAAAAAAGTGTAAGGAACGGGAATGTTTAAACTTATGTAAGTTGGTTTGGGTTCAAAAAAAAATGTTTTACGTCGTAGAAAGTGATCTTATTTCTTCAGAGTGCTGGAGAAGTTGCTATAGTTTTGCAGTATGTACTCAAAATAACTTGTGGATGTAGATACACTTAAATTTAAAATACGATGACCGGGAGAAACTCCTTAAGAAAGATCGAAGTTCAGGTTAAATCTTGATAGAAAGGTTTGAGCTGTTGAAGAGAGTCAGTAATAAAAGGAAAAACAATTAGAAAAATAAAGAAAAAGGATAAAAACCTTGGTGGAGTGTCGGAAGGACAATCAAATGCTTACTTCTCGGCCGGTCCCTTACGCACCCAGATTTTATTACAAATTTGAACACTGACTTGTTGATTGTTTCAACTCAACATGAAGGAATATTTTATCTCATCATAAGTGATTTTTAAATTTTATATCTGCCAAATTTTTTACCTTTATATAGTTTTAGCTGAAGATGTTCCAAATTAGACGAATGTAACATGCACTTTTTTGTTATTTAACTAGACTTTAAGCTGGAAATGCCTTTGCTGGTAGGACCTAGTGTTTACAGTGCACTATGTCTTCTGGTATAGGCTAGAGCAATTTTGTTACTTTCATAGATCTGTCTCTGTCTTATCCTTGGCTTTGACAATATAAAGTGACTGAGGTATGAGCGATGCTAGCAATGCCAATCCTTGTGCAGCCAGTCCTTGCTATGAATGGTATGAAAATGTTGCTCATAGGGTCGGTCGGTGCATGTATTTCAGTGGGCTTGCCAGACTGATATGTAATAACAACTTCTGGCTCGGTGAGGAAAGCAACGAGAAACTGCCTCACTCCTCATTTTCCTAGTACGCCTAGTGTCCTAGGACATCTATGACAGCTGATGGTAGAGCTGTTGAGGATCCAACCAACCTTAGGGCTGAAGACTGAACATACATACATACATTAAGCTGGAATTACATAAACTAGCCATAAAAAGCAAATAAGTATTGGAAGGTGGGATTCTTCCTTCAGTCTAAACCTTAGCTTGGGCCTACTATGCAAGGCTGTTCTAACATCTAACTTGAAGAAGTGTCAGATTGACATCCGCAAGTGAGAGGTAGAGGTGTCTGATGTGTTGAGGGAACGAATTCAATAAAAGAGAACCAGAAGACCAAGGATAACACTGGAGAAGAAATGACTATCAGTTTCAACTACAGCAAGGAGTTGTATCATGCTAGGTAAGGTAAGGGTGTTTTGCCTGAAGGCAAGTCTGAACCTCCGCTGAGGTCTGCCTGAGCCTGAGTTTACGTACGGTAGGGTGGCCAGTTCTTTTCTGCTCCTCCATTCCCTTACCTCCACCAACAGCACGTGACAACCCTTCCAAATCTTGACCACGCCCAATGTTGCTTAACTTCGGGGGATTCGGTGTTTCAACACGGATACGGCCGTTGGCTATCACGCTAGAGTTTGTGGTTCTAGAATTCGTCTACTCAGGTATTTAAACACCCATAATCAGAGACCTTCATGCTCTAGGTAACCAATATTATACTCCCCAGCGAATCAGTGTCACTGACCACTTTGCATGCCGATTTTGTGACTAGAAAGAAACCAAAATTGTAATGCTTTGGCGAGGAATATCTCTGACGAGGTACATTATATTGGCTACCTATAAGTAGAGGCACCTGGTTTTGGTGAAAAGTTATGCCTAATTTCGTCAAGTTTTTTTGGTATATTTTTCGCTATTCTTATTTTATTTTGCCAATAATTTAGCTAAGATTTTATGTCCACATTTCAGCAATAAATGTTAAACCAAAAGGTGGTTAATAGCTTATTTGTAGTAAACATATATATATATTGTTTACACATGTACAAGAAACACGAGAGTTAAGTTTCTGATGAAAACACATTATATATATATCAAAGCTTGGGTGTTTGGAAATACATGACAAGTAGGGCATAGCCTACGTATATAATAATTTACATATGTCTGAAAAAGACACTGATACCATGAGTTCCATATTACTGGAAGTCAGAACTGTTCTCTTGTGCGATATATTACAATACATTGAAAATGACCTCTCACTATTAATGTTACTGACTGGGATCCATAAAGCTTTCACTACAGCTTAAACAAAATACCTATATTATGATTTTAGGAAAAAAATAGGAATGGAAAACACATCCATAGTTTTTGCCCTACATGAGCTACCAACTAGACCCCTAAACACTGTCCTGATGTCCTGATGTTTAAAATTATGGGAATTTGATTTAGATGGGAGACTTCATCATTTTATAAATCACCTTTCATTATTCTCCTTGGATCACAGAGTGATTCCAGACCATTCCGTCAGTTATTTCGATAATTTGCTTTAAAATAATTAGTTTTATGTTTTGAGCCGAATTTGTAAAATTTCGGAAAAAAATTCGCGATTTCGCGCTTTGCAAAATGGAGGTGCCTATAATAAGTTTTAAAATGTTAAGAAAAGGTTGAAGAAAAACGAAAATAAAGAAAAAGAGTCTGTCTCGCTGACAAAAAAAAAGAGCATCTTACTGTACAACCATTATTTATTTTTAAATTACAATAAGCGCGTTAATTATCAGTGAAAAGAACTACAGTAATAGGAGATACTCTACTAATAAGACACAATCTACGATGGAGTGATGTACGGTGTTGGGAGTATTTAGTACCTACGCTTGGCACCAGAGTTAACTTGACCGAGCAAAATGGCTGCGTGGCTTGTGTCAGGGAGCTATCTGGTTGCATTCGGGAGATGGTTGGTTCTAACCCCACTGCCGGTATAGTTTTCCGTGGTTTACCATTTTCACACCAGGCAAATGCTGGGACTGTACGTTAATTAAGGCCACGGTCACTTTCTTCCCACTCCTAAGCCCTTTCCTATCCTATCGTCGCCATAAGACCTGTCTGTGTCGGTGAGACGTAAAGCAAATTGACTTCGATCGGCATGCGAGGAACTCACAAGTGATGGCATTCTACATACATGAAGATTCTAAATACGAGCAGTGACTCGTCTTCCTTCACATTGTTCACACTATTCATGGTGGAGAAACAGACCGTTGACCTAGAAAAGATTCCATTTAAAATAGAGAGTAATTAGGAATTGAAATATTGATTGGACCCTGCATTAAAAGAACGATTAAGAATTCTTTAACCGTACATTAAATTAGCAAATTACTTCAGCCACATTAACGTTTATTATTCCTCTCCTTTTTTTATTCCGTAATGACTTGCGCCAAAAAGAAGAAATAACTTCAAATGCATTTCTACTGCCTTATGTGAGAATGGCCACTTGGCTATGGGCCCTAATGGAACGGAGGCATTTGGCGTCGCGATCTCTCATTGAAAAGTTGGCAATTACTAGCCGGTTTCTCTCAAAGGCTCGCTCCGTTTCTTTTGTGTGAGCTTTAACCAAAAGAAGAGAAAGGGAATACGAAGATTTATTATGGTTGTGGAATGTTATACAAGTACGTAATGTGGTGCTACTGCAGGGACAATTACAACCTGTTTGTTCCTCTGTAGATCTCAGTGAATATACTTGCATAAAAGGATTATGTTCTTGAGAATAAGACTACTAAAAAGAATGTGAAATACCCACTCCACGCCAGGTGGATTAGTGAAATAAATTTAACACTGTGTTTGATTTCAAAGAAAGCCGAACGTACGATTTTTCTCCATTGTGAACATGCTTTTCAGTTAATAAATGAAATATTGTAACCGTATGCACTCTGTTAATGAATACTAGACCCCCTGTGGGTGGGGGACGCAGATGAATAATCCACCCACGGTATCCCGTGCCTGTCGTGAGAGGCGACTAAAAGGGGACCCAGGTGCTCTCAACTTGGGAGCGTGGTTTGGCCCTTAGCTGAGTCCTGGCACTGCTTCCACCTACTTGTGCCAGGCTCCTAACTTTCATCTATCCTGTCTGACTTCCCTTGGTCAACTCTTGTTCGTTTCCGACCCCAGCGATACTAGAGCATTCGAGGCCTAGGGAGTCTTTCATTTTCACGCCCTTCGTCGTCCTTATCTTTCTTCATCCGTTACTTCATTTTTGAAGTGAGGGACCCCTTCTTATTTCTTCCCTTTTCTCTCTCTACCCCCTTTGGGTGGGGGATGCAGACGAATACACGCACGGTATTGTGCCCTACTGCACTTTAAAGTTCCGTCCAGGCGAAGGCCGGTCTCGAACCCAGAGTACAGTAGTGAACGAACTCTCACAGACGTGAGCTGGTGCACATAGTCTTACCTGAATACAGTCCTCTTCAATCAGCCGGGAGAGCGCTCTTCTCAGGGATAACATGGGTATAACGGGGCAACATAAAGATAAAACACTAGGACATGTGCCTACTCAGGTAAGAATTCGGCTAAATTAAAATAAAATAAAATATCTAACAGAAAACACCGCTGCATTCAAAGTTTAACAAATAGGGATTTATTACACAAAATTGAATTATTAACAAATGAAAGAGCTTTTCAATATGAGATGGTAAAATGACGCTGAGCCGATGACTACCAGTTTACTGCCTTCACGAAAACACGTGAGCTGCAACAAGCATGTTACAATAGTGTAAGTAACGAAGTTTAGAAAGATGGATATCTGCTTAATTACACAAAAACAATGATTCCCATAAAAATTTACAATGCCTCGCGCCGTCGAACCCCGGTGCAAACAAAAATCACCACAAAATTTACAATGACCTGACTCGGTCACGAACCCTAGTCCCATGACAAGTAAGGCGTCCAAGATACCTATGCACACAATATAAAAGGACCCAATCAACACATACTTGGGTGTCAGGATAAGACGGGCCAGTGTTAAAATCTTACGTAAAACAAATAGGACATAAAACAAATCTCTCTCTGCTCTCAAAACATGAAGGTCGTTTCTTCCCCTCCCGGAATACTTGACATACTGCAGACGACCAACACACAAGCCTGTGACGTCAAGCTCAATGACCTCCACCCTCACCACTCCACTTGCGGCAGTCCCCTAATTTATGAGCTCAAACGGGGTGACAGGCTAAAGTCTTGCCTTTCAAAAGAACACTTCACGTAGTCAGCTGCTAAAGCCCTCATTTAAATATACCTGGGCTATCTGCCCTCGTCTCAACACCTCCAGCAATCTCGCTCATCTTACTTATGCCTCTCATGGGCTAAATCCTGGTGCTACAAAACACTCATCATTAAGCGATCGTCACATGGCCATACTAGGCATTTCCAAAATATATTCAATAAACTTTCAATAGTTGGGCTCTCTCATGCCAACTGCAACTTTTACTTCTGCCTCTCATGGGCTCAAATCTCTTAAATCTTTGGACTCGCTCGCTCTATCAGTGAATCTGGGTGAATTACTGGTCACGACTTGGTCACGACTTGGTCATAACGATACACTTCTACGTCTGCAGAAACAAATGCGTAAATGCGATCTAATCAAAGTACCTATCTGTAGACGAACCTCCTATGCCCAAATGAGTTCGATCAGACCCTTACAAAAACACGTACGTTAAAATAACGCAATCAAAATGAACTATAACTTCGCTAACAAGGACTCTACAAATAACATCTACCTTAAAGTACGGGGTTCGAGTTTGAGGCCTAGCCCTAAATTACAAGGGAAATTTTCCTACTACCACAAATCTGTTGACTGACGGCCCCCATATTCCTATCTAAATTTAAATGACATGCTTGAAACAGAATTGGAAAGCTCTGACCTTAATTTATCGGGGACATAGCGGAGCGGCCATCCCTGTGGACCACTGGATCTACCACATTCTGATAGACTGCAGAGCTGGCATCAGATAGTGTTGACCACTTGGAGACATTCTTGCTTGTGTGGCGTCTTCGTACAGCTCCCTCTGTAGTCGGAAGGTGTCCCCTTCGATGTTGTGCTGATCAGGTGCTCCCAACGTTCCTGGATCGATGCCCGTTGTTGTGTTGGCTTCAGCTCCTGGTTGTGGCTTCTTTGCAATGATGCTGTCAAACACTCGTTCTGACTTGATGCTGGGGTAACTGAAAATAAATTCATATATTACAGACTGTCCAAACTCGATGCCTGTCTCCACTACTAGCGTGTCTCACACGTCACACTGACCAAGTCTCGTTCAGAGTTTTAACCTGGTACACAATAGTTTCTTCATTCCTCTCAGTCACTGTTCTATCATCCTATCACACGGACAACATATAGTTTCAGAATTCCTAACCTGAGCCAATATTAATTCTAGCCGTTCGTCCGTAATACCTTGACCTCACAGAAATATGAAGCTACTAGTTCATTAGTCTCTTATAAGCAGTACCTCATCTCCCCATAGCAGATTCTCACAGGTAAAATCTTAAATTCATCTTAATATTCAAGTTGATTACTTACTTCCTTGCAGAAATAGCAGTGCAGGTAGTAGGTGTAGCTCGAAGACAAAGCGTTGTTCTCAGTACCAACACGCAGTATGACGATTCGTTCACTCAGCCTTTCGGTCCAAGAATGACCCTGATATGCCCTGGCGGCCTTAATTTATAATTCCGTGTAGCGTCATCACGCCGCTTGACTGCGTGCAATCTTAGCGCGCCCGGGAAATTTTCCCGCATTAATTATATCATGAGCTCAAATTAGCGAATGCATTAATGAATGCAGCCCTAATGCCTATCAAAATAAAGCAGAAATAATACAGGTTGCAATTCTTGTCTCAAATCCAATGCAACTCTTCCGTAACCAAAGATATTAATTTATTTCATTCTTCCCTCCTATAATAAGTTTAGCCGGGAACTGGAAAGCGTCCCCAATCTTCATCATGAGGCTTGGCTTGGGACATAACTCCTTTTAATGAGTTCTGGAGATTTCTCATAATGACGCTCGCGCTCACTTCACATAAGAACGCTTCTTCTGGACCCCTTTATGACATATACTGTAAGACATCGGCTTCGTGGGTGGTCTTGTGTGATTCCAATATCCAATACTCAAATTAATACAATTGTTCCAATGAACAGAATGGTTCAGTATCCCCTGCCTGTCGTAAGAGGAGACTAAAAGGAGCGACCAGGGGATGATGTATTGGAACCGTATTAGTACCATCACGCGGGGAACACCATGGTTCGCCTTTATTTGCGAGTAGTACCACTATGTTAGGTACACAGCAGGTTTGTTATTAGTAGGAACAGAGAGTGGCTTCACTGTGGGTTTACAGTACCTGTGATTAGTACCACTATATGAGCGACACCGTAGGTCTGCGTTGTCTGTGATTAGTACCCACTATGTGAGGAACACTCCGTGATTAGTACATCTAGGTGAAGAACACTATGGGTTTTCGTTGCCTATGAGTTGCGCCATTATGTGAGAAACACCATAGGTGTGCGTTACCTGTGCGACGTACATTACCTGTGAGTAGTACTATAATGTGTGGAACACCGTGAGTCTACGCTACTTTTGATTAGTACCGCAACATGACAAATACCATGGTTCTACTTTCCTAACGATAAGTACCATTATGAGGGGCCAATGACCTGGATTTTGGACCCCTTTAGACTGCAAGCATCATTGTTTCAAAAATGTGCTTTAGAAGCAGTCCCTTGGTCAGTAATACTATGGTTTTACGATAGTTTCTGGGAAGGTGGGGCATTGCGCGTCGGATCAACTGATTGTCTTAAATTCATATTCATCCATCCATTCATTCTTCATCATCACGTTTTGAATTTTGGTCAGTGGATGATTTTTTACTTTTAAATTGTCATCGCATTTCGTTCCATTAGGGGACGATGACCTAGATGTCAGGTCCCTTCAAACAACAAGCATCATCAATGAATACTAGAGTACATCTACTATTCCAGCAGCATTCGTTGTAAAGTGTCTTTATATTACATTGTTCCTTGCACTGCCAGATTACTTTTTTGGACGTTTACTTTTATGGTGTGCATTACCTGTCAATTATGTGTCATCGGATTTTTTTTAGTTTTCCTTATTGTGACGTTGCTTTATATTTTACGGACTATTGTATAGTTCGAGTTATTGCTGTGTGTTCAACGTAAAGTTTTAGATTATTATGTTTCGCGTGGAACTTCGTCCTTGTGTCAGCCCAGATTGTCTGTGAAGTAGTTGATCTTGTGAAGTAAGTAATATTATTATATACAATCTGTGACAATGAAGTTTGGTGAATAAAGTCAGAACGGTCGATCCGGCAACACTGGCGACACGCAACACTGCACCTGGGTAGCAGCAGGTTTTGACCACCTGCTCCCAAGGTTGTTCAGTTGAGCATCGTGTGTGTACCATGTAACACCTGGTTGATACAGTGCCTGTTTAGTGCGTTGGTTCTGAACTGGTGAAACCTGGTGTCACAGGTACGACCCTGAAACGAAACGGCAAAGCATGGAATGGCGTTCTCCGGGATCTCCTTGTCGGAAAAAGGTCAGAGTCGAAAAGTCACGCATCAAAACGATGCTCATCACCTTTTTCGATAGTCAAGGCATTATCCACCTGAGGGAACGACGTTGAATGCTGCACGGTATATTGAAATTTTGATCCGTTTCATGAGACGTCTACGCAGGGTACGACCCCATTACGCACAACAAGGTTCATGTTTTTTTTGTCCATGAGAACGCTCGTCCACAAACAGCCAGTATCGTCAGACAGTTCATGGCAAAAACGGTGGTGGTGCTACTCCAACATCCCCCATACTCGCCAGATCTCAATCCTCCAGACTTCTTCCTATTCCCACGACTCAAACTCGCTTCGAAAGGAAAGAGATTTGACGATATATCTGACATTCAACGAAACGTGACGAGGCTTTTGAACACCATCCCAAAGGAAGCCTTCTTGCAAAGTTTCCAGGACATGCATCGCCGATCTCAGCAGTGCATAGTTATGGGAGGGGACTGTCACTGTCGTGCATTATTCATCTATGTTGATAGTACAGGACTATTCACCGAACTTTATTGTCACAGGTTGTATTTACGCGTCCCGCTATGTATAATTAGTTTGCAATCTAACCTATCACCGCATGAAGTCCGACTCGTTGGCTGAACGGTCAGCGTACTGGCCTTCGGTTCAGAGGGTCCCGGGTTCGATTCCCGGCCGGGTCGGGGCTTTTAACCGTAATTGGTTAATTAATGGCACGGGAGCTGGGCGTATGTGTTGTCTTCATCATCATTTCATCCTCATCATGACGTGCAGGTCGCCTACGGGAGTCAAATAGAAAGACCTGCACCTGGCGAGCCGAACCCCTTCTGGGATATCCCGGCACTAAAAGCCATACGACATTTCATTACCGCATGAAAATCCTGGGTTAGTTTTTAACATTATTTGTACAAAGGCGAAACTTCATGTGTGTGCGCATTTGCTGGGAGAGTCTAAACTCCAGCTGTAGTTCTGGTATCTCAGTGATTGCAGCCTTACTTACAATAAGAAATTACATGCTCCTTCATTACAGGAACATCAATCACGTTCTCATGACATTTATTAGATAATGAGCTAACTTCCTAGCCGACTTATGAAATTTAACTTGACGCACAAAATACGTTCGCTGATACCATTCATTACCTTATTCGACAGTTACAGCGAACAGGACCATCTTCTCTGCTGTTCTTATTAGCTTACTTTTAATCATTTGCTGGTGGTGGTGATTGTTTTATTTCTTAATCTGTTTACCGTCCAGGATTGCTTTTTGCCTCGGACACAGCGAGGGATCCCACCTCTGCCACCTCAAGGGCAGTGTCATGGAGCGTGAGACTTTGGGTCGGGGGACAAAACTGAGGAGGTGGACCAGTACCTCGCCAGGCGGCCTCACCTCTGACTGGAGAAGAAATTGGAAATCGCGGAAAACCACTTCGAAGATGACTGAGGTAGGGATCGAACCCTCTCTACTCATTTGTCCTCCCAAGGCTGAGTGGATCACGTTCCATTTTCAAATTTCATGGCAAAGCCGGGAATCGAACCCGGGCCTGCGGAGATGCAGCTAATCACACTAACCACAACACTACAGAGGCGGACGATTATTTTTAATAATATATGTAATTTAATGCAGCCAATGGCCATGAATAGATACATACGTATTCACTTAGAGTTAACCAGTACAAAAATTTGATCAAGGATACGACTCTTTTTCCACATTTCTGAAGGTGATAGCGATCACAACGATTCTTGCACAGCCGACACACACACACACACACACACACACACACACACACACACACACACACACAGACAGAGAGAGAGAGGGGGAGAGAGAGAGAGAGAGGGAGAGAGAGACACACACACACGCACACACAAGCACACACACACACACCATCCTCCTGCGATCATGATGTCTCGCAGTATCACATTTTCTGTGATGAAAGCTATGTATCGCAAACCGTGTCATGACATGTCGTAACTCATAATTTGGTGTCTACAGTCATCTTCAGTCATCATGGCATCCGTGTTGCAGAACATGCTCAATATTTACGTCTTCTTTGAAAAGAGTTCTTATAGAACACTGTTGTCAGGCAGGTGTAAAATGTAGTACCATCCACTCTCGTAGATCCTCTGTGAAGAAGCTTTCTCTTACTAGTCCATATATGGTTATAACTTCTTTAGATAGATAAACGGCTTTGCTCTTCTCTAATTCTCTTAAATTACTCTTGGTAAGAAGGTCCCATATTAGCTGTATTCCGTAACTCACTATAGGTGAGATCTTCACTTTAAGGAGCTTCATCACCGTATTCACTGAAAGACTCTTCAGGTGCTTAATTTTAGAATAGAAATATATTTATTTAATGTTAATTTGAAGTAGGACCAGAGGTTCCTTTGGTTGTAACTAACCGCTAATTTAACCTAAAGATATCAATTAATATACAAAATCTAATTTTAAAAATACAGAAAAGAGCGTAAGGTACATTTTCCTACTAGGGATAAAAATAAGACTAAAAACTATACATCTAGGTGATTACAATATTATTTTTACGATTCCAGAAACATAGACTATACTAACAAGGAAGAGAAAGCTCGAAGGCCTGAGGAAATGTCAGATTCGCATAAAGTGCAAGGGAGATAAAGCAGTTCAAAATCTAAAATGTCTTGAAACAAGTATTGTACACATTCGTTGAATTCGCTTAGAATGGCAGAATAATACTCAACCACAACAAGATGCAATATTGATATTATACGAGGGCGAATCAGAAAGTAAGATACACGAGCTCGCCGCGAGGGCACGCCGTGTGTCATAACCGTGACCAATGCGGAATGTGCTGCAGTAACTGCTGAAACGCCCGATAGGAAGGTCAGTGTGGTATCCCGCCGTGTTGTGTGTGCAGAGCGGGTTTGCTCAATGGCGCGTCAATCGGATGTTCATTCCAAATTGGAGGTGCGTGCAACGATTAGATTTCTATGGGCTAAACGGCTCAATTGAAGGGATATCCATCGTAAAAATCACTGCTGTATATGGTGAGCGTGCAATTTCTCGACCAGGTATTGTAAAGTGGTGTAAGCAATTTGACGCCGGACGTACGGATCTCACGGACGAATATCGCGAAGGCAGGCCCGCAGCGTCCATTATCGTTTTAATTGTTGACCTTGTGGATGGGATCATTAGAGAGAATCGGCGCATAACACTGTAGGAAATTGCCAGCATACTTAACATTTCGTATGGCAGTGTGTTCTTCATTGTTCACCAGCACCTTGGATTCTGTAAAATGTTTCCAAAATGGGTTCCACGTGTGCTCACCGATGTTCACAAGGGACAACGTTTCCTATCGTCACTGGCATTTTTGAAACGGTATGCTATGGAGAGCAGCGATTTTCTACGACGAATCATCACAGGGATGAAGCGTGGGTCCACCACTTTTCCCCCGAAACAAAGAGAACATCGATGAAATGGGTGCACACCACATCACCACTACGGAAGAAGGCTAGGGTCCAACTTTCAGCAGGGAAGGTAATGGAGACGGTGTTCCTTGACATGGAGGGTGTGGTGCACTTGGAATTTATGCCGAAAGGCACGACAATCAACTCGGCTTCGTATTGTCAAACGTTGAACAGGTTGTGTAAAGAAATTAAAGAAAAGCGGTGGGAAAAATTGAGCTCCGGTGTGATTTTGTTGCACGATAACGAAACGCGTCACACGGCCCGTCAAACGTTCGAAATGCTGCGGCGATTCAAGTGGGAGGTATGGAAACATCCTCCATACAGTCCAGACTTAGCACCATGCGATTATCACGTGTTCGGTAATCTAAAAAAAGATCTCGGTGGAGGACGATTCGGAACCAATGAGGAGGTGATAGCAGCTGTCTCCAGGTGGTTACATGGAGCTGGAGGTGATTTCTACGCATCCGGAGTCGAAAAGTTGTTTGACCGTTCGGAGAAATGTTTGCAGTCTCTTGGGGACTATGTTGAAATGTGAACTTGCATTGTATGATGTCATAGTCTTGTTGCCTATGTGTGTAGGTCGTTTCAAGAATGGCCATAACCTGGAAGTGTGGCTTAATTATTGATTCCCCCTCGTATTAATATATTACCTCGTGATGATGATCACGATAACTATACCCCCCCCCCGTGGCTTAACAGTCCTTAACGTTCTTGGCCTTCCAAGCGACTGCTGCTCAGCCCGAAGGCCTGCAGATTACGAGGTGTCGTGAAGTCGTCACGACAAATCGTCTCGGCCGTTGTTCTTGGCTTTGTAGACCGGGGACGATATCTCACCGGCTGATAACACCTCAGTTGAAAAACTCGGTGCAAAAACAGGTTTGAAAAATGCCACTTTGTGTTCTGGCTAGAGAGATAGATGCCACACATCTGATAAAAGAATCAGACGCGTTCACCTTTAAGTCACGTCTGTGCCCTAAGAGAGGAACTTGACTGCATCAAGAATTTGCATTTTAAAAATCGGCTAAGTCAGGTCTTGACTGAATCTTTCTCTAAAACCCTCTTGCTAGGGCAGTAACATCACTTATGTGTCAACTGTTATGAACGGCAGTACGAACACAACTCCCTGTTGCATGTGTTGACATGTGAATTGCTACCATAGTCCAATGCCAATCAAGGTAACTAAATTTAAAGATGAGCAAACGCTTTCACAGCAATGTGTGCAAGAGTGTTAACAGGGTATAGTATAAAATTCGCCCTGAATCATGCAGCACTGCAGAACAGGAAAACAATGAGTTAAGTGAATCAGACTAAAGGCCGCATCAACTGCCAGATATAGAATCCTAATCATGTTACATTTATCAATTCTGTGTCGTTCAAATCAGTCTTTTGTCTGCACTACTTTTAACTTGAAAATAAAAATAAAACATATGCGTGTATATGTGGGCATGCATACGTGTAGAAGTCTTCCACATTTGCAGTGGTTACGACCCAGTTATTTTATTTGGAAGGTAAACTGATAGGAACACTGGTTTTAAGTCTTTGTTTTCAATTAATTGACAAATAAATACAATTTTAGCAAGACTAGTTCGGCGCTGGATCTTTTTTTTTTCGGGTCAAGAAACAGTTATATCCATCATCCGAAAAAAGTGCGTATGTACGAAACTGTTGTTAACCATACAATATTCCCGATAATTACCCTACGTTTTATGTGAACTATTTGATATGTTATTCGTGCACATTTGGCAGTTTTGGAATTATTTTATTGTCTCCTGTGGAATTTTACTTGCCGGGGTACTGGCCTTCTGACCACAACATGGCAGGTTCGATCCTGGCTCGGTTCGGTGGTGTTTGAATATGCTCAAATACGTCAGCTTCGTGTCAGTAGATTTGTTGGTACGTAAAAGAACTCCTGCGGGACGAAATCCCGGCACATCGGGTTCTCCAAAAACCGTCAAAAGTTGTTAGTGATTCGTAAAGCAAATAACGCCATGATCATCATCATCAGAATTTTACTTTGTGGACTTGATCGGTGTTTGCACCGTGATCTTCAGTTGTAATCGCGTTGGTTGACTGGACCTCGAAGCAGCCCACAAGTTCAGATAAAAATACCTGATCTGCGCGAATCGAATCACGGGCCTCCGGCAAGAGGCAGGCATGGTACCCATACACCACGGGGTTGGCGAGGAAGCGCCATCTTACGGTAACGTTCGTCGAATGTCTGACACGAGAATATCAGGCTGAATTCTTGATCTTCCCACGACTTGGAAATGTGCCCCTCCACGGGCAACTGTAGTGAAGGAGAATCTGACCCCTGCCTCTGAGGTACCGGTTCAAGAAACAAGTAAGTTCGAGACCTGGGTAAACGGGATAAAGGATCTTCCGGAAAGAGTGAGAATATTTTAAAAAATCCACTTTTTCCTTTTGCGAAAATCTGATGATCATAAATATGTCCCCCAGTCATGGCCATCCATCAACGGCTGCTAATTTCAGATGCAACCAGCCGTAAGACATAGCTTGTGCGGTTGCTAGGTAACAATACCTTACATCACAGCCTGCACGGTTGCTAGGTAACAATAACTTACATCACAGCCTGCACGGTTGCTAGGTAACAATAACTTACATCACAGCCTGCACGGTTGCTAGGTAACATTACCTTACATCACAGCCTGCACGGTTGCTAGGTAACAATGCCTTACATCACAGCCTGCACGGTTGCTAGGTAACAATGCCTTACATCACAACCTGCACGGTTGCTAGGTAACAATACCTTACATCACAGCCTGCACGGTTGCTAGGTAACAATGCCTTACATCACAGCCTGCACGGTTGCTAGGTAACATTACCTTACATCACAGCCTGCACGGTTGCTAGGTAACATTACCTTACATCACAGCCTGCACGGTTCCTAGGTAACAATACCTTATATCACAGCCTGCACGGTTGCTAGGTAACAATGCCTTATATCACAGCCTGCACGGTTACTAGGTAACAATACCTTATATCACAGCCTGCACGGTTGCTAGGTGACAATACCTTACATCACAGCCTGCACGGTTGCTAGGTAACATTACCTTACATCACAGCCTGCACGGTTGCTAGGTAACAATACCTTATATCACAGCCTGCACGGTTGCTAGGTAACAATACCTTATATCACAGCCTGCACGGTTGCTAGGTAACAATACCTTACATCACAGCCTGCACGGTTGCTAGGTAACAATGCCTTATATCACAGCCTCCACGGTTGCTAGGTAACAATACCTTATATCACAGCCTGCACGGTTGCTAGGTAACAATACCTTACATCACAGCCTGCACGGTTGCTAGGTAACAATACCTTACATCACAGCCTCCACGGTTTCTATGGTTACACTTCCGTCACACATTTTCGGCTGAACCCCAGCCCCATGAAACATACTTACGACAAAACCTTGCGCAAAGTGGTCAGAAGAACCGCATTCTTCAACAAGAAGAAGGCGTACTGGAAATGCAGATAGGATGGAAAGTGCAACCGTCGTCCAGAGTGGTTCAAACGAAATGTAAACAAAAGGAAATAATACTAATGATATAAAATTAATTGGAAACCTATTAATGAGAACATGCATGACAATAAATTATATTGATAAGTGTTCTGCCAGGACTTCAAATCATAATGCAACCTATATTTTCTAATGATGAACGATTTTGTGTTATAGAGTACACAACACGATGTAAATTATTAATTGAGTTCACTAATTGGTCTAGTTCCGAGCTGTGGTCTGCTCACTCTAATGAATCCAATTTGCCCTACTCCAGACAGGTTATATATATTCCTCCAAATCCAGCAGGTCACACTGGCTTTTTGTGCCAGCTATTCTGAAATACAAGAAGTAGGTAATAGAGGGACGTGATCCGGGTAGCTTGATTTGGAGTCATTCGTTATGAGAGAGGTTTATGAAGTATGGTAACCCAAATGTGATCCCTTTGTAGCTTATTTTATTGGATGTATTCGTAGTGAAGCAAAACCATCTCCATGCAAGTCATAGGAGGAGAGAAAAATGAATGTTTGACATCTCCAGTACTCAGAGGGGCAGAGTGGTTCGCTGTTTGTTCCCTCAGGTATAAACGTACCTACTTGAATTTTAGATTGAGCGACCCCATCCACATCTCCCCTTCCAGGAATGCGAAAACAGTTGGTAAAGTTCAAAACTTCTTGACAGTTAATTGAATTTTTGGTGACCATGTATTCCTGCACCCTAATGGGTCAGGGAGGGTTTTTCTACATACAAACTTGTAACTTCTAACATTTTCTTGTATTTTAAATATACTTTGTCAGGACGGAGGAAAGAACAGCTTGCTATTTTGTAAACGAGATTTTAATCATAACAAGTTTAGCTAATGAGTGATACTTATTGCTGAATATTTGAGGTTAGATTATTTAGGCTGTTCAGTAAATAAGGGCTGGGACCAACATCAATAAATAAAAGTCCGAATTGAGAAATAAAGTATTATATAATCTGAACTTAAACCTTCACCTTAGAACCTCTTTTCCACATCTTTTCCACTTTGTATTACGGTGTGGAGGCTTGGATACTCACGGCCGTAATAATTAAACGGTTAAACGCTTTTGAGCTCTTGTATTATGGTCGCACGCTCGGAATATCTTGGTTGTATCACGTAACGAACGACATGGTTTAGCAGCGCATGAGAAAACAATTAGAAGTAACAAAGACCATCAAAGAAAGGAACACAGCATGCTTTGGTCACATTGAGAAAAATATCACCTTCAATAACTCACATTTGATGGTAGATCAAATGAAAGAAGAGGCCCTTGGTGACGACATATTTCCTGGTTGGGAAACCTCCGCTAGTGGTCCAGTTCATCATCACCTGGCTCATTTAGAGCACCTGTCAGGGCTGGGCCAGATTGACCTCCAATGTCCATTGAGGATATGGCACTTCCAGAAGGAAAAAATGATTCCACGAACCTACTACGCTGTCGTAGGGGGGGACGGTATCTCCTGATTGTCATAAGAGGCGACTAAAAGGGGCGACCAAGGGATGCTGAGGGGTCGATAGCCTTAGATGTTAGGCCCCATAATACAACAAGCATTATCAAGGGATGCTGAATTTTGAGCTATGATATTACCTGTGATTAGTACCATCACGCGAGGGACACCGTGGGTAGACTTTTATTGCGATCAGTACCACTGTGTGAGGAATTCCATGGGTCTGTGAGTGGATCACTTTGGGTTTACAATACTCGTGTATAATATTCGCCACTATGATGGAGACTCCACTCTCTCCAGATTCGGTTGAACACCCCAAGGAGAAAAAAAGAGGCTACACTCGCTGGGGTGTTTTATCATCTGGTTGTGGGCATCATGGGTCTGTGTTTTGAGGGACACCACGGGTCTGGGCGTAGGCTGTGATTAGTACCACTATATGAGCGACACCGTGGGTGTGCGTTGCCTGTGATTAGTACCACTATATGAGCGACACCGTGGGTGTGCGTTCCCTGTGATTAGTACCACTATATGAGCGACACCGTGGGTGTGCGTTCCCTGTGATTAGTACCACTATATGAGCGACACCGTGGGTGTGCGTTCCCTGTGATTAGTACCACTATATGAGCGACACCGTGGGTGTGCGTTCCTTGTGATTAGTACCACTATATGAGCGACACCGTGGGTGTGCGTTCCTTGTGATTAGTACCACTATATGAGCGACACCGTGGGTGTGCGTTCCTTGTGATTAGTACCACTATATGAGCGACACCGTGGGTGTGCGTTCCTTGTGATTAGTACCACAATATGAGCGACACCGTGGGTGTGCGTTCCCTGTGATTAGTACCACTATATGAGCGACACCGTGGGTGTGCGTTCCTTGTGATTAGTACCACTATATGAGCGACACCGTGGGTGTGCGTTCCTTGTGATTAGTACCACTATATGAGCGACACCGTGGGTGTGCGTTCCTTGTGATTAGTACCACAATATGAGCGACACCGTAAGTGTGCGTTCCTTGTGATTAGTACCACAATATGAGCGACACCGTGGGTGTGCGTTCCCTGTGATTAGTACCACTATATGAGCGACACCGTGGGTGTGCGTTCCCTGTGATTAGTACCACTATATGAGCGACACCGTGGGTGTGCGTTCCCTGTGATTAGTACCACTATATGAGCGACACCGTGGGTGTGCGTTCCCTGTGATTAGTACCACTATATGAGCGACACCGTGGGTGTGCGTTGCCTGTGAATAATACAACTATATGAGCGACACCGTGGGTGTGCGTTCCCTGTGATTAGTACCACTATATGAGCGACACCGTGGGTGTGCGTTCCTTGTGATTAGTACCACTATATGAGCGACACCGTGGGTGTGCGTTCCTTGTGATTAGTACCACAATATGAGCGACACCGTGGGTGTGCGTTCCTTGTGATTAGTACCACTATATGAGCGACACCGTGGGTGTGCGTTCCTTGTGATTAGTACCACAATATGAGCAACACCGTGGGTGTGCGTTGCCTGTGAATAATACAACTATATGAGCGACACCGTGGGTGTGCGTTCCCTGTGATTAGTACCACAATATGAGCGACACCGTGGGTGTGCGTTCCCTGTGATTAGTGCCACTATATGAGCGACACCTTGGGTGTGCGTTCCCTGTGATTAGTACCACAATATGAGCGACACCGTGGGTGTGCGTTGCCTGTGATTAGTACCACAATATGAGCGACACCGTGGGTGTGCGTTCCCTGTGATTAGTACCACTATATGAGCGACACCGTGGGTGTGCGTTCCCTGTGATTAGTACCACTATATGAGGAACACCATGGGTTTGCGTTCCTTGTGATTAGTGCCACTATATGAGCGACACCTTGGGTGTGCGTTGCCTGTGAATAATACCACTATATGAGCGACACAGTGGGTGTGCGTTCCCTGTGATTAGTGCCACTATATGAGCGACACCGTGGGTTTGCGTTCCTTGTGATTAGTACCACTATATGAGGAACACCATGGGTTTGCGTTGTCTATGAGTGGAGCCATTACGTGAAAGCCACGAATGGTCTGCGTGACCTGTGCGTAGTACAGTACCTGTGAGTAGTACCAGAATATGAGGAACACCATGGGTTTGCGTTGTCTATGAGTGGAGCCATTACGTGAAAGCCACGAATGGTCTGCGTGACCTGTGCGTAGTACAGTACCTGTGAGTAGTACCAGAATATGAGGAACACCATGGGTTTGCGTTGTCTATGAGTGGAGCCATTACGTGAAAGCCACGATAGGTCTGCGTGACCTGTGCGTAGTACAGTACCTGTGAGTAGTACCAGAATATGAGGGACACCATGAGTCTACCTTACTTGTGATTACTACAGCTGCATGAGTAATACTATGGTTCTATTTTACTAGCGAAAAGTACCATTATGAGGGGCCGTTGACCTGGATTTTAGACCCCTATAGAAAATATGCATCACAGATTGAGAATTTTGCTTTGGAAGCAGCACCTTGATCCGTTTATACCATTGTTTTAAGTCACTTGTTGGGAAGGCGGGGCATTGAAGGTTGGATGCACCGATTGTTTTAAGTTGATAATAATTGTTTCTCGTCGTCTTTTTGAATTCTAGTCAGTGGATTCATTTTGGAATTATTGTTAACTTTCAATATTGATATTCATCCTTTCATTGTTCATCATCACCGGGCGAGTTAGCCGTGCAGTTAGGGGCGCGCAGTTGTGAGCTTGCATCCGGGAGATATTGGGTTCGAGCCGAACTGTCGGCAGTCTTGAAGATAGTTTTCCGTGGTTTCCCATTTTCACACGAGACAAATTCTGGGCTGTACCTTAATTAATGTCACGGCTGCTTCCTTCCCTCTCCTAGGCCTTTCCTATCCCATCGTCGCCATACGAACTATCTGTGTCGGTGCGACTTAAAGCAAATTATTTTTAAAAATCTTCATTGTCATTACATTTCCTTTCATTTCGTACCATTAGAGGCTGACGAATTAGATGTTTGGCCTCTTTAAACAAGCATCATCGTTATCATCATTATCGAGAAGAAGCGTGAGGGAATCGAAGCAAGGAACACATTGCAGAAAGAATTGTGTAAATAAGTTAATTTGGCTAGGATTTGAATCACTGAGCTCGATAACTGCAGTCGCTTAAGTGCGGCCAGTAACCAGAATTCGAGAGATAATGGGTTCGAACCCCACTGTCGGCAGCCCTGAAGATGGTTTTCCATGGTTTTCCATTTTCACACCAGGCAAATGTGAGTCATTGCAGAGTTTCACCAAACTACATTCGGTGTGGTCCTCGTATTTTCTACCTGGTATTCAGTACTCTACTTCACTGCCCTGCTTCACATTTTACTTCTCTCCAGTTGGCGGTCTAGTTCTATCAAATTCGCTGAAAATGCCTGTTAGGACTGATAATGAAAGCCCAGCTCGAAGGGGTTAAATAAACAGCTCATTGTGTAAACCATGTTCCGTGTTTTCACTAAAAATGAGTTTGCTTATTAAACTAAACATATTTTGTCCTCTGTTTTTGTTTACTTTCCCTCTTACGGCGGTGTATAGGAACGAACTCGCATGAAATAAATGTAGCGATGAGCTTTTGTCTGCTACTATCTACTTCACAATGTTTGTATCACAGCTGGACACACAGGTTTATTTACAATAGAAATTGTATCGAGTGGCATACAATAGCTCTTCTCTGTCAGTTGCTGACAGCCATGAAAAAGCATATTTATATACTTTAATAAATCTATTTACCACTGCACTGTTGTATTCAAGGGGGATCATACAGTTGGAACGCTGCATTTTGTTACCACTGTAGAAAATATTAAATATCTCATATATTACTTCATATATTGCTCCAAAAATTTGTATGATACTAGGTAACTGCTAGTTGCTTTACGTCGCACCGACACAGATAGGTCTTATGGCGACGACGGGACGGGAAAGGGGTAGGAGTGGGAAGGAAGCGGACGTGGCCTTAATTAAGGTACAGCCCCGGTTCAGGGCTGCCGACAGTGGGGTTCGAACCTACTATCTCCCGAATACTGGATACTGGCCGCACTTAAGCGACTGCAGCTATCGAGCTCGGTATACTAGGTAACACCCTGTCCTATTCGCCCTCTTCTTGTTTCTTTTCATCCTCTTTGGGGTATGTTGAATGAATCATTTCCCTGTATGTTATTCTTCTATTAGTGCACAGTATTTCTTAATTCTTTCTGATCTTCGTTTCCTCTTTATTTCCGAGATAACAGCTTTAACTTTTAATGTAGATTTGCCTTCAAAACCTTATATTTTCGTCTTTAGTTATTACTTCAGCTGTTCGATCGAGTAGAGAAATTTTTGTAATTTTTAATTCTACTAGGTCTGTTCTAGTTTGTTTAAACCAGTTGGGTTTTGTTTTGCGGGTGCGGAAGAAGACAAAGATTTGTTTGGTTAGTCTATTAGAGTTAATTCTGACAAGATGACCGTAAAAATATATCCTCCTTTTTCGCATAGCATCTGACAGTTTTAAATTTTCTTGTAGAGTGTTTCATTTTTAATGTATATTATCATATTATTGTGAAATTTTGGTCCCATGAACTTTCTTAAAATGTTCCTTTCTTTCAGGTCGAGTTTTATCCATTTAGCTTTTGAAATTCATGCTTAGTATTTCTGCTGTGTATAGTGCCTACGGTTTAAGCATTGTTTTACAATGTTTAATTATGGACCCGTATGAAAGGGATTTGTTATTGGATATGCCATTCATCAACGTTGAGTAGAAAATTATAACATTACTAATTAATATTTGGTAAGAAAATTATTAATTATACGTTCTGATAAAGACTTGATAACTCTTTAAATGTTACCCGTTGCGCGGAAAGGAATCGGGTTTTCATTTTTGAGATTCTTTTGGTTCTAAAATTTGAGTAAGGTACTGAGTATTAAAAAATTCACAGTTCCAGCCCTTGAGGCAACCAACTGAATGTTTGAAAACATCCTGGGAATATGAGCTACGAATTTTAGGTAAATATAATGTAATAAAGTATGAGATTCTATTCTTTATATATTCATAAAAATTACAATCCTTTTCTTAATCATTGTTATCCGGTCGATTAGATTAGAAGTTTGCCTTTTTTATACCACTACGAGCGCTAATGTGAGTCAGCGCACTGTTTCGCATTAGCACCACTACGAGCGCTAATGTGAGTTAAGGCACTGTTTCACATAAGCACCACTACGAGCGCTATTTTGAGTCAGCGCACTGTTTCACATAAGCACCACTACGAGCGCTATTTTGAATCAGCGCACTGTTTCACATAATCACCACTACGAGCGCTATTTTGAGTCAGCGCACTGTTTCATATAAGCACCACTACAAGCGTTATTTTGAGTCAGCGCACTGTTTCACGTAAGCACCACTGCAAGCGCTATTTTGAGTCAGCGCACTGTTCCATATAAGCTCCACTACACGCGCTATTTTGAGTCAGCGCACTGTTCCATATAAGCACCACTACGAGCGCTATTTTGAGTCAGCGCACTGTTCCATATAAGCTCCACTACGAGCGCTATTTTGAGTCAGCGCACTGTTCCATATAAGCACCACTACGAGCGCTATTTTGAGTCAGCGCACTGTTCCATATAAGCTCCACTACGAGCGCTAATCATAAGCACCACTACGAGCGCTATTTTGAGTCAGCGCACTATTTCACATAAGCACCACTACGAGCGCTAATGTGAGTCAATGCAGAGTTTCACTTAAGCCCTTATAACTACATTCGGTGTGGGCATTAAAAAATGCGTGAGGGTATCGAAGCAAGGAACACATTACAGAAAGAATTGTGTAAGTAAGTTAATTTGGCTAGGATTTGAATCACTGAGCTCGATAACTGCAGTCGGAATGAATGATGACAGGGAAAACCGCAGTACCGGAGAAAATCCTGTCTCTCCTCCGCTTTGTCCAGCACAAATCTGACATGGAGTGACCGGGATTTGAACCACGGAACCCAGCGGTGAGAGCCATGGAGGCTTTAAAAAGTGTATATCCTGAAGTGTCAAAAAGAAAGAAAGAAGATTCGTCAGAATAATGTTCTGGGCGCTGTACAGATTGAAGCCGAATGGAAACTTGGGATCAATCAAAGAAGTTTATCAGATCTCAGAGACCATGAAGAGGAAGAGGCTGGACCTTCTTGGACATTTCGAAAGAATTAAAGTAAATGCACTTACCAAACAAATATTTGATTATTTTTGAAGAATAGAAGAAATTTAAGTCCACTGCAAGGAAAGGTTAAACATCTCGGTGGTCCAAATGTTAGACAGAAATAAACTTAGGAACACAGAAAAAAATATTGAAGGGTTTCAAGCTGGTGGATGTACTAAGAAGATCGGAAGATCCTGGACAGATAAACAACGGAAGCAGGCCAGCATTGGACACAAAGTAAACTCCACACATAGAGAAAGAGGTTGTGGCTAGATCATAGCTGGTAATTTCGCTTGTAAATAATAATAATATTAATAATAATAATAACTGCATATTTATTTTGGGAAGACAGGATTCATAACGGACATAGTGTAAAATTCCTAAACATTAAATACGAGACAATCAGAAGAGTAAAACAGACAAACGCCTTGATAATGTGGCAAACCAAAATAGAACTCAGAAATCTGAATTGGTTTATGAAGTAACGAAAACCATTTACAATAACAATATCTTTCTCTAGAAGCAAACATTCAACATTACAACACTGTCATAAAAAGAAAATAACTTTATTTGGCAGAATGATCATTCTTAAACAAAAAGGGAGAATTAAGAATTAAAGAAAAAGGAAAGATAGGTATTAAGTTTGACCAAGAAAAGATGGGAATACTTAGATGAGAATGAATACTCAATAAAGAGCACAACTGAAAAATTGTCAGATGCCCTCAAGGAGGAGAAGAATGTCTTCATGTTCACTTTGTAGGAATGAATCCGAAAAGACTTAACTTATCCCGTGGTGCTACAGACCGCGAAGGACCTCGGCCGGTTCCCCCACAGTCTTCTAATATTTCCCGTTCTTTTCTCCAAGATCTGACACCAAGCATCCTGAGATCCTCCTGAACGTCTTCCAGCCAGCACTGTTTCGGTTGCCCTTGACTTCTCTTTCGAGCAAGTCACCCATGGAACATCTGACGCACCATCCTTGACTCCGGCATTCGCTCAACATGTCCAGGCCATCGGATCCGGTGTGACGATGGTAGTGTCTCCATACAGATCGCAGATCTCCTTGTTAGTACGGAGGTGCCACTCTCCACGTTCACAAACAGGCCCATAGCTCTTACGGAGTACCTTCCTCTCACACCTGTTTAACCCTTTATAAGGCAGTACTCAATAAAACTCTTTCCTTTTTAACTAACTTTATTTACAGGCTCTATAAGTGCTAAATAATACAATTTGACAGAAAAAAAATCCAGTGCTAAGGTCAGTAATAAGATGAGAACATACTTCCCACGCCTGCTGTCTGTCATTTAGAAGTGGGAACATATTTCCCACCTACGGACACAATTTCAGTTCAGTTAGTTCACTTTTTATTTAGCAAAAATATTTCGGACACCTATGTGGGTTATGGGAAGCATATTCCCACATACAGTATGAAAGAAACTTATAACTCAGAACTCTTCAGTTGGTAAAAGAAAGTAAATAATCTCAGAATAAATGAGAAAAATCCACAATAAACAAAGAAAATTCATGTAAATAGTATATAGACTTATAAAATTTTTTTTTTTTTTACCCTATTTTCAATTCATAAATCTTGTTCACATCAGGCGTTGCCCTGGCACAATATCGCTCTTCAGATGTTTTCCAAAGAAGCTAAGGATTAAGATTCCAAGGCGGAGATCAGAATAGTTCCACAGATATTCCCAAGAGTGCAGCACACATCAATACATGGGAAATAAACTCCCAGCGCCCAGAAATGGCAAAAAACCAAGGTGGGAAAATAATTCCCACCACCTTATAAAGGGTTAAGAACTCCTCACTCCTCCTAGTCATCAGCCACGTTCTCACACCCGTATGTAACAGCAGGTCGAATGGTAGTCTTATAGATGGTTTTCTTACAGCTACATGATAGTGCTCTTCATTACAGCAGATGGGAGAGACTGAAGTAGCTTCGGAGCGCAGTCTCTCATTTCTTTTCTCGAGAGTACCGAGCTCGATAGCTGCAATCGCTTAAGTGCGGCCAGTATCCAGTAATCGGGAGATCGTGGGTTCGAGCCCCACTGTCGGCAGCCCTGAAGATGGTTTTCCGTAGTTTCCCATTTTCACACCAGGCAAATGCCGGGGATGTACCTTAATTAAGGCCACGGCCGTTTCCTTCCACTTCCTAGCCCTTTCCTATCCCATCGTCGCCATAAGACGTGTGTGTCGGTGCGACGTAAAGCAAATAGCAAGAAAAAATGGTGAGGAATGACGAGCAGGTTTGATGTTTGAGCCCGTGTATCTCTGTTATGCACATTTGAGAAATAATGAAAACGCGAAGAAAGGTAAGATGGGGAAGATGTAGTAAGGACTCGGTAGAGGAGAGACAGAGTATGATGATTACGTCGAACGTGGAGTCGCGACCACTCTAGTTCTAGGAAAGATAATGACACGTGGTCATATTTTCTTAGATTGCATATATACCTCACACATGCGTTTTGAGCGCGTTGTAGCCTTAGGGACAGCAGTGGGCTTACATCATTGAAAACAACATCGCAATAGTCGAAATGTGGCATTACAAGAGCCTGGATTAATTTCTGCTTAAGTTTTACTGGAAATATGTATTTATATTTATATAGAATGAAGAGCAGAGAAAACCTTTTGGCAGATATGTTAGATATGTCCAGACCAAGTCATGCGTTCGTCCATGATAACGCCGAGGTTCTTCACTTGTGGTACAAAAGGAACTGCAACATTCTGAAGGATTACTCTCGGCAATGGACGTTTATTTGATTTTGATGGCCAAGAAAGATTACTTGTGAGTTTGTAGGGTTCAATTGCAGGGCGTGGGCAGCAGACCATTCACTAACAGTCTGTAAGTCAATGTTTAGTAAGTCTATATTTTTCTGAAGGTCTTGTGCTGTAGAGCCTGTGTAGAGTTGAAGGGAGTTTCTAGAAAATGTACAGAAAGCGTGCAATTGTCTGGGCTGATGAAAGAGGAAGAGAGCAGAGTGAAAGGATGAAGAAATTATACGAGAGACCGAAATTAAATAAATAATAATAATAAGAATAAAAATATACATTCTTGAACACACAACATTTAAGAGAATGACTTCATTCCTTTAACTTTCTGAGAATGAGAGAGGGATCATACCTTGTGTTGGAGGGAATGGGATAATGCTGATGAAGAGCACGGAAGGCCGTACATCCCTTGGCACGTCTGATGGAGGGAATGGGAAATGTTGTGTCATGAGATAGTATCGTGTATTACACTGAGAAACGGTGTAAAAGTCAGGGCGAAGAATTAATTGAAATGAATGTGAGCCTTGGGGTGAGACTAATAGGCAACACATTAAGATCTGACCCTCCTGCTCCTCTACCTGGCAGTGTGAGCTATTAGTGGCCCGATATGGCCACCACAGGGTGTCTACAAAAGCGTGCTCGACTTCACGATCGGAGTGGGCGACTGTATCACTGTCAAAGAGCCCGGATTGTTTGGCAGTAATAGGTTAGAATTCAAACTTACAGAAGCGACTGACGAGTGTATGCTAGCCTGGACAACAGTTGTGCTATGAGATTGGCATAAACATTAGGAGCTCGGTCTATTAGAATTCCTACAAGTTATGATATCCTCGCTGCATTAGGGAAGAGCAGGCTAGACTACACTTCTTACTAAACAAATTAGTTTGCTTTCTAACCTATTGCTGCGTAATAATCCAGGCGCTCCCACATGTCTTTCTAGGTGGGTGGGATTGATACAATACATCCGCAGAATATCTGCACGCCCAAGGGAAGACCCTACTGAGTTTTCAAGTCAAAATTATCCAAAACCCAAAATTGAGTTGTCCGCCCTAAACCTTACTCCATTCCTTGGGACAAATGACGATATCAATTCTTTCGTGTGCGGCCATTTTCAAATGTCCTTCCTGTTCAGGAATTTAAAAATCCCTTGGGAAGGACAGGCCCTCTTTCTCGATGAATGCCTTCGGAATTTCACTGTATTTCATATTTCCGCTTTGATATTTCCGACGATTCTTGGCGTACTGATCTGTGTTGTCATCTGTTGACAGTTTCCGTAGTTCTGAGGAACATTAGAAATGGTCAGATTACTCTAACTCTTTCCCGTTAGAAAAGACAAATCATGTCGAGCAGAAAATGCCCACCACATGTGCCTTGTATATGTACGTGTGTTGAGGAATATTTCAGTCTTGACAGATCAGCGTGTTAGATTTATCGATACTAGTTCACTGGAGTTAATACCTTAACAATTGTATGTGATGTGGCTTACCATAACGGAATAACATAAAATTTGTAGTGAAAACTATTGTAATATTTCAATATTCAGAGATCAATCATTACTGTTAGCGGTACGTATTTTTATATAAATTGGCGGGAAAAATATGAAAACACCAAGAAGTGTTTTTGTTAGACTAATGAACATTGGTAGGCGCGTTTATAAATCTGGAAGATGGCGTTGATTCAAATTTCCCGCAAATCGCATTAGCGTGGCGCTAGTAGCGGCCTCATGACGTTGCACGTCAGGTTTGCTTTAAATACGGGCTGTACTGTGCGAGAGCGTTAGTTACCTGTGAAATTGGACGGAGTGACTGTGATTAGTCAGGAATGCCTTTACGACGACGAAGAGGCCAGTATCAACAGCTCATTACGGTTGAACGAGACCGTGAAGGTGGATTATCCTTCCGCGCTATTGCAGAATGACTTGGCAGGAGTGTCTTCACTGTGCATGCGTTCTGGCAGCAGTGGTTACGAGAAGGTACGCTCGCAAGAAGACCGGGCTCCGGACGTCCCCGTGGCACCACCGAGAGGGAGGACCACCATATTCGGTGTCTTCAGAGGTGTCACGAGAGAGCTCATTGGAGGTTAGTGGAGGTCTATTGTATTTTCCGATGAAAGCCTGCTCTGCCTTGGTGCTAGTGATAGCGTGTGTTGGTTAGGAGGACGCCAGGTGAGCGCCTGCATTCCACCTGTTTGCGGCGTCGACACACTGGACCTACACCGGGAGTTTTGACCTGGGGAGCAATTTCCTATGACAGCAGGAGCACTCTCGTGGTTATCCCACGCATCTGACTGCAGATGTATACGTCCGTCTGGTGATTCGTCCTGTTGTGCTGTCATTCATGGACATCATTCCCAAGGATTTTCCCAACAGGATAATGCACGCCCTCATGCCGGTGTTGTAATCCAACCTGCTCTACAGAGTGTCGACATGTTGCCTTGCCCTGTTCGATCCCCGATCTGTCCCCAATAGAGCACGGATAGGGCATCATTGACAAATCCAGCGTCATCCACAACCGGCAAGTACAACAGGCATGGAACTCCATCCCACAAGCTGACCTCCAGCACCTGTACGACACAATTCATGAACGTTTGCATGCCTAAATTCAACAGTCAGGCGATTACACCAATTATTAATGGACCAGAATGGCATATTTGCGATGGCTTTCTGGCGTGGATATTTACCTGTAGTCTTGTCCCTTTAATCATTTAAATATGATACCTCGACAAATATATTGCCAAAATTTCCGTGTTCTACATTCCTTATTTTATGGTGTTCGGATATTTCTTCCGCCAGTGTATAAGGGCTTAATATGTAAAGTATAACGTTAAAAACTGTTGCTGAGGAGAAGAAAAGGGGCAAGGATGAGAAATATATGGTGCTGGGAAGTTCTCGTTTATCTAGTTCAATTTTATATAAAATTAGCTTTTTTCAATACTTTGCTTTTCAATATTCAAAGTCAATATGTTGTAAGTGCAAGAGTATTTACCTTATTGTCTTTAAACTTGGCATGTATAATGAGGCGCATAAAAGTTGGTATCCATTTTTAAAAATAACGATATCTGACAGACATATTTCGAGTGAAATTTGAGAATTTCTGAAAAGAATGTAAAAGGGTGAGATAAAAATTGCTCTAATAACGTCGATAATGTATTTTTTAAAAATAATAATACCAATAATTATCCGAGTACTCCTAAGAAACACAAATTCAAAATTTGTTCGCAATGGATGTCTTGAAATTATTTTAATTGTTTTTATAAACTATATTGTCAAACTGAAACTATGATGCCAAAATGTTCCAAATTTCAGAATTATTTTTAATTTTCTGAACATAAGTGAACTCACAACATATGCTGAATATGGGATGTAAATTTGTAATTTACACAGCTGAATAGTGTCCCCCCTTGTGAGGCAAGAACTCTCAACTTGTGGGCTTAGGTTGGTGATCACTGTTACCTTAGCTGAGTCTGGCGTTGCTTCAAGTTGCTCGTACTGAAGTCTTCATATCCTGTTTATGACTTCCCTTAGTCAATTCTTGTTCTCTTTTAACCTCAACAGTATTATGTTTATGACGACTAGTGTCTTTAATACTCACACCATCGGGTGACCTTTCAAGTTGTATGTATGTTTAGTCCTCAGCCCGGAGGCTGGTTGGATCGTCAACAGTTCCGCCATCAGCTGTCATAGATGGCCTAGGCATCACTGAAGAGGCGTGCTAGGGAAATTAGGAGTGAGGTAGTTTCCCGTTGCTTTCCTCACCGAGCCAGAAGTTGCTATTACATATCAGTCTGCGAAGCCCACTGAAATGCCTGCACCAACCGACCCTATGAGCAACATTTTCACACCATTCATAGCAGGGACTGGCTGCATGAGGAATGGCATTACTAGCATCACTCATACCTCAGTCACTTTCATTTTGTCAAAGCCAAGGATAAGACAGAGACAGATCAATGAAAGTAACAAAATTGCTCTAGCGCATACCGGAAGACATAGTGCACTGTAAACACTACGTCCTGCCAGCAAAGGCATCCTTCCAAGTTATTCTTCTATATTTCTCACAGGGTTGCGGCTCATTGGCTGAATGGTCAGAGCAATGACGTTCCGTTCCGAGAGCCCCAGGTTCGTTTCCGAGCAAGGCAGGGGATTTTAACGTTATCTGATTAATTCCTATAGCTCGGTAATTGGGTGTTTGTGTTCCTGTGTATAAACACAATAATTTACATACAACTCATCACACTAAAAACCACCACAAAATCAAAGAATACTGAACACATCCCCCCACGCAGGGTTAGCGACAGCAGGGGTATCCTACTGTAAAACTGGCTTAAATTCATAGAACTTGTCGATCCCAGGTTATTGATAAAGGGCGAAGAAGAAAAGAGGAAGAAGCATAGGAGGGGTCGACAAACAAGTCCTACTTCCTCTTAACAAATAATCACCACCAACACCTCCAAAAAATATAGCAAATGAATTATAGGTAGAACCATGTATTCTACGCAGTAACAGGTTAGAATGCAAACTCACTGAAGCGCACAACAAGCATAATCTAGCCCGTACAGTGATCATGCTGTGAGATTTGCATAAACATTAGGGGCATGGCCTATTGGAACTTCTAGAACAAGTGCATACTAGCCCGCACAATGATCATGCTGTGACATTTGCATAAATATTAGGGGTACGCCCTATTGGAACTTCTAGAACAAGTACTTTGAGAAAGCCAGGCCACTAGAGAGGACAATCACCTACTGCACACCATTAGAACTTCATTGACGGTTTCCACTAGATTACTACAATTTACTATGCATCTATCTTCTACCTAACACAGCTTATCATATTTTTATATGCGGCCCTTCCGACCCCTCTATAATAAGGCAAAACACCAGCCAACATTATGAAACAATAATGAAAAAAGGGACCGCTAGATTGAGAAGATATTGAGAATGCTGCTATTTCTAAAGCCTTAAATTTCATGGTGTTTTTTCTCCTTGTCACAGGCTTTTCGCCTGCAGGTTAATTCAGGCTTGGTTTCTCTCAAAAATGTCTGCTCCCGCTCTCCTCCTGACCAATTTGATGTGATGGGTTTCCACTAGGATGATTTTGACAGCAATTTCAAACTGTTTTGTCATTTTTATAAAACCAATAATTTGTAAACTATGAGGTCCACAACCTCACCATGTGCTACTATTATTCATTTCCATCTGCATCATTTGTTTTCTCATTCCCTTGTTTCTTAGGTTAACGCAGTTTTTAGTATCAATTATTATTTCAAATTAACACCTGTTTCACTGAATTTTGTCGCAATAAGTTGTTTTTTGCTCTGCATATTGATGTAAATATTGTATATTTGTGCTAATTTTGTTTCCGTCTAGGCTCTCTTTTGTTTGTTTTTTCATTTGCTCTTTCATTATGTTTTTTTAGCATTTTTTCAACTTATATTATGTAAATTATTCCAACCCCCATAATTTTTTTCACTGAAGATGGCTCAAGCGAGCCGAAACATGTCTGAATTTGTTTGCTCCGTCTAATGACGGAATATATGATGTATTGAATAGGAAGATACTCTCATTTTTCGCAATTGTAAAGTACATACTAGCCCACACAATGATCATGCTATGGGATTTGCATAAACATTAGGGGTACGGCCTATTGGAACTTCTAGAACAAGTGCATACTAGCCCGCACAATGATCATGCTGTGAGATTTGCATAAACATTAGGGTTACGGCCTATTAGAATTTATGTCACTCTCACTACATTGCGGAACAGCAGACTAGACGACATTTCCCAATAAACAAATTAGTTTGCATTCTAAGCTTTTACTACCTAAAAATCCGGACTTATTTATGTGTAATTCAGTCTTTAGGCCTGCAGATGTCTAAATTGACACTTAGCTTTAAACACTTGAATGTGATTCTCTAGTGTATCAAACGTTGTGGAGGAAATTACTACCTAACGCACTCTTCTGAGAGCATACAGTTTAGATTCCAGTAGTGGGGACGGTCAGATTTGCAGTTCCTTAACTTTAGACAACGATCTATTTGATATGAGGATGTCTTAAAAATTAATTCTGTCTTTAAAGAAAGAAAACTAGTCAGTTCCTGACATTGTTTCAAGACGGTATTGGTGCTCTGGCAAGTTCCGTGTTCTACAGATGTATCCATTTATACATGATTCAACATAAATGAAGTGAATGGTTTCTTTTTTTTGTATGTCAACCCTCGTCACGGAAATGGAATCATTCGTTCTCTCCTCAAGTATATTGAACTCTGCACTCCAAAGTCTAGTTTGTTGTTGTTGTTGTCGTCGTTGTTTGAATCATCATTCCATAGACCGGTTTGATGCAGCGCTCCATGCCACCCTATCCTGTGGTAACCTTTTCGTGTCTACGTATCTACTACATTCTACATCTGGGCCAATCTGTTTGTCATGTTCATGTCTTGATGTACCCCTACCGTTCTTACCTCCTACACTTCCCTTGAAAACCAATTGAACAAGTTCTGGGTGTCTGAAAGTGTGTCCTACCCTTTTATTTCTTATCCCCCTATGGGCGGGGGAGGTAGAATAACTCCCACGGTATTCCCTGCCTGTCGTAAGAGGCGACTAAAAGGAGCCTAAGGGGATCTGAACTTTGGAGCATGGGTTGGCGACCACGGGGCCCTTAGCTGAGTCCTAGCATTGCTTCCACTTACTTGTGCCAAGCTCCTCACTTTCATCTATCCTATCCGACCTCCCTTGGTCAACTAATGTTCTTTTCCAGCCCCGACGCTATTAGGTTTGCGAGGGCTAGAGAGTCTTTCAATTTCACGCCCTTCGTGGTCCTTGTCTTCCTTTGGCCGATATCTTCATTTTTCGAAGTGTGGGATCCCTTCCATATTTTCTCTCTGGTTGGTGTTATATAGAGGATGGTTGCCTAGTTGTACTTCCTCTTAAAACAATAATCACCACCACCATCACCACCACCACCACCACTTTTATTATTCTCGTCGAATTTAGCCAGATCGATCTCTTATCACCAATTCCATTAAGTATCTCTTCATTCGTGATTCGATCAATCCGTATCATACTTCAGCACGTCCGACTCGTTGGCTGAATGGTCAGCGTACTGGCCTTCGGTTCGAGGGTTCCGGGTTCGATTCCCGGCCGGGTCGGGGATTTCAACCTTAATTGGTTAATTCCATTGGCCCGGGGGCTGGGTGTTTGTGCTGTTCTCAACATCCCTGCAACTCACACACCACACATAAAACTATCCCCCACCACAATAACACGCACTTACCTACTCATGACAAATGCCGCCCACCCTCATCGGAGGGTCTGCCTTACAAGGGCTGCACCCGGCTAGAAATAGCCACACGAAATTATATATATTCAGCATTCTTCTGTAACTCCACATTTTAAAGCTTCTATCCTCTTTCTTTCTGAGCTAGTTATCGTCCATGTTTCACTTCCATTCAATGCCACGCTCCAGACGAAAATCTTCCAAAGCAAATTTCTATATCAATGTTCGAAGTGAGCAAATTTGTTTTCTTATGCCTGTGCTAGTCTGCATGTTACGTCCTCCTTACTTCTGGCATTGTTATTTTACTACCCAAGTAACAATATTATTCCTTTAAGATTTCATTTCTTAATCTAATATTTCCTGCATCACCAAATTTAGTTCGACTTAACCCCATTACTTTTGTTTTGGACTTATTGTTTTCATCTTATACTCCTTCCCCAAGACGTATCCGTACCATTCAGAAATTTCTCCAAATCTTCTGTAGACTCAGATGAGATAACAATATCATCGGCAAATCTCAGAGTTTTGACTTCCTCTCCTTGGATTGCGATTTCCTTTCCAAATTCCTCTTTTACCGCTTTTGTATATAAACAATGAAAAGGAGTGGGACAAACTTCAACCTTGCTTCACTCCTTTCTGAATTGCTGCTTCTTTTTCAAAGCCCTTGTTTCTTATCACTGCAGACTGTAGATAATTCTTCTTTCTTGGTATCTGATCCCGATCCCAAATACCTTGTTTGTTATACCCCTGAATACCGGGAGGGTAATAAGGTGGGCTAGGTCCTCGAGGAGAGATTCTTTAAGGAATAATGACTGCTATTGTGTATGGGATACAGGCGTTCTTTTTTATTTTCAAGGGGGAAAAGCTTGAGAGAAATGACAAAACGATACAGTGCCTTCGAAAATAGCAGCGTGCACCTTAAAACGAGTAATTTATATTCTCTTTTGGTAGCCTGATATATGAAATTAGCAGCCATTAAGGCTACTATACTTTTAGTGCTGAAGCCTACTGCGCCTTATTTTTTATTGAATGTTTGCTGATAAATTTCTGTCCGGTTTTCTTAATGCTTGCCAGAACAACTCCTCCCAACTTGTAAGCCTGTTGTTAGACACAACGGCACTTACGCAACTTGTTAGTTTCGTTGGAAATACGAGCTACCGTAATAGTTTTCTCTCTGATTGTTCCCAGTTCGATTCCTAGTCCTTGATTGACGATTTGGACGGCTTACACTCGGCGTTTGGAAGATGATTACGATGATGTCAAAAGAGAAGGCGAAGTCTGTGAAGTTTGGCATGAAAAAAAGATTCGCTATAGTGGACGTCAACGCGCAAAAGTTTTGAGCAGCAAGCAGGAGCCTCCCGAGTAAGCTGCTGCGTTGTGAAGGCTGTTTCACAAGCGGCTAGACTGGCCTCTGGCGCTGCCAATACTAAAGCAACTAAACAGTGGAGAAGGAAGCTTTGGGTTTGTAAAATTAAAGTACAATTTTCTGGTAAAAGATTGAACTGCTAATGATTACCTTTGGCTGGAAGACCCCGGTTCGATTTTCAGTATCTTAATCTACTCGTACTCGTAATTACTCTGGATCCCGAACTGCGTGTTTGTAACGTCTTTGTAATTCATTCCATTCTCACCAGGTTGCCACCGAGTGTTTCCGGTCGCCGTGCGCCAAATTATAATTTATACTTTAGAATTTTACAGTATTACCAGCAGTCCTTCTCGTCGTCCGCTGGTCTATTAGTTTCCTCAGTAGATCAGAGGTAGAATGCCCGAACCATGATCACGAGTTTGAGTCCCAGTTAACAGACAACAAAATAAATCACTAAAGCTGAAAAACTGAATCTCATTTTAGCATATCTATAGATATAAAAATATATTTTTGTTTGTATGTACGTGTGTCTCGAATGGACTAAAAGAGTACTGGACCTATTTCGCTGAACACGTCTCAATTTGTTCTTATTACTCCTGGGAGGGTTTAGGAAGGAGTTTGAACTAAATTTGATGGGTAGTCGGCATAGGGGGTGAGAAGGAGTGAAGAAAGGAAATGTCAAAAATGACAGATATTACGGGTGAATGTGTGTGTATGTTTCAGCATAGCTCTCAACCAAACTAAACCAGTTACTGTAGGGACAAGAAACCCCTAGTATCCCTAAAGAAAGGGCTGAAGTGTAAAAATCCAAAAAATGACCGATGTGTACGGCGAGTTCCTAGTCTTTGGCGTAGCTCAGCTGAACCGTGACTCTCTGGATGCCGTTTGAACCAAAGTTCATTCCCAATCGGGAAGGGGGTTAGAAGGGGGTGAAAGGAATGTATGGATGTATGTGTGCATATTCCAGCATAGCTCTCAACCAAACATGATACTCATATGACTTAGGCTGCTCGTCCACAGGAAGCGACTACGCGAGTACTAGCGCGACTGATCCCAAAGCGAAGATTGTAATGGAGCCGCGTCCACTGCAAGCGACCTCGAGCAGCCGACTTCACGCGATTATAGGCGACAACAGGCGACAAGCGACAGATCCCACTCGAATGGGATTTGCCGCTTGTAGTCGCCTGTATTCCACGGTTCCTGGAAGCATCCGGTTGTCTTTCGTTGTTATATGCAACATTATTTTTATCATTACTACATTTATCATGAATGTAGATAGTGAAGAATTGGTAAGTGCGGTTTGTGAAAGAACACCACTATGGAATATGAAAGATAAACGCTATCATTCTCGAGATATACAACACAAAGTATGGTCGAAGTTTGCAGAGGAAGTGGGTGTTGGTAATGCTAAGTACTGGTATTAATTAATTAATTAATTTATTTATATATATGCCAAACTGAGTAGCTCAGACGGTAGAGGGATGGCCTTCTGAGGCCAATTTGACTGGTTCGATCCTGCTCAGTCCTGTGATACTTCAAGTTGCTCAAATACGTGTTGGTAGATTTACTGGCACGTAAGAGAACTCGTGAAAGACAAAATTCCCGTACCTTGGGGTTCCCAAAAGCCATAAAAACGTAGTTAGCGGTGCATAAAACAAATAACTTTATGATTATTATTTATAATATATTATTTTTATAATTTTAATATGATCTTTAATTTGATATATAATTTTTAATAAATAAAAAAATCAACTTTTTTAAATGAGTATTCAAATCACTTACCTTAGAGTCGCACTTAAACGTTTCAGAGGTGTTATTGTCTCCCTGAAGTTTGACGTCTTGGCTATTTTTGGCTCTATTTCATTCAAAATATTGTGAGAAGTTTCTGGACGCATCCGATAATAATCAGAGAACTTCTGGGGACATTTTGTCCAAATCATTGTGCAAATTATGGAATTCTCCCATTGGCTTCCTTTTAGCTAGTATTGGGTTTACCCATCACCGATTTCTTCTTTTGCGATTTTTCCTCCGACGCCTCATCAGGTAGGGAGTCTCCAGAATGTAAACTAAATCCTCATCATCCATCTCACAGAATATTTAATACGTTCAGTAACTTGACAACATCTACTACGGAAACTACACAGACCTGCACGTAGTACAGATGCCAACTGACAGCCGCCCGAAGTCGCCTGCAGTGGACGAACCCAGTCACATGTAGTCGCTTGAATCAGAGTCGCCTGTAGCCGCCTCATCTCGTAATCGCGTATAGTCGCTTCCAGTGGACGAGCAGCCTACTGCTTGGGAAAGAAAACTGTAGGGTAAGACACCGCTACGGGTGGGGGTTGAAAGGGGGTGAAATATCAAAATAATAGAAAAGGACCAATATTAGAAGTGGAAGCGATGTATGTTAATAAATACAGTATTTCTTTTGCATTTATTTAAACGGTTTACAGACGTGTAATCCGGTTGAATTAATAAACGCGGGCACATGCTAGTCTTCCTATAAAAATAAACTTATATTACTTCTATCAGGGTAGCTTTGCAGTGTCTTGCTACCCGTATGTGGAGATGGACGCAATTGATATACTGGCCGACTGTTATCTACTTAATTAAGTCAGAAGTGAGAGGTGGGTGGTGGCGGTGGTGGTGGTGGTGGTACTGTTTTAAGAGAAATTAAAACTGGGTAACAGTCCTCTATTAACACTAATCAGGGGGAAACGTTGAAGGAGGTATGGCACTTCGAATAATAAAGATATCGGCCAAAGAAAGACGAGGGCCACGAAGGGCGTGCAAATGAAAGACACCGTACGCCTCGAGTGCTCTAATACCATCAGGGTGGGAAAAACAATACTTGACCAAGGGAGGTCGGATAGGATAGTTATGGTGAGGATCCTGGCACAACTAAGTGGAAGCAATGCCAGGACTGAGCTAAGGGCCCCGTGGTCAGCAAACCAAATGCTATATATATATATATATATATATATATATATATATATATATATATATACACGATAACTAACACATACCATATTTATAGATCTCATTATGTTGACTGGAGAAACATTCCTACATGAATCTTAAAGGGATTTTATCTCACGGTCAGTTATCTTTTTATTTAATATGCTGTAACTCAAAAATTACGGGAGATAACAATACGGGGATTTCTCCACATCACAGTTTTGTAATCTGTTCTGTCTAAGCTTCTCCAGTCAGTCCAGATAATATTCCCTCAAGTGTGTGTCTTGTTTCTGAAAGTGGTTCTGTTGTGGATGTCTTGATCCCTGATGTTCATTCCTTGCAGATTATTCATGGTGTTAACAAACCATTTGTCAGAATAGTTGCTTTTCCTATTAGGTGTTTTGCAACTGTTACACATTTTCTTAGTGAGTCAATCGTCGGGCATTCTTGAAATATGTCCAGAGAATTTAACCCTTCCTTTGGGTACTTTACTGTATCTGAAATCCTGCTGCATGTTTTATATACATGAATATAGAATCTTCACGACCGCATTGTAATCGAAATCGACTTTCAATCTATAAGGTCGTGTTGCGTATATTTAGTACGTGTTGAATAGATGTTAAGTACAGAACAAAAATGGCCAACCGGACACCAGTGGGATCCGAACCCACAACCTCTCGACTTCAAATATTTTATTTTTACCGATGAAGATCTTCTAAGGCTACGTCAAATATTATCTTGTTACACCTCTGAATTTTCCATGCCCTATTTTCCTCTTACAGCTGGGTATCTCCTAATCATATGTGGTATATTTTTGTTCTCCCATTTTCCTCCCACTGATGTGATTTTTCTGAAAGTTTATTACTGGACCCGGGTGTTTATGCAGTAATAGGTCAGCATGAAAACTAATTTGACTAGTAGGAAGTGTTATCTATCCCCTTGTTCCGTAATGTAGCTGGAGTAACATAAATTGTAGGGGTTCTGATAGGCCGGGCCCCCTAATCTGTATGCAAGTCTCATAGAGAACTGTTGTCCGGGTTAGTATACTTGTTTCTCGCCTCAGTCCGTTTGCTTTCTAACCTATAAATGCCCCAATATCCGGGCTGTATATAATATATTTCCTTCTTTGCAATGATCTCATAAGTTTTGTTGGTAATAATGACTACTGATTTCATGTGACGTAATTTCGTCTTAGTAATTAAGACTCCTACATTTATTTGACATATCCTTCATCTTGGTAAAGACGAACTCCGTATCTTACGTGACATGTTACTCTTTCTAATGACGCCCTGAAATTTTTTTGTGAAAACTTTTCCTCATAGTACAGCTAATCCCTTGTGTTTAGGAGATACTTTTCGTATTGATAGAAAAACCCTCTTGAGGTTATGTGCCTTACATTTCATGAAAATAAAAATAAACTCGTCAGTGAAGTTTTGATGAGTTGAACCGACATATATTCCCCCTCAGAGCTTACAAGGCATATCCACTTTGTGAATCTGATCTGTGTATTCCTATCATAAGGCTCATCATTCTTATAATCGAAGCTGACCTAACTGTAAGTTTTATGACCATACTCCATCGTTCAATATTAATAAATGTTCCAACTTTCATTATGTAGCTCATTCATTCCCTGTTATCTCTTCCACGCGAATAGTGGAGAGTAGAGAAGTGGCGGGGGAGGAGGGGGTGGTGGTTTGGCGACGTTAATAAAGAACAAAAGGTAATTCTAAAAGTTTTAATTATGGTACGGTGGAGGGGAACATTATCCTGACTTTCCATACAAATGGAAAATTTGCTGGCATATTCATCTAAAGGAAAAGACAAAGGAGATACAGCTTTGGACTTGGTAATTAATTGGACATCTACCCACTTCGCTTCATGAGAATGAGATTTATTTACGAAATTATCTTTGCGATAACATTCCTGAATAAATAGCGAAACTCGGGAGTTTTGAGGACACCTTCCTTGAGGTGAAAGGTTCGAGTATAGCAGATTTATTTATTTTTTAAAATTTATTTTGCGTATAGTATTACAATGATTATAAATGTATAACATAAGGAAAGAAAGACGAATATAATAAATTCATAAATTCATTTCTAATTATGAGTATAAAAATGAAGCGACGTGTGCCCGTCTACCTTTCAAAACGACATAATGTCGAAACCACTCCCTGAAATTGCATGCAGTATTGCACAAACATTATATAGGGAACCGTGATATGATTGAAAATATTGACCTGAAAGTAAACCAAATCACTAGACCGCGTAAATTTAGGCAGTAATAAGTTAGAATGCAAACTAAATTTGTTATTTGGAAATGTCATCTACCCGTTCTTCGACAATGTAACATAAATTCTAGGGGTTTTGATGGGCCATACTCCTAATGGCTATGCAATACTCATAGCTCAGCTCTTATCCGGGCTAGTATACACTTGTTACTGGCTTCAGAATGTTTTCATTCCAACCTATTACTCCTAAAAAATGTGGAGTTTACAAATCACATTAAAGCTTAAAATTATATTTTGCCTGTTTCTGCCTCGATGAATCATGCCTTTTTGATCAATTGTACTGAAAAATGTTACGGCTGTATCTCTAATATTAAGTTCAAATAGAAGTCTATTTTGATTTTCAAACGTACAGCCAGTAATATTTACTGAACTTCTTTATGTCTTGTTCGTTTAAAAGTCGAAGAATGGCCCAATAAGAAGTCCTGTCACGAAATGAAGTCCAGTATGTGAACCTAAAATTCAGCACAATACGTCATAATTATCCATTTCCTTATAACTCTAATGGTTCTCTCGAGTGACTTAGACGTGCGGTTAGTGTTGCCTTAGCTGTGAGCTCGCTTTCGGGAAATAGCGGTTTCGAATCGCACCGTCGGTAATCCTTTTTCCGTGGTTCCCAGTTTCACACCAGGCAAATACTCGGCCTGTACCTTAATTAGAGCCACGCCTGCATCCTTCCCAATCCTTACCCTTTCCTATCTTTGCGTCACCGAGAGAAAAACCTTCAGTGCATTAGTATGACTTACCACTAGCAAAATCTAACGGTGCTCTAGAAAATTTTGGTTTAATGTTAACCAAGCGTTCTAGAACCACTAAAACTCAACAATAATATTAGATTGACTGTTGCTAGTTGAAGTATGCTTTGTCTTTATCACTGTAGTCCCTTAAGCAATAAAGCCCGTCTCACGGAAAAATAGGAAAAACTGCTTTTGGCAATTTATATAACTGAAAACTGAAAACACCTATGTTTCTGTACGCGTATTAGGTAAATTATAAGTGTCGAATTTTATTCGATGTGTGGTCTGTTAACATTTTAATTGGAATATTTTCAATGCCAAAAGGCAAGAAAATAAAGGTACTACTACTCCTATATCAGCTACTATATCGTGTAGTTTCTCCGACAGTAGCAGCCTTCTCCTCAACTCTCTTTACTTGTACTCTACATCGTCTAAAACTGGGCCAGAACTCTTTGGTAATGTTCTGTACCACAAATAAACTAGCCGTGTTTAAGTTTCGTAGACAACCACAAGGACTCTCCTCTCTATGAATTAATAAGTTGGAGTGCAAAGTTCATGAGCGAGCACTCTGACTCCTTTACCCTGTTCTGCACTTCTGTAGAAAGGTTTGCATAAACTGCAGGCAAACAGAGTTAGTTTAATATGCACAGTGCCAATAATAGTGTAGAATGAACATTAAAATAACTATTTTTTTCAGCTTATCTTAGATCTTTCTGGGGTCATTGGAGACATTTGGATTTAGGCTGGGGTTTAAGTTGAAGGTGCTTTCCTGATAGTTCCAAACCTAGATCGTTGGGGATTCGAACTTTGGTCGTCTGGGTAGAAAACTATAAGATAATGCCACTACTTAATCAAGTCCCATTTCTTAATAATAATAATAATAATAATAATAATAATAATAATAATAATAATAATAATAATAATAATAATAATAATAATACCAACTGACTAAAGTGCCTACAATGAGAAGAATCCCTCAAGGAAAACTAAAATCAAACACTGCAACACAGTAATCGAACCAGAATGCCATATAATGCACGTTCGCTATGAAAACCGATGAAATAGAAGAGGTAGAGAAGAAGGAAAGAGAAATATCGAGGAAAATCCGGGCACTGTTGAAAGCGGAGAAAGGAGACGTTAGATATAGGAAAATAAAGATCTACACAACGACAAAGAAAATGAAAGGGTATCCGACACGATAAGAAAGAGAATAATTACATTTTTCGGTCACATAATGAGGATGGATAACAGTAGATTGACAAAACAAGTGTTCAACCATATTTATGAGACCAAGAACAGAAACCAGTGGACTCAGGAGTTAAAAAATGTACGACATTGATTGAAATAACAGACGAAATGTTACAAGACACAACAACGTTCGGGAGATTGATAAAAATAATCAAGGGGTTTGAGGAGAAGGAGAAAAGGAAAAGGTGATAGCATCAGGACACAAGAAAGGAGAAGCCAGCAAAATGAAAGGATGAAGAACTATTGGATGTCGAGGAAGGAAGGAAGGAAGGATACAGATGAATGCACAGGGTTACTGAACCTGGCCCTTAGATGGCCAAACTAAGATAATAGCAATAATAATAATATCTAATTCAACAGAAACTTCATTGAAACAACTCAGTGTCCTCAGGCAACAAGCAGCAAAGGTAGGGTTACACATTTCACTTGAGAAAACACAATATACTGTATCACGAAGATCAGTAAATATCCTTGTACATTGCATCTGGAGCAAGGAACAGTCAAGAAAACCAGTACCCGGGAGAATGGCTGGAACCCAATCTCTCTGAAGGAGTAGCATGATCAACCTGAGTTACCAAGCTAGAACTGGCACACCTACAATGAAAAGTATTTCTCCCGTGACACTAAAATCAATCACTACCAGAAAGCCATTAACCCCGAAGCCTTATATGTTTCAGAATGGCTACTATTCAACAGGAAGAGACAAGAGACTCACGTACAGGCTCGAAATCCAGGAGGGAAGAATATTGAGGAAGAAGATGTAGGGACCAGTCAAGGAAGGGAACGAATATAGAAGGCGACCCAGCCAAGAGCTCTAAAAATACTGTGATAAAATCACGGATGTGGCTAGCAAGAGACGCCTAGAATTTTCTGGACATGTCTACAGGATGCGTCATGCCAGGCTGACCGACCAACTTCTCGTTTACTGGCAAAAGAGGAAGTCACCATGGTTGATGGAAGTAAACAAAGATCTACAGGAAATGGGAGGAACAGAAAGAGACTTGAAACACCGGACATCTCTCAGGAGGATGCTTAGGTTCCAGAACAAACGACCAAAAAAGAAGACAGGTACCCTCTGGACAAAGGAGAGGAAGGATCAACACAGCCAGAGGATGTGCAATTAGTGGACAAACATTACAACCCACCGCAAACGCGAGAGTTGAATATCGTGGTCCTTAGTCGGCCTATACGAAATAACAAATAATAATAATTCTCGAAGGAGTTTGAAATCAAAACAGGAGCCAGACAAGTGTATGGGCTATGTCCGGCTCTCTTCAACTGTGTTTTGGAGAAGATAATCCGCGGATTACAAAACGAACTGGCAGGAAAGAACTGCTTAACCAAGTATATATCTCAGGATCAAAAAATGGCATCACGATCAGCTGCCTTGCATTCGCAGATGACCTCTCTATCCTGTCTAGAGACACTAACACAGCTACAGAGCAGATAAATATACTAAAACAGGACTCCAAATTTCGTTTGGAAAAACTGAAATATATTGCTAATATCAAAACAGCCCCTCATCACTTGAAGAGAGGGCATGGTAATTTAGAAAGAATTGACAGCTTCAAGTACCTCGGTTAAGTCGTACAGCTGAAAACTAGCGAGAGAGAAGTAAAGTACAGTAGGTGAGGGAGGACGGCCGCTCTTTCTCGTTTGACACGTGATCTATACAAGAGGAGAGCCATAAAAAGGCGAGCTGAACTAAGACACTGCAATACAGTAATTAAAATAGAGTGCCTGTATGGTGGTGAATGCCTCCGAATGTCAGGAATGTCGGAACTAAGAGAAGGCGAGAAATTTGAGAGAATGATCCTCTGCAAGGTAACGGGTCCAAAAATGGCCAGTAGTGGTTAACGAGGAAGGGAGAACAATGGCAGGAAAGCGAAATATTGATTGAGTTAATGAGGAAAATGAAATGTTATGGACATGTGTTTAGAATGGACGAGAAGAGGCTGGAAAATGAGGTTGACAGTAGACCTAAACTTTCCGACAAATGGTTCAGGGAGGTAAGAAAGGATTTTGAGTAGTCTCAATTAAATCGGGAAGATATCTTAAACCGAATAAAGTATGGATCCGTGATCTACAGCTTCGTGGCTTCTTTGATGAACAGAAAATGAATAAGGGATGGACAGAGGGAAGAAGACAGGCTGCCAGAAAAAGATTGCAAAGACTTTGGGCTGCAAAGAAGGCTTCCAGTAATGTGTGATTGTTGCTGGCAGAGAACAATTGCAAAGACTTTGGGCTGAAAAGAAGGCTTCCAGTAATGTGTGAATGTTGCTGGCAGAGAAAAATTGCAAAGACTTTGGGCTGCAAAGAAGGCTTCCAGTAATGTGTGATTGGTGCTGTCAGAGAACAATTGCAAAGATTTTGGGCTGAAAAGAAGGCTTCCAGTAATGTATGAATGTTGCTGGCAGAGAAAAATTGCAAAGACTTTGGGCTGCAAAGAAGGCTTCCAGTAATGTGTGATTGGTGCTGCCAGAGAACAATTGCAAAGATTTTGGGCTGAAAAGAAGGCTTCCAGTAATGTGTGAATGTTGCTGGCAGAGAAAAATTGCAAATACTTTGCGCTGCAAAGAAGGCTTCCAGTAATGTGTGATTGGTGCTGCCAGAGAACAATTGCAAAGATTTTGGACTGCAAAGAAGGCTTCCAGTAATGTGTGATTGTTGCTGGCAGAGAACAATTGCAAAGACTTTGGGCTGTAAAGAAGGCTTCTAGTAGTGTGTGAATATTGCTGCCAGAGAAAGATTGCAAACACTTTGGGCTGTAAAGAAGGCTTCTAGTAGTGTGTGATTGTTGCTGCCAGTGAAAGATTGCAAAGACTTTGGACTGCAAAGAAGGCTTCCGGTAATATGTGATTATTGCTGCCAGAGAAAGATTGCAAAGACTTTGGGCTGCAAAGAAGGCTTCTAGTAGTGTGTGATTGTTGCTGCCAGAGAAGGATTGCACAGACTTTGGGCTGCAAAGAAGGCTTCTAGTAGTGAATGATTGTTGCTGCCAGAGAAGGATTGCACCGACTTTGGGCTGCAAAGAAGGCTTCTAGTAGTGAATGATTGTTGCTGCCAGAAAAGGACTGCAAAGACTTTGGGCTGCAAAGAAGGCTTCCAGTAAAGTGTGATTGTTGTTGCCAGAGAAAGATTGCAAAGACTTTGGGCTGCAAAGAAGACTTCCAATAGTGTGTGGTTGTTGCTGCCACAGAAAGATTGCAAAGACTTTGGGCTGAAGGCTTCCAGTACTGTGTGATTGTTCCTGCCACAGAAAGATTGCAAAGACTTTGGGCTGCAAAGAAGGCTTCCAGTAATGTGTGATTGGTGCTGCCAGAGAACAATTGCAAAGATTTTGGGCTGAAAAGAAGGCTTCCAGTAATGTGTGAATGTTGCTGGCAGAGAAAAATTGCAAATACTTTGCGCTGCAAAGAAGGCTTCCAGTAATGTGTGATTGGTGCTGCCAGAGAACAATTGCAAAGATTTTGGACTGCAAAGAAGGCTTCCAGTAATGTGTGATTGTTGCTGGCAGAGAACAATTGCAAAGACTTTGGGCTGTAAAGAAGGCTTCTAGTAGTGTGTGAATATTGCTGCCAGAGAAAGATTGCAAACACTTTGGGCTGTAAAGAAGGCTTCTAGTAGTGTGTGATTGTTGCTGCCAGTGAAAGATTGCAAAGACTTTGGACTGCAAAGAAGGCTTCCGGTAATATGTGATTATTGCTGCCAGAGAAAAATTGCAAAGACTTTGGGCTGCAAAGAAGGCTTCCAGTAATGTGTGATTGGTGCTGCCAGAGAACAATTGCAAAGATTTTGGGCTGAAAAGAAGGCTTCCAGTAATGTGTGAATGTTGCTGGCAGAGAAAAATTGCAAATACTTTGCGCTGCAAAGAAGGCTTCCAGTAATGTGTGATTGGTGCTGCCAGAGAACAATTGCAAAGATTTTGGACTGCAAAGAAGGCTTCCAGTAATGTGTGATTGTTGCTGGCAGAGAACAATTGCAAAGACTTTGGGCTGTAAAGAAGGCTTCTAGTAGTGTGTGAATATTGCTGCCAGAGAAAGATTGCAAACACTTTGGGCTGTAAAGAAGGCTTCTAGTAGTGTGTGATTGTTGCTGCCAGTGAAAGATTGCAAAGACTTTGGACTGCAAAGAAGGCTTCCGGTAATATGTGATTATTGCTGCCAGAGAAAGATTGCAAAGACTTTGGGCTGCAAAGAAGGCTTCTAGTAGTGTGTGATTGTTGCTGCCAGAGAAGGATTGCACAGACTTTGGGCTGCAAAGAAGGCTTCTAGTAGTGAATGATTGTTGCTGCCAGAGAAGGATTGCACCGACTTTGGGCTGCAAAGAAGGCTTCTAGTAGTGAATGATTGTTGCTGCCAGAAAAGGACTGCAAAGACTTTGGGCTGCAAAGAAGGCTTCCAGTAAAGTGTGATTGTTGTTGCCAGAGAAAGATTGCAAAGACTTTGGGCTGCAAAGAAGACTTCCAATAGTGTGTGGTTGTTGCTGCCACAGAAAGATTGCAAAGACTTTGGGCTGAAGGCTTCCAGTACTGTGTGATTGTTCCTGCCACAGAAAGATTGCAAAGACTTTGGGCTGCAAAGAAGGCTTCCAGTAAAGTGTGATTGTTGCTGCCAGTGAAAGATTGCAAAGACTTTGGACTGCAAAGAAGGCTTCCGGTAATATGTGATTATTGCTACCAGAGAAAGATTGCAAAGACTTTGGGCTGCAAAGAAGTCTTCTAGTAGTGTGTGATTGTTGCTGCCAGAGAAATATTGCACAGACTTTGGGCTGCAAAGAAGGCTTCCGGTAATATGTGATTGTTGTTGCCAGAGAAAGATTGCAAAGACTTTGGGCTGCAAAGAAGGCTTCCGGTAATATGTGATTGTTGTTGCCAGTACAAGATTGCAAAGACTTTGGACTGCAAAGAAGGCTTCCAATAGTGAGTGGTTGTTGCTGCCACAGAAAGATTGCAAAGACTTTGGGCTGAATGCTTCCAGTACTGTGTGATTGTTCCTGCCACAGAAAGATTTCAAAGACTATGGGCTGCAAAGAAGGCTTCCAGTAAAGTGCGATTGTTGCTGCTAGAGAAAGATTGCAAAGACTTTGGGCTGCAAAGAAGGCTTCTAGTAGTGTGTGATTGTTGCTGCCAGAGAAATATTGCACAGACTTTGGGCTGCAAAGAAGGCTTCCGGTAATATGTGATTGTTGTTGCCAGTGAAAGATTGCAAAGACTTTGGACTGCAAAGAAGGCTTCCGGTAATATGTGATTATTGCTACCAGAGAAAGATTGCAAAGACTTTGGGCTGCAAAGAAGGCTTCTAGTAGTGAATGATTGTTGCTGCCAGAGAAAGACTGCAAAGACTTTGGGCTGCAAAGAAGGCTTCCAATAGTGAGTGGTTGTTGCTGCCACAGAAAGATTGCAAAGACTTTGGGCTGAAGGCTTCCAGTACTGTGTGATTGTTCCTGCCACAGAAAGATTTCAAAGACTATGGGCTGCAAAGAAGGCTTCCAGTAAAGTGCGACTGTTGCTGCTAGAGAAAGATTGCAATGACTTTGGGCTGCAAAGAAGGCTTCTAGTAGTGTGTGATTGTTGCTGCCAGAGAAATATTGCACAGACTTTGGGCTGCAAAGAAGGCTTCCGGTAATATGTGATTGTTGTTGCCAGTGAAAGATTGCAAAGACTTTGGACTGCAAAGAAGGCTCCCGGTAATATGTGATTATTGCTACCAGAGAAAGATTGCAAAGACTTTGGGCTGCAAAGAAGGCTTCTAGTAGTGAATGATTGTTGCTGCCAGAGAAAGACTGCAAAGACTTTGGTCTGCAAAGAAGGCTTCCAGTAAAGTGTGATTGTTGTTGCCAGAGAAAGATTGCAAAGACTTTGGGCTGCAAAGAAGACTTCCAATAGTGTGTGGTTGTTGATGCCAGAGAAAGATTGCAAAGACTTTGGGCTGCAAAGAAGGCTTTAAGTAATGTGTGATTTTTGCTGCCAGAGAAAGATTGCAAATATTTTGGGCTGCAAAGAAGGCTTCCAGTAATGTGTGATTGTTGCTAGTGTGGTCTCAAGTGGACATAAACGAATAATAATAATAATAATAATAATAATAATAACGGGATTTTTTGTGGATATTTATATAGAAGGATGACAACAGGTTAACTAAACAGATCTTCTTCAAATATCTTTGGAACAAGAAGTCAACAACAACCTGGTTTCATGAAGTCAAGAAAGATTTGGAAAGAAACAGCATAAGGGAAGAAGAAGCAACAGAGAGAAATATTTTTTAGAAATAAAGTGTTAAGAATGGAAGGATTCAAAGGTCGTGGAGGAAATAAAACAGACTGAAAATGTTCGGAGGAGAGGGAAAGGAGGCGTAGTTAGCAGATGAAGTAGAATGGGAGGATGACGCATTGAAATTGTCACGTGGTCCCTGGAAGATTCTAATGGAGAAAGAAATAGTATTAATTATAATATGTATTGCTTAACATTTACTGTATTCATTACTAGTCATTTCTATTTCATGCCCTTCTAAGTTTTATTCGTTAGGTACAGTGAATATCTTAATAGGTCACAGGGAAACACCTCTTTAACACGACCAACTCAGCATACCGACGACGTTTGACCGGGACGAAAGGTGATCAGCTTACAGCAGTGAATTAACACAACATTAAGGTCATGCTTTATACGAGGTCATTTTCTTGAAAATTCGCGACACGATGCGATCAAACAGAAGCTTTGCTCAGTTAGTGTTTCACAGGGAAGCTTCAGGCTTGAATGGTAATAATACCTGTCCTGTACCGCATTTGAGAGGAGCGGGCGATTTCACAGCTTGTCTCGATGGGACTGTTACAGCTAATGGACGTAAAGGGACAGCTGGTCAAATTGATTCTGCCCGCTTGTCGGTATTCTATGGATAACATTCCAGAGGGAATTCACCATGTGCTCGGTACCGAAACACAAGAGCGATGCAATGCGATGCGCTGTTCTACTTTGCCGCGCTATTCTGTTCAGCTTTGGAAATCTCTCCCCGCGGAAACCCGAAGAGGGTTGGTGAGGGACGATACGCCACAGAGCTCAGCAATAACGAGGACACACACAGTCAATAGCAATCGTAGAGTTTCTCATTAATCCTAATTAAGTTCATGATATTTTCTCCTGCATTGTAGTTCTTCCTGTTCCTTTATTACAGCAGTCTATGCAATAAATAATAAAGCGAAAATTTTATTCTAGATATACAGATAATTGGCTATGCTGTACTGCCATATAGCTGTAAATGTGCATTTTAAGGGACGGAGAATTCCAGATCTGAAGAAGGAATTCCAATTTCTCCACTTTTAAATCAGGATAATGCCCGGGTCCTACCGTAATTAAGGACAGGGCTTGATACAGTCCTAGTCCTTCTTACTTTTCCATACTTGCGTTGCTAAAATTCGATCTCTGTTAGCGCGGCGTTGAACAGAAAATATAACATGAAAGGCAGTTTAAATTCTAAATACTACCATTTATTTCCATATTGTTTCGGTCTTCAGGTGGGCGTGAGAAGCTCAGTGACTTGGCTGCTAGCTTTTCACTCAGAAGGCTGAGGTTCGAATCTCACTCAGTTATAGGTTGAGATTTTCATGTAAAATCACGTGCTCTGAGGAAAGGCAGTCGGGCTTAAAGCCCTCTTCAAGATATCTTCAAGCCACCATTCCCAATCATATCCAATGTTTCTGCTGCACTAAAGTTTAGCCTATTATTATTATTAAGTGCTTTTCATGTAAGAAAAATGGTGGCGGTGTTCACCGGACCTTTGTCATAAACTGAAACGCACACTTGTTTCATATCTCCAGATGTACCGTCTTCTTCTCTTGCCTATAGCTACTGCCCCCTCTCTGTAGAAATTTTCACTGAAGACAGTTTATCCCCGAACCTCGTTCTCAGATGAGACATTTGGTGATGTCTCGTTGGGAAATGGAGTGGCAGGCCACTCCTATTTCAAATCAGCTGAGAACAATTAAAGGCCTCACTTCGAGTTTCTCGGAAAGAATCAGTATATTATGTCGTTTTCGGATCGGGCATGCCACAGAAACGCACTCCTACTTACTGAAGGGGGAAGCCTCCCCGGTGTGTATTTGAGGCGGTCATCTCTGTCCGTAGTTCACATCCTTACGGAGTGTGTGAACCTGGCCGATCTGCGCCGTAGTCTAAACCTTCCGAGTGCCATCTCCCTCAAGCTACGAGATGAGGAGGAGTCAGTAGACCTTGCCATCCCTTTCATGAGGCATAGTGACTTATTATATCGCGTATAAAAGTAAAATTTCTATTTGCTTGTAATTTTTATGTTATTGTTAATGGCTTCTTATTCTATTTTTTTCTCAACTTGGCAGGTTCGATCCTGGCTCAGTCCGGTGGTATTTGAAGGTGCTCAAATACGACAGCCCCGTGTCGGTAGATTTACTGGCACGTAAAAGAACTCCTGGGAGACTAAATTCCGGCACCTCGGCGTCTCCGAAGACCATAAAAAGTAGTTAGTGGGACGTAAAGCAAATAACATTATTATTATTCTATTTTTTCTGTTTTAGTCTGACTTTGTGTAGTTTTAATGCGTTTTTAAACTTTTAATACAATACATGAGAAGAATCTGTTCAAAATGTACTATTTCCTCTTCCATTTTTTAGTATTTCCTTCACATCCATTGAACTAGTTGAATACTATTGCGTGCCATGAGCAATCCAGACCAGAAAGATGTAATTACTTAAAGGTAGTACATACCCAATCATGGCTATGTTTTGTGTGCCTTTTATTATATGTTTTCCACAATTTTCTTAGGATTGAAGTAGCGCCTTTGGAATAGACTCTCCTCATATAAGTTGATTTCAAAGGCAATACCTTATTCCAATTTAACACATTTAAATGTATTTTTAAGTATATTTATACGAACTAGGGAATTGCGAAGTAGATCCACTGTTTATTTTAAATTCATAATCATTTTCTCTGCCATGTATACACACGCTTCGGTGTCCACGGATTCCACGGGAAAATATGCCTAACCACTAGATTCCACGCCCCCAACGAAAAATGTATCTGCGGTCTCCACGGCATGATCTGTGCTAGGTACCACCTGATGAACTGTACTGAACAAACACAACGCATCAACACACTTGCCAAGGACTAGTAAAAAAACGAAGTGATGTACCAAAGAAAAGAAAATAATGACAAATTGTAACCTTCAACACATATGTACACATTGTGTTTAATTTCAATAAATATAATCATCTTTTAAATTCCAGTAACTGGTAAATTTTAACCTTTAATTATTATTATTATTATTATTATTATTATTATTATTACATTTCATTTGGAAGTGTCCGTGGATTTGATGGCAGCACGCCGGCCTCTCACCGCTGGATTGCATGGTCCAAATCCCAGTCACTCCATGTGAAGTTTGTGCTGGACAAAGCGGAGGCGGGACAGGTTTTTCTCCGGGTACTCCGGTTTTCCTTGTCATCTTTCATTCCAGCAACACTCTCCAATATCATTTCATTCCATTTGTCAGTTATTAATCATTGTTCCAGGGGAGTGCAACAGGCTTCGGCAGCCGGTAATAATTCATATCCTTGCTGCTGGATGGGGGCTTCATTGATTCCATTCCTGACTCGGTCAAATGACTGGAAACAGGCTGTGGACTTTCATTTTCATTCATCCGGTAATAAAATGGAGAACTGGTTTTAATTCCTGCACATATTGGAACATTCTCTGAAAATTTTAGGTGAATCTGATGACAACTCTGTGGCTAGGAGCATTTTGTACATGGCAAAGAGCTGAAAAGATTTTAAGTTAGAAACATTGTTACTTTAAAACTGCTCCGGAGAGTAAGGCACTCCTTCAGACTTCTGTGTCCTCTTACGCACAGCGTAGAGCTACTAACAAGGTAAATATATTGCAGCGCTATTGTTGAAATGGTATTCCAAAGAACTTTGAAGCTAATTTTGTCAGACAGAGTGAGAGAAAGGAATGTGGTCACTTTGAGTGGCGTTAGAGAGAAACTGATAACGGAATTTGAAAAAAGGAAGAATTGGGGGATAATGAATATTGAATTTTCACGACCGCATTGTAATCGAAACCGACTTTCAACCTATTAGGTCGTGTTACGTACATTTAGTACGTATTGAAGAGATGTTAAGTACAGAACAAAAATGGCCAACCAGACACCAGTGGGATCCGAACCCACAACCTCCCGATTTTGCGTCGGTTGCTCTACCAATTGAGGTATGGTGGCCTAGGCCATCTTTGTTCTGTTGGAAAGGATCTGAGCTACAGGTCTGGTACTACTACCATAACACTGTAGAGTGCGTTTAAGTTGCCCGTTGAGGGCCAAGTCGATGAATATAGAATTTTCACGACCGCATTGTAATCGAAACCGACTTTCCAACAGAACAAAGATGGCCTAGGCCACCTTAGCTCAATTGGTAGAGCAACCGACGCGAAATCGGGAGGTTGTGGGTTCGGATCCCACTGGTGTCTGGTTGGCCATTTTTGTTCTGTACTTAACATCTCTTCAGTTCGTACTAAATGTACGTAACACGACCTAATAGGTTGAAAGTCGGTTTCAATTGGGGGATACTTTAATGTTGGAGTTGAAAATTCGATTTTTTCGTAAAATAAAAGCAGTATTTCAGTCATGATTCCCGTTACCTACGAACTGACCACATGAAAGGGCAAGAATGATAGTGTTTTAGAACGACAGTTTACAGAAACTTCAAGCTATTGATCTCCGTCGCATTATGTGTATAGGACCATGCCAAAGCACACACACAAAAAAAGCTTGATTTCAAGTCATAAGCCAGTATTTCACAGTAAATGTGACAAGAATATTCCGAATAATATCCTATTCATTGTTTTGGTTTGTTTCGAGAAAAAAGTGCCGGTACTTCGCACCGTTGCTTATCGCCAAAAAGGGCATTAATAATAATAATAATAATAATAATAATAATAATAATAATAATAATAATAATAATAATAATAATAATAATAATACCGGGCGAGTTGGTCGTGCGGCTAGGGGCGCGTAGCTGTGTTCTTTCATCCGGGAGGTAGTGGGTTCAAATCCTACTGTCGGCAGCCCTTAAGATGATTTTCCCTGCCTTCCCATTTTCACACCGGGCAAATGCTGGGGATGTACCTTAATTAAGGTAACGGCCGCTTCCTTCCCACTTCCTTGTCTATCCCTCCCAATCTTCTCATCCCCTCCGTAAGGCCCCTGTTCAGAAGAGCCGGTGAGGTCTCCTGGGCGAGATACTGGTCCTCCTCTCCAGTTTCATCCCCGACCAAAACTCTCTCGCTCCATGACACTGCCCTTGAGGCGATGGAGGTGAGGTCCGTCGCTGAGTCCGAGTGGGAAAACCAACCCTGGGGCGTAAATGGATTAAGAAATAATAATAATAATAATAATAATAATAATAATAACAATAACAATGATAATAATAATAATAATAATAATAATAATCGTCGGAATAAATGTAAGATGTAATAAATAGGATATAGAGAAATTAAATGTTCAGAGGAGGATAGGGCTACCTCAAACACGCCTTGTGATTGAAGACCCGAATAACAACAACTACATTGTTGGAGTATAGTAACGTGGATCACTGTATAATAATTTGGTCCCGCCTTTTTCTTGCAGACCTCACTGCCATCTCATCTCAATACAGGGAGCTCTCCCCTTACCGGATATATCCTCGCCACTCCGGAACTGCCTGCCTATACCGCGGAGTGCGATACCTTGTTCCATCACCCCTTGATATAGGCAACTCTTCTTCCTTCTCTCGTCCCCCCTCCATGCGCCAACACCCCACCTACTTTACAAAATACTTTCTCAAACACACTTTTGTGGCGCCAGAGTGAAGTTTCTTCTCCCCCTTTCCCCGTCGTAACACTGAATATCTCCTCGCAATTTCTTAGTTTACTTCTATCAATAACATGATTTATTATCCCAGTATTGGTTCTCTTCTAAAACCACTGACAGTCGGGTTTATTCTTCCCAGTGGTGGTGTCCTAGGAATGGAGTGACGTCCAAGTGTCTAGTGGACGGAAATATCCATAGATATGATGTATTTTTTATGATGGTGCCGATAATTACACATGTGACTCGGTTCTAAGTATGGTTCCTTTCGTCATAAAATGAAGGAAAATCGATGATATAATGGTCCTGATTGTTTTGCGGTCCGGGTATTGCTTCTTATGCTCTTATACTGTTATGCAATTTGTTAAATTCAAAATTTTCTCAGGGTTACCAATAAGGGTTTTCTCCAGCCTTTCAGGCCCTAGGGAGTCTCCAGCTACACTGGAAAAGGTATCGTAGATCTGCCCCGAAGTGGAAAAAGGAATTTTTATAATATTTTTCGAGAGAAAAGAGAACAGCAATATAGCAGTATGATGGCAGATTATATTTGGGGATTTCTTCGTTAAAGTTCACTGATATACAAATAAAAGTCCAAGCAACGCAAACCTTTCCTTTTTTAGAGCATTAGCGGCATTTCATTTCTAACAAACGGGTTTGTCTTAATTGTCTCTTCGTATTTTCTTTTTGCAATTCTACCTCACTTTCGTATACCGTACGTAATTAGAAGTGCATGAATGTCGAATTTTTTTATCGCACATACATACATACATACATACATACATACATACATACATACATACATACATACATACATACATACATACATACATACATACATACATACATACATACATACATACATACATACATACATGTACAGTGCCGGCCAAAAGTTTCCGGACAACCATTGAACTGTTATGAATGGACCGAGATTAAAAGAAAACAACATTCCTATGCAAGGAATTGATAAATATTTATTATAAAACTAATATTTTACAATAAAACTACGCGTTTACATTACAGTAGAGCAAGAAATAGACAATATGTACACATTTACTGTCTCAGATGACCAGAACAGATCAAACTCTCTTCTCGTCAAAGGAACCCCGCTTTGCTGCAAGTGCACTTTTAACTATTCTCGGCATTCTCAGAACAAGTTTTTCTAACACTAAGGTAGGGGTAAAGGTGTATTCTGCCCGAAGACAGGTCCGAACCTCCGCAGAGGTGTGCCTGAGCCGGAGTTTATGGTAGGGTAGGCAGTTCCTTTTCGCTCCTCCATTATCCTACCCCCACCAACAGCGCGTGGCAACCCATCCAAATGTTGACCACGCCCAATGTTGCTTAACTTCGGAGATCTCACGGGAACCGGTGTTTCAACACGGCTACAGCCGTTGACTTTCTAACACTGACGAACGTGTACTTTGCCAGGCATTCTTCTACAAGGGACCCACATCTTTTCCTATGAAGAAGGACATTCTTTTCGGACATGCCGATCCAACTCCTCCCGCAGCAACTCAATTGGATTTAAGTCCTGGAATTGGGGGGGCATTCCATTAAAACAGTTCCCCAGAGTTTTGTTTGTTCTGCAGATAATTCCTGCAATAGCGAGACGTGTGTCTGGGGTCATTGTTTTGTTGGTGGACAAACTCACGTTGCTGTCCAGAAGGAGGAACATAACGAGATAGGATGGAACGGTAGCCGTTTCTGTGCAGAGTACCTTGAATACGGTGCACTGAATGTGAAACAACCCCAAACCATCACAGAGGCCCTCCATGTTTCACTGTAGGGGTTATACAATAGGATGCATTTTTTCCGATGTTGTACATCGAACATAAACTCGTCGTCGTTTCCCGAAAACCTTCGAAACTTGGTTAAATTAATATATTCTGTCATTAAACAATCATTAAACATGTTCGTGTGGGTATAAAATGTTTTGTGTGGAAACGTTTGGCCGGCAGTGTACATGTACACATACATATTCATTATAGACCGTTATACCTTTCAGCGTTCTGTCTGAAAGCCCTCTGTGAATTTATTAAACGCCGCCAAAATGCTCTATCTGTAACTGGAAAAAATGCTCCAGGATGCAGGTTGCGAAAGAACTGATAAAGAGCCCAAACAAACAGTATACTAAGGAGCTGCTGGAACTCAGCACAGAAAATATAAGATGGGTAGTAGGACTGCTGACTGCACACTGCCATCTTAAAAATACCTACATAGAATTAGAGTAATAGGAGACAATGTAAGTAGGAAATGTAACGATGCGGAAGAATCAGCCGAACACAACATACTCTTTGAATGTGAAGCGTTGGGAAGAATCAGAATCTCCACACTGGAACTACCTGGTGAAGAGAGAAGAAACATCTGGTAAGACCCTATAAGGAGGACCTGCAACTTTATTAAGGAAGGAGGTATAAGTAGGAGGGGATGAAGGAAAACACATGGTAGCGAACGATCTTCGAGGTCGACGCTAAGAGGAACTTTTTAGAGACCCCCATGAATAAGGGAAGTAGTAGTAGTAGTAGTAGTAGTAGTAGTAGTAGTAGTAGTAGTAGTAGTCTCGTTTAGTTCTATACTTGTAATCTTTAAATGATGAGAAATATAGTCAAGCCATCGTCGTCTTAGTCTACCTCTTCTTTTCTTACCCTCCATAAGAGTCCATTATTCGCCTAGGTAACCTGTCCTCCTCCATTCGTCTCTCATGACCCCATCACCGTAGCAAATTTATTCGTACAGCTTCATCAATTAAGTTAATTCCTACCTTAGCCTTTATGTCCTAATATTGTTTACCCTCCTGCCATTGTTCTCACCTGTTTTTTGCCAGCCATCATTCTCGCTACTTTCACGTCTATTACTTCTAACTTATGAATAAGATATCCTGAGACCACACAGCTTTCACTCCCGTAAAACGAAACTAGTCTGAAGGTAGATCGATATGAATTCGCACATTATGATGCAGGATTTAGAATGTTAAATTGGTATTATTTTTGGTAACATTTTCTTTCCACGTCGACGAAATGGCCTTCGGATATGACGATACGTGAACAAAGAAGAAGTAATTGCAAAAGTAATATGACTGTAAAAATGATCAAAACAGGAAGAAATAGTTTGTTTAATACAACTTTATATACACTAACAACGCATATTTGAACCTTTCTAAAGCCTATTTACTCTGCTTAAAACAGGATATTTAATTCCTAACAATCCTCAATTTAGTTGTGAAACACTTCCATTTCCAATCTGAATTCACGAGGTTGGCTGTACTTGTCGCTGTAAAAGAAAGGCGAGGACATGCCAAGAGAGTGTGGTGCTCCTGAATTTCGATTTTCTGTTTCTATTATGTCATCTCTTTCAGCACGTGTGACTACACAGCTACAGGGGGTGAACTAATGGTTCCAGCTCTTGTAGCAGGTGTAGCACTGCATCTCTGGGTCGTGAGTGATAATGGAGTCACCATATGGGGGGAGCAGTGAAGTCTGGCTGGGACCTGGATTACTAATGGCGTTCATTTTTATCCTCGCGTACCTGAACTCTTTTTGTACTATATTGATTACGGTGTGTTTGAGCTCTCAATAATGATTAACACTGAATCTCATTCAAAATTGTGCCTACTGTCCTTCTATATGAAGGATGAACTACTAGTTGTAATACACATCATATACTCATTTGGCCAAACAGGCTGCTAACAACCTGGACTTAGGAGTGGTTTACAATCGAACACCTATTAGTACAATCAAACGAGAACTGAAGGAAGCAACCATTCGATTATAGGAGAGTGTGAAAGTAAAACGTAAGCATAGTAAAATCACACATTCCTAATGTAGGGAGTAAATTGAAACTTAAATTAAACTTAAGTCCTAATATGACAGCTATGACTACAGAACACTGTAAAATTTGGTGAGTACTTCTATAGGTTCAAAATAACAGAAGACTCTACGTGTGTGTAGTAATAAAACACACCATCAGACGGTTCACCATATCCTTTGGGAGTTTAAGTTATTCAACTTCGAGAGAGGTGAACTTTGTAGAAGTGGTATGAAGTCACTGGACCACTGGCTGGTGGAGAAATACAATCTCGTGGACGAACATGTAAAATGAAAATCCACAGCCTGTCTCCAGTCATTGGACCGGGTGAGGAAAGGAATGAAAGAAGCCCCCATCTAGTGGTGGGGATAGGAAATGTGCCGGTTGCCGAAGCCTGTCGCACTCCTCTCGGGCAATGATAAATGTCTGACAGATGAAATGAAATGTTAATGGAGAGTGTTGCTGGAATGAAAGATGACAGGGAAAAGCTGAGTACCCGGAGAAAAACCTGTCTCGCCTCTACTTTTCCCAGCACAAATCTCACATGGAGTGACCGGGATTTTAACCACGGTATCCAACGGTGAGAGGCCGGCGCGCTGTCGCCTGACCCAAGCTATTTTGATATCTTACGACGAGCAAGTAGTTAATAATTGACAAATAACATATATAATTTATTGTAAATAGGGTGTTAATTATTACTGTCATGAAATGAAATGCGTATGGCTTTTAGTGCCGGGAGTGTCCGAGGGCAAGTTCGGCTCGTCAGCTGCAGGTCTTTTGATTTGACACCCGTTGGTGACCTGCGCGTCGTGATGAGGTTGAAATGATGATAAAGACGGCACATACACCCAGCCCCCGTGCCAGCGAAATTAGCCAAAAATAAATAAATGAATAAATGAGTAAATAAATAAATCCTTAATTTAATGCTATGAAGTATTTCAAGCTTATCTTCAGAACAGTTTCAATAATATTCAGTATGTCTAGAATGTTAGTACATGATGTAGTGTACTCTTCGACACGACCTGTACAGCCCTGAACGAGCTCGCTTGTCTCCTCAGCGAATGATAGATGAGGCGTAACAATCTCCCACACTCGAGCGAGAGGGTTGCCTGCATTTAGGGTGCATTAAAAATTAAAGCACTCGGCTTTAAGAGGCCAGGTCTTCACGGTCTGGGCTCAGATTACAGCAAGCGATTACCGTGAAATTAAGAAGGCAATTCGTTCATTTTAGGGAGGAATCAAGACCAATTATCTCAAGATACTAAATGTGTTTGAACACTAACAGTATTCATATTTCCACCAGTGAATGTGACGTTATATTTCCCCTTTATGTCTCTTTGTACAGACTATATCAAAGCACGTTTAAGCTCAGCTATTTATGACAAAGTTGAATCATTTAACTCAAAGCAAAAACGAAGCAAAGCCGTCTTCATAAAGACCTTGAAGGCCGTTTGCGGAAACCTAGCAAATAACAAGCGAGCTGTTTGGACTGGAACGGACGGAATTCAATGAAACCTGGGTAAAAGATCAATAAAGATATTATTAGTGCAATGGGAACAGTAATTTTTCTGTAAAATCAACAGTAGTGTTGCTATTATTAGAGCCCGGATGTTAAGGGCATTTGTGAGTTAGAATGCAAACTGACTGAAGCTAGTAACAAATAATACTCTAGCGCGGACAGCAGTTATGCTAAGATATTTTCCTAAGCATTAGAAACCCGTACTACTGTAACTCCTAGAAGTTATGTTACTCTCTGTACATTATGGAAGATCGGGCTAGGAGACACTTCTTATTAGGGTCTCGGACTATTATAACTCCTGAAGTTATGTTACTCTTTCTGCATTACGGAAGGGTGGGCTAGACGACAGTTCCTATTAGGCGCGCGGACTATTATAACTCATAGAAGTTATATTGCTCTTCCTACATTACGGAAGAGCGGGCTAAGGCGACCTGTATATTGGTAGTCTAGCCTTTTTTGTAACTCCTAGAAGTTATGTTACTCTCCCTAGATTGCAGAAGAGTGCGCTAGGCGACACTTCCTATTAGGAGTCTAGCCTATTATAACCCCTATAAGTTATGTTAATTTCGCTACAGGGCCAATGACCTTAGATATTAGGCCCCTTTAAACAACAAGCATCACCATCAGCATCACCAATCTCGCTACATTACGGAAGAGCGGCTTAGACGACATTTCCTGCCAGACAAATTACTTGCATTCTAACATATTTTTCCCTGAACATGCAGGCTCTAGTTATTATTAATTATCGTATTGAATTTTTTTTAGTCTGTTTAGAGAAGTTTGCCGATGATGACCTTGCATGTGCACTGTTGAAATATAAAGTTGTTACATAAAACAATAACGAAACTTAAATTTTGGCAATACGAACAGATTTTCACGCTCTACAAAACTTTTTTACTAACAAGTATGGTGTATGAATACAGAGGGTTTCTGTAATAATGCAGATTTTCAGGGATGCTACTGAAGGAAACATTAAAAACTCCGATTCGGAACCGCCTCAGTCACATCTTATATACCAACCCCGTTTTTCATACGTTGCAGGTTTTTCAGCGCATGTGGGTTCAATACGATTTCGTGCCAAGCCCAATTTTCACATGCCACTCGAGAACACCTTAAGCAGACGTTCCCGGAAATGTGAATAGAAAGAGGAGAGCCTTTGGTATGGCCACCTCGTTCGCCTGATCTGATCCTACTTGATTTCTTTTTGTAGAGTTATGTGAAGCGTCTTGATTGCGAGACACTTGTAGGGAGTGAAAAAGCTTCCTGGAAAGAAACTCTTCGGTACACACTGCGCGTTGAAAGTTTATATCGAGAATTTCTTCTTGTTTTCTTTGACTCAGCAAAATCCAAAAAGATTGTCGTGTGTCAATTCCGTCCGTGAACGCTTCAGTGTATTCTTCTTTCCTCGTCATGCCCAACTAAGGATCGCAATTGAACTTATTCAGCTGATGTCGTTACCTTTTCCTTTCCCAAAAAATAATCATCTCGCTGTGGCTTTTCTTGCAATCTTCTGTCCAGGTTCTGTTGGTGGTAGTGCTTGGATGATGTTTAAAGCGCTGATTGTTGACTAATTTTCTGAATTTAGATCTGTCTAACACAATATTATGTGTGATGCCTATTTCCTGAAGATCTCTTCCAATTTTTTCTTTTACTTTCATTGGTAGGGAAAGTTCAGAATTATTTTGTTCTATCTTTGTTTACTCATTCTGAGAATATGTCCATGAAATTTCGAACCGTCTTTTTCTAAATGTGTCTGAGATTTTCTCTTCATCCAAATTCCTCCAAAAATGTTCATTACGACTTTTCTCTCTCTTGCTTTTATACATCTTTAATCAGTGATATCCCGCAGAGATCAGTGCTTCAGGCTTGATTACACTTTTGTAATGCCTTTATATTGCATTTCGTGATATAGATTTTTTAATTCTATTCGCTCCAAGTGAGTCTGTACGTTCTTTGCAGTTTAAAGCCCCTTTCTTTGTTTACTTCACGATTGAGTTTTTGACAGTGTATTATTATTATTATTATTATTATTATTTAGAGTACAGGTCATAGAGATTATAAAGTAGGTACGCCATATCTGCGAAGCAAGTTTGCAGCTGGCTCACATATCCAGGTCTCTGAGACGCATATTCTCTTAAAATAAATAAATAAATAAATAAATAAATAAATAAATAAATAAATAAATAAATAAATAAATAAATAAATAAATAAATAAATAAATAAATAAATAAATAAATAAATAAATAAACGAGTAAATGAATAAATAAGTGCATAAATAAATAAAAATAAATAAATAAAATATAAATAAATAACATGTTAGACATCATCAGTCGTCTATCATAACAAAAGTACTGGATTCTTATAGCGGAGCTGTCCTTTCCTGCCCTACTGAGCAAGAAGCTGCGCGGTTTGGGTCGCGTAGCTGTCAGTTTGCATTCGGGAGATAGTGGATTGGAACCCCACTGTTCGCAGCCCTGAATATGGTTTTCCGTGGTTTCTAATTTTCACCCCAGAGAATACTGTGGCTGTACCTCACTTATGGTCATGGCCGCTTCCTTCCTACTCCTGTTCCCATAACAGCTATCTGTATCGGTGCGGCGTAAATAAAATTGTACTTTCCTGACATGATCAGGAGAGTAATGGCGCTGAAGGGTATTTTAAAAAATCCCTACATTACTGAAAATTAAAGTCCGTCTCCTTGGCTCAAAGGTCAACGTGCTGAGTTTTGGTTTAGAGGGGCCAGGTTCGATTCTCGGCCGTACATATTATTTTAACCGCCCATGGTTAATACCTCTGGATAGGGGACTGGGCGTTTGGGCTAGTTTAAATACCCTTCTCTCCATAGATGGTTGGCCTGAAGAGGGGAGTCCGGGCGTAAAACATGGTTAAATTTACATCAATTAGTAACCGCAATAAACTAGGAAGAACGCCGGAGAACTGAATATGTAGACTTGAGCACCAATCCAGTACAAAAACTAGACGCTGCGAGAAGTCTTCCTAAGCCAGCAGGGTGGCAAATTCCTTTCCGCTCCTATATCCTAGAGCACGTTGGCTGCCTATCCAAGTGATGACCTCGGCAATGTTCATTAACTTCGGAGATCTCACAGTGTTTCAATACAGTTAGTCCGTCGGCGCTGTGACAGAGCCCACTTGCTACTCTTTGCAATCTATCCTTCTTACGCCATCAGGAGAGTCACATTAAGAAGCTATCTTACGCAGACTATCTGCCTCTTCTGCTACATGATAGAAGCGTTTGTATAAATTACATCATTATGGCAAAAGACAGATCGTATGCCCTTCAAGGAGTGCATGACAGCCAGACGAAAATAACGTCCGGAATCTGTCAGCAGGATGAATAATGAGGGTAATTACATGTGTCCCGGGGCACATATATAAGACATGAAACTCAGTAATTCGTCAGCAGAGCTCTCGAGATATTTATAAGACTTACCCAAGTTCTTTGCTATTAATTCATGAATTCAGGCTGTCACCTCTTAACCGTCATCCAGCTCTTTCTGAAGACCATTGAATATCTCGTCCACTCCGGACACACTCATACAGCAACATAGAAGATCCGTACGGCGTAAAGTTGACATACGAACTAGTCTGATGTAGAGCAAATTATTACACAGGAATTCAAGGTACTGTCCTCAGCAGGTCAAAAGAACACAGCATTGGAAGGTCTTGAAATTTGTTATGCTACTACCGATAATAATAATAATAATAATAATAATAATAATAATAATAATAATAATAATAATAATAATACTAATAATAATAACCGAGCTCGATAGCTGCAGTCGCTTAAGTGCGGCCAGTATCCAGTATTCGGGAGATAGTGGGTTCGAACCCCACTGTCGGCAGCCCTGAAGATGGTTTTCCGTGGCTTCACATTTTCACACCAGGCAAATGCTGGGGCTGTAGCTTAAGGCCACGGCCGCTTCCTTCCCATTCCTAGCCCTTTCCTGTCCCATTGTCGCCACAAGACCTATCTGTGCGGTGCGACGTAAAGCCAATAGAAAAAAGATTATAATAATGCCGGGCTGAGTGGCTCAGACGGTTGAGGCGCTGGCCTTCTGGCCCAATTTAATGGCACGTAAAGTAACTTTTGTGGGACTAAATTCCGGCACCTCGCCGTCTCCGAAAACCGTAAAAGTAGTTATTAGGACGTAACGCAAATAACATTATTATTAACAATAATAAGAAGAAGAATTATTTTCCCCCCCTAATAATATTGGCATATGGCCTTCTCGTAGACGGCCTATTAGGCGACCTGCATATCTGCGAAGATCAGGGCCCTACCCAGGATGAGATCTAATGCTGAATACGCCACACACAACCTGCCCCCGAACCATTGGAATTAACCAATTAAGGTTAAAATCCTGGACCCTGCCGGAAATCGAACCCGGGACTCTCTGAACCGAAGGCCGGTACGCTGACCATTCAGCCAACGAGTCGGACTGTCACATAATAAGCATGGATAACACGAGTGATAAGTTCACCTGCATACACCCCAGCCTCAGTGGGTAGGGTCTGACACATCCCACTCTGACGAGTCTAGTGTCAGACCTAAGACGAAATGCTGGTTAATAGAGCAAACGCCTGAAAAGCCATACATCTAATTTTTGATATGATTTTTAACACGAGATTGACCAAACGACTGTAAGAATATGTACAAGAGTTAGAATGGTAACCAGTGGATACAAGGATTAAAAAAAAGATATGACAGAAAACGTATTACAAGACAGAACGCTTTACAGAAGACAGACACAAAACTTGAAGAGTTCCCAGGACAAGGAAGAAACACTGAAGAGGAGTAACATGCAAAGTGAAAGGATGAAGAATTATTGAAAGTTAAGGAAAGAAGGGTCAAGATGAATGCACAGGGTTACTTTCCGTCGTCTGGCTCCATGGCTAAATGGTTAGCGTGCTGGCCTTTGGCCACAGGGGGTCCCGGGTTCGATTTACGACAGGGTCGGGAATTTTAACCATCATTAGTTAATTTCGCTGGCACAGGGGCTGGGTGTAGGCCTATGTGTCGACTTCATCATCATTTCATACTCATCACGACGCGCAGGTCGCCTACGGGTGTCAAATCAAAAGACCTGCACCTGGCGAGTCGAACTTGTCCTCGGACACTCCCGGCACTAAAAGCCATACGCCATTTCGTTCTTTTTACTTTCCGTCGGCATCCGATGGCCGAAATCGATAATAATAATAATAATAATAATAATAATAATAATAATAATAATAATAATAATAATAATGTATCTTCCATATTTTATCTGCATGAGGTTTGGTGTTTGTTTGTTGCAGGTCGTCTAGTCTGTATTTTCAAAAGATTTATGCAATTTTTTTTGGGAGTTAAATCTGATTTTGGGCTGTTGAAACGTCTCGAGTTAAGATTGCTAGATCGTCCGCAAACGCTAGGCAATCTATCCTAATTTTCGTCTGCGCTGAAGCGGTCGGTTGGTGAATTTTGAGGACTCATTTTTGTTTGCGCATTTCTTATATAACTTTTTGAAGGACGCAGTTGAATAAACAAAAGCAAACGAAATTATATACCGACTGCATACCGATCGAACCGAAAACTTTCTGCAATAAAAATATATCTCCAAGTATACAAAACTAAGAGAGTGCAATATGGTCATTAAACCAGAATATCTTTATGGATCAGAAACGATCATTTCTTCTGAAGCCAAATTGATCTCCCAACTCATCTTCAACTTGTCTTTGCCTTCTTCTGTAAATAATACGTGTTAAAATTTTGCAGGCATGAGATGGTAAACTAATGGTGCGGTAGTTTTTACACTTGTCAGCACCAGCTTTCTTGGGAATAGGTATAACAATATTCTGCCGAAAATCGCATGGCACTTCTCCTGTCTCATACATCTTACACACTAAATGGAATAACCTTGCCATGCTGGTTTCTCTTAAGGCAGTCAATAATTCAAAGGGAATGTCATCAACTCCAGGTGCCTTGTTCCTATTTAGGTCGCTCACAGCTTTGTCAAACCCTGACGTCAAAATTGGGTCTCCCATTTCATCAGCATCAAAAGCCTCTTCATGTTCCAGAACCAAATTATCTACATCTTCACCTTGATACAATTGTTAGATATGTTCCTGCCATCTTTCTGCTTTGTATTCTTTCCCTAGAAGTGGCTTTCCATCTGAGCTCTTAATATTCATACACCTGGATTTCCTTTCTTCAAAGGTTTCTTTGATTTTCCTGTATGCAGCATCTACCTTTCCTAGGAGCACACACCCTTCGACATCCCTGCACTTCTCCTTCATCCATTATTTCTGAGCTATCTTGCACTTTCTGTCCACTTCATTCTTTAATCGCCTGTATTCTTTTCTGCCCTCTTCATTTCTAGCATTCTTGTATTTTCGTCGTTGATCAATCAGGCCTTGTATCTCCTGAGTTATCCACTGATTCTTAGTTGATCTTTGCTTCCTTCCTTTCTTCAGCAGCCCTACTGACTTCATTTTTCATGACTATCCACTCTTCCCCTATTGTGTTTCCTTCAGCCTTTTCATTTAGTCCTTTTGCAACATATTCCTTGAAACATTCCCTCACACTCTTTTCTTTCGACTTGTCTAGATCCCATATCCTTGCATTCCTTCCTTTCTTCAATTTCTTCAACTTCAGATGGCTTTTCATGACCAGCAAGTTGTGGTCGGAGTCCACGTCTGCTCCTGGGAAAGTTTTGCAATCAAACACCTGGTTTCTGAATCTATGCCTAATCATGATGAAGTCTATTTGATACCTTCCATTGTCTCCAGGTATCGTCCATGTATACAGCCGTCGTTTGTGGTGTTTGAACCAAGTATTGGCAAGGACTAAATTATGATCAGTGCAGAATTCTCTTACTGTACTCCCTTCTCTTCCTTGGCCTACCACTGCATTCCAGTCTCCCATCACATAAATCATACTTAGAGGTAATAATAAATTATATACTATTAAATACGTGTTCTTAAATTAAATAAAATCGTATTAATATACATACAGCAGATGTATCGTAACATAACCTCACATGTTTTGGTACATAAGACAGATCATACGACACACAAATAACAAATGATACGACTACGATGTATACCAAATAAAGTACGTACATAACTACGTAAATAATAATAATAATAATAATAATAATAATAATAATAATAATAATAATAATAATAATAATAATAATAATAATAATAATACCTACTAATCGAGCTCGATATTTTCTATTTAACCGTGGGTTTAGAGGATTGTTTGCAAGCTATACTAGTCCATTACAGTTGCATGCATATACATGAATAAACACCGTATATATATAAACATGTTTAGAGATACACCAAAATGCTGCCCGTCGCCGTGTTCTGTGTCTAAATAAGAAAAAAAACGCAGCAGCATGTTTCCAACTGTGGAACGACAAGATGAGACGGGTGGATTTGCCAACACAAAAGCCGCATCAATAATAAAATAATAATAATTATCACCTAAGAATTGAGTATGAAAGGTTTGAAAGAGTCGACAGGTGAGACTGAAGCTAGTGAAAGGGAAGCCAATGAGAACAGGCGAGAATAAATTGTTGCTACGTTCCTTAGAACACACAGCCTGTACACGCGAAACGCCATCTCAAGACGGGTTAAGTTCAGACATTACAGGACAGAAATTGAAACGGAGTGTCTGTGTGCAAGTGAGTACCTCGCAATGATTGTAAAGCAGGGCTTAGAGAGAAAGATCCTTCACAAGATAATGGATCCGAAGTTTGTAGCTGGACAGTGCAGGGTGTATCAGTAAGGTACGGATAAACTTCCAGGACACATTACTAACACGGAGAAGAGAGGAATGTCTTACATGGACACTGGTCCGTAAACGCTTTCGAACTCATTTTCCACAACTCTACATAGTACGTTTATCATGGGAAACATAGAGGGACAGAACGTACTTCATACTACACGAAACTCTTTTTTTTGTACATGAGAGAACATATCTTGAATCAATGGAACTTCCTTTTGAACTCTGCTTCAAATGGATCCGTTACTAGAAGAATACATTTTCCCACAGTTTACAACCGATTTCAGTGGTGCCAAATTTTGAGTTAACAGAATGTATGTCAGGCCATGGAAATTTCAAATCATATTTTGAAAGTTTCAAAATTATTTTGACTATTAATGCTTTTGTGGGTCTACTCAAACAGCTGATAATTTAATATTTGATTGTCCTGTGTTTGCAAGAGCAAGATTTGATTTTGACTCCCATTTGAACCGCTCTAATAATCAGTTTTCACAGCCACTATACCATAACTTCTTACAGAGGTGCTGTTACAAACATTTCCTAATTTTCATTCATCGCATATTTCGTAAACTGGCTCTTTAAGTCACCATCATTACGTTTAAATTGTTACTGTATGTTTCAACTATAACCCTAAAATACTTTGTAAAATAGGGTTCATTTGTATTTGATATTCTTAATAATAACACATGAAAGGTTCAAAATTCCCTCCGTTATCACTGATCCATGCGTCAATCCGCGTGAGTAGTTGTGTCTCAAGGGAATTTGTGGACGTCTTATGCACTGTATTCAACCAGTTTACTGAACGTATCTTGGTTAAATCAATATGCAAATCATTGTGGTTGAGAGGCTCCTAGCTCTCCGACATGGAGAAGGGATGAGTTGGGACAGATTAATCACCTCGACGTTGCAGAATATCCTCTGGGATTAGTAATCGTGAATTTAACGATGCGGAAACTGTTTTCCATGATACTCTTCTGTACGGGCTTGGTCATTGCACATGTGGCATTCTACATACTCCGAGCTTGAATTGCAGCTCGAAACGTTGTACTCTTTTAGAATGAAGCTAGTCTGGTATAAGTCTGTATTATTTCACTACATTCCTTCTCCCAGTCACGTTCATCTGAATGGTTGAGCAACTACTAATGTTACGAGTGTGAAGTTATTCTGTGTATATGTTTTGTAAACTGTCAAATATACAAAGCTTCGTATAATTTAGTCTAAAGCAAACCCGTGTTTATAAATTAAAGAATATGGGTCGCCGTAATACGTAGAATGCAGTGAAAGCTTGGATAAGAAGATTATTCCTTGAATATGGAACCAAACATTTAAACAATTGTGGATTCAAAACAATGGTAACAAATTGAGAAAGATAGCAATACGTCCAATGGGAAAGTATTATAGTGTTGGTCTTATTTACGTTTTGTTTTATCATTTTTACGACGTCGAAGTCTCAAGAATTATTTCTCTAACGAACTACAGTACCTCATGAAAAAGTATCTTTTTCTTGTTGTAATTCCTTCTTCATTACTGGTTATATTCCTCTTACATACATGGCCAGTTTTAGTTGTAATAGATGTAGATGACAAAGAGTCGAAACCGGTTCAGTGATGTATTTAATCTATATATATAAAGTAAGGGGTTTGTCTGTAAATTGCTCAGAATTTAAAAATGATCTTATATCTGTATCGGCCGTGTCTACAGTAACAAGGAAATGCACTTTTTAATTTTTGTTTTTATCTATCTCTATGTATGTAAGAGCATCACGAGAAAATGGCTGAAGATAATTTAATAAAAATTGGTATGCAAAGATGAGGAATGATTCACCAAAATCTGGGCTATAAATAATTTTATTCCCGCTGAGTGAAATAATCGTTTAAGGGAAGACCTAAAATTTAATTCTTAAATGTTTATGTTATTAATGGTCCTATCGATAAATAATACGTAATTAAAGTATATAGAATTAAATTTCCGATCATTTATGTCTTAAACACTTCTAGCGTAGCGGCTATGATAACAGAGATATTTGTGAATTTGAATTTTTGTTGCTGAGTCCATGTCAACGCTGAACCATGAGAAAGCGGGTGAACATAATTTAATGAAAATGAAAAGTCAGGGAATAAGGTGATAAGTCTAGGTTATAAATGATTGTATTCAATCTGGATGAAATGGTAGTTTACGGGAAAGGTACCTAAAATTTAATTTAAAAAATACCTATGTTATTGGTCCTATTGAAAAATATTACATAAAATGTTATAGAGAATACAAGTTCCAATCATTTATGTCTTAATACAGTTTTATCGTACGGGTAATGAAATTAGACTTCTATTGCTTAGTCCATATCCACGCCAAGCATTGTTAACATGGAATTATTGTTAACTGGCGATGTATTTTGTCATGATTGTCTTAAGGTGTAAAATCGCACACTTCGACAAGGAAAAACATGAAGATGATTGTAAAAATAAGAAAAAATCGCACCGGAACGGTCGCTTGAAGAAGCAAAGTGGGAGTCATGAGAGAAGGAATGAATGTTCATAAAACTGATCAACAATGACATTACATTGACCATTGTTGTGATGTGATTTGTCTCTTATGCTGCCACTCATCTCCGATAAATGGGATTACTGCTGGGTACAGAGTAAAACAGTTTGCCTGTATATTGGCGGAAAATAGCTGGGAGTTAGATAACTTAACACATTCTATATGATTATCTTGTGAACGTCATGTACTGCAGCTAGTGTAAACATAAACCACATCGATAAGTGAACCTTCAAGTAATGAACTTCATTCCGGTTCCGTATTGACTTTAAATACCTAAGATAAAATTCTAAAAGGATTTAATTATATAAAATCCATCTGTTCAATACACGTTTAAAGAGGTCTTGCCGAGCTTATATATTAAATGTATAACCAGCTTGTATGAATGGCAATATGAATGAGGTTAGGATTTATATTTTGTTATTTTATTTCATTATTCTGCTTATGAGGTTTATTTTAGATAATATGTGGTTGAGTGTGAGAGGGCCGTGGGCCTTAACTTCGCCACAAATGAAGGCATGAAATAAATAAATTATAAAGTGCTACGTAGGACATGTTTCGACCCAGCCTAGAGGTTATCATCAGCTAAAATAACGAATAAGAAAGATATACAAGAAACAGTGATACAAAAAACTCGAGATAAAATACATTCAACAAATGCAATGAAATATGTGTTTAAAATGTACATAGCTTCAAACTTGTATTGTATTTCTATCAACTAACCAACAGTTGTATTAAATATGGTTGGACCCACATTTACAACTAAATTCGTCGAAGATTGAAGCTATGTATATTTTAAACACAGATTTCCATTGCATTTGTTGATTGTATTTTATCTAGAGTTTTTTGTATCACTGTTTTTTGTATATGTCTTTCTCTTTGTTATTTTAGCTGATGCTGTCCTCTAGGCTAGGTGGAAATATGTCCTGTGTATCTTTTTAGACAGACCATTTACCAAATGGCAAACGTGTATTGAACAGGTGGATTTCATACAAATAAATTCTTTTAGAATTTTGTCTTCCTCCAGTTCTTATAATTGTTACTTTCAGCGGGTGTTTGAGATGAATCAGTTAACATCGCAGGCCGAGAGACTTATTCACACATTACACTTGCATGCACCTCTACCAGATACTTCTTGAACGTACCTTGTGGGTGGTCTCTTTGCCATCTGTCTGTCCGTCGACATCCTGGCAAGTGGCACTCTGCGCACTTGATCACGTATTCCAGTCAGTGACCAGCGGAGCTACTGCCGTGTATTTCACTAATGGCCCCTTCTATCATTCCCTTCACCGTGCTAAATCGACTTCTAGTGCCCGGCCGGACACATCGAGAAATACATTAGCGGGTCCTATATTTCATTCACTTCGTCTTAGATGCTAAGTGCTTTCTGTATATGATTTATTTTATTCGTGTTGAAACTGGTAATACTTATAATGGATCTAGAAAGAATCTTGAATATTACATTTCGTAGCTCGATGCAAATGTGTTAAGATTAATCGAAAGTTTGAAGAGGGTTCATTAGATGTTAGAGTTATTAATAATATTGGAGAATATCGGATCAAAATCGTGCCTGATGGAGGAAAAATTGTGAACTGATGAACAAATGAGGGAATGAGCGTATGGTATTTTATCAGAATTTTAATTATGAAAATATAATTCACTTCCCAAAACCTTGTGGCTCAGGCGGTAGCGCGCCGGCCTCTCACGGCTGAGTTCCGGGTTTCAAATCGCGCTCACTCATGTGAGATTTTTGCTGGGCAAAGCCGAGTCGGGACAGGTTTCTGTCCGCATACTCCGGTTTTCCCTGTAGTCCTTCATTCCAGCACCACTCTCCAATGCTGTATTATTTCAATTCATGTGCCAGTCATTAATCATTGGTCCATGCTTCGGTAGCCGGCACAGTTCCTTTCCTCGCCGCTAGATTAATTCCATTCCTGATCCGGTTGAGTGGCTGGAAACAGGCTGAGGATTTTCAGTTCACATCCCATGTAATAATGTATCAAAAGAGAAAGACCAGTACAGTTCAGACAGCTTTAAAATATAATAATAATAATAATAATAATAATAATAATAATAATAATAATAATAATAATAATAATAATAATAATAATAATAAAAACCAAGAGCAACACCAAAGAGAATAATCGTGTTTAGTGTCCTTTCAGTAGGTGCAGATGCTGGAATTTGGTGTTTAGGAGAGAAAATAGCTCATCCAAATTATTAACATATTTCGTAGTTCATTTAGTGAAGTATAGTCTGAAGTTTATTGTTAATGGAAACTAGATATCTGTATCTGATCCTTTCTCTTTTTCTTTCTTTATTCTTTTCTTCCTTTCGTTCTTTCTTTCTTTCTTTCTTTCTTTTTTTAAGAAACTAATGACATGGATTCTTTCTAAATACATGCTAACATGTGCCTATTCCTCTGATTACTTACTCCAGTTTGAAGGTTATACCGTTAAATGGTATGATATTAAAAGTACTTGTTATGAAACCTTCCTTCCTTCCTTCCTTCCTTCAATAAATGAACTACGAATTATATCAATACGTTGGATAGGCTATTTTCTCTCCTAAACAATAAATTCTAGAATCTCCTGCTACTGAAGGGACACTAAATCCAATTATTCTCTTTGTTGTTGTTGTTCTTGTTTTCTTTGGCTGAATACATGGAAGAGACCTGGAGACACTGGAAGGTATGAAATATATTTTTTATAATTAGGCAGATATTCAGACACCAGGTGTTGGATTGCAAGACGTTCCCAAGAGCAGACGTGGACTCTGGTCACAAATTGTTGGTCATGCAATGTCATCTGAAGTTGAAGAAACTGAAGAAAGGAGGGAATACAAGGAGATAGAGTCTAGCCAAGTTGAAAGAAAAGAGTGTCAGGAATTGTTTCAGGAAACATGTTGCACAAGGACTAAATGAAAAGGCTGAAGGATACAAAATATAAGAAGAGTGGAGAATCATGAAGAAAGAGGTCTCTAGGTGTGCTGAAGAAAGGTTAGGAAAGACCAACTAAGAATCAACGGATAACTACGCTGATTGACGAATGGCAAAAGCAAAATAAACATCATGGCTATAAAAATCACAGCAAAGAACCAAATTTAGGGTGGTAAGGCCGTGTGAGTTTGCAGAGTTTGTCCCAGACGTAAAAACACCACCATCATAACCACACTCGTAGAAAAAATCCGTCTGACGGAAAGGCGCAGGCAGCGATCGGCGAAATCTATGAATTTCTGTAATATTTTATAAGAATACTTTGAAGTGAATTCCCATAACTTTCGATGCGCGAACGACATCGCCTTTTTCATGAGTCAGCTGGAATAAATTGGAAGAGTCGGACAGGCATTACCTTTTCCGATTTTTCCGAAGAACGTTGTCCAACAAAATAGAAGTATTTCGGGGAATGGACTTCCCCTTTCGTTCCTTCTATTCGTCCTTTCACCAAATGTTTCTTAACACGTTGGGCGCCAAAATGTTTGTTTTGAAATCTTGCTGTGTGCGCCGAAACTTTATTTTTACTATCTGAAAGCCGATCCACGTGTCCACCGTGCCCCAGTGGGAAATCCAAAATTTAGCGCGAGTGTCGAATCTGGCTCTCAACGAGTTAAAACACAGCAGCCAATAAATTCTTCTAAACAAACCTGTCTATTGAGATGATTTTGTTTGTTTAATTGATGTGGATTTTAAGAGATGCTTGGGGAGCTATTTGAATTCCCGGAAGCCAATGAATCTGAGTTTTATTTAAAATCTGCGACGTCTAGGAAGGAAATACCACGGGGCCCTCCAGCCCCGTACTTCATACTTAGCAGTGTCCCGCATGCACTAGTGATGATTGGGATGCTTAATCGCTGGTTCGAAAAGGAGCGCTACCACGTTCTATGTTGCGGATGTGAAACAAATAAGTCATTTTATTACACCAAACAGTTACTAATATGTGATGTGCGCCGTGAACGATTCACTTTCTCTTAGTTGCAATTCTGTTCGGTTAATACATATATAGAAGGCAGATGGTTATTTGTAAACTCCTTCCAATACCGTCTGCGAGCTTCGGCTGCATTCCGACTAGATTCTCCATAGATTAAAATTATGCCTCTGTATTCGTCGTTACTAAACACATCAGCGATTGTCAATATGTTGACATCAACTTTAGTGCTGCTGTCCCAAATAGCAGCCTACAACTATGCGTTCGAAAACGAGGCTTACTAACGCAACGGGGCGCATTAGGCGGCTAGCGCTGAGGAACATGCAGGAACTAATACCCCTGTACAAATCACGTATTAGGCATCCCATTCATCATTATGCATGGCGGACACTTGTAAGTAGGAATTACGGCGCTGACTAGCCACCTGATATACCTTACAAGTATAATGATCGTGAGCATGTACTTCGTTAAAAGTTCCTAATCGATGAATATGAAAAAAAAATAGATGCTATTAGTGCATTAATGTTGTACGCATTTACTGTATTTCATTGAATGTTGGAATTTTCCGCACTACATAGTTGATTTCACCTAGAAATCATGAACATTCTAGTCGGTGATTTACGGAGATGGTCAGTGAAGTTTTATTTGGGCTTAACAACGGGAAAATCAATCCCTGATTGACTTCGGTGACCTTCAAGTAAAAGGAAACAGTGTGTTAAAATGGATCTAAAGAGGAATATTGGTGCGCGGATGTGATAGTGAACCTCAATGCAATGCTGAGTCTCTACTTGTATCCTGTATATAAATCAGAGCCTAAAAATATGAAACATTGACATAGCCGTGGTGAAGCATTCCGTTTGATTAGATCTTGAGTACCTCGTTGAGCCTCTTCATACAATTGCAGTCCTGTGTTCTGCGCTGGTAATTAATATATTCACAAAGGTATTTCTTGGTCTTCTAGAGGGTGTTTATCTGGTATTTTACATTCAATCATTCATTGAAGTCTCACGCCGAAGGCTCTGACCGATCCTCGTAAGACGTCGCTTCCTGAACCGATTCAGCAACTGTTTCTTACCTCGTATATTGTCTAACACTTCACCGTTGCTTGAGGGATATTGCACTTTGATATATATATAATAAATCCACAGATTGTTTCCAGTCATTGACCGGGTCAGGAATGGAATGAATGAAGCCCTCATCTAGCGACGAGGATAGGAATTTTGCCGGCTGCCAAAGCCTGTCGCACTCCTCTGGAACAATGATTAATGAATGGCCGATGAAATGAAATGATACTGGAGAGTGTTTCTGGAATGAATTACGACAGGGAAAACCGGAGTACCCGGAGAGAAACCTGTCCCGTCTCCGCTTTGTCCAGCACAAACCTCACATGGAGTGACCGGGATTTGAACCACGGAACCCAGCGGTGAGAGGCCGGCGCGCTGCCGCCTGAGCCACGGAGGCTAGATATTGCACTTTGACACTAGTGGAATTGTTTGTAAATAAGAAGCCCCTGTGCTTAGTGGACGCAGACGAACCATTATACTCACGGTATTCCCTGCCTGTCGTACGACTTGACTAAAAGGGGCGACCAAGGGATGATGGTTTTTGAACCATGACTTTACGCGTGATTAATACCATTACATGAAGAACACCATGGGCCTGTGATTAGTATCATTAGGGGAGGAGCACCATGGATTTACATCACCTGTGATTAGTAGCACTATATGAGGAACGCAACGGGTCTACGTTACCTGTGATTGGTATCGTTATAAGAGGAACACCACAGGTCTGGGAGAAGCCTGTGATTAGTGTTACTATATAAGAAACACCACAGGTCTGGGAGAAGCCTGTGGTTAGTGCTACTATATGAGGAACACCATGAGTCTACGTTACCTGTGACTAGTACCACTATGCCAGGAACACTATTGGTCTACGTTAGGCCCAAGGGGCTCTTAACTTGGAAGCGTGGGTTGGCGTTCACGGGGCCCCCAGTTGAGTCCTGACTTTCCTTCCACTTACTTCTGCCAGGCTCCTCACTTTCATCTATCAAATTTCTACCTATCAATTCCTTTTAAATGCCGCTGTCTGAACTTCACACCTTTACTTAATATTTTAATTTGAAAGTGGCTTTAATTGAAATGAAATGAGAAAGTACGTGAATTCTTCCAGTCATTCGCCTCTTCCATAAATTTTCGTGGTATATGAAACACCTATAATGTTAACCACTAAAATATGAGCTTGTCGATGAATGACATCTACAGGCACGGTAATACCTACTTAAAACTTTATGGCCATAAGAAGAAATGGGATTTTTATGCAGTAACAGGCTAGATTTCAACGGGTATAAACTGTCCGCGAGACCGCACTACGGTTAGGTAAGGAGATTTGCATAAACATTAGGGGCACGACATCTTTAACTCCTAATGTTTATGCAGCTCTCTTCGCAGAGTTGTAGTGAGTGCTGTTGAAACCAGAGTACTGGGTAAATACGATTACAGCATAACACATTATTTCTTTCTTGGGAGGAGAACAGTGAAAACACGAAAGTAACAGCTTGTTACGACGAAACATGATTAGTAACAGTGATGAATAATTGTTCTGTAACATAAACGCAACGTTAATCTTCATTAAGATAGGAATTAGGGAACCTTACGAGTGTAATATAGAATACGTAGGTTTGTAGACCGTTGTTGTAATTAGATATATGAACGAATTCTTTTTTTCCACCCACCATGAAATGGATTTAACTGCTCTCGTAAAAGCGACAGTAGATTAATGAGTCGCAGGAATTATGGAACTGTGTGGTCACCAAATGGATATCCTGTGTAACTGTATTGCGTACATAAATGTTGTTTAAATGAACGCAGCGCAAGATATCTACGTTACGCTGTTTGTTTATCAACGCAATTTGAGTACGGGATATAATTAGTTGTACTTTGCTTCCTATTCTGATGTCAAACACCAAATTAAATCCGTTTCTACCTATAATTAATATATTTAAAGCTTCACGGTTAAGAGGAATTGAAACCCTCATAAGCGTAACTTTTTGACATTTTAATATTTTCATACCTAGAAGAATTTTATGATTTCGTGGTGGAAGTGTGGAATAATTTATTAAAAAGTAAGCTTGAGATATCAAAACTTACGGGGCCTCTAAGGAACGGGCTTTGTGGCTCAGGTGGATGAGGCAATGGCGTTCTGACCCGAACTTGGCAGGTTCGATCCTGGATCAGTCCGCTGGTATTTGAAGGTGCTCAAATACGTCAGTCTCGTGTCGGTAGATTTACTGGCACGTAAAAATCTCCTGCGGAACTAAATTTAGACACCTCGGCGTCCCCGAAAACCATAAAAGTTGTTAGTGGGACGTAAAGCAATAACAATATATATATATATATATATAATTCGCTGGGGCCATCAATGACCACGTTAAGTCTTGTTGCATTTGACACTGAACTTGGCCTTCTTTAGAGCCCAAATTTCCCTCATTCTTTGTGAGTGGACCAGCTTACGCTACTCTATCCAAGGGGCACCGTATCCCCTCTTCGGTTGCTCGTCTCGGTTTAACCCGTTCGTCAATATTTTCTTACTGAAGCGATCTCTGTTAAGGACGTCTTCAGCTGAGATATGTAACATTTTCAGGTCTTCTTTGGTATTTCTAAACCAGGGAATTGTGGTTTTGGGGTTTGAATCAAAAAATGAAAGATCTCTTTAGTTAACTTTCTTCCGTCCATTCTTTTTAGATGACCGTAAAATCGTGCCCGTCTTTCTCGGATTGTGTCAGTAATTTTCTCTGATTTGATGTATATTTCCTCTTTGGATCCCTTTGGATGGATTCCAGTTTTGTACTTTGATCCCAAGATTCCTCTCAAAATTTTGCGCTCTTTTTCCTCCAGTTTTTCAAGGAGTCCTTTGTTGGCATTTAGAGATAGGGTTTCGGCTGCATATAGAACTACTGGCTTAAGAACTGTTTCATAGTGACGTATCTTGGTGTTTTGGGAAAGGCATTTTTTGCTGAAGACCGTGCGGGATGTTTGGTAGGCTATTTCCTGTTTCCATACTCGCTCCTGAAGTGCTTCTTTGTCCAGTCCATTTTTCATGATGATCTCACCCAGGTATTTGAATTTGTCTACTCGGGTGATGTTAGTAATTACTTCTGTTTTCTAAAAAGATATCTGCAGACCAGTTTGTTCGACAATTTACTTTAACATTTCAAATTATTATTATTATTATTATTATTATTATTATTATTATTATTAGGAACCTTCATATAATTGCACCGGTTGAGAATACGATTTCAATATTCAAGCATATTGTGTATCTAAATTGAAAATCACAACTGCAATTTTTTGTGAATAATTCTTGCCTAGTTATGTGTTATTATCAGGTTTCTAAATCTACACACTTAAATGCAGCCTATTTTCACTAGATCAGCTGCCAAAGAGATTATTATTTACGTACCTGTAAATTACGTTAGAAAACTGCGTAATATTTCGGAAGTCGAAAACAGTATTTATGTACAGTGTTGGAAGCTCGAAATTGAGGAGAAATAGCATTCAAGAAAACTAGAAATCAATCTTATATTTAACACGTTAAAGATTAATTTGAACAATAAACATTACATTCGTAAACAAATTCAAATTTTTTCAATTTATTGTGGTAAAGTTAAAATGAATGAAGGCCTCTCTTCTTAATTCTACTTCACGGGTGGCATTGTAATAGAAATATATTACGTTGATTGTCTCACGAATGAAGGATACATTCTTTTCCGAATTCACACACATAAAATAATTTTAAATGACATCTGTTTTTGTGAAAGCGAACGACTTACCACTCCAAATGCACTGCAATAGCTACCACCAATCCACCCGAATATGATGATTTTATCAAAATGCCCACAATGTCATGTAATGCAAAGTAAGTTCGAAATATGCATTTATATGATAAATAGAAACAAGAATGACTGAATTTGCATTAAAGGTCAGTTAGACTTGCACAAAAAATTCAGGAAATAAAATTTGACTTCAGAAACTTCCGAACCCTGCTCGTGACGTATGACTCACATTACCACAGTATGGATTGTGGAGACTCGGACATTTGGCCTTCACGGCTGTTCCTCAATGATAATTTTCTGCATCTGTTGTATGAACTGCAGTGCCAAATAAGTTATAATGCTAACTAATTTCGTTATTAGGTAGATCCTGTGGTTCCATAGTGCAAGGAGATTAACATAAGTTGTAGGGGTTCTTATGGGGCTGTACCCCTAATGTTTACGCAAAACACACAGCACAACCGTTGTGCAGGTAGAATATATTTGCTACTCGCTTTAGTAAGTTCGCATTCTGTGAAAGCTTGTGGTACTTGGCTAAAGGCGACAGGATTTCACTGGAAGCTTCCAACTGCTTCCAAACATTGTACACATGTTGTCTGGTGACTTTCAAGAAACTTACAATCTCAGGACCGCTGTGTTTTCAGTGTATTGTAACAATCGCAGCATGCCTTTCCATTCTTTGCGTTAGTTAATAGGCTGTCTCTGATGCTTTGAGAAAATACTGGTTCAGTATTCTATTCGCACATACTTTTCGCAAATACCTTTCACTATGCATTTATTATTCCATTCGTTAGGTTTACACAATCCTCCATATCTTCCGCTTCTCAAACTTAGTCCCTTTTCTTTGCTCTCCTTCCAGATGTTCTTAAGTCTTTGACTTCTCCTTTGTCACTCTTCAACTGAGATGTTGAATAACTTGACGAGTTTCTCCGGTGCACCCCTCATTCCCGCTATTTTCTTCCTAAAGGTTGTTCTTTCCTGTATATGTCCCTCCTCGATCCCCACTTCTTCCAAGTCCTTGTAAACCTCCTTAAGCCATAAAGGTTGTGCCTTCCATTTTTCTTGTAGACTAAGTATCCTGAGTGCCAGTCTCTTTAGATTCGTCCTCTTAATGCGCCCATCAAATGACAGTCTTCATTTCCTCATACTAGTTGCTGTCTTCTCAAATTTTTGAAAAGTTCTCGATTCGGTCTTAATAGGAACATGATTTGTGAACCTAGTGACTTCTTTGGACCTAAGATTTTTCTAAGGAATCTCCTTTCCATCTGTTTCAACGACCGAGTTCATTACTCTCGAGATGGCTTCCGCCTCATATAGACACTCTGATTGGATGGATATGAACTTGGATTGATTAGACTGAAAGCTATCATTATTACACATATATTAATAGCTTATTTCGCATTTCTATTTGGGGGTGTTGGGGGAGAATTTCTCCCTGTGGGTGAGGGGTTGAATAACACCCACGGCATCCCCTGTCTGTCTTAAGAGACGACTGAAACGTACCCCATGTGATCGAAAATTGGGAGCGTGGGTTCGCAACTATGGGGCCCATAGCTGAGTCCTGGCAGTGCTTCCACATTCTTCTGCCAGGCTCCTCACTTTCATCTATCCTATCCGATCTCCCCTGGTCAACTGTTGTTCTTTTCTGACCCCGACGGTATTAGAGCACTCGAGGCCTAGGGAGTCTTTCATTTTCACGCACTTTTTGGCCCTTGTCTTTCTTTGGCCGATATTTTCATTTTTCGAAGTGTCGGATCCCTTCTATTTTTTCTCTCTGATTAGTGTTATATAGAGGATGGTTGCCTAGTTGTACTTCCTCTTAAAACAATAATCACCACCACCTCCCCATCTACCAGATAAGGTAACTTTTATTTTAGTGAATACAGTAAGTAAAGGATTCTGGAAAGTTTCGTATTTCAAACTTTCTCGAGGAGTGTTGATATTTAGTTGTACTGTACATGTTTTCCGAATTGAGGTCATTAAGGGATGTATATTTTTACATAACTAAACCACAAACTGAGCTACTATATGAACTCGACATCATGATAACCGCTGGAATTTTAATTTGGTTCATGTTTTCTAAAATAGTGGAGTATGTTGATTCTGAAATACCATTGTCGTGTTGTGCTGACCTGGTGGAAATAACCGGTGTCCTACTGTTGTTGAATTTTATGGTTCATTACTGCAATACTAAAATAACGGATCTAGCTTAATTTTAGAATCTCTCTCTTTGCTGTCTAGAAGGCATGTCAAGCAGTATAGGCCGTAATTTGAAAATACAGTATATTTCCTAACAGTGAGCATAAGCTGAATATTGTTCGCAGAATTTCATTAGACATTATTTGCGTTAACATTCGGTGTATATTGGCAGTAGTTGTAACTCCTGAATGCCATGTTTGACGCTTTATTTTTACACAACAGATTTTTATGCTCCAGTTGTCTAGAACGAGGTACTGTAGCGTGTACGACTTTTATGTTCGAAAGGTTGCATAAAACGCTGGGGTATAGAACTTTTATAACCCTTCCTGCAAACATTGTAAACTATCCCATTGCTTACTTCATTCATTTATCGTATGGATTTTAGTGCCTGGGGTATCCGGGAACATGCTTTGTACAAGTCTCTATATTTGAAGCTTATAGGCGTGTGAATGTAGGATGATGATGAGAATGAGAATATTGACGTAGGGAGAGGGTGAAATCCAAGTGTCGGCACGTGGCCTACTCCTGTTGAACAACACAAATGGGTAAACGTATCCATCCAATGGACCACTCACCATCAACAGCGTCATACACTCTCACTCCATAACCAGACTGTGGAGGGGTTTGGGATTGAATCCAGGCTCTTAGCACGCAATATGGTAATTAAACGTTGTGTACCCCTACCCTGCCAGCCAACATTCTGATGGTGATTTCAATGGTCGTAGTTCACATCCCTAGGATGTTTTCAACATTGAGTTACTTGCCTCAAAGGCTAGAACTGTGGAGTTTTTCCACAAACGGGACCGAACTCTCTAACCACGGTGTCAGACCATAGCGACTTGATGCGTCACAGTTCGTGCCACCGGGTGGTCTATAATCTCATTCCTGTAACTGTCTGATACATCTGTGTAGTCCACTAATTAATCAGTTACATTGAACGACTAGCGAGAATATTAATTTTTCCTCGTTCTGTAATCTTCCTCTTGTATTTCATCGCTCCCTTCTGAATCTCGACGTCGGGTCTTGCCATTTAAATAACCATTCGACTACACACCATTCCACTTACCAGTTCTCATCGTCCTGCGTTGTCATCCTGAAATACGTTTCTGCTTCTCCTCCATATTTTCTCTGAGTAATTTAATCTTAATTATGTGGGTTATTAATCCTTCGGCTACCCTGTCTGGGGGCCTCCGGACTTGCAGAGGCTTTTCTTTCAGACTGTTCACCTTTAACCTTTGGGTTGTAACTCAAAGCACAATGCAGTGGTATTCATTCATCCACTTCTTCGTCCTTTGAACATTAATCACAGCTGCATTGGGAACTGAAAGCCAGTGGTGGTATGTGTTTTAATGTTTTTTAAAGTTTTTGTCGCTTAAGATTATCTCGACGTGATAAGTAATTAAAAATTCTCATTTAGAGTTTTCACTCCCTTGAAGACAGTGAGCTTTCTTGATTCCAAATGTGTGTAATATTTACACAGAGTGTAACAAATAGGGACGGCCAAACTTATGGATCGATGTACATACAACTTATTCTACATGTGAGGAATGTGTCGTGAAAAATATGGCCTTATTGTTACACCACGTATACAGGGTGTCCAAGAAAAGTGGTCAGCATTCAGGGATACGAAAGGAAGGATCATTTGAAGCAAAATTCTTCGTATGGACATCCGCCCTGTTCGGAATGGTTTCTGACGTACAACACATTTAATGTACATTTGCTTTAGGGCTCGTGGCGAACGTATACGTCTTACCCGGCCAATCTCTTTGAGGTTTAACCCAACCTACCTCGTTGCTATCAACCCGTTTCCTCGGTAAGTCCGTTTTCTATTAAACTAGCTCGTTGACGCGCAGTTGTTCATGATGTGTTGTGAGTGAAGTAGTGCTAGGGATTGAAAATGTACCAGAGAGGAGCATCTGCTGTGTTCGTACGCACGCTGGCTGAAATGCCACACATGTATACTCGTGAAGAATATCCAGATCTGGTGTATGTTTACGGTTTCTGCGATGGCAGTGCCCCTGCTATTGTCGAGGATTACCGTCAGCGCTTTCCTACACGTCGAATTCCTGAACGTAGAATGTTTAGGAGAGTTCACTTTGCGTGAAACGGCTATTCTTTCTAGTTTCCAACGTGTAGTTCAACAACCTGCGCAAGAACAGCGACGCGTTGTTGAAATGGTGCAGCGTCCTACTACAAGAACACTTTCTGCACGTATCAATGTCCCACGAACACGTGTGTGGCGAACAGTACATGTGGGAATCTTGTACCCATTTCAAAACGTCAAAGAGGTTGGATTGGTAAGACATACGTGCGCGTCACTAATTTAAAAGCATATGTACATTAAGTGGACATCATTCGGAATACGGTATATGTCCATATGAAGTTTTTTTGCTTCAAATGATTGTTCCTGTCATATTCTTCAATATTGGCCTTTGTACCTGGGACACCCTGTATTCCTGCAACATTACTTTTACGTAAGGGACATTTTTAAATATTTAGGTACGCTTTTCTGAGGAACCATACGTTTCATTACACTTCCTTAATTCTCGAAGAACCGAGCTCGATAGCTGCAGTCGCTTAAATGCGGCCAGTATCCAGTAATCGGGAGATCGTGGGTTCGAGCCCCACTGTCGGCAGCCCTCAAGATGGTTATCCGTGGTTTCCCATTTTCACACCAGGCAAATGCCGGGGCTGTATATTAATTAAGGCCACGGCCGCTTCCTTCCACTTCCTAGGCCTTTCGCATCCCATCGTCGCCGTAAGACGGTTTCATTGTGTCGGTGCGACGTAAAGCAAATAGCCAAAAAAAGTGAACTCGTAAAGAATGTATTCGACATTAATATCAGTAAAAAAATTCTCGAAGAACTACAAGGAAGAGCTGGAACAATATACTTTGTATTTTTCTTTAAAATATGAATGTTTTTTTAAAAAAATATTTCGATTTAGCGGTTCGTATGCATAGCGTAAAATATTTCACCTTCAGCATTCTTCTGTAACACCACATTTCAAAAGCTTCTATTTGATTTCTTTCTGAGTTAGTTATTGCCCAATTTTCAGTAACGTTACAATGCCATGATATTCTTCAAACGTCTTCAATACTATTAATAATAATAATAATAATAATAATAATAATAATAATAATAATAATAATAATAATAATAATAATAATAATAATAATAATAATAGTTGTGTATCCCACTGTTTAACGGTTTTCTGAGACAATCAGGTGCCGAAATGCTGTCCCAAGGAGTTTCTTCAGTTAACTAGTAAATCGACTGACATAAGGCTGACTTTAAGATCACCAGGGCTAGGATATTGTTGACCTAAAATGCGAACCCCCCCCCCCTCAAAATTCTCAAATAATTTACTAAACGCTAACAAAATACGAATATTACCCTGTGAACTGATGTATCGGTGGAGTGCTACGTGTGCTCGTAACGGACGTATGTCTTACCTTAAATTTCTTTTCCCGCTAAAGCGCGGAACTTTTGTCTCACGTCTGTCTGCTCGCTTCAACCTTGGAAATCGCACGTTCTCGGCTGACAGACCGAATTTCTCTGACCTTGTGTAAAAACTACGTATAAATTACGCACATTAATGATTATAGATCCTAGATCCTATGTTAGAATAATTCAAACTAATTTGTTTATGAGGAAGTGTAGACCTACCTGCTCTTCTATAATGTAGCAAGAGTTACATAAAGCCGGGATGAGTGGCTGAGATGGTTGAGTCGCTGGACTTCTGACTCCAACCTGTCAGGTTCAATCCTGGCTCAGTCCGGTGGTATATGAAGGTGCTCAAATACGCCAGCCTCGTGTCTGCAGATTTAGTAGCGCCTAAAAGAACTTCTGCGGGACTAAATTCCGGCACATCGGTGTCTCCAAAAAAACCGTAAAATGTAGTTTGTGGAACGTAAAGCCAATAACATTGAAATGATTAAGAGTGACATAATTTCCGGGGGTTCTGATACACCGTACCCCTAATGTTTATTTTTATTTATTGATTTATTGCTCACGACCCCCTCTTACACTTAACCACTTTAAACAATAAAATTTAAAAATGCAAAAGTGTGTTCGAGGAAACGAGTAATGTGTTTAAAAGCCACAATCTAACTTTAGGGGCTAAAATCAGACTTGTGCACTGTTATGTATTTTCTGTTCTTTTATATGGTGTAGAGACATGGACCTTAAATAAAAACACAGAGAAGAAGCTGGAGGCCTTTGAAACATGGCTTTATAGGCGGATCCTGAGAATATCTTGGACCCAGAGAATGATAAACGTGGAAGTAATGAGAAGGATGCACACAACACCTCAATTGATCAAGATAGTGGAATGCCGAAAGTACCAAGGACCAAGGGGGAAGTTCCCATTCCCCTTCCTGAAGGGAAGGGGCGGGCCACCTAGAAGGTTACACCTTCTCTCTGGCCAGGAGATTTGGCGGGGTTTGGGGATTTGGATGGGTTTGATGATAAAAGAAGGGTGTTTTGTTGTTTGGTGATGTGATGGTGAGGCCTCTTGGCTAAGGGTGTAGATCTACTCTTTTGCTTTTTATTAGATTTTATTACAATGGTTATTACAATTTGATTACAAAGGTTATTACAATTTGGTTACATTGATTTACAATATGATTTCAGTACAGATATAGTCAGTCACTATTGGGAAGTTGGGAAAAGTAGGTTGAAGGTTTGCTGGTAAAGTGAAGAGAAGTTTAGGAGGGATATGAGGAGTACTTGGAGAAGGTAGGAGCGGTTATGTAGGTTGGACGGGTGGGATTGCGGGTTGGGTAGCCGGGCACGGTTTCTCGGAGTGGTGGGGTGGGAGGAGGGTTGCGGGGGAGATCGAGATGGCTCCACTCGATGGTGGCGGCCGAATAGTTTGATCCCCTGCTGTATGAGACGCTGGACTTCTTCTGTAGTTTGGAGTTGTAGTCGCAGCATGAAGGTGGGCCCGGTTTCATTGTGGATTCGGGTTGCTCTTTTTAGGTGGAGTCCGGCTAGGCGCAGTTCTTGGCTGATGAGGTTTGTTGGTATTCCTGGGTTTACTCCCCTCACTACACAGCTGGGGTTGCCTTCTGGTGGTGGTGGTGATCTTCTGATGGATTCGGGCGGTGGTGGTGGTGGTGTTGTTGGTCTTGCTGTTTCCGATGCTTCCATGGTGGGTGTGGATGGCCGAGCTGCTGGGTTGGGTGAGCTGACTGGGGAGGTGAAGGTGGGAGACATCATTATAGGGGAGGTATGTGACGGGACAGTTGTAGTTATAGGGGTTTTGCAGGAGGTGAGTGTCAGATGGGTAGCGGTAGTGGTGGTGATGGTTGTCGTTGGGTTTGTGTTTGTGTTGGACGGGAGCTGGTGTGAAAAGCTGCGCAACACAGATAGATACAACCTACTCCAAAAAGTACTCCAGGGGAAAATCAACAGCAAAAGAGGTCCTGGATTGACAATCTTAGAGGCTGGTGCAATATGTCATCAGTTGAACTGTTCCGCGCTGCCACAAACAGGACGAAAATAGCCATCATGATCGCCAACATCCGAAAGGGATAGGCACCGAGAGAAGAAGAAGAAGAAGAAAAGAAAGTAAGATACAGTTATTCTACAAAGAAATAATACTACGGGCAGAAAGACTATGATTATTTCACAAATCAGTACAGTAATTTGCGTGACAATAATAATATAAAGATTAAACCTAATAGTAATAATGATTGAAGTGCATAATAGATATAAGAAAAACCCATACACACAATGACTCACACAACTCAGTTCCCATGCAAAACTTTCGGCAGGCAGATTTGAATTTTTGCGAGGAAGTAACTTGCCGAATGTCCATTAGAAGTGTATTTCAGAGTCTCACTGCAGTAAATAAAAAGAAATGATTGTAGGAATTACTAGGATTTAATGGAATTTCAAGTATGGAACCAGAACGGGTACTAATTTCATGGAATAGGCAAAAGAAACAAAAATTAGAAGATAGGAAAGTAGGAGTGTTTGTCGAGAGTACTTTGTAACATTCATGTCGCACTTGGAAAACACATCGTATGCACGAGTTTTGTGCCCTTTATGCGTATCTCATTGCATGACCGTTCTGCAGGTAGAGTATACTTGTTATCCGCTTCAGTAGGTTTGAATTTTAACCTACTACTGGGCTCTAATTTTTGTTATAAAGTACTGTAGTCGTAGACATAAATCTTAATGACAGAAATGAAATATCGGGTCAATTCATCGTTAGGTGAGTACGTTGCGGCGCGGGTACTTATAGTTGCTAGCTCCTTACCTGGGATGCAGGTAGGTCAGCCATTCTCGTAAAGTTATTCAATTTGAACTCTAGGAAGTGCCCGGATGGTGCCAATATCAAAGCCTCGCCCACTTCCTTCCCATTGCTAGCCCGTACAATTCACCCACAAACAAGACCCTCACACAGCCGTACCGTTCATGTAGATCACCCACATGGGGTGTTACGGGAAAAGCAGCTACACATGCCCTCAGACATTCCCGGTTCTAAAGGCCCTTGTTCTTTGGGTCATCAGTCCATAGAGTGACACAACGTTTTTCTCTCCAACTCTTCTTTACGTCAACCAATTTCAACATTAATAAAGAGACTTCATATTTAACACAGCTACTTACCATCAAGCACTCTTCTTCGCTCGTGCTTCTAGAAGACTGCAGTTTCATCTCTTCACATGAGAGTTTCAACAGTCTAACTATTTTTAAGCTGACGTTTCGACTGTTTAATACCCGATAAATTTTCTATAACACCCTCAACCATCAAAAGGCCCCGCTTTACTTGTTTCAACGCAACAATTTATTTCAAACCTCACTTGAAGTGAGCAACGGAAAGGTCTCTTTACAAAATTTACGTTCTTAAAAATCTACCAGTATACAATTTGTTACCAATTTTTAAACAAGGACATTCATAAATTCACGACTATTTGTATATTAGACTTTATTTAGGTTTCATTTCATGAATATCAAAACTATTGTCAACCTTTTCGCTCACCATTTGAAAAACATTTCCAACATCATCTTCATATGTAATTTAATTACAATCAGGTACCTGATTAATTAACTTTCAGATTGAGATTAGGCTGAAGATGTCCTTAATTAAAGGGCGAAACATGTCCCTATAATTTTATTTACAGATTTAATTCTTTATTAACGTCTCTTTTTATGTATTGAATACGTGGAATAATTAAACTTTATTATTTATTTGACTTCATTAATACAGCTCTCCATGACACCCTATCCTGTGCTAATCTTTTCATTTCTACGAAACTACTACATCCTACATGTACTCTAATCTATTTGTCATATTTTTACTTTAGATTATCCCTACCATTTTTACCCCCTACACTACCCTTGGAAACCAACTGAACAAGTCCTGGGTGTCTCAGGAGGTGCCCTAACATTATGTTAATTATCAAAAATAAGAATCCTAGAAGGAACCCATAATTTAATTTTAATTTGCAGATGTTAAAAATATTTAAGCTCTTCAGGCTTTTTGAATCGTGAAATTACCAGCGTTTCGCCCCAGTGTAGCAGGGGATCATCAGTTGCACCGCTGAGACACCACTGCAAGCCTCTTATGTACGACAATGCAGTAACGGTGCACTTGTTCTGGCTAAATTTCATCAAATTGTTCTCCTCTCATCAATTCGATTCAGTATCTGTTCATTACTGATTCGATCTATCCATGTCACCTTCAGCATTCTTCTGAAACACCACATTTCATAGGCTTCTATCCTCTTTCTTTCTAAACTAGTTATCGTCCGTGTTTCACTTCCATACAAAGCCACGCTCCAGACAAAGTCCTCAAAAGCGTCTTATCAATTATCCTTTATCAAAGTTTGAGATGAGCAAATTTCATTTTTTAAGAAAGGCGTTCCTTGCTTGTGCTAGTCTGCATTGTATTGAACCGTATCCTGCCGGCCCATAATAATGATTAGAATATTATTTGTCCCAATATGTAAAATTTATTCATACAAGTTACAGTCTAATATGTTAAAGTATCGTATCCTAAGATAGTTGATACCGGATGTTGAGCCAGACAGTAAGTCGCTGGACATTGCTTCATATTTCCGTGTGACCGTGAGAAAGGGTGGCGTAACCAAGCGTTGGCAAGGATCGACACGTGTATTAGATGCTGACCAAGCAAGATATTTCAGCCAATGGGAACTTCAGGATTTGTCAAACATGGAGGCTACACCGCGCCAAATCTTAATTCCAGAATGACCAACGTGCTCAGTTGCTAAAGTCAGTTCCTGTCGTTCATCGGTTTTCCACAGTTTCAGAAGTCAGATATATTTGGAATTGTAATATAAAAATTAGAGGAAGAGATTTGCTAGTGTTTGAGCTGTGTTTTGTAAATATATCACAATTAATATTGTGTCATCATATACGACGAATTTTCTGATTTGTGGTTGGTTCACACACACGGGAACCCCAGTATTGAAATGGCGTCACCGAAGCCTCCTCAGAAACCCAAGCTCTGGAGAGCGTCACTCTGTGTTAAATGCTTGGATAGTGCGGAAGCACAAACTCTGATTGGTGATCGTGATTAACGTAGTGTTATTCCAGTAACAGTAACTGGTTCTAAATAATATTTTAAATTGTGCAGTTGGACGATTTTACTGTTCCTGAGTAAATGGAAGAGCATATTCTGGCAGAGTTTACTTTCAATATATAAAGACGATGTTAAGTGGCCGCTGTGTAGCAAGTGTACAGGAGACGTGCTATTGTTTCACTACTTCGCGACGGGCGCGTTTCGCGAGGAACTTTCGTAGCGAACCGTGTGCTGCTCTTAAAACTGTATTCTCACCCTTTAAGTGAAGTGTTTATTATAAATGTATCAGTGTGTTTAGCTGATCTTGTAAAGAGAAAGGGTATTCCGGCTCGTAGCATTGAGCAGCGAAGATATTGTCAACCAAAGTCTTCTGTGTTCCAGTGAATCATTTTCCAGCAAGATGATGGCTATGCATGCAGAAGAAGGAAGTGCATTCCCACATGTTAATGCTGTGATTAACATGGTGTAAATCCCTCAATCAGCGGGGATGTAAGCTGCTATCCTGGTATCCCGAGAGTCATCATGTGAAATTCAGTTAAGACGCATCTGTTATTTATGGCATGATATGTAAATTATGTTAAGGTACTAGGGCAGTGTAGATAGGATTTTTAATTCAATGTAAAGTAAGCCTGACTGCATGTGTTTATTTAATTTTGTTACTATGATAGATTCGGATACGAGAATAATGCATGTTTATTTTATTTTCATTTTGCTTTATGATTAGATGATTGGGAAAATGAGGGATTGATAGGATTAGTTGTTGTTTATTTATGCATGTTACCTAGTGTAGGATATTCCGAGTTTTCCATATATATATATATATATATATGCTGGAAGGGCTAGATTGACAGGTTCATCTTAATACAACGTTAAATACGTATCATTTCATTTTATTTCGGTTATTCAGAGAGACAGGTATAGCTATTCTGCATGATGCATGATTTTACGGAAGCTGACTGAAGGAGCTGCAGAACGTCGTTGTTAGAATAAGATCTTTGAAGTTAAGTTGGACTCTGTTTTGCCTGTTGGTCTGCGAAGGACATGAACTGAGTCTCATAATGTGGAAGGCCAATGGGATTTATGAGAAATATGAGATAAAGATTGCATGCTGAATTATAATGTATTGGTGCAGGCTGATGGTATGCCTGACAAGAGAAAGAATATTGTGCAGATGTGTGTGCCTGCCAAGTGTCTTCTGAGTGTATATTGTGATCAGAATGGACAGTATTAATTCCAGACTATTGACTCTGATGTTATTCAATGGTAAAAGCATGCTAAGAAGGAATGAATATACGTGAGTTTCCGTGTAGCCGGCGAAAGACGTTATCTCATGGCAAGCTGATTACTGGCCTTGTGTTTATTAGTAGGCGCGAATGAGACGATATTTCCTTGTGACAGCCTCGGGGAACAGAATCCAAACTTTAGCATAGTGTTGAGTTCAACATTTCTTTTCAGCTCGTAATCTACCCGGAAGTACATGACGGATGACCGCGCTGTTGAGCGCTTAAATGCAGCAGAAGGAGGCAATGTTGCCCATTGCTTTCTTCATGATATCAAGGGTTATTTATATGTTTTCCCTTACAGGATGATGTTTTACATTGTTATATGTGGTTGTATACCTTGTCTCGTTGTTTTTAAAGGGAACAGCCCGAGTGCTGAAGTATTGGTGGTTTATCTAGTTCTGTCTAGATCTTTGTAGTGAACCGTGGTTCACATTAGAATCTGTGTAGCATTTAAGACTTTATTCGATATCCGATGTATATATATGTGTTTAGTTTGATTATTTGAATTGTTGTAAATATAGTATAGGATATGCCCCTAGTATTTTGCATAACTTACATAGCGTCCCATTGCGTCTTAATTATTTTCTTTTTCGTTGTAAAGTTTCTTTATAATGTAACTTTTATTTAACGGTAGCATTTCGGCGACTCTCGTTTTAACTTAACTTTGGAAACCGTATCGTTGTGATGCGATAGTGTGTAACTCCATACGGAAATACCACATGTCAGTGTTTGCGTACACTTGTTGCCATACAATATAAACAATGGACTATAAGAAGAAGCTCAGTTTTGATGTATATAATGTTCTTTGTTGAACTTGACTTTTTATTTCAAATTTTGTCTTATCATTCGATTAACGTTTTAACTTCCATTTATTTTCTATATTTTTGAGTTCATTTTGACATATTATTATTCCTAGATTTTACTTGTTTTTCTCGTAATATGATCGGGGATAATTATCAATAAATCCATCTTACCCCATATGATTGTTTCTCATTCGTGTTATTCCTCCATTTCCTGTCATTGACTGATATCTTAGTGTAGAACTTCGACTTTTTATCCTGACCCAACCGACAACCAACCCACTCTCTGCCCAACCCTGAGTTAGTCGGATGTTCATACAGGAATGGAGGCATCGTCCTAGAGGGTATTCACCCTTGGGTACGGTACAGTATGTTCTCATCACTTCCATGATCGTTAGTTATTATACTTCCCAAGTAACAATATTTATCTACTTCTTTTAAGACTTAATTTCGAAACCTAATATTTCCTGCATCATCATCTGAATTCGTTTGACTTTAGATTTATTTATTTTAATCTTGTACTCCACCTCCAGTTCTTCTACAGGCTCAGATAGAATAACAATATCATCGGACAATCTCAGAGTTTTGATTTCCTCTGTTTAGATTGCGATTCCTTTTCCAAATTCCTCTTTGATTTCCTCTACCGCCTCTTCTATGTAAACATTAAAAAAGGTGAGGGGACAAACTGAAACTTTGCCACATTCCTTTTGTTAAAAAGAAAATAACCAGAACTTTATTGTTACGTTCATTAATTAATTAATTCAATCAATTATGCACTTATTCATTCGTTCATTCAGTGATCGGAAAAATACGACAGCTTTTGCAACACACAGATGAACACAACAAACATCTTTTGATTACGGGATCCTTACTACAGATCATCCCTAAGTTCTTTTCACTGGCGTGAATTTTACGATATTTATACCATTTGTTGCTGTGGAAACTCGTGTAATTTCTCATCTGACATAATCCGTTTATTTCTTTCAAGATACTTCATATTTCATCGATGAGAAAGTTCACGAACTCTTACGAAATTTAACGGCCCGTAAAAGCAGTAGTTCGTTGGGTTTGTTCCAATATTTTTATGATACTCTAAGAAATATATGTCACACGAATTTGAACATATTGTAAACAGTTTATTTTCTGTGCCACTCTGATCTCTTGCTCAATGACGGGGTATTCCATATTTTAGAGAGCTGATTAATTCAGAATTACGAGATTCTACGAAATTGAAACCGACTTATACTTGGCTAAAATAACATCTCTGCACTTACGCTCACCTGACGGAATATTAATATACCTTGACATAAATATGTCTTAATGTCTGGGGGTCATCTGAAAATACCTGTCACAAAATGTAACCTAGCAACCGTGCAGGCTGTGATGTAAGGTATGGATGGATGGTCAAACAGTGTTACCTAGCAACCGTGCAGGCTGTGATGTAAGGTATGGATCGATAGGCAGACAATCCTACCTAACGACCGTACATTTTGTGATGTAAGGTATGGATTGATGGCCAAACAATGCTACGTAGTATCCGTGCAGACTGTGATGTAAGCTATGGATTGATAGCCGGATAGTCTTACCTAGTAACCACACAGCCTGTTTTATGACTGGAGGTCATCTCAAATTAGCAGTCGTCATTGGGTGGTCATGACCGGACCGAGCTCGATACCTGCAGTCGCTTAAGTGCGGCCAGTATCCAGTATTCGGGAGATAGTAGGTTCGAACCCTACTGTCGGCAGCCCTGAAAATGGTTTTCTGTGGTTTCCCACTTTCACACCAGGCAAATGCTGGGGCTGTACCTTATTTAAGGCGACGACCGCTTCCTTCCCCCTCCTAGCCCTCTCCTGTCCCATCGTCGTCATAAGACTTATCTGTGTCGGTGCGACGTAAAGTAGCTAGCAAAGAAAAAGGTCATGACCGGGAGACATATTTATGATCATTTGATTTTAGCAAAGGGAAAGTGATTTCTTTTGTTCTTTTACGTTGACTTCGGAGAAATCTGTTTGAATAACGGATATCACACGCCCACATGGAAAGCATAACTTCCTTCATTTCACTGACGTATCATTAGTCATTCTCGAGGTATCACGTGCAGGAACATAATTTAATATTCGTGACATGAATGCAATAAGTGGCGCTAGAACTAGTCTGCAGCTGCTATGGTCTTCCCTTTATAGCGAGTCGCAGTGAATCATAGTCAAGGAATGGCCATGTTGGCTGCAAGGTTAATAGAAGTCAAGTGAACTGCACGTCTGTCATTGTAGCTGAGGGCAAATACGTCAAATGACCAGTCAATTGCACCAGAATAGCTCCCTGGCGACAGCTCTATTTTAACGGTCCAATCATCTCGCAAATAGGCATTCCGTTAATGCAAAGCTTTCTGAAGCTTAACGGTTTCATTGTAGGAGTATCACGGATATAGTCTAAGCTCAGAAAATGTTATATATATTCCCTTCTTTGTACCCAGAGTTGTGGGATTAATCCATTCCACAGTTTCTTGTAAACTGGCTAGAAGTTTTGTACATTAATGTTTACTGTAATCAAATGTTTGGTTAGTTGGTTTTCGTAACATGGTAAGTAGATCATTGATGTTTAGACATTAATAGTTTAGGACACCGAGCTCGATAGCTGCAGTCGCTTAAGTGCGGCCAGTATCCAGTATTCGGGAGATAGTAGGTTCGAAGCCCACTGTCGGCAGCCCTTAAAATAGTTTTCCGTGGTTTCCCATTTTCACACCAGGCAAATGCGGGGCTGTATCTTAATTAAGGCCACGCCGCTTCCTTCCCACTCCTAGCCCTTTCCTGTCCCATCGTCGCCGTAAGACCTATCTGTGCCGGTGCGACGTAAAACAACTAGCAAACAAAAAAAAAATAGTTTAGAACGAAACCTAAATTTGGCTAGGACTAAATGTGACTTAGTCCGGCCCTGCGGCTTAGGGGCAACGCGTCCGCCTGTGATCCGGCGGCACCGGGTTCGATTCCCGGCTGGGTCAGGGGTTTTTAATTGTAAATAATTAAGATCCCTGGCTTGGAGACTGGGTGTTCGTGTCGTCCTAAACGTTCCCTTTCTCACATTCAACACACTACACTTCCTCCATTCCACTTAGGCCTACCCGCAGGTTCATATCACATGGTGCATGTGGGGGCAAAGGATCTCTATAGGTCGACGCCCCGAACAAACTGCATTAAAAAAAGGAAAGTGTGGCTTAGCCTGCTCTTCCCTGCTGTAGCGAGAGTAACATAACTTATAGGGGTTTTTAATAAGTGTGGCCCCTAATGTTTATGCAAATCTCATAGCAGAACTGTACTCCGGTTATACATACTTATTTACATCTGCAATTTTTTTTGCTATTTGTTTTACACACATAGGTCTTATGTCGACGATGGGATAGGAAAGCCCTAGGAATGGAGGAAATGAAAGAGAACATTACGAATGAAATAAGAAACATTACAGTGGCAGGTCTCACTCGAGTCAGTCAGAATGTGGTTGCCAGATACAATTCCTGTACAACCCAGAAAGGTCGACACTTCCAGCGTCTTGTATAAGGTAAGATTTCATATAAGTTTGTATACACACTTAAAGCAGGGCGGCCGCGCGCGACGTTAACTGGGCTCTGGCAGCGGACTTAGCGCAGAGTACGAACAGCGCGCGTTCGGTCTTACTTTTTATGACGGACCGCTGTATGTGGAACAGTAACCCTTGAACACTTTCTGGTGTGTGTACTTGCGCACCACCATGTTGGAAACAGCCTTCTTAAATCTCACGTTCATTGAGATTGGTCTCGAAATCTTCCACAATTTTAGTGCGTTAATTTTCTGCGTTGTAGGCCTCATGGATGAAAATCGATCCAATAATATGCTGCCGATTTGTGGCACACCATATCCTGTTATTATGATCGTGTAGAAGCACGATTTGTTCTGGGTGATTTATCAAAAAACAATATTGTTACATAAATGTTGTTAATTTTAGACTGGGCAAACTTGGAGTTATGGAGACGAACTGCTCGACTAAGCGGGGTGTTTCGAGCCGTGAGCGGAGCGTGAAATGACATTAGTAGAGGAATAAGGTGGAACTGAATTTTTAAAAGTGGGAAATATAAAATGAAGATAAGTTTGGAATTCAAGTGGGAAAATCGGGGAAAAGGCTAGTTTACAGTAAGTGTAATTAGGAATTGGGGTAATTTATGAAGGGAGATGTTCCGTAAAGTTCCAAATTCTTTGAAATAATTTAATAAAACACCAGGTCAAAAACTGATAGAGAATCTGCCACCTGAATGACTGCCCTAAGTACAGATAAGAGGTAACTGACTTATTTTTCTTTACTTGTGAGAGTTGCCAATGATGCAGACAGATGAAAACGCCATGTTATTCATACATTGTCCGACTCGTTGGCTGAATGGTCAGCGTACTGGCCTTCGGTTCAGAGGGTCCCGGGTTCGATTCCAGGCCGGGTCGGGGATTTTAACCTTAATTGGTTAACTCCAATGGCCCGGGGGCTGGGTGTTTGTGCTGTCCCCAACATCCCTGCAACTCACACACCACGCATAACACTATCCTCCACCACAATAACACGCAGTTACCTACACATGGCAGATGCCGCCCACCCTCATCGGAGGGTCTGGCTTACAAGGGCTGCACTCGGCTAGAAATAGCCACACGAAATTATTATTATTCATACATTTTCTGTATACTGCACTGCAGAGTTCATTTTGGGACACCCTGTATTAATATAAGTGTGTCAAATAATAATATTATACACTCTTTATACATGAGAGTTATTCAATAATTTAAGTTCCAGATGTCGGTCGAATTGGAGAGTAGCGTGTGTCATTGTCCGAATACAGTACATGTCCACAGTGCCTGCGACCACATCTGTCTGTGTACTGGTAAGAGGTATATCGTAGTATCCTGGTGAAATGGCGTATCAAGAAGAAGCGTATTGCGAAACTCAAGTACGCTGAACGATAGTCTCTTTACGGACAAAACGTCACAATTGCACTAAGATTCACCGTGAAGTGTACGGACTAAATACAATGCCACGTCCATCCGTTATTATTATTATTATTATTATTATTATTATTATTATTATTATTATTATTATTATTATTAACGAAAGAGCACGTGAAATTCTTTACCTTATAGGCAGTATTTTCTATTTCAAGCTTGTAGAATAATCATGAACGTTTATTGAAAAAGAGCCTCCTCCTTGATTGTTCAATCCGTAGATTGTTTTACCAACTTAAGATTAACAAGCAATGACGATGATAATATCTGTTGTTTGAAGGGGCTTGAAAGAATAATCTATCCTAAAATTACATAGTAACATTTTTCTAACCGTTATCCTGTCTCTCCGACTAATCTTGAACATTGTTCTGTAGCACTATGCTCGAATGTGGTTAATCACTTTCTTTCCCACTGTCTAGGATTTACACCCATATAGGGAAAAACTCCACACACATCTTTTTAACAATCTTTTTTCTTGTAGCCCAGCTGATGCTATTTGTGGTAAAGATACAGCTTTTGCTTGACTGACCTTACTTCCTATTTCCTTATTACTACTTCCATCTTTGTTACCTTGCTTCCCTGGCATGTCATCTAAAGTTTCTCCTTTCATTTTGATTTTTTACTTTTGAATCTTCTTCCCTGTCACATTTCCTGTTTACTGTTCTTCACATTATATTCTTCTTCCATGATTTCTTCCATCTTTTCTAGCAAGTACTCAAATTCTGTCACTTTTGCAATGCCATCTACAAATCGAATCGTATTTATCGTATTATTCTGGATATAAGGTTTTCGCAAAATGAGGTGGAAATTTAGAACAATATTGACGCCATTGGACCACTTTGTTCTACTGAACATTCCTATTCGCAGTGACTCTAGAGAAAGCAACTTTGATTGTATCTGGCAACGTATTTGTATGTGTGCGTGTGTATGGTTTTGACGTGTTTCCAATACTCGATAACATGTCATATTGGAACATTTTTATATCTCGACTGAACAGGGAGAGAGAGAGAGTGAGAGAGCGAGAGAGAGATGGACAAAGTCAGTAACGAAATCACCAAAGTGGGTTATCGATGTTCATCAATGAAGTGAACCCCGCACCCCACCCACCCAACCTACCGGTGAAATTGATGGGTCTGACTTTGACGGCGAGACCAGGTCATTGACCGAAACTGGAGTTACAATTAAATATCATTTAATGGATGTTAATACATGAATAGTCACCAGATGGCGCATAACATCTCAATTGGCTGTCATTGTTTTCTGCAAAGTGGCCAAATGAGATATTATAATTATTGTATTTTATTGTCCTTTAAAATGTAAAACCTCTCTTGTTTTTGTTCATACTGACTTCGTTCGAATGTAAAGCATTGCTTAGACACTTAATTCCTATGCCGAGTGCTCCCAGTCTGGATTACAGTCGTGTATGTAGGCATGATTTCTTCTTCTTCTTCTCCTTTACTTCACTATGATGTTCTTTTTTAATGTTACGAAGATCCTGTACAGAAAGGAAAATCTATCTATCTATCTATCTATCTATCTATCTATCTATCTATCTATCTATCTATCTATCTATCTATCTATCTATCTATCTATCTATCTATCTATCTCCATTTAAAGCTATCACTCAGGTGACAGTTTCCCTATCGATCGTTTACCGAACTTTTCTTACATCTTTTCAAAGTACTCGGAAATGTATGAAGCATTTTCGTTGATAAATTATTCCAATCCGTAATTCCTGTTCGTATAAATGAATATTTGCCCCGATCTGTCTTCTTGAATTCCAACTCTATCTTCTTATTATGGTTTTTCCTACTTTTAAAAGCTCCACTCAAGCTTATTGGACTAATAATGTCACTCCACTGACAGCTCGGAACACCCCACTTAGTCGAGCAGCTCGTCTCCTTACCCCCAAGTCTTCCCGGCCAATACATTCTTGTAACACTAGTTCTTTATCCAAAATTACCCAGAATAATTCGTGCTCCTTTCCTTTGTATATTGTCCATTTCTCCTATCAAATAGTCCTGATCATGGTTTAATACATTGGAATTATACCATAATTTAGATATTTTCACAGACTTAGGTCCTCTAATTTTTAAAATTCGCTTTCCGTCGCATCCATAGGTCTTAAGCGACAATGGGACATAAAAGTGTTAGGATTAGGGGAAATAGACGATGGCTTTGATTACGTCACAACCGCAGCATTTCCCTGGCGTGAAAATGGGAAACCTCGTTGAACCCTCTTGAGGGCTTCAACGCAAGTTGGCCGTGCGGTTAGGGTCGCGCAGCTGTGATCTTACACTCGGACGATAATGGGTTCGATCCCCACTGTTTGTAGCTCTGAAAGTGATTCCCCGTCGTTTCCCATTTTCAAACCAGACAAATGCTTGAGCTGTATCTGAATTAAGGCCACGACCGCTTATTTCCCAGTTCTAGCCCTTTCCTATCCCATTGTCGCGAAAAGGCATATCTGTGTCGGTGCTACGTAAAACAAATCATTATTATTATTATTATTATTATTATTATTATTATTATTATTATTATTATTATTATTATTATTATTATCTTCAATCTTTGCCGTCTCCTTTTTCTTTTCTGTTAAATACTCCATACTTTCTTCGTATTTTCTTCTCTCATCAGACAACTTTACTTCACCTTTCTTCTCCCTTTCACCTTGGAAGGGACTGCCTGGCCGAAGTGGTAAAGACGTTCTCGGTTCAACTGGAAGAACGTGGGTTCGATTCCCCATCAGAAAGTAAAAAAAAATCAATTCAATCTCAACTTCCGGAGATGCACATGCCCTGAGGTTCAAAAATGAGTAACACTTTAATTCCTGGGAGCAAAGTGCCAAGGATGGGGTGAGGGTACAACTAGGGAGGAGGACCAGTACCTCGCCAAGGCGACCTCACCTACTATTCTGAACAGGGCCTTTCTGGGGATGGGAAGATAGGAAAGGATTGACAAGAAAGAGGGAAGGAAGTGGCCATGGCCTTGAGTTAGGTACCATCCCAGCATTTGCCTGGAGGAGAAGTGAGAAACAACGGAAAACCACTTCAAGGATGACTAAGGTGGAAATCGAACCTCTCTCTACTCAGTTGATCTCCCGAGGTTGAGAGAACCCGGTTCCAGCCCTCGTAGTACTTTTCAAATTTCGTGCCAGAGCCGGGAATCGAACCCGGGCCTCTGGGTGTCGCAGCTAATCACACTAACCACTACACAGAGGCGGGCATTTTTATTATTATTGTCACAAATTTTGGAAATCCTTTTGGTAGGAACAAGGATACATTTTGTTCGTAGTTGTACTCCTTCGAGTGTACGAAATTCCCCGTAAATGCAGCAAGGTATACATTGGTCGAACTTACCGCTCCACTGAATAAAATGGTGCTATGCCAATGTCGAAATCCATTAAATATTATATTTTCTTTGAATTGGCTCACAAGGGGTGACTTGCACGCACTGTACTGCACTGTGTCCTATATGTAATGAATACCACAGTTTTTTTTTTTTTTTTTTGCTAGTTGCTTTACGTCGCGCCGACTCAGATAGGTCTTATGGCGACGATTATATACCACAGTTTATTTGGAAATCCATGGTTTTTCGAAATGGAGTTTTAATATTTGGTGTTAACCTACACATCTGTAGATGTCTGAGTGTAACGAAATGATGATGTGCTGTCGTTGAAATCCATGGTCTCGTGCGTGGAATGAAATGATGTGATGACATCCATATGCATGGCCCTCTGCAGCTGTGTCGATATTCATTTCAAGGCCTTCTGAGGGATCTGAAACGCTGTGGTGAAGATTACAATGTGCATAGTCTCTTGAGTGACGTGAAATTCTCTTGATTTGACTTGCTAACTCCAGGTTACCTGAGTTAAGGTGTTCTGTCGCACTGGCGTATTCACGCTCAGTTTAATTTTCTACTTCTCCTGTGGTCGACACCAATATTGATCACCAGCCACTTATCATCAAATTCACCTTCCGCATCACCTCTCGTGCATGACTTCACCACCCTCTGCAATTTATTTCTTTGGCACATCCTTCTGATGCTTCGCACTAAGAACTCTGGTGTCTTGGTTTGTTCTGTCTCCAAATACATACGCTGCATAACCATGACTCGTATTCTTACGAATGTCTTTTCCTCTTCCTAACAGGTCATCATATAAACAAGGTATAAAATGTAGTTTTCCGCCTTCTTACTCTGACTGGAGGAGTGAGGGCTCTACTTCTTCATATTCAGGGCTGCCGATAGTGGGATTCGAACCTACTATCTTCCGGATGTGAGCCCTGAAGATGGTTTTCCGTGGTTTCCCATTTTCACACCAGGCAAATGCTGGGGCTGTACCTTAATTAAGGCCACGGCCGCTTCCTTCCAACTCCTAGGCCTTTCCCATCCCATCGTCGCCATAAGACCTATCTGTGTCGGTGCGACGTGCGACTTCTTTAACCACGTGGCACTGTGAACTGTCAAACATCACATTCGCTCCCGCGCGAGAAAATGTGTAACGCAAGTGACATCAAACAATGAAATGAAATGGCGTATGGCTTTCAGTGCAGGGAGATCCCAGGACAGGTTCGGCTCGCCAAGTGCAGGTCTTTTGAATTGACTCCGTAGGCGACCTGCGCGTCGTGATGAGGATGAAATGATGATGAAGACAACACATACACCCAGCCCCCGTGCCATTGGAATTAACCAATTAAGGTTAAAATCCCCGACCCTGCCGGGAATCGAACCCGGGACGCCTGTGACCAAAGGCCAGCACGCTAACCATTTAGCCATGGAGACGTCACAGTATGTTTCATCTTGAGAGATCCACAGACTGTATATTTTTATAAATAGACTGTTGAAATAGAAGGCACTAGTTTAAGATACGTAGTGTAGTACACGACCAACTGGATCTATGCTACAGCAAATCGGCCATGGTAGTACTAACATTCAAATCAATGGTTTCCCTGTTACTGTACACTAGGGTTGCTACTTTTTAATATAAGAAATAAGGTACATTTTCATAAAAATACGGGGTTTTTCACAAAAATAAGGGGCAGTTAATAAATACTTGAAAATCAAACGTTAGATACCAATTTCAGATTATAATTAGCTTCGTTAACAGAATAAGATAGTTATTGAAATTCGTAAAGAAACTAACTTACACCCTGTTAGCAGTACATGCAGTACAATGATCAGGGATGACAAAACATGCAGGAAAACATTATTAAAACTGCCTTATTTTCGCCATCTGTTTTTCACATTTGACTTAGCTGACTTTAAAATTGCACTATTTTACTGTGTCATGCCATGCAACTCTCTACAAGACATGTTTATGTTTCCAGTAATTAGTAGTTCACTTTTAATCAGATCTACTGAACACCTGTTTCTGCTGTCTGACCACTTGTTAGACATTAGGGAGAAAATGCATTCAACAAATGCATTTGTCCGAGGAACAGTCATTACAAAAGACACAAGCTTTTCTAACTCTAATAGTTTCTGTTGTCCTTTATGACTAGTAAACACCGACAACCACTTGTTCAAAGCTTCTTTTGTATTTAAAAAAATACTGGCAGGAATGTTCCCAACAAGACAAAACTCTCCTCCATATCAATTATTTCAGTTAATTGGAGGGATTGATAACTTCACAGTTTACGTAAATTTAGTCTCAAACAGCATGAACAATCACGTTGGAAAATGGGAATTGTGCGGAGGAAGACGAGGTAAATAACCCAGCATGCTCAGTTTTACCAGCAAATGAGGAAAAATCACAAGATTTCCTTCTTCTGAGGTTCAAAAGAGAAAAACATGAAGCTAGTTTGAACTTTAATGGCTTTCAAATCAAATACGGATATTAGAATATTTAGAGACGTGTAAAGATAAATGCTCGTTTTTACGGGACAACAGTTCATAATATGGGACGCAAAATTTTCACCTCAAATACGGGATGTCCCGTACAATACGGAACAGATGGCAATCCTATTGTACACACTGTAGAAATAATGTGTATATCCGGAGTCTCCTGGCAGTCATCTGAAATTAGCAACCGTTGATGGATGGGCATTACCGAGGGACATATTCATGATCATTTTGAATTCTTGGGATGGGAAAAGATTTTTTGACATAGGTGGGGGTCATCAGAAAATTTGTGCCAAAAAAATTAACGATACAAAATTTGCGACGCGATGTTACCTAACTACCGTGCAGGCTGTGATGTGAAGTATTCATGGATGACCATGACTGAAAGATCAAAGATGGATCATCTCCTCACACTCTAAAGAATTGATTATTTAATTGGTGATAGTTCCATAGGCCCTCAGTCACTTTCCTCCTTTTAAAGCATTGAATCCTACAGTTGTCATATATATTATTTCCCTTTTGTGGCGCTCACAAGCAACCGATCGTGACAAATAAGCATTAGAAAGAAAGAAAATAGACGTTAGCAGTGACGAATTGCACTCTCATTTCATAGATATCGATAATTACTTTAAAAAATGAGTTAAAAAATTGTACGAAGTGTGCGATTTGCAAATACTGTTGCTGAAGGAAAATAACGCGCAATCATTGTTATCCACTTCACATTTTTCCCTCTGGGACGCCTGTTTTTATATCATTATAATATGCTGTAATTATCAGTTAAGAAAAGAATGGTAGTAAAATTTAAAAAATTACTTCCGGAACATTCGTCAGTATAATAACGCACTTGCATTTGCTTCCGTTCAAGTGGATACCATAAATGTTAAAAAATCAAAGATTACTTTAAGTGGTAAGTAAGACTGTCTAATATTGTACTGATTTGTGTATTCCTTAGTTCATCAGGTGGCTACTCCCCCACGTACGTTATGAACATGCATTTCTCGCACGGGTCCCCTAGTCGGCTCCAAATCCTCTCTCTCTCTCTCTCTCTCTCGAAACTGATTCGTTAGATGTAAATAAGTTAATCGTTAGCAATTTGAGTTTTATCTGTTGAAAGACGTGTTTATGAACATTTAGACCACGTGGTGCCCGTGATCGTTAAGACGTAAACTATGTATGATCTGACACTGTGGTTAGCTGGTTCGAATCCCGTTGGTCGAAAATATTTCTCTAGATTGGCTGCCAAAAGCCTGGATCCAGTTGCAAATCTCTTCGCAGTGTTCATATAGAGTGACGGCGTATGAATCCGTTGATGGTTATTCGTCCGTCGGATGGAGACGTTAAGCCTTGAGCTTTGGGGCTATTCGACAGAAGTAGGCTATGTGCCAGCCCCAAGTTTCACCCTGTGACTTCCTACTATCGTATCACGCCATACGTTTCTTCTTGTTAATTCTTGTGATGAGGATGATATCAGGAAGGGTATCCGATGGTAGAAAATCGCTGCGAAAATTCATCTCATTTCATTTTGGACCGCGAAGAGAAAAGGGACAAAGTTTGAACATATATATTTATGATCATTTGTTTTTTCCAAAACGAAATTTCACGCAATTTTTTTGCTTCAGAAGGGGCCTTTGTAGGTTATTCGAACTGACATGTATAGAAGATCTACATGTCATTGAGGATCAGACCCTTCATATAATGAATTATAATACTCAATATGGCACTCGCACCTGTTTACCAACCCAGAAGAACTGACCACTTCAGGTTTAAGTCCCCAAATCTCTCTCGAATCGAACTCGGCTCCCTTTGGACCAAAAGAGCCTGTTGTGTCCGAAACTATGAGGGTAAGACAACAAGTATCTGAAATATTGCTCTAATTGTCTTTAGTCTGGATTTATGGCTTTGTGTTCTCACCAGCCGCTAGATGGCACCGTTGTCTACGTCTGTGGTAGGTTTCAGCGTTATCAGATCAGTTCAGGTTATGCTGTTGCGATGTAAAGATGGCCGCGCTACTCTCTGTTTGCACCAGGGAGAACAGCACTGACACAGATATGTCCTACGGCGACGATGGGACAGGAAAGGGCTAGGAGTGGTAAGGAAGCGTCCGTGGCATTAAGGTTCAGCCCCAGCATTTGCTTGGTGTGAAAATGGGAAACCATGGAAAACCATCTTGAGGGCGGCCGACATTGGGCTTCGAACCCACTATCTCCCGAATACTGGATACTGGCCGCACCTAAGCGACTGAAGCTATCGAGCTCGGTAAAGGTAGACTTAACGGGCCTGTCTTTATACTAGCACATAATGAAAACCCCATCAAAGTGAACTAAGCTAATCCAAACCAGTGGCTGTGCGGTTAGTTGCGCGCAGCTGTGAGCTTGCATTTTGGGAGATAGTGGCTTCGAACTCCACTGTTGGCAGACCTGAAGATAGTTTTCAGTGGTTTCCCATTCTCACGGCAGTCAAGTGCTGAGGCCGTATGGACGCTTATCCCATCGTCACCATAAGACAGGCGTACATAAAGCAACTTGTTAAAAAGCTAGACCCTTTATGATTTATGAGCCAATTATCTATGAGCGATATTCTCGTCTAATCGATATTATTATCCTAATGCTGGGCTTTCCAAACTGACTTGGCGAATGATGTGACGTTAGATTTCAGAATTAAATGATTCATACTATTCGTCATAGTTCATATTTTTATTTCGTTGATACATAACCATGGTTCATATTATTGGTGTTTCAATCATGATTGCTTTGTTCCGCGGGATGTAGACTATCTATTTCCTATTCAAACAGCACAATGGTAATTCCAGTCAATCAGACGCACCTTTGGCACTATCAATACGGATTTATAAACAAATAAATAACGTAGAGCGGAGCGTAAAAACCTGCGACTCAATAAAATTTAATTATTCCTCCCTTCACCTTTTCTATTATAAATCATGAATTGTTATTTTACAAACAATTGTCCCTCTATCTCGCTCCGTCGTCCGTTAAGCCATTTGCACCTGCTCTCGTTTAGAAAGTCGATATGAAACAATTATGAAAGCATATAATACTCTGCATCACGAGCCGATAGTTTGCAATTTGCCACAACAGGGGTGTCAAAACCAGGGTTCAGTACATACAAAAACCTTGCTTCTATGGAATTAATATTATTTTTATATTAGGATATGCATTTTTGCTGCAGATGTGTTAACGATAGAAAGAACGTTCAAAATACAGTAGAAGAAGAAAGATAAAATATATACAGTATATATTACCATGGTATCCACAAGGATCAGGCATAGGCCCAATTTTAAGATGAGATTGATAATATTTTCTGAAACAATATAAGTTTTAAAAATAAATCATTAATCAGTTTAAGTATGTGTAGTAAAATATTTAAAACTAAAATACGTATGTGATAGTACTTGTACGTCCTTAGTAATTTCTTGAAAGGAAGCAATTTATATACCTGTACAATACAAGGGCTGGGAGCGGAACACGTTCAATTTGACAATCCCAAGGGAAATGACAATGGAACTATATTATATTTGTTTCGTGCTCCATGTTATTCAGTACTTCTTGTGATTAGAGATTAGAAGCATGTATTTGAATCATTCGTACCTTGAGTTAAATAAATCAAACTTCCTACATATACGCGGAATAAAAGATTGGGTGAGTGCATTGCAGTTAATTTTTCCCAAGGATCAAATTCCAGGGGCGATATTAATCTTTGTGAACTTAGTCTCTTACCTTATTATATGAATATTTAAACTCTTCTTCTTCTTGTTCTTCTTCCGCTTTTCCCACACCTTGTGTAGTCGTGGGAGGGAACTTGGTTGCACATGTGGATTTGGCCCTGTTTTATGACCCGATGCCCTTCCTGACGGTAAGCCTATATGGATGGAGGCAATCACTATTGCTTGTTTCTCTGGTGGCCGGTAGTGTGGTGAGTTGTCTGAATACGAAGAGGAGAGTGTTGGGACAAACACAACCACCAGTGCACGAGGCAGAGGAATTAATCACATGTGATTAAGAATCCAAGACCCGGCCGGCAATCGAATGCGGGACCCTCTGCATCGAAGGGATCATTGTGTTCCATTCAGCCAAAGAGTCGGACCATGAATATTTCAACTCTGTTGGATTTCAAACTTCTAAAGGGGCTTTGAAGATCGCCCTACAGCCATTGCATAAGAACTGTATTTCAAATAGGCTATTGAGAATTGATGATATTTGTCTCTGTCGTCTAAACAAGGCTATTATTAAACAGGACATGTGAAATATTGTCCGCCTCTTTTTGGTGTAGTGGTTAGTGCGATTAGCTGTCACCTTCGAAGATCTGCGTTCGATTCCGGACTCTGATAGGACATTGAAACGTGGTACGAGGACTGGAACGGGGAGGTCAAATAAGGAGAGGGGGTCCGATTACCTCAGCCATTCTCGAAGTGGTTTTCCGTGGTTTCCCACTTCCCCTCCAGACGAATGCCGGAATGGTACCTAACTTATGGCCACGGCCGCTTCCTTCCTTCTTCTTTGTCTATCCTTTCCAATCGCCCCATTCCCCCACAAGGCCTCTGTTCAGCATAGAAGTTGAGGCAGCCTGGGCGAGGTACTGATCCTCCTCCTCAGGTGTATCCCCCTACCCAATGTTTCACGCTCCAGGACACTGCCCTTGAGGAGGTAATTGGTGGGATACCTCGTTGAGCCCGTGGGAAAAACCAACCCTAGAAGGTAACGTATTGAGAAGAAGAAGAAGAAGAAGAAGAAGAAGAAGAAATCGCTGGTATAATCGTTTAACATTATTAAAAATCCCAGTAACAGTCGTCTCACTTTGTAATCGCCTCGCAGATTTTCATATTGGGAAGTAATAATCGAAAGTCTCGAATTCCCGTAAAACTGCCGGACTTGTGCTCTATAGTAACAACGTGTAGATTTACGACAAACTGCTTACTTACTTACTTACTTTCTTACTTACTTAATTACTTACTTGTAATTAAGACTAAAGATAAATTGACACGAAAATAGATGTTTCAGATGTTTTAATAAACACTGTACCCTAGGCCAAGTCTCTGAATTGCCTCGAGTTATTAGCACATGACGAAGAATTGTTCGAGAAAATACGGAGGTCATCGAGTTTTAAAACTGGATTATTTATTATTTCATTAAAGAATCGGAGATGTCAAAATAATGAAGGCAAATGAGTAGTGGAGTTGAGCATACTTAAAATTATTGGAGATTGAGGCACGATAAGATATGAAACGGAAATGACTTAGAGAGTTTAAAGAAACTTGCTATGTTCGACTATTTGTCCACTTCTGTTCTGGAGCTTAGCCAGTGTGGGTGGTAGAAGATATTCATTGTATTCTCTGCCTGTCGTGAAAGGGCTTTCGGTTTGGGAGCCAGGTTGACAACTACGGACACTTTCACTTACCAAGTTCCCTACTTTCCTGTTTGTCCTCCTATGATCGACTATCATTCTTTACCAGCCCCGACGGTATTAGATTTGCTTGAGAACCCTTTCATTTCTATGCTTTCCATGTCCTGGGATTTGTTCATTAGTTGCATGGCCCCTTAATACGATAATTACGACCATTCCTCCTCACCCTATCACCATTTTAGAAAGGTTCTTCAAGGCCGCACAACGCTCTCGCTTAAGAAGTTGCATAATCATTAGGGGCACGGCCGTTTAAAAACCCTACTATTTATGCAACTCTTCCTACTAAACTTACCCGCGGCTAGAAACAGCCTCCTACATGTTGAAATCTAACTTATTAATGCATTGAAATTCGCTCCCTAATCATTAGATTGGGCCGATGACCTAGATGCTGGGCCCCTTTCAACAACAAGCAATCATTAGATTATACTACTGCTACTACTACTACCTTTCTTCATCTCATTGTTGTTATTTTTTGTTTGCTGGGGCTACCTTGGTTCATTTTGAGTTTTGACTCGGGGGGGGGGGGTTTATGGCCGCGGCATTTCCATTTACCAGTTGGTACTTTTAGTTGAAAATTCACCGCACGGTATTGGTATTTGAACCTCGGACATCTAAGTGGATATCCTGTTGTGAGGTCACTTTACCAGTATCATACAACAACAACAACAATAGGAGTTGTGCAGGCTGCCGAAGCCTGTCCCACTACTCTGGGGCATTGATTAATGACTGAGAGATGAAATGAAATAATATTGGAGAGTGTTACTGGAATGAAAAATGGCAGAGGAAGCCACCGCTTTGTAGCACAAATCGCGCATGAACTGACCGGGATTTGAACCGTAGAACCCAGCGGTGTAATTTTATAATAATTTTATATGATTCATATCGTATCGGTCAACTTCGGACCACGTCATTTCAACTGGCTACTTCTGACTTTCATGTCTGCCGAGTACTTTCGCATACGTTCTCCGTGTCGTTCTTTCCTCTCCTAGCGCCCATGTCTTTCCATTTCTTAATTTTGGCTCGTCTCGGAAACCTTTGAACGCTCGAAGTTTCTTTTTAAGTGGGACACGCTCCTGGATGTCATTATGTGTGATTTATACTTCTTCAAGGTCTCTGTCTCTATCCACCTCAATGGACCAATCCCCTTTGGATTTCTTCTGATGAAAGAAGTCTTGTTGGGTGCATTAGTGTCACATGCCTGTAAAATATAATTATTCTTTTCCGGGCGTTATTGGTCGTCTTCTCTACTCCCCACTGTCTTCGACGGGAACTAAGATCTTTTTGGAAATCTTCCTTTCTTTTTCCTCCACTTTCTCGATCACGTCATGTTACGTCATGATTATAATTAATTATATTGTAAATATGAGAGGTGTGGATTATAAAAATCGTATTCATCAAAACATGTTCCACATACGGAAGTGACTGTAGTTAACTAAATTTTAATCAGATAATTATATGCTGTAATTAAAATGGACCGCTGTGTCGTAATGTCAAGTGCTTCCAACGAATATTTGTCACGAACAGGCCCGATCAAAGTGTCAGCCGGTTGTACATTGATCACGTCATAAAAAAAGAAGGCCTACTAAACGCGTAATGAGTCCAAAAAAGGGAAATAAAAATTCACTCCACATTCCCACATCAGAAACACCGAGTTAAAACTATTTATTGATGTGCATATCGTTACACGTTGCTCAAATGATCACTGATCACGTGTCTAATAATTATATTACCTGACAGTTGATTAATTCAACTTCATTATGAATTTTTTTGTCGATCGCTCCGCCCTACAAAGTATTGTGTTACCTTTTTTAAATTTCAAATGAGTAGAATATCTCCATTTCCAATAATAACACTTGGAATAAAGCCCTAGAGTAGCATTAATACTATAACCTCATATCTGTTTCTTTATTATTATTATTATTATTATTATTATTATTATTATTATTATTATTATTATTATTATTATTATTTCTTGTATACCTGAGAGGTGTGGATATGAATTATATATGCCAGAAGATGTCATGTTGGCTCTGAGACCCAGGTTGATCTGCAATGTCAAACCCAAGGGTGTTTAGGGGTTTTAGTAAGGATGTAAAGGAGAGGGCATATAAGTCTCTGGTAAGACCCCCAACTAGAGTATGGTTCCAGTGTATGGGGTCCTCACCAGGATTACCTGATTCAAGAATAGGAAAAAATCCGAAGAAAAGCAGCTCGATTTGTTCTGAGCGATTTCCGACAAAAGAGTAGCGTTACAAAAATGTTGCAAAGTTTGGGTTGGGAAGAATTGAGAGAAAGAAAAAGAGCTGCTCGACTAAGTGGTATGTTCCGAGCTGTCAGTGGAGAGATGGCGTGGAATGACATTAGTAGACGAATAATTTTGAGTGGCGTTTATAAAAGTAGGAAAGATCACAATATGAAGATAAAGTTGGAATTCAAGAGGACAAACTGGGGCAAATATTCATTTATAGGAAGGGGAGTTAGGGATTGGAATAACTTACCAAGGGAGACGTTCAATAAATTTCCAATTTCTTTGAAATCATTTAGGAAAAGGCTAGGAAAACAACAGATAGGGAATCTGCCACCTGGGCGACTGCCCTAAATGCAGATCAGTATTGATTGATTGATTGATTGATTGAACGATCGGCTGCCGCAATACGGTCTGCGTCTCAAGCAATCGGAACAATTCAGGTAAACGGTGAGGACCTGCCGCGAGTGACTAGATTTAATTAGGCATTCTGTAGATCTACGAAACATAAACATGACTGTCTATTCCTCTTGTAGAATATTTCAGTTAGGTAAGCGCATACTGAAAATATGGTCCTGACAACCCCTCTGTGGTCTGTAAACACACTGGCGTTCTTTATTTATTTCCAATTTGTTTTACGTCGCACCGACACAGACAGGTCTTATGGCGACGATGGGATAGGAAAAGCCTAGGAGTGAGAAGGAAGCGGTCGTGGCCTTATTTAAGGGAGAGCCCCAGCATTTGCTTGGTGTGAAAATGGGAAACCACGGAAAAACATATTCAGGGCTGCCGACAGTGTGGTTCCAACCCACTGTCTCCCGGATGCAGGCTCACAGCTGCGCGCCCCTAACCGCACGGCCAACTCGCCCGCTAATGGCGTACTTACTCTCAGTCACTGACTACATAACATTTCCAAAATACCGTTGAAAATCTTGCCTGATTTCAGGAGCACACAAAGTAGTTACAGACAATATTTTGTCCTTTTTTGTGCTCAAATTTATTTCATTATTTTTCTATGGGTTTTCTTCATCTCTTTGGTGTCCGGCTCCATGGCTAAATGGTTAGCGTGCTGGCCTTTGGGAACAGGAGACCCGGGTTCGGGAATTTTAACCATCATTGATTTATTTCGCTGTTACTGGGGTGTATGTGTCGTCTTCATCATCATTCTATTCTCATCACGACGCGCAGGTTGCCTACGGGAGTCAAATCAAAAGACATGCACCTGGCGAGCCGAACAAATCCTCGGGCACTCCCGGCGCTAAAAGCCATACGCCATTTCATTTCATCTCTTTGGTCCTTGTTCTTCCGATACTTTTTTTTTTTTTTTACAAATTGCTTTACGCCACACCGACACAGACAAGGCTTATGGCGACGATGGGACAGGAAAGGGCTAGGAGTGGGAAGGAAGTGACCGTGGCCTTAATTAAGGCTTACCCCAGCATTTACCTGGTGTGAAAATTGGAGACCACCGGGCGAGTTGGCCGTGCGCGTAGAGGCACGCGGCTGTGAGCTTGCATCCGGGAGATAGGTGGGTTCGAATCCCACTGTCGGCAGCCCTGAAGATGGTTTTCCGTGGTTTCCCATTTTCATACCAGGCAAATGCTGGGGCTGTACCTTAATTAAGGCTACGGCCGCTTCCTTCCAACTCCTAGACCTATCCTATCCCATCGTCGCCATAAGATCTATCTGTGTCGGTGCGACGTAAAGCCACTAGCAAAAAAATAAAATAAAACTGGAGACCACATGGAAAACCATCTTCAGAACTGCCGCCAGTGGGTTTTGAAGCCACAATCTCCCAAATGCGTGCTGATAGCTACATGACTCAAACCGAGCAGCCACTTGCTCGATGGTCCTTTTCTTCTTCTTAATTCTCAATCCGAAAATTGGTTGGCAGCAATTCTTTTCCTCCATTCCTCCCTTTCATCTGTTAATCTCTTCATTTCATACAATGGCCTGCTCGTACACCTTCTCTGATCTGTCTAGAGTATTTCAATCTACTTCTCTTGCCTTGAATTATTCCTTACATGACATTGACTATAAAACTATTATGCTTGTAGAGATGGCCAATTAATTGACCCCTTTTATTTCTTATTGTTCATAGTAAAGATCTAATTCACCTCTTCTGCGAAGAATTTCTTCATTTGTGAGTTTTGCTGCCCATGAGATCTCTTCCATCCTCCTCGAGCACCACATGTCAAATGATTCAAGACGTTTCTTATCGCAAGCATCAGTAGTTTACGTTTCTGAGGCATACAAGGCCACTCTCGAGCCACAGCACTTACAAATATCCTTTTAGTCTCCACATTCAGATTCATTTATGTAAGCAGTACACTTTTCTTTATTAAGCGACCTTTGTCTGTATGTAGGCTGAACTTTTTGCATCTGAAGTGGGTTTACTGCCGCTGACTCTCTCCACAGACTTGTCCTCTTGGTCAAGTCACCAATTAAGAATTTTGAATCTATAAATTCATTCATTCTTTCTCAATCTGTTCACTGCCCACGGTTAGTTTTCACCTTGGAGTCATCGAAGGACCCCTCCTCTAGTGCCTCAAGGGGAGTATCTCGGAGCGTGAAACTTTTGGGTCGGAGATACAACTGGAGAGGCGGACCAGTACCTCATTCAGATGGTCTCACCTGCTATTCTGAACAGAGGTGTTTCGAGGAATGGGAAGATTGGAAGAGATAGACAAGGAAGAGGGAAGGAAGCTGCCGTGGCTTTAAGTTAGGCACCATCCCGGCATTTGCCTGGAGGAGAAGTGGAAAACCGTGGAAAACCACTTTGAGGATGGCTGAGGAGGAAATCGAACATCCCTCTACTCACTTGACCTCCCGAGGCAGAGTGGACCCCGTTCCAGCCCTCGTACCACTTTTGAAATTTCGTGGCAGCGTCGTGAATCGAATCCGAGTCTACGGGGGTGGCAGCTAATCACACTATGCATTACACAACAGAGGAGAACATCTGTACATCTTTTGTTTTTAATATATCTATCCTTTTTGATTTCTAATTTAAGGTTACTTTGGATTTCTAAGATCCATTTCCTAGTGTCTGTTTTGCCTTACACGTGTGTTATTATTTTCGTTTTACCGCACAGAAATTTGATAACTCGGCTGAGCGAAGCTTTTACTAGCTCTTCTTTTAAACAATGAACTCCTTCAAGCGGACCGTAGGAGAAAGCATGTCAGAGCCAACACAGGGCGATGTTTACAATGTTATCAGGGTGAAACACGAGTCTTCTTGCCTTATCTCTTCGGCGGATTGAGTCCAAACATACAGCGCCAGAATATGTAAATGCAATGATAATGGAGTCTTCCGTGATAAGGCACGCATCGCCGCCTCGACCGCACAATTACATGTTCACGGCTGTGTGCAGTGCACCTGGAGAACACATCAAGTTAGTGTCCAGAATGACGGCAAACATGAGTTATGATGATCAAATTTATTGCAGTGTTGTCCGAGTCCGTGGAATGGCTCAGGCTAGAATAATGCAGATATTGAAACTATAGGCCCCCACAGCTCTTCTTCTTCTTCTTCTTCTCTTGTTCTTCATCTTTCTTCTTCTTGTTTCGTCATGCCCATTCACAGAGCACGTTGAAACTTCTTCACTGCCTTAATGACGTCCTTCTTCCAAAATCTCTTCATTAACTCACTGTGTTGCCTCTTCCGTTCTTCAAACCTCTCTGTACCAGTCGTGCTACTACTTTTCACCATACATGTGTGTTTATTAACTGAGGTCCTGAAGACTTCGCGATTTCTCATGATGTCTTCCAAGATCTTCAGTTCATTCAGGTCTCGTCTTGTTTACTCTTGCTAATTTATTCTCTTGTTTTTGGAATTTATTACATTGAATAACCTTATTGCGAGTCTATTACTATCCATCCGAAAAATGTGTCCAAAAATGTTAAATGTCTCCTCAATACAATGACTATAGAGGTCTGCAGTTCGCCGTTTTATCCAAATTCATTTTTATTGTGTGAGAATGAAATTTTCCTAAGGATTTTATTCTGTATAGTGTCTCGAAAGCATACCTAGTTTGCTCCTTGTTCTTGGTAATGATCGTTAGGTCGTCTGCGAAAGCCAAGCATTTCACTTTGATTTTGTTTTGGTTTTTGATTATTATATATATACATCGTTTAGCCCTACTCAGGAGCACGGTTGAACTTGCTTAGCTGATGTGTTGACCTTCTTTTTCTCCCCAAATCTCTTCATCCTCTCGCTGAGCTGCTTCTTGATTCTTCTTCTTCTTCTTCTTTTCTTCTTCTTATTGTACATCCATGCATACGTAAGCAGACCATCATTATAGACTGTTACGCTTCTCGGTGTTCAGTCTGCAAACCTCTTTAAATTAACGAAAAATACCCTGTTTACAACTTACTTACAACTAAATCGTTAGAAACTGAGTCTAACCACCGGTGCCTTGTTCTCCCTCTACTTCTTTTACCCTCCATAGCCTCCATTCTCCTAGGCAAGCTGTTCTCCTTCATCCGACTCACAGGACCTCACTACAGAAGCCTGTTTATGCGTACAACTTGATCTATCCAGTTAGTTCTAACTTAGTTTGATCTCCTCATTCCGATGATCCTCCTGCCATTCTTCCCATATACATGATTAATAATTGTATTATATTGTGTCTCACTCTACCGATTCACTTTGAAAATGCGGTAGGATATCTGAAACAATGATAACTATAAAAGGTAAATTACTCGACAAGTTATAACTAAGTAGAAGCCTTTCACGCTTCCAAACCACAGTAGAATGGTCTACTTACCCTGGACAATATTATGACGTTTCGTAATATGAGAGTATACCAGCAATATGCAGCCATCTAACAGCGGAAGCGTAATCACATTCTGAAACGCGTACAGATGGCAGCGGAAGTATAGAATATAACACACGGGGAATATCCGGAGCAGGCGCTAACCGCATCTAGTCATAATTCATTGAGGTGATTTCAAACTGACTTGTGTCCAAGGGGGAAACAAAACTAGCGTAATGTTCATTTAACACCATACTGGGTAGCAGTGCACAGGGTCTTTCTTAAAATTATCATTAGTCTGTGGATAAATTATATTGAAACATTTTTGTAATATGTCTCACACATTGGGATAAACATATACCTGGGCATTCAAGAAATTTGAAATAAAAAAAGAGGTGTAGAAAGCGTCTGCTTTTTTGTTGTTGGTTTCTTGAGCTATTCTGTTGGCGCGTTATTTCTTAATTAACTTGCTGAACACTCCTGATCTCATTGTCTTTAGCTTCTGTGAGGGATGTTAGGAAGGGTCTGGTTTCGAGTTACTTCTGTTAGTTATTGTGGCTCGATTGGTATTAACCTGGCGCGGTGGAGTACGGGTAGCGTGCGTGCCTCTTGCCCGGAGGACTTGCGATCGATTACCGACTAGGTCAGGGAATTTTACTTAGATCTGAGGGCTGGTTCCTGGTCTACTCAGCCTGCGTGATTACAATTGCGGAACTATTTGACGGTGAGATAGCAACCCCGGTCTAGAAACCCAAGAATAACGACACCTCGTAATATACAGATCTTTGTGCTGAGCAGCCGTAGCTAAAGCACTTCGGGAGGTGTTGCGCCGTGGATTTCGGTTTGGCCTGATTAATGTTAAGTTCTTCCCCCACACCCAGCACAGACGTGTAATAATATGAATTGGTTTAACGATCCCTGTCATACGATCAACTTCACACGATCGACGGAACTTCCAGAAAGTTGACTGGGCGAAGTTTTTCAAGGGAACTGGGTAAGTGAATTCGCTGGATCCATCCATCTCATAAGAACTACCATCGGTTCATCGATACAGTAACAACAACACTTAAAAAGCGTATGCCAAGAGGATATCGAAAAGAATATATCCCAGAATGGAGGGATGAAAGTGAAACACTGTACCAACAATTCCAGCAAAGTAGTGACCAAGAGATAGCTACAGAACTTCTGACCAGCTTAGACTTATCTCGAAGGCAGAAATGGACAGATACATTTGAAAGTAAGGACTTTACCCACTCAAGCAGGATAGCATGGAGCCTTCGGAGGAGATTGGGAGGAAGTTGGTCATTATGTAGGAAACCTTAAGGAGTAACACTTGACCAAATTGCTCCCACATCAAGAGTGCCTCCCTACAAGAAACATACCGAACATATTAGACGACAGATTCGTGATGTGAAAATGACGTCTCCCTCATCTGAAGATGCACATCCCTTCAGAGTTTTAAGTCACCTGGTTTTGATGGCATCCATCTAGAATTTATGATTAATTTGGGAGGATATGCTAAGAAATGGTTGGCAGAGTTCTTCACTGACATCCTGATGACTGGTAAATTTGCATTGGAGTTCAAGAAGGCAAGGATAATTTCTATTCTGGAACCTGGCAAACCCAGCAACAAGGTACAAAGCTATCGACCCACCACCATTCTTAGCTGCTGATGCAAACTTTTTGAAAGGTTGATATACAAGAGGTCATAAAAGAATAAGTATAGCAATCCTAGAGCATATTTAAGTTGAACAGACAGGCTTCAGACAAGGGCGTAGTTGCCTGACCATGTATTGTCTCTTACATTCTTCATTGATGCAGGATATCAAATGAAGTTGAAAACATCTGTAGTATTTGTTGATCTTACTGCTGCCTTTGACACTGTACGGAGGGAAGATCTTATCTACAAATTTCTTCCTATCATACCATGAAGAGTGATGGCTCAACTGGTTAACAACATGTTAAGTGATCGGAAGTTCCAAGTAATCACTGGAAGAAAGATAAGCAAGGAGAGGAATCTAAACGACGGATTGCCCCAAGTATCAGTTCTCTCACCATTATTGTTCAACTTCTATCCGTATAATCTACCTGACACTTCATCCAGAAAATTCTGCTATGCCAACGGCTTGGCTCTAGCTGTACAAGATCAGATAATGGAGACGACTGGAGAGATTCTGACCAAAGACCTGTATTTAATGGAAAACTACTTCAAAATCTAGAAACTTCAACCCAGTGTGAGTAAAACAGAAGTGTCTTGTTTCCATTTAAATAATCGTTTGGCGAACGTGAAAGTGAATGCTAGTTTTAGAGGGAGAATTATTCGTCATAATTGGAATCCAAAATACCTTGGTGTCATCTTGGACCGTACACTATCCTTCGAACAACACCTCCTGAACTTAGCACAAAATTTTAAGTCTCGGAACAAAATCCTCCATAAACTGTGTGCAACTACCTGGGGATCTTCATCAATCACCTTGCGATCTTCAGCCTTGGGTTTGGTGTATTCAAGTGGTGAGTACTGTGCACCTGTTTGGTTGAACAGTCATCATAGAAGGCTTGTTGACACCGAGCTTAATACCACAATATGCATCATATCTAACGCAATCATATCTACTCCATTTCATTGGCTTTTACTGGTATATTGCAAACCTGATCTACGCCAATCTAATGCCTTTATGAAGGAATTCCTGAAGATCTCCAGAAATCCTAGTCTCTCCTTGCTTAGTGACCTGCCACATTTGAATCTTAATAGTATAAAATCACACCATCCAACTCTGCGTGAAGCTGCTAACATGGATGCTAAGGATTTTAAATCTATTGATGAGTGGAAAGGTCGATGGGAAGCAGCAATAGATGTGCGCCTGCATACCTTCTTCTCAGGTCCCAGACTTACAAGCGGATCCCACCTACCACGCAAGACCTGGACTGCCCTGAATAGAATCAGAACAGGACATGGCCGATGCAGAGCCGCTCTCCATAAGTGGGAAAAGCTACCTAATCCAGACTGTGACTGCGGAGCTCCACACCAGACTATTCATCATATCGTCAAGGAATGTAAGATTCGAGCCTATCACGGTGATGAAGCTGACTTCCTGCTAGTAACTCCAGTAGCTGCACGCTGGATTGAAAAACTTGATATTCAGTTGTGAAGCACAAATTGTTTCTCATCTGTAAATATTTATGTATTTTAGTATTATATATAAATATATTTACAGATTCCTGTTGACTACTTTGAACATCTTAAAGGACAGCTTGTCTGAATCAGTTCTGTACAGGTAACCGTAGAAAGCTACCAATATTCTTCTTCTTCTGATGATGATGATGATTATTATTACAGGTTACGCTCGACTAAGATGCGCGATTGAACTTATTTATTTGATGCCACTGCATTTTTCTTCTCCCAATATCTCTTCATCTTCTCGCCGTGTCTTTTCTTGCGATCTTCTGAGCAGCTTATTTTGCTGGTTGGTCTTGGATGGTTTGCTAAGCGGTGATTGTTGATTAATTTTCTGAACTTACTGTAGATCTCTCTAACACAATGTCATCCGTGCTAACATTTTCCCGAAGATCTTTCCCAACTTTAAGCAGACAATTGTTTTTACTTTCATTGATAGGGCTAGGTTCTGAATTCTTTTGGTCAATCTCTGATTACTCATTCTGAGAAAATGTCCTTTAAATTTCAAACGTATTTTCCTAAATGTGTCTGATATTTTCTCTGAGTGTCGGTACATGTCAAGCGATGCCCTTATCATCCAGATTCCCGCTTTACAGACTGGTCCAAACATTTCATTAAGATTTTTCATTATTAATTTTATACATTTCAAATCAATTATCTGCCCCAAACTATCAGTGTTTCAGTAGCATATAGTGCTTCAGGCCTAATTACAGTGTTGTAATGCCTTAATTTTGCATTTCGGTATATGGATTTTTTATTATATCGGCTCTAGGTGAGTCTGTACGCTTGGTGTATTTAAAATATATTTTCTTTATTTGCTTCATGATTCAGTCCTGAATGTCTGTTGACTTCACCCTTGTAGTTGAATTTAGATACCTAATATATTTTACTAGTCCGCCTCTGTGGTGTAGTGGTTAGCGTGATTAGCTGCCACCGCCGGAGGCCCGGGTTCGATTCCCGGCTCTGCCATGAAATTTGAAAAGTGGTACGGGGGCTGGAACGGGGTCCACTCAGCCTCGGGAGGTCAACTGAGTAGAGGTGGGTTCGATTCCCACCTCAGCCATCCTGGAAGTGGTTTTCCGTGGTTTCCCACTTCTCCTCCAGGCGAATGCCGGGATGGTACCTAACTTAAGGCCACGGCCGCTTCCTTCCCTCTTCCTTGCCTATCCCTTCCAATCTTCCCATCCCTCCACAAGGCCCCTGTTCAGCATAGCAGGTGAGGCCGCCTGGGCGAAGTACTGGTCATACTCCCCAGTTGTATCCCCCGACCAAGAGTCTGAAGCTCCAAGACACTGCCCTTGAGGCGGTAGAGGTGGGATCCCTCGCTAAGTCCGAGGGAAAAACCGAACCTGGAGGGTAAACAGATGATGATGATGATGATGATGATGATGATGATGATATATTTTACTAAATTGGGTTTTTATTGGTTTTCCAACTGGGCACGAAAGGGATCCTTTCATGTAGTTTGTTTTCTGGTATGAGATCTGGAGTCTTGTTCTATTATTATTATTATTATTATTATTATTATTATTGTTATTATTATTATTATGTCCGCTCCATGGCTAAATGGTTAGCATGCTGGCCTTTGGCCACAGGGTTCCCGGGTTCGATTCCATGCAGGGTTGGGTATTTTAACCTTAATTGGTTAATTTCGCTGATACGGGGCTGGGTGTATGTGTCGTCTTCATCATCATTTCATCCACATCATGATGCGCAGGTCGCCTATAGGAGTCAAATCAAAAGACCTGCGTCTGGCTAGCCGAACTTGTCCTCGGACACTCCAGGCACTAAGAGCCATACGCCATTTCATTTTCATTATTATTATTATTATTATTATTATTATTATTATTATTATTATTATTATTATGTGCGTATGGACCCAATGGATCACGCAAAGCCCTAACGATTCTGTTTTCTGAGTTGTCAAACAGCTCTCATCCTTTCTCCGTGGATCCTTTTTCGTTATTATGTTCACTTTGCTCCAGTCTTATTTTTCACTTCGTTCTCTGGTTGCAATATCCATCCATTGATTTTTTTTTCTATAGAGGTTTCTGTCCGCGGTGTCATTTGAGTTCATCTGGGCTTTTTCTAGATCCTTCTTCACTTCCAGTACCCATGGAATATTTTTTAAATGTTCTATGTAGGTGAGAATCTTGTGTGTCAGTCTACTTGCCGGCAGTCTGCGGACGTGCCCATAACATTTCAGACCTCTTTTGCGGATGTCTGCTGCAATGTTGGAAAGCTCTTCTGTCACTTTGCATGACCTCAGTCTATATCCATCTTCTGTTCTTCGGGGGCCGAGAATTTTCCCCAGGATTCTTCTTTCTTCTTTTAAAATGTTTCCTAGATCACCTTTCCCATTTAGTGTTAGGGCCTCGCTGGCATATAAGACTTCGAGCTTGATTACTGCATTGTAGTGTCTGATCTTTGCATGGCCGGACAAGCACTTTTTATTGTATATGTTGTGAACCCTACCGTAGGCTTTCCGAAGTTTTTGTAGGCGAATTTTCTGGGCAACCTTCTCGCCTCCCGTTGGTTCATGTATTTCTCCCAAGTACCTGAAGTGTGGTACTCGGTTGATTTGCCCATATGTCGTGTTCAAATTTTGCATGTAAAGTTTTGAGCAGAAGAACTTGGTCTTTTCAAAGGAAATTCATAGGCCAACCTTTCCAGCACATTCGTTAAGGGTTTCAATTTGTTTAACGGCTGTGACTACATCATCTGTCAGTATGGCTAGGTCATCTGCAAAAGCAAGGCATGATATCTCAATACCGTCTTTGGGTCGTCCTAGTCGTATGGGGCGCCAGTATCCCATGTCTTTCAATGTATTCTTCCACTCGCGGATGACTTTGTCTAGGATGAGGTTGAAAAGGAGCAGAGATATGCCGTCACCTTGTCGGGCGCCAGTTTTAATCGAGAATGGTTCAGAGATCTCCCCCATGAATTTAACTTTGGAGATAGTGTCAAGTGAGTGTTGCCTTGATGAGGTTGAGGGTCTCGGAATCAAGCCCCAGTTCCTCAAGAATAACGAAGAGAGACTGTCGATCAACCGAGTCGTACGCTTTCCTGAAGTCAACAAAAATGCAGATGCTTTGTATGTAAGTGTTGCCTTCAACTTGAATATTTGTTCTGCACACGAGCGACCAGGGCGGAAGCCTGCCTGATATTATTATTATTATTATTATTATTATTATTATTATTATTATTATTATTATTATTATTATTATTACGGAGATATCCGTGGTAGTCAGAGGTGAAAGAAGGTGTGGGCTGGAATAGGTCTCAACTACAAAATTAAACTTAATTTGAAACTTTAACAAAGGTTATATTTTCTTTTCAAAATCAACAAATAACAGATAACAACATTTAACAATTTCCACTAGGTGAAATAACAACGAAAGGCAGGTACAAAATAATTTTACCCCTTCAGGGGTGTTTTACAAGGTTTTGGGCTTCGAGCCCCACAATCACAATACTTGAGCTATTAGCCCAACTTTACCAAGGTACAAAATTGAACAATGGGGCAGAAAACACCATCATGCCAAGGAGCACTTGCTCCTAATTACAATGTTAAGCCTCCTAGAGGCACACAGAGATCAAATTTAGGAAAGAGAAGACCTGGTCTCAATAGTTCAAGCGTATCAGGAGGCCATAAGCAGAGCTTACACTCAACTGCCCTTAAGGCATACTTATAAATAATCAGGGGCAACTTGTACCCATTCTACTGGGACTCAGATGAAAAAATAATAGATTAATTTAAACGGCCCTAAATACAAGGGGAATGGAGGCAAGAACTTGCACTCCTAAATACATATATTAAAACCTAAGAGGCACTAGGCCGATAATACAGGGGCTAATCCCAATCTATGGAGGTGACTTGTATGAGGAAACTTAACACATTAAGGAAGCGTAGAAACGGTTATGAAAACGTAGTCACCTCAATTTCAAAATGAAGGGGAGCTCGAGAGGGTAAATCACTCTCTATCCCCGCTTTACAGTAAAAGAGATTTGTAGTTTTTACATAGACTGAAAAGGAATTTACATTTTAAAGTGGTAGGTTACATATTAAAGGTTTCGAACCTTCCCCGAGAGTTAAACTGCTGAGCTAGCAAGAGATAAAGATGTTAAGAGGCCATTACCTTGATGAAGAACTGCTGCTTGAAGAACGGGGCGCTTCCCGGCCCCTGCTACATATCCACACACTAAGCTAGATGTTACTGAAGTGGCGCGGAGACAAGAAAATCAGCAGTTTTTATACCCTCGTGGAAAATTCGAGACCTTTCAGGAATGAGTAGACACACCCCCTCAATTTTATTGGTTCACTAATAATTACACATGGAAATTCGAAGAAGAAAGCAATGATTGGAGGAAAATTAATTACAGAAATTATGGATTGGCTGAATTCAAAACAGGCGAAAAGGAAGGATTAATGTTGCCAACCCACAAACCACAGAACAAAATTTAGTAAGGACAAAACTTATGAATACAACATTTCTTCAAGAGAGTTCATTCCATTGCACCAGAGTGTATTACCATAGTTTTTGGTAGAGACATCTGTTAGAGAATGCCCACACTTCTTGATCACTGAAAAACAAAAGTAAATCAAAAACACTCAGTGACATCTTCTGATAAACCGTAGAGTTAGTTCGGTTTTTAAAGTTCAGGGTTTCTCCTGTAGAGTAGATTAAATTGGCGCAAGATTTGAACTTGCGTCGTAGAGGTGTACCGCTCGGTACAATTATTATTATTATTATTATTATTATTATTATTATTATTATTATTATTATTATTATTATTATTATTATTTTCATATCGGCCTACTAAAGACCTCTTCTCTGGGCTTTCGCCTTTGCCCAGTGCTCCTTCCTTCGTTGTCGGTGTTCCTCTTATCTTTCCTCTGTCCATGTCTTCCCCGTCTTCAACTTTGGCCTTTCTTGAAAATTGTGGTTGTCTTTAAGTTTCCTCCTGAGTGGGTTGCGTTCTTCTATATCCTCATAAGTGATCCCCATCTCCTGTAGGTCTCTTTCCACTTCCTTGAACTAAGTTGACTGGGTATTCTTATCTTAAAATTGATGCGGTTCGATAATCGTGTTGGCTTCATTCTCAGCAGTTTTCTATGCGATGCAATTCACCTCCTCCACATGACATCAGAGATCTTCTAGACTTTAATGTACAGTTCATCGATATGCCGAAGTCTATATTCATTTTTCTTTTTAACTGGGCCAATAATTTTCCTTAAGATCTTTCTTTATTATTATTATTATTATTATTATTATTATTATTATTATTATTATTATTATTATTATTACTTCAAAATAAAAGGAAATTTAAAGAAATATATTTATAGCCTTGGCTGTTGTTCTAAACATTTGTTGACTTGAATGTACAGTACAGTATATATATACAAGTCTGTGAAGCAGGTGTAGTGTCCTGTTCGACTGTCTCACTCTCTGATGCTAAGCTCACCTGTCGGAGGTTGGACACCAGACCATGGATCATAGACATAGCGCTCTTCTGTACATCGACGAGTGCTTAGACTTCGAGTCCCGAACAAGGAAATGCTTTTAGCCGTGCTCAGTGCATCTCTGTGTGCACGTAAAGTTGTAACACTAATGCATAAATTAACCCCCCAGTAATGTGGGGACACTGCATGGAGAGAGTGACATTATTTTTCACGTATTCCCAAACTACTTTCACTCATCATCTGAGTTAATACTTCAATTTTACTTTATTTCTTTTGCTGTCCGATTTGACGGCGAGTCCCTCACATGCATATCCTTACTACAACTCTGTAGGAAGGGTTGCATGTGCCTCAGGGTTCCATGAGGCTGCAGCTCTTCTTCCTCACAGTTCTTCTAGAAGATGTATGGTGAGGCTTGCTTGTTCATTATTATGCAGTGAAAATATGCAGTGTAACCTTCCAGGACATTATTTTAATAATTCTGACACTGCAGATAAGCATTGATTAAATACTGTATATTTTATTCAGTTTTTAACCTGCCCCCTTATTCACAGCAAAAGTTTCGTTGTTCATTGCATCTTATTCTTACCTACTTCAAAAGATTTGGAACACGAAAAGTTTGAACGGTTGACGTGTTTTTTAAAAATGAAGATTTCATCCTTGTATTCATTAATATAGAAGGACGGAGCAAGGTCAAGTGCGACATTTTTTACAATCTTTTCGTGCATAATCTTCCTAATTTGTAAAATATCGAATTAAATTGTGTGCCGCTTTAAAGGAGGAGGCCAAAATGTTTAAACAATTTTGAGCTGAATTAATATTGAATCATTGGGTCTCGAACTTCCAGGGGAAAAATTTCGGCCCTTCCTTTCAACGGCATTCCTTCGATAAATCTCAGTTGGATTTAAAAGTTAACTTATTAATAGTTAAACTAGTAATATTTTCTGTCTATGATTTTGTTTGTTGTATTATTGTAGTTGATGTTGTTATTTTTGTTGATGTTGTAAGTCATAGTGTAAAATTTTGAAGTACTTAAGTTGTGTGTGAATTTTTATATGACGAAATTTTAGTATTTCTTGTGGTATTTGCTTCCATTTCTTTCAACGGAATTGCTTGTTGTACTCTCATTGCTGTTGTTGGGTAATTATGTGTTTATTTTATTTTATTATCACACTACAGTAAGTGATCATGCCACCGGGTTGTTTCCCAATCGCGGAGTATTTGTTAATAATAAAAATAAAAAGTAAGAAATATTTGTAGAAGGGAAGAAATAACAAATCCAAAAATATGCCTGTTATCCAGTCATTTGACCGGGTTAGGAATGGAAAGAATGAAGCCCTATCTAGCGGCAAGGACATGAACTGTGCCGGCTACCGAAGCCTGTCGCACTTCTGTGGTAAATTAACTAATGCCGACATATGAAATTAAATGATATTGCAGAGTGTTGCTGGAATTAAATTTGATACGGAAAACCGGAGTACCCGGAGAAAAACCTGTCCCATCTCAGCTTTGTCCAACACAAATCTCAGGGAGTAACGGAGATTTGAACCACGGAATCCAGCGGTGAGAGGCTCCTGGTTAATTCTTTTAAAAGTTATTTTCGTCGCACCGACACAGATTGGTGTTATGGCACGATGTGATAGGAAAGGAATAGGAGTGGGAAAGAAGTGACGGTGCCCTTAATTAAGGTGGAGCACCTGGTGTGGAAATAGAAAACAACGGGAAACATCTTAAAGCTTGCCAACACTGGGGTTCGAACCCACTATCTTCCGTATTCAAGCTGAGAACTATGTGACCCAACCCGCGTAACTAACTCCATCGATAATTTTTTTATTATAAAATCTATGTGACACCCATGTCCAACGATGTCGGCCTGTAAAAGATCATTGGTGACGCAGTTTGTGTTTACTAGACAGAATTAATAAAACTGAACCACGGATCGCTGAAAACAGATCCGTTTCCTCTGACATCTTGTGGCGTAAGACGGAACTATATGCCATCTAATTAAACTGCCTGCACACGATAGCTAATACTATACGATTATTATTATTATTATTATTATTATTATTATTATTATTATTATTATTATTATTATTATTATTATTATTATTATTATTATTATTACTCTGTAACACTTTTGAAAATTTCAATACTTTCAGTTCAGTAGATTGCGAGATATGGCTTCATATTTTGAAGTAATGAAACACAAATATATTTTGTGTGAATTTCTTTTGAATGTAAAATTATAGAAATTTATAATTATTTGAATCATTCACTCAAATAACGTTGTAACCAAGAGAAAGTGAAGTTTATAGTAGTACAAAACGATTGTTGACTGTTCAACCATTAATTCTTAAGAGCAGAAACTGCACATGTAAATTAATACATTACACAATCACTTGTAGGGGTTTAAAGACGGTATTTAATTTACATCGGCCGGGCTGAGTGGCTCAGACGTTAAGGCGCTGGCCTTCTGACCCCAACTTGACCGGTTGGATTCTGGCTCAGTACGGTGGTATTTGAAGGTGCTCACACATCAGTCTCATGTCAGTAGATTCAGTGACACGTAAAAGAACTCCTGCATGACAAAATTCCGGTACATCGGAGTCTCCAAAAACCGTTAACAAGTAGTTACTAGGGCGTAGAACCAAGAACATTATTAATATTAATCTACGCCAGCTTTTTGCAAAAAAAAAAAAAAAACAACGCTGTATATGGCTAGTTACAATTTTTTCTTAGATACACTCACGATATTATCAGAAAATGTCTTTAAATTAAGAAAAGCAATTATTTAAAATTTTGCATCAGATAGAACGCAACTGTTATTTATAATTTACCGCGTTAGCCATGCTAAGTTAAAATTCACTCCAGTTTTGACACCATTGTATTCAAAGCTCTGCATTTGTAAAATTAATAGGCATACAAAGCAGTGAGCTCCACTAACTTGTGAGAGAAATCTAGTTCCTTATGCCAGTAGCACGAATATAACGTTTGTGGAAAATGTGAGATATTTAGTTTGTAGTTCAGTATAGTTATCCTCAGTATGAGTTTCTTTTTATGCGAAGTACTGAGTGGATCCAGATCTTAGATCTACAATGCAGAAATTACAGGAGGAATTTCACTCATTGTCTCGAAAACGCATTTAACGGGTTGAAGGCTACTTGGATCCTCTATGATAATGCTGTGCTTACAGACTCGAGCCTGCTAAATGAGTTAGTTCTGAAAAGGAGCACACACTTACATTTTACCATTTAACAGCTTTGATTACTTCCTTTTTTGCCATAAGTATGTCTTACGGCTAGGGTCATCCGAAAATTTGCGTAGGCAAAATGTGCAACGGAAATGTAACTTACCAACCGTGCAGGCTGTGATGTAAGGTATAGATGGATGGCCTGACAATGTTACCTAGCAACCGTGCAGGCTGTGATGTAAGGTATAGATGGATGGCCTGACAATGTTACGTAGCAACCGTGCAGGCTGTGATGTAAGGTATAGATGGATGGCCTGACAATGTTACCTAGCAACCGTGGATGCTATGATGTAAGGTATAGATGGATGGCCTGACAATGTTACCTAGCAACCGTGCAGTCTGTGATATAAGGTATGGATGGAAGGTCAGACAATGTTACCTAGCAGCCGTGCAGGCTGTGATATAAGGTATGGATGGAAGGTCAGACAATGTTACCTAGCAACCGTGCAGGCTGTGATATAAGGTATGGATGGATGGCCAGACAATGTTACCTAGCAGCCGTGCAGGCTGTAATATAAGGTATGGATGGAAGGTCAGACAATGTTACCTAGCAACCGTGCAGGCTGTAATATAAGGTATGGATGGAAGGTCAGACAATGTTACCTAGCAGCTGTGCAGGCTGTAATATAAGGTATGGATGGATGGTCAGCCAATGTTACCTAGCAACCGAGCAGGCTATGATGTAAGGTTTGGATGGAAGGTCAGACAATGTTACCTAGCAACCGTGCAGGCTGTAATATAAGGTATGAATGGATGGTCAGCCAATGTTACCTAGCAACCGTGCAGGATATAATGTAAGGTATGGATGGATGGCCAGCCAAAGTTACCTAGCAACCGTGCAGGCTGTGATATAAGGTATGGATGGAAGGTCAGACAATGTTACCTAGCAACCGTGCAGGCTGTAATATAAGGTATGGATGGAAGGTCAGACAATGTTACCTAGCAACCGTGCAGGCTGTAATATAAGGTATGAATGGATGGTCAGACAATGTTACCTAGCAGCCGTGCAGGCTGTAATATAAGGTATGGATGGAAGGTCAGACAATGTTACCTAGCAACCGTGCAGGCTGTAATATAAGGTATGGATGGATGGTCAGCCAATGTTACCTAGCAACCGAGCAGGCTATGATGTAAGGTTTTGGATGGAAGGTCAGACAATGTTACCTAGCAACCGTGCAGGCTGTAATATAAGGTATGGATGGATGGTCAGACAATGTTACCTAGCAACCGTGCAGGCTGTAATATAAGGTATGAATGGATGGTCAGCCAATGTTACCTAGCAACCGTGCAGGCTGTAATATAAGGTATGAATGGAAGGTCAGACAATGTTACCTAGCAACCGTGCAGGCTGTAATATAAGGTATGAATGGATGGTCAGCCAATGTTACCTAGCAACCGTGCAGGCTGTAATATAAGGTATGGATGGAAGGTCAGACAATGTTACCTAGCAACCGTGCAGGCTATGATGTAAGGTATGGATGGATGGCCAGCCAAAGTTACCTAGCAACCGTGCAGGCTGTAATATAAGGTATGGATGGATGGTCAGCCAATGTTACCTAGCAACCGAGCAGGCTATGATGTAAGGTTTGGATGGAAGGTCAGACAATGTTACCTAGCAACCGTGCAGGCTGTGATGTAAGGTATGAATGGATGGCCAGACAATGTTACCTAGCAACCGTGCAGGATGTTATGTAAGGCATGGATGGAAGGTCAGACAATGTTACCTAGCAACCGTGCAGGCTGTGATATAAGGTATGGATGGATGGATGGCCAGACAGTGTTACCTAGCAACCGTATGATGTAAGGTATGAATGGATGGCCAGACAGTGTTACCTAGCAACCGTGCAGGCTGTGATATAAGGTATGAATGGATGGCCAGACAGTGTTACTTAGCAACCGTGCAGGCTGTAATATAAGGTATGGTTGGATGGCCAGACAATGTTACGTAACAACCGTGCAGGCTATGATGTGAGGTATGAATGGATGGCCAGCCAATGTTACCTAGCAAACGTGCAGGATATGTCTTTAGGCTGGCGGTCATCCGAAATTAGCGATATACGATGATATACCGTTGGTGGATGTCGATGACCGAGAGATACATATTTATGATAGTTTTTTTTTTATAGGGAACTTTGGCACTATTATTACGACATACATATGTCTATGGCTGGACGATGTGACACTATGTTACCTATCAGTCGTGCAGGCTGTGGAGTCAACTATTGACGGCTGATCATGACTGAGAGCTATTTATGAAGTAGATGCGTTAGAGTACAAATGTTCGATGTGTTCTTGCAGGATGTATTGTGGAGTATTGATGGATGGCCATGAGCGAGAGACTTATTAAAGTGACTCTGCACCCTGCATTGTCCTGCTCTTTGATAACTTAATATTTCTCTTGTGGTAGTTTCTTAGGCCCTGAGACGATTTCTACCTTTCTATGTACTACACTTGTCGACACCAAATTCCATAGTGAAGTCTCGAAAATGATTCGTTACATGCAAATAAATTAATTGAGTTTCATTTATTGATATACATGTATATGATCATTTGGTTTCCCAAAGGGAATATTTTAAAATCTTGTTGAATATATTTAATGAAGTTGATGTAATAGCAGGTGTAAAATATTTAATTCCATTGATATTGAACATATTCAGTTTACATTCAATTGATTTTATATGCCTCTAATACTGTGTGGACTTAGACTAAAGTTAACAGTTCTTATATTGGTTTTTGTTCTTATAGATGACAAAGACTTTAATTTTTGAGTGTGAAATTGAAAACCACTACTAAGATTTAATTTTGTGCGCTGTCCCTCTAAATAGGCGTGTCTTTCATCGATAAGAGCTTAAAATTCAAAGTAAGAATCATTAATTTTTTCAAAGGGTAACGTATTGAATGGAGGCATGGTCTATTGAATGTTAGCACAAATGCAACGGGCTACCAGGGCACTGTGTTATAACGTCACAGGGCATTGCGTTGAGGCTACATGTCATAAACCCCTGTCCCTGTTTATCATAATTATACATTTTGTCTTACGTTATCATTTTCTGTTCCCAGCTAGTCTGGTGAAAGTCCTCATGATTCCTGGAGTATTATTGGCGAACTGCAGTACCATATCCACTTCGACGAGCAGGCCACTCTTCAGACAGGTAGGTGCCGTTTCTGGAAAAGATACAATAGAAAATAATATTCCCTTCTCTTACTTTTGAATCACAAGAATATGTTGGGAAACAATAATTTTCTTCTTCTTCTTTGGAATGAAGCAAGTTATAACTACCTTTGTTCAGTCAGTGTGCTTTAATTTCTGTCCAGTGTTGTCGCATCTTGACCACGTGTAGAAGCTTTCTTTAGTCCTACGAGAGTCCCACCTTTCTTTTTGGGTTTTTTTCTGATAACCATGAATTTTCTGTAGAATCTCTTTCATAGTCTGTCAGTTTTAATATTGAAAACATTTCTCCATAATGAGAAAAACGCAAAATTCAGCCCTAAAAAGGTTTCAAATTTTGAGCTCTATCAAACTAAGAAACAAATTTAAAATATCACTTCCGGACTAAATGCAGTTCGGGTAAAACTCGCTAGAATCGCATGTTTCTTTACTTGTTTTATTTTTTATTCAACTCCTAGTCAAATTAACTTATGTAAATAATTCTTTCTGTAATGTATTCCTTGGTTAAATACCCTCGTGTACTTTTTTGAGTTTTTGAAAAATGCTCACACCGAGGTAGTTATAAGGCCGTGCTCCTCACATTAGCACTCTTAGTGGTAGAAATATGCAAACTGCTACTCTAATCGACCTTATAACGATGATTAAGAAAAATATTGTAATTGTAATTTTTAGGAATAAATCAATAATATGTTCTTATACTTTCTCCTTTTTCTCCTTAAGTTAGGGCCTTCTAGGGACCACGTTACAATTTCAATTCTTCATCCTTTGTTGTTGTTTCTCCTTTTCTTCCAATATTCCTTCATTATTTCACTATGTTTCCTTTTTCTTTCTTCAGACCACTTCGTGGCAGTTTTCTTTGCCTCCCTCCCTCGGAATCCTTCCATCTTTTGAACTTTCTTCCCGAAAAATTCTCTTTCGATTACTTCTTGTTCTCTGATGTTGTTTCCTGGGAAGACTTTTTTGATCTCTTGAATCCAGGTGGTTGTTGACTTTTTCTTACAAAGATACGTGAAGATATTTTTGGTTAGTGTATTGTCTCATATTCCGTACTCTTATATGTATGTTTTCTATTTTCTGATAAATTTCATTGTTACTTCTTAATTTCCAAAATTCTCTAGTTTTTAGGGGCCTAATATTTTTCTTATAATTCTTCTTTCTAGCACTTCCAATCTTTCAAGTTTATAACTGAGTACTAAGCATTCACTGTCATATAAGCATTCTGGTTTCACAACTGTGTTGTAGTGCTTTATTTTAAGATTTTTAGATAAACATTTTTGTTGTATGTGTTTTTTGTTGTACCATATGCTCTTTCCATTTTGTGTATCCTTGCCTCTATAGCAGATTTTTCCAAAGCATTTTCTTTGATTGTTGAAGCAAGCATTGAGGACCTCTCTTATTCTTTTTCTTGCTGCCGTGCTGTCTTCTATCTTCATACCTACTAGTCTTTGAGTCTGTCACATGGAAAAGCGACATCGTACTGGTTTCCAGCCAGTCCCTCACGTTCTTCAGCCAGGAGATTCTTTTTCGGTCAGGTCTCCGTTGCCCTACATCAGCAACTGTAAAATTCTGTAATTTTCAATCCGCATCACTTGTCCGAAATATTCAAATATCCACTTTTTGGCGAAAAGGAGTGCTTCGGTCTTCTTGCTTAGTTTTTCCACCGTCTCGGTGTTCCTCTAGATGCGTAACATCCGATATTTCAAGGGCTTCCAGCTTATTGTACATGGCCCTTCTATTCCTGCGTTTGACCCCTCATCGAGATCTTTCAAATCTGTTACAGTTGTTTCCAGATATAAACAAGAGCAAACCAAGGTCGGCTACATCTGAAAGACGAACAATCCGTCTGCAACTGCATTGTTTGTACACCACTACGTGTATAATACTCATCAGGTGAGACTGTGCATTAAGAGGCAAACATTGCTGGTCTATTCTATTTTTTGAATGGCTCATCACTAGGGTCCGGATGTTTATGACCTAAAAAAGTAATAACATATGACAATAAATATTTGGTCACATTTTTGAGGTCTTCAAAATATTGACTCTGTTTTAATAAACATTATATTGGTAATATACTTTTAAAATGTAGAACACTCAATAATAATATTAATATTATTATTATATTTTGAATTTATATAATTAGCCAAGCCAGAAGTAACTGTGGAGGCTGAACAGATTGAAGTAAATGTTACATTTTGATGGGCGATCAGAGAGAATTACAATAGCAAATTACATATATTTTACAGTTTTCAAAACGAACGATCTTCTATTTTCACGCGATATATTGACTTGTATTAAGAAAAAACCGCTCAAAAACGGGGGATATTAATAGGGGATATTTGAAATATGACAAATCATTAGAGTTCAGTTAAAGCTCACTATTATGTCGCTTTATACTCATCTGTCTCTTGCTACACAGCTTACCCTCCTAATTCATATAAATATATATTCGTAAGAAATTACAGACAACAATCTGTCTTGGAGACGACTGGAAGCAGATATGCTCAAATGGAATAGAAAGATAAAAATAGGAAAATATACGAAAATTCACGGGGACATATGACCACAATATAAAAAATTTACCAGAAAATGACGAAAAACTTTAAAAGAGCCAAAGTATGATTTTTTATGACCCTTGAAATAGCATCATTTTAGTCACCGTATTTGTATTTTCCGCTGAAATAATATAAAGAAAAGAATATGACATTTCATACACATCCTGGGCCTAGTCATCACTGCTCCCAACTTGAAAAGTTACATATTGAAATCACGAGACATAAACATCAACAAACTAGCTCGGTACAAGCATCAGTAATGGAGGTTCCTTGAACCAAGTAAATGTTCAATCAAGATATTCATAATTACGTCGGTTTTCAAGCTCAATGGGCAATTACGGAAATACTCACACTCTCTCTCATCCTCACTAAAGTTAATGTTATATATTTCTGCCTCTATTTTGATATACCCATTACTATCACCGTATTCTTCGGTGTTTGCCTGGTGTAAATAATTCGCCTCCCTTATTGAAATTTGCTGTTACTTCTCAGACTGAAGAGAAACGACGCTGTAATAACACACACAAACATGTACATGTGCCGTAAGTCAATAAGAATATACAAAGGCTTAGTCAGTAAACCGTATAGAAGTCGTGGCAAGACAAGGCTAGGTTCAATTAGGTTGAAAAAGAAATTTCCTTCTATTTGAACTGAACTAATCTTTATAGATGAGGTAATGTTGCTTTCATTTACGGAGAATTTCTTGCTTCTTAGAGATCCCAATCGAATTTTGTACGTAAGTATTGGACGAAATGAGACCGTAATTAATAAAATGCTGCGTTCGTCATTTCACACCATCTACGCTATTAAATGCATTATTCGAACTTGCCACAATTCTACTTAAATGCTATTACCCAAACAGATTTACAATCCCACATAAAACGAGTATACGTTTTAATTATACCCGCAAATGTAACACTAATGTTTAGGGCCCGGATGTTTATTGCTGTAATAGGTTAGAATGCAAACTTACGGAAGCGAGTAACAAGTAGAGTCTACCCGCAGGACGGTAATGCTATGAGGTTTGCATAAACATTAGGGGTTCGGCCCTTTAGAACCCCTAGAATATATATTACTCTCAATGCATTACGTTAGAGCGGGCTAGTCGACATTTCCTACTGAGTAGTTTTGTTACTAAATAACTTTGTTAGAACGTAATGTAATGGGAGTAACATAAATTCTAGGGAGTTCTAATGGGCCGAACCCCTAATGTTTATGCATACCTCATAGCGTTACCGTCGTGCGGGTAGACTCTACTTCTTACTTCAGTAAGTTAGCATTCTAACCTATTACTGCATAAACACCCGGGCCCTACTAATGATACGTCAGTGGCGATACGTAATTCTCGCGAATCACGAAATAAATCATGACTGTATAATATCAGCGTGTCAGATTAACAGTAACTGTAAGACGTCGTATTAGGGTCGCTAAACTGAGTGGTTAGCGGCACTGAATCAAACCCAACAGTTAGAAAATAACTAAAAATCACTATCTTCAATATTAACATGGGAGAAAGAGTAAGGTTGTACCCTTAGTGGATAGGCTTACGAGCCAGGGAGTATAGCAGAAACACAACTAGAGCATTCTCATTACGATTTGACATTTGATACGTTAGTATAATTTATTTGCTCTCAAAATTGAATGTTAATTTTAACGTCATTAATAGAATTTGCATCGTACAGGGAATGTAATTGTAACTTGAGGAGTCTGACATTTTCAACTCACACGTACAGAGCTCCAGTTCAATACCTGGCTGTGGCAGGTAATTTCTGTCACAGCTGGTGACCTGCGGTGTGAGCTTAGTTAATTAGAGAGAGAGAGAGAGAGAGATTTATTTCCATGGCAACATAGAGAGCTTAGGAACTCCTTACCAATTCTAGCCTGCTTTTGACGTAACTGGGGAATAGAGCTCAATCTCTAGAACAGACGAGCAAGTGTTCATGTGACAAAAAGTGTGCAATGAGTTACCATCCAGTAAGTAATTTTAATGCAATTCTGATTTTTGGAGTCAAAGAACACTTTGGGCTCTGTTAGAAGCGTTTATTCGTTTCTGATGATGACATTAGCAACAACAAACGGACAGTTCGAGGACTGTGCCGCTGGGTTTCTGTGACTATGTTGTCCGGATCTCGTCTGACTTTCGCTGAAAGGAAACACATATTAGATAGCCAATTCAGTACAATAATATTATATTTACAAGTGGTCGATGATAAATTACAGAGAGAAGAATGGAGACGTAGCGGGCACCTGCCATTAAATACATAAAGAAATAAATAGATATATATATATATAAATAAATAATTTAATAAATAAATAAATAAATAAATAAATAAATAAATAAATAAATAATACTAATGGGACTTGGAAGACGAGGAAAAATGAGGAGCTTTGCAAGTACACTGAAGAGACCAACGACACAATGCGGAAACAAAGGATGGAATTCTACGGACGAGTAAGAATGGATAAAAAAAGGACTGACCGAAATTATCTTCAGATACAACATAGAATTAACTTCCACCTCCATGTGGGTAGAAAAGTCAAGAGGGGTGCAGAAGAAGTTGGAATTACAGTAGAGATGATCCACAGTAGAAGAAAGTTCAGAAAAACAGTCAACAGTTTAAAATAATTTGGGTTCGAACCCCACTGTCGGCAGCCCTGAATATGCTTTTCCGTAGTTTCCAGTTTCCACACCTAGCAAATTCTGGGGCTGTACCTTATTTAAGGGTACAACCGCTTCCTTCCCACGGCTACCCCTTTCCTGACCCATCGTCGCCATGCTGTAAGACCTATCCGTGTCGGCGCGACATAAAGCAAATGTAAATAAAAATCATTTGAAGGGAAACCACTCAAATGGGTCATTTACGAAGAGGATAGAAGGATGAGAAGCGAAAGAATAAAGAGGTTTTGGGAAGAGAGGAGAAGAAAGGACATGAAGCCTTCGATTTTGTTCGGTCCATGATTGGCCAAATTTAAAAAAGGAGTAAAATAAATAAATAAATAAATAAATAAATAAATAAATAAATAAATAAATAAATTTAAACCTGTCATGTTAACGACCACCTGCAGGTATTAACCACATTTTATGCAACCCGCAAATTCCAATTAGTTTACGTGTAAAATTTCGTAGGCACTTGTCCAACTTGAATCTTGACCACTAACTGACTATATTTCAGGCATTTTTCACTTGCGCAAGTTGACCTTTTAGCGTTGTGGCTAGACATATCTTGCCACCCTCCTTATTTGTCTCTTTAAATTATGATGTACGAGTAATTTTACGCTTATGACGATGTGTACTAGTGATATCAATCACAACAATGTCTAGGGAGCCCATTTTTAAGGAGTAGTAGCAGCTTAGGATTCGGCAGGTCGAGAGTTTCTTCAAGGCCGCACAACGCCCTTGTTTAACGAGTTGTATGAACATCAAGGGGACGGCCCTATGAAACCCCTGTTACTTATGCAGCTCTTCGTACTGAACTTCAGTGTGGGCGGGAAAGCTAACCCATTACTTAATGGAAATCCGCTGCGTAACAATTACGGTACGACTTGTAACAGGACATACGGGGCAGTATTTAGACCTGATCAATCCAAAATGACCGTGAAGCAAACATGTATTGTATTAAAGACATTTCCTAATTGAGAAGTAAATTCTGAAATTTCGTGTTGTATAGAACTGGTGTATTCAAGGTGCAATAGAAGCGGACATGTTCTTTAAGACCGTATATGACTTCGACGATGTAATGTCCTCAATTGTGTTTAATAATGTCATATAATGTCAGTGAGCCTCCGTGGCTCAGACGGCAGCGCGTCGGCCTCTCACCGCTGGATACCGTGGTTCAAATCCCGGTCACTCCATGTGAGATTTGTGCTGGACAAAGCGGAGGCGGGACAGGTTTTTCTCCGGGTACTCCGGTTTTCCCTGTCATCTTTCATTCCAGCAACACTCTCCATTCTCATTTCATAGCATTTATCAGTCATTAATATATATCACTTTGGGAGTGGCGACCCCATCGTACTAATAGCCTATATCTGCTTCATTCATCACATCCCTGACCCGGTCAATGACTGGAAAACAGGTTGTAGGTTTTCAATGTCATACAATAAGTACCTTTTGCGTGACATGACCAGCTTTGATCGGAACTGAAGGTGGTAAACTAAGAAACGTTTTACTGTAAAATGAAATATATGAGAACTAAGGAACTTATTTATCTTCACTGCTGTTTAGAACAAGAATTTCCATAAGAAAAATTTCCTTGTGGAAATTCTTTGTTCTAAATATTGTGATTCAGTACGAAAGAGAAATGAAATTCATTTGTTGTAATTCACGGCTGTCCTTTATTTACTTTTTCCATAAATAATAGGGGTTTAGAGGGCCGTGCCCCTGATAATTTTACAACTCTTTAAACAGGAGCGTTTTGCGGCTTGCAGAAGCTTCCTCCTCGTTGATACTTAAGGTAATTAGCGACACGAATGACTAATGATATAGACCAAGCATTTCGATATGTTTTTAACTTACATCATTCCTTGCACTACGTAGCTTCTGCGGAATATTGTTACTTAGGTTGTAAAATAACTAAATATGGCGGAAGTAACGAGGACATAAGTGCAGACTAGCAGAAGGAACGGAGGCCATTTTTGAGAAAATAAATTCGCTCACTTCGAACACTGATATAGGAATTAGAAAGATGTTTTTGAGGACTTTTGTCTGCAGCGTGCCATTGAATGGAGGTGAAATATGGAAGATAACTAGCTCACAAAGAAAGAGAATAGGCGTTTTTGAAATATGGTCTTATGGAAGAATGCTAAAGGTGAAACCCACTTTGTTTGCCTCCCCCCCACCTCCCTCTACCCAGCATAACTTTGTTGCTACGGGTCGTAGGGAAACCGTCAACCATAATGTCATATAGGGCTCAGAGAGAGAGAGAGAGAGAGAGAGAGTCGAATTCGTGAGAGGAAATCAACTTGGCTAAGCGTGACCAGAAGAAGAAATAGAATTATAGCACACACCTTAATTAAGGCAACCAGGACTTTTTCATTTGCTTTTTGAGGGAAGTGTAGGCGGTAAGAATGGTAGGGATAGACCAAGTTATGACAAGCACAGTATAGGGTGGCATGGAGAGCGGCATCAAACCAGTCTGTGGACTGATGATTCAAACAACAACATAATATTAGTTATATCTGATATGCTGTGTATTTGTACGAAAAGCTGGATCATAATATTTTAAATCGGTCGACGCGTTAACTCGCTACGGTGTCTGGAATTACGGCGTAATCGATCGCACAAAGCACGAAGCTTCCATGGGAACAGTTTGTATCATCACGCTGAATATTTATTCTTGTGGTATTTAGTTGAGGTCTAGCGATATTGGAATATTGAATGTATTACTTATAGTTTGCCGGAAACAGACTGTGATAGGCAGGCTGATTTTTGTAGCGCTGACATTACGTCATGTTACCGGTAGCACGTTGCCGCGTCAAAAGGAGGAAAATAAGAATTTCCATAAGGAAAATTTCGTTGTGGAAATTCTTTGTTCTAAATATTGTGATTCAATACGGAAGAGAAATGAAATTCATTTGTTGTAATTCACGGCTGTCCTTTATTTATTTTTTCCATATATAATAGGGATTTAGAGGGCCGTGCCCCTGATAATTTTACAACTCTTTAAACAGGAGCGTTTTGCGGCTTGCAGAAGCTGTGCAGCCTTGTCTAGACATTTCAATTTGACGTCATCTGGCTGCCTGCTCGTCCATTTCGACGTTCCGTTTTCCTTTATGTCTACTTTATGGTGGAGTGAACCGAATCCCTCCTGGGAGTCTATGGCTGAGATTTAATGCATGTTATCAGGTAAACACCAAATGTGTCACCAGAGATATTTTGCTTGGCTCGCCCTTCAAAGATTCGAATACCTCTGCCGGATTTGAACACGCTTCCTTGGGTTACGGAGGCTGAGAGTTCACAAATGAACCACAGAGGAAGCTAGTATTTGAATTGGCAAGATAAATTCAGACTAGAGGACCTGTGCTGCTCTGGGCATTCGTTATAAACAGGTCAGATAACTCGTCTTGATGCGCCTGTTGTAGTCTTATTGTTTTGCCTGCCATTTTCAATGTTTTTATGAACATTTAATAAGAAGCGTGATATGGTATGAAGCAGTTCGTAGTCAGCATTCATCAATTCTAACGCCATTGTGCCGTCTGTTTGGTAAAAATATATTCATATATTCATATTTTTATCCTACAGTTCTTGATGTAATGCTTGTTATTGTGTCGTAGACGGCAGTGGTATTTTTAATCGCCGTTCTGCTATATAAAACGGTTGTTTTGTGGGCTCATAGGTTAGTCTCGAAGGATCGCTTTCTGCCAGGCAGAGAACCTTTTTATCATACATGAACTTCCATCTACGGCGTATGTCATGATGGGGTCTCTTTGTACGTAGACTTTTTTCTGAGTTAATAGGAACGCTCTGTCATCTGTTGAATATATTTGGAAGCTGGGAAAATTAGAGAATCAAAGAGTATGTAGCAGAGAATGGTGTTCTTCCGTGATAAGACGAAGTGTATACTCTCTGGCTTGACAGGTAGTAATCAAACATGGCTGCATGCAGTGACGTTACTAAGGATGAAAAATCAAATATATCGGAATTTTAATGAAAGTGTTAATCGCTTAGCAACCTGCTAAGTGCAGAATGTATTGCGTGTCAGCCTTCGCCTGCAATTATTGGAGTGATCTTTTAATGATTTGAGTTTATGATTACTCAAAGTTGTGTGAACTTAGAGACCTATCAATATCTCATAATTCACCGGCAGGTAATTTCGGAGATAATAAAACAAAAATGAAGCAGATAGGAGCAGTAGAACGGACGGACAGACGGACGGATGTAACCAATCTGATTTAGTAAACTCTTTTAATATGTATATTTTTCTTACAACAAAGCAGATTGATATAAGGATGCATATTACTAGAGCTCCGGTGTGTAGGCAGTCATAGGTTAGAATGAAAACGCAAGCTAATTTGTCTAGTAGGATGTGTCTGCTAGCCCGCTCTTCCGTAATGTAGCGAGATTAACATAACTTCTAGGAGTTCTAATAGTCTGGGCCCCTAATGTTCATTCAAAACTCATAGCATAATTATTATTGTTGTGCTGGTAGAGAATAATTTTTACTCGCCGTAAGTTTTCATTTTAACATGTAAATGTTTTAACACCCGAGCTCTACATGTTACATCTAAAACATTATAGCAAAACGTAAGTTTTTGATAGCTCAGATGGCAGATAAGTAGTTATTATTATATCGAAACCCAAAGGCAATATTTCAGTTATGAATTCGTTTGTTAGGGAGAGAAGAAAATAAGACACTTCATGGCAGCATGGAACCGGAATTTCATAATTGCAGAATTATCCGACCTTTTATTTGGTTCATAATCAACAGCAGTTGAATGCATAGTAGAGTTCACTTGTTCCCAAAGGACCGCACGTTTGGCGCCAATTAATTCAACGGTGCTCCCATGACAATCACATAACAGTCCATGGGTGTTTCAGTCAGGGAATCGTCGTGGCCAAGCATTCGGTCCATCTCTACCTATACAGCGCCTGGGATATTACGCATTCAGGTGCCTGCGAACAAGGAGTCTGAAATGTGATGGAGCACCATCATGCATGATGTACACTTCTCGACGTGATGCAAGTGGTATGTTTTCCCACTAATTGGGCAGTTATGACCAGTGAGCCTCTCCGGAAGAACATAGGGTCCCAGCAAGCAATCATCAAGAACTAGAGGGAGCAGGATATCTTGTGCGAAGTGTAGAGGTAGGTCAGGTCAACATCAAAATTATTCGCAACGTGGTTGCTAGACTCATCATTTCTACGTACGAATGTAAACTAATTTTGTTATTAGGAACTGTCGTCTATGTGCTCTTCCGTAATGTATAGAGAAGAACGCAAATCCTTAATGTTCATGTAAATCTCATCGCATAACCGTTGTGCGGTCTAGTCTGTATTTGTTACTCTCTTCATTAGGTTTGTATTGTAACCTATTGTTGCCTGTAATCCCGGGCTCTAGTGATTACTTGCGTAAGAGTTTAACCTGTATCTCGCGTTTTATTCTGGCAGTCAGGACGTGTAGGCGTGCTCTTCCCGCTCGGATAACACTGTAATTATGCATTTACGACTTACGTTGTCAATAACTTATTTCTTCTCTCTATGTGATGAAATCATTCCAGAAATTTTGCCATTTAAGTTTGATATATCATGCTATTAAACTAATTTTCCCTTGGGATAAGAACATATTAAAAAACGTACTAAACTCATCGTCATTAAGCGTGTCACTAACTATGCTAAGCAGAAGCCTAATGCATTTTAATAAACTGTGTGTAAATAAATAAAAGTACTTTAGAAATTAATTAAATGACAATGAAATAATATAAAATATGTACAACGTAATTTTTATCTTATACTGTGGTTAGCCGTTTCGAGTCTCGATGTCCGAAAAAATTAACTATGATAATGTTAGCCGGGAGGATAGAAGAGGTCGTGGTGTACAGTTTGTAATCACTAGCTTGCATGCCAAAAGCATGGAGTGATGGCATATTACGCTGCGGATGGGGATTCGTCTGTCGTATGGGGACGTTACTCCTCGTGCCCTTGGTGCTCTTTGGCAGGAGTAGACTGTGTGCTAGCACTCAAATTCACCCTCACTCTTCTTACTATCAACCACTGTGGGTGGGCGTGGTAGAATACTAGTCACGGTATCCCCTTCCTGTCATAAGAGGCGACTAAATGGGACCTGAGGGCTCTTAACTTGGGAGCATGTATTGTAGACCAAGGAGCCCTTATCTGAGTCCTCGCAGTGCTTCCAGTTACTTGTGACAGGCCCTCACTTTCATCTATCCTAATGGACCTCTCTCGGTCAACTCTTGCTTTTTCCGACCCCGACGGTATTAGAATCGCGAGATCTAGTGTGTTGTCCATTTTCACGCCCTTCGCTTTGTCCGATATCTTCATTTTTCGAAGGGTAGGATCCATTCAAATTTTTCTCTGATTAGTGTTGATAGTGGATGCTTGCCCTATTGTTCTTCCTCTAAAACAGTAATCACCACCACTTCCTACTATCATATATCACGTTGTTCACTTCATCTCATTAATTCCACTGAAGTGTATTCACGTGAGGAAGGGCATCCGATCGTGAAACTAGCTGCGAAAATTGATCTCAATTCATATCGACCCCATAAAGAAATCGTACAGGGATTCGGCAAATAAAAATTTGTTTGAGTGAATTGAACATGAGTCTGCGAATAAAACACTAATATATGAAGTGGCTTACTAAGATGTAATATATAAACAATTTTAGTGAATACTATTTTGAGATTTGAGTTTCATGGCCCATTATTACTGCCTACCGACAGGGGTGCCTATGTTTGTCCATAAGGGCTTAGTAATACATAGAGCACGGACTTTCTTCAGTAATACGTTAGAATGCAAGCTTACTGAAGCGAGTAACGAGTATTGACCAGTCCGGACATTGCATAGAACTTAGATGTATGGCACATACAAAACCCTAAAATTCATGTTACTCCCGCTACACCAGGGAATGGCGGGTAGATGACACTTCCTAATAACTAAATTAGTTTTCATTCTAACCTATTACTACCTAAAATTCCGTGTCTTGTTATGAGATAAAAATGTTGTAAACTGTTGCTGAGAAGAGGAAAAGTACTGAGGAAGGAGAAATGTATAGTGCTGCGAAGTTCTGATGTAGCTACTGTACATTTATGAAAAATTAGATTTTTCACAAAAAATAATTTTCCAGTATTCAAAATATTGTTGGTACAAGAGATTTTCCCTGATTGTTTTCAAGTTTGGCTTGCCTATACTACCGTGTGAGATGCATAAATGTTGACATCCACATTGAAAATAATGTTATATGGCGGAGATATCATGAGTAAAATATAGAAGTTAGAAAATTTATAAAAGGGATAAATGGATGATTTATTCAAATAATCCTAAGAACTATTACATAGTGGTTTCAAAGTAAAAACTCAAAAAATTGGTACGTAAGGGGTGTTTTGAAATTATTCAAATTATTTTTATAGGATGTGTTATAAATCTGAAACTAGGTCAAGAAACTGTTCGGAATTTTATCGTAGAGTTAACTTTGGCCATATCAAAATTGTCAAAAATGATTAATGTCAAATGACAATTGTAAAAATTAAAAAACTCAGTAGGCTGTCCGCTTTAAATGCTTTAACATCTAAATGTTATTCGTAGGTTTTATCAGATTTAAACACACATAAACTCCCACATAACTGAAATAAATGTATTTACGTTCTGTATAGCCATAATAATATTAGAAATTCGATTTCACCCACGAGGTGTATGAGAAGAAACGAAATAAGGTCATTTTGGTTGACTCCTTCTAACTGTATGAAATTAATTGTTGGACGTAGGTTTGGAGAGCAGCAGATTCAAGAAAAATACTACTAGTATTGGCTTCAATAATATATCTACTATATTGAAGCCTTATGTGTGTGTATTTCTAATCTATTATTCGTCTGTCGAACACAAACGTTTGAAAGAGAGCTAACTAAGGAGGCCAGGGTATCTCAAAGAAATTGTAATCAAATATTCAGTTGAGTTTACTTATTAATCTCATCGTAGGTCCTTCCATAAAAGATGAAGCCTCTGTTTTCAAAGGAAGTAAGACAATTGCCGGTTATTTCATTTAAAAACCATACGGAGGATTCCAACTTTGTTGATACAATGTTTAACGTACAGAAAATAAATTAGGTATGTGTCAACTTAATTTTTGAAGTTGCTATACGTCGCACCCACACAGATAGGTCTTATGGTGGCGATGTGACAGGAGAGAGCTAGGAGTGGGAAGGAAGTGACCGTGGCCTTGGTTAAGGTACAGCCTGGTGTGAAAATGGGAAACCACGGAAAACCATTTTTGTCGTTTTCGACATTGCAAGGTAACAGGTACATAACCCAAACCGTGCAGCCGCTCGCTCTGTAGCGGTATCCCTCAAGTAAATGCACGAATATTGAATATTTTCTAAAGTCTACTCACTAGCGTATGTCGGGGGTAGGATTTAATAGAATATTACTCAACTTCTAAATTAATTGAAGCATTGTCAGTTCGGAGGATGATCGCATGCCACGAAACACATGGATTATTTCAAGTACTTAGGATCTGAAATCTCTCAGGATTATAAACAGGGAGCGGACATGTAAGCAGTAATAAGTTAGATTTCAATGAGTAGAAAGCTTATTCAACGCCACACGATGCCTTTGTTGAAAAAGTTGCATAAACAGTAGAGGAAAGAACTTTTCCTTCTGAACTTACCCTCGGAATAGAGGATGCCTTCGACTCGTTGAATTCGAACCCATTACTGCATGGAAATCCGCTCCCCATTGATAACCGTCACATGAAATACTGCCTCCCCTGCAATAGGGAACATGCATGATCCGGGGTTTTAATTAAAATATGCTAATCTGATTCAAAATTTCATGCAGAATTCAAAAATGTGATCAGAATGTACAAATAATAACTCCAAACATGATAAAAGTCTACGAAAATGTCACGTCACGCAAGTACGCGATCTCATTGGTCTGACGTCATCGTACAGGTTGACTGAATTAGCAGACGAAATAACACATAGTGTGCTGTGAGAAGCAGGATACACTTCGCGTATTTCTACTTTACGTTAGTGTCTAGTATGGTTAAACTCAAGGTCTATACATTGGATAATAATCTGAGTGGTATATTTTAGACTTAAAATGAATCCTGCGCAGACAGTGAGGCAGAAAACTTATAAATGGTGTAGAGCACATCGCATACCGTACCAAACAAATTGTTTATAAATGTTCCAAAGACGCTAAAACTAGGGAGAAATGGATTTTGGCGAGCCGGAGAAATGCTGGTGATATATCGGAAAAGTCTACAGTTTATTTATTTGAAGATTTTAACGTAAGATGAATTTGTTTGAGTTTTCAAATCATTTTTCCATGTCAGCTGTTCTAGTGGTAGAACTTAAAATTTTAATGTATGATGCTTTATTTAAATGCTTCAATTACATCTTGGAATATGAAAGTAATAAACAGTGCATTGAATAATGCTGATTATTAAAGTATTCTCCAAACCTAACCTATGTTTTGGGTGTTCCATGTCAAGATAATAAATCAAAGGGGTTATGAACCATTTTGACAGCTCTAATTCTATCTTGGCATGGGACAGTTATGTATGTCTTTATGGAAGAGCTTAATTGGTAAAGAAATTTAGGCTATATCTAAATACTCTGTAATGTAACAAAGAATAGGCGTGTACATCATGAAAGGAAACAACGTGAATTTAACAAATGTATAACTCTACACAAAACCAATGCTTGTCTGTTGGGGTCTTATAAGTTAACAATGCTCAATTATAATAATTATCATAATATTAATGAAATAAATAACATAATTGCACACAGGTGAAAATAGTGATGTAGGTGTTTAAAATATTATCCAACTTAGTTTTAGGTTATACAAGCCAAGTCAATAAACCGAAGGGTAAAAATACCGCGCGAGTTGGCCTTGCGGTTAGGAGCGCGCAGCTGTGAGCTCGCATCCGGGAGATAGTGGGTTTTGAACCCCACTGCCGGAAGCCCTGAAGATGGTTTTCCGTGGTTTCCCATTTTCACACCAGGCAAATAATGAGGCTGTACCTAAGGCCACGGCCGCTTTGTTCCCATTCCTAGGCCTTTCCTGTCCCATCGTAGCCATAAGACCTATATGTGACGGTGTGACGTAAAGCAAAAAAAATGTAAAAGTCACAGCACCCAAAGACATTCCTGTATTGAGCGACTAAAATGTCACCAGGACACTTTTCTTTCCTGATATGCTCAGCTTGTTAAAAGCCAAATGTAATTAATGTTATTGGCTTCACGCCCCGCTAACTACTTCAACGATTTTCGGAGACGCCGGTGTGCAGGAATTTAGTCCTGCAGGAGTTCTTTTACGTGCCAGTAAATCTACCGACACGAGGCTGACGTATTTGAGCACCTTCAACTACCACCGGACTGAACCAGGATCGAACCTGCCAAGTTGGGGTCAGAAGGCCAGCACCTCAACAGTCTGAACCACTCAGCCCGACTTGTGAAAACTAGATGAAGTCATATTTATCTTTATCATGTTTAACTTTTTCCCTCCACAAAGATATTTAATTCTCTTTCATGGGCCCCGGAAGTGGGTAGGCCAGTTGTCCCAACCATAAATATATATTTTTTGGGAATGATAGATTATAGCCCTATAGCACTATGATCTTTCTTTCTTTCGTTCTTTCTTTCTTTCTTTCTTAATCAGTTTATCCTTCAGGGTTGGTTTTCTCTCGGACTCAGCGAGGGATTTCACCTCTACCACTTCAAGGGCAGTGTCCTGGAACGTAAGACTTTGAGTATGGTGACGAAACTGGTGAGGAGGGCCATTACCTCGTCCAGGCGGCCTCACCTGTTATGCTCAACAGGGGCCTTGTTGGAGGATGGGAGGATCGGAAGGGATAGACAAGGAAGAGGGAAGGAAACGGCCGTGGCCTTAGGTGCCTGGAGGAGAAGTAGGAAAATACGAAAAACCACTTCGAGGATGGCTGAGGTGGGATTCGAAACCCTTCTACTCATTTGACCTCCCGAGGCTGAGTAGACCCCGTTCCAGCCCTCGTACTATTTGTTTTCAACTTTCATGGCAGAGCCGGGAATCGAAACCGGGCCTCCGGGAGTGGCACACATTAACCACTACACCACAGAAGCGGACTAGTACTATAATGCTACCTATATGTTTATGTTAGTGCTGAAATCCGATTTCTTACTTTACTAATGCTGAAATGTTGAAAGTGATGTGATATCTATCCAGGTTCGTTGTTATCCTAATACTATGGGTTACAGTACATTGCACGTATATAAAAGACGCCACTTACAAACTTGCTTGTTATCCGCGAATTTCTGCGGCCACAAAAGTCACATTTTTAAAGAATGATGACATCTACACATGGTAGATTGTCTGACTGTGCTGTTTTGAACCTTTCTTCTGTCATTTCGAAGTTATTCGCAATCATGAATAATAAACAATCGGCTTTTAGCAACGGCTGATGCACAACGGCTGGTAGAGCTCCATGCGGTACTGGATCGTGACGTCACAGCGCGCCGCTTACGTCAGAGGCCGTTTCACTCCCCTTGCGGAAAGGCACTATTAAATATTTTTTTAATGGTAGAAAACAAGGCAACATACCAAAATGCAATACGTTTACGTACTATTTCATTGGTGTACTTTTCAAAAAAAATATTTTTGAAAATGATGCATGTTCCCAATTGGACAACCCTCCTTATATCTGTTCTGCGCGCCATCTAGCACTAACCTCCTGTACGTCGCGTAGCCGTAATAAATTTCTCTCTTTGGATTGGTACCCCTTCCTGAATTGCTGACGTGGCACTAACTGAGCCCAATCAGCGACCAGCCAGGCGCCTATAAAAAGGATTCATTTCCTCACTGACTGCTTACCTGCGTGTCAAGAGTGTTCGCGATCCGCCTCTGTTGTGTTGTAGTGGTTAGTGTGATTAGGTGCCACCCCCCCGGAGGCCCACGTCCGAATCCCGGCTCTATCAGGAAATTTGAAAAGAGGGCTGGAACGGGACTACCCAGCCTTGGGAGATCAACTGATTACGGGGGTGGTTCGATTCCCACCTCAGCCATCCTCGAAGTGCTTTTCTGTGGTTTTACACTTCTCCTCCAGGCAAATTCCGGGATGGTACCTAACTTAACAACCACGGCCGTTTCCTTCCCTTTTTCTTGTCTATCCCTTCCGATTTCTCATCCCCCTACAAGGCCCCTGTTCAGCATAACAGGTGAGGCAACCTGGGCGATGTACTGTATCCCCGACCCGAAGGGTCATGCTCCGGGATTCTGCCCTTGAGTTTGGGTCTGAGGGAGAACCAACCCTGGATGGTAACTTATAAATAAATAAATAAATAAATAAATAAATAAATAAATAAATAAATAAATAAATAAATAAATAAATAAATAAATAAATAAATAAATGAGGATAGTTAGGCGCAGATATTTATGATTTAAACATAAGAGGTGCAGAAGAAAGCGAAGCTACTGCGGGAGTTGGGAGTGGAGGATTTTAGAGATTAATAGTTAATCGACAGAGACTTGTGGACTGAATGCTGAATGTCATAACAGTTCATAAAACAGCAAGCATGCATCTATATTCCTTTTTATCCATTAAACTGTGGCAGATAACTCGATATTCATAAAATTCTACTTATGGTGTCCTATTATTGGAATCACAGCCTTATATCATAAAAGTATGACACTCTCAGTATAAAATCCGCGTACGTGTATTTCTCTCTCATTCCACTAGAAGACCCGAGAGCCAATAAAACATAATCCGCGAGCGAACGAATGATATCACGGCCGTGTATATTAAACCGAGATGAATTTATTAATAAGCTGAAAATTTAATAAAGGAGAGTACGGAGATTGCTCTGTCACATGCTGGTGGCAGGAGACTTCATAAACGAGCTCCAGAATATTTCAGCTTTCTAACGTTATATTTCCCCATCTTATTCTCACATGTAGCATAACTCAGAGTGAGGTTGTTTGTTACGGGATTCCAAATGACGTCGCAATTAGATGTATTTTAATTCTACATTTTGAAATAAGTTATACGATAAGTTACTGGTATAAGAGTACCTAACTGCAGATACGTGGCGATTGATTGATTAATTCTTTGAGCAAATGATATTATTTTATGTAATTTGGTTATAATTTCGAAAAAGAAAAGCATTTATAGGACCGTCGTGTCCAAAAAGGAAGGAATTTTCATTTTAAATTTCCATACTCTCTGTATGTATATGTAACTTGAAATAATTATGAACGGTTAAGCATATTCGCAGTTTCCTACCAGCATCTAATATTTGTGTATAATTTATGGTTATTATTATTATTATTATTATTATTATTATTATTATTATTATTATTATTATTATTATTATTATTATTATTATTATTATTATTATTATTATTATTTGCTTTACGTTGCACAGACACAGATAAGTGTTATGAGGACAATGGGATAGGAAAGAGCTAGGAGTTGGAAGGAAGCAACCTTAGCTTTAACTAAGGAACAGTCCCAGCATTTTCCTGGGGTGGAAATGGGAAAATATGGAAAACCATCTTCAGGGCTGCTGACAGTGGTGTTTGAACCCACTACCTCTCAGATACAAGCTCACAGCTCCTCGGTCCTAACCGTACGGCCAGCTCGCCCGGCAATTTATGGTTAGACAGTACGTATGTTGTTTAAATCATGGCAATCCTGACTTCTTCAACCAGAGGTATTCGCCCCATGGATGGTAAACAAATCCTGTACACCAAGGAGTCCGGATTTTTACGCAGTAATACGTCAGAATGCTCACGTATTGATAATAATAATAATAATAATGTTATTTGTTTTACGTCCCACTAACTACTTTTACGGTCTTCGGAGACTCCGAGGTGCCGGAATTTAGTCCCGGAGGAGTTCTTTTATGTGCCAGTAAATCTAGCGACACGAGGCTGTCGTATTTGAGCACCTTCAAATACCACCGGACTGAGCCAGGATCGAACCTGCCAAGTTGGGGTTAGAAGGCCAGCGCTTTAACCGTCTGAGCCACTCAGCCCGGCTGTCGAATTCTGACTTCAAATTTGGGTCTCCTATATCATTAGCATGACCGAACGAGTTGGCCGTGCTGTTATGGTCACGCAGCTGTGAACTTAGATTCTGGAGGTACTGGGATCGAATTCCCCAGCCCTGAAGGTGGTTTCCCGTGGTTTCCCATTTCAACACAAAGCAAATGCTGGGGATGTACGTTAACCTTTACCATCACTCCGTCACGGATAACCTTCGATGTGTTAGTGAGACGTGAAAAAGTAGCATAAAATATTCATTAGCATCAACCACGTCTTCTTGGTCCTGAACATTACTTCATTCCCTTGATAAAACTGTTGAATGTGTTTCTGACATCTTTTAGTCTAGTCTTCCTTCCCTAAAAGTAGATTTTTTGTCTGAGTTTTTCATATTCATTCACCTTGTTTTTCTTTCTCCAAAAAATCCCTTGAATTTCTTATATGCAGCTTCTACCATTCCTACAATGATACAAACTTCAACATCCTTTTACTTTTATTTCAGCCTTTCTTCTTTAGCTCTCCTGGAATTTCTATCTATTTCGTTATTTAACCGCCTGCATTCTTTTATAATTTCCTAATTTTTTGCATTCTTGTACTGTCACCGTTCGTCAATCAAGTCTAGTAACTCCTGAATTGTCCATTGATTCTTATTTGATTTTACCTTACCTCAGTCTACAGGGCTGTCCATTGTCCATGTACTGTGTTTCATCCAGCATTTTTATTTAGGATTTGTGCAATATGTTCCTTGGAAGAATTCCTCCTTGTCTTTCCCTTCAACTTGTCGGACCAAGTGAGTTAATCATTTAAAATTAAAATCCTCAACCCGATCTGGAATGAAACCCTGGGTCCTCCGAAACGGAGAATATTATACTGACATTCACCCAACGAAGCGGACAGAAAGTAGTACGGAATGGATTAAGTGGGGTAATCTGAGTTACTACGGATAGTTTTGAAACAATGGCCATTCTGGTAAGAATACGTAAAAATCTGTACCTACGCATTGTTGTAATGCCATTGTTACTTACGCAACCGTCACGGAAAGTCATCATTTACGTTAGGAGTTATATTTCGAAATGAGTAACGAAAATTTGTCACCTTAGTTGCTGATGTGTACAATATTTTATTTTACATTATGGTCAATCTTTCTAATTATAAATTATAATAATATAGTTATAAATAATTTTAATTCGTCACGATTCAAGTCATCCATGTTTTAGCCATACACTGAAGTTTTGTTGTTTCGTTGTTCTTGTCTTGCTATGAAGTATATAAGAGATGCTTGCAAGGGGTTATTTTGTAATAAAACATTGTTTTTTGAAGCAGCGAACAGTTTAGCTAGCAGAGTTGTAAACATAGTCTTGGATCAAGGAAGAATTCTTTATATACTGTGATATGTGTGATATTTATCTGTTGGAAATGGATTAACCCCTCCGTTGGTCAGTATGGCAGCAGATTACTTGAGTTGGGAAAGTAGAGACGCGATTTTCTGTGCACATTAGTAGGGAACTACGGTGCTGCAATCAGGTGGCGATAAAATCAACAAGGTTAAGTTTGGTGTTTCTTGATTCATGATCTCTCAGACTATTTGTGCTGTCGTATCAGTAGCTCAGACGTTTGAGGCGCTGGTCTTGTGATCCCAACTTGGCAGGTTCGATCCTGTGATCCGGTGGTTTCTGAAGTTGCTCAGATGCGCCAGTCTCATTTCGGTAGATGTATGGAAACGTTCAAGAACTCCTGGAGGACACAATTCCGGCACATCGTCATCTCTGACAACGCTAAAAGAAGTTAGTGGGACGTAAATTCAATAAGATTACTCTTACACTCCGTGTATTTGGGCTTTCAGACACAGTGCGGAAACTAGTTACAGTACGGTAGTGTCCGCCTCTATCGTCTAGTGCAGGGATGGCAAACCTTTTCCGACTAGCGCGTCATTTAAGGTCTTGTATCATTTTATTTTGCAAACAACACTAAAAATGGCTTTTCAAAAATACAGGTAAATTTTAAGAATAAGATACATTTTTGCTTTAACCTAATAAAATTACTTAAAAAAATATGACCACAGAATTGAATGTGCTATACTTCTTTATTAAAGCATAATGTTAAAATATCCTATGTTGGCAGATTTTCGTCCGATTTATTGCATATTAAAACATGAAATGAAATATCGTATGGCTTTTAGTACCGGGATATCCCAGGACGGGTTCGGCTCACCAGGTGCAGGTCTTTCTATTTGACTCCCGTAGGCGACCTGCGCGTAGTGATGAGGATGACATGATGATGAAGACAACACATCAACACATACACCCAGTCTCCATGCCATTGGAATTGACCAATTGAGGTTCAAATCCCCTACCCTGCCAGGAATTGAACCCGGGACCCTCTGAACCGAAGGCCAGTACGCTGACCGTTCAACCAACGAATCGGACATGTTAAAAAATTAAAATATGTTAGTATGCTGTGTTATGTGCCACAGAAGTCGTGTCCACGTGTCACCTGGTCTAGTGGTTAGCGGGATTAGCTGGCAACCCCGGAGCCCCGGGTTCGATTCCTGTACATACATATATACATTCATACATTATCATTATAGACTGTTATGCTTTTCAATGTTCAGTCTGCAAGCCTCTGTGAATTTACTAAACGTCGCCACAATCCTCGATTTGCAACTAGTGTTGTGACCTCATTTAGTTCTATACCTCTTATCTTTAAATCGTTAGAAACCGAGTCTAACCATCGTCGTCTTGGTCTCCCTCTACTTCTCTTACCCTCAATAGTAGAGTCCATTATTCTCCTAGGTAACCTATCCTCCTCCATTCGCCTCACATGACCCCACCACCGAAACCGGTTTATGCGTGCAGCTTCATTCCTAAATTTGCCTTTATCTCCACATTCCGAGTACCGTATGTGCCACAACTGGTATGAGGAGTGGAACAGGGTCTACTCAGCCTTGATACGTTACTTGAGTAAAGGGGGTTCGATTCCCACCTCAGCCTTCCCCGGAGTGGTTTACCGTAGTTTCCTCACATCTAACCTGGGCAAATGCCGGGGACTTGCCTATCATCCCCAACAACGCCCCTGTTCAGCCTTGCATGTAATACCGCCTCGAAGAGGTGCTGGTCCTCCTCCACAATTGTATCCCCCGTCCGAATGTCTTACGCCCCAGGACACTGCCCTTGAGGAGGTACAGGTGGGATCCCTCGCTGAGTCCGTTGGAAAAACCAGAAGAGAAGGGATTCAATAAAATGATGAAGTTTCATTTTCCATACACTTTTGAGCACGGAAAAAGGGGCAAATGCGTTATATTGCAAGAGGGAAGCATGCTAAACTACGTCACAAAGTCAAAAGTTTCTGTTATTACTCACAGTGACTTCATTTACCAAAAACTGAGCACGATATACTAAGTATCTGGTGTTCTGTATATCTGCGTTTTAATTCTCCTCACTCACTACGGGTATACTATTCTTCGAAGAGTTATCACTATACGGAAGAAACACGTAAGTGTGGATTGAATGCAGTGTCGTAAAAGCGAGAAGGGTGATTCAGTCTTTAACAGGTCGTGCCTCTCCATTTTATTGCCCGACAGTCCTTCAATTCAATCAGACGTCAAGCCGCAGGGAGACACTTTCCACGGGATATTAAAAATGTGTGGAGATGATTATGACTCTGCTATTCTGTTTTATGGCGTCATTTAAAACTCAAGTGCTTTTGTCTTTACGATGTTTGCTATGTTACACCTGTCCTTTCGAGATCCTGTTAACTATTCACAAATCAAGTTATTGTCACTTATATAGCGGTTGCATAACGTATAGGAGAATAATTTATGAGCTTCACTGCCACCTGAAGACAGCCTTGGCCCCGCCGCACGGCGGCAGCACTGTCGTCTGAGACGGCGTAAGTGCGCAGAAATGCTTGACTGGAGTTTTCATGGTAATCACTGATTGTTTTGTTGCTATTCATTGTCGGTATGAAGACGTCTTCTCAGCGTAGTTGTCACTATATTTCTTAATTACTTAAGATGATGTGTAACATACATTGTATTTGAAGAGATCAACGCGGGAGGATTGGGTACTGCACGTGTTTCATATTCGAACATGGATCTAAAGGCAGGAATTCTTTTTTTTGAATGTTAGAAACCCATTCTTAGGAATGCCAGGAAACTGACCCTTAATTATTTCGTATATGTTATTAATTTTTCAGATAACGTCTTAGTAAAAGTTAGCTTGTTCTTGAAGAATGATGAAAGAGGAAACATTCCAACAGAGAAGTGGAAATTAAAATCTGAAACAGTTGCCCATAGCTTTACTAATTTGTCGAAACATTTTTGAAAGAGAGTTAAGAAACTTAACTCTCCCGTGAGATGGGAATAGTTTCGGACATCAGTTCCTTTCGATATTAGTATGTCTGCCCCGTAGTCTTACCTATCTATATATATATAAAATGAATGTTTCTTTGTATGTCTCGAATGGACTCAAACACTCCTGGAGCGAGTTCGCTGAACATTTCACATTTTTTTCTTATTACTCTTGAGAGGGTTTAGGAGGGAGTTTGAACGAAATCCGATCGGTAGACTTTATGATGAGTAATTTTATGTAATTGATTTAATTGATATTATAACATTTCCTGCTTCTAAAAGTCATATTCAAGAATATTCGCCTACTAAAGCCATTCCACACTATCTCTCCAATGACAGCTCGAAACAGACCTCTTACTCAAGCAGCTACTCTCCTTATTGCCAATTCTTCAGAATCCAATGCTTGCAAGAATTTTGTTACACTACTTTTTGTCTAAAACCACCCAGAAAAATCCTTCTGCTCTCCTTTGGATAATTTCTAGTTCTCCAGACAAGTAATCCTGGTGAGACTCCCACACACTGGAACCTTTCACTAAGTGGGGTCTTACCAGAGACTTATACGCCCTCTTCCTTGCATACTTACTACAACCCCTAAATACCCTCATAACCTTAGGAAGACATATGTAAGCATCATTTACCACCTCTTTTATGTGATTATCCCAATGAAGATCATTCCTTATTTAACACCTTGGTACTTAAAGCGCTCTTTACACTCCAACAACACGGTAATTAAATAATTTACATTCTCATTTCCATACCATGTATCAGCATACAGTTGTCTGCTGTCCATTTCATGAATTCGTTTAGGTTTTTTCCTTGTAGTTGCTTACAGTCCTACAGCATAGTTATTACTCTATAACTTACAGTATGACATCAATCGCTGAGAGGCTTCTCTGTGATGATGCGTGTATTATAAGCTTCTAAATATCCTGAAAACTCACAAACACAAACACATCTGCTTTAGGCTCTTCAATAAATTAAGGAAAGTATGTAATGCTTTTTATGACGTAAATTATAGAATCATTTTAATCACATGATCCAAAATTTGTTCACTTTCTTCGATACCATATTTAAGAATTAAACATTATCTGAAAGCAGGGAATGGTTCAAAAATCCCTACAGTGACGTAATATATCATGGGTTCACGTAGTCTTAACAACCGATATTTTTTGAATTTGAAGACCTTCGACCGTCATAATTATGATATTATTTTCTTCTAACCGATAATAAATATGATTAAATGATACAAAATGAACTATTTCATTCAAATATAGAAGGAGAATAATGGAGCTGGTTTGTTTGGAACAAACGTTAAATTATTTTGGTGTTCCACAAGGGTGTATACCGGGTTCACTTTCTTTCTCTTCTTACATTGCATCGATGAACGTTAACTTTTAATTGCAACCTGTGTTGGCTTCCAACTTTTAAAGCACAGGCTAAAATTTCAAACGAACTTTGTAGTCTGGGGGAAGGGAACTTTGTTTTAGGAAGATAATTGTTGCAAGCTGTTAAAATTCTGATCCTTGGTAGTAAACCCCCAAAAGAACCCAATGTAATACAATGCAGGTTTATAGTCAAGAGGTATGGTGAGGAAATGATATTTAGGGCAAATGTGATCAACAACAGGAAGTTATTACGAAACCAAAGTGACAACATCAAGACATTCGTGAGGAACTACTAAAACATAGGCGCAAAGTGATAAAGGAAAGTCATTTCTAGGGACTAAGAGGTTAGATGGCAAACTCATTTGAACCAGGCGAAAGTATCCTCTGGCCGGTCTGCTGTTATATAGGAGAGTTGCATAACTTTGAGGGGTTGAGCGAGCAGACGACACTTTAGGGGTTCTGATAGTTCAGATCACTAATATTTATGCAAATCTCATTGCAGAACCGTCGTGCGGGTAGAAGGCACTTGAGGGGTCCTGATAGTTCAGATCACTAATATTTATGAAAATCTCACTGCTGAACCGTTGTACGGGTAGAGGACTCTTTAGGGGTTCTGATACTTCAGATCACTAATATTTGTGTAAATCTCAGAGCAGAATTTTCGTGCGGGTAGAAGATATTTGCGCCTAGGTTACATAAGTTTGCACTCTAACATTCAGATAAGAAGAAGAAGAAGAAGACCAGACATGAACAGATAACCTTAGGTTTAATGCAGTCCATAGTTGGTCAAATTCGGATTTGAAAATAAAATATTTATTTTATTTTCTATGTACATACTAAAATGAATATGTTATCCAATAAAGTTACGTTATTTACAAGAACATACACGCAAATAAAAGGACTTACACCTGGCAATTCTTAGGCCTATAACACGAAAGATCACAGCGGGTCTAAAAGACCGAATCACTCAACAGTTGGCTTCTTCATTCTCGGCCGCGAAGACGGAGACGGCTGACATGTTGCCACGTCAGGAGGCAGTCTATTTGAGGAGGGAAGGTCTTTAATATCAGGCTATTTGTCTGCGTCTCTAAGACCTAGCACGAGGTCTGCAGAGTCAACTATTTCTTCTTCTTCTTCTTCTTCTTCTCAACCGTAAGGTTGGTGGGAAACACGCATGTCTTCCAAGAGTTTCTTTGGATAGCTGCTTCATGTGGCAATATGTGTGCTTGCCTTTCTTATTGTCTATAAATTGCGCTCTAGGCCTTCCTTTGGTCCTTCTACCTTCCGTTTTCTCTCCAAACTGGACGATACACCAATTAGAATGATGAATTAACTGGCAAACAAAGCTATCTATTCATTTGTTCAAGGTTTCAACCAAGGTGCGCATCTCATTTGCTCTCTTTGTGGTTTGTGGCTCTGTCAATCCTAGGTATTCTTAATAGTCGACGCCAACACAACATCTCAAAGGCCTTGAGTTCCATCACTCCCGCTTTTCGCATGCTCCATGTCTCTGACTCTAGCTTACAACGTTTCAAGAAGTGTTTTCTTACCTCCATGTCAATGGTCTTACATATTAGTAGAGACTTGTGTTTCGAGAAGTTTTCCTTCGCCTGTACGATCCGAGCGTTTAGGTCTCTCCTACATTTTCCGTCAGATGTTATAATTATACCTCGGATTTTTAGGTGATAATAGGTTAGAATGCAAAATATTTTGGTTTGTAGGAAGTGTCATGCAACCCGTTGTACCATAATGTAGGAAGCGTAGAATAAATTCAAGGAGTTCTATAGGCTGTACCCCTAATATCCATGCAAACCTCATAGCATAACTGTTGTACAGTGTAGGGTATACTTGTTACTGCCTTAAGTAAGTTTGCATTCTAACCTATCAGCACCTAATAATCCGGACTCTAGTTATAACACTTCTTAAATATTTGAATTTATTTACTGGCACTAGTTTATCTCCATCCATCAGCACATTCGCAATTTGGGAACTGTTCTTTGTACATGTCATTATCTTGCTCTTCTGTTTATTCTCTTTTAGCAATTCCTTCATGTGCCTTTTCTATATATTTTTTCTTCATTTTCAGTTATCACTGCTATATCTTCTACAAGTTGTATGATATTGTACAGTTTCCAATTGACATGTACCCACCTATAATTGTTCGTCGCTAAAAATTAATTTATGGCTTCTTGTTTAAAGGTAATATTCCTTTCTTAATCTGTTTACCCTCCAGAGTTGGTTTTTCCCCTCGGACTCTGCGAGAGTTCTCACCCCTAACACCTCAAGGGCAGTGCCCTAGAGAGTGATACATTGGGTCGGCGGGTACAACTAGTGAAGAGGACCAGTACCTCTCCAAGGCAGCCTCACCTGCTATGCTGAACAGGGGTCTTGTTGGGGATGGAAACATTAGAAGGGACAGACAAGGAAGAAAGCGGCCGTGGCCTTAAGTTAGGTACCATCCCGGCATTTACCTGGGGGAGAAGTGAAAAACTCGAGAAAACCACTTCGATGAAGGCTGAGGTGGGAATCTAACCCCCCCCCCCCCCTCTACTCACTTGACCTACCGAGGTTGAGTGGACCCCGTTCCAGCGCTCGTACCACTTTTCAAATTTCGTAGCAGAGCCGGGAATCGAACCCGGGCCTCCGGGAGTGCCAGCTAATCACGCTAAGCAGTACACTACAGAGGCGAAGTATGTTCATTAATAATGGTGACAATCCAAATCCTTGTTTTCCGCTATTTTGTCCTTAGTTCCTTGTTTGCCTATCAATGCTGGCTGGTTTTTGTACAGGGGGTAGAGTCTCCTACCAGCCCTTGTGAAGTAACTGAGGGTTATCTTACGTCTGACTCTCATAAATAAGATATCAAAGAGCGGGGGATAATTTCATCTTTGATTGCAGTGTTTGTGAGTGGCGATGCCCTCTAAGAACTGTGGTTCACGCAAAGTGAATGTTGCACGGATAGCGTGCGGAGCAGAGTTGAAGACTGCTTGATCTGCTGTAATTGTGTGCCAAGATCGCTCCAGCTGTTGTGACCCAAGCCGAGGCGTGGTGACCTCCCAATGGGGGTCATCAGTAATGTTATACTTCCTGGCACGCAAACCTCAGCTGATACCATCTCCTCGTCATCTCTGTTGCTCTCGCGGAGCTGAATATTCCCAGAATCAAGGGAGTGGAAACTCATCAATGCAATGTGTTCTCGGCTGAGTGCATTGTGATTCTCATGAGACCTCCTTGAGTGCACCCAACGTGTTGTTTACTTAGAATAATGCTATTGTGAGTACATTTTGTATTCACTTAGTAATACTGTGAAACGCCATTCGTATTGTTTTATCAGGCTGCATAGGGCTGCACTACGGCTGTGTAGGAAGATTTGCATAAGCACTAGGGGTTATATTTGGTTGTGCTTCTCAATAAATCAGTCATAGCATATCTGCATTTAACTAGTTTTTTCTTAAATGATTTCAAAGAATTTGTATGTTTATTGAACATCTTCCGTAATAAATTATTCCAATTTCTAAATTCCTCTTTTTATACACCTGTTTTTGACCCAATTTTTCCTTTTGAATTCCATCTTTATCTTCACTGTGATCCTTGCTACCTTTATAATCTCCATTTAAGGTTATTCGCCTACTAATGCCATTCCGTGTCATTTCTTCACTGACAGTTCGGAACATACCACTTAGTCGAGCAGCTTTTCTCCTTCTTCCTACGTCTTCCCAGTCCTGAGATTGTAAAATTTTTCTTAACACTACTCGTTCAGCGGAACTCACCCAGAACAAATCTATCTTCTTTCCTTTTATTGTTTTCAAGTTCTCAAATAAAGTAATCGTAGTGTGGGTCCCATAGACAGGAATCATACTCTGATTGGGATTTTACAAGATATTTATCCCACTCTCCTTTACGTCCTTACTGAAAATCCCCTGTTTTAAGTAATACGACCGGGTCATCTAGCGGCGAGGATTGAAATTGTTCCGACAGACGAAGCCTGTCGCACTCCTCTGGGGCAATGATTAATGACTGACGGATGAAATGAAGTGATATTGGAGAGTGATGATGGAGTGAATGATGACATTGAAAACCGGAATACCCACAGAAAAACCTCAGCCTCCGCTTTGTCCAGCACAAGTCTTATATGGAGTGACCGAGATTTGAACCAAGGAACTCATCTGTGAGAGGCCAGCGCGGTGCCGGCTGAGCCACGGAGACTTTTACATCATTACTACAACCCCTAGATACTCTCATTACCATACGAAGAGACCTGTTATTATTCCTCTTAGAGGTATATAGAGGGAGACACTATTGAGGTAGTTCATAGTTTCATCTATTTAGGCTCCTAGATCTCTGCTGACGGTGACAGGAGCCATGAAATTAAAAGACTCTTGCTACTTGGGGAGAAGGCAAAGGTGAATCGCGACTGTGTTTTCAAGAATAGAGGCATATCTTTTAGAACGAAGATCCATATAGTAAAGACTTCCCAGTAGCGATGTACGGAAGGAACCTAGACAATGTGAAAGACAGGTCATCGAAAGAAATAAGGTATTGGAGAAAACTCCTTAGAGTTTATGCAAATCTCTTCACAGTTTCTTCCCTACTTGCTACTCGATGCATTCAAATCTATTATTGCGCGAATACGGTCCCGTGGTGTAGGGTAACCGATTCTGTCACGAGTTTGTGTCACGGACAGGTCAGGGACTTTTATCTGTATACCTGAGAGCTGGTTCGAGGTCATCTCAAGGCTAACTAAGAGGGACTGGGCAGCTGCCTGGGGGAGATATAGCGTCTGCGGTCCTGAAATCCAAGAACAACGATTGAGAGGAGTCATCGAACTGACCTCGCGTCAACTCGTAATCTACACGTCTTCGGACAGGACAACAAATCTATCAGAGTTAAAGTGCTACGTAGTAGTGTAATGGATATCGCATTGATATGACTAGCAAGTACCTTCCAACCCGGTATACATTTCTGACAAAAGATTTGCATAACCAAGAGTGACACAGCTTTCCACAAGTCTCTCTATTCATGCTAAAATATACCGAAAAGTAATATAATGCTATGAGGCGTGTTTGTTTGTTTGTTTGTTTTAATTGCACAAAAATGTTAGTTAAATCTCGGAGGTTGGTTTGATCATTAAATGGCACCACCGAAGGAAAACTGCAAAAAGTGGTGCTGAGAGCATAATGACGCGTAAAACCATGATGTGGAGTGAGTTAGTTTGCCATTGCTTTCCTGACTAAGCCAGAAAGTTCTATTGTAGCACCACTGTCCATGTGAGTAACACATTTCATAACATGCAGGTGCAACAAATCTTCACACATATCTTATCAATAGACCCCGGGCTTTTAGGCAGTTCTGTGTTAGAATGAAAACTAATTCGGCTCGTAGGAAATGTCACCAAGCCCGCTATTCCGCAATGTAGCGGAGGAAATATAAACTGGAGGGATTCCAATGGTACGTGCCCCTAATATTTATACAAATGTCATAGCATAAACGTTGTGCGGGCTAGAGTATAAGGGTTCCAATAGGCCGTGCCCCTAATTCTTATGCAGTTCTCAAAGTATAACCGTTTTGCGGGCTGGAGTATACTTGTTATACTCTTCATTAAGTTTGCATCTCATTTTGACTACCATCTTTCTACAAGATACCATTCTCGGTGGTTTTTAAGGAAATATATTTTTACGTATCCGTCAGTAATATTATGGTTCATGGTGTGGGTTACTGCAGTCACGTCCTAGTTCGTGAACCATGGGCAACGGCTGAGTGGCCTAGTAAGTGGTCCTGAGAGTCGGGACACCAGTTGCTATGGAATGGGAGTGAGCATCTCGGACATATTCTGAGTCATGGCCCTCCTTGTGCTCAGGCGGCTAGGACTATACAATTCACCGGTGGTCCATAACCCGTTAGAGGAGAGATCCTCACTTGGACTACGTGCAAGTAGGGCAGCATCCTGCTTCATGAATTTACCAAGCTCAGAACATTATAAGCAATCCTCGGACCTATGGGAGTAACGGAGTCCCACTCCCATTTGACAGGCGAGCGACTCCTTGGATACAACTTGGCGAACGAAATGGAATTCGATGGGGAGCTATCAATATTAATGGAGCTTATGGAAAAAAGAAAGTAGAACTGGCTGAGTCAGCAAAGAGGATGCATCTGGATGTGCTAGGAGTAAGTGATATTCGGGTAAGGGGAGATAACGGGGAAGAGATAGGAGGTTATAAAGTGTACTTGACGAGTGTTAGAAAGGGAAGGGCAGAGTCTGGGGTAAGGACTTTTATCAGGAATACCATTATACGCAACATATTTTCTGTTAGGCACGTAAACGAGCGAATGATGTGGGTAGATTTGGCAGTTGTTGGAATTAGGACAAGAATTGTGTCCGTGTATTCACCATGTGAGGGTGCAGATGAGGATGAAGATGACAAGTTTTATGAAGCACTGAGTGACATCGTGGTCAGGGTCAACAGCAAGGACAGAATAGTGCTAATGCGAGAGTTGAAAATAGAACTGAAGGATAGGAAAGGGTGATTGGTAAATGTTGGGAAGATATGGAAGCTAATGGGAATGGGAAGCGTTTGCTGGACTTCTGTGCTAGTATGGGTTTAGCAGTTACGAATACATTTTTCAAGCATAAGGCTATTCACCGCTACACATGGGAGGCTAGGGGTACCAGATCCGTAATAGACTATATCTTAACTGACTTTGAATTCAGGAAATCTTTTAGGAATGTACGAGAGTTCCGCGGATTTTTCGATGATACAGACCACTATCTGATCTGTAGTGAACTCAGTATCTCTAGACCTAGGGTAGAGAAAGTGAAATCTGTCTGCAAACGAAAAAGGGTAGAAAATCTCCAGGACGAGGAAATTAGACAGAAGTACATGGATATGATTAGTGAGAAATTTTGAACAGTGGACAGTAAGCAGGTTCAGGACATAGAAAGTGAATGGGTGGCACACAGGGATGCTGTAGTAGAAAGAGCAAGGGAATGCCTAGGAATAACTGTGTGTAAAGATGGGAAAAGGCGAACATCTTGGTGGAATGATGAAGTGAGAGCAGCTTGTAAACGTAAAAAGAAGGCTTATCAGAAATGGCTCTAAACAAGGGCCGAGGCAGACAGGGATTTGTACGTAGATGAAAGAAACAGAGCGAAACAAATAGTTGTTGAATCCAGAAAGAAGTTGTGGGAAGATTTTGATAATAACCTGGAAAGGCTAGGTCAAGCAGCAGGGAAACCTTTTTGGACAGTAATAAAGAATCTAAGGAAGGGAGGGGAAAAGGAAATGAGCAGTGTTTTGAGTAATTCAGGTGAACTCATAATAGATCCCAGGGAATCACTGGAGAGGTGGAGGCAATATTTTGAACATCTTCTCTATGCAAAAGGAAATCATCATGGTGGTGTTGCAAACAGCCAAGCTCATGGGGAGGAGGAAAATGATGTTGGTGAAATTACGCTTGAGGAAGTGGAAAGGATGGTAAACAAACTCCATTGTCATAAAGCAGCAGGAATAGATGAAATTAGACCTGAAATAGTGAAGTATAGTGGGAAGGCAGGGATGAAATGGCTTCATAGAGTAGTAAAATTAGCATGGAGTGTTGGTAAGATACCTTCAGATTGGACAAAAGCAGTAATTGCACCTATCTATAAGCAAGGGAACAGAAAGGATTGCATCAACTATCGAGGTATCTCATTGATTAGTATACGAGGCAAAGTATTCACTGGCATCTTGGAAGGGAGGGTGCGATCAGTCGTTGAGAGGATGTCAGGATCAGATTTTTTTTGCTATTTGCTTTACGTCGCACTGACACACCTGGGTCTTGTGGCGACGATGGGATAGGAAAGGCCTAGGAGTTGGAAGGAAGCGGCCGTGGCCTTAATTATGGTACAGCCCCGACATTTGCCTGGTGTGAAAATGGGAAACCATCTTCAAGGCTGCCGACAGTGGGACTCGAACCCACTATTTCCCGATTACTGGATACTGGCCGCACTTAAGCGACTGCAGCTATCGAACTCGGTCAGGATCAGATTTTCAGTATGCGCCAGGTAATTGAAAAAATGCTACGAGAGGAATAGGCAGTTGTGTTTATGTCTCGTAGATCTAGAGAAAGCATATGACAGGGTACCGAGGGAAAAGATGTTCGCTATACTGGGGGACTATGGAATTAGAGGTAGATTATTAAAATCAATCAAAGGCATTTATGTTGACAATTGGGCTTCCGTGAGAATTGATGTTAGAATGAGTTCTTGGTTCAGGGTATCTACAGGGGTAACACAAGGCTGTAATCTTTCACCTTTGCTGTTCGTATTTTACATGTATTATCTGCTAAAAGATATAAAATGGCAGGGAGGAATTCAGTTAGGTGGAAATGTAGTAAGCAGTCTGGCCTGTGCTGACGACTTGGTCTTAATGGCAGATTGTGCCGAAAGCCTGCAGTCTAATATCTTGGATCTTGAAACGAGGTGCAATGAGTATGGTACGAAAATTAGCCTCTCGAAGAATAAATTGATGCCAGTAGGTAAGAAATTCAACAGAACTGAATGTCAGATTGGTGATACAAAGCTAGACCAGGTCGATAATTTCAAGTATTTGGGTTGTGTGTTCTCCCAGGATGGTTATATAGTAAGTGAGATTGAATAAAGGTGTCGTAAAGCTAATGCAGTAAGCTCGCAGTTGCGATCAACAGTATTTTGTAAGAAGGAAGTCAGCTCTCAGACGAAACTATCTTTACATCGGTCTGTTTTCAGACCAACTTTGATTTACGGGAGCGAAAGCTGGGTGGACTCAGGATATCTTATACATAAGTTAGAAGTAACAGATATGAAAGTATCAAGAATGATTGCTGATAAAAACAGGTGGGAACAACGGTGGGAGGGTACTCGGAGTGAGGAGATAAAGGCTAATTTATTATTGAACTCGATGGATGAAGCTGTGTGCATAAACCGGCTTCGGTGGTGGGGTCATGTGACGCGAATGAGGAGGATAGGTTACCTAGGAGTATAATGGACTCTTTTATGGAGGGTAAGAGAAGTGGAGGTAGACCAAGACGACGATGGTTAGACTCAGTTTCTAACGATTTAAAGATAAGAGGTATAGAACTAAATGAGGCCACAAGACTAGCTGCAAATCGAGGATTGTGGCGACGTTTAGTGAATTCACAGAGGCTTGCAGACTGAATGCTGTAAGGCATAACAGTCTGTAATGATAATGTATGTATGTATGTATGTATGTCGGTAATATTGATTTATGTTTATTGTGTATGTGTGTGTATTCCTGGATGTACGCCGACTCCTAAGCAATATTAATCACTGCTTCTCTCGAGGGTTTGGATATGGGTTGTGTACCCAATTTTGGTCTTACAGAGACGCGGTCTTATCCTGGTTTTGAGGATGTTGCCAACACTGTGGACAGAATCTGTCGTTTTGGTTAATTCTTCGTTGTGCCTTGTTTATAGCCAAGCTTCTTCAAGCGTTCTCTTTTAGGAATTTAATATTGATGTAATGTATCGTTAATGTGTTGTTTTCTTTAATGTGCTCATATAATTTTACTAGTATACGTTTGAATTACCATCCTCTGGCAATTACGGTCCGTAATTATCATATTAAGCGGCTGAGGGATTGCTCGTATAGCGTTACTTTATGTAATAAGCCAAATATGATGTTTTATCATCCATATATAGTTTACAAGCTATGTAAATTACTTGGGCTTACCATTAAAAGTAAATACCCATAAATTGAAATGAAACCTTCTGAAAGTTGGTGTGCATCGTAATCGAAGGTTGTTTATCACAAAGTATAGGTAAAAATTTATTCGTTGGTGGATATACGAGAAATTAGTGATCCGATTTAAGCTTGAAGGGTAAGTGTTGCTTTATATAGTCTCTTTGATTCTGTAATAGTACTTTGAAAATGTAAGAAATTTATATATTTCAAGACATGGGGTGGAACGTGTGTCCCAATACCTAAAAATAATTCATGAACGTACAGAGAATTGTGAGATGAGTCGAATGCGACACAAAACGACCATTCAGTGCGACCAGTTGGGCACTGAAGCTCTTCTCATCTCTCGACAGGAATGGTCTCTCCCAGATGATCCCTATGGACTCGCTCTGCCATCCAGGGATGCTGTGAACTGTCACCAACCGGTGACGTGCCCTCGGTACTGTATCACAACATCGACCAGTTCAGGGGGTAACCAAAACGTTCCACGAGTTAGAACAGCGCTGGACAAGAATGCAGTAACAGATCTCTTTTAAGGGGGACATAAAAGGGGTTATAATATATATTCCTTACCGAGTAATTTGGCCAAGCAGTTTCGATCATATAGCTGTAACGTTGCATCTCAATGTCGTCAGCACTGACTATTATGTCCATGGCTTCCCATTGAGAAAGAACTGACCATTGCATTAATTAATGTACATTTGAATGATGTAATTAATATCTGTCCATGTGGATGCGATGGAGACGAATAGCAAATACTTTTTCAATCAATCAAAGATTAAGAATAATCAGAACATTCTGACTCGGGGAAGGAAATGAACAGAGTGCTTGAGACATTATCAGATATGCAAACTCAACGGAATCTGAACGCTCTATGGGGGGGGCATAACAGAATGACTGAATTTCGTAAGAGGAGATTAAAAGTGCCCCAGGGGCTTTTAACTTGAGAGGAGATAGGTTGGCAATCACGGGGCCTTAAATGAGTCCTGGCATTGCTTCCACTTGCTTGTGCCAGGCTCTTCACTTCCATTTATTCTATCAGACCTCCATTGGTCAACTATTGTTATTTTCCGACCCTGACAGTATTAAAGCATTCGTACAGTGATTTTTTTACTTCTGGAGTTGGTGAAGAGCTTATAAAATAGCCTCTAAAGGACGCAGTAAGGAAAAGGAAGGGGGAACCATCACGATCTCTGCAATGAAGGAACTTCTGGGAGCTGAGCATGTGACGGAGAGAATGCAAATGGTGAAAACAAGATCAAGCATCGACACTGTATACTGTGTGTGAGAAAGAATGACAGAAAGTCAAGAAAGGGTTGTAATAAGAGCTTGTGCTTTGTTTATAAGGAACATTCGGATACGAAAACTGAAACCTCATGCAAGTCCTGTTTGAGAGTACTTGACTAACATGGTAACTCTGTTGAAGGGACTTACGAGAACGCAACTTGTGGAGAAAAGTATGCCGGAAACAAATTTATGAAACACACATGCAAACAAAAAACAAGACAGGAAATCCGAAAAATAAATATATTCAGTTCTTATGCTTTGCTTTAAAGGAACATTCAGATGTTAAATATGAAAGAAATACTCAAAACGTTTTCGGGGTGACTTTGGCCTTATGATCAATGTGAAGGTATTTCACATCATAACCACCATTCATTTTGTGTACGGTATATTAGGTTGGCAATATTTGAATTTTGTTAGTAACATGTGGAAATGTTCACAATATTCTGTTTGATAGTCCGTGTGTGTTCTTAACCCGGGTATTAGGAAGGGTAACCGCAATGACAAAATATCGCTTCATTAATATCCATCAATCTTCAGGCATGGACGCTTCATTTTAAATCAAATATTTTTTCAATTATTATTATTTGCCATAATTCCCTTACTTTCTTAGACATGATCGTAGAATTTGACATAATTTACATGTCTTCAGACTGTTAAAGAAGCAGCTGGTTGGTAAGTGATTAAACGACGAAACGACCGTGCAGCACGCCATAATAACATGGCCACTGGGATTTGATGCAGATTTCTTCCATGTCGGCATCGATGCTTTGACGTACCTCTGGACCAAGTGTTTTGTAAAAGAATGGTAACTATTTTGCATAATAATGCTTATCGGTTCCCCACTACTGTGTATCATTATATCTGCTTGTAAAATAAATGTCTGTGCGATACCTTGTTACCGGTGCCTTCGTTTTTTAAGTGTCCTTGTTCATGATAAGCCTCGGAATTTTTAGCTAGTGACAAGTCAAAATGCAAGCTACAGTAATTTAGTTATTAGGAAGTGTTGGCTATCCCGTTCTTCCGTTATGTAGCAAGGGCAACATACATTTTAGGGGTTCTATTGGGGCCATACCCTAAAGTTTATGCATTAATCATAACATAATTGTTGTATAGGGTAGACTATACTTGTTACCAGCTTCAGTAAAGTTTCATTCTAACCTATTAATGACTAAAATTCCGGACCTTATTCATAGATAAAATGGGATCACAAAAGAAACAAGGCAATTATGCAAGAGCTGAATATGGAGTACGTCAGAAGAATAACTAGAGAAGTAATATGGAGAGAATGTCCGTTCAAAGAATTCAAAAAAAGAAATATCTGCCTAGAGGGTAGAGATCAGTTGGACAACCAATGAAGAACTGAGTAGAGAATACAAGAGCACAACAAGTTATACGGACCATTATTTTGAAGGATGATGGTGAATACTGTGTATAAATAATGAAGCAGTTTGTTTCAGCTTCTCTCACCATAGACTAGGTTCTATATAAAGGCCTTGTCAATTCACACCTGTGAGCTCGTGGGTTGAAGACTTGTTACTCCTTCATTGGAATACTGGCTCTAGTGAATATCATCTCCAATGTGGCTAGGTTTAGAGAATAAGCCACCAGATTTTATCTTTGAACTATTAGTTGGAAGAAACTAGACGTGCTGCGTCATTGCGTGAATTCTACTTGTGTTCCAGTAACTCGTCTCCTTCTATCTCGCAGTGTAGCTGGAAGTTAGGGTCTTGAGTTCATGACCGAGTTATGGCTGTGCTAGCTTCGAAGTCGTTCCCCTTTACAGACTCCCGTTTCAGCTGTGTTCCGTATCTTAATGCACATGTTGATTCATTCTTTAATTACCGACGGTAACCCTTCATCATTGCTAATAATTATGACGTGGACATAAACATGCTGTTCTAGGAATCACATTATCTAGTTACTGGAATTGCTAGGGAAAATCATATCTTTTCTAATTTGCTATTTCCTTCATACTTCTTAGAACGCTACCTGAAGGGCCTATTAGTCAAGTAAATAGAACTCATTCAAATTGTATGCTCTGATCTATATTTAAAGGGGACATGATAGACGAGATACATCGTCACTGCTTTCTCACCAAAGTAGGCATAAATCGAATTCCAGCCATGCGCATGAGATTTTCAAAATGAAAATCCATGTTTTTAGTTCGAATATCACAGAAAACTAGAGGTCCCATGGCCTTAATCGCGATATAAACAGTCAAGTAAAATACAAGTTTGCTTTGTGTACAGTGCTGTGTTAAAATATGTTAAGTTAGGCAGCGCTGAATGTGGTCAATCCTTGGATATACGACAAGGTTCTCTTGTTTGAAGTTAGAGTACATAAATTAGCCACTCAGTGGAATCCATTGTCAGCTTAGGGTACCTTATCTGCTAATCAGTACGGTAATAAAGTAGCATACAAACTTAATGAAGAGTATAACTAGTATACTCTAGCTCGCATTACGTTTATGCTATGAGATTTGCATAAGCTTAAGGAGCATGACCTATTAGAACCCCCCGAATTTATGTTACTATCGCTACGCTGCGGAAGACCGGGCTAAACGGAACTTCCTACTTCTTTTTATCAGTGACCTCTTGACTTAAAAATTCAGTGTTTGTATTCTCGTAAAGTGTCTAATTTCTGAATTGCAATCATTTTCACCGACAAACAAAAAAGGGAAGAATTTGTTCAAGGGATATTCATCTGGGGAAATAGTTGTCTGAAGAACACATTTCGATTGAAACAACAGTCATTGAGAACTCACTGCTGTGCCCTATTATTACATCAAATGGATCAAATATTGGGGCTGTACTTGAATCCTAACCCTTTCTTATCCCTTCGTCGTGGAAATCCAGCTGGTATTAGCTCGGAATTATACCACTAGCAAACGGAAATCGGACAGGTACAGTGCAGCTGTAGAATTATTCCGCTTGTAAATCATTCAGACGAATGGCGAAATGATCGAGGTTACTATATTTAAGTTTTTGGTATACAATTTAATTTTGCAAGATATTTTTCAATGTTCATAAGATTGAAGTAAGCCCTGTATACTTCTCGGAATGCGCGTATTCAGATAAGCCATTCTAGTAAGAGACAGTGGATTTGAAGCTTGTTTGTGATATTCGGATGCTTGAGGTGTACTGTCGAAACGGTACTTAATGTAAGGGCGACAAAACCTTACTTTCCTGTTCTTATCTATAATTACTTACGAATACACTGCGTTGTGAAGATGCCGCGTGTAGAACTGCTCATCATGATTTCTTGGAGCACGTAAGATAAAGCTGAAATATTTCTTTTTTCTTCCTCTTTTCCTTTTTACTCTTTGTCAGGTAATCCCATTTATTTGTAGAGGTTGTCGAACCACTCTCATTGTGTCATTTTTTATGTTTTATGAACGGATGCCCTTTCTGACCCCACGATAATTTTCAGATGAGACATCCACTGCAGAATCTGTTACTCAAATCACGGAAACCCAGTAAGAGATATTCAAGGCTAATTAGTAAAGCCCGAATTTTTATGCAGTAATAGGTTAGATTGCAAACTAATTTGGTTAGTAAGAAGTGTCGGCCATCCGCTCTTCCACAGCGTAGTAAGAGTAACATAAATTACAAGAGTTTTGGTGGACCTTACCCCTAATGTCTATGCAATCCCCATAGCACAACGATTGTGAAGGTAGACTATACTTGCAACTCGCTTCAGTTAGTTTGCATTCTAACCTATTAATGCATACAAATCCGGGCTCTACTAATTAGGTTCCTTGACATATGAGCTATTGAAAGAGAAGTGAATGCTGACCAGAGTAGGAATGATACGGCTACTAGGAAACAAATTCTTAATTTTTCAGTGTCAAAGCTTCGATCGATTTAAAGAAACTTGGTGTCCAATTAGGACTGAAATGGAACACGTTTTGTAGAATTCCTCATAACATAATAACTTATCCATTAACTTACTCACCGAATGCTTTCAAACATGTTGTAATAATCAGCACAAGTTATTGGCATATAACCGCCAATACCGTCAAGCACACTTAGTATAGTTATAACTATACTAAGTGTGCTTGACGGTACATGTGTCGCCATCTGAAATGTATGATTGTGCTGCGATCATGATAGCGATGTAGTGGCTCTGAATGTTATCCATTATTTTCGATATACAGTGTAAAAATATAATGTAACTTTAAAATATTTATGAGGAATCTACAGCCCTTTATGGGGAGGGGTCCACAAATTTATTATTAAGTCATAAGTATTCAATTTACATCATGTTATTTAATCGAATAATATTGCAAACACAGAGATCATGTTTATCACCGTCATGTGTGCTCTGTAGAGGGTATAATAGCCTTTCTCGGACTCCTTTCCTCACCGGGTGATGAGCGGAAAGCTAAAGTTATAGTCATAGAGACATAAATAAATTTATTTTAATAAAATGATTAGAAGTTCATTGTATCTGTTAACGAGTTATTTAAATTTTGAATACACTCAATACAAAACTCAACTTGCAGACATAAAATACTGAAGGAATTTTAAAATACATATTTGACAAATACTTCTCAAAATCATCCCTTATGTTCTTAATCCTGCTGATCAGCAAAGTTCCTTCACTTTGGAATAACATCAACATATTAGAAGGGAATGGCAAAATACAACGCAGAATTTGGCTTTTAATTTCCTATCTCTATTATGGTTAGTATCATTTATTAGGGATCAATTTTCAGGCAATTATAATAATCTCCAGCACCCGGGGGCAGTTTCTCTAGGGAGTCCAAAGGACATACCATTGTTAAACTTCCACACTTTCTCTACCCCAGAAGCTCCTGCCTGTATTTAAATAGCCACCAGCGTGTTGAAAGTTCGGTGATAACAAGCATTTAACATATGAAAAATGCCGTGCGCGTCAGGGAGCTGTGAGGAATAGTTCCAGGCAGTTCTGGTTAAAATATGACCAAAATTTCGTTAACTAATACTTTTTAACTGCCCCTGGGGCTCGGTTAAAATTGCGTGCTGTCCTGTGAGGCAGGAGGACCCTTCCTCCTTTTTTTATCGATATTTCTGGAGCACGAGCTAGGCCGTGCGAAGGGGAGGGATAAATGGAGATTTATAGCTCCTTGGCGCTCTCCTGGGGGTCAGCTAAAGGAGAGACCATCTCAATAAAAAGCTATGATATATTGGATGCGTTGACTCATCTTCAAAGACTCCCCATCCGTTTGATCGAAACCCCAGTCTCTTACAGTTGAAACGCTTTGCTCCAATTCAGATACCATTTATTGTATTCCATTAAGACATGGAAAGTGTCCTCAGGGTCTTCACCTGGAGCCAATATTTTAAGCAAAATTGGAATGTAACTCCGTATCGACAAGGTATTGTTCTCAGTTCACACTAAATAGCCAGTCTTTTTTGCTGATAGCATACATCATCATCCTAGTAGAGACTCGCAATATGACCTTCATGGGCAATGAATCCAGTTCTCCAGGATTTTATTTCCCGATTCATTCTGACAGAAACTGTGGCAAATGTTCTGGATGATGGCCAGTTTAATGTGTACTCTTTTCAGTTAACGTAAGATTGTGCATATCACTTCTAATACGTAATGGCTGAAATTAAATTAATTAATGTTATTTGTTTTACGTCCCACTAACTACTTTTTAAGGTCTTCGGAGACGCCGAGGTGCCGGAATTTAGTCCCGCAGGAGTTCTTTTACGTGCCAGTAAATCTACCGACACGGGGCTGTCGTATTTGAGCACCTTCAAATACCACCGGACTGAGCCAGGATCGAACCTGCCAAGTTGGGGTTAAAAGGCCAGCGCCTTAACCATCTGAGCCACTCAGCCCGGCTAATGGCTGAAAAAAAGTAGTCAGATAATATTATTGTAAATAGTGCATATCGAATGAAGAATTTCGCTGCTAATTTGCTATTCATAGTTGATTTTTTTTGTCTTCGCGTAAAATTACATTAAAGTAGGCTAACATACTGTATTGACATTATAAATGCCGTGTCAAAAAATAAGGTGAAATTCTTTACGTTTCGCCGAGAACTGTGCTCGGCGTCATCAGAAGGAAATATCGTTGACAGTCGAGATTTTCTTCTGTTCGAGATTTTCTTCTGATCACGCAGAGCACAGTTCTCTGCAAAAAGTAAAGGATTTCACCTTATTTTCTTGACACGGCATAAGCCCATAAGCCTATATCATGTCTATAAGAACAGGCCTTGAAAGCATCAATGCTAACTCTATTGTTTACAATCATAATACCAGCATTGTAAGGCATGTCGACGTCCACTTTTACGTGAAGCAATATCATGCCAGGAGTTACTCGCATCAGACTTGTACATACATTTCGTATGGTGTACGAGGGAAGAAGTCAGCTTATTTTCAAAAGTAAAATAATTTGTTCATAATTGAACTAAGATGATTTGAAAATACAGTATAAGGCAGAAGTTCATAAATGAAGCGAAGGGGGAAATTCCAGTGAGGAGTTTCCGAATGGGAAAATAATTAAAGATATAGTGGAAATTACAAGAAGGCCCATAATATACAGGTTTTGTAAAACTATCACAACCAAGGAAGAAGTGATCGTCAGTCTCCTTTAACACGAAGATAAACACGTAACGTACAATAAATGCGAAGGCTAGTGCTTTAGGGGCTGCAGTTTTGTAAGGGAAGACCACCATAGGAGTCGCTATCAATAGGATTTTAATCCACTTGTCGCCTCGATTTCAGCGCTCTGTTCTATTGTTTCGTTTATTGAAGAGTCGATAACTAAAGCCCAGTCACCCAGACTGGATGGTATAGTGCCAGTACTTTGACAACGGTCGCGGCCTATTGAAACAGAACGGAGTGGATCCGGAATCTATCACTGAGACATTTGGCAATACAGAAATAGCAAAGTTTCTCACTCGCACATTATCTCCGCTACGCGCAAAAGCATAGGATCATGGATATACTTTTGTGGCTTAGAATACGACAGAGCGAGTATAAGTTGCAGTGGTGGTGGTGATTATTATTTTAAGAGGAAATGCAACTAGGCAACCATTCCCTAATAACACTAATCAGAGAGAAGAAATGGAAGGGATCCGACACTTCGAAAAATGAAGATATCGGCCAAAGAAAGACAAGGACCACGAAGGGCATTAAAGTGAAAGACTCCCTAGGCCTCGAGTACTCTAATACTGTGGGGTAGGAAAAGAAGAAGAGTTGACCATAGGAGGTCGGATAGCATAGATGAAAGTGAGGAGCCTAGCACAAGTAAGTGGAAGCAATGCCAGGACACAGCTGAGGGCCCTGTGGTCGCCAGCTCACACTCCAAAGTTCAGAGTCCCTGAGACCCCTTTCAGTTGCCTCTTACGACAGGTAGGGGATACCGTGGATGTATTTTACCACCCCCATAGACAGGTGGAAAAGGGAGTAGAGATTTCTCTCTTTGTAGATTCTATAAAATGCAGGCGTGTACAGATCCTTTTACTCCATACACAGGGCAGATAAGGATATCCGATGAAATGATAAAGAAATAAGAGGAACCAAAAAAGAATGGTCAGACTCATGGATTTTGAGGAAAATGGAAAACATTCCGGACATCGTAAGTATAATACTGATTTAAATTTTCTTTCTATTATTAGCCAGCCGTGAGTTCGTTTCCAGGCAATTTCAAGGATTTTAATTCTGGACTGAGGAGTTGAATGGGGTTCACTTGACAAGAGATTTTCTCAAGCACTTAGTTACAAGAAGAAAGCGCACAGTGAGAATATGACACTACTGATCGAGTGTACATAGACGTACAGTGGTTGCCATGGTTACGATGACGTCTGGAAACTGATGACACTGATTCCGGATAGACCCTCGTCCCCAAAACATATGCATGTTAAAACTACAGAGACACACATTTAGATAAGTACGTTTGAAGTTTGAACCCACTTCTCTTCTTCTGTTGCCATCTTTTTATTGGAATAATGGTGTCAATCGTGGACTCATTTTTCCTATTTTCTTCCCTCATACACCTCATCAAAGGAAGAGTCTCCGTAGCTCAGGTGGCAGCGCACCGGCCTCTCAATGATGGGTTCCGTGGTTCAAGTCCCGGCACTCCATATGAGATTTGTGCTGGACAAAGTTGAGACGAGACAGTTTTTTCTCCGGGTACTCCGGTTTTCCCCGTCATATTTCATTGCGGCAACACTCTCTAATATCATTTCATCTGTCGTTCATTAATTATTGCCCCATAGGAGTGCGACAGGCTTCGGCAGCCGGCGCAGTTCCCATCCTCGCCGCTAGATAGGGGCTTCATTCATTCCATTCGTGACCCGGTCAAATGACTGGAAACAGGCTGTGAATTTTCTTACGTCTCATCAAAGGTGCTTCCTATAAGCTTCTCCATGGAATTATACGTTTCTGTATTGCATTCTCTTTTATAATCAGTTGTGTCCAAATGTATCATTTTTGAAGTTGTCACAGACATTTTCTGCTTTCCTTCGTTTTGCTAGATTTCAGACATGATGGTATGTCGGAGAACTTTCTCGTTGGAGGCATGATCTACTAACGGGATCCTGGAACATTCAGTGATAAATCCATATTTTAGATACCTTACAAGGCCTTAAGTGTCCCTCCTTCAATATCGTGAGCAGCACGGGTAACATGCATCACTTCCCGACACGCCAACGCTTTGCGAAGAGGTCACGGCTGACCCAGTATGTTTTAATAGAAACAAAGATCTTACATTGCCAATTCTAGTTTTGATTTCTTCCTGTGTTCATCAGCATTAGACTTAAGATTTTTAGCTAGTAATAAATTATAATGCAAACGAATTGGGTTATTAGGATGTGTCCAGTAGTCCGCTCTTCTGTAATGTAGCGAGAGTAACATACCTTCTGGGGGTATGATGAGTTGTGTCCCTAATGTTTATGCAAAACTCACAGCATAAGCGATGTGCAGGCTGAGTATATTGTTACTCGCTTCAGTAAATTTGCATTCTAATCTATTCCACCTAAAAGTACAGGCTCTAGTCTCCATCCTAGCTTCAGGTATTTGAAGTATGACGCAATTTCGGTGAAGTTACAGACCGGGTAATGCAATTTTGGGTGATTTTCTATACAATGATTACCATGAATTTTGATTTCTAACCCATTTCACACATGAAGAGTGTCTGTTCAAAAAATGCTATTTCCGCTTCCAAAAATAAATCAGTATTTCGTCCAAATGCATTTCAGTTTTTGAATATTATCGTTTGCCATGAGCAACCCAGACCAGGAAGATGCAATTCCTTAAAATTGTTACCATATCGATCACGGGTACGTCCCATAAGCCTTTTATTTTACTCTTCTTGCGCTTTTCCGACAAATTTCTTAAGGTGGAAGTAGTAGCTTTTGAGGACACGCCCTTTCTCTTCCAGTCAACATACTGGAACTTAAATTCTGGAGACTATGGAGACAAACTGAGACAGTGCTCGAGTCCAGACTACATCGCTGACTATTGCTTCAGTGCCGCTGCTTTTGAGAATCACCACGCTAAACCTCCTGTACCTCATCCTTGAGGTTTATGCCCAGTGCACAAGTTGCTTACACCCTGAGTCTCTTCCGGCAAAGGAGATATAAAAATGAACGAGAAATATATATTTGAAATATAAAACACTGTACTGCTTGTACTAATGTGAGGATAGTAGGGAATAAATAACGAGATTAATAATGAATTTAATGAAATAGTCATCCAGAATGAGGGGATTTAAATACTTATACAGCGGACGTAATTAGTATGGAATATAAAAACCGGACGGATTAAACGTCAAATTGAGTCTATTTCTGGAAAATCGTGGTTTAAAATCGTTTTAAAATAGGACGCAAATGTGGAAGAGAGTGTTGAAGAGTGAGATTTATGTATTTATTTATTAATTATTTAGCGTATGGTTTTTTTATGCCAGGAATATCCGAGGACGTATTCGACTGGTTTTGGTGCAGATATTTTGCTTTTACGCCGATGGACGACCTGCGCTTCTTGATGCGGGATGATGTAGCCTACTCCTGTCTAATAATATCAAGGGCTCTGTTTATGATTTAACATCACTTTTGGACAGACGCATCAGTTTCAGGCTAGGATTCCATAGCTGGTAAACTTCTGAATGTTGCTGCTCCCAGTAATGCTTCAAAAACGTAGGAAATCTTTCACGATACGTGGGATTCGGAAACTTTCCTAAGGAGTGGCAATCAGCTCTTCACACCTTCTCCATAAAGAAGGCAATGAATCAGATTTGAATAACTTAAGAGGTATATCTCTTCGTTCACTTGCCTATGAAGGTCTCTCAAAAACATTTCAAAATCGGATTGATCCTGTTCTCGATCAACAGATTATTGAATATGAAGAAGGCTTACATAAAACCCGCTTCTGCAACGAACATATATTGTCACTTGAGTATCATCAAACTCAGATCTCTTCGCGGCAAACCACTTGTACCCTGTTTTTCTAGTTCATTCGAACTATTCAGTCTTCTTGATATAATCAAGGAGATGGGGGTGGATACATGACCCGTTACATCATGAGACAATTTCGGACCAACACCGAATCACATATAAAAACCAGGGGGAAATCTCGACATCCTTTCCGATTAAGACTGGAGTAGTATAATTGGACAGTTCGGCGGCCACCACCACCACCGGCTCCCAGAGGCCACCTCCACCACCACCACAGCCAGAGGCCTCCCAGATGCCTCCTACACCACCACCACAGCCAGAGGCCTCCCAGATGCCTCCTCCACCACCACCGCAGCCAGAGGCCTCCCAGAGGTCTCCTCCACCACCCGCGGAAAAATTGAATTTGTAAACAAAGCCACGTGCTTTTTGACAGCTATCATCGACAACAACGCATCGCTAACCTCAGTACTGCCATCTTGACGGGCCTAAACATCAGTAGTGCCAACTTAACCTAACTAGCGCGAGGTAAACAAAGCCACGTGTTTTTTGACAGCCACGTGCTTTTTGAAAGACAACAACGCATCGCTAACCTCAGTACTGGCATCTTGACAGGCCTAAACCTCAGTAGTACCAACTTAACCTAACTAGCGTGAGATAAACAAAGCCACGTGCTTTTTTGACAGCTGTCATCCGCCATCTTTAAACCACAGAGCACTGTGCTGCCCTCTTTATCGTAGTAGCTGCAAATTCGTCACCTGTCATCGGCAGTGCTGCCATCTTGGCGGGCCTAAACCTTAGTGCTACCAACTTAACCTCACTAGCGTGAGATAAACAAATCCACGTGCTTTATTGACAGCTGTCATCCGCCATCTTTAAACCACAGAGCACTGTGCTGCCCTCTTTATCGCAGTAGCTGCAAATTCGTCACCTGTCATCCGCAGTGCTGCCATCTTAACGGGCCTAAACCTTAGTGCTACCAACTTAACCTCACTAGCGCGAGATTAGAATCGGTAAACAAATCCACGTGCTTTTCTGACAGCTGTCATCCGCCATCTTTAATCTATAGAGCACAGTGGTGCTCTCTTTAGCTACTTACCTTTGAAATGTGGCGGCGGATAATTTGAAAAATGCTTTTTGACAGCAGCCATCTTTGAGCACCGTGCTGTCCTCTTTACCTAGATACCTTTGAAATGTGGTGGCAGGCATTTCCGCATGACAGCAGCCATCTTTAATCAAGAGAGCACCGTGCTGCCCTCTATGTGGTGGCGGCAATTTGAAAAATTCTACCTGCTCTTGTTTGGAAACAAATCCACGTGCTTTTTTGACAGCCGTCATCCGCCATCTTTAATCAACAGAGCACAGTGCTGCCCTCTTTAGCTAGATACCTTTGAAATGTGGTGGCGGCAAATTCCACGTGCTCTTGTTTGGAAACAAAGCCATGTGCTTTTTTGACAGCTGACATCCGCCATCTTTAATCTATAGAGCACAGTGCTGCCCTCTTTAGCTACTTACCTTTGAAATGTGGTACGTCACAGCTGTCATCCGCAGTGCTGCTATCTTAACGGGCCTAAACCTTAGTGCTACCAACTTAACCTTACTAGCGCGAGATTTGAATCGGTAAACAAATCCACGTGCTTTTTTGACAGCTGTCATCCACCATCTTTAATCCATAGAGCACAGTGGTGCCCTCTTTAGCTACTTACCTTTGAAATGTGGTGGCGGATAATTTGAAAAATGCTTTTTGATAGCAGCCATCTTTAATCCAGAGAGCACCGTGCTGCCCTCTTTAGCTAGATACCTGTGGTGGCAGGCAATTCCACGTGACAGCAGCCATCTTTAATCAAGAGGGCACCGTGCTGCCCTCTTTGTGGCGGTGGCAAATTCCACGTGCTTTACAAACTCACGTGCTTTTTTCCGACAGCTGTCATCCGCCATCTTGCATCACAAACCTCAGTGCTGCGCTCTTTAGCTAGTTACCTTTGAAATGTGGTGGCGGCAATTTGAAAAATTTTATGTGCTCTTGTTTAGTAAACAAAGCCACGTGCTTTTTTTGACAGCTGTCATCCACCATCTCTAATCAATAGAGCACTGTGCTGCTATCATGCGGGCAATTTCGTCAGCTGTCATCCGCCATCTTTAATCTACAGAGCACCGTGCTACCCTCTATGTAGTAGCGGGCAATTTGAAAAGTTCTGTTAGCTGTTATCCGCCATCTTTAATCAAGAGAGCACCGTGCTGCCATCTTTAGCTAGATACCTTTGAAATGTGGTGGCGGCAATTTGAAAAATTCTATGTGCTCTTGTTTAGTAAACAAAGCCACGTGCTTTTTTGACAGCTGTCATCCACCATCTTTAATCAATAGAGCACTGTGCTGCTATCATGCGGGCAATTTCGTCAGCTGTCATCCGCCATCTTTAATCTACAGAGCACCGTGCTGCTCTCTGTAGTAGCGGGCAATTTGAAAAGTTCTGTTAGCTGTCATCCGCCATCTTTAATCAAGAGAGCACCGTGCTGCCATCTTTAGCTAGATACCTTTGAAATGTGGTGGCGGCAAATTGAAAAATTCCACGTGCTCTTGTTTAGTAAACAAACTCACGCGCTTTTTGTCAGCTGTCATCCGCCATCTTTAATCTATAGAGCTCAGTGCTACACTCTTTAGGTACATACCTTTGAAATATGGTGGCGGATAATTTAAAAAGAAAAATTCTACATCAGCCATCTCTCGACGCTAATTGCACAAGATGGTTGGCTATACATGACTCCTTAAAGGTGCTTATGCAAGATGGCCGCTATACATAGGTTCTTATGAGATGCCCTTGGGATGCTTGCGCAAGATGGCGGTTATACAAGGCTCCTTATGAGACGCCATAGAGATGCTTGCGCAAGATGGCGGTTGCTCTTATGAGGCGGCTTAAGGGTCCTTGCACAAGATGGCTAGAGATGCCCTAAGGATGCTTGCGCAAGATGGCGGACGCAAGATGGCGGCTATACACGACTCCTTATGAGACGGCTTAAGGGTGCTTGCGCAAGATGGCTGCTGCTCTTATGAAGAAAGCTAGCTTACAGGCTAACGTGTCGTGCTAGTTCGATTCATTAAATTTGGGGCTTAAATGCATAATGTTAAATATCTCGAAAACGGTGCATCGTAGAGCAAAACGGACAAAATTTTTCTACCCAATACCTCGGTTCGCAGTATGGGAACATGATATCATAAGAAAAACATAGTCTAATGATGAGATCGACAGTTCGATTCCTACTTAGGCCCTTTGGCATTGGCAGCTATCTATTTGTACAAGATGGCGGCTATACATAGCTTCTTATGAGACAGCTTAGGAGCGCTTGCACAAGATGACTGCTGCTCTTATGAGACGCCCTAGGGGTGCTTGCAGGAGGTAGCAGCGACAAGACGATGACTATACACAGCTGCTTATGATACGGCCTAGAGGTGCTTACACAAGATGGTGGCTGCTCTGATGAAGAAAGCTAGCTTTGCATCGTGCAGGTATTTTTACAGCACTAAACCTCATACCTTTGAAATGTGGTGGCGGGTAATTTGAAAAATTCGACGTGCTTTTTCATAAGCTGTTAAGGCCTCCTCTTATGTCAAGGCATAGCTCTATCGAACAAGTTTAAACCTGCATCGGAATAGCTAGAGTAAGCACGTACTGCAGTGATGACGTCATTAAGCATGTTTAGACTTGCAAATCACAGAAGAAACGTAACAAGGCTGGAATCGAAAACTGCACTCTATGCCGTTAACTTTATCATGTGATCGGAACACTAAATAAGTAGAACCGAACACTGTACTCGATACAATATGTGTTTAGAACATGTCAGGGGATACCTTTGTTCTAAGAAGATTAGTTTACCGCACATTCCTTGTAGGGCTAATAGGCTAAGGGGCTAATGGGCAAAAGGGCTAATGGGCAAAAGGACTAAAGGGCTAAAGGGCTAATGGGCTAAAGGGGTAAAGGAGCAACAACCTCATCGATCGCTATCAGCAAGAACGCTTGTACTTTGTTAAGTGTAGAAAATTAATCTTTATTTGTAAATGGTTTCATGTTCAGAACAAGGAATGGAACCTAGGGGTTACGTCTTACCTAATAAAATCCCCGAAGTGCGATGAGTTACGTTTTTCGAACTAGTGTTTGGAACACTGAACTTTTCAAGATGATAGCAGAGAGTTTAGCAATGTTCTGTTGTTGGATTATAAATTCCGCGCTACAATATGCATAAGGTGGCAGCCTTGAGGTTTACTGCCGTAAAGATGACAAGAGTGAGGTTAACAATGTTCCGTTGTTGTATTTTAAATTCCGCGCTATAACATACATAAGGTGGCAGCCTTGAGGTTTACCGCCGTAAAGATAGCAGCATTGAGGTTAGCGACGCTCTATTGTCCTTCAAAGTGAGGTTAGGGTTCGTCAAGAAGACAGCTGTCAAAAAGCATGTGGCTATGTTTACCAAACAAGAGCACGTGGTCGTTACGTCACGGTCACGTAATCAATCCTTAGCTCGACGTCGTTAAGAGCAGCATTAGGATTAGCTATGCTTAAAAGACTTGGGAACAGAGCAGCAGTATGAATTGCCATGTTTCAAAGCGTGTACACATCACCTATCGATTTTACATGCATCGACCATCGAACTAAACTTCATCCGCTAGATCGTGCTGCTATCTTAGCATAACCTATACCCATAAAATTAAAGTACAATGAATAGCCATGTTTCAAATCGTGTACACATTACCTATCGATTTTGCATGCATCGACTCTCGTACTAAACTTCTTCCGCTAGATTGTGCTGCTATCTTTGCATAACCTATACGCGTGACCTTAAAGTACAATGAATATCCATGTTTCAAAGCGTGTACACATTACCTATCGACTTTGCATGCAACAAATGTCGTACTAAACTTCTTCCGCTAGATTGTGCTGCTATCTTAGCATAACTTATACACATGAACTTAAAGTACAAAGAATAGCCATGTTTCAAAGCGTGTACACATTACTTATTGATTTTGCATTCATCGAATCTCGTACTGAACTTCTTCCGCTAGATTGTGCTGCTATCTTAGCATAACCTATACCCATGAACAAAAGTACAATGAATAGTCATGTTTCAAAGCGTGTACACATCAACTATCGAATTTGCATGTATCGACTCTCGTACTAAACTTATGCAGGTAGATTGTGCTGCTATCTTAGCATAACTAAGACGCATGAACTTAAAGTACAAAGAATAGCTATGTCTCAAAGCGTGTACACATTACCTATCGATTTTGCAAGCATCGACTCTCGTACTAAACTTCTTCCGCTAGATTGTGCTGCTATCATAGCATAACCTATACGCATGACCTTAAGGTACAAGGAATAGCCATGTTTCAAAGCGTGTACACATTACCTATCGACTTTGCATGCAACAAATATCGTACTAAACTTCTTCCGCTAGGTTGTGCTGCTATCTTAGCATAACTTATACACATGAACTTAAAGTACAAAGAGTAGCCTTGTTTCAAAGCGTGTACACATTACTTATTGATTTTGCATTCATCGAATCTCGTACTGAACTTCTTCCGCTAGATTGTGCTGGTATCTTAGCATAACGTATACACATGAACTTAAAAGTACAAAGAATAGCCATGTTTCAAAGCGTGTACACATTACCTATCGATTTTGCATGCATTGACTCTCGTACTAAACTCCTTCCGCTAGATTGTGCTGCTATCTTAGCATAACCTATACGCATGACCTTAAAGTAAACAGAATAGCCATGTTTCAAAGTGTGTACACATCACCTATCGATTTTGCATGCAACAAATATCGTACTAAACTTCTTCCGCTAGATTGTGCTGCTATCTTAGCATAACTTATACACATGAACTTAAAGTACGAAGAATAGTCATGTTTCAAAGTGTGTACACATTACTTATTGATTTTCCATGCATCAAATATCATACTAAAATTCTTCCGCTAGATTGTGCTGCTATCTTAGCATAACCTATACCCATGAACTTAAAGTACAATTAATAGTCATGTTTCAAAGCGTGTACGCATCAACTATCGATTTTGCATGTATCGACTCTCGTACAAAACTTCTTCAGGTAGATTGTGCTGCTATCTTAGCATAACTAAGACGCATGAACTTAAAGTACAAAGAATAGCTATGTTTCAAAGCGTGCACACATCACCTATCGATTTTGCATTCATCGACTCTCGTACTAAACTTCTTACGCTAGACTGTGCTGCTATCTTAGCCTAACCTATACGCATGAACTTAAAGTACGAAGAATAACCATGTTTTAAAGCGTGTACACGTCACCTATCGATTTTGCATGTATCAAATATCGTACTAAACTTCTTGCGCTAGATTGTGCTGCTATCTTAGCATAACCTGTACGCATGAACTTAAAGTACAAAGAATAGCCTTGTTTCAAAGCGTGTACACATTACCTAATGGTTTTGCATGAAACGACTATCATACTAAACTTTTTCCACTAGATTGTGCTAAAATCGTGTGTGCTGCTATCTTAGCATAACCTATCGATTTTACATGCATCGACTATCGTACTAGACTTCTTCCGCTAGAGCATGTAGCAATCGCTTTTGTGTATCCCTAACCCATGTGCACGAACTTAAAGCACAAAGAAGAGCTATGTTCTAAAGCGTGTACACATCACCTATCGATAATGTATGTATCGAATATCGTACTAAAATTCTCCTGCCAGAGCGTACGACTATCGCTTGTGTGTGCACGAACTTAAAGCACAATGAATAGCGATGTATAAAAATCTTGTAAACAAAGCAGCAGCATTAAGTACAGCCATGTTTAAATGCGTGTACACATCATGTATCCATGATGCACGCAGTACTAAACTTATTCCATTAGAATGTACAAGGTTCGCATGTGTTTGTGCTGCTATCTTAGCATAGCCTATGTGCATGAACTTAAATCATAAAGAATAGTTATGTGTAAAAGATCTTGTGAACATAGCAGAGTGTTTACTACGTAGGTGTAGACATTGAACTTTGCATGCTGAGGCAGCATACTACGTGACGGTGACGTCACGACCACGTGCTCTTGTTTGGTAAACATAGCCACGTGATTTTTGACAGCTGTCTTCTTGACGAACCCTAACCTCACTTTGAAGGACAATAGAGCGTCGCTAACCTCACTGCTGCCATCTTTACGGCGGTAAACATCAAGGCTGCCACCTTATGCATGTTATAGCGCGGAATTTAAAATACAACAACGGAACATTTTTAACCTCACTCTTGTCATCTTTACGGCAGTAAACCTCAAGGCTGCCGCCTTATGCATGCTGTAGCGCGGAATTTATAATCCAACAACAGAACATTGCTAAACTCTCTGCTATCATCTTGAAAAGTTCAGTGTTCCAAACACTAGTTCGGAAAACGTAACTCATCGCACTTCGGGGATTTTATTAGGTAAGACGTAACCCCTAGGTTCCATTCCTTGTTCTGAACATGAAACCATTTACAAATAAAGATTAATTTTCTACACTTAACAAAGTACAAGCGTTCTTTCTGATAGCGGTCGATGAGGTTGTTGCTCCTTTAGCCCTTTAGCCCATTAGCCCTTTAGCCCTTTAGCCCTTTTGCCCATTAGCCCCTTAGCCTATTAGCCCTACAAGGAATATGCGGTAAACTAATCTTCTTAGAACAAAGGTATCCCCTGACATGTTCTAAACACATGTTGTATCGAGTACAGTGTTCGGTTCTACTTATTTAGTGTTCCGATCACATGATAAAGTTAACGGCATAGAGTGCAGTTTTCGATTCCAGCCTTGTTACGTTTCTTCTGTGATTTGCAAGTCTAAACATGCTTAATGACGTCATCACTGCAGTACGTGCTTACTCTAGCTATTCCGATGCAGGTTTAAACTTGTTCGATAGAGCTATGCCTTGACATAAGAGGAGGCCTTAACAGCTTATGAAAAAGCACGTCGAATTTTTCAAATTACCCGCCATCTTGTAGAAATAGATAGCTGCCAATGCCAAAGGGCCTAAGTAGGAATCGAACCGTCGATCTCATCATTAGACTATGTTTTTCTTATGCTATCATGTTCCTGATACTGCAAACCTAGGTATCAGGTAGAAACGTTTTGACCGTTTTCGAGATATTTAACATTTTGCATGTAAGCCCCAAATGTAATGAATCGAACCTACACGGTACGTTATACTCTCTACCATAGCTAGACCTGATCATGTTACGAAGACTTGCTTCATTACAAGCTGAAACAGAGCTAATGCTAAAGGGCCTAAGTCAGAACCGTACCGTTGATCTCATCATTAGACTATGTATTTCTTATGATATCATGTTCCCCATACTGCGAACCGAGGTATTGGGTAGAAACATTTTGTCCGTTTTGCTCTATGATGCACCGTTTTCGAGATATTTAACATTATGCATTTAAGCCCCAAATTTAATGAATCGAACTAGCACGACACGTTAGCCTCTAAGCTAGCTTTCTTCATAAGAGCAGCAGCCATCTTGCGCAAGCACCCTTAAGGCGTCTCATAAGGAGTCGTGTATAGCCGCCATTTTGCGTCCGCCATCTTGCGCAAGCATCCTTAGGGTATCTCTAGCCATCTTGTGCAAGGACACTTAAGCCGCCTCATAAGAGCAACCGCCATCTTGCGCAAGCATCTCTAGGGCGTCTCATAAGGAGCCTTGTATAACCGCCATCTTGCGCAAGCATCCCAAGGGCATCTCATAAGAACCTATGTATAGCGGCCATCTTGCATAAGCACCTTTAAGGAGTCATGTATAGCCACCATCTTGTGCAATTAGCGTCGAGAGATGGCTGATGTAGAATTTTTCTTTTTAAATTATCCGCCACCATATTTCAAAGGTATGTACCTAAAGAGTGTAGCACTGAGCTCTATAGATTAAAGATGGCGGATGACAGCTGACAAAAAGCGCGTGAGTTTGTTTACTAAACAAGAGCACGTGGAATTTTTCAATTTGCCGCCACCACATTTCAAAGGTATCTAGCTAAAGATGGCAGCACGGTGCTCTCTTGATTAAAGATGGCGGATGGCAGCTAACAGAACTTTTCAAATTGCCCGCTACTACAGAGAGCAGCACGGTGCTCTGTAGATTAAAGATGGCGGATGACAGCTGACGAAATTGCCCGCATGATAGCAGCACAGTGCTCTATTGATTAAAGATGGTGGATGCCAGCTGTCAAAAAAAGCACGTGGCTTTGTTTACTAAACAAGAGCACATAGAAGTTTTCAAATTGCCGCCACCACATTTCAAAGGTATCTAGCTAAAGATGGCAGCACGGTGCTCTCTTGATTAACGATGGCGGATGACAGCTAACAGAACTTTTCAAATTGCCCGCTACTACATAGAGGGTAGCACGGTGCTCTGTAGATTAAAGATTGCGGATGACAGCTGACGAAATTGCCCGCATGATAGCAGCACAGTGCTCTATTGATTAAAGATGGTGGATGACAGCTGTCAAAAAGCACGTGGCTTTGTTTCCAAACAAGAGCACATAGAATTTTTCAAATTGCCGTCACCACATTTCAAAGGTAACTAGCTAAAGAGCGCAGCACTGAGGTTTGTGATGCAAGATGGCGGATGACAGCTGTCAGAAAAAAGCACGTGAGTTTGTAAAGCACGTGGCATTTGCCTCCGCCACAAAGAGGGCAGCACGGTGCCCTCTTGATTAAAGATGGCTGCTGTCACGTGGAATTGCCTGCCACCACAGGTATCTAGCTAAAGAGGGCAGCACGGTGCTCTCTGGATTAAAGATGGCTGCTATCAAAAAGCATTTTTCAAATTATCCGCCACCACATTTCAAAGGTAAGTAGCTAAAGAGGGCACCACTGTGCTCTATGGATTAAAGATGGTGGATGACAGCTGTCAAAAAAGCACGTGGATTTGTTTACCGATTCAAATCTCGCGCTAGTAAGGTTAAGTTGGTAGCACTAAGGTTTAGGCCCGTTAAGATAGCAGCACTGCGGATGACAGCTGTGACGTACCACATTTCAAAGGTAAGTAGCTAAAGAGGGCAGCACTGTGCTCTATAGATTAAAGATGGCGGATGTCAGCTGTCAAAAAAGCACATGGCTTTGTTTCCAAACAAGAGCACGTGGAATTTGCCGCCACCACATTTCAAAGGTATCTAGCTAAAGAGGGCAGCACTGTGCTCTGTTGATTAAAGATGGCGGATGACGGCTGTCAAAAAAGCACGTGGATTTGTTTCCAAACAAAAGCATGTAGAATTTTTCAAATTTCCGCCACCACATAAAGGGCAGCACGGTGCTCTCTTGATTAAAGATGGCTGCTGTCATGTGGAATTGCCTGCCACCACATTTCAAAGGTATCTAGGTAAAGAGGACAGCACGGTGCTCAAAGATGGCTGCTGTCAAAAAGCATTTTTCAAATTATCCGCCACCACATTTCAAAGGTAAGTAGCTAAAGAGAGCACCACTGTGCTCTATAGGTTAAAGATGGCGGATGACAGCTGTCAAAAAAGCACGTGGATTTGTTTACCGATTCTAATCTCGCGCTAGTGAGGTAAAGTTGGTAGCACTAAGGTTTAGGCCCGTGAAGATGGCAGCACTGCGGATAACAGGTGACGAATTTGCAGGTACTGCGATAAAGAGGGCAGCACAGTGCTCTGTGGTTTAAAGATGGCGGATGACAGCTGTCAAAAAAGCACGTGGATTTGTTTATCTCACGCTAGTGAGGTTAAGTTGGTAGCACTAAGGTTTAGGCCCGCCAAGATGGCAGCACTGCCGATGACAGGTGACGAATTTGCAGCTACTACGATAAAGAGGGCAGCACAGTGCTCTGTGGTTTAATGATGGCGGATGACAGCTGTCAAAAAAGCACGTGGCTTTGTTTATCTCACGCTAGTTAGGTTAAGTTGGTACTACTGAGGTTTAGGCCTGTCAAGATGCCAGTACTGAGGTTAGCGATGCGTTGTTGTCTGTCAAAAAGCACGTGGCTGTCAAAAAACACGTGGCTTTGTTTACCTCGCTCTAGTTAGGTTAAGTTGGCACTACTGAAGTTTAGGCCCGTCAAGATGGCAGTACTGAGGTTAGCGATGCGTTGTTGTCGATGATAGCTGTCAAAAAGCACGTGGCTTTGTTTACAAATTCAAATTTCCCGTGGGTGGTGGAGGAGACCTCTGGGAGGCCTCTGGCTGCGGTGGTGGTGGAGGAGGCATCTGGGAGGCCTCTTGGTGTGGTGGTGGTGGTGGAGGAGGCATCTGGGAGGCCTCTGGCTGTGGTGGTGGTGGAGGTGGCCTCTGGGAGCCGGTGGTGGTGGTGGCCGCCGAAGTGTCCAATTATACTGCTGACTGGCACTTCTCAAGGCAATGGTCTCGCACCCATTTTTCGCAACTGTGTTCCTGAAAATGTCATCCGTGAATGGAGAAACAGACTAGTAAATAACGGTTTCAGACTGAGCACTGGATACAATACACTGAACGTCGACTGGTTTGGCTTTGCAGATGATGTAATCCTAATGGCAGATTATCTCAACATCGCCCTCTTCTACACTGCAATATTACAAGAAGTAGCTGAAACTGTAGGTCTCCATATATCTGGTCTACAGTGAATCCGTTTGTATCGCTATTTAGAACGACTGGAAGGTCTGCATAGCCACTTATCGGCGTGGGCGGGCAAGTTTTCGGCTACTCCTTGCCGTTCCAGTGTAAGCACACATGTGTTATCGCTGCTGTAGAGCGGGTTGCGGCCTCCGCAGGCTGAATATTCCTCCTCTGTGCACTACAATACGAACAGATTTATGCCCCCCGCAGATATAAGGAGCCACCTCTATCACCCAAATGAGAATCAGCGCAGCATGGTACAAATGAAGTTTAAGTACCTTTGGGAGATCGTTTCTTTTAATGCATCGGACAAAGGAGCTCTGAAATATCGGATTAAACGCATTGAAAATACAGCTTTTCACCTGTGCAAATCCATTTATCGTTCCAGATCGATCTCATGGCAGGTCACATACTGCCACTATACCACAGTAATATGTAGTAGCTTTTTACACTGCAGAATGCTTGGGCTTCATTTACCACAGTGAGATGGAGAGGATCAAAATGTAACAAAGAAAATTGGTAAGAAAGAACCTGAGAAATTCTGAGAAAGATTATCGCGTCAGATGAAATGAAAAGCTGAACTCTGAATTTGAAGAGCTCTCACTTGCCGTGCTATGTTTGACGGTCATCTGTCACTAATGCTTAACTCCAGAATTTCTGGAGGAATGGTATTTGAGGATGACACGCGTATAAGCCGCTGGTAAGAACCCAAGTAGAGTATGGTTACGGTGTATGGGACCTTCACCAGGATTACAACATTTGACAACTGGAAAAGATAGAAAGGATAAGCAGCACTATTTCTTCAGGGTAATTTCCGACAAAGGAGTAATGTTACTGAAATTTTGCACACATTGCGCTGGAAAGACTCGGGAGTAAGGAGATGAGTGCCTGATTGAGAGGTGTCAGTGGAGAGAATGACATTAGTAGACGAATAAACTTGACCAAAGTTTCAAAAACAGAAGAGATCGTAATATGAAGATAAATTTGGAATTCAAGAGGAGAAATTGGGGAACATATTCGTTTATAGGAAGATTAAGAAGAATATATTTGTTAGGTTCTTCAATTTGTCGAAACCAGTTCTGAATAAATAAAATTTAGAAAACAACTAAACTAAAATACTTTTTTGAATGAATATAATCAGATGCTACGAAATGAAATATTATTAATATTATTTGTTTTACGTCCCGCTAACTACTTTTACGGTTTTCGGAGACGCCGAGGTGCCGGAATTTAGTCCCACAGGAGTTCCTTTACGTACCAGTAAATTTACCGACACGAGACCGACTTATTTGAGCACATTCAAATGCCACCGGACAGAGCCCGGATCAAACCTGCCAAGTTGGCTTCAGAAGGCCAGTGCCTCAACAGTGTGAGCGATTCAGCCGGCGCTCTTGCTTTTAAAATTATGAAAGGATAATATATTACCAAGGGTAAAAGCATTTATTTTAAATCTGTTTATATTGTACATATAATTATCTGCAGGGTATAATTTATAAGTTATATTAATGAAATATACGTCAACGTGGTTCCTCTCTCCTCACTAGTCCACTGTAACAAATTTATAGAAAGACGAATTACGGATTGGAATAATTTACCAAGGAAGAACTTGGATACATTTCCAACTGTTTTGAAATCATTTAAGAAATATACGGGTAAACTTACAGGCTTATATACAGATCATTACTACGTGCTGGTGATTTTCATCTGATGGCAGAACGAACTAGATCTCTCTTGGGTGGCCTATGGGAGTATTAATGATTAATTATATATAATGAACTGGAAATGTGTTACCAAAGATCCTTCACGTGCCAACATCGTACGACATGGAATGTCTTCTGGACTTTTCGTGCCCTTCAAATATCCTACTCCCCATTGGGATATCGATGTCGACACACTACCACGCACTCACAGATGGAGGTAGATAAAAATGAAACCACATTTCTCTTTGCGAAAATCAAATGTTTCTCGGTCTTAGCCATTCATCAACGGCTGCTAATTTCAAATAGTAACCAGAAATAAGACAGCCTGCACGGTTGCTAGGTAACAATACCTCACATCACAGCCTGCGTGTTTACTAGATTACACTTTTTGTGACGGTAATTTCTTAAAGCAAATGTTCAGATGACCCTCCCAGTCATAAGATATGTTAATGTCAAAACGCAAAATATGGCTGCGGTTAGGAAAAATGTTAATCTATACAGTATGTAATTCTGTACAGATATATATCAATGGTTAATCATACAGAAAAATTGCCTTTGAATATGGTGTTCAATTTTCAAAATGAATTCCATGACAATGTGAATGTAACACCTTCCGTAAGGGCTACACTTGATTTGAACAACAGTCCTGTCAGTGTAATAAAGTCATACTGAGAACAGAGTTGTATTTCTGAATACGATAACCGACAGACTGAGTGATCGGAATAAGAAGAGACAGGCAAGTACAATCCCTAGCATTGGAGATGAGAGATATGGGGATAATACTGGATGGAGGAATGTGCTGAAGAAGTTGTACCGCTCCATTAATAATGTAGCAACCACGGCCTCATCCTGTAATGATAGACTGGAGATTGACAGTGAGTAACGAGCTGGACCCGCGGTAACATCTCGTCTGCCCGGCTACTGACGGGCGGTGCACTGTAAGGCGGGACTGGTACAAGTCTAGGGCAAAGCGAATAAAAATAAGTAGTGTTCTGGCCTTTCTGTTCTTGTTTGGGTCATCAGTTTAGGTAGTAATAGGTTAGAATGAAAACTAATACAGTTGGTAGGTCTTGTCGTCTAGCACTCTCTGATAATAAATATTAATACAATCGTAACGACCATGTGTCTGTACCTGACTATTTTGGTGAAATTTTCGTTCAATTATCCGTTTCAGGTGTAATAATGACCATCTGCATATTTTTTCGCTTTGGTGTATGTTTATCTGTTCGTTTCAGTTTTTATAACTTGAAAACTACTGGATATTGAAACGGGAACGCCCTACGAGCATTCACGTTTCATTCTTTTATTAAGAGGAGCTCGCTAACACCCGGCCGTAAGCATTTAAAACTTGCGCCGAGCGCACAGGCATAGTGGGAACTGCCAGCAAGCTCGCGATGTTCTAGAACACCGGCCGAGGACAAGCGACGTCACGCAGAAGGTTCTTTCGTGTTCCATAGCATTGCTGCATGAACGAAATGTAATATCAATATTTCAATAACGTCACCTTGCAGGTGGGAATAATGAACGCTGCTAGCCGAAATTTCGTGTCAATCGGTGTAAAGATGGCCAAGATATAAAATTTTCTTGGGGCCCACATGTGTAGCCACGCCCACCAACCTTCGGCAATATAAGCGAATCGCCAACCCTGATTTCATTGAAAGACTGTGTGAAAACAGCGATAGTGTTTCTAGCCAACCTTGATTTCATTTAAAGACTGTGTGAAAACAGCGATAGTGTTTCTAGCCAACCTTGATTTCATTTAAAGACTGTGTTTATCCATTTTTCGGAACTGTGTTCGTAATAAACTGTGCCAACATTCCCTCTTAAAGACAGTATTAACTTGTGGAATACAGTATCGTGATTTCTTCCCGAGGAACCATGCCAATTCCCATAATAACCTGTTCAGAATCACGTATGATCTTAAGTGCCAGTGATAATCTTCTGAAAATTACGACGTAACAGAACTTGGACTGTCGTTTATTTCAACAAGTGTGCGAATATTGTGCTCATGGAGTACAGTGCAGAGACTGTATCCGGTGAATTTAATTTTCTTTATGAAGTGCTTAATCACTGCACCTCGGAAGTTCCTAGATTGTTTTCGTTTGTTTATTATTCCAAATACGATAATTCCTTCCATCTTATCCTCGTGGAACTGTGACTCTGACTTTATCCTTGCTGCTAAAGTGCGTTCAACATCATTGACTGTGGGAACTATTTCGGCGTGCTTCGCCTTAGAGAGGTATCACACCAGAGTCCCATGACGTCCGATGTGGAAGCTCCACATTTCCCCGTTCCTGCCTCAGGTTCGAGTCATCAACACTAATACAGAGAAAACACCAACGACGGAAGACAACGCCGACGCCGACCGCAAGACGACGCAGCCGCCGCAGGACGACGTCCCCTCCACGCCTTCAGGGACAACTCCACGATTCAGCTGTAAAAGGTGACATAATTCTTTGCATATCTATTGAATAAACTGAAGGATCCACTTAATCATGAAATTTTTTTTTCACTACCCTTCTCTCTCTCACTCTCTTAGCATGGGCCGTACACGCCTTGTCGTTTCTCATGCTCTCCGATAAACTGAAGTACGGGCGTTCCTGTTTCAATATATTTCCATCAAACTTCATATTTAGAATCAACATGTCCTTGGGCAGATTTGAGGATCAATATTGTTTCTAAATCCCTGAATTGACTGGGGTTTATACGAACCGAAACCGTGATTTTGCCCTCACACAAAATATTCACAATCAGGCTTAATGTAAATAAACCTACCATGATGGAAATCAATTTCTACAACTCTTTTCCCATGTGCCTCATCTCGATACAAGGATTAATAAGGGAGATATCATTAACGGACTGTTTTACAGGCTGCCATGTCACTTCCTGGTGGGTTAAAGGATTTAACTAAAGAGCCATTTTACTCTGTTAGATTCATGTTTGGTTTCATGTTCATCCAAAGCACCACTCCCGGTTTCAGATGAACAACAATACGTAACCTACAATTATGGATAATTGGGGTACGTATATGCTCGATGTTAAGCGATGATGAAACAAATCAATGGATCTCAATCGGTGCTTTTACCCTGGAGCCCGGCTCATAGCTGCGCTGCTGGCTGCTATCCTCGCCACATCCAAGGTCTCAAGCATGTTTGATTTCCGAGCCTGGCACATCGCCGGATGTCCTGTAACTTGGACTGTGATTGGTTCTTTCAAGGTCACCCGCTCTCCCACTCTTCCTCTCTTCGCACTCCATACACATGTTCCGTGATCATTTGCTCACTTGCTATCTGTACCTGTCTTCGAACGCAATGCGATTTGGAACCAGCGGCATGCGGATCATCATGAGAGATTCATATGGAATAAAAGGAGTGACGAGATGACAAGCGGCCAGTAGACCTTTGTCTACGTTTTATGAGGGAGAGTGGCTTGTTTTATCGTGTTTAAAAGTTTATATTTGTGTTTTTAATTGTTTTACCAAAATGAGTACCAGGTTAATTCCTGCGGGAAAACTCAAACCCGCCGTAGAGCTAACCACTCTACCCCATCAAGTGCCGAGGTTACGGATAGTGGAAGCCTTTACCTTCCACTCCTCCAAGGGCCTTCATGGCCTGTACGGAGATTACTTTGCTGTTTTTCTATTACATAAGAATATACTATTAAGTAAACGACATTCTTCAAGCTTCTATTTTGCCTAAAAAGTTACATTTACCACCTGAACTAACATTAACAAGTGTATTTATTAAAGCAAGGTGTACATTAAAATCTAACGGAAGTGCAGTCTATTTTTGTGTGACAACTATCAGAAGTAAAATTATTATGGCATATTAAAGCGTTTAAATTTAAATCTGGATTCAGCACAGCTCAGTTTAGTCCCGTTCATTTCGCACAATTGGCAGCTACACTCTTTCTGAGTTATTTATTTATTTATTTATTCAATGTTATTATTTGCTCATTTTCAGTTTCAGAATTGACATTTCTATTTTTGACAGTCATCTGTTATGTCGACATCTGGATCATAATTCTGTAACCAGCACAGTTGTGGGCTTGACAGATTTCTTCCAGCCCTAAATAAGCGGAACGGTTGTAGGAGAGTTGCCGTAGAAGGAACAAACAGTGCACAAAAGACTAGTGGAGGAGAATTCTAATGAAGGATAAAATAATTTGTAAATAAAAAAATACTTACATGATGGCGCGCGTGGTGAACTGAATGCGCCAGTTGTGGTAATGTGAACTTAAAATCACCGTTTAATTCGCTTCTGTTGGAGAGATATTTATTCGACATCTCGCAGAGATAGCTAGAGCTGTACTAAAGGAATAGCTAACAACATAGGTCAGCAGATTGCTGGCAGGACAACGTACAACGTGGCTATCGCGAGTACTAGACTGTTAGGAGTGTAAATGTTTGGCCAATAAATGTGTATCTCCATTACCACGCGATGTAGTAGACCCTCTGCTTTTATCGAGACCTTAAAAGGAACTGTTCCAATTTACAGTTTTTATTTTAAATTACACTAATTTATAACTCATAGTGACAAACATATATGGCAGAGTGAATCCTAGCTCTGACAGATATTCCTCAGTATTCACTGTATCTGTTTCTTGTTCCAATACAATTTACATAACAACTGAGTTATGTCGAGCGCTGCTTTCCCAAACGTGATCAAAGCTAGACACAGGACTATTTGATGCTCATTCGCACGACTGATCACTTCATGGACGGCATAGTTATGTGCCTCCAGTGCTGATTGCCTTTCCAAAGCTAGTCTGTTATAGACCACTGTACGGACTGAATTTGCATTTGCTCTCAACTCTAACCCAGTCACAGATTAATGTTCCGATAGAGGCAAAAATAACATCCTCTTTTAAGAGTTCAGTTTCTCTAAGAGTCACGAAGTGATTACAAGTACCTTCGCGCTTGCTCATATTCTCTGCTACAAAAAAGTACAGAATATTGGATACGTTTCGAGGCATGGAAGATGACGGAGCTAGTAGCCTCTTACGACATGCAGGGAGTACAGATAATGCGTCCCTCTACTCCACCCACTGGCCATCTAAAGATTTCGGCTGAATTGAAAGAAAAACGAGTGTATCCACAAAAGAGTGATAAGGCTCATGAACTGTAAGAAGACCGAGTGAGTTGGCTGTACGGTTAGGCGCGCGCAGCAGTCAGTTTGCATTCGGGAGATAGTGGGTTCGAACCCCACTGTCTTAAGCCCTGAAGATGATTTTCCGTCGTTTCCACATTTTCACATCACAAAAGCTCCACTCAAGATTTTACGTCTAGTAATGTCATTCCAAGCCATGTCTTCACTGACAGTTCGGAACACACCGCTTAGTCGATTAGCTCGTATCCTTACTTCCAAGCTTTCTCTGCCAAAAATTTCCAGCATTTTCTTAACGCTACTTCTTTATCGCATATCATCCCTAAAACTGAGCTGCTTTCCTTTCGATTTTTTCCAGTTCACCAACATATATACCTGGTGAGGGTCCAATATATTTGAACCATGCTGTAATTGGGGTCTTGCCCTTCTTTTACATCCTTACTACAACCCCTAAAAACCCTCATAGCGATATGAAGAGATGTTTAACCATTAATTAATGAATTAATTAGTTAATTTGAGTGGATCATTCAAAAGTTGGAAAGGTCATAACGTGAAGATAAGGTTGGAATTCAAGAGGAAAAATTGGTGCAAATATTAATTAAACACTTGGTATTTACTTTATTTATTTATTTATTTATTTATTTATTTATTTATTTATTTATTTATTTATTTATTTATTTATTGATCGATTGATTGATTGATTGATTGATTGATCGATTTATTTATTTATTTATTTATTTATTTATTTATTTATTTATTTATTTGTCAAATCCTTGATGACCATCCCACTGTCTCTGAAAGGCAATGCTTTGTGACCAAAAAGGCATAAATGAATGCTTATCTTAGATAATTTACTCGTTTCCTTTTTATCAACCATATTGTAATATTCCTCTATTTTGAGAAATTGTATTTTCGCTTGAATACCGGAAGCCTCATATCTTTGAAAAAATTGGGGGTAAAAGGTAAGAAAATCCATGCCAGAGCCACTGGGAAAATGGAGAACAGACAAGCCTTCAGAATCACTTGTATCACTTTCAAAAAGAAAATTCCCTATCTGATGTATGCTTAGATGGCATATCTGTGATATCTGAAGACAGCTAGCCTATGGCTGATACACCGTAAGCACTCCACTTGGTTTCATCTTACAACAGGCTTAAGATGTATCATAACAATTGACTGTATTGGAAGTTACTAGGAGAGAATTTATCATGTGATTCCTAATCGTCGGGCTGAGTGGCTCAAGCGGTTAAGACGCTGGCCTTCTGGCCCCATCTTGGCAGGTTTGATCCTGGCTCAGTCCGGTGGTATTTGAAGGTGCTCAAATACGTCAGCCTCGTGTCGGTAGATTTACTGGCACGTAAAAGAACTCCTGCGGGACTAAATTCCGGCACCTCGGCGTCTCCGAAAACCGTAAAAGAGTAGTTAGTGGGACGTAAAACAAGTAACATTATTATTATTATTATTATTATTATTATTATTATTATTATTATTATTATTATTATTGTTGATTCCTAATCTACTATTAACTTGTTATCACGGCGCGGAAAGAAGTCTGTTACACATTTTTTACTATTAATAACAATAATTATAGGTGTTTATAGAAGGTTCAGAATCTGAATGAATGTATGCAACGTTGCCGACCAGATCTGTTCAGTCAATTATCGAGTTACTGCACGATAATGCCAGGCCGTGTGTTAGTCATCCGCTTAGATGGACACTGATGATTAGAGTCCGGCCTTTTATGCTGTGGTAGGTTAGAATTTAAACTTATTGTGGCGGGTAACGTGTATAGTCTACCCTACACAATGGTTATGTCATGAGTCTTGCATTAACGTTAGGGATACGACCCTTCAGAGCCCCTAGCATTTATGTTACTCTTGCTACATAACGGTAGAACGGGCTGGATGACTTCTCCTAATAACCAGATTAGTGGTGGTGATGATGATGATGATGATGATGGTGCTTGTTGTTTAAAGAGGCCTAATGTATACGCCCTAGCTGGGCAGTGTGGATGACACACTCGATATGGCATATTTGGACTCTCATCTGTTTGGTAAACTTGAAATACGTATCCCTCAGCCTTAACGGGTATTAACAGTCATTTTACGTCGATGTTGTGCCGCGTATTGCATCAGTAACCTGATACAGGGAGTTCGTGTTTGAACCGCGGAGGTAATGCGCGCTTCAACTGGAAAATTAACTACCCAGAACATTTCAAAAATGAGGAGTCGGAGGCGCAGGTGGGCGCTATGACGGAGTGGCATTAGGCTAAATGTGTTTACCGGCGGAACATTAAGTGGTATAACCAGTCAATACTCGCTAATACATTGTACCGAGCACATGTGGCTCGTTAAGTGTAATTCTACCTGATGTGATGTACTTGTCTCGTTACCACTTGGGCTCTCAAATCACAAAATGTATGAGCGATGGCATTCTCTTAGTCATCCATCATTTTAAATGAGAATGCAACAAAGTTAGGTACGGCGAGCGTCTAAAATTGTGAATTTACCTGCTGGAATAACTATTAGCATTAATGATGCGATGGGAATATGTGTCCCAGTATCTTATAGAGCAGATATGTACAGCGCATGGTGCGGCCCATCGTGTGTGAGTTTGAACCTAAACAGGGGAGCGAGATGGTGCTAATGCTGAGCGCGTTTTGCTGGCCGCGATAGCGTTCTGTTCTTGAAATACACAAAGGCAAGCTATCTATGAATTTTATCCGATGTGATCCTTAGAGATATTTCAGGACTGCGAAAGTTAGGCCTGTCCCAAATAATTTCGTCTCTTATGCTGATTTTTTGAAGGTAATTTTCTATTTCGATTATGGAATTATTTTTGGTTTTTAGTGAGGAGGCATAATCAAATATCATTTTAATAAGCCTTTCGTTGTGCATCTTTTGAATATGGCCAGACAATTTCTATCGTCTTTCTTAATAGTGTCTGATATATTCTCAGAATGTTGGTATAATTCAAGAGACCTGATTTTTCATCTACACTCTTTCTATGCATATTGAGCCAAACGTTTTTCTAAGGATTTTCCTTTTTTCTAAAGGTTTCTCCAGTAAAGATTTTTAATGCTTAATTACAGCGTTATAGTGTTTTGTCTGGAGTGTAGTGTCGTATGGAGATGAAAAAAGGAACATTAAGAAAGAAAGAGACAAAGTATTTGGAAATATGGTTGTGGAGAAGAATGGAAAAAGTGAAGTGGAGAGATAAAGTGAGTAATGATGAAGTGCTAAGAAAAGTAGGAGAGAAGAGACACCTGATGAAAACAATAAGGAAGGGGAAAATATCCTTGTTGGGTCACATACCTCGTAGAAAGTGTTTTCAACAAAGGGTGATGGAGGGAAAATGGATGGAAGAAAAGGAAGAGGAAGAAGAAGGTTTGGAATGTTAACAGATGTCAAACAAGGGAGAAGCTATGAACAACTGAAGCAAGATGCTCAGGACAGAGAATCATTGAGGCTGTCCAGTTGATACTTGTCTCAAGACAGATTCAGAGAAGAAGTGATTTAATCTAGCGTTCCGAGATATGGATTTTGTTGTTGTTCCTGTTCCATGTGTCCCTATAGGCATTTTGTAGTTTAAAATTCTATCTCTGCTTGCTTCGTTAATCCGGATGGTTGGATGATTTCCTCCAAGTATCTGAAATTACACTAACTGACAGAGCAAATGCAACACCAAGAAGGAGTGGTCAGAACTTTATGCCAATTGCAGGGTAGACTGACGTCACTGAGGTATGCTCATGATGTGAAATGCGCCGCTGTGCTGCGCATGTAGCGAACGATAAATGGGACACGGCGTTGGCGAATGGCCTACTTCGTACCGTGATTTCTCAGCCGACAGTCATTGTAGAACGTGTTGTCGTGTGCCACAGGACACATGTATAGCTAAGAATGCCAGGCCGCCGTCAACGGAGGCATTTCCAGAAGACAGACGACTTTACGAGGGGTATGGTGATCGGGCTGAGAAGGGCAGGTTGGTCGCTTCGTCAAATCGCAGCCGATACCCATAGGGATGTGTCCACGGTGCAGCGCCTGTGGCGAAGATGGTTGGCGCAGGGACATGTGGCACGTGCGAGGGGTCCAGGCGCAGCCCGAGTGACGTCAGCACGCGAGGATCAGCGCATCCGCCGCCAAGCGGTGGCAGCCCCGCACGCCTCGTCAACCGCCATTCTTCAGCATGTGCAAGACACCCTGGCTGTTCCAATATCGACCAGAACAATTTCCCGTCGATTGGTTGAAGGAGGCCTGCACTCCCGGCGTCCGCTCAGAAGACTACCATTGACTCCACAGCATAGACGTGCACGCCTGGCATGGTGCCGGGCTAGAGCGACTTGGATGAGGGAATGGCGGAACGTCGTGTTCTCCGATGAGTCACGCTTCTGTTGTGTCAGTGATAGTCACCGCAGACGAGTGTGGCGTCGGCGTGGAGAAAGGTCAAATGGGGCAGTAACTGTGGAGCGCCCTACCGCTAGACAACGCGGCATCATGGTTTGGGGCGCTATTGCGTATGATTCCACGTCACCTCTAGTGCGTATTCAAGGCACGTTAAATGCCCACCGCTACGTGCAGCATGTGCTGCGGCCGGTGGCACTCCCGTACCTTCAGGGGCTGCCCAATGCTCTGTTTCAGCAGAATAATGCCCGCCCACACACTGCTCGCATCTCCCATCAGGTTCTACGAGGTGTACAGATGCTTCCGTGGCCAGCGTACTCTCCGGATCTCTCACCAATCGAACACGTGTGGGATCTCATTGGACGCCGTTTGCAAACTCTGCCCCAGCCTCGTACGGACGACCAACTGTGGCAAATGGTTGACAGAGAATGGAGAACCATCCCTCAGGACACCATCCGCACTCTTATTGACTCTGTACCTCGACGTGTTTCTGCGTGCATCGCCGCTCGCGGTGGTCCTACATCCTACTGAGTCGATGCCGTGCGCATTGTGTAACCTGCATATCGGTTTGAAATAAACATCAATTATTCGTCCGCGCCGTCTCTGTTTTTTCCCCAACTTTCATCCCTTTCGAACCACTCCTTCTTGGTGTTGCATTTGCTCTGTCAGTCAGCGTATTTACCCGGGGAATTTTGCCAAACTGAAATGCCGGATGTTGTTTGTCTGAGTATCGAGGAATTCCTTTCATGTATCTGATTTTCTCATATGAGATTTAGAGTCAAGTTTTAGATGTAGCTGCATGATATTTTATTATTATTATTATTATTATTATTATTATTATTATTATTATTACTCCAGCACGATTGCAAACAGAGAACGTGACTGATTGGTGGCCCACTGCTGGTGCAACACTCTTCCTTCCGGGATTGCTGTGTCGTGACTTGCTGCAATGAGACTTAATTTCCTGCTTGTCAGTCACCTCCGGCTCTCCCCTTCGTTCGTTAGTTAACACCGCCCCTGTTCATCACTGGACAGAAATAGGCTGCGAGGGAAGAAGCTGCCGCTATACCCCGGATCTAAATCGTGAATTGAATAACCTCACTTCATAATATCCCGCTGTATGAGGGTAAATTCAGAAGTATGTTATCTTGCTAATATTATCTTTGAGCCACATATGCATAAACAATAGTCCACTGTATGTTACTGAGAAATAAAGAGCACGCATACATTCTTACATAGTCGTTGAATATTTTTGACACGAGTTCTTTTATTTAGAATTGATATACCCACTCGTTATATTTTGTCCTTTCTTCGTACTAATTACTATAAGTTGAATACTAATAATGGAAAGGGAATCACAGTCCAAGGAGGGGAAATCAAAACTATCTATCAGCTTATGTTCGGGTGATAGTAGTTTCGACCACTCAGTTGGGAGCCCTGAATATGGTTTTCCGTGGTTTCCCATCTTCACTATAGGAAAATCCTCCGGTTGAGCCTTAATTAAGATCACGGGAGCTCCTTTAGACGCCTAGCCCTTTCCTATGCCATCATCGTCATAAGACTTATCTGTGTCGGTGTGACCTGAAGCAAGTTGTAAGAAAAGGAAGGTTCTGCCGTTGGTATTGTTGTTTTATCTGAGTCTGCAAAAGATCTGGGGACATTGTTGAATTGTATGGACAGAGTCTTGGGAAAGGAGAACAAGTTGAGAATAAAATAGTCCAAAAGAAAAGTAGTGGAGTGCAGTCAATCGAAGTCAGATTTTGCAGGACATATCGGATTAGGAAATGAAGTCTTAATGGAGGTAGATGAATATTGTTACTTGGGTAGCAAAATAACTAATGATGGCAGCGGTAAGGAGGGCTACCACAATCAAGGAATGGCTTTCTTAAGAGAAGAAATTTGCTCACTTCGAACATTGATATAGGAATTAGAAAGATGTTTTTGAAGACAATCGCCTGGAGCGTGGCATTGTATAAAATGAAACATGGACGATAACTAGCTGAGAAAGAAATATAATAGAAGCTTTTGAAATGTGGTGTTACGGAAGAATGCTGAAGGTGAGATGGGTATATTGAATCACGAACGAAGAGATACTGAATCGAATTGGTGAGAGGAGATCGATTTGGTTAAATTTGAACTTAAGAATAGAGAGAATGATAGGACGAGTCTTAAGACACCCAGGACTTGTTCAGTTGGTTTTTTGGGAAGTGTAAACGGTAAGAACGGTAGTGGTAGACCAAGGTATGAATATGACAAGCAGATTAGATGCTGTAGCTACCTAGAAATTAAAAGGTTAGCACAGGACAGGGTAGCATGTAGGGCTGCATCAAACCTGTCTATGTACTGCTGAGGCAAACAAAAACAACTAAAAATGATGAAGAAGATCTTTATTAATGTATTCATAGATATTCACAATGTTGACCTTAAGTGCTAGTCACAAACTTCCCCTCCGCAGTCGGTAATCTATGACTTAAATATACATTGGTATTTTCAAGGTTTTAAATTACTTGTTTGATTTAAGTGCATTTTATTTAGGAGCACATGCACATGTGTTATTACACGAGAGAATTATTATTTTGCCCGGAGTGTTGTTCGTTAATGATTGAGGACACGCAGCTGTATAATCACACAAAATATTATGACACGCTCTGGTATTTCAATTCCTGATTCTCTAACTAGATCTTCACAGAGAGTGCGGACAGGTTTAGCCCTCGGCAAGGCACGCAATGCGAGCTGTATCTTGATTATATTCAGGAACGACTCCACCCCATTTCTTATTCCCTCCCCCTCGAGGAATGAGGTGGTATAAAACAGTCGTTGAATAAACAAGAGCAGGCAGCGTTGTCCAGCCTGGCTCTCAGAGAGATGACCAGCTTGTGGGGACAAACAGTGTATTCCGCAATGTGTACTCCAAGTTCAGTCTAGTGGTGCCATCTTCTCAACTGTTATGGAAAACAATATACAGGGGCCTTTCAAAAATCCACGGCATAATTTTAGGGTTGGATTTCACAAATGTCCGGACAGAAGAGGCGACAAATACTGGCAACTTACTGGAATTTACCTATGATGATAAAGATATTTACAAAACGATATTCAAAGACATGAAAGCAGCTGGGATTGATAATATTTCTAGGGATGTATTGAAGCCTATGTATTGGGGTGTAGTGCCAAATGTGAAATACTTACAGTTCAGTCAGCTTGACATGTGCTGTTTGTAAGCTCTGGCAACGAATTGGACAATTTTACGAAATTACTAACTGGTTTGATATAAGGTTGTTCGGGTTTACGAAGGATTATTCCAGTGAATATCAACTTGCAGGATGCCAGCAAGATATAGCAGGGATTTCAGATTCAGGAGGCCAAATGATCTGTATCTCTATTGGCCTTTCCAAGGCTTTGGGTATGGTGGATCATGGGATATTACCGACGAAATTGAGGGACACTGGGTTGGAAAAAAGGATGATTAAATGGGTGGATACATTTCTCGAAAACGGAACTCAAAGAATTACAGTAGCTGAAACATTGTCTGATCCTATAATCGTTAAGAGAGGAATTCCTCTAGGATGTGGTATTGGAACTTTGATTTGTTATATATATTGGAAATGATAGGAATTAAAAACTGGTATCGGAGGTAAGGCTTTCTACAGATTATGTTATATTCTATAGAGTATTAAATAAGTTATAGTATTGTGAGAGACTGCAAAAAGACCTCGACAATATTGTGAGATGGACAGCAGCCAGTGGTATAATGGTAAATGGGATGACAAGTTAAGTTGTAAATTTTATCAAGAGGAAAATTTCTCTCAGTTTTTATTACTGTGTCAATGGGATGATAGTATCCGACGGAGATCGAGGTATTAATACAGGGAATGATCTTCAATGCGGTAATCATATTAGCGAAGTTGCTAAGAAACCTCTTCTCATGGTTATTAGGATATTTATGGGTAGTAGTAGTACGGATGTAAAGGAGATGGCGTGTAAGTCTCCGGAGAGGCCCCAATTGTGGTATGGTTCCAGTTTATGAGACTACTTGATACGAGAACTGGAAATGATCTGAAGGAAAACAGCAAGATATGTTCTGTGCGATTTGCGTCAATGTTTACCAAAATGTTTCAAAGTTTGGGCTGGGAAGACTTGGAAGTAAGGAAATGAGGTACTCGACTATGTGGTATGTCCCTAGAGATGACGTGGAATGTAATCATTAGAAGAATACGCTTGAGAGGAAGTTCTTAAAGTAGAAAAATCATAATATGGAGATAAAATTGTAATTCGAGAGGAGAAATTGGGGCTAGTATCAATTTATAGGACGAGGAGAAGGGGATTGAAATAAATTATCAAGAGAAATGTTCGATAAATTTCGAAGTTCTTTGAAAAAAATTACGAAATTCATCTAAATAATAAAGAAGCCAAAAGGAAGCTGAATGTGACTTTTGACGGAATTGAAGTACCCCGTAACTACAATCCAATATATCTTGGAATCACTCTGGATCGATCCTCGGCATTCAAACAACAGTGCATCAAGTTATCCCGGAAACTTGGCTCAAGAGTGAATCTACTCCACAAGATTGCCGGAAGCAGCTGGGGTGCAGACGCTAATACTCTACGTTCTGCTGCACTCGCTCTTGTGTATTCTGCTGGTGAATATTGTGCCCCTGTATAGGAAAACAGCACTCATACCACTAAGATTGATGTGCAACTCAATGAAACCATGAGGGTTATCACTGGTACTGTCAGATCTACTCCCAGTCCTAGCTAATATCGCTCCGCAAGATCTAAGGAGAAAAGCAGCTAAGGTAAGCTTGCTCAAGAAGATCACCTCTCATAAGAAATCTCCGTTGTATGATGCCCTGCAAGATCCACCAACAACACGTTTGAAATCACGCAAGCCACCCTGGGTTGATTTAGAAGGTATCAATTATTTCAACATGACATACAAGTGGCAACAACGTTGGAACGAACATCCACCCAACAATGCTCACCTGGTTGAAGGTCCTACAAAGAAGGTTCCAACTACTACGCCAAACCTGGTCGAAAGTGAACCGCATTAGAACAGATCAAGGGAGGTGTGGTCACACCTTAAAGAAATGGGGTTTCCGTACATCTGCTGCCTGTGACTGTGGAGCGGAGGGCCAAACCATACAACACATTGTTCAGGAGTGCCCACTTCGTGCATTTGACGGTGGTCTGAAGACTCTACGCCAAGTGACACCATGTGCTCTGGAATGGTTGTCAAATTTGGATATTTCCATTTGATTATTTGTAAACTTTTGTGTACTTTTACAACCATACGGTATATATTGATTTGTTTGGTTTTTGATGAATCTTTTATAGATGATTATTATTATTATTATCATTATTATGATTAGTTATGTTGACAATTGGGCCGCAGTGGGAATTGATGGCAGAATGAGATCTTGGTTCAGGATACTTACAAGGGTTAGACAAAGCTGCAATCCTTCACCTTTGTTCGTAGTTTACATGGATCATCTGCTGAAAGATGTAAAGTGGCAGGCAGCGATTCAGTTGTAAGCAGTCTGGGCTATCAGGACGACTTGGTCTTCATGGCAGACTGTGCCGAAAGCCTGCAGTCTAATATCTTGCAACTTGAAAATAGGTGCAATGAGAATGGTATGTAAATTAGTCCTTCAAACACTAAATTGATGTCAGAAATGAATATCAGATTGGTGATAAAAACTAGAACTGGTCGATAATTTCAAGTATTTACGGTGTGTGTTCTCCCAGCATGGTAATATAGTAAGTGAGATTGAATCAAGTTGGAATAAAGCAAATGCAGTTGTGATCAGCAGTGTTCTGTATGAAGGACTGGACGAAGCTATCTTTACATCGCTGTGTTTCCAGACCAACTTTGCTTTACGGGAGCGAAAGCTGGGTGGACTCAGGATATCTTATTTGTAAGTTAGAAGTAACAGACATGAAAGTAGCGAGAATGACAGGTGGTATACACAGATGGGAAGAATGGCAGGAGGGAACTCGATATGAGAAAATAAAGACTAAGTTAGGAATGAACTCGATGGTTGAAGCTGTACGCATGAGCCGTTCTTCGGTGGTGGGGTCATGTGCGGCGAATGGAGGAGGATGGGTTACCAGAATGGGCTCTGTTATGGAGGGTGAGGGAGGTAGAGGGAGACTAAGACTACGATGGTTAGACTCGGTTTATAACGATTTAAAGAAAAGTGGTATAGAACTAAACGAGGCACAACACTAGTTGCAAATATAGGATTGCGGAGGCGTGGAGTAAATTCAGAGGCCTGCAGACTGAACGCTGAGAGGCATAACAGTCTATAATGATTATGATGTATTATTATTATTATTATTATTATTATTATTATTATTATTATTATTATTATTATTATTATTATTATTGTTGTTGTGGGGCGTCTTTAATGTAGAAATAAGTGTCAATGTGACTGTATTCAGCGAGTTCTCCCTGTGACAGAAGTTACCTCCCCCAGGGAGAGATAACTTATAGGTGTATTATGAGAGTTGTAATCGACTTCCATTGTACTGCAGACTGACCAACACGCCACATTTTGAGGACAATATCGTGGTTTATCGCCCGTTCACTAAATTAATTAGTTCCACGAGCTCTTTGTCGTCAAAGGAACACCATTGTCAACAAGTAGACTTCCTGTCCTCCCCCCTTTCGGAGTCCTCAGAGCTTGTAACACTCCGTCTGTTTGAAATGCTTCGCTATAATCCGTAGGAAGGCAGAGAGTGTAGCACCTCGTGTTTCCTCTTGACAGTTTGGCTGTATCCCAGCTAAAACTATAGGACGGTACAAAATTGCCTGTTCAGATGAACGCCTGAGCAAGGAAACACCAACTAAAACATATACTGGATAGAAATGTTTGTCTACTGAAGCCAGCACCGCTTGAGGGTGGCAGTCACAGATGAAGAGTACACCCATGGTATTTCCTGCCAGTCGTGAGAGGTGACTAAAAGGGGCATCCAAGGGATGATGATATTAGAACCATGAGGCTACTTGTGATTGGCACCATTACGTGTAGAACGCGATGGGTTGATGGTATTGGGCACTAGGGCCATCTTGCGAGGAAAACCATCGGTCTACGTTACCTAGGAGCAGTACCGTTATGTGAGGAACTCCACGGGTCTGGGAGATTCCTGTGATTAGTTCCATCGTGTGCATCGCACTGATGTGGGGCAGTCTAGTGTCTAGCGGGAATAAGTGCTGAGCGCTGCGCTCGAATGTGTTCGTTCCACTGTATGCAGAGTGGGTCTGCATTACGTATGCGTAGTACGATTATGTGATACACCGTCGGTCTACATCGCCTGTGATTAGTATCACTATGTGAGGAACAACCTGGATCTAGCCGACGGCTACGATTGATATTATTATTATTATTATTATTATTATTATTATTATTATTATTATTATTATTATTATTAGAGCCCGGATATTGGTTGGAATGCTAACTTACTTGAGTCTGTAACAAGTATACTCTACCCTGCACAACTGTTATGCTGTGAGTTTTGCATAATTAGTAGGGGTACGGCCCATCACAACCCATAGAATTTATGCAACTCTCGTTACATAGCGGAAGAACGGGCTAGTAGGTACTTTTTATTAACCAAATTAGTTTGCATTCTGACCTATTAGTGCCTAAATATTGTGGGTCTAATTATTTTTGTACTGGGGAATGGACCATTGAGGATCACGCTACATCTTCTTTTCCTCTTTTTTGTATGGAGTTGTCCTCTGTGTCCAATATTCCTTCATGCTCCTTTTTTTTTGTCCAGACTCTTCCGGTCTTCTTAGTTCTTCCTTTGGCTTGAAACCCTTGAAAGTTTTCAAGTGTATTCCTAAATTTATTTCTGTTTAACATTTGAAGTCTAAGATATATAACGTTTACATATATTTCCGCGTTTCCTTAATGCTGTAGTTGTCTTCTTCTAGAAGCAATCAGGTATCTATTTCGTAAGTCTATTTGCGTTCATTTTTTACAAATATCCTAGAAATGGCAGCCTCTTTCTCTTCATGGTCTCCGACATTCTTTGTTGCTCTGAAGTTTCAATCTGCCTTCACTCCCATAAAAATCAAAACCTAAATACTTGAAATGATTTACCTGATCCAATTTTACAGCCAACTTGTAATAATAATGACAGTGATAATGCCACTCAGTTGTCATCGCTTAAGAGGATTGCGGGTGGCCTTACCAATTGAAACGTTGTTAGCTGGGGCTTCATCAAGTAACTCGATATTTGGCTTGAATGTCAGTAAGTATATTTTGATTATAGGTCTCCTTTATGACAAAAATAAATTGGATACATTATTATTGCTCATTTCAAGCTTATTTGCGGATAGATGCTGGAGAAGGTGTTTTAAACTCTAAGAAATCTTTAGAATTGACTGTGTTTTCCAGTGTTGGTATCTATCAGCACATCAGCTTTAAGCGGCCCTGATGTCACGTTTGACAGGCCGAGGGTTGCCGCAAGCTGTTCAGACTTTGGCAGCACTGATTGATGTACAGTGTGGTAAAGATCCATCTCTCCAGCAGTCGTTGTTTCAACAGGAGATACATCACATGCAATGCTCCATTACACTCATTGCTGATGTCTTCCCAGCGAGTTTAGCATAGAATCCTGTCTTGGAGCGAACAACAGGGGTGGAACAGCAAGGGAGCTTAAAGTGCTATTATTGTACACTAAGGCAGAATATTCACTCCAAAATGGCACAAACAGAATTGTTCAGCTCAAAGAATCTTCCCACCTTTGAATAATCGATCATTTCAATGTGATGAAAGGGAATATGACGGTTTTGGCACTGGAATTTTGGAAATTAAGTCAGCAGTAAAGGATACTTGAATAACTAGGGAGCGGTTTCGTTAGGAGTAATAGGTTACATTTTAACGAGTAGTAAGATTCTTCAAGGCCGTGCAACGCTCCTGTTTAAAGAGTTGCATAAGCGTTAGGGACACGCTCCTTTAAAACCTCGAGTAGTAAGAATCTTCAAGACCACACCATGCTCTTGTTTACGGAGTTGCACAAACATTAGGGGCACTGTCCTTTAAAACTCCAAGTAGTAAGATTCTTCAAGGCCAAACAAAGCCCCTGTTTAAAGAGCTGCATAAACAGTAGGGGCACGGTGCTTTAAAACCACGAGTAGTAACATTCTTCAAGGCCACACACGTTCCTGCTTAAAAAGTTGCACAAATATTAGGGGCACGGTCCTTTATAACCCCGAGTAGTAAGATTCTTCAAGGCCACACAATGTTCCTGTTTATGGAGCTGTATAAATATTAGGGGTACGGTCCTTTAAAACCCCGAGCGGTAAGATTATTCAGGGACACACAATGTTCTTGTTTAAAGAGCTCCATACACATTAGGGGCACGGTCCTTATAACCCCAAGTAGTGAGATTTTTAAAGGCTACACAATGTTACTCTTTAAAGAGCTGCATATCATTAAGGGCAGCGTCCTTTATAACCCCTAATATTTATGAAAATGTTACTACTGAAGTTACGTACGGGTTAGAGGATGCCTTTGCCTCATTGTAATCTAACCGTCTACTGCATGGAAATTCGGTACCCGATGATAAGCTAAGAGGGGAAAATAACACCGAAGCATATACATTGAATAAAACACCCTAGGAACGCACCTTAAAGTAGAGCGTTAAGTCAACCCCTTGTGGGTGGGGAACGTAGATGAATATATCCACGTTATCCCCTGCCTGTCGTAAAACGCGACTAAAAGGGGCGGCCAAGCGATGATGGACTTGGAGCCATTACCATAAGAAATATCATGGGTCGACGTTACCTGCGATTAGTACCGCTATGTGAGGAAAACCATGGACCTCCGTTACCTGTGAGTAGTACTATTATATGAGAAACACAATGGGTCTACATTACCTGTGATTAGTAGCATTATGAGGGACTGGTGACCTGGATTTTGGACTCCTTTTAACAACAAGCATCAAATCGGAAAATAAGTCATCTGGAATCGGATGTACCGATTCTTTTAGATTCAAGGTGATTTTTCACCATCATTCGTTTTAGATTCTAGATTGAAGTTTTAATTATCGTTTCATTTTGTTCCATCTCCTATGATTAGGGGCCGATGAACTAAGCGTTAGGCCCCTTAAATAATAATAATAATAATAATAATAATAATAATAATAATAATAATAATAATAATAATAATAATAATAATAATAATAATAATAATAATAATAATAATAATCGTCAGTGAAAAAATGAAGAAATATTGGGAAGAAAAGAAGAAGAAACATTGTGCAAAATAAGTTCAAATGCGCTCCACAGCTGGGCACAACGAATCAAAAAAAATAATCGTCAGTTTTAAGTAATTAAAAGGAATACACTGAACTTCACTCGAATACAACAAAAAACCAATAAAAGTTATTAAATAGGGCAGAAAATGATTTTGAGAAGTCTCTGTGTTAATCAGTGCCAGAATACTGGCTGTCTAATCGCAGGGTCACGGGTTAAAATCAGGCACAGGAAGTCAGATTTTTGAACGGAGGAATGTACTGGCCAATTCGACACTCCGTGTCGTACGATGTCGACATTTGATGTTTACTTGAGAAAATTAAATTTTAAACTCGACGAAATGTTGCCCGACAGTTATCAATTTCTTTACCATTTGGTGAAGTCAAACGGAACTTTGAAAATGGTTCGCAGGCAGCCTAGATGATATCATAGCTAAATATCCATACAAGGTAGGTGAGGTCCCATGATTTTATCACACTTTTTCTCTTGTGATTGAGAAAACAGAGTACTAGTTGGGATAGCTCTCGATGATATCTTTTAAAATTAACACCCTCCATCATTTTTGTGCAACCAATTGCAATGCAGCGCTATGCAGGATAATGACTTTTTTTATAGAACACATGCAGTATCTAATCACAGCTCTATTAGTGATAGCGTAATAGACAGGAAATAGGTTCACTCGTGGCTAACGGCGAACAAATGTATCCCGCTACAAATCCATAATTTTGTATAAACTCCCATGTAATTGAAACTGAAAGTAATGACTATGCTCTAGCTTAATATCAGTTGTTCAATACAGCAGGAATACTCAGCCTAGCGAGGCTACAACACGCTTTACAGCAGCGTAACACAGGTATCCTTGCACTGGAATGGTTAGGGGCTTAGTCGGCAACTTGCCCGTCCACGCCGTTAAGTGGATGTACATACCTTCCAGGCGTTCTGATTGGCAATACGAACGGATTTCATAGCGTGTCGTGCTTAAAATCTACAAGTAATTTTAATCTGTTGCAACTTTCTTCCAAGGACACTGCAGAATTACTAGTAAATATACAATAATAGAAACAAAAACAAACATGGCAACAATGTGAGATTCTGAGGAAAATTAAGGTGCTGAAGATTAACAAACCTTCTGTGATAAGCTAAAATATGCAAGAAGAGCATTATTGAAAATGAAAATCCACAGCCTGTTTCCAGTCATTCGACCGGGTCAGAAATGGTATGAATGAAGTCCCCATCTAGCGGCGAGGATAGGAATTGTGCCGGCTGCCGAAGCCTGTCGCACTCCTGTGATGATTAATGACTAACAGATGAAATGAAATGATATTGTAGAATGTTGTTGGAATAAAATATGACAGGGAAAACCGGAGTACTCGGAGAAAAACCTGTCCCGCCTCCACTTTGTACAGCACAAATCTCACATGGAGTGACCGGGATTTGAACCACGGAACCCAGCGGTCTGAGGCCGGCGTGCTACCGCCTGGGCCACGGGGGCTTGCAAGAACATGATTACAGGAAATTAATTTGTTTTGTTGAACTTAAAATGGAAGAACTGATTGTAATGTAGCAGTTGACAACTAACAAATTAAGAAAGTCGGTTATGCAGCAGCACTACAGTACGTTACAAATCCTGTTGAACAGAAACAACGAAGTTCACAAGGAGTTTGGCATTAAATAACACTCAAAACCCAGGATATTAGCCCTGATATGGGAGTTACAAAATAGGAATAATAACTTCATGATAGCCACCGAATTTTCCTGATGATTAAGCACCAAAAGTAAAAGAGGAATTTGAGAACTGGAAAGTTGAATTTTTACTAGACACCTTCAATTGCACTCAGGAACAAAACATTTAATGATATAGACCTTCATTGTTCAATCAATCAATCAATCAATCAATAAATCAATCAATCAATCAATCAATCAATCAATCAATCAATCAATCAATCAATCAATCAATCAATCAATCAATCAATCAATCAATCAATCAATCAATCAATCAATCAATCAATCAATCAATCAATCAATCAATCAATCAATCAATCAATCAATCAATCAATCAATCAAATGGTTATGTGAATGATGTTGATCCACGAAATATCACTGTAATGTTTGTCACAAATGGAATATAATAATTGCTTTCACTCAAAGTCTCAAATCGGAGGTTGATTAAGAAATAATCCCAAATATTTTATTGTAGAGAATACATACTTTACTGCCTTACAACTACTATTTCTGCTCCGTCGCAGCGCTTCCCTAAGTGTTTTGTTTGTCTAACACTGTCGTGTGTGATGTCTTTGCGCCCTGAAGTTCTTGAAGTTCTTTGGTGTCGCCCTAACTGATTCATTAAACGGATTATTGGTCCAGGGATCCTGCAATTTTTCTTTCAACAAAATACCCGCACTGGACATATGAAAAAAAAATGAGAATTTACAGACATAGCACTCCCATTCATCGGTGCCAGCCCTGGACCTCAAGAAAGAAACAGAAGACGGCGCGAGCAGCGGAATGCAACACATCGGAGTCCCTTTTACAGCCCGTAAGTAGGAATACATATTTCTCGCTAGTAACGAAGGTATTTCTTAATTAACCTCCGATTTGAGACTTTTTTTCAGTAAAATCAATTACTATCTTCCATTTGTGACAAATATTTCAGTGATATTTCATGGATCAATATCATTCACATAACCCGATAGAATACATTTAGGGCTGCCGCCCAAGTGGCAGATACCCTTTTAGTTGTTTACCAGGTATTTTCTTCAGCGATTTCAAAGAACTGGAAAATTTACCGAATACATAGCTTGATAAATGATTCCAATCCCTTGCTCCTCATCCTATGAATTAATATTTTCCCGAATTTGTGTTCTTCAATTCCAGCTTTACCTTTAAAACCTCCATTAGAGCTTATTCGTATATTAATGCCATTCCACGTCATCTCCCCACTGACAGTTCGGAACATACCACTTAGTCGAGCATCTCGTCTGCTTACTCCCAAGTCTTCCCAACCGGAAGTTGCAACATTTTTGTAACACTACTCTTTTTTCGGAAATCACACTGAATAAATCGTGCTGTTTTTCTTTGGATATTTTGCCGGTTTTCACTACGTACAAAAATATCGTTCAGGGAAATCTTGCAAAAGTCACGAAACCCAGGATATCTTCCTTGATGTGGGATGGTACCTATTACACTGGTATGTTCTCCTGGGAGTTGCATCCTGCATAGTCTTGGTAAAGTCTACTGTAAAGTAGTCATTTCCTTCTTTCTTTTCTTTATTTTATGAGTTTACCCTCCGGGGTTGGTTTTTCCCTCCGACTTAGTTAGCGATGTCACCTCTACCTCATAAAGTGCAGTTTCCTAGAGCGTTAGACGTTCGGTCGTGGGATACAACTGGGGAGGAATACCAGTACCTCGCCCAGGCTGCCTCATATGCTATGCTGAACAAGAGCTTTGTGGGGGGGGGGAGGAGGATGGGAAGATCGGAATGGATAGACAAGGAAGAGGGAAGAAAGCAGGCGTTACCTTATGTTAGGTACCATTCCGGCGTTCGTCTGGAAGAGAAATGAGAAAACTCGGAAAATCAATTAGAGGATGGCTGAGGTGGGAATCAAACCCCGCTCTACTGAGTTGACACCTGGAGGATGAGTGGACCCAATTCCAGTGCTCATACCACTATATAAAATTCGTGGCAGAGCTGGAAATAGAACCCAGGCCTCCGAGTTTGGCAGCTAATCACACTAACCGCTACACCACAGAGGCGGCAAAGAAGTCGTTTACAAATCTATTCCTACAAGAGCCTCACACCGAGACATCCAACACTTATATCCACTAATAAATGACCGGTGTTGAGAATGAAACTGGCACAGATTACTATTACATACGGCTGTGATAGATATTTGGTATCGATAACACAATTATAATTTCTGCTTTTTTTCTGTCTCCATCCAGAACTGTGATGGCTGAGTTATAGCCAAATTAATCAACCGTACAAATTCAAATACGTAAAAATTATGGTTCCACTCACATGTGAACTGCTTTCCATACATTTCGTGCAGTAGTCCATATTCATGAGTGGGAAAGATGAGTATCATATCTGTAATCCCTGTCCTCCAATACGCAGGGCAGTCAGTTATGTCTGGTAAGCCGGGGAACACCATCTCCGGTGTATTAAAAAAAAGAACCAGAAATATATTGCAGCCGTAGATAACATCACAATCGTAAACCTTACTGGTAGTTTGGGTTCGCTAATCCTGTGTCCATCCGTCGCTTTCGCACTGACAAAAGAGCACTTCTCCGCAACAACAGTGAATTGTTCCCTCTGTGTAGGCTACACTTTCTGGCACAACCCCTAAATTTAGACTTCCCCTTTAACTCTTTTCGGCCCAATATACTGGATAAGTAACTTGATGCACGCCATTTGAAGGACATAATTTATCTTGTTGTGTTCCACATTGACTTACCCAAACATTATAATACTTACGATTCACAATATTAACCCTAGCAATACCAAAGTATTTCAAATATCATGTACCACCTACGGGGGCATATTTTGTGACCTCTACTAATATATTTAGTTATGAACGATTTGTGTTACCACTGACTGCAACAACGTGTACAAGAGATGCAAGTTGAATTGCCTTTTGATAGTTTTCATGAATTATTTCAAATTAAAACTTCTCATTTCTGATTTTAGGAATACTTTCAATGGAAATTTTACAATATAAACACAATGAGGCAGATGAATTGACAGACAGTACTTAATTAATTCATATTTTATGAGGATCACTTACAAATTTAGGATTTACATGGCTTTTGTAGAGTCCTTTGCCTGGACTGTACACTTAACGGTTGTGAGAGCTGGACTGTTGGAGGAAAGGGAAGAGGTTCTTTGGAAGCAACTGAAATGTCGATATGGAGGAAAATGTCGAGGACACGATGGACTAAAAGAAAAGAGGAAACGAGATGTTAAAGGAAGTCAATGAGAAATGGACACTGATAAAGAATTTGAAAAGAAGTAAGATAAATGTTGTGGGTCATATCCTGAGACATCGTGACTTCCTAGTAAACGTTTCTGAAGGTAAAGTACTAGGAAAGAAAAGAAGACTGAGACCAGGGAGGACATACTTGGAGGGTGTGAGAAATTTGATGGGATGTAAAGATGATGATGATGATGATGATGGCAGAGTGGAAGAGAATACAGTAACCTTTTGATTCCTGTGGGGAGACTGACGTACATATTTCGAAAGCGGATCACCATCCCAGGAAATCGAAACTCTGAGATTCGCTGATGATATTGTTATTTTATCTGAATCTGCAGAAGATCTGGAGAGAATGCTGAATGGTAGGCACAGAGTCTTGAGGAAGGAGTTCAAGATCAAAATAAATAAGTACAAAACAAGAGTAATGGAGTGCAGTCGAATGAAGTCAGGCAATGCAGAAAATAATAGGTTAGGAAATAAAGTCTTAAGAAAGAAGATAAATATTGTTACTTGGGAAGAACATTAACTAACGATAGCAGAAGTAAGGAGGGCATAAAATGCAGACTAGCACAAGCAAGGTAGGCCTTTCTTAAGAAAAGAAATTTGGAGCGTGGCATTGAAACATGGACGATAACTAGATCAAAATATAATAGAAGCTTTTGAAATGTAGTGTTACAGAAGGATGCTGAAGGTGAGGTGGATAAATCAAATAATGTACTAAATAGTATCGTTGAGAGGAGATCGATTAGGCTAAATTTGAGGAGAAGAAGAGAGAGAATGATAGGACGCATCTTAAGATACCCAGGTCTTGTTCACTTGGTTCCTGGGGGAAGTGTAGGTAGGAATAACTGTAGGAGTAGACCAAAGTATGAATATGACAAACGGATTAGACCCGGGGTGTATTAGGGTGTATTAGTTACGTAGAAATGAAAAGGTCACCACAGGATACGGTCGCATGGTGAGCTGCATCAAACCAATCCATGGCCCATACATCATCATTTCGATATTCCAATCTCGCCACGACGCGTTGCGTAACCATAGTCATTATTGCAATCACTGTTTCCTGCGGTGAGGCCAACAACTCTATCCAGATGGAGGTTGCATGGTGAGATGTAGAACTTTACCGAGTGGTCAGAGAGTGTTTGAACAGCGTTAAATATCGGAATTAATGGTGATATTTGGATTTTCTTGTAGTTAAAACTACACCAAGAGATAGAGATATGTTTCAAAATATTGATTGAAAGAAACTAGGCCTCGAAGACCAGAACATTCTATGTTTTCGTTTATCTTAGAAATATCGAAGAAATCACCGTACATATTGACTGAGGAATTCATTCGTAAAGAGTATTCCTGAGTGCCGGTATGCAGTCTTTCGTGATATTGTAATAATATTATTGGGATTATGTCTCGTTAACTACATTTACGGTGTTTCAGTGACGACGAAGTTCCGGAATTTTGTCCTGCAGGAGGTATCTGACGTGGCCATAATCTATGAACAGGGGCTGTCGTATTTCGGCCTCTTCAATTGGACCCGGACTGTACTAGGATCGAACCTTCCCACTTGGACTCAAAAAGACAGCCCTCTACCGCCTTTGCCATTAGTGCGGTTATGCGAAATCTGACTTCTCACTTGAAAACCAACTCTTGCATTGACTGACATTTAAGCACTGCCTTCTTTGAGGATGAAGCCTCCAACACTGTGTTTTCTATTTTCGTTTCTTCATTCCACAATATTTCACCTGTAGCCTGTCGTTTGAGTCACTGTAATCCTGTTACGTGTTTTCTTTCATCGTAGGCAATCTGTAAGTGGTGCAGGCTAATAAAAATGGCAGTGTTGGTCACATCCTTGGCCCTTTTTAATTTTCTGTCATCTCTGTCTGTCTGTCCATATGCGCGGAAATCACGAGAAAATGGCTGAAGAGAATTTAATAAAAATCCGTATGTAAAGTCGAGGAATAAGGCACTAAATACCTATGTTGTCCTGTCTAAATGTTTTTATAGAATACGAGTCCGAATCGTCGGCTGAATGGTCAGCGTACTGGCCTTCGTTTCAGTGGGTCCCGGGTTCGATTCCCGCCGGATCGGGGATTTTAATCGCTTCTGATTAATTCATCTGGCTCAGGGACTGGGTGTATGTATCCACCCGAACACTCTCCTCATCATATTCTGACAACATACAAATAAATGAATAAATAAATAAATAAATAAATAAATAAATAAATAAATAAATAAATAAATAAATAAATAAATAAATATGTACTGTATGTATACTAGGCGGCCCTCGAAACATGTACTTTCTAGTTCTAGTCCTAGTCCTGTATGCAGTAATGTAGAGTGGGATGCCTATCCGCTGGTTTATAAAGGAGCGCTACAATGGAGTGATTTATGAATTGAACTAGACCAAACTATTCGTCTTTCCATCTCATCGGCAATATTCATATAAAAATTGAACGGATACACAGCCTATTGTACACGATGTCCTGCACTTGTTTACTTTCACAAAAAATATGCCTTCAGAGTTCCAAACAAAGGGCAGTCACATGGTGAGAAGAGTGATCCAGATTTGTACAGCGAATTTACGAAGTCATGTGAGCAATTTTTTTCACGCGAATGTACATGTAAATATACAGATGTGAGTGTGGAGCGTCAGGAACTGTGGAATGTATGAATAATACTGATTATGTTTTACCAGATGTAGAATATAAAGCAAGGAAATAGTTAGTCACGAAATCTTTGTTCTACATAATGCTTATTCTCAGAGTGTGGGGTAAGCTCTCAAAGTTGTTCCCCAGATTGTCCATAACACGTTGCTAACGATGCGGGAGATGTTTTGTACAGTGGAATGTCTGTACGTATACACATTAATGAGTTATTTTACTTTATTTTCTGCATCTTTGGTGTACTTACAAATGCACCCTGTTACATAAAGTGCGTCGTAAAATGACTACTTTTTATTTCACATCCGAAATACAGCACGTCGGATACACTACAAAGTCGAGAAATTTAAGGAAAACGGGTACGAACATGAACTTGTTGGAGTTGCAAAATATCGCCATTAACGAACTGCTTTCCTTTCCGTTACCAGTGAGTGCCAACAATGTGGAAATGTTTGTGGTTCCAGGATAAGAATCTATAGTACCTCAGAACTCATGATACCCGAGGATAGTGCTGATCAGTTAATAAATCAATATTGAAATGAGATCATTCAAATGTCTGACGATCTTTATTGAACATTGCTGTCTATAGGTAGGCCTCATCGTCATCATCATCAACATTTTCCAGCTGCAGTTTCTCGGGTGCTCTACAAGTGCTCGCCACTTCTTCCTGCCAAGTACAGTTTCTGTTCCTTTATGTCCTCCCACTTGACATTGCTCTTGTTGACCTCCGATTTCACTATGTCTCTTCATCGATTTCTTGGCCTCCATACTGGCAGTTCTCGTTCTGTCCGTCCTCATAACATGTCCAGACCTCTGTAGCCTGCGCCTTCCTAAAAGTTCGATAATAAATTATGTATCCTTCCTTTTTGCTTCATTTCTAATCTTGTTTTCCTGGTCTTTTCGGTTCATTGCTCCGATGACTTTCATTTCTGTTGACTAGATTTTACTATTTGCCTTGTTATATAGTACATATGTTTCAAGTCCATATATGAGAATTGGAATGATGTAGGTATGAAACATGGTCAATTGTGATTTCTGGGGTATTTTATAATCCCATAGTATATTTATCACTTGAAAATAGAATTGAGAAACATTCTGAGTCTTTAAGTATTTCTTGGTTTACTATGTTATCGTTTGAAATGATACGTCCAAGGTATGCCTTTGCTGGCGGGACCTAGTGTTTACAGTGCACTATGTCTTCCGGTATAGGCTAGAGCAATTTTGTTACTTCCATAGATCTGTCTCAGTCTCATCCTTGCATTTGACAAGATGAAAGTGACGAGGTATTAGCGATGCTAGTAATACCATTACTTATGCAGCCAGTCCCTGCTATGGATGGTGTGAAAATGTTGCTCATAGGGTCGGTTGATACATGCATGTCACGGGGCTTGGCAGACTGGTATGCAATAACAACTTCTTGCTCCGTGAGGAAAACGACGGGGAACTACCTCACTCCTCGTTTCCCTAGTTCGCCTCTTCATTGATCTCTAGGCCATCTATGACAGCTGATGGCAGAGCTGTTGAAGATCCAACCAGCCTTAGGGATGAAGACTGAATATACATACACTTCCAAGGTATTTGAAGTTTGAAACATATTGTAACAGAGTTCCCTCCAGGAAATTGAAGCTGTGCTGTTCTGTTGATAGTCATTTGAACAGCTTTTCTTTTAGTGATGTTTAGTCCATATTCTTTAAACTTGCTACTTGATCAAAACTGAAATTTGAGTCCTTTCAAAACTTTCACTAAAACCAAACCAAACCAAACCCCCATGGCACTACAGCCCTTGAAGAGCCTAGGCCTACCAAGCGACCGCTGTTCAGCCCGAAGGCCTGCAGATTACGAGGTTTCGTGTGGTCAGCACGACGAATCCTCTCGGCCGTTATTCTTGGCTTTCTAGACCGGGGCCGCTATCTCACCGTCAGATCGCTCCTCACGTAGGCTGAGTGGACCTCGAACCAACCCTCAGGTCCAGGTAAAAATCCCTGACCTGGTCGGGAATCGAACATTGGCCCTCTGGGTAAGAGGCAGGCACGCTACCCCTACACCACGGGGCCGGCAAAACTTTCACTAGATGGTAAATTATGAAGTTTTCTCATTTGTATGCCTCGGATTTTTAGTCAGTAATAGGTTAGAATGCAAACTAATTGTTTATTAGGATGTGTCAACTATCCCGCTCTTCCGTAATGTAGCGAGAGTAACATAATTTCTAGGTGTACCCCTAATCTTTATGCGGAACTCATAGCATAACCGTTGTGCAGGTAGTGTACACTTGTTACTCACTTCAGTAAGTTTGCATTCTAGCTTATTACTGCCTATAGCTCCGTGCTCTACTCATTAGCAATGTGTCATATTTCCTTATACTTTCTCCGCGGAAAATCACACCGTCCTTGGCATGAAGATAAATGAGGAACATAATACCATAAACATGGTGCTTATTTCATCTTGTGACAGCTCTAAAGGAGGGTGGCTGATGCGAGGTTCTTCCCCTTGGAAGTCTCCCAATAAGCCAAATACAAAGAGACAGCCGAGTGGTGGAGAGAAGCCGCATCCGAACTTCTCCAAGTTTTCTTGGCACACGCCAGAGAGCAGAGCTAAGGTAGAGCATGCGTTAGTAAACAGAGGAAGGGTACAAGGCTTGATGCCAATTGCCTTACGTAGCCTTTCTCTTCCACCACAAACAAAATTGGAGCAATTTAGTTAATTTATTGCTTTATTCCCTGTGTTTTATGGAACATGCTAATGTAATGGTGCACTCTAATATATTTATGGAGCACTGACGAGATCACGCCCAGGTTTGCGGTAGAAGTTGTTTATATGGCAGGTTTCTAGAGGGATCCAAACTAGGAGATATAAAGGGCTTTGTTTTTAACAGTTGACCAATGCGTTACAATCTCTGCCACCAAACGTGACTCCCTGCTTGAAACACTGTGCGTGCAATACCGCTGTTCCGTAGTGTAGCAAGAGTAACATAAATTCTAGGGGTTCTGATAGGCCGTGCCCCTAACTTCTATGCAATACTGGCAGTGCGCCCGTTCTGCAGGCTTGTTACTCCCTTCAGTATGTTTGCTCAAAAATAGAATACAGCCTGTATCAGCAAACCTTGTAAAATCAATTAATACAAAACAGGCTTTTTGAACTTTCGCTCCCTCTTCAGAGCATTCATTAAAATTAAAATGCTTGTACTTTCACATAGGTTTGTCATCGTGATTTTTAAAAAATGTTGAGGACAATAATGTGCTGTAAATATCTGTAGATTATATTTTAATTCTATAAATTGTATAAAAAACATCAGCACTGTAAGAAATTTCTTTAATATTTTGTGATGATCATGACTCACGAAAGAATGACCTCATCGTTTGGAAAGAGGATATAAAAATCTAATAACGGCATTTGATTTACTTTTCAGGGTCCAGACTGCCTGTTACAATGTTCTCAAGGTATGTGAACTGACTTACTCGTTCTATGTTTTGATTATTTAATGAAATGGATGCACCTTCATGGTTGCTTCTCCTAAATAACACGGACACTCTTTTTCAGTTAATGATGTTAACACAATTCAGATGAATTTTGCTTAGCAGATCTAGAAGACCTTCTAAATGATTCACATCTGATGAGGGTGTCATATGGATGTCTAATATTGTTTGTGACATTTTCATTTACTTTCACACTTCACTCAGTATCATGCAAGGCTTATTTGAATATGTGATCGGCACAGGAATACAAGCGGTGAAAGCAAAAGATGTATTACATAATAATTAATACGAGTAGGATTGAATCGAATTTTAAATTTCCAAGAAATTTAAAACTAGCTCCGTGATTATAGATATCGTCGCTGACGGATAAAACTCTGTGCAGCAATTGGTGAAAATTAGTTTCCTGATACTACTGGAAAGTCAAGACCGCGTTTTACATTCTGACCAAAACATCCTAAGTGATATTTCAAAGTCATAGATGCTATTACAGAAAATATTCTACCCCCTACCTATTATATGAATTCATGGTAATATAAAAGAAGTGCTGAGTGTGAGTTAACATGTATGAATCTTCAACAGCGTGTGTTTGAGTGTGTATGAGTGTGAGATCATGTATTTATGCACTGTGCCGTCATTCGTGCTGTTATTGCAATCTGAGCTATTAATTTGTTGAACACTTTAAAATAATAAACTATATGATCTAATGAAACAAATCTGAAATGTGTCATTTTGCAAAAAAACAAAAAACAAAACGAAATCTCAGATGTAGAATATCAAACAAAATTATATTCATTTCATAGCGAATATCAACATTCATCAGGTGTAATATCAAGTAGAAGCTAAGAGAGAATGATAAGCACGAATTGTTCATAATATACATCTCTTAAAGGTGATAGACTTTTTGTCTGGCCTGCTTCTTTCCGGTGGTGAAGATATACGAGACCAGACATTCACTTCCTCGTTATCCCAATCAGCTTTCTGTAGAGAACGGGCGAGGCGCACTATTTGTAAAAAGGGACATATCATCAGGCCACGAGTTATTTCGACTGAGAAACTGTAATTTGGTTATCCCCTTCAGTCCTGTGAAAAGGTAAGGAATATGGTGTTTTCTCCCTCAACTTATCCGTTGCATCATCTTGTCTTTAAGTCTCAAGAAGTGCAGTAATACGGCGCACATCGATTCTAGCCGGCAATAAATCGTATCACCTTTCCGGGTTCACAAAAGCCGACAAAAATTCATACTCGAGGGTTTTCGAGGTCGCTGATTACGAATCTGTTAAGGGATTTTCGATTAACGGAGTAGCGGATCCACTACGCGTGTGCTAGCTCGCAAAACTTAACGTAGCCGGACAAAATTTAGTATTCCGCGAATGCACTAATGGAAAATGGCGCGCTACGCTCCCCTTAACTCCTTAACGAAATCATGAACAGGGTTTAGAAAGAAAAAACATATGGAATCCTTGACAAGTGTCATGATTTTATTTTCATAAGAATCGGTCATTTAAATCCATGATGTAAAACATATCAACGATTGTAAAAATTAGGCTAGTTTGGCGAAGAAGGTGACTTGAAAAGGAATAAGAATATATTTGAAATGTTTCGATTTTTAACGCCATGTTACTTGTTAGTAAGACAACTTACGAGTCATGCCTTGGGTTCACTATCTGTATTTAACATTTCAACGTCCCCTTCTTCTGCTTTGGATGTCTCTTCTTCGGAAATCTCTTCATCCGCAGCCTCTTTCATCTGCGGCCTCATCGAACACGAGAAAAGTGTGTACTTCAGGGGGAAGTTCATTCCAGTGAATTTCGGCTTTGATGAGGTGCCTCTGCGACCGAGGAAAACAGGAGACTGTGTATTACATAGTTGTTGTGCCTTTTCTGGAGATCTTCCGAGTTTGGTGCTCCTGGAAGAACCTGTCATCCTTGTTTCGTAAATTTTGCGCCTCCTCCGACAGCTTTCCGATTGGCAGTAGGGCGTATCTGATCGCCTGAGCACCATGAATTAAGACTTTTTGGACAGTCGAAGGCATAGGATACCAATTATATAAGGACATAGGTGTTGGTATATGCGTGATTGGTATTTGTTATTCATTGCCGAAATTTTTGGAGATGGAGAGGTAATTTTATTATGGAGTGTTATGGCGGAATGAAATGAAATGAAGCAATGTTAACGCGGATTGGTAAAAGCTGTGGTATGATGGATTGGAATTCAATGACGGAATATTGTTGTTATTATTTAGCCTTTTACTATAGGAGGTGGAATCTGAAAGATTGAATGCAATGTTAGTGTTATGGCTGGTTTGGTATACAATCGTCTAATGTTGCTGTTGTAGCTTATTTTGGAGTAGGTCAGGGAACAATAGAAGTGATGAAAATGCTGAAGCAAGAAGGTTGCGTGATGAGTGGGTACGTGTGAGTGATAAGCAGAAAGTTGCAACACCAGCAGTAGAATGTAAACATGGGCCAGGCTGAGGAGGTAAGATAGTTTGGGACCAGCAATAAGAAATGGGATAGTTGTTATCCTTAGTCTTATCTTTTCTTTTATTTTTATTCGTGAGTTGTTGTAAACTGGTGTTGATGGAGTTGGTTCTGGTATAGAACCGTGGCGTTAGGTCTTTTTGTTTTATTGTTCATTTCATTTTATTTTGTATATGGTGGAGAGTGGTGGCTTAGGTTGGACTACGTTTATTAATTTTATTAGTTATTTATTTATTTATTATTATTGTGAACATGTATTCGGGGCTGAACGCCTGTTATGTTCATTAATACATACAAATACAAATACAAATTATATAAGGACATATACAATTTTGCAGTGTCTAAAGCGTACGAGGTAAAAGCCTCATCATCACTTGATGACCACTGGACAAAACCTAAAACCCAGAGAAGAGTATAAATATCGTAAAGCGAAGGAACTAATTCCAAACATACTTGAATTCGGTTTTGTTGTTGTACCTGCAATATAACAGCACATCTGGTGATTAATTCTTCGCTGACCCAGTTCCTTCCGCTGCCTTTTTCAGATTGCGATAGAACGTTCTTGAGATGTTGCCGGTGTTCGAGGTCCCAGTCCCTTGAACAACCCTGTCAACTTACAGGCCCAGCTCTTTCCACAAAGCCTCCTGAATAGTGGATTTTCGATCTTTGACATTCTACTTTTGTTCATCCGTGGTGTTTCGTGAACTATCTTTAAACAACACATTTCAATGTAAAGAAATACAGTCAGATCCATGGTATAGCAGGGCTCGGAGAGCGGTAGGCCATGGGTCACAGACAGTGGGTGTTGCGTTGCGGGAGGGGGGAATGACACTGATAAGAAAAAGTAGTGCGGTGAAATATTTTCGGGTTGCTAATAAACAAATACCGTCAGAAACAAAAAGTTGCAAGAAGTGGCAGTTGATGTTTGGTGTAAAATCTTTAGTATAGTGTATAATATCGATTAAACCAATCGGTAACACATAACTACCTGTAACTTCGGTTTCCGGCCCTGAAAACGCCGTAAAATCGGAGTATATTGAAGTCTAAAATATGGAGAAGTTAACAGGATGATTCGGTCATTCTAGCGCATTCAGAAGGACTTATCCTTGTGAATTTACTCAACAATTACCCTCGAAGAAAGGGTCCTTTAATACCCTGGTTGGTCCCAATAAGATATAAATGTTTATTTCTTTCCAAGTTTTAAAAATGGTTATGTTTGTGATTCATTCCCCGCCACTTACAGACTCCATGCACATTATGTAGGGCAGATATGAGGTACATGTGGTGTCTAGAACAAGTTACCAAACTTTTTTCAGTGATTCCTCGACATCGATTGTATCGATTTTTTGATGGCTAGAATCGGTGTTTAGACCACTGTGCGCCGTAAGTTTCTCCCCTCTTCATAGTGGCTGAGCCATTTCTGAACGGATTTACGCAGTAAATCAGAGGTAATCAAAAGTTATAATGGAGACTGTACATATAACAATGATGATTAGGGACAGACCGACGGCTCAGTGCTTTCCACAGTGGCAGTTGGATCACGGTAGACGTTTATCAAGAACAAACCATTCGACAAATGGCGATGGTAACTGGATATGAATAGTAGGACGCGGGTGTGGCACAATACAATTATTATTCTTTTACTGGAAATATACTTAATGGAGTTATCTTGGTTTCTGATAACTTTAGACCATCTGGTTTCGACCTTCAAGTGCGAGGTGGGAGGTGTAAATCAGATTTGTGAGTAACATTTTAAAATTTGAATTTCCGTTTGGGAAAATAAAATTATCATAAGAATATATTTCAGTAAAACATGTCCGAGTAATTGTATACCGGTTTGAGTCACGTGGCTATCAGTTTGCAGTCGGGAGATAGTGGCTTCCAACTCCACTGTCGACAGCCCTGAAGAAGGTTTTCCTTGGTCCGTGGTTTCCGATTTTGACGCCAGGAAAGTGCTGTGGTTGTACTTTAATAAAGCCACGCTTGCTTTCTTCCCAATCCATCCCTTTCCTATTCCATCGTCGCCATAAAACCTACCTGTGTCGGTACGGCGCAAGGCAAATTGTAAAGAAAAGGAAATGTGTGATGCGATGTTACCCAGCAGTATTGATGGATGGCCATGATATACAGCTCTCAACGTGCTGTTGCTAGGTAACACATTTTGTTACATGACACTATTTCATTAGACCAATTTTCTGATCACTCCAGCTCTAGGGCATATTTACGTCAAAATCATTTTCAAACAGGAGGCGAATGGAATAATCGTTGTTTGAACAGAGTACAACAAATCGAATGTAGGTGAAGGGAAAGTTTTAGGTGTCTCACTCTGTATAAGGAATAGGTTCTTTTCTGTTTCCTTATATTCTCTGCTTATTCACAAAAAATGACCTTTTTCCAGACCGTAAACAATCTCGAGATTGAATTTAAGAAGGGGAAGATGGAAGGAGGGGAGCTCATTGTTACGATGGCGCTGTGATGGATGGGCTGCCCCTGACAGAGAAGCTTGAAGCAGCACAACAAGCTGACCTATCGGCTACTACCTGGGGCTCCAAAGATATATTCCTGTCACTCATATTAACTCATCTAAAGTTTATAAATGAGAAGAACTATATTGACGTTTCTATTATCACGCGTTCACTTATAGAAATAATGAGCAACTTTTCATAGCTTGCAACTTTGTGATGATGGAGCCTGTTGTGCTTCCGTAAAGTATTGCAGGAAGTATTTACGGGAACAGATGTGGACTAAACGCTCAAGGTTAGACTTGTCAAAAGATGAAACCTAACAATGAAAGGTTCAGAACCATAGTAGATCGAGTTTATACAAGATTGTTTTGAAGAATTGAAGCCCAGAAGTGGTAATTAATTTGGTTATACATTTGGCATTACAGAGTAAAAACTGTTAATTTTCTGCAAAGTTATATTGGCGATTTACAAAGTAGTAGAATAATTAAAACATCACTTACATCGGTTAAATTCATTTAATGATTCAAATGATTGATGAAGAATATAATATTCATCATAAGATCATTAATCATTTTCGTCAGTTATGCGATTTGTTGTAAGATACCACTACCATAATGAGGGATGATCGCTAAAATGGCTCAAGTGAAGAAGAAAATTGAGTCCTCCAAACTGCAGACGTACTTCAGGGTGGTTACAATATCGTGGACATGGAGAATAATTTATGAAGAATTCCTGATGAATTACTATTTACAGTTAACACTTGCAAAGAGAAGGACTCGCTACCTGCGACATATCTTACTTAATATCAAATAATATTTTCAACAATTTATTATGAAAGGGAAGTTTAACAGACAAAGGGAAGGAAGGCTTAGGCGAATATTGTGGCTGCACAGTAGAAAGAAGCTACACGCAGGAACCAATCGGACAGGAATGTAACGCGTCATGGTTACCACCCCTTAGTGGATGTGTATTTGAAGAAGAAGATTGTCCACCATTTGGTATAAATATATTATTTCTGTTCGAGTGTGTTCGAGTTGCCGTAGGCAAAGTAACGATATCATGCGACAAGAAGGTTGAATTCTCCCTTCACTACACATTAAGGACGATAAAATTATAGCCTCCTCTACTAGGATTTGTCTGAATGACCAGCGAGATTTTGTTTCCCTTTCTCATCAACTAAATGTTCTTCTCTGCACTTTTCGAATTTTATATACCTTTCAGTCTCAAATCATGCACTTTAGCAGAATAGGAAAACAAATTTGACTTGATAGAACTCTGGATACCAGAAAATACGACTGTGCTTCAGTTACATTAGATCTTTTATACATTGCTCATACAGTTTGCAATATCTTATTTAAGAGGGAGTTACAAGTTAGACCGTTCATATTTACGGATAGAATAATCAGAAGTTGTCCAAAAATACCAAGCTTACGAGCGATATAAGCAAACATTAGAGATTCGTAAGATAGGGAAAGAAGAGCTAGTGTTAAAGTTAGTTTAGAAGAGTTTCAGTGCCTGTTTCAAAGTGAACGGTGAACATTTTCAAGGTCTCCTTTCAAGATGTAAGTACTGGGTACGCCTGGTGGACTCTCGCCTACAAATAACTCAAATATTGTTATTAAAGTAAGACCTTGTTCGGTATTCGACTATTTACACTTACATTTTGTTTCTCTCTTACGAATGTTGTGCAATTAAATCTGTGGTTTCTACTTTGATCCTGGGTTGAAACAAAACATATCGATAAATAATTTATTCCTCCGTTTGTTAGTGGATGTTGAAGTAATGTAGTGTATTTTCGACTAGTGGATGAGACATTTATCACGCCAATCCTTAATTTGTTTCTTAATCATAGAATTTCGAACTTCACGTGAAACGTCGCCCGACAAATAGCAATGAAGATTTTTTTCCTATGTAATCCAGGTGGTACTTGAAGTAATAATTTACGAAACATTTGAACACATCGCCGAAATTTACTCGATAGTATTGACGGGACCTGTGCTGTTAGATTTGATTAGTATTTGTGAAAGGTTTAATATGACCTCATCAATGGAGTCCGGATTTTTAGCCAGTAATAGGTTAGAATGCAAACTTATTGAAGCGGGTAACAAGTATAGCTTACCCTACACAACAGTTATGTTACTGGTTTTGCATAAACAGTAGGGGTACGACTCATATGAATCCCCATAAATTTATGTTACTCTTCCTACATAACAGAAGAACGGGCTAGTCGACACTTCCTAATAACCAGATTAGTTTAAATTCTAACATATTACTGACTTTATGAAGGTGTAATAAATTCATGCAGAATAATAATAAATAATCAAATTAATTTATTCAATACAGTGAAATGTCGTATGGCTTTTAGTGCCGGGATATCCCAGGACGGGTTCGGCTCGCCAGGTGCAGGTCTTTCTATTTGACTCCCTTAGGCGACCTGCGCGTCGTATTCAATACAGTATTTTACATACTGTGATTTGATATGGAAGACATTGTCAATAATATAATGAGAAGTTTATTCACTCGATACTACGGGAATTGTAAAGAAAAATCAAAATCAAAGGTGGGATTCATATTTATAGGATGGAAATCAGATCAGTTAGTGGAGCCTTTATTAAACCATTGACACTTAAGTTGCAAAGCGTCTTTCAAACTTATATAGAGTAGTTTCATTAGCTTCTAGCGAAAGAATATACATGTCCATGCGAATGTGTCGCAGTTTTTCTTTTCCAACTCTTTACTTCATTTCTTCTATTTTAGCTTCACATAGGAATTCAAACAAAACATCTGTTTTTAAAAGAAATAGAGATGCAGTTTATGCACATCACTTTAAAAGAGGTATCATGTGTTAGAAGGTTGCAAACAGTGCGTTTGACTGTAAACAGCAGCAAGCCCGCACTGCATCTACGTTAATTGATTTGTATTCATAAACACCCGCCATTTATGCAAAACCCCGTAAAATTCCGTAGTCTAGTACAATGAATAGACAAATATAACGCATGGAAACATTTTATTCTATTTGTGCATCGCAATTAGTTTCCTACCCTATGCCATCAGCCTGCTGAAGTTCACGAGTTGTTAAATCGAACGGTTGAGCTAGGCATTCCACCTCACAGTAGAACATTGCAGGGTGCCTATCGATCTAGGCTACCTTCTTTTGAAACCTAGTTCATGTAACGTTTGCGTATGTGTGGTGAGTAGGAGTGGGGTGTAGGTGGGTGGATGAGTGGGTGTAGCTCGTCAAATTCGCGAGTTGGCTATGAAGTTATTAATTAATGGGGAACAGAGGGATGTCTAAATACATATCTCGTCAAACAGCAATTATAGTTGGTGCACATTAATTTACGTGACGTTAAACATAATAGTCCAGAGAGAGGTTGAATTAAAACCAAACTTTATCTTGTTTCAAACAGAAAATAGGATGACAACTCAATTTACTATTCAGTCTGAAATAAGAGTATGACAGCGGACAGAGCTCACGTTAGTCTTCATTCTGCCCAACGTAGGCGCTCTGCTGTCCCTGTATCTAATTGGAAACTTGTATATATTAAACAATCTACAGCATACTGGAGCGTTGGAGTTACGAGATTAATAAGGTCGAATACTTGAATATATGTTTACGTTCGAAATGTGAAAGGAGGGCGCTATAAATGTATTTTAAATATGAAAAAATATTTTAATGAAAACATTAATGTTTGTTAACTTCCATTTAAATTTAAAAATAGGATTTTTTGAAGCTGTCAAAACTGTGAAAGTTATTCAAAAACAATGCAGACTGTTTATACATTGAATTAATTTAAAGAATTATTTATGGAACCTTTACGTGTTTAGGGCTAATGAAGTCCTATATTTCAGAACAGAATTTGTTTAACCTTAGGGTCAGCTTCTTTTAATAGTAGCATGTATATTAACCCTTGAGAATGCTGCGATGGTGCTCCGGTAATGGAAATAATAAAAATGATAACGCTTATTTGTTTCACGACCCACTAAGTACTTTAACGGTTTTCGGAGATCGTAGCGTGGCAGAATTTTGTCTCACAAGAGGTCTTTTTTTTCATGCCCGTAGAAACGAGGCTGCTTGATTTGATTATCTTCAGATAACTCCGGATTCATCACAACGGTCGAGATCGAACCCACTAGTATGGGTTCAGAATGTCAGCTGCTCGGTCTGACCACTGCGCTTCTCATGTCCAATAAATTGCCTGACATTACTCTCGAAGCCAATGGAAATGTCAGTGTCTAGAAGATAGAATGATCTTTTTTTGACACTTATTCTCCAATTGATAAATTCAAACTTCCCTTAGTAGAGGAAGTATCCTCTATCAAAATGGGAAGGAAAACGTAAAGAACTGGAAGAAAGAATGAGGGGGAAAAGAACTGATAAATTGACACACACAGGCTAGATGACATCAAATCAAAGTCCCAGCACATTCTAGGATAATAATAATAATAATAATAATAATAATAATAATAATAATAATAATAATAATAATAATAATAATAAACACTTTGGATCAATTTACAACTTCATTTCTTTTTCTTCGTGCGGAGTTTTCTGTGTCCAATACTCCTTCATGTGTTCGCTGTCTTGCTTCCGTTGTTCATCTGTCCAGGGTCTTCCCGTTTTCTTAGTTCATTCTACGGCTTCGACCCCTTCAAAATTTTTCACTGTCTTCCCAAATGTATTCCTTTTTAACAGTTGGACCTCCGAGATATTTAACTTTCCATATCGTTCTTTGCTTTCTTAATCGATGATGTAGTGGTCTTTTTCTCTCCAGATGTGATCAAATATCTGTTTGGTAAATCTGCGTTATTATTATTATTATTATTATTATTATTATTATTATTATTATTGATATTTAACGACAGATAAAATGCATACGCAGTATGTGCTCTACACATCAGGGTATTAAAGTGTAATGTCTTGGCGTTAATCCAAGGAAAATAAATTAATATTGTTTAGTCGACATAATCAAGAATGAAGGATTAATGGGCCCTAATTACGGACACGACAGTCGAAATTAGCTACACAGTTATACTTGTTGTAATTTAATATCAATTCAGAGTTTTGTTAAGAACTGCCCTCAGAGTGTGGAGTAATGTACATATATCTGTAGGCACGAGACATGATGTACATTGGTACGTTAACATATTCATTGATCAAACTAGACTATAAGGCAGAGATGGTCACAATGCGAATTAATTTGGTTAGTAAGAAGTGTGGCTTAATCCGCTCTTGCGTGAGTAACATAAATTCTGATGGGCCGTTATATTTATGCAAACCTCATAGCATAACCATTTTGCAGGGTAGAGTATATTTGTTACTCACGTCAGTAAGTTTGCAGTCTAACCAATTACTGCCTTAAAATCTGGAATCTATTGATCACTTTTAATAGATGAAGACTCATAAGTCTCATACCTCAATTTGTCTACGTCGGTGTCTTTGAATTCTATGACATCCCAATTGCAAGCAGAGTTCATAAGTGATAACAATAATTATTTATGATCTGTAGCAAAATGCTGTAAACAGTTGACGGAAAGCTATGTGTCCTATTGAAAATTATCCTACTTTAAGCAGATACTCCAGCAACCACTGCACTTTCCAGTAGAATGAAATGACCATCAATGGCGAAACAATATTGTTGTCACGCTAACAAAATACGGAACACTCCCATCATTGTCTTTGTTGTTGTTGTGGTTGTTGTGTATGTGGCCTCCTAGATCACCAGATATTGCCCTATATTTTGAAGATGAAGCTCCGTATACAATCGTAAAGGTAATAATGTACACCTTTAATATTATTTAATTGGTATGTGAACATTTACAAAGGACTTAGTGGCTCCATTACGGATTAAATATATGTCTACATTATTATTATACATCGAGTTGAGCCTTTATGGACTGCGTGGTAACAACCAACTACATTTTAGTGTCTAGGTCTTGTTCTTGTTCCAGCTTTTACTTCCTGCCAGTATCTTCTGAATGCGTTCTTGTCAGGAATTTCTTGGTCTGAAACACCAATCTACCTCAGATCTTTTTCGCATTGCTGGAACCATCTCGGCCTTGTCGCCTTATATTGAATACAATTCCATATTCTGTTTGTTAGTCGATCATCAGCCAGCCTGCAATTTATTTTGTAAAACTGGAAAAAATATTTCCTAGATTCGCAAATCGATATATGTAATCAGATTTAATGAATCCGATGACTAGTTTTTAATAAAGCTATTTTTATTGTGCTGGTATTTCTATGACAAGCTGCAATTTGTGTCCAATCTACGCCAAGAGAACACAGAAAATATCTGCCTCTGGCGAAAAGATATTAGAAGAGGAATTTGTTAATTAAGGCCATTATTGGCAAAGTGGAAATCAATCAAAAATTACATTAATGAGGACACAAAAAGTCTGATCGTGGTCATTATCTCTTGGTACGACTATCCTCTCAGCTGCGAGTTATAGGAAGAGTGTTACATTATATGAACAGAGTAGCGGATGAGGGTGGTTTCTTTTTTCATAAGTTGCTTTACGTCGGATCGACACAGATAGGCCTTATGGCGACGATGGAATAGGAGAGGGTTAGGAGTGGGAAGGAAGCGGCTGTGGCTTTAATTAAGGTACAGGGACTCTTCTGGTAGGGAGAATGATGGAATTTCACAAAATGTAGCTACTCTGTTCGTGTTCTTCTTGTTTGGCCCATCAATCCGTAGAATGGTTTGATGCTTCCCTATCCTGTGCTAATAATTTCGTTTCTATTTAACCTTGCACTTCTCTTAAAAAGTAACTGAAGGTGTCCTCAAATCTGTCCCGTTAATTTATCCTCTGTTCTCGTGAAATTTCACCAGATTCTTCTACTTCCACGAACTCGATTCATCTCGTCTTCAGTACTTCTTTATGACACCACATTTCAAAAGTGTCAATTGTTTATTTCCTTCAAAACTGGTTATTGCACATGTATCACTGTTATACAACGCAAAGCTCTACAAAGAAAGTTTTAAAAATGTTTTTCTTCGAAGAGAAAAATATGCTTTTTTGAGAAATGCCTCCCATGATTGTGCTAATATACATATTATGTCGTTCTTACTTCCGCCATTAATTTACCTTCTTTCTGCCTTCGGCAGCCCTAAAGATGGTGTTCCGTGGTTTCCCATTTTCATTCAATTACTGGGTCTGTACCTTAACATTGCGGCCGCTACCTTTCCCAATCCTAACCCTTTTCTATCCTTGTGACGCCAAAAACCTTAAATGTGTTAGTGAAACTTTAAGAAACAAGTAGCAAAACGGAAACATCTACCAGATTTGCGATATTCTTTGCTTGATCTAACCATCTACTTGCTGTTCTTCCTTGTGATTTATTGCCTTCAACTTTGCCTTGCAAAATGATCTTTTCCAAATTCTGTCTTTGTCTTCTGAAAAATAATAATTTATATAATAACAATAATAATAATAATAACATAGAAACGTTCCCAGATTTTTTTCTGGTGCAGCGTAAAATATGTGACATTGAGGATTTCAAAATTAAATCGACAATTATTCGAACTGAGAAATACACTTCAGATACACAGGTTTCTCAGAATACTTTAAATTACGAGATAGAGGTTAATGAATAACTAGGAGATCTTTGAAGAAGTTTTGGGTATTAGTGGGTCATGAAATGAGAGGTATCATGTAGAAATCCTAGGCCCCAAATAGACAGTACCCCTAGGGTACTAGGAGTACGGGAGCTGATCATTCGGGGATGAATAGAGATGAAGTAATTGGCCTCGTAAGAGTAGAATTAATGTTCAGCTCTTGTCGCGCCACATATTATCAGCTAGTTACTATCATAACTCTAACACTTTTATCTCAACAAGTCCATGTGTTACGAGGCAATTTTCGTGAACTATTTCCTGTGTGTATCGTTGTGGCATGAGCGATTTCGTTCCCTTGACGAGTGCTGTAGAAGTCGCAATTCGTCTTGGCGTGGTACGTCGAGGGTTGTCATTCATGAGATATGTGTTGGCAAGGGAATGTGGAAATGGGATATCGAGAACAGTATTGTGTTGCCTGCCTTCCGCCTTGAAATATATTTGAATGTCTGAGTAACGTAGCTCTTGGAGAAACCATGATAGATTCTGTTCTGTTTTCCTTCTGGGACTTGTAAGCAGAGAAACAGACAGAGTACTCTCAGAGCTTCTACCGTATGTGTTGACAGTGGAACATATTTGTAGCAGATCGTAGCGGTGAACTGCAGTTTGTGCCTAGAGTGGCGTAGAAGAGCGGATATCTTGGGCCTTATAATGTTGATTCCAATCCTAATTGTAGACTTCAGGAGCTCCTTCACACGCAGTTTACTCCTGTAGGAAGGTTTGTATAAATATTAGGCTGACCCTATTTATTCATTATGCACAGTAGTAATTTGCTCGGAAAGACCCTGAAAATTTTGAAATTTAACCTATTGACGCATATGCATCCCCTCCCTATGGATTTTGTCATGAACATTAAAATCATAACTATTATTTTAATCCCCTAGGGTCACAGAAATTAAGACTTACTCACTGTATCTAGCATTGTGTACTTAAGTTTGAGGGTTTCTGTATCGAATCTAGACCGGGTCGGTTGATTTTTAAGTGACCATGAACATTGAAGACCATTGTCAGCTCCATGTCAAAGAAAACCCTCTTCTAAGACAAGAATTATAAGAATTATAGTACCGGGGGAGCTGGCCGTGTGGTTAGGGACACGCAGCTGTGAGCTTGCATCCGGGAGATTGTGGGTTGGATCTCCACTATCGGTAGTCCTGAATATGGTTTCCCGCCCATTTTCATATCAGGCAAATGATGGGGCTATAAGACAACGGTCGCTTCCCACTCATAGCCCTTTCCTATCCCATCGTCGCCATAAGAACTATCTGTTTCAGTGCGATGTAAAGCCAATTGTAAAAGAAATTAATTATAGTTTCAAGAGAAGGTAAGCGCACACTCTTATGCTAAATAAGAAGGAACAAACTCTCGGCATAACAGGTCATTACAATCTTGGTTTGCCAAGATGACTGCTGCCCACTTAGGCCTGCAGTTATTAGAGTAATGCGTGGTCGGCGTGGTGACAATTTTAGACATTTTGAAAATCATTGGCGAAATTTCACTTTACACTGCGCACCTGTCGCTTGTTTCATTAAAGCATAATGAGCATGCGCTTTGAAATCAATGACGCCATGAAATGACGTTCACTTTGCCCGATAAGACGAAATAGCGCTGCATTTGGCGGCCCTTATTACACTGTCATGACGTCCTCATGTCCTGTAGGTTGTAGAGTTTCTGCGATATCAGTAGAGTCCGGAGTTTTGGGCAGTGATATGTAAGTTAGAATGCAAATTTACTGAAGTATACTCTAGCCTGCCTGCACAACGATTATGTTATGAGTTTTGCATAAGAATAGGGGGTACGATTCATGAGAATCCCTAGAATTTATGTCACTGTCGCTGCATTACGGAAGAGTGGGCTAGACCAGACTTCCTAATAACCAAATTAGCGACCTAACATATTTATGTCTAAACATCCGCTGCGTGTCGAAAAATGCTGCGAGTCGTTTCCGTGATGCCACCCATACTTCAAATATCCCTGTTTTTTTTTTGAAGTTGCTTTATGTCGCACCTGCTTTCAAATACTTGTGAAGTGTAATAACAGACGACATGAGGTGTAGTCGAGAGGTGAAAACTCGTATTGCGATTGCGATGGAAGCATTTAATAAGAAGAGCAGACTTTTTTGTGGGGGCATGGATAGAGACTTGAGGAAGCGATTCGTGAAGTGCTTTGTATGGAGCCTGGCACTGTATGGAGCTGAGACTTGGACATTGAGAAAAGAAGATGAAAGAAGACTGGAAGCATTTGAGATGTGGATTTGGAGGAAAATGGAAAGTATACAATGGACAGAAAAGGTAAAGAGTGAAGAAGTCATGAGAAGAGTTGGGGAAGAGAGAAATATATTAAAAGTAATCAAGAGGAGAAAGCACAATTGGATTGGTCATTGGATGAGGAGAGATTGCTTGCTTATAGATGCTATAGAAGGAACGGTAAATGGAAAAAGACAAAGAGGACGGAGAAGATATCAGATGCTGGACAGTATCAGGATAGAATACAAGTATGAGGAAACAAAGAGGGTGGCAAGAGACAGTATTGCGTGGAGAGCTGCCATGTGAAGACCTGCCGTATGGCAGAACACTGATGATGATGAATGATAATTATGTCGCACCGACACAGATAAGTCTTATGGCGACGATGGGATAGGGAAAGGGCTAGGAGTGGGAAGGGAACGGCCGTGGCCTTAAGTAAGGTACAGTACAGTCCCAGCATTTTCCTTGTGTGAAAGTGGGAACCACAGAAAACCATCTTGAGGGCTGCCGACAGTGGGGTTCGAACCCACTACCTCCCGAATGCTGGATACTGGCTGCAATTAAGCGACTGAGGCTATCGAGCACGGTAAAAAGTACTGAAGAAAAGTAGAAAATCCACCGACTCCTTCATCGTTAAAGATATCGAATACTGGAAAGTATCTTGAATTGATAATGATTTATTTGAAGGAATCTGCTAAGACTGACACCTGTGTTGTCAGTTGTAACAGGTTGACGTCATGTGAGGTATTAGGAGGGTTTTTTAAATGGAATGGTTTGATCAATGTTTAGACGTGGGTATTATCCGCAATCGTTTCAGTTAAAGGGGTATAATGTGATAGAAATCATGTACATTGCTTCTGAAATTGAAAAAAAAAATGAAAGGAAGGAAGCTCGCACCTCTTTAAGTATTGTGAAAACCCACACTCTTCTGCGTATTTTCTGTATTTACTTAAGGAAATTGCCAAGAATATTTTTGCTTACAGCCCATTACCTTTTCCCGTGCAACGGGATTTACTCCTTGTGTTTTATAAAAGGTCTCTTGAACTGACCAAATCAAATATAGTTTTTAATTTATTCATTTACGTATTTATTATATTAAATCGTCGGTCACAATTTGAGATGATGCGGAATGATTGTAATTATTTAACATATACATTTTACATAACATCATCTCTCTGAGTAAAAAAATGCTCATATCTCTTAATCAGGAGCATGTTCTTTGCTAACACATTAAATTAATGTCCATTCTGGACTATTTGTACAGAACCCTCTGAGCTTTGGACAAGAGTATTCTCAATATTTCATTAAAGGAGTAATAAGAGAGACTTGGGAACTTCGAGTGGGTAAAATGTTGTAAAAGTTCTTTAGTGCGAAACAAGAATCCTATGACTGTCCTGATGTGAGTTGAACTATGCAACACGAACTCAAGTATGGCAGGAATGGCTGATAGGTCGCCTTCTTCTCTTCATCTAGCTGGAGAGCTTACTTCGTATCTCTCCCAAAGCGGATTGTGTGGGTGAAGAAAATCCTCTCCTTTTGCCATTGATTGACGGCGATATGCATGGTTATACTGGAGCTGTAAGGACGACCTCTGAATTAATGAATGTTGTTCAGTACTAAACGAAAACTACCCTTGTACTTTCCCCCTTAAAGCAAAAGGATGAGTTCACTTGTGGGAGATAATAAATTAAACTTCGACGTCTGTGAACTCACAGCAAGGTTTAGATGGGCCAGCTTCACACGGTAAGTCTTCTGTTGAGGGATAAATCTTCCTAGAGCGGTGCAAGTGCAATCTGTTACATGGTGAACTTCTGTATTATCGCGACCGGTTAGGTAAAGCCATCTCGCAAAGAACAGGATAATCCTTGGTGGGGTGAAAGGTACAGGCTTCTATAATCCCATTAAATGGAATACTTTATTAAATGATTTCAAAAACTTGGAAATGAAACGAACATTTCCCTTGATAATTGATTCCTATTCTCACTTTCTCCTCCCATTAATGAATATTTTCAGCAATTTTTCCTTTTGAATGATATTTCCTACCTTTAAAATATCCACGTAAGCTTATTAGTCTACTGATGTCATTCCACTCCATCTCCCTGCTGAGGGCTTGCGTGCTTACTCCCAAGTCTTCCCAGTCCAAAGTTTGCAATATCTTCGTAACTACTCGTTTGTATGAAGTCACCCAGAAGAAATCGATCAGCTTTCCTTTGGATCTCATCCAGTTCTCGTATCGAGTAGTCTTTGTTCGGGTCCCACACACTGTAACTAGGGTTTTTCCTGAGTCTTACACGTCCCCTCCCTTACATACTTGCTGCAGCTACTACATACTTCAATAACCATATGAGGACATTATTATCTCTCGTCCATCTCGTCGCTTTATAGTCGCTCAGAATCCTGTAACTTAGGCCTGTCTATAGCCTCCGGATGTTTAGACAGTAATAGGTAAGAAAGCAAACTCATTTGGTTATTAGGAAGTGTTTTCAACCCGTTCTTCCGTTATGTAGTGAGAGTAACATACACTTTGGGCGTTCTGATGGACCACACCCCTAAAGTTTATGCAAAACTCATAACATAACCGTTGTGTAAGGAAGACTATACTTGTTATCCGCTTCTCCAATTTTACGTTCTATCTTATTACTGCCTACAAATACGGAGTATACTTATCAGTTACTCTATAGAGTGTATCATCCTTAAGAAGTCTTGCCTATGATTCCAGTTCTTTACACATATTATGTGGAAGGAACAATAAAGGTCCAATAATACTGCCTTGTGGAACCCTCCCCTTAATAATTATTTGCCACATACACGCGGCTGTACAAAGGAGCAATTATGAGTTTATGATGATAGGCCTCATGTGATGGCATTAGTTGATTTTCTCCTGATTTTTGTACATTGCTCCGTTCGGCGTTTTCCCAAATTGGTAAGCAAGACATATTTAATGGCTGTAGCGTAGATATTCTGGTATATATTCATTATGATAAGTTTGAGATTCACTTTTTACGATAAATTACTCTAGTTCGGTTACTGGAGTAATTTCTTGTACAAGATACATCTCAAACTTACCAAAAGTAAAGCATTCTTTAAAACATGTAACACTTCTAGCGATCTGCGGATTTAAATTCATTCAACCATTTCAAGAGAGTCAGGAAGCATGGCGGCCACTGGTCCCTTATAAGCTCTTAAAGGGCTGTCGGCAACAATACGTTGCGCTGACTGCTTGCCCCCCCCACCCCACCCCACCACTCCCACAGCCTCAAAGAGGAGAAGTCACCTACCACTTTTTCTAATATATATATTGATATCTGCCTTCTCATGTTCGTATGCGATTTGTGGTTCCCCATCGGCGTGTTGTAAGACAAATACTATTTACTAGCATTATATTGATTATTCATGAGAGAAAATCAATGTAATTTCATCTTCTTCTTAGGCTTCTTATTCTTCTCTAGCTTGTTGACGTTTACTGATGAATATAGGCTACGTGCCTGTTGGCTACGCTTTATGACTGTTATCTTGCGTTTGGGAGATTGTAGGTTCGAACCGCAATGTCGGCAAGCTTGAGGTTATTTTCGTCGTTTCCCGTCAATATCATTCAATATCACTTTATTTGCAAATGAGGTGTCTATGTTGGTGGCAAATGGTACACAAAAATACAACATTACCAAGCACTCAATTTTAAATTAACATGATAAAAAGACATTTTCATAAAATATAGTATTATACCATTTATTCTAACATTTTTTCTATTAAACACACAACTCAACCTTCATAAATTTATATTATTTATAAAATTCTACTCGAAATATCTTCTGTACTATGAAACATAATCAACTCATATACAGTATGTCTGCCTGCTGTCATTTCTTGATGGATACAGTACTTTTGCATCCATATCTTGGCACAGGCCAGAGTAAAGTGTAGCTTCCATCGAAGTCCCAGTCAACATCCATGGCTGTGACAATATGGAAGCTGCTGGGGTATGGGTAGTGTTGAGTAATGACATTCAGAGCACGACTAGTGCATCTGAGTGTTATGAAAGGTGCTGTTCATAGGGTACGTCGTGCTGCAATAGTACTTTCTGACCCAGTGAGGAAAGCAATGGCAAACTACCTCACTCCTCATCTTGCCTAGTAAGCCTCATTTTGGTGCTGTCATTGTTTTTTTTTTTGCTAGGGGCTTTACGTCGCACCGACACAGATAGGTCTTATGGCGACGATGGGATAGGAAAGGCCTAGGAATTGGAAGGAAGCGGCCGTGGCCTTAATTAAGGTACAGCCCCAGCATTTGCCTGGTGTGAAAATGGGAAACCACGGAAAACCATTTTCAGGGCTGCCGATAGTGGGATTCGAACCTACTATCTCCCGGATGCAAGCTCACAGCCGCGCGCCTCTACGCGCACGGCCAACTCGCCCGGTGTCATTGGTTTTTGGGGTTTCCTTATAACCGCGTAACCTTTGGTGGTGCTATTTGAGGATCCACCCAGCCTCTGGGCGGATGACCTAACAGACATTCAGTATGTGGAACTACTTCAAATAATAATATACAACTGCTGTATGATTAAAATTTACGTTGCTTTCTTAACCCATTTTAGTACCTAGCAAGCATTTACACAGCAGGTAAATGCTGAACGTGTACCTGAATTAAGGCCACTGTCGACACAAGAAATGTGTATGTATGACGCAGGAGTACAGCGATGTTTTATATCAGTCCGTTGAAATTGTGTTGCCAGAGCACTGAGGTATCAGAACAAGATTAGTGAATCCACACAGTGTAAACTGGTATCAGTGCATTGAGGTATCAGAACAAGATTAGTGAATCCACACAGTGTAAACTGGTATCAGTGCATTGAGGTATCAGAACAAGATTAGTGAATCCACACAGTGTAAACTGGTATCAGTGCATTGAGGTACCAGAACAAGATTAGTGAATCCACACAGTGTAAACTGGTATCAGTGCATTGAGGTATCAGAACAAGATTAGTGAATCCACACAGTGTAAACTGGTATCAGTGCATTGAGGTATCAGAACAAGATTAGTGAATCCACACAGTGTAAACTGGTATCAGTGCATTGAGGTATCAGAACAAGATTAGTGAATCCACACAGTGTAAACTGGTATCAGTGCATTGAGGTATCAGAACAAGATTAGTGAATCCACACAGTGTAAACTGGTATCAGTGCATTGAGGTACCAGAACAAGATTAGTGAATCCACACAGTGTAAACTGGTATCAGTGCATTGAGGTACCAGAACAAGATTAGTGAATCCACACAGTGTAAACTGGTATCAGTGCATTGAGGTATCAGAACAAGATTAGTGAATCCACACAGTGTAAACTGGTATCAGTGCATTGAGGTATCAGAACAAGATTAGTGAATCCACACAGTGTAAACTGGTATCAGTGCATTGAGGTATCAGAACAAGATTAGTGAATCCACACAGTGTAAACTGGTATCAGTGCATTGAGGTATCAGAACAAGATTAGTGAATCCACACAGTCTAAACTGGTATCAGTGCATTGAGGTATCAGAACAAGATTAGTGAATCCACACAGTGTAAACTGGTATCAATGCACTGCAAACGTAGACCAATGAACTTGAAGAGGAATACTACTACACACGTGTTACAAATAAAATGGACCATATTTCAGAAATATACAAGTAGAAACGTTTATTCTGTACGATCTCCTGCAGGAATATGTGACACCTTTCATAACACTGTATAGTTAAAATATGCAGGACGATTTAGACAAATACAGTTAAACAACGAACGTAACAACATTCACTCACTAATGTTTACACGAAATAGCATTCTTCGCTCTATTTGTGTCCTGTGTAACTTACGTTATTTCACCGAGAGACAATTCTTTCACATGAGATAAACAATGAGATGGAAATGTAAAGCGCTCACACGAATGTGAAAAAACATAGCTTTTTCAATGACTGCACTATGTTCTACTTTAACATTTCTGTTTTTGCCATCCCCTTCCCCGTATTTCCATTACATCCTCTACGAGTACAAAAAGTAATACACAAAAACAAACACATGAGCCACGTGTAACCACCTGTGTTGTCGAACGTCGAGCACACTCGGAGACGGTGCGCTGTTCAGTCCATACTTCGCGACTGTCAGGGAAGATGACGAGACCTCTTTCTAAACGTTTTACCGCCAATAACAATCCGTGTGTATGTCACTTGTTGTGCATCACACTCACCACGCAGAACCCGGAGAGATGATGACGCTGCTCGATGATCTCATACTTCCAGTCCACGTATGGTGCAGTGAAAGGAAACCACTTTTCCCTTTGCGCAAATCAATGGGCAGTACCGCTCGGAACATCTTGTCTCACTCTTTGCTCTCCGCGTTCCTTTCCGCTCCACCGGAGTCAAAGACCTTCACCACATTCCCCACACTCAGCACTCAGTACTTCAACGACGTTTCCTAATCCGCCTCCCAACTCTCTTTAACACTATTAACAGGAGACAAGCATGATATAAAAGTATATTCCAGAGGTGTGTAAATAATCTCTTAAGGACCCACGACGACTTGATTGTGAACATAGACATTCTTATTATTTTCGACTTGGACAGTTGTTATTAGTACGCTGTGTACCTGATCTTCTTATCTTTTGTTATGTTTGTTATATTCTATTATTATGAAAGTTTACATCAATTAATTAGTCTGTTGGCAGTACAGGTGTAGCTCTGCCTTGTGCTCCGTGAATAAATAAATAAATAAATAAATAAATAAATAAATAAATAAATAAATAAATAAATAAATAAATAAATAAATAAATAAATAAATAAATAAATATGGATTATTCTTGAAGTCTACGGCTTTTAAACGCCCTCCTAGGAAGGCCATGATATGGCGCAGCCCAAACAGCATGATGGGCGAGTTCCAAATTGACCACGTAGCAATAGACGAGAAGCACCACTGCGACATTATGAACGTGAAGGTTTTACGAGAAGCGAACATAGACTCCGATCATTACCTGTCCATGGTTAAGATCAATCTGAAAACACTGTATAAGACCAAGGCTATGCTTGTGAAGAAAGAGAAGATCCCTAGGTTTGATATCACCAAACTTAAAGAAGACAATGCAAGTGTCCAAGAGAGTCTAAACCAACACATCAATAGGATTAACAACACTAAAAAATGGGACCCACTTCGGGATTCTATAAAAGACGCGACTCAGGAAACGATCCCCAACAGACCTAAAGAAACAAGCACCCATGGTGGTCTAACGAATGCGATGAGGCTATAGAATCCAGGCGACTAGCATGGCTCAAATGGAACCATAATAAAAACGAAGTCAACTTACAAGCCTTAATTACACAAAGAAAGAAAACCTCCAGCATTACAACAGGGGCGAAAAGAAAATACATCAAAGAACTGATTAAGCAAGCCGAGGGGGATTTTGGAAGAAACAACTCTAAAGACTCATACAAAGGTCTAAAACAACAGACGACCCAGTTCACAGCCCAAACTTTACACCTCCAGAGAACAGACGGATCACTCAGCCTCAATGCTGATGACTGCATCAAGACCCCAGCTGATTATTTCCAAACCGGGCGAGTTGTCCGTGCGCGTAGAGGCGCGCGGCTGTGAGCTTGCATTCGGGAGATAGTAGGTTCGAATCCCACTATCGGCAGCCCTGAAAATGGTTTTCCGTGGTTTCCCATTTTCACACCAGGCAAATGCTGGGGCTGTACCTTAATTAAGGCCACGGCCACTTCCTTCCAACTCCTCAGCCTTTCCTATCCCATCGTCGCCATAAGACCTATCTGTGTCGGTCCGACGTAAAGCCCCTATCAAAAAAAGATTATTTCCAAGGACTTTTGAATGCTGAAGAACCTGCGCAGTGCCTCCCAGTTAGAGAACCAGCTAACCCTGACACCAAAGACATCCCTCCTCCCACCTATGAAGAAGTAAAAGAAACCATTCAACTTCTCAAGAACAAAACTCCTGTAGAAGACAGAACAGTAGCAGAAATGTTGAAATAAGCTGGTGAGAAACCATTCAGGCACAAACACAAAGTAATCCTAGACATATGGGCAAAATAAAGGCTCCAAGATGATTGAACATCAGCCGTTATGCACCCAATCTGCAAGAAGGGAAGCAAAACAGATTCTAGCAACTATATAGGAATATCACTCCTTGTAGTATAGTATAAAGTCTTTTCCAAGATTCTGGAACGGAACATAACAAGTCAACTGGACAAAGAATTAGGAGAATATCAAGAAGGGTACAGAACTGCAAGGTCCTGTGCTGAACAGTTACAAAATCTGAAGACCATCCTCCAATATAGCAAGAAAAGATGCCGACAGTGGGTAGCTATCTTTGTCGACTTTCAGAAGGCATATGACTCCGTAGATAGAATCACACTCTTCAACACCTTAAGAGAACTGGGACTAAACGAAAAAAGTAATAGGTTGGTGCAAGCCACCTTGAACAACACAACTTCCAAAGTTAAGTTTATAGGTAAATTATCAGAGAGTTTCACAATCAAAACAGGGGTGAGGTAAGGATATGGTATCTCATGCATATTATTTCCCTGTGTCATGGAAAACATCATAAGAGAATGGACCAGGTCATTATCAGAGAATACCGGATTAAGGATGGGGTTTAAAGCAGACAACTTGAGGATACCATGCCTGGCATTTGCTGATGACCTTACATTATTAGCAAACGACATGTATAAGGTCACTATGCAGCTTCAAACATTGCACTCTGTAGCAGCTAAAGCGGGTCTCTTGATCAACATTGGAAAGACCGAGTGTATCACCAACATCAAAGATGCTCTTACAACAATGGGAGTCAGTGATACAAAGCATATCAAGAGAGCTAAAATGTGAAGTACCTCGGAGAGTGGATATCTAAGTGAAACGATGGCCCTTGAACAAAAGAAAAACAAATTAGACAAGGCCTACCATGCCTGAAGAAAACTGTATACCTCAAACAATTTATCAGTGAATGTAAAACTGAGACACTATAATGCAGTAGTCAGACCATCAGTCCTCTACGCAACATAATACCTATCCCTAACTAAACAGACCCAACTGAGAGCCCTGGAAGTGCAAGAACGGAAATTCCGGAGAAGAATAATAGGGCCAAGGATCCTACCAGATGGAAGGCGATGGCACAAACCCAACAATGAACTCTACCAGCATCAAGAACACCTCATAGATGCCATCAGGAGAAAACGTCTGACTTTCTAAGAGCACCTATACAGAATAGATCCTAATAGATTATCCCATAAGATAAGGTTGCTAACAAAGGCAAAGCTACTGGATTCCTCTGGACTAAGCAAGTGGACAAAGATCTTGCGGATCTTAATATTAATCAAGCAGCCATTACTGACATACCGTTTAATGGTCAAAACTAAACCTTTCCTAACATCCCTTACATCAGCCAGCCACAAAGGAGCCGGGAATTGGTCAGAGGAGCGTAGGAAAGGATTGAGAGAGAATGAAAGAATACTGGGCCAACAGGAAGGCTCAAGAGGCTGCTAAGAACACAATCCAGTACGCCAAAAGGGACAGACGACGACAAAAACACAGCTAGAACACAAGTACCGTGGTCCACAGATGGCCTAAACGCAAAGAAAAATAAATAAAATAAATGAATATATAAATAAATAACTAAATAACTAAATAACTAAATAAATAAATAAATAAATAAATAAATAAATAAATAAATTTTTCTCTCCTTCGTGGTTATATATCAACGATTGATAATTTCAGGTGGCCACCAGCCATAAGACATAGTCTGCACGGTTGCTAGGTAACATTGTCTGGCCATCTATCAATACCTTACATCGCAGGCTGCACGGTTGCTAGGTAACATTGTCTGGCCATCTATCCATATCTTACGTCACAGGCTGCACGGTTGCTAGGTAACATTGTCTGGCCATCTATCAATACCTTACATCGCAGGCTGCACGGTTGCTAGGTAACATTGTCTGGCTATCTATCCATACCTTACATCGCAGGCTGCACGGTTGTTAGGTAACATTGTCTGGCCATCTATCCATATCTTACGTCACAGGCTGCACGGTTGCTATGGTTACACTCCCGTCACACATTTTTTCGCTTCACGTTACAAACATTTTCGGGTGATCTCCAGGCATAAGACATAGTTTCGTCAAAACAAAAATTTCTTCGCAGATAGGGCGACACTATACAGATAAAACGTTAGAATGAATTGTGTAGAAAGTGTTGTCTATGTAGACGGTTACGCCCACTCTGAGGACAGGAAATTTATTGCGATGATATTTCACCTGTGTACGAGTAATTTGTAATGCTATAGCCTTAGCTGATACATCCCATGTCGACTAGCTGGCGTCATGTTTGAGTACCAGAGGGTTACTGCATTCTTAATACAAGACGTGCTTAAAGTGTCTACCCTGTACCCGAACACGCCTCATTGATCGTGGGCTATGTTCGAACACACCAGGCGTCAATGGCAACCTTATTCCACACGCTGGGGAAATACTGCGATGTCCGTAACGACAAGCCTGACTCCAAATTTAACTCGCGATCACTCGCGTATATTTTGTCACGTCATCGCTCCCGTGTTAGATTTTATCTAACATAATATTTTCGGAATTATTCTTGTTTAAGTGGTATGAAGAAATATGTGGGACATCTGAATCGGAATTCCTGTCATCAACTGATTAATTGGCCTTAGCAGCTTCTTCTAACCACGTCAATATAAGTCTTTTTACGACATAACTCTGTGACACACGGGAGTAAAGCATCGCTGTATTACTTATTATCGCCACCATGGACGTACACAGAGGGGTATTTGGGGATATATATTGTCATTATGTAAGGATGGAAACAACACATCATTTGAAATACAATTATGTAGACTTACTGTACTTATAGCCCGTCTAGTGGCCATGATCGTTAAGGCGTTGAAATAAATTGAAATAAAACGGTCTGACGTCGAGGTAGTCGGTTCGAGTCCCGGTGGTCGAAAAAATTTTCACCATCACAATGCTGGACGTTAGGGTGGGGGAGGTGGTCGTATACAATGACTAATCACTAGATTTCGTGCCGAACCTCTCCGCAGTGTTCATATGGAGTGAGGACATATGACGCTGTTGATGGTGATTCGTCGGTCGGATGGAGACGTTAAGCCTTGAGGCTTGAGGAGTAGGCTACGTGGCGACACCTGCTGTGATGAGGTTGACGTCAGAAAGGGTATCCGGTCATAAAAACTTATCACGACACATTCACCTCACCTCATACCCAACATCGTACAGAAACGGGACAAGAGTTTGACAAACAAACAAACAATCAAACAAACAACAAACCAAATCTATCGCACACAGCACAAATCAAAAGCTACAGTCAACACATGACTATACTGATAGACAATTTATATCACAGTCATTTTGAAAAACGAACTAAATATTGATTTTACACAGGATAGATTAACTTCAACTGATGCCAGACTGCAGTGGCGTATGCTGGGATCAAGACGTGGTCTCCCACTAGACTTGGGTTACGCCTTTGCGATGATTGGTTTAGTGAACGTCAAGCCTTCAGCGTTTTGAGCTGCAGTCAATAGCCAACGGAGTAGCCTGCTGTGTTATGAAGGCTATTTCACAAGCTACTGCCCTGGCCTCTGCCACTGCCAATACTCAACGCCTGATCAGTGGAGATGGTAGCCTAAGGTTTAGCAAATTAAAGTCCGGCTTTGTGGCTAAATGGACAGAATGCTCACCTTTGGTCCGTCTGCTCCGGTTCAGTTTTCAGAATCAAACACCTCGTACTGTTAATTCCCCTGGCTTGGTGACTGAGTGTTTATGACGCCTTCGTCATTCATTTCAACCTCATTAGGTCACCTCCAATCCTATACAGATGCCATGCACTATTATCATTATTTTTATTAAATACCAATGTTGAATTTTTCAGGATTACCGGATGTCGTACGCGTCGTTCGTTAGTTTATTACCTTCCTCGGGAAATCAGCGGTGGTGTCCGACTCATGATCACGGGTTCGATTCCAACCATCGAAAGAAAACACTACACCTGAAAGATTGCATTTCATTTTAGTCGATCTACCTATAAAAAGAAAACTATATTGCTCCTATAACAGAAGCCCTGCAGTGTCTTCCTACAAAGACGTATAGAAGTAACGGGAGTAAAATATCAGCACTCTGTTATCTATGAGGTGATGAGCAAAGCATGGCTGTTAGTAAGCAGTGGCGATCTGATGGACCGAAGCCTAGCAACCCTTTTCCCCAATTCCCCGCACCTATCGGCCATCCAGCAGCAAGCTGCGCGAGAACACCTACCACCTGGTTTTATTCTCCCCAGAAGAACTTGGGTTCTTCTCAACAGAGTCCGTACCAATCATCGACGATGTGGGTCATTGTTGCATATGTGGGGTATGCGCTCCTCCGCTGAGTGCGACTGTGGTGAGAAGAAACAGACCATCCGTCATATTGTCACGGAATGTCCTAGGAGGTCATACTCCGGTCAGCTGAAGGAGTTTGCGTGTGCTTCTGACGAGGTTGTACAATGGTTGGACAGCTTAGATTTGAGTTTATGAACTGTTTTAGAGATTGGTTGATTGTTTAAGGTGTTATATTGTTATATTTTTGAATATTTGTATGTAGAGTTATGTACTAGCCATAAGCAAATAAACAATAATTCTCAATTAAGATTTGGGCTTCACCGATAGCCTTGATAGCCCTCAGTATACGCCACTGCCAAACTGTAATTGTTGTAATCTTAGCAGAGTGAATGGAACCTTCCCGCTGTGGATTTCATCTAACGAGCCGGGCGGATGTACAGAAATTTGCCTGTTGACGGCCCGATGGCTTCCTGATACTTCTTGAACCAATAACACACGTTGAACATAGAGGTCAATGAAAGCATATCTAATACATCAAGGAGGTGTTTTCATAAATACACCAGTTAGTACTAGGTATGTGTCATTGCTAGATTTTATCTAACGGCGCGAGCGATCGCGGGTTAATCTTAAATTCTAGTTCAAAACTAAAACAGGCATATCTCGTAAGCGCTCGACCGTAGGGCACATGCTTATTGACACGTTTTGCTTTTTTTTGTGAACTTTAGTGTCCACCCTACGATTACTTCCAATATATTTTGAAACACCTTGCATAATACCATGGTGATAGCTGGGCGTATGAAGAGAACAAATGAAAGAGCGGATTACTTGAAAAATTCAGGAACGTCAACTCCCTTATTCGTAATTAGACTGGTTATTAGCAAGTGTAGACTAGCGCGCTCTTCCGTTATGTAGCAAGAGTAACATAAATTGTAGGAGTTGTGATGGGTCGTACCCCTGAAGTTTATGCAAGACTCGTAGCATAAATGTTGTGTAGGGTAGACTATACTTGTTACCCCGCTTCAATAAATTTGCATTCTAACCTGTTACTGCCTACAAACCCGGAATATACTCAGAATGTATCCAGTTGACAGTTTTTCTCAAAGCGGAATGACTTTGTTGTTCAAGTGTCACGCGTGACACATCATCTCAAACAGCGATCTTTCACTCTGTCTAACCGGAGCTAGACCTCGTGTTATTTATAGTCAGTCTTTCAACGTCACAGACGATACCTCTGTGCGGGATATCTTCCACTATGTTTAGCTTTGGTGTGCTCTATCGACTGTCAGATGCCTGCTGCAGACGGAAGTGACGTATGTTCCGGTTCATTAACGTGACACTGTGTGTCGTCAGCTGATGTGTTTGGTCTTGACGGAACCCTACCTGGCTTACTGGGCGACACGACACAGCCTGCAAGAGGATTATTTTTACCTCCCATCTGATCTCTCATAACATAGTGGATGTTTGTGTTCTGTGGCAGATCAGGGTTTGGACGCAGAAGGACCACATTCGTTGCTAGGAGTTTCTGAATTTGTGGCTTCATGTATTTATTTATTTAACCCAGAGTACCATTATTCGATAGATGCCAAATACTAACAGATGTAATATTTACCTGCATGTATCCAGTAGCGGCGATTAGGGGTGCTGGGCGAGGGGGGCGTTTGCCGATTCCAGAAACGATTAATAGTTTTAAGCCTTAGACAACGTCTACATAAACAACGTCTAAATCGAGTACGATCTTCCATTGCATAAACAATGTTCAGCCGGTCTTTAACTAGACATCGGTTAAAGTTTCAATGTATGTATGTTGGGTAATCAGCCCGAAGGCTGGTTTGATCCTCTGCAGCTTCGCCAACAGCTGTCATAAATAGCCTAGGCGTCACTGAAGAGGCGTACTAGGGAAATGAGGAGTGAGGTAGTTTCCCGTTGCTTTCCTCACCGAGCCAGCAGTTGCTCTTACATATCAGTCTGCCAAGCCCACTGAAATGTATGCACCAACTGACCCTATGAGCGATATTTTCACACCATTCATAACAGGGACTGGCTGCATAAGGAATGGTATTACTAGCATCACTCATACCTCAGTCACTTTCATATCGTCAAAGCCAAGGATGAGACTGTGACAGGTCAATGAAAGTAACAAATTTGATATAGCCCATACCAGAAGACATAGTTCACTGTAAACACTACATCTCGCCAGCAAATATTTGTTTGAAAATGGACATTGATGTATCTTGTGTGCAACTCTTTGCTTGTCGCAACCAATGAAATTAGTCGGTGCGCACGCCGAACACCAGTCAGCTGTTTGTCTTTCTATACACACTACTCAAATATCGCTAAGCATCAGCATGGCTTGCCCACCGATAAGAATATCGCTTTCGGTGGACATTCAATCTCATAATATTATCGGCACTAAAGGCAATCGCCACAGCACGGGGAAGTGTAGCTCTAATGATAGGATTGTTACGGTGAGTGTAATCTACTTGTAAATAGCTTCGACGAAGGAAAGGTGAAACAATAGTAATGTGTAACCGTATGTGTTGTACAGGCCATACCGATCTAGCTTATATTCTAGGTTTGAAACGCGTCACCGGCAGCTCTGAATATTGTTTTCCGTAGTTTCCCTATTTTTACACCAGGCAAATACTCGGGCTCTTATTATGGCCACGGCTCTTCTTCCCCAGTCCTCTTCTTTAAACAGTAATCACCACCATCACCTCATAGTTACTGAAAACTTATCTCAATTAGCATGACGATGATATATATAAAAACCATATACAACCTACTTTTTAGTTTTCACTATTATGTGTGCTTGTATGTATGTTCAGTACGTCAGCGATGCCGCTGGTGGGATCCTCAACAGCTCTGCCATCAGCTGTCATAGATTGCTTAAGCATCACTGAAGAGGCGTACTAGGGAAATGAGGAGTGAGGTAGTTTCCCGTTGCTTTCCTCACCGGGCCAGAGTTGCTATCTCATATCAGTCTGCCAAGCCCACTGAAATGCATTCACTAACCGACCCTATGAGCGATATTTTCACACCATTCATAGCAGGGACTGGCTGCATAAGGAATTGGCGTTACTAGCATCGCTCATAGCTCAGTCCCTTTCATTTTGTCAAAGCCAAGGATGAGACAGAGACAGCTCAATGAAAGTAACAAAATTGCTCTAGCCTATACCAGAAGACATAGTGCACTGTAAACACTAGGTCCTGCCAGCAAAGGCATTGTGTGTGCTTACTTAGCAGTAAATATAAGTGAATCCCTCCCTGCTGATGTATGTGACAGCCCTCTGGTGATTCGGATAAGTAATTCTGACATGTATGTAGTCGAAGTGAACTAAGAATTATTACCCCATGTACAATAAAATATATCGGTTGCCAAGAATTTTATTCGAGTTGACAGTTACCGGACTGTCACTTTGTCAGTCTCAAGAAACAAGTCTCTTGAAAAGTGAAATCTTATTTGAGGCTCTACCTCGCCGTACGTTTCAAATTAATTGCAGCGATTTCGCAGCGAGCGACCCACAGAGAGGCCGACGGACTAACGTTTCTTCCCGAAATCGTCTCAAAATGATAATACAAATTACATGTTTCATGGTACATAACCTCTGATTGTGATTCGCTCCTGTCATTTGAGGTTAAACAGTGTTCAAGGCAGTGTTTGGACATTGCCGGTTTGAACATCCGTTTTAAACAGTGTCTAAGTGACAAATAACGTCTCTGCAATCGGCCCAAAATTTTTATTCCATTTTAGCCGTCCGAAACTACGAATTATTCTAACGAGCAATTTGTGCAAGCACTGTTTTCTTATCAGCGAATTATATCCTTTATTTTCTTTAATTATTAACAAAATTATTAGTGGAAATACAAAAAAATGTCGTTTGTCGCGGCTAACCGATTTGGATAGCGCCACAGCAAGTAGTGTTCAATTTTCAAGTGCTGTGAGGAAGGGTAGCATGGACATCGAGATATATTTCTCCCGCTTGCCGCGCGCATTCGCAAGTCTGGCAGTCGCTTTAGTGTCTGTTAATTTCTTAGTGTGTGGTGAGATACTAAGTGATGTTCACGGCGTACTTCCATTTACTTGTAATACACGGGCAATAATGTTCCTTTGGTGAAAGTTTTATTGTATAGTATTGAATCAAAGTCTCAAAAAAATATATTATTACAGAGCAAGTTGGCCGTGCAGTCAGGGGCACGTGGCTATGAGCTTGCATCCGGAGATAGTGGGTTCGAATCCCACTGCCGGAAGCCCTGAATATGGTTTTCCGTAGTTTCCTATTTTCATATCGCCCAAGTGCTGGGGGCTGTTCCTTAATTAAGACCACGGTCGCTTCCTTTCCACTCCTAGCCCTTTCCTATCGCATCGTCGCCATAAGACCTATCTGTGTCGGTGCGACATAAAGCAAATTGAAAAATGAACTTCTTAGCACTTTTTTGCTTTACCTTCCTATGATCCCATTATCTATTCACCCTCTTGCTGTGTTTCTTACTTTCAGAAAATTTGGGTTTGTGAAATATTCTATCTTGTATGGTTTGTTCATTAATGCCAATTTAATTTACGTGTTCGCTTATTTCTTTTAGACACTTAACTAATTCTTGTGATTTTTCATTAATAAGGCTAAGTTTAAAATTTTCTTTGTGAGCCTTTTATCATCCTTTCTATAGAAGTAACCATAAAATTGTAATCGCCATTTCCTGACTGTATCTGTGAGCTTTTATGTAACCTATTAAATTTCATGTGATTTCCTTTTTCATCCAAATTCAATTTTCGCATTATAGTCCTAATATTTTTTCTAAGAACTTTCCTTTCTTGTTTTTTGATCATCTTCATTCGAGATTTGGCACCAATTCAGATGGATAATATGCTTCTATTACAACTACTATGTTATAATGTCGTAATTTTTCCTTTTTGATGTATTTCCTTTATTGTATCTGTTCCAAATAATTTTGTAAGCTCTTGGAAATGTTGTAGTTCTTTCTTTGTTAGCTTGCAGATTTAACACTGCTGGTTCAACAATTTCACTTAGATACTTAAATTTGTCTTCTTGAGCGATATTTCCATATTTTGTGATTGACAGTTGACTGTTTAAACCTGATCTAGCCCTTTTCTTATACTTTGTGTTTTCATAAGAAATTGGCTGCTATTTCATGGAGTTTTCTACAGACTGGATTGCTTCCTGTCTGTTGTTGTATAGGATAGCAATGTCATCAGCATATGTTAGGCAATTAAGGTGAATTTTTTATTGAAGACATCTATCAATTATTATTCTTATTATTATTTCATATATACGTGCGAATAAGCCCATTAAGACTACGCAAACTACTCAGAGGGGTGCATTTGCCTTCCTCTATGCCCACATTTCTTTAATTCCTTTACTGTCGGCTTCCTTTCTGTCTTCAGAGCGGGTTGTTCCATTTTTCTTCTTTGTTCTTTTCTTTTGGTCAACTTGCCATTTGTGAATTTTGGATCTGAAGTTTACCCTGTTTTGGACATCTGCTGGTGTAATTCGTGTCTATTCAAATCGGCTTTGATTTCGCAAATCCATTTCGTTGCGTTATTATTATTATTATTATTATTATTATTATTATTATTATTATTATTATTATTATTATTATTATTATTATTACTTCGCATAGGTCTATTTGAGACCAGGCTTGTTCAACTGTTTGGCTTTGATTTTTATCCAGTATTTTCACATCATTTCCCAGTGTAAGGTGTTACCTTCCTCTGATCAGGGTGTGCCATTGTTCTTTGGGGCTTTTCCCTGAAAACCACAGCATTCTTCAGGATCTGTCTCAAATCCTGTCTGTTTATGAGTCTGTTATTGATCGCTCCCAGGAATTATTTAACTGGTGCTAATGTTTGGTGTAGGCTGAGCGATCCTCAGGGCCATGTGCCTGTCCAAAACCCACGTCCTTCCGCCTGAACTAAGCACGCCTTTCTTGATCGTTATGTATAGACATAACACCGAGTTGAAGACTGAATGTTCTGTGGAACAAGTTCAAGGTGGCGAATGACTTAAAACTGACACACTGTTTCGGCAAGTTTTATTTCGTATTTTCGTGTATTTTATGACGACGCGGAGGCGAACAAGTGTAAAGGAGTAAGACGAAGAAGAAGAATGAAGGAAGGCAGGCGAGGTCGCGCTTTCTTGTTGTTTTGGTATTCATGACGATAATTATCAAGTCTGAGCGCACAATTAAGGCAGCAGCCGCTGAGCAAATGAGCTGCGTAGACAAGAATAATAATGTGTGACTGGAGAATGTCTCAAGAGAGCCGCAGCTCTTCAGCTCTCGGCCCCAAATTCTTGCTAATGTCAGTCAAAATAAAGTTATGGCTCCTGTAGCTTTGAACCCTACTGACAACAGCCCTGATGATGGTTTGGTGTGGGGTTCCGTTTTTAGACTACGTAAATATTGGGTAGTCATTTCAGTTAAGACCACGGGGGCTATTTTCCTAGTCTCAGCAAAGAAACAAAGCCAACTCCCCACAGTTCATGAAGGCCCCTGGAGGAGTGGAAGGGATGATAATTATGATGCTTGTTGTTTAAAGGGGCCTAACATATAAGGTCATTGGCCCCAGTGGAACGGAAAGGTGCATCCTATATCCATAACCTTGGCACTAAGACCTACAGTACCTTCCTGTATACGTCGTTTAGTACAGTTTCATGCCTTGTGACCGGAGAGCGGTTCTCCATCCAGTAATGGGTTGTATTTCAACAAGTAGAAGGCTCCTTGTAGCCCGGAAGCAACGTCAGTAAGAAGAGTTGCATAAATAATAAAGTTTTAAAGGACCGGGCCCCTAATATTTATACAACTCTTAATACAGGAGCGGAGTACGGCCTTCCAGAAACATTTTACCCGTTGAAATAGAATCTACCAATGCTTGCAATGCTTATGCGTGTTAAGGAAACGATACTAAGAGAAACAACCAGCTAATATAAAGCCGAAACTGAATTTAGTGACCCTCAAGGAGAATTCAAGACCAGTAAATATGAATATCCATTTCCTTACTGGAAACTGAATCTAAACCTCTGTGGTACGAAAACCAAACCCCATAGCGTAACCGTTTCGAGGGGCCTCAACCTACCAAGCGACCATGCTCATCCCAAAGGCCTGCAGATTATGAGGTGTTATATGGTCAGCACGACGAATGCTCTGGGCCATTGTTATTGGCTTTCTAGACAAGGTCGCCATCTCACCGTCAGGTAGCTCCTCGGTTGTGAACGCTGTCATACAGCCAAGTAAAATATCATTATTATGATTATTATTATTATTATTATTATTATTATTATTATTATTATTATTATACTGACAATAAATCCGCCTTTGTGGTGTAGGAGTTAGTGTGATTAACTGCCACCCATGGAGGCCTGGGTTCGTTTCCCGGCTCTGCCATGACATTTGGAAAGTGGTACAAGGGCTGAAACGGGGTCCATTCAGCCTCGGGAGGTCAGTTTAGTAAGGGTGTGTTCTATTCCCGCCACAACCATCCTCGAAGTATTTTTCCGCAGTTTCCCACTTCTCCTGCAGGCAAATGCCGGTATGATACCTTACTTAAGGACTCGGCCGTTTCCTTCCTTCTCCCTTGTCTATCACTTCCTAGCTTCTTATCCCCCCCCCTCCCACAAGGCCCCTGTTCAGTATAGAAGGTGAGGCCTTCTGGGCGAGGTTATTGTCCTCCTCCCCAGTCGTATTCCCGACCCAAAGTCTCACATTCCAGGACGCTGCCCTTGAGGCGGTAGAGGTGGGATCCCACGTTGAGTTCGAGGGAAAAAACCAACCCTGGAGGGTAAACAGATAAAGAAAGGAAGAAAGAAAGAAAGAAAGAAAGAAAGAAAGAAAGAAAGAAAGAAAGAAAGAAAGACATATTTTGACAATAATTAGCTCAGGGAAAAAAGAATAAAAGCTTCTGAAATATGGTGTTACAATAGAATGCTGAAGGTGAGTTGGGTTGATCGAATCAGAATTGAACTGATACTTAGTCGAATTGATGTGAGGAGAACGATTTGACGAAATTTGACGAGAAGAACCGATGAAAAATGGCGTATGGCTTTCAGTGCTGGGAATCGAACCCGGACCCCCTGTGACCAAAGGCCAGCACGCTAACCATTTAGTCATGGAGCCGGACAGAAGAACCTATAGAATGATAGAACACATTTTAAGACACCCGGAACTTGTTCGGTTACTTTTTGAGGGAAGTGTAGGTGGTAAGAACGGCAGACGTAGACCAAGACATGAATATGACAAACAGATTAGAGCACATATGAGATGCAGCAGTTGAGTAGAAAATGATAATATTAGCACAGGATAGGGTTGGTTGGAGAGCTGCATCACACCAGTCTATGCACAGATGAGCCCACGACAACAGCATTATTATTATTATTATTATTATTATTATTATTATTATTATTATTATTATTAATAATATTATTAAGGATAATAGGTGTATGTTCAGTCCGTCAGCGATTCCGCTGGTGGGATCCTCAACAGCTCTGCCATCAGCTGTTATAGATGGCCTAGGCATCACTGAAGAGGCATACTAGGGAAATGAGGAGTGAGGTAGTTTCCCGTTGCTTTCCTCACCGAGCCAGAGTTGCTACTACATATCAGTCTGCCAAGCCCACTGAAATGCATGCACCAACCGATCCTATGAGCAACATTTTCACACCATTCATAGCAGGGAGTGGCTGCATAAGGATTGGCATTACTAGCATCGCTCATACTTCAGTCACTTTCATATTGTCAAAGCCAAGGATAAGACAGAGACAGATCTATGAAAGTAACAAAATTGCTCTAGCCTATACCAGAAGGCATAGTACACTGTAAACACTAGGTCCTGCCAGCAATGGCATAGGATAATAGGAAGAAGAAAATAAACAAATAGTTGGAATCGTGATTATTTGTTAATACACATATATTTATATATATTCATTTTTTAAGTTTGTATTTTCAATTTCCTCCACGAACACATAAATCGGAGACGCAGTAAGGTTGGAAGGGAAGTCGTGGCAATAATCACCTTGAACTTCGCAAGCCATGGCAAACAGGAAGAAAGAAATATCGAACCGTTTTCTATGCGAACCATATTGTCCATTACCTTCTGCGTTCCTTGGTAACATTTTCGTTGATCACCTCCGGAGAATGCTTCTGCCGTAGACAGAGCAGCGTTCTGAAGCAATTGTATTAAACGTCGTACTCCTCTCCCCCCCCCCCCCTGCTCTGTTGTCGCCATGGCAACACGCCGCATGACGTCACACGCCGCACACTTTTCACTTAGTCTGTTGTAATAACTGAGCTGGGATTCTCATAACAATACTCCTCGGCCTATAATAAAAGGAACTGTAAGAAGCGGAAAATTCTAAGCTGCTGCTGATGCTGCTGAAATGGGACCAGAAGGCCGTGAGATAATTACTCCACACAGATAACGTTGCAGTAATGGATTTCAGGAGGCTAATCCAGGCAACGTTTCGAATGTTGGTGTTTTAATGCCTTTAGAGGCCCAGTTAAACTAACCGTGAAATGATGAGTCATTTTCTAGCACGACTTCTGTCCTTGCTTTATCTTATGGCTATTAACTTTCAGCTGCACTGGTGCGTTGAACTGGCTCTGTTTTATTCAATAGGGACTGTTAACCTGTCTGCGACAAGCGGGCTGTACTTCAAAGATAACTACCTATTCTTGTCGACTTACGAAAATATCTCAGTCCGATTATTATTATTATTATTATTATTATTATTATTATTATTATTATTATTATTATTATTATTATTATTATTTCTTCTTCTTTCTTCGTTATGCCCATTCAAACAGCGCGTTTGAACTTGTTTATTGGCATGATGGTTTTCGCCTCCTTATCGCCTCAAAATTTCTTCATGAATGCATTGTGTTGCATGTTGCGTTCTGTGGACCATTTCCTAACAGTTTTCGTTTTAGGTTTTTCCACGAATTTGTGCTTGGCTACTGTTGTGCGTGTTAAAGGCTCCACGATCCTCCATGACGTCGTTCGTAATATTCGTTTCTTGGAGGTCCGCCTTGGTTTCTTCTAGCCTTCTTTGAGTTGATTACTTTAAATAATCTTTTTCGAGTCTGTCGCTGTCCATTCTATAGATATGGCCACAGAATTTTAGGCGTCTCACCCGTGCATCAGTGAACCTGTCAGTTAATCAGTACAGGTCCGCTCTTCCCGTCTTAATCCACATTCCATTTTCTATCGTGGGACCATAAATTTTCCGAAGAGTTTTCCTTTCCTGCTTTTCAATTGATGTAATTTTACCGTAACCTATAAGAGATATGGTTTGTGAAGCATATAAAGCTTCCGTCTTGTATTGTCGTAATTTTACATTACGCGATATGACTCTTTTGTTGCAGTAACTCCACGTTAGTATGTACGCCTTATGGAGTTTAGTGGCTCTTGTTATGTTGGCCCTACTGTCTAATCCCGATGGTAGTATGACACCTGTGAAATTGTGCCGTTTTCCATCTCTAGCGGAGTTTTTTCCTATATTGATGTATAGTTTCGTACGATATCTGGAGGCCTTCCTTTGATGATATATTGTGTAATTCTTGTACTGCGTATCTGGTTTCGTCTGTGGTCTTATTAATGATTGCTAGATCATCATCAAAGACTAAACATTTCACCTTATATTAGCTAGCCAAATTTCCGATGCTCTCATATTTGACTTCCCTTTTCCATTCTCTAATAACTTTATCTAGATCTAAGTTAAACAAAATAGGGACCTGCCGTCACACTGACGAACGCTCGTACTATTATTGTTACAGAGATTTAATGGCGCGTAGCGGGAAAGAAGCGGGAGTGGTAAATGGCTGGACAAAACGTGACCCACATCTTTACGCCAAAGCCAGCCCCAACCTCATCTGGCCTCTAGAAGGAGACCTCCTTCACTTAACCTAGTTCTATCTATGCCTCGATGAAGATTGATCTCTTTGGCTTCATTATCATCAAACAGTTTTCATTACCTTCCCTGACGGGGAGGGTTGGGCCACCTAGTAGGTAACGCCTACTCTCTGGTAAGGAGAGTTACATGGGTTGAAGAAGGAGTAAGGATTTTGGAGATGGTTAAACAGACCAGTAAAGCGCTAGAAAGAGATGGTGGGATTTCGGACTCTTAACTAAATTATTTATTGCTAAAAATATATAAACTTGATTTGCCTTGATTTTGAGGTAGAATTTTTACATTTGTTATGATTTTGAAGCATGATTACAGATTCCACATCTTGCTTACATAGTACAGAACCGATATCGAACACAGTAGATTACAATGACAAAGTGTATAAGTACACAGCGTTTTCTACTTTTTATTATTTTTCCTTTGGATTAAAACTCCCGGCTATATATAGTGGTCTGGCTGACTGTTCTAGAGCAGTGACGTCCAGTCCCTCTTCACTACGCCATTAGGCAGTAATCTGATTGGTTGCTAAAGTTTCAGACAGTGCTGACAACTCGAAAGATAAAACAAAAACAACTGAAAGCGATCAGGTTATGAAACTCTAAAACGTGAACATTCTCAATCAGGTTAATTACACTTTGAAACTGTAGGTGGCACTTAGAATCACAGGTATAAACGTCTAGTTACGATACATCGAACTTCTTGGATATGGTAACGTTCAGACAGTGTTTGGTAGATAGCACTACAGTCGGAAGATGCAGTGGCAATTCAAACTCAGGGAGAGGTGTAACTAATTCTTCCGGTTCCTTTTGGCTTACTAGGGACCCCGGGGCTCGTATTAACTGTTAGCTAAGGCCTTCTGATATTTCGTAGCCTAGTACGCGTTCATTTGCTGGATGTCTGCCTGCTTCCTTAGGTCTGGTGGCCCCTGTACTCGTTTTACTTGTGAGGGACAGTGGGAAGTCTCCTTGTAGGATGGCCTTTTGGTACTGAGGTCGGTTCTCTATGATCTCTAATGAAATCTGCCGTTCCTCTAGGTCTCATTTTACTGAGGTGATCCACTTGACCGTGGAAGCCTTCCCCCTACTTGTCACTGTGAGGATTCTGTTGGTGAGCCTGCAGGGTTTGAGGCGGGTCATATGCCTGTAGAAGTTCAGTCGCCTTTTCGTCATACATGTGACTAGGTCTTCCTGATGTTCGTAGAGCTCGTTGTTGTGCCTGATCCTGTAGGTGCCATCCTCCTCTCGAATGGGTCCTAGTATCCTCATTAAGATCTCCCCCTTTTTATGTTCTAGTTTCCTGAGTGGGCCCTTTCGATTCATCAGGCGGCACTCAGTGGTGTAGAGTACAGAGGGTCTTACGACTGAGTTGTAGTGCTTCAGCTTTAGGTTCTTGGAGAGGTACTCGGTGGTGTACATGTTTTACAGGAATGATAGGCGCTCCCTAACTTGGTCTAACCAATGATGATGATTATTATTATTATTGTTAAAATCATCATCATCATTGGTTCGTTATACCCTACAATGTTTCTTCTTCCCTTCCCAATATATCTTCATTCGTTCACTGAGTTCTTTGACGCGTTCTTATCACCATCTTGTAATTTTTCTTTTACGCTTCTGTGCAAATTTATATTTCCTTCGTACGCCTCTAAATTTTGTTCTACCTTGATTGGTTTCCTCAGTAATACAATTTTCTTCCAATCTTTGTATATTTCCATCCACCAATTGTTGGAGTTTTTCAGGGATAGTCATGCTGTTGTTATCTAATCTGTGTAGGTGTCCGTAGAATTTTAGTAGCCTCTTCATAATTGTATCCGTGATGTTTGATCCATCTTGATATATTTCCTGCATGTCATGGTAATACATCACGGCCTGCACGGTTGCTGGGTACAATCCCGTCACACGTTTGGTATCGCTAATTTTATGACGCAGGTTTTCAAATATCCTTCAGCCATAAGATATGTTTATATCAAAACTAATTAGAATCAAGTAGCTGATAACTCTCGTGCTCCTTTCATCGCTAGCATGACTGTTTAAAACTGTCTACCTCTGTCATTCTCATGCATCAGTGCACTGGATCTTAAGATTCTTTCCACGAAATGTTTTGATTCTGTATCGTTTGCAATGCGATGCTCATCATTAACTTGCCTTGGTACAATGCTGAGATAAGCTACATGGAATCTAGGCTTCTTAGAAATTGGAAATTGAAATATTTTTCATTAGTATATCATGCATCATATACTCCGAAGTCAATTTATCATTCTGTGTATAGCAAGAACACAGAAGTCTGCTCAGGACTAAACATGATATTTGCAAGAAAGGCATTAATTTAATTATGTGTTACATAAGGATGATACAATGTTTAAACAATGTCCAATTGTAGGTGTTTCGTATAATGGAATTTTGAAGTTCCAAAGCTAAAAAGTAGACGTGTTGATGAATGGAGGCCGTATAATCAAGATTTTGTAGGTTGGTATGAAAAGTAGCTCGGACAACAGTTATGTTCGGAGGAATGCATAAGCGTTAGGGGCCTGGCTGATTTGAACCCCTAGAAGTTATGTTGCTCTCGCTACAAAACGGAAGACCGAGGTAGTATTCTAACCTATTACTGGCCAAACATCCGGCCATAACTGATTAATGTTGATAGCTAAGATAACGGTCCTGAGGACGTTGACAGGGAGAGCTAGTTCAATCAGTATCTTGAAGACGAACATGGTTATGCCAGCTGTGACTTCGAAGAGTATGGTGTGAACTTTCCACTTGTTTAAGGGAACAATTGTACAAAAATTTTCAAAAGTATTTTTTGCCGAAATTGATAGCTTGTCATGTAGGGGATCTAGTCCAAAAAGGATTTAGTACCGGACGGGTTCGCCGTGCGGTTAGGGTTGCGCGGCTGTGAGCTTGCATCGGAGAGATAATTGGTTCGAACCCCACTGTCGGCAGCCCTGAAGATGGTTTTCCATGGTTTTACATTTTCACGCCAGGTAAACGCTGGGGCTGTACCTTAATTAAGCCGACGGCCGCTTCCTTCCCACTCCTAGGCCTTTCCTGTCCCATCGTCGCCATAAGACTTATCTGTGTCGGTACGATATAAAACAAATAGCAAATAGCAAAAAAAAAAAAAAAAAAGGATTTAGTTGAATTTAGTAACGAAGAGCACTTAATTTCTAACAGATGAGCGGCATGTGCCGCGTCCCCTTGTTCGTGCATAGCTTTCTCTTCTTCTCCGCTGAAATATTTTCGTCTGTTTTGTTAGAGACTTGACGGTATCAAAGAAGTATTGAAGAAGGCTGGGAAGTGTCATTTTTCGGTTGGTCAAGCATGATTTGAAAGATACAGTACAAGGTATCGTATTGTGAAATTCAACTGTTATTTCGTAGACTTAGTTTCTCCATGACAAATGTACCTTTTTCTCTAGAACTTTTAAAGATATCAATCTGAAATTTGGTAGGCAGGCAGGCTAAACACTATCACACATTTCTATGCAAGGAAATTACAAAAAGTGTCAATTCACGGACTTAGAAGTTGAATATGTTCGTATTTTGTGAAGTTTTCTAATTAGTAAGTTCATTTATTTTAAAAACTCAAAATTTTAATGGAATTACGAACGCTTGTACACATTAAATCACCGAGTTGTTACACATCACTGAAATGAATTACAAGTCCAGGACATCGTTTTTTCAAAAACATTCTATTTAAATTAACTGATTAATGTTGATAGCTAAGAAGAACGTATTTTGAATCAGTGTGCAACTTTTTATGATTCTGATGCAAATAATGTTCACATTACAGAGAATTTAGAAAATGTATGAATTTGCGTGCAAGTCTCCCCTTAACGGGATGTTGTAATGTTAGCAGTGGTATGGGAGGCAGTGCTCCTCTAGCTCCGTTTCCTTTCTCTGTCATTGAGCTCTGGCATATTGGTTGGTGTAATATTTATTTCTCCAGTTCTCTGTCCCTTTCACCTTCATCCCCATCACAGTCCAGACAACCCACTTTGTTCCCGTCTTTCCTCTCGTCCTACCCGTTGTCTCCCATACTATCCATGTAAATCCTTATCACATGTCTAATACGTCTTGCTCGTTTGGGTCTTATTTCTTCGGAGATAGTCCTTAAGTCCAGGTACAGCTCGTCCCCTGATCCTCGTTCCCAGCTTTCTCCGCCTCTTTTTGGTCCCGTTATCTTTCTCTGAAATTCTCTTCTTTCTCCAGTTGCTCTGCATCATCCCTTTCTAGCGTCATCGTCTCGGCCGTGTACAGCACCGCGTTTCTCACTGTTGCCTTATAATAATAATAATAATAATGATATTTAAATACAGCATGTGCTTAAATATATCAAACACTATCTTTCAACATTTATCGTATTCTTCTTCCTGTCTCTTTTTTCAAGTTTTACAGCTAGATGACCTCCCTGACGCTAACAGTCTATCAAGCGATTGTGTGCTGCGTTGTATTTAAACGTAGGGAGAAGGGAATTAAGACGAGGAGAATTACGCAGTCCCCGAGACTGAGAAATTAACCATGCGCATTTAAAATTCTTCAGCCGCCTAGAATCGAAGTTGTTATTTTTATAATGTAGGCTAAAGTTTTCATGCTTTTCGTGGGTTTCAGTTAAGTTGATCATTCAGATAAGGAGTCTCGTCCTTTATCTCATGATAATATGATTTCATTTATTGAGTCAAATCCTTTGAAAACGAGAAACCCTTTACTTTCCCACACAACCAGTTTTTAAATTTATTATTATTAACAAATACATCTCAATTGGGAGACATCCCACTGGAAAAGCTCAGTTACAGTAGTATGATAATAAGGTAATGTTGAAACATAATTACCCAGCAGCAACAACAAAACAAAAGTACAATAAGCAATTCCATGAATGAAATTACGATAAGAAATACGACTAGTTTAACATTCTAAATCCAGCATCATCGTATATAGCTTAATCATTTAATTTATAATAATATCATTTGGTCACTCTACTGCTCTTCGAACCTGCTCTTTTGGCGTCGTCTGCCCTGAGCGTTCACACTTGCACTGTACTGACTTTTCTGAGCTTGCCACATTACCACGAAGTCGGTCCTATATCTCAGCATGACATAACAGCAGCACCATCAAATTTCAGCTGGCTGATAGCCAGAACACACACGGAGTTTCGTCCCTTGTTTTTATGCAACTTGTTTTACATTCTCAATTAAGAACTACCCATCATTCCATTGCCATGTGATCATCACTGATGTCACTAATACATAAATGATGCAAATATTTCCTTTCAGGCGAGCATAATAATAAAGTGCTTTCATTGCCTCATGCACCTCCCGTCTTTTAAATTCGTTACGCATCGCATTACATTAAAGACGAGGTGGCATTATTGATACTTAAAAATATGTACAGGTCTACATTTGACACATTGTCTTTTGAATACTAGAAGGTAATCAAATTATTCAGTCTGCTCCGGCATTTTGCCAAATGTTCTTGGATAACAATTTGACCAGTCACATCTGCGATTGGCTTTTCTCTATTGTAAAACTTCTTGCGTCTACGCATTTGGATAACCGACTCTTATATCACATACAGCGTGTGGTTCCCACACCACAAAAGGGGATTGGGAAGCTCCACAGCTACTAAATACGAAGTCAGAATTTTGAGAGTGTAATCTGCTGCCCTTTGTATGAATTTCCACAATCATGCCAGAGTGTGCCTCTATTGGTAATATCTAATTTGTTGTTTGCTAAGGGTTTAGAACATTTTATCACCAGGATTTACCTGTCCACGTCCAACTAAATGGGTTCGACACTGAAGTGGATTAGGCTCAGTTTTACGCCGGTATGCCCTTCCTGACGCCAACTCTATGTCTAGAATATAATGTGTTTCTGTAGTGCGATGTGCTGTCTGCAAATGGTGATGCGACAAGAGAAGAAACATATCAACGGACGAAAGTCCGGTACAGCAAGGACTATACTCGGCCGAGACGGTGTTACTAGGAAGACGTGGGTTAGAGCAACTGGAGAAAGAAGATACTGGGACCAAAACGAGGAGGTGAAAGATGGGAACGAAGATCCAGGGACAAACTACCAAAACATGAGGGCGATCTCTGGAGAAACAAGACTCAACAGGGCAAGATTTGCAGGACGTGTGATCAGTATGGATCTGGATAGAGTGGAGGACAACGGGATCTGGGCTGCCCGCACTGAGATGGGGATCAAAGTGGAAGGGAGAAATAACTACAAACCAAACAATATCCCAGAGTTCAATGACAGATAAGGGTACAGGAATAGGACAAAGAAGCTCCAGTGGGGGAGACAAGAGAAGGGGATATTGAAAATATCAGCTGAAGAGCGGGAGACAAGGAGAGAGAAGATAAAGTCGTTCTGGGAGAAGGAGAGGAAAACCTAAACCTTGACAAAGCTGGTAGAAAGCAGAAGAAAAAGAAGGAGAAGTAGGAAAAGATAAACACAAATATCCAGCCCCATCGGAACTCGAGGAAACTGACCTGCAGGTCTTTCCCTCCTAGGAAGAATAAATCTGATAAAGGTAACAGCTGGAGAACTGAGCACTCACTGTGCGGTGTATGTCAAGCTTAGGTCAGTGTCCTGGAAGCGTGCCGCTTAGGCTTGGCACTGATTCATATTAAGCGATCCATTATTCAAATGAGGATGTTAATGACCTTCGCATTAAGTTATAGTCTATTCTAACTATGATTTAGAGCATTCCCTCTCTCCCACACAATTGAAGAGGACAATTTAATGTAATGAACGTATCAAGTGATAGATAGAACACTTAGATGCAGATATTGAAGAAGAAAATACCGAGAATTTTACTTATTAATTCCAGAAAAAACTTATTCCTCAGATATATTCATGTTAATGGGGAAATAGATGATGAGGAGTTACTCCATTATGCCATGAAATCACATGAAATAGGAACACTTATAAAATAAAGCGTAGGGAATCAGTATATTACGGTCATTTTCTCAGAAATAACATGGTCAGTCTGATACGTTACCACTGATAATATAAAGCAATATAGATAGGAAAATATTCGTGTGTATGGAGTAGATTATCCTGAAAGTGAAACCTCCGACAGTAGTTAGATATACGCAATACAAAGTAGGAAAACGTACTTGATCATAATTGCCATTATTCCGTGAGGAGGTGAAAACGCCTAGTGTAGAATATTTTTGGAAAGGAGCGGAGAAATGGAGAATAAACGGACAAGAAGCCAACAGACCTGTTGATAGGGTAGATAATTAGAGACTAGTGACGACAATGAAGTCTATTGAACTAGAAAAAACAATGATTGATTGGTTGAGAAAATTCCTAGAAAACATATCAGAATTTCAGAGCAAGAGCAGCATTGTTTGATCCTGTGATAACAACGAGGGGTCCCGCAAGGTTCCAACATTGGACCTTCATATTTTCTTAATTATATATGTATATGGTATGAGTAAAGAACTGTAATCACAAATAAGGCTTTTTTCGGTAGATTTTAGACTGTATAAAGAGTTACAGGATTGTGAACGACTGCGAATAGGCTTTGATGAAGTTATGAGATGGTTAGCAGGCAATGGTTTGATGGTGAACGTTGTGGAAAGTCTGGTTGTAAGCTTCATCAGGAGTATATTTTTCTCAGTTTTAACTACTGGGTTTTGATGGCATTAACGTTTTCTCATGGGGATCACTGTATTTACCTAAGTAAACATCTTCAATAGGGTAATTGGGTTTATCTTATTAATGAGATTGTAAATAATGGTTACAGGACTTTTCATATGTTTTAAAGAGTATTTTGTGGTTGCAGCAAGGGTGTAAAACAGAGGATGTATTAATCACTGGATAGAGTCCAATTAGGGCACCATTCCAGTATATAGGACCCTGACCAGAATTCCTTGATTCGAGAACTGGGAAAGATCCAAAGGTAAACAACACGGTTTGTTCGCTAAAGAGAGTAGTGTTACGGAAAATACTGTAATATTTGCGCTGGGAAGACCTGCGAGTAACGGAACGAGCTGCTCGGTTAACGACATGTGTCGGGCTGTTATTGGGGAAATTATTAGAACATTATTACTAGATGGTTAAGTTGGAGTGTAATTTATACAGTTAGGAAAGGTTACAGTTTGAATATTATTACTATTGTTAAGCATATGACTTTTCAGTACATTACATGCATAATAAGATATCTACAATTTAAACCTTAAGCTCTGGGAAAATTCATTTCCTGATCTGGAGAAGTCAGACCCTTCTGGCTGAATGGTCAGCGTCGAGGCCTTCGTTTCAGTGAGTTGCGAGGATGTTAATAGTGCCTGATTAATACCTTCTGTTCGGGGACTGGGTGTTTGTGTCTATCCCAATACCCTCACCTTCATATTCAGACAGCACAGAAACACACATCCCTGCACGTAGGGTTAGCTTCAGAAAGGGCATCCGCCTGTAAAGCAATACGAAATCCACATGTGCGATACAGTTCGCACCCGCCACATCACACACGTGGGAAAAGTTGTACAAGAAGAAGAAAGGACCTGGAGGAAGTGTTGAATGGTATAGACACCGTCTTGGAGAAGGAGTACAAGGTGAAATGAAATAAATCCAAAAACAAAAGTAAGGGTGTGCAGTTTAACGAAGTCAGGTGATGCAGGAAATGAAGTTTGAATTGTGACGTTCATAGCAGTATAACTAGTTTTGGCAAAAAAAAGGAGGGCATAAAATTCAGACTAGCACGAGTAAATAAGGCATTTTTTAAGAAAAGACATTTGCTCGCTTCGAACATTGATGCAGCAATTAGAAATATGTGTTTTGGTGACTTTCGTATGGAGCATGGCATGAAAGTGAAGTATGGACGATAACTTGTTCAGAAAGAGAGAGGATTTTGAAATGTGGTGTTACAGTAGATTGCTGAAGGTGAGTTGGGTAGAGCGAATCACGAATGAACGGATACACAATCGAGTTCGTGACAGGAGAACTATTTGGCGATATTTGACTTTGCTGGCGGGACCTAGTGTTTACACTGCACTATGTCTTCTGGTATGGGCTAGAGCAATTTTGTTACTTTCATTGATCTGTCTCTGTCTTATCCTTGGCTTTGACAAAAAGAAAGTGACTGAGGTATGAGCAATGCTAGTAATGCCATTCCTTATGCAGCCAGTCCCTGCTATGAATGGTGTGAAACTGTTGCTCATAGGGTCGATTGGTGCATGCATTTCAGTGGGCTTGGCAGACTGATATGTAATAGCAACTTCTGGCTTGGTGAGGAAAGCAACGGGAAACTACCTCACTCCTCATTTCCCTAGTACGCCTCTACAGTAATGCCTAGGCCATCTATGACAGCTCATGGCGGAACTGTTGAGGATCCAACCAGCCTTCGGACTGATGACTAAACATACATACATTTGACTATTAGTAAATACAGAATGTTTGGACACATCTTAAGACACCGAGGATTTGTTCAGTTAGTATTTGAGGGCAGTGAGGTGGCAGAAACTGCAAATTAATAGTTACGTAGAAATGAAAAATCAGCACAGGGTAGGGTGGCATGGGAAGCAGTATCAAACGAGTCTATGAACTGAGAACCGAACAACAGCGTTATCGTGTTGTAGGTATTTTATACGAAATAAATGACGTTTGTGTCTGGGAAAATCATAAATGTCTATCGGTCGTTGACAACTATCAACGGTTCTTAATTTCAGATGAACCCCAGCCACAAGACATACTTATGTCCAATATTTGAGAACTATTACGCCGACAAAACCCCGTTTAAATATTTTCGACCCATGGCGGATTACCTTCTCTCTTAAGAGGAACTATTATTTGGAACTTTTTCTGTGTAAGGGATTTATCTCGAATCCTGCGCCGTATCGTAAATTTCGCTTAAGCGATCATGCTGTATTGTTGATGTTTATTACATTACTGGCGCTTAAGACCCATTTGTGACGATAGCTCTTATCATAACGTTGGACTGCACCGGTGATCAATCTTCATTATTTACCAACTGTCACTGTGCTAAGTTTTCGTCCCTCAATGTGACTCTGAAAACAACACTTTGTCGTGCAACTTCAATGACGCTGATGGACACCATTACTACAGGCAAACTTTAGAGAGAGAAAGAGACAGCCCTAGGGTTCGGATAATTGAGTAGAAAGTTCAGAGAGCGATTTAAAATGTTCTCTTATAAAGTTGGTCGTTAATTAAGTTTGTGCAAGTGGATGATGCGAATCATTTATCTAGCAAGGAATGTTCGTCGAAGATATAGCAAATTCAGAATATTAAACTTTGAAATATCTTGGATTAGCAATGCTGGATTGAACAGATATTTTAAGAATCGGATAAATAATGGGTGGGTGAAGTGCCAGGCAACTACAGGAGTTCTGTGCGATGAGGGGCTCCCATTCTACCCAAGTAGCATCTTTCCTTTGGATGTGCGCCGACGTTGCGTTTCACAGTCCTTCTACCTCATTACCCATCATCATAATTTCCCACACGAATTCGTAGGTCTCCCATGGCCGTCAAAATAGAAGACCTGCACCAAGTGATCCGTACATGCCCTCGGACACTCCCGGAACTAAAAGCAATAGGCAAAATTAATAATAACTTGCTGCCTTAATCCTTCCTATACGATCATCCCTGTTATCCGGATATATTGGGAAAATAACGTCTCACACGTAGACACTCAAAAAAAGAAATCCATTGGTTTGACTTCCAGCAAGCCGTCAGTACTATAACGCACCAGCTCGATTCTCTAACCAACAACATGTCGTTGTTGCGCCTGCAAGAACCACTAGGTGATGTTGATGGAGTAATACAGACCCGCAGCGCAAATGTCCTTTGTGGAGAAATACTGACCCGCAGCGCAAATTTCCTTTGTTGGAATAATACTGACCCGCAGCACAAATGTCCTTTGTAGGAGTAATACTTACCTGCAGAACAAATGTCCTTTGTAGAAGTAATACCGAACCGCAGCGCACATGTTCTTTGTTGGAGTAATACTGTCCGCAGAGCAAATGTCCTTTGTTGGAGTAATATCGACCCGCAGCGCAAATGTCCTTTGTTGGAGTAATACTGTCCGCAGCGCAAATGTCCGTTGTTGGAGTGATACTGACACGCATGTCCTTTGTTGGAGTAATACCGACCCGCAGCGCAAATGTCCTTTGTTGTAGTAATATCGACCCGCAGCACAAATGTTCTTTGTTGGAGATACTGTCCGCAGCGCAAATGTCCTTTATTGGAGTGATACCGACCCGCAGCAAAAATTTCCTTTGTTGGAGGAATATCGACCCGCAGCAAAAATTTCCTTTGTTGGAGGAATATCGACCCGTAGCACAAATGTCCTTTGTTGGAGTAATGCTGACCCACAGCGCAAATGTCCTTTGTTGGAGTAATAGCGACCCGCAGCAAAAATTTCCTTAAGAACGAACATTCTCTGAAGAACATCGCACAACAATTAACTAAGGACGATAAATCCTTACCAGCCAAAGATCTAACCTGAAATATTTTACATATCGGTTTATGCAGGGGAACGACGATATGTTCTACTGTGGGCGAATACATGACGTTCAAAATTACCGTAGCCCTTGAGCACAATATCTTAACTGCCACCTAGCGACTCATAGAAGGACTCTAATACGAACATGCAGCATTCACCTTTAGTAAGAGTAGACATTCGTGCTCCTCGAGTAGAGTAAAGGAATTTCCAACAGATCGCGAGTTTGGAGTGGAAATCCACTTCTCTGAAGCACCTGCTACTTCAGACGTCCCAACGTGCAGGCCTTTATGTATCTGAGCTCGCGGTCGTGGAATATGAACCTCAGGAATGTAACTTTTGAATTTAAAAATCGCACCTGGGCTGGTCGAGCCTCGAATGTGGGACACTTTAGGAGGGAACATTCGGCTATAATCCTCTGAATTCCTGTAATTTGTATCCTTTATAATGTGTTCCGAGCGTCCGACTCGTTAGTTGATAGGTCAGCGTACTGCCCTTCGATGAACAGGGTCCCGGGTTCGATTTCTGACCTGTCAGGGATTTTAATCGCTTCTGATTAATTCTTTTGGGGGAGCTGAGTGGCTCAGGATGTTAAGGCGCTGGGATTTTGAGCCCAAGTTGGCAGGATCGATCCTGGCTCAGTCCGCTGGTGTTCGAAGTATCTCAATTACGTCAGCCCCTTGTCACAAGATGTTCTGACATATAAAATATCTCCTATGAGACAAAATTCCGGCACCTACCTCTCTCCAAAAACCGTAGCAATGGGACGTAAAACCACTAGCATTATTATTATTATTATTATTATTATTATTATTATTATTATCACTAAAGCGCGGCTAGTGATCAGAATTCGGGAGATAGTGAGATCTAATCCCACTGTCGACAGCCCTGAAGATGGCTCTCCGTGGTATCCCAGCTTCACTCCAGCCAATGCTGGGGCTGTACCTTATTAAGGCCACTGCTGCTTCCTTCCCACTCCAAGTCCTTTCATGTCGCATCGTCCCCATAAGACCTACCTATGGTGCGACGTAAAGGTACTTGTAAAATATTGTAATTGTTATTAATACTTATGGCTCGGGGAATGCGGGCTTGTGTCTCTCCCAATTCTCTCCTCTTCATATTTACACAACTCATCACACTACCATACATCAAAGAAACACGCAGTAGTGATTAAATCCTTCCGTGTGATATTGGCGTCAGGAAGGGCATTTGGCCGTAAAGGAGAGCTAAATCCGCATGTGCGACGCAGTTTGCACCCGCGATCCCACAGATGAGAGATAAAGTGGAAGAAGACGATGCTATGTCTTGGATCACTGCGGTATATGGAAGAGAAGACCGTGAATCCTCAGTCAAGACAACTTGTGTTCGTTTAAAATGTAAGACACTTGGCAGTGTCTGTATTAGGACCCTTGGGGACTGGGTTTGCTCGTCAGTAACGCTTCACGTGTTGCTCCGTGAGTCTAAAATCGATCAGAGATTGTGTTGACACAGTCGCGTCAAGGAGATACAAAAAATTTCCCATCATACTTGTACGCTGTCACATCGTGTTGCAATAAGGAAATCTGCTTCTAGGGATATACTTCCTCGGTATGAGATCCGCGAACCTTTGAATTTTTAACAATTTCCCTCTACAGGAAGCAATGTCAGACAACTCATACTGGAAACAGAAGCTCGTCAACTCAAGAATTTCATACAAGAAATAACAGGAATGAACAAGAAATGCCTTTCGAACAAACAACATCAGAAGAATATGAAAAGGAGGCTGATGTGTCTAGTGATACCGCCGTATTCGATTTTGCAACGCAGGGTTGACTTGAAAATCAACTTACAATTACAATTCGACTTAATGTGTAGTGTAGTTGCTTAGGTGTCCGTCGTTAATCGTCAAGTCTGTGAAGTCAAATTCTAAACATTTTCCTTGCAAGAAAGTCGTATCAGTACATTTCATGACAAGGTAAGGGAGATCCTTTATGGGTAAATAATACGCCATTAGGAGTTTTCAAATAACTTAAGCAAATGAAGGTACGCGGTCGGGCGGGCGGATGGGTGGGTGGATGGATGGATTTGCACTTTGGTGACTTTTCTGAGGTTGTCATAAGTGAACCACATGAGCACGGAGACCGTCCTAGATCCCAGCATGACCTAACAGCAGCAGCATCAATTTTCAGCTGGCTGATAGGCAGAATATACACGTAGTTTTTCCCCTTGTTTCTATGCAACTTACTTTACATTCACAATTAAGAAATATCCATCATTCCATTGTTCTGTGATCATCACTGATGTCACTAATACATAAATGATGCAAATTTTTCCTTTCAGGAGGGAGAGTACAATAATAAAGTCACTTCATTGGCTCATGCACCTCCCGTCTTTTAAATTCGTCACGCATCGCATTACATTAAAGACCAGGTGGCATTTCTGAGGCTTAAATGTCAAATTTCCGGAGTCTACGCGTTTGGATAAAAGATTCTTATATCACATACACTGCTTTGTACGTACACCACAAAAAGGGATTGGGAAGCTTCACAGCTGCTAAATACGAAGTTGAATTTTTGAGAGTATAATCTGCTCTCCTTTGCATGATTTTTCAAAATCACGCGATAGTGTGCATCTATTGATAATATCTATTTTGCTCTTTGCTAAGGGTTTGAACATTTCATCACCAGGATTTACCTGTCCATGTCTAACTAAATGGGTTAGGCACTGAAGTGAATTAGGCTCAGTTTTACGCCGGGATGCCCTTCCTGGCGCCAACTCTATGTGGAGGATGTAATGCGTTTCTGTAGTGGTTTGTAGTGTGATATGCTGTCTCCAAATGAAGATGCCGTTGTCTTCCTCATTATATGATATCGTCCCCACTCTGGCAAACTAGCGAAAGTGACAAACTAGGGAATCTGTACTTCTGATGTTTTGGTGTAGATTTTATTGGTTAAATATTGTCTACCCTCTGACAAAGTCTCACTGCAACTCGTTCTTTATGCCTAACACATGAAACCAATCATTAAATATAAAAATTGATTTGACATGAGTAATTACAACTTCTTTCAGCTCCTCTAACCTTTTGACAGTTTGCAGATTCGCTAATTTGCCAGAGTAGGGACGATATTATAATATCATTTTACCGAGCTCGATAGCTGCAGTCGCTTAAGTACGGCCAGTATCCAGTAATCGGGAGATAGTGGGTTCGAGTCCCACTGTCGGCAGCCTTGAAGATGGTTTTCCGTGGTTTCCCATTTTCACACCAGACAAATGCCGGGGATGTACCATAATCAAGGCCACGGCCGCTTCCTTCCAACTCCTAGACCTTTCCTATCCCATCGTCGCCATAAGACCTATCTGTGTCAGTGCGACGTAAAGCAAATAGCAAAAAAAAAAATCATATTCCCTGAATATTCTACGAAGTATAGATGTTTCTTCGTTGTCCTCAAGATGACGCATCGCCCAATCAGATGTTGAATAGTTCCTAGAACGCATTATACGGAACATTAGCTCGCTGGCACTATGTATTGCGGACCAGCACATGCTGCACTGTGTAGGAGATGGATGGAAATGAATTCCGCCTGTAACGTGGGAGCAGGCTGTTACCTCACACATCATCGAGAAGCGGACGTGACGAGAACAGAAAGTAGAGTAGAAACTCTCAAAGCAAGGAGAAAAAGGAATTCCGTTAAGTGGCTTACAACTGCTACTTCTCTTCCACACAAATGAAGCATTAGATCGTCACATCTGAATTACTTTCTTCTTATCGTTATAAAAGTGGGACAAATGACGTCAAGTTCTGTTTAAAAATTGACGTGGTCTGATTTTATTGTTTATAATTATAACCCCGAAATTTAGGCAGTGATAAGCCTCTATTAAGAAAAGAAATTTGCTTACTTCGAACATTGATGTAAGAATTAGAATGATGTTTTGAAAATCTTTGACTGGACCGTTGTGTTGTACGCAAGTGAAACGTGGACGATAACTAGCTCAGAAGGAAAGAGAATAGAAGCTTTTGTAATGTGGCGTTACAGAAGAATGCTAAAGGTGAGATGGATCGAATCACGAATGATGAGATACCTAATCGAATTGGTGAGCGGAGAACAATTTGGCTAAATTTGACCAGAAGAAGAGATAGAATGGAAGGAAACAGCTTGAGACACCCAGAACTTGTTCAGTTGGTTTCTAAGAAAAGTTAAGGTGGTAAGAACGGCAGGTTTTAATCCAGACAATAATATGACAAACAGATTAAAGTAGAAGTACGATGAAGTAGTTACGTTGAAATAAAAAAAGGTTAGCACAGACCTTAATGAATCATGGTTTTCTATTATGAGAACGATCAGAAAGCAATAATCCTTAAATACCGGTTTGGTTTTTATATAATTTCAAATTTACTACTACATAGAGTTTTGTTCATTTCGCTCTAAGTAGCGTTCATCACACACTCGAGTTAGCTCGGAAGTCAAACATCACCCAGTCATCCAGTCCTGAGTTTAATCTGATGCTGATCAACACGATGTGGCATCATCTGTCTGTCAGTGCCTTGTGCAGACGACAGTCGATTCAATAAACCGCCGCCTCGTGCTTTTTACGATAATTCTCTTCCATGTGTTTTGGTTTGACAGCTGCCGACATGGTTGTGTTCATATGTAAAGAAAGCATGGCGGGAGATTGTATTTTAAATTTTTTAAGGAATGAAGTTGAGTCTGATGTTTTTGATGGCTACCTGGTGAAATTCGTAGGGGAGACAGATTCGTTCAAATTTGTGAATTTTTTATTAAATATTTGTCTAAAATTGCTACCTTATTGTGTTTGTAATCTGGTACCAAAAGGATGTTGTTCAATTCAGTACCTAAGTGCACTAACTTCCTAACACATTCGCGTCAGGTGCAACGCCCCCTTTTTCATGCATTGCTTTTTCTTTTCATCTTGGCTAAACTCCTTACGTCTTTATTGTCATACAGTTGACGGTATCACACTTCGGAGTATGGAAGAAGGCTGTGACGTGTCATTTCCTGTTGGTCCAGCATGGCTGTTACCCCGGAAAGTTTGTTTTGTTCTGAGAGATACAGTGCGATATTTCAGGTTGCAGAGTGATTGCCCCTTATCCGCCAATGTGACGCACGTAGCTACTTCTATTGGAATGAGTTCGAACTATGTACAACCGGACTTCCGTTACCTTCCACAGATATGTTGAAAAAACGGGAACGTTTGAGAGACTGAAATTGCTCCCGAATATAGTTTACAAGAACATTGCAATTTTGACCTGTTTAGTGAAAAACACTAACTTGTAATGAATGAATGATTCTTTTTGTTTCAATTCTTGTGTATGGAAAGACATGACCTCCATTGATAAGCACGAGATAGAACGCCTTCCGCTGAGTAGGATGAATGGTATGTTAGCAAACTTTGATGAAATCGTTGTAGATGTTTCCATGGTAGAGATATTAATTAATTAATTAATTAATTAATTAATTTATTTATTTATCTATTTATTTATTTATTATTTATCTATTTTATTTATTTATTTATTTATTTATTTATTTATTTATTTATTTATTTATTTATTTATTTATTTATTTATTTATTTATTTATTTATTTATTTGTTTGTTTGTTTTTGTTTATTTATTTATTTATTTGTTTGTTTGTTTGTTTGTTTGTTTGCTTTTATTTATTTACTTATTTATTTATCACTAGAGGATTTCTACTCCCAGTTAAAGTGGCAATTGTCTACATGTGTTTATTTTTCAAATAAGTCTAATAACCTACTATCTAAAAGAGAAAGAAATAATACTTCATATCTAATCTAATTTAATCTTTGCAAGAAAGAGTAAAATAAAAATACAAAACGTAATTTCATATCTGAACGATTATTACTTCCTTCTAGTTCTAACACTTATGATTATATTTATGGGATAGGGCTTTATATAGAATGTTTGAAGCACATTTTGTAGCTCAGATCAGCACTACAAGTTTTTAGAGCGTTTTCACGGAGATGGTGAATTATTGTAGAAACTGCTCGACAGCTACACAGAAGTCTAAAGAAATAATCTTCTGAACTTCACTGTTGTAGACATTTCGTAGCCTTTAGAGTGGGGAATTTTTGTGAAAAGTTGTTCTGAATTGTTACATTTGTACTCGCATCAAAGCGGGCCGCGTGAAAGAGGCATAAAAATTAACGTTTGTCAATAATAGAATTTACAGTTTTGCACAGAAACTTGATGTTATCCTTTTGTCTTGTCAGTTGCAAGATTTATATTTCAAAATTTAGGAGTTGTTTCTTGTATGCTATATGTGGATATTTACGGTTTTTTAAAATGTAAGAATTTTGCAAATGTCTTTTGGATTTTTTCCATCTGTACAATTTATATATATGTATTATTTGCTGTATTCCATATAACTTGCTTATTCTGCTTTGGACCTAACGAGAGAGATATTGAGGTGTATACAGATTTTAGGCATTTAGAAGTTTTAACATTTCTCATCGCAAAGCCTAATATCCTATATGACTTAGCAAGAGTGAGATGGAATTTCGTATACTGGATTTTTTCGATAAAATGCCTCTCATTAAACGAGACGTGATTGTGATTTTGTTGCACGTAATAACATTAACGTCAGACGGAACCGAGTCCTACTGTTCTCTTTTTCGCGTTTTGAAAGCGATTAAAAGTCAGTCGTTAATGCTTCTCATTCAGTGAAATGAGGTTGTCATTGTGGAGCAAGTTGCGTCATTAGCATCATCTACTGACATCAGACAGGATCAAGTCCTTCTCTGATGTGTTCACATTACACAGAGGGATATTAGAAAATAACAATGACTGAATATTCGTCATATTTGTGTTCTGTGCAGTTATTTAATCATCGTCTACATTTGTTCGCACTTGATAACAGTTATAAATACTGAATAGGACCTGGTGATTATTTAGCTGGCGATTAATAATCATCATAAGGCATGTTGCTGGCAGTATAGCGGTCTGTCCCAGACCAAGGTTTGGAAGTCCGGTGTCTTCTCCTTTTCACTTCGTCTTCCTTGTAAGATAAATTTATTATCATTTGATTTTTCCAATTGGAATTATGACACTATATTTACTCTGTGAGATAACAGAGACTAATCGCTGATGGGTGACCTATGGCTGAGGTTCTTAAGTTATTATCGTCGGATAAACACAGGATATGTCACCAAATAATTTCATGCACGGTACGAAGTATCGAACGGACCATTTTCTGCCCTTTAATAATCGGAATAGCTCTAGCGAATTGAAATTCACGAAGATGTTATATTGTGAAAAAGAGCCAAAATACATGTTTCTTAATTTCTTTGTATTTCTTGCAGTTTGTTATATGCCGCACCGCCACACACACAGGTCTTTTGGAGACGATGGGTTAGGAAGAGGCTAGGATTGGGAAGGAAGCGTCCGTGGCCGTAATTGAGGTTCTGCTCCAGCCATTTTTCTGATGTGAAAGTGGGAAGCAACGGAAAACCATCTTCATGGCTGCCTTCAACTTTTGTGTGGCTATTGATAGCCTAATGCAGCCCACTTAATGCAGACCCTTCGAATAGGTTGGGCAGCATCTGCCGTGTATGGGAAACTGTGTTTGATTGTGGAGACAGATATTGCTTTCCGTGGTGTAAGAAATGTAGTGGTGTTGGGGACAGCACAAACACCCAGTGCCCGTGCAAACGGAATTAACCAAACCGACCAGAATCGAACTCACTACCCTATGAACAGAGGGCTAAAAACGAACACGGATAGGTCGTATGACGACGATGAATTAGGATGTGGCTAAGATTGGGAGGGAAGCGAAGGTGGCCTTAATTAAGGTACCGCCTGGGGTGAAAATGAGAAATCAGGACTGCGGAGAGTGAGGGTCGAATCCACTATCTCCGGAATGCAAGTTGATAGCATCGTTACCCAAACCTTGTTCATAAAAGAGCCAGACAAAGAAATAAACAAACCATAATTTTATAATCACAGCAATAGAACCAGCTTTTGGGTGGTTAGGCCGTGTGCATTATGCAGAGTTTCGTCCAGACGTGCCATTTGGACTCATCACCTGGAATGGCACGCCCCTCCAGGACTCTGCTTAGCAGTGGCAGACCAAACTGTGTGGCCCCGCCGTGTTAGCAAATCAAGTTTGCTAACCTGCTAAAGGATTTATATAAGGGACAATTGCAGGCAGTTGGTAGATATCTCCCCTAGTGCACCGTCACCGCACCGTCCTGCATAGGAAGCTTGTTGTGGTTTCTCAACGGCGCACTAGCCGCCAGCGTCTTGGAAACGTGTAGCCGACTGCAGCAACGGGGCGAAACTCTGGCAATTTCACGATTAAAAATGCCTGACGAACTTCAATGTCTTCAATGTGTTAGTCTGTTACTGCAGTTGTCAAAATATCCACAAAACCCAGGATAGGTACTTTATAATGGTGAATAAATGTGGGGAATGAAGGATTTAAACTTCCGCTCATCTATCTCTCATGGCTGATACTGATATGTGGGTTATGTACAAGGGCTAAATCGATAGTGGACGAGGAATGTGGGCTATGCAGCGCCCACCTTGCTCTGCGGGATAGAATGCCATGCGGTTCGCGTCTGTCAGATTCTTGGCATCTCATTTGACCGTCAGCAGTTTGACGCGTTATGGACACCATGAAGCGCGTGATTCGGTTACACTTGGGGAGAGAGGCTCTCATGTGTGCCCGAACAGTGCAACAGCTGCGTACTAGCCCAGTTCATGTCTCTTGTTAACCAGTGGGTTAAACTGAATTGGAACAGTTTTCATATCGCTAACTGTAGGCACGGTAATACCTCCGAATCCTACTGCTTTCTGGACACTCCTCAACCCTTCGTATAGAATTGAAATTTGCAGAGATCGACACAAGTTTTCTACTAGCTCATGCAAACGAAGTCGGTGGTTTCAGAACCTTCAGAATTGGAAAGAATTATCTGTGTAAATCAGGGAAAGAAGAGAGTAGACCCTAATAATTGAATATTTGGGAGTAGAAAAGTGGTTATGTCAAGATATGAGAATCAATGAGAAAACGGACATTATTAAAAAATTGAAGCCCGAAATCCAGGAGATAAAAGTAATGTGGAAGTTATTAGACCAATCAAGGAAGGGAACGAATACACAATGCGAACCAACCAAGAGCTCTACAGTCAGTGTTAGAAATCACGGACGTGGCCACAAAGAGACGCCTAGCATTTTATGGACGCGTCTATAGGATGAAGATAACCAGGTTGGCCAATCAGAAGAACGCTGGTCACTTTGGTTAGATCTAGAGGAGCTGGGAGGAACAGAAAGAGATTTAAAAGACCGGACATTTAATTAGCGGATATTATTATTCGGATAGATCTTCATTTCAAATGATCTTGGACATTTCGTAACGTGAAAAGTTTTCGGCTTACTGACTGCACTGTTTGAATCTATTGTGAGTTGAAGAAAACCTTTTCGGCGTGATGATTTTGGGACAAAAAATATATTTCTGTTTAGGATTATGCTAAAGAGTCACATAATTTATTTATGCGAAGTCATCCATGAAAAGGATTGAGATCGCGAGATTATCTCCGTGGATCGGAATCATTTCTTCCTTTAAACTGATCTTTTCTGTCTTTCTTTTCTTTATGTAAATTTTTCTTTTATGCTTCGGTAACGCTCACTCTTGTCGTCTCCATGGCAACCGTCGCCCATGGGAACTATTGTTTTGCATTAATGAAAAGTTTTTGGTGGTGATTGAGTATTGAATTAATTTGTGACGAGCGTGTCATTAAGTTGGGAGCTGTTGGCTCTTTATTCTTCACCTTAATTCATTTATGATTTGAATGTGGTTTGAGCCGCACGGCTCTTCATACTGATTTGATTTTATGGGTGCCCGCTCTGTTATGATTAGAGCTCTGATAATAGATGATCGAATTCTAATATTTTAAGGGCGCATTACCATCCTTCGTGCTATCTTGTTCTTCCTATTCGAAGCGTGCTGAATTTTTGGGGTCGTTTAGTGACCTGTTTGGTGTCTGTCTATTTTGTGAGCGCCTTCGGTTTTGGATATGCTTTCTGCGTACGTTAATTAATTTTCCTGTCGGGCCTGCTGTGATCCGGTTCATGAGAGGATCTCGCGGCGTCACCTTAGCATATTTTCACCTAATGTACAAATAATTCACGGAGAAAGGATGATTTTTAATTATTAATATAAAAGTAAATCTTTGAAAGATTAAGATACTTGCTTTGGTCCTTCAGGCTGGCACTAAAATTAGTCCATGGACATTTTTGACAAATAATTACCTTGTAATTTAACCTTGATTTAAGTCTACCTTTAATTAATTGTTTTATATTAGAGGATGTCCCTCGCCTCTAGGTGCGCATTTGTTTTCAATTCAGTTTTATTTTTTAACCAATTTATTAATTTGTTATCTTAATTCAGAGTTTATTTAATTAATCAATTTGCCATTTTAAGTAGTTAATCTGATAGTTTTTAAAGTGCACCTGCTAATTGCAATGGGGTCTTTCTTTTATCACAGTAATTAAATAATTTAGTTCTTTTGAAAAACTCACAGCATTTTTCTTTCATGATTTCTGATATTTTCTACCGTGCAAATCTTTTGGTTACGATCTAAGTCGCCTCTGGTTATGGCCTGTTACTTGACTATTTGGTGAGTATTTGCTGTTTTCTCTCTTAGTTTTTGTTTTAAAAAACGATATTTGCTATCTCTTGCTCTCTGTTTACTTGTACGAGTAATTTTCGGTACGACTGGTATAAGACCAATTCAAGTAGCTAGAGACATGTGTTGAGAACTCATGGAATTAGTAGTAAATATGAAATACTTAGTCAGCAGTACATATTCAAAATATATCAGGAACATATCTCCCTTCACCCTACGTTCGATAATACTGGCACATTACTCAATGACATATCAGTGTATAGGCCCCAGGTTATCGGGTGAGGATATTTCAAATGCAGTTATTTAGGGAAAGCCAAGGGAAAGTGGCCTTTTAACTTTACGAGTGAGCAGTAACCGCGATTGTGAGTTACAAGTTGGGGGGAGGGGGCATTAAATAAATTTTTAGAAAACAAAATAGTACCGGAGGCCTGGAGAATATTGTGGGCGTTAGACAACTAAACTGAAATAAAAATGGTAATTTTATGCTGCTCTTTGAGCAAATTTCGACTGAGATTTTTTTTTTTTCAAGTTGCTTAAGGTCGCACCGAGACACAGACAGGTTTTATGGCGACGATGATATAGGAAAGGGCTAGGAGTGGGAAGGAATAGGCCATGGCATTAATTAAGGTACAGTATGGCGTGAAAATTGGAAACCACGGAAAATGATTTGTAGGGCTGCCGACAGTGGGGTTCGAACCCACTATCTCCCGAATACTGGATACTGGCCGCACTCCAGCGACTGCAGCTATCGAGCTTCGTTTTCGACTGAGAAGTAAGGGCCGATGACCTTAGATGTTAGGCCCCTCTAAACAACAAACATCATCATCATCATCATCATCATCATCATCATCATCATCATCATCATCATCATCACCGACAGGGAAGTAAAGTTTGACAGTGTACCAACTTAACTGCGGTACAAATATTTTTATTTTATTTTCGGATTTCGATTCAAAACTACACAATAAAACTGTCAGCAAAGGAACAATTACATACTAATCGCGCTACTTGCTGTGCCGCTGGATCGGATGGCATTTTGTGTGTATTTCCGTTAAATATTTTTTTTTTGAAAATAACAAAATTGTTTTATAAATTAGGGCTGAAAATGAATTCCTGAATTTAGGTGGCTAAATTGGAATCAAAATTTATTTTTCACTCAGAGTGGGGGGTTACAACTGTACCCCTCGGCCCCACCCCACTAATCGCCGAGGGTGGAATTTGGAAACGAGTAATGTAAACTAATCACTTCAGTGGCTGCTGTGGATAATAATTTAACGTAGACTACGTTCCTCCACAAAGGGTACATGGAATTAAGAATTTTAAGACGCTTTTAGTGTTTGGGAAGAATGTGTACATTGGCGAGAGTGTTGAACTTACAATTATGTTTAATGTCTCAATTGACAGGTAAAAAAGGAGCAAAAATCACAATAAGAGGATAAAGCTGGAATCAAGAGGACAAATGGGGTCAAATATTCCTTTTTAGGAAGGGGTGTTAGGAATTGGAATAAATTACCAAGGGAGATTTTCATTACATTTCCAATTTCTTTGAAATCATGTAAGAAAAGGCTAAGAAAAATACGTATCGTGAATCTGCCACCTGGGTGACTGGCCTAAATGCAGATCAGTAGTGATTGATGATGATGATGATGATGATGATGATGATGATGAGGCTACCTGTTGTGATAAATATGTTACGTCACCTGCATACTCTGTTACAAGATCGCGCTGTGCTGACTCGCGCTAGAATACACAACCAATTTAATGATGGAAAAGAAAGATTTGCTTATAATTCGACAAAAACGAGCGAAAGAAACAATTCAAACAAGAAAAGTGCATCAAGGAGGAATAAAAAAAAAGAAACGTAATAGAATCGGTTATTTTTGAAATCCCGTAAGTCACAAAATATAAACTTGTGGGAACAGAAAAAAAACTGACTGTTGAATAAATCAGAAATTATTTGTGAACTTTTTTGTCTCAGAGGATTAATACGTATAGAAGGACATCATAAAAAATATATGGAGTTGTATTCTTTATTATCTTTGCCTATAAATCAGTTTGAAGCTTTCTGACTTAAGGGATTTTAAAGCCTAATTAACAACACTGTATTATTGACTTAAACAAGAACCAAAATTCGTACTCATATGATTTACCCGGGAAGAAAGTCACTCAAGACTCCGACTGCGACCACAGACACTGTTATTAATAATAGTAGTAATCATAGCGATGGCTTAAATGAATCCATGTAACTCATGGAAATCACTAAATAATAATAATACTAATAACAGGAAGCAATAACACAGATAAATGAACTACAGGAGATAGCCGAGAAAACAGATTTAAAAATCTCCTTCACAAAATCACAGGTGATGAGCACGGACAGGAATTATGTGAAAAGAACAATGAAGACGAAATATGGCGAAGTGAAGGTCACAAAGCAGTTTAAATACCTGGGGGAGATTATCAGCAGCAACGGGACGGATAAAGAGCCCAGGGAAAATAGGAGACTTAAGTTGGAAAGGCTAAACACTGCCACCAAAGCCATTTACAACAAAAAGAATCTTTCCATCAATGCCAAACTAAGACATTACGACACTGTGGTAAAACCAGTGATTCCGTATGAGGTGGAAACAGCAACACTAACGAACCTGGGAAAACTACTGAAGATTGAAAGGAGAATATTAAGAAGGATTTACGGCCCAAGAGTGGTAAAGGGAAACTACAGATTACGATCAAATAAGGAGGCATACAAAAGAACAGAAGACCTGGAAACAACAATAAGGAAACGACGGTTGCGATTCTATGGACACATGGTCAGAATGGATCCAGCCAGGTTAAATAAACAATTTTTTAATAAAATGTACTACTTGAAGAGCCAGGGGGGAATATGCCAAGCAGATGAAGGAAGAACTCAAGAGGTTAGGAACTGCAGATGAAGAATGTCGTGATAGAGACCAATTCAGGAAAAGACTTTCCAACATAAAAGTTCTTGTTGAAGAAAAGAAAGATCGCAGAGGAGGGAGATGGACTGAAGAAAGAAGAGTGTAACATTCTGAAAGAATGAAGGCACTGTGGAGAAATAGGAAGGAAGAAGGGATGATAAGAAGGAAGTGAAGTGCTATTATCGTGGTCCTAAGTTGGACTGTTCGCAAGAAAAATAATAATAACAATAATGATAATAATAATATCTCTCCTTTATTTATGCATGAATAGGTATAAATATTTACAGTACCAATAAATTCCGCCCCAAGTGTACAAGAAAATATATAATGTTATGAATAATTTAATATACAATGATGCATGAAACATGCTTCTTAAATTAAGATTAAAATTCCCCATTCACTCATTGTTAGTGGCGCTCCAGTTATATGTGGTATTCCAGAAGACAAATTAGAACGGTTGGAGAAGTTATTTTCAATTAAATTAAGCATCATTAGTAAGCAAATATTAGCTTAAACATCAAACTCTCTGCAAGGTACATTAATATTTCGTGGATACACTTCTTCGTTATTGTAGCCTACGTATGAAGTTTGTTTCACTCTTGCTTTTTGTATTTTGTTATACATAAATGCGTATTTCTAATCTTTTTTTTATTTTTGACGTTAACATTATTACCGACTGAAAAAGACATGCTTAGACAACAATCCGAAACGCTTCTATCACAAACACAAAAGAATGTGCTTCCCGCGATTACTAAAATTCGTGTTACCAACAGGTGAATCTGTCAGCACACTCTAGCTATAAAACACTGTTAACTTGGGAAACCCCGCAAGTCAGTGACGTACGAAGTTTTAAAACCAAACCAAATTTCTACACAAAATGATGTGTCAACATTCACTTTGTCACATAAAAGAAAATTGTCCAAAAAAATGTGACTTACGGGGTTTTAAAACCAACCGATTCAATAGGCATTACCCGTAGGGCCCGGATGTTGACGTAGTAATAGGTTAGAATGCAAACTTCCTGAAGCGAGTAACAAGTGTAGTCTACCTTCACAACGACTATGCTACGGGGTTTGCATAAACAATAGGGGTACGGCCCATCAAAACCCCTATAATTTATGTTACTCTTGCTACATTATGGAAGGGTGGCCGACACTTCCTACTAACCTAATTAGTTTGCAATCTAAGCGGTTACTGCATAAAAATCCGGGCCCTAGGCGTTAGTATGAGAAATTGAAATAGCGAAAGCAATTAAAAATAAGTATCTACTTTGAAGCAAGTCTAATAAGCAACTCTACGAAAGCGTAATTTAAAATTTAATTAACTTATTTATGAATAATTTTGATTCGTCAGGACGGAAATCATACAAGTTTGATCCATGCACTGACATTATCTTGTTTTGTTGTTCGCGGATGGTATGAAATATATAAGGGGTGCTTATATGGGGTTATGTTGGTAATAAACATAAATATTATTGTTATTTGAAGCAGGGAAGGGTCCACTAAGCTACCAGAGTCGTAAACATGGTCCTCTGGTTCTGGATTAATAAAGGTAATACCAACTTTATGATATATGTAATATTTATCTGTTGGAAATGGATTAACCTATTAGCATTGTGATGGCCATTTTTGTGTCGAAGAGTATGGAGACACGGTGCTGAGAAAAGACGGAGAAACTGTTCATGAAGGTTTGGTCAGGCGTTCTCTGCTTCATAATCTCTCCGAATGTCCGTGTTTATTTATTACTATGAAGTGAGTTCAACCAATGACAGACGATTTCTAGTAAAACACTCCGCAAAACTGTCATTTTCAGTACTTTCTTCAGTACGGGAGAAAGGCCGTTACATCACAGCGTGAAATAAGTATTTTAAGTTCCGTGAGTTACATCTCTCAATGTGAATCTGTTCTCGTTCCATTCTAACCGAGCGAACACTCTCCAGTGCGAGTTCAATTTCGTTCCCTGGAGGATTTGCACTTGCTTATTTCCGCAAGGTATGACATCTCTTGTATGTATGGATACAGTAGAAACGCTTGCATTTCCGGTCTGGGAGACAGTGCTTTCTATAGCAATGAAATACGCTGCAGTGTTATAGAATTGTTCTCTCTCTCTCTATCTCTCTCTTCGATCCAGTGTTTCGTTATTGTAACATTGAATAAAATTGAGTTACCATGTCGTGAATGATACCTCAGCTTCATATCATCACACTTTGAGCGTCACTAAATGTTAATGAAGTTCGTGAAACTTACCCAATATATTTCTCCTTTTAATCATCTCCATGTACAGAAGTGAAAGCCCTGACTCCGCCACTAATTATCACACTTCCCATGAAGCTACAGAGCTGACATTTGGTACGGGTGTTCCTTGAAAGGTACTGTAATTAGTAAAAATAAAATCCTCTCTTCCAATGTTTTGTGGCAAATGTGGCGAAACTGGGCTAACTACTGTACCCTACACACACTATTGCGTGTTCTGTGATGATTACTGGTATACTGTGTTGTTTAAATATGAAGGGCAGAGTATTGGGTCAGACACACATCCACTCCCAGAGCTAGAAGAATTAATCACCGACCTGGCCGGGAATCAAACATGAAAGCCTCTGAAATGAAGGGAAGTATGCTGACTATTTATCCAAGGAGTCGGACTGTTTGCCAAATACTAGTAGGAGTCCGAATAAAGGAGAGGTTGTATTCTTGTTGTTTCGATCGTCTGCCCATAGACCGGTATTTTGCATCTTTTAATGCCACTCTGTCCTGTGCTACCCTTTCCAGTTCTACGGAACTACAGTCAAACCTCCGCTACCTATTCTTCACGTGCATTTATGTCTCTATTACTCGAAGCAAACATTTCCTCGATTGAAGGAAAAACAATTATAACTGGAATTTTGTGCAGCATTAACTGTCCAATACGGCATTTGTGGTTTGTGAGGAACAGTTAACAGGTAAAGAAAGGTTTACAGTGATGCTGGGAGCTAATATGACGGCAACTTGAAAACTAAAACTTTTAATGATCGTAAAATCGGCGAGGCCTTGCTGTTTCTCGGGTGTGAATTCACTACCGGTCATGCACGAAAGCAACCCCCGAAGTCGCCGATAACAAGCTCCATTTACGAATCTTGGTTGCGTGGTATTGATGAAAACTTTCAACATGAAGGGTGGGAAAGTTAATAGTAACAAACAGAAGAGACTAACGGATTTTTTTTTCCAAGGTGTTAGCGGAGGCATGTGTCTTGTTTCACTACTGTGTGTACTGTATCCTGTCTTCTAAAACATTACTTTAATAAGGGTTACAGAAAAGTGATGCCGTCAAATAGAGTTTGTTTATATATTTTAAAATGCTGTTAAAAATAATGTATTCACTACAAGCCCGTAGATACACATCATTCAATTATGTGCTATAAATGCTAAATACCGGCAATCTCTATAGCTCAGGATTTCGATAACTCGAGATAAAATTGTGCTCCCGAGGTGATTCGAGATATCGACGTGCACTGTAGTACACACTACACCTACTCTACTCTGTTCGTCATATTCATGGCTCGGCCGCTGCAGAATGGTCATAGAATTTTTGGTGTTCAGAGTGAATTAATGGATAACCTCCCATGTTTAATTAACTAGTTTTGAAATTATTCAATCTTCAGCATAGGAAATGTCTTTTCTGAACGAATATTCACAATATGCACAAGACTATGCTTCACAAGATAGCCAATGTATTGAGATGCAGCAACTGTGCCTTTGTTCGAGTGTGATGTTCTCTTACTTTCCGCCACCAAAATCCTTATCTTGCAAGTTGCTTTACGTCATACCGACACAGACAGGTATTATAGCGACGATGGGATGAATGCGGCCGTGGCCTTAATTAAGGTACATCCCCAGCATTTTCCTAGTGTGAAAATGGAAAACCACGCAATACCATCTTCAGGGCGTCATTCATAATACGTCACGAGCTATCATACTTGGAATTCCATGACATTAGAAAGAGTGAAGTCTTGCTTCTGGCTCGGAGAAACAGTCTTTCTAATGACCGGAAATTATTTTGGTAAGGTTTGGACCAAACGATCATCAGTTGTTATCATGTTGATAGTGATTTTACCTGCAGATGTTACCATTTCACAGATTTCCAATCACTTTATAAAATCTATCCATCCTTTTGATCACATGCTTAAGAATTATACACTGACTGACAGAGCAAATGCAACACCAAGAATGAGTGGTCAGAACTTTATGCCAATTGCAGGGTAGACTGACGTCACTGAGGTATGCTCATGATGTGAAATGCGCCGCTGTGCTGCGCACGTAGCGAACGATAAATGGGACACGGCGTTGGCGAATGGCCCACTTCGTACCGTGATTTCTCAGCCGACAGTCATTGTAGAACGTGTTGTCCTGTGCCACAGGACAAGTGTATAGCTAAGAATGCCAGGCCGCCGTCAACGGAGGCATTTCCAGGAGACAGACGACTTTACGAGGGGTATGGTGATCGGGCTGAGAAGGGCAGGTTGGTCGCTTCGTCAAATCGCAGCCGATACCCATAGGGATGTGTCCACGGTGCAGCGCCTGTGGCGCAGGGACATGTGGCACGTGCGATAGGTCCAGGCGCAGCCCGAGTGACGTCAGCACGCGAGGATCGGCGCATCCGCCGCCAAGCGGTGGCAGCCCCGCACGCCTCGTCAACCGCCATTCTTCAGCATGTGCAAGACACCCTGGCTGTTCCAATATCGACCAGAACAATTTCCCGTCGATTGGTTGAAGGAGGCCTGCACTCCCGGCGTCCGCTCAGAAGACTACCATTGACTCCACAGCATAGACGTGCACGCCTGGCATGGGGCTGGGCTAGAGCGACTTGGATGAGGGAATGGCGGAACGTCGTGTTCTCCGATGAGTCACGCTTCTGTTCTGTCAGTGATAGTCACCGCAGACGAGTGTGGCGTCGGCGTGGAGAAAGGTCAAATCCGGCAGTAACTGTGGAGCGCCCTACCGCTAGACAACGCGGCATCATGGTTTGGGGCGCTATTGCGTATGATTCCACGTCACCTCTAGTGCGTATTCAAGGCACGTTAAATGCCCACCGCTACGTCCAGCATGTGCTGCGGCCGGTGGCACTCCCGTACCTTCAGGGGCTGCCCAATGCTCTGTTTCAGCAGGATAATGCCCGCCCACACACTGCTCGCATCTCCCAACAGGCTCTACGAGGTGTACAGATGCTTCCGTGGCCAGCGTACTCTCCGGATCTCTCACCAATCGAACACGTGTGGGATCTCATTGGACGCCGTTTGCAAACTCTGCCCCAGTCTCGTACGGACGACCAACTGTGGCAAATGGTTGACAGAGAATGGAGAACCATCCCTCAGGACACCATCCGCACTCTTATTGACTCTGTGCCTCGGCGTGTTTCTGCGTGCATCGCCGCTCGCGGTGGTCCTACATCCTACTGAGTCGATGCCGTGCGCATTGTGTAACCTGCATATCGGTTTGAAATAAACATTAATTATTCGTCCGTGCCGTCTCTGCTTTCTCCCCAACTTTCATCCCTTTCGAACCACTCCTTCTTGGTGTTGCATTTGCTCTGTCAGTCAGTGTAAAATCACGAATGGAAGCAAGATAAGAGAGTTCACAGATCGGAAACCGGTGAATATATTTGTCAAAGTGATGAGCTTAGGTAAGCTATAAGCAGAATGTTAACATGAAGCAGTTCGTAGATTGGCCTCTACATAAATCACGGTAAAGGTCAAATTCGTTGACGCTTGGGAATACATTATCCTGTATGTACTTATGAATGAAGGAACAAGATAATTTATTTAAGCCCTTTGTTTGCCTGCCCTTCATGATACGAAGAGAAATTGTATTTCTCTTTATTAAGGTTAGGTATGACGAAGGCGAATACCCATAGCTGGCGATAGTGCAAGATCACCTGTATTCGAATATAGGGAAGTAAAATGTTGTGAAGGCAATCGAATATTAACTCTAACATACGATCACTAGTTTTGCATATGATTTTCGTGTCGTTCTTACCCACGTAGAGCTTTTATATTCCTCCTTTCAGAAATGTTCCACCGTGCGTCGGGGACGTAGATGAGGAATACACCCACGGTATCCCCTGCCAACCACACCGGACCTATCGACTGCACTTCAGAAATACTGGCAGACCTTTAACCCTGAAGACACATCGCAAGAAGAGCCACAGTTTCTATCCATTACCAATTTGTATCCCGTCCCGGAGCTTCGTCAAAGATCATCGCCATGGGATATCCTCGACGACGCCGTTCTTGGAGGTCCAGGCTCCCGCTCGGGCACACCCGAATGGTCGGAGTCACCAGGAGAGAGTGATGACGGTGCCAGCAGCACCTCCGACGTATACGAATTGGACGGCAGCTTCATCCGGCCCTTACTACGCCACACGCCTGCACCCGACCCAACCTCTCCCCCCATCCTGTGCTCTCGCCCAGCACCACGTAGCTATAACTCAGTGGCTGTGCCAGTGGCCGACCCAGTCCCCTACCTTGATACGCCCCTGGGCCGCTACGCTCAGCGCATACTGTACGACGGCGTTCATCTACCTGAACCCCATGGGAGTCGAACAGTCTTCCGTTCTACCGAGATATCCCCGCTGATGAGATCCGTGATTGAATACCTAGTGCGGAACCGGATACTCGAGCCTGATACCCCGTCATCAGCATTCCCCATCTTCCTTGTCCCCAAGGATGATGGGACAGCCCGGGTCACTTACGATGTTTCGTTGTGGACGGAATGCATCATGAAGCCTTCATTTAGCCTCCAAGGACCGGCCGACGCTCTTCACAGGATCCCTCCGGACGCCCTAGCGATCAAAATAGATCTTCAAAGCGCGTTCTACCGGATATATCTCAGCCCGCGACACGCCACCCTTGGGGAGTACGGTACGCAGGCAAGTCTTACGTCTGGTAACGTCTTCCAATGGGCCATGCAGAGGTGGGGCCAAGCAGTCGCCCAGATACTAGAAAGCGAGTTTCCAGTGCAAGTGGTGGTGTATCTTGATGATTGGCAATGTGCAATGATCGGAAATCATGTTGGCGGAACTTCTCTTATACGTGCGCGTCATATTGAGGATAACTATCAACCCCCCAGCCGATCCTCACTTATTTGGGTGTGACAATTGTCATTCCTTCTCAGCAAGTGTCGTTACACTACGCGACGCAGCGACGTGCGCTTCAACTCATCCCCCTGATAGCGCACGCGACTGAACATGAGCGGCAGCAGATAGCCGGCTATTACGCCTGGCTGTCATATGTCATGCACTGGCCTGTTTCATCACGAAGTACGCCTTATCTGGAAAGCCTTTCTGGATCAGGCGCCTCCTGACGCCTGACTTCGTGGTCACGCCAAGGAATACAGCCCATCCACAGTTTACTGTCTCCGTGTACTCCGACGCCACGCCACGATCGATAGCCGCCGTTGCCCCAGCCTACAACATGGGCTGGGCCCAAGCCTTTCAAGACCCAGTGCCCATCCATGCAGCTGAGACGGCGGCCGCCATCACCGCAGCTCTGTGGGCTATCTCCGACATCCCATACGGACCGAATCACATCACAGTGTTCTCTGACAGTGCAGTGACTTTATGGACACTTCGAAGCGTTAGGGGACCGGTGCTTCACAGATTTTTGTATATATTAATTTTGTACATTGAGTTAATGAAGAAAGCTACAGAGAGGGGTATCTCCCTCTCGTGGTGCCCCATCTCCTCTGCGGCCAACCCAGCTGACGCTACTCCCAGCGAAGTGCTGCACACACCCGGACCTATTACAAAGGCCGGGATGACCCTGGAAGGACCATCAGTCTGAACCGGCAGGCAGAGGTGATGGGACATCACAACTAATTTAGTTAAATTGTCTTTCTCTTTCTTAAGGTTATGTATGACGAAGGCGATTTCCCATAGCTGGCGATAGTGCAAGATCACCTGTAATCCAATATGGAGAAGTAAAATGTTCTGAAGGCAATCAAATGTTAACTCTAAAACACGATCACTAGTTTAGTTGACTCGGCCTCCCATCCCAGCTAAGACTGCTCCAGAGCCAACTAATCCCTCCGCTTTTATAGCCGCTTGGGCTAGTGCGTGTAAGGGGAAGTTAGAACTGGCGCACCCGCGCTGGGACAAGGGGCTATCGAGTCGTGAGACCTCTGAAGGGTGGTCCCACCGTGCTGATTTTATACATTATTGTACAACAGATGAGCGACAAGAAACATACATTAATATAACAAACAGTGTAAAACCAAATACAAAGAGACAAATACCTGTTGAAATTTGACAGCCTTCTTTCACGCAACGTTGCTTGTTCCCGCATTCTTCCGAGGACTGCGACGAGTCGGTCGTCTGGATCCGGGTGTTGGCCGGTGGTGTCTGCGAGGTGGAAGGTGGATAACCATACCAGATCTCTCGGCCGTCGTCGGTGCTGGAATAGGACTCCTCCGGGCCCGGGGGGCAGGAACCGTCGCTGCATCTACTGTGGAGCGGCTGCTGGCGCCCGCTCCTCTCCCTTTTCCGTCCCGTCCGCCACGACCGGTAGCTGGGGTGCGGCTGACCGGTGCACGCGAACAGGGTTGAATTGGAAGCTCGGCGATCTCGTCTCCCGTCGCTTGCTCCAGTTGGATGGCGCCGTTCCAGCCTCGAGAAAGGGCAGTTTAGAAATGGCCGTGTCATCGAATTAATTTTCTCTTAAAAGCAGTCTCTTTGATTTAACGACATTTATTATTTTGTTAATAGCTATGAAATTATTTCCTAATAATTTTACCTAAAGAGCAGTTAGGACTGAATTTTGAAACTACTACAGTTTTGCTAACATTGACGCTTTCACGGCTTTTGAACTTATGTCGTGTCAAGAAAATAAGGTGAAACACTTTACGTTTCACAGAGAACATTGCTCGGCGTCGTCAGAAGAAAACCTGCGCTGTTCACGAGGAAGACTTCTACAATAATGATTTGAATCTAGACGTTAGTAATAGAAGTGTAAGTGAACCGAGCTCGATAGCTGCAGTCGCTTAAGTGCGGCCAGTATCCAGTAATCGGGAGATAATGGGTTCGAACCCCACTGTCGGCAGCCCTGAAGATGGTTTTCCGTGGTTTCCCATTTTCACACCAGGCAAATCCTGGGGCTGTACCTTAATTAAGGCCATGGCCGCTTCCTTCCCATTCCTAGGCATTTCCTATCCCATCGTCGGCATAAGACATATCTGTGTCGGTGCGACGTAAAACAAATAGCAAAAAGAAAGTGTAAGTGGTTCGTTCATTCGTCACCAGATGGCTCACCGTACGCGGTACAGCGCTAACATTCGAAGCGGAAGCTCACGGCACCATCAGAATCATTCTGGAAGGGGGTGGGGGTTATAACTCTTGTGATGAGGGACGTACTAATTTGATACAGTTTTTATCCGATTTTTACCGAACTTATTTGTTATATTTAGATACAAATAAAAACATATTTTACCAATTTACAGGTGTGTAGCTGTATTGGTAAGTGTGTTGCCATATGCCAACGATTTTTGTGCCTTTTCTTTTTGTACTTTTGGCAACAAGAAAGAATATGGAAGACTGTGGTGTCATCCGACAGTTAAATAAGAGTTTGTAAAATCGAATAATCATGTTTATTGAATTTTAAAATCTATTATTGTGACACAAGGAGTGGTTAACTGTTGTTTATTTTCATATTCCTGCGAAATGGCTGCTGGCTTTGCGTAAGTAGGATGTAAAATATATAAATGAAGTTGTTTGATAAGATTATGTTTAAAATAGTGTTGTGCAGACTTCTTTATATACTGTATGTTGTAAAAGTTTGAAATAGTACGGGCGCACAATACCATAGTAGTGATTGTTCAATCATTGACGCTAGGCGTTTATACAAAGTAAAATTGCTGCAGCTGCCACATCAGGTTACTTTATCCTAATTCATACATTTTCATTGCAGGAAGGGATTTTCCCTTTTAGAAGCACTGTATAAGCTAATGACTGAAGATCTTAATGGTGATATTTTTGTGGAACCGCCCGATGTGAATGTACTTACACACGAAGACTCCTGGTGATGAGGATGATGGTGGACTTAATGATAATCTCAGCTGCGTGTCAGTGATGAAATGAAGCTTGTAAATAATGAAAGAATTGGGATTAATTTCGATGGTGAAGGTGTGTTACCAGAGAGAGGACGAAGTGCCTTTCCTGTCTACTGATGCAAGATGCTGAAAAAAATCGAATAACTGATAGAGAAAAGAATACATCAAATTACAAACCAAGATAGAGCGAAGGGGCTGATTTCAATATAGGGCGACTGTTTACATTTCTCGAGCCTAATTAGAGCAAGTGCAAATCCATCACAGTTCCTGACATTTTTGAATTGTTTGCGGATAACCAGCTGATCGAACATTTAGTTCAAGAGACTAGAAATCCAATGTTTTCAAATTGTGCGGACCCAGAAATAAATTCTGATGAAATTCGTTGCTTCATCATAATAATTTTCATTTCCGAATAAAATAAGTTGCTCTCCAAGCGTTCTTATTGGGACACGCAGGATGGTAGGAAGACAGTAAAGTACTGCCATTCTCTATCTCTGTGCCTAACGCGCAAGTGTTGAGGGCGAGCTTTTATTTGTCTCTAAAAGTATTGGCTACTATAGTGTGTAACTGCAACTGAAGTTCTTTGGTTCTTCGTTTTCTCACTTTAGATTTTATTCTATTGTTCCAGTGAGTGTTTTGTTTTGACACGCAACAAACTATATATATATCTCTCTCTATACTACAAACAAATATTTTCTCCTTTGTTAAATAATTCTATTTTTAACTGTGAAGTGAATAAAATCTTATATTCCATATTCATACAATAAATCATTTTAATCTTTTTAAACATTGTTACTCTACAACAGACAAAAACACTTTGTAACCTAAATTGTTCTTCCAGAACTCATTGTTAAAAAATAGATAGTGCAAGAGCCTGGCGTTGCCATATGGAAACATTAAATGTCTTATGACCTAGTGGTCCCAAAATTATGAAACTTGATTCATTAGATTATTTTAGTCTCTAACATGCGGTAAAACACAATAAATAAATAAATCTCTGAGAAAGGTTAATTCCGGCGCTAATGGGTAAGAAAATGTTATACTTAAAAAGTAGTCCCGTAAAAAAGTCCCTTGTGAAACCCTTTTCGTTTTATCGAGAAATAATCATGGGTTTTAGTATCAGATGAATATTATTCTGCCCAGAAGTGTCTGAAATGTTGTTTCTAACATTTAAAAAATTTAAATATTAATCTAACAATGAACATCAACATTCGTATTAAAATTTTAAATGTTTTAAAACCCGTTAAAAATTGAAATACTTGTAACATTGGGAACGTCTCACTAAATTAAAGAAAATTCTGATAAGAATTGCATCGCAAAGAGCAGTTTGTAGAGAGGAAAATGTTAAAAAATTGCAATGCGAGAAAAAATCAAAAGAATACCTACTCATTTCAGAACTACCCTGTACCATGTGTCTCCACTTCACACCTCCTAATTTTTCCTTGAAATTTTCTGCCTCTTATGACGTCTAATTATCATTTTCTCTTGATCACTGCTTCTCTTTCTGGCCTGAGCCACAAAGTCATAACATATAGTGCCACTTCAGGGGGTGTCGTAGGCTTTGAAATTCATAACAGTCTCCTTTTAAATAGTCGCTAAGAGCTTTAAAATGGCGGGGAGTCTTAATTGGTACCATTATCTGATAGAGGAAGAAATGGACCATATTTTTACGTATAAAACAAAAAAAGTTTCTATCGGTACAAACATCAAATATTTCAGAAAAATATCACCTAAACACTGGAAGTTTACCGTTAATACTTCCACTGAAAATAATAAGAAAGGAATCATTCCTGAACGATATCGATGTGTTCGCAAGGTGGATACAGCGCCATTTAATGACAAGAAACGCACCTCATGGCGGGTAGATTGAGAATCACAAGCTTCGTAAGTAGTTGGATAGTGGTTGAGTGAGTTACACCCCTGCAGGCGATACTTTGAACACCACGGAAATATTTGTAAATCACAAAATTACGCTAATTATATTATACAATTATGAATATTTCTTCAATGCTCCTATTCAATAAATAATTAAAACCTCTATTAATCTTGCATCAACCGAAGTTGAAGACAACCTCCTTCTTATATCGACGCTTTTAACTACCATACAGAAAGAAGAACAAACCGGTAACATAATTATTTTTATACGCAAGAAAAGACAATACATTCTGGAAATTTTTAAAGCCGTATATATCCCACATGTATAATACTTTAATATATATTGTATTTATGTACTAAAATGTATATAATTTTAAACATTCAAATCTTCACAGTTTGGTTTTAAATTAAGAATTTATAATATAATATAGTTATTTCTACTTATCCTAACACAAATATTTTTTATATAAACTTTTTCAATTACACCAGTTTGAACTTAAATGTGTAATATATCATTAACAAAGAGCATTTCTTACGTGTCCAAAACTTTTAGTTAAGTGAAACACTTGTACCTTTAATCTAAAATTAACTGAAGGTGGCCCACAAATAAGGGTCGAAACATGTATGATTTCTGAACACTTGACATGAACATTTTACCCACTAACAGAGGTTTGAATTGTGTGTTGAAGAGGAGTATTGAATAAATACTCATAATTGTATAACTCAACACTCTCAATACAGATATGAAGCTAATATTATGTAACGCTAATTATATTTCAGTAGAGAGAGAAGTTTACATAAGCTCTGGAAGCACAAAATGTCTCATTTGATAATTCCATGAGTTTCTGGAGCACCTTCAACTACTTTGAGATTACTTCAAAAATTGCTCTTACTTTCAATAGTTTTGATTTCAATTCAAGCAATCAATCGTGCAATTTCAATATTACAATGACTTCACGTAATCGATCCATTTTATAATACTTTCAAGTTTTACCCCCACTTTGTTTTAGAGATTCAAAGCCCATTTTGCAAACAAGAATTCTGCTACAGTTGCCAGTACTGCAGATAATGTCTGCTCTAATGTAATAACCGAGGTAATTCTTGCCTGCGCTCATTGTTTTGACGATTTAATATTTGGAGAATACTGGCAGCCGGGGAGCAGCTCGGGAACAGTAAAAGCATTAGTCTGCTGAATTCACTTCATTGCAGAGGAATGAATATTCCGCTGGTAATGGGGCTGTGCTTTCTCCTTCCTCAGATGTGAAGATGCGCAAATAATAGTGGTAATAACGGAAGGTGGAGAGTGCGTCATTAGATGGTGTGCTGCTTCAGGGTTATTAGTTCATATCTCAAGAGAGGCTTTAGAAGTGCAAACAAAGTGATGGGGAATCTTATGTGGGTTCAGGGTTTATTATAATAATTTGTTTATGAGGTATATTTGCGCATAAACCCTGTGTACTTCTCTATGTATGGAATCTCTCTTGCAATTTGTCTTATTGTCTGTTATACTGGCAGCAGGTGAGCTGAAGGTTCGATGAGAGCTCGTTACGTTCAAGAACATCAGTGTTCATGATCCATCTGATATATACACCTCCCTGATGTTCATCATCCTGCTGTTATCTTTAGGACCTCTATATATTCAACAAATCGACCCCGGATTTTAGGAACCACAGTTGGGAGGGGACGTAGATGAAGAATACACCCATTGTATCCATTGTCTGTCGTAAGAGGCGGCTAAAAGGAGCGACCAAGGGATGATGGATTTAAAACCATGAGACTACTTGTGATTCGTACTACCAAGTGAGGAAAACCTTGGATATCCGTTACCTAGGAGCAGTACCATTATTTGCGGAACACCGCGGATCTGGTCATTGCCTGTGATTAGTACCATCGTGTGCATTCCACCGTGGCCGGGGAGCGGGCATTCGGTTGCAGAGACTAGCGTCTAGCGAGGGTAGGTACCAAGCACGGCGCTCGAATGTATTGGTTCCACTGTGTTCAGAAAGGGTCTGCGTTACCTGTAGGTGGTATCATTATGTGTGATACGCCGTGGGTTTGCATTGTATATGATTAGTACCACCATGGTTCTTTTTAGCAGTGATTAGTACTATAATGAGAGTCCGATGACGTGGACTTTGGACCCATTTAAACAACAAGCATCATCTCAGAAAGTAAGGCATTGTGAATTGGATCCACTGAATGCTTTGGATTTACGATCATTTTTCATCATCATTCGTTTTGGAATATAGTGAGTGGATACATTTTGAAGTTCGAGCTATCGTTTTATTTCGTTGCACCGTGGTTTCCCATTTTCACACCAGGCGAATCCTGGGACTGTACCTTAATTAAGGCTACGGCCGCTTTCTTCCCACTCCTTCTCCTTTCTTATCCCTTCATCGCCATAAGACATACCTTTGTCGGTGCGCCGAAAAGCAGATTGTGATATATATTTCGTTTCACTTCGTACCATTAGGTGCCGATGACCTCGCTGTTAAGCCCCTTTAAGCTACAAACATCATCCGGACTTAATGCAGTGATAGGGTAGAATGCAAACTTACTGAATCAAGTAACAAGTACTGTATATTCTAGCTTGCACGAAGGTTAAGCTATGCGTTTTTCATAAACGGTAGGGGTACTGCCCATCAAAATCCCTACAATTCATGTTAGTTTCGCTACATCATGGAAGAGTGCGCTAGACGACACTTACTAATAATCAAAATAGTTTGCATTCTAAACTATTATTATTACCTAAAAGTCAGGAGTTTATCAACAACTTTAGTGCGCATGCTCTACGTTGTATATTCCTTACGTGCAAACATTGACTCCAAGTAATTGGGACTGATATTGTTTATACCAACGGTCGTTAATACATCAAATGATGTAGTTCAAATATAGAGTAAAATAATAATAGTATTAGTTTGAAGTCTACGAATGTCACAGTTTTTCTTTCGAGCACAGCGTATCACGTAACAGGAAGCTTATTTTGAATGCAAATGCAAACTTTTCTCATTTTTCTTTTAGGCCTATAAGTATTCCTTCTTCACAATTTTCTATATAGCTCGACATGTTTCCGGTATAAGTCGACTAAGAGCTTGTTTAGAAATTATTGTTGTGAGCTCAAGATCCTTGTAGGTCCGTCCCGTCGCTAGTTGCGGTGAGTACCTCGTGGCAGTGTCTTGTTTTGGTATTCCAGAGGTTACTGGTGTTGATAATTTACACTAAGTCTCCATAGCCATACGCAGATTATTACGCCAGTCTTCTGGTTCCTGTCGTAACTCACGTAGCAAATTAACATCAAAGAATCTTCCTCTCTTCAGTAACCACCTTCGAGAACGCCGTCAGCGACGCATTAAATTTGTTCTTTCTCTACTCTCTCAGTTTAGTATCACAGTATTTCATCCCTGATGGACGTCGTAAGACCGAGCAGAATTTTAAGCGGAGTTGACGCGTTTTTTGGCATCCCTCGTACGGAAAGTGTTTTTAGGCATTAATAGGTTAGAATGCAAAAGTATTTAAACAAGATGCAAGTGTCTTCTATCCGCACAACGGTTCTGCAGTGAGATTGGCATAAATATTAGCGATCTGAACTACCAGAGCCCCTAAAGAGTCTTCTACCCACACAACGGTTCTGCGGTGAGTTTTGCATAAATATTAGCGGTCTGAACTATCAGAACCCCTAAAATATCTTCTACCCGCACAATATTTCTGCAGTTAGATTTGTGTAAATATTAGCGATCTGAACTCTCAGAACTCATAAAGTTTCTTCTAACCGCACAATGGTTCTGCAGTGTGATTTGTATAAATATTGGCGATCTGAACTATCAGAAACCCTGAAATGTATGCAACTCACATACATGACTGTACAGCAGCTAGATTACACTTGCGCTTTGTTCAAATAGGTTTGCATTCTAACCTGTTAGTACCTAAAAAGCTTTTCCCTGAGACCGGATATTTAGGCAGTAACAAGTTAGAATGCAAATTAATTTGGCTGGTAGGAGTTGTCGTCTAGCCCGCTTTCTCGTAATGTAGCAAGAGCAATATCACTTTTAGGGGTTGTAACAAGCCGGCTCCCTAATGTTTATGCAAATCTCTTAACATAACTCTTGTCCCGGCTGGAGTATACTTGTTACCCCTGTCTCTATGTTTGTATTCTAACCTATAAATATCTAAAGATCCGGTCTGTAGCTTCTGTCTTAGCTGTCAGTATTAATTGATCACGCGAAACTGACGATAAAACGTTACGTGTAGACGGCCCTTTTAAGAGCAAAAAAAAAAAAATTCTAAAAATATCTGTACATTGCATCAGTAAATAGTCTGAAATTTAGGGGAAAACACCAGGCATTTTGAGGGCTGTTTCTTTAATGGAACGGGGTTTTTAACTCTAAAAGTACCGAGTGGTTTTCCTTGAATGCCAGGCCATTTACTTATGCATGTCACATTTATTCTTTAAAGAAATTTAAGCAAGGTTAGTTACGGAACAATCAGACAAGCAGCACACCATGTTACTCAGAAAACCTTATTTGGCATTCTCATACAAGTATTAGATGATATTAGGCGATCAACATTTTGGAAAACAAAATAAGTTTTTATTTTTCATATTTTCAAGTTTACAATTAATGATAAAAATACACTCATTTTAAAGAATTACTATATAAAAACACGCAGCATTTCTTCTAGGATTTAAAAATATTATGTTCATAAAGGTAAGCACAGAAAAAATTAAATGTTCCGTCGGCCGCCGAGCACTGCTCAGGGTCATTCTCTGAGAGCTTTTTTTGCTGCCGGGCCTCATAGGTCTCCAGAAGTGCTGAACCCCACAATTACACTTCAAAATATAAAAATAAACTCAATAATCGGTCGAAAGGCAACTAAAGGTATTCACAGAAACTAACAGCATCAGCGAGCGAGTGGTAAGTTGCTTAGCAACTGAGACCACAAGGAGATGAGTAAAGGGCAGCTGAAATTATACCTTGACTCAGGAGTGTGTGATGAAAGACTTGAAGCTTTGTATTCAATGTCTTGCTTGTTATAACAGCGTAAGTGAAAGATAACTGATTTTATAGCTGATTAAGCGAATGAATGTACTGCACCACGTTTGGCAGTTCTAGGGTTAACTATCAACTTGTTGCCTCTACTGAGTGGTCGTCCTGTACATCCATTTTAATAATGCTCTGATTACTGAAATCCCTTGCCTTTTCTACTCCAGTGGAGCTCTTAATATGTATGCCTTGTACTTGGGTAATCCTTACGATCAATAATTTATAAAATTCTCCCTCTTTTCAAAAATTCTCTTTCATGTCTTTTTCTTCCCTTTATCCACAACACAATAATTATTTTTATCTTTCTTTCTCTCTCTAGCATTTCTGGCAACGCTTCCCCAATTAGCTGTTACTCTATGACGGAGTATAATGAGAGCCCATCACAATTCATTGTGACATCTTCCCTCCACATCACTCTTCATTCTACTGATTAAAATCAGGTTGTCATTGTGTTACGTTTACCACTCACGTGCTCTTTGTTCTTTCTTATATTTCCCTTCCATCTGTAATTATTTGTTGAATGGCAATTCTACCTCTAAACACTGAAAAATATAAGAATTGCTGCTTCATTTCTCATAAATGGAATGCACAGGTTATGCGTAATAAGAGTAGTATGGCTGTCATTTACTCCGAGCCCCTGGTTAGATTCCCGGCCGGTTGAAAAATTTCAAAGTTTGGAACATAGTTCTCTCAGTCTAGTGAGGAAAAGAAAGGACTCTCTCATAAGAAAAGTAAAGAATTCGATCGCAAAAGGCAAGCAATAAGTTGCTGTTACGCTGATGATGTGACACTCCAGAATCTTCGGGTCATCTGGCTGGGCAGGACTCTCTCCGGCAATCCAACACTCTTATTTGGTTGTACATACGCCATCCTTTGAAAACGAGGGTCATTGGTAAAGCGTAGGTATTTGGATATTCATATCGTAAGTTGAAAACTGGCAGTATTAACAAGGTTCTCATATATCTTATTCGAAGTCCAATATCAACCTCTTCCTTCCGCATCTCTTTGCGCCATTAGTGAATGATTTTCTCCAGAACGTATACCTGTGTTAATTACTTGTGTTTTATACGTTCACTGCCATTAGAGACGAGAATAAGCAACTGTTATATCTTTTCAGAAGCCTTTTTGTAGCGCAGTATCGTTGCATTCACTCTGCCAGCCTGTGCCCTTTCTGCTGTCTATTCTCCACAAAAGTCCTTGAAATTGTTGATCTTCTTTCGATACTGGATTCTGTCAATAATGTCTTCACGATTAAGTATTTTTTAAAGATCCTTCCCGACTTCCCTTAACCACTTATCACATGTGTATGGTAAAATACATCTTAGTCAACCACTCGTCATCCATTCTAAACAGGTGACCATCGAACTGGAGTCGTCACTTTATGATAGATGCTATCAGTCGTTTGGTTTTCTGATATGGTTCCTCTCGACCTCGTAACCTGTATTATTCAGCCGCGAACTTTGCTCTCAAACTTCTCAGATTCTCTCAGACCAGCCTTTCTAGTAACTCTAGACATTCGCCTTTAATCACCATATTGTAATGTCTGTGTTTAGCTTGCATGGAAATTGTCATTTTCTTGTACAGTTTGCAATTTATGCTAAAAATGGCAGTCATCTTGTCTCGCCTCCTGCTGTTAGCTTCTCTTTCATAGGATACCATCTGCACAATCTCACCGTGATATATTGAAACTGTTAACTCTTTGAATCTCACCATGTCTTATCTTTCGTTATTGTTGAGCTATGAGGATCTTGGTCAAGTACTTGCGATTATCAAAGCCTTTTCTGGTTGTTGTTTCAAAAGATTTATCTTTCCTGCAGCTGCATCCATGTTTGAGGAAAGGATCAGTAAATCACCAGAGAAAGCTAGACGGCTGATTTTGACACAGTTATTTGAATCTCTAATGGTTCAGTAAACCGATCTTGTTAAGTTACTTTTCCCCATTCACGGATAGCCTTCTTCAACGTGCAATTAAAGAGAGACAGTGATAGTCCATTGTCTTGTGGATATTATTATTATTATTATTATTATTATTATTATTATTATTATTACCACCACAATGTTGTGCCAATATAAGTAACACGATTGAAGTTATTTATCAGATGCATTTTTCTTTCTCTTCCCAGAATATCTGAATGGAGGAGCGGAAAGGAACTGGCCACCCTACCGCAAGTAAACTCCGGCTCAGGCACACCTCTGCGGAGAATACACCTTATCTTACCTTACCTTACATCCCAGGATATCTTCATTCTCTTGCTGTGGTTTTTCTCCCGTTCTTTCGTGCATGCAGTGTTGGTTATTACCTTGGGTTTTTCAGTAAAATGATGTTTGTTTGCCAAAATTCTAAGGCTAGGCCTGTCACAAATAATTTCACCTGTTATGCGGATTTGTTAGAGGTCTTTTTCAATTTAGATTGTCCAATTATTCTTGACTTTTAGTGAGGAGGCATAGTTAAATATATTTTTAGTAAGTATTTCATTTTCCATTCCTTGAAGGTGACTATAAAGTTTCAGTCGTCTTTCTCTAATAGTGTATGATAGTTTAACAGAATGAAGGTGTAATTCAGAGATCTCCTTTTCATCCAGTTTCCTTCTATGCATACTGGGCCAAAGATTCTCCTAACGTTTTTCTTTTCTTCTTTTTCTAAAGTTTTAGTTAGTGATCTTCCTCCAATGATCAACGTTTCTGATGCGTACAATACTTCAGGCTTAATTTAAATATTCGGCGGAGTATGGTGAAGTGTTATATTTGTCTACTCTACTTTATGGGGGTGAAGCTTAGATTTTAAAAGAGGCCACCATAAGAAAAACTGGAAGCCTTAGAACTTTGGCTTCATAGAAGAATGTTCTGAGTCTCGTGGATTGCCCATGCCACTAATGAACAGATATTTCAGAGAGCAAACTGCAAAAAGGAAATGGTTAGCACCATCAAATGCAGAAAAATTGCACACCTAGGCATGCTTTGCGTGGTGAAAAATACGCAGTTTTACAACTAAAATTGAAAGGCAAAATTGAAGGGCGAGGAGTGGGCAGGCATAAAAAGCACTGAAGAACTCTTCCGTGTTGCTGAAGATAGAAAAGCACTCTCCACATTGATCGCCAACGTACGGGAGTCTAACAGGCACAAAGAGGAAGAAGAAGTGTTTTAATTTAGCGTTTCTGGATATTGATTTTTTGTTGAACCCGTTCCATGTGATCCCATAAATGCTCTATGTTTGCTTCAGGATTTAATCTGGATGATTGGATGATTTCTCGTAAGTATTTGAAATTATTTACTGTACGTGAGAGATTTTGCCAAACTGAGTTGCCAGAGGTTGTTTGTCTACGTATCAACGAGATCCTTTCATGTATCGGGTTTTGCTCATCTGCGATTTGGAGTACAGTTTTGGATGCAATGGCATGAAGCTTTTCCAGGGACTGAATTGCTTCTTGCTTATTGGTGGATAGAATTACTATACCTTCTACAAATTCTGGACATTTCATGGTAATATCATCATTAACCAGTTTCCCCATATTAATCCCTTTCGTTTCCTTTTCTCAATCTTTGCAATTCAGGTAGCTCAATGACAGCCTGGAAGTTCACTCTTTGTTCTCTAAGACTTCCAGGAGGCAACCTCCGTAAAGAAATCCAGTCACATAGAGAAAAAGAGGCATTATGTACCATTGACACTGAGTGATGCTGTCCTGTAGCTGGCAGCGACATCGTAAATACTATTCAAATAACGTACCTCGCTCCTACTCCTCATCCATGCTGATGAACACTTCACTGACTTCACATCCAGGTTCGATTGACAAGGAACAGCTCTATTTTTCTCATTAATATGCATTACAGACACTGCCTTTCTGTCTGTCAGACACAATCCCCATTCAAAGTTTAGGAATAATTTTGTCAAACATCCCGTTGCTTCAGTTTCTTTTCTTACTTTCTCTTAGTCTTTCCTTTCTTTCACTTTATGACTCTGCATGGATTCCATAGCTGTACGTCATCGACTGATACAGGTGCGCATTGATATTCGAGAGCGAGGCAGGGATGTGCTTCCGCCTTATTGATTAAAAGACTTATGGGAAAGTGTTGAGGCGAATGTAAAGTTACAGTATTGTCATTAGCTTACTTTATTGGCTACTACAGAATTGTTAACCTAATCACAGCAGTATTCCCTCTGATGCATCGTAAAATCTATAGAGGAGAATCGGGTAATATGGAACAGTCGGGCAATATGGAATACCACAATATCTTGCGTGTAAGGTACTCCTCTCAGGTGAAAACTCGTCGAATTACGATGTTCTCATGATGCTTTGTATTCAGTTTCGACATGCTCGTGAGTGAGGTTAGTGCGTGGAGCAAGAATATTTGTTTTTCATACTTGAAAAGTTTTTGCAGGTAATTCTTCTAAAGCTTGTATTAATTACCAACACTGAGTTTATCCTGGGAAATCCAATGTTACATATTGTACACGAGTTGCTTATATTGCTACACCAGTCGAACTTCCTTGTTGTGCAAAGTTTATGGCATGACGAATCCTTTAATTCAAACATGGTGTGTCGGGATATATGGAATACTGTTTTAGTTTCAAAGTAAAATGAGGTTTAAAATTAATTGCATTAATCCTGGTATATTACAACATTTAACTAGTTCTCAGTTTCTGCATCTGTGACTTTTGTCACTGAATGAACAAGTGACTGTAGAAAGAAAACTCTGAATAATTAGTGTATACAGATTATCATTTAAGTTAATTACCAATTTTATTCTTTCGATTTTTAAAATTTCTGTACGTCCACCTGTAAGAACGTTCCTTAAATATATGTATGTTGGGTATTCAGCCCGAAGGCTGGTTTGATCCTCTGCAGCTCTGCCAACAGCTGTCATAAATAGCCCAGGCGTCACTGAAGAGGCATACTAGGGAAATGAGGAGTGAGGTAGTTTCCCATTGCTTTCCTCACCGAGCCAGCCGTTGTTATTACATATCAGTCTGCCAAGCCCACTGAAATGCATGCACCAACCGACCCTATGAGCGATATTTTCACACCATTCATAACAGGGACTGGCTGCATAAGCAATGATATTACTAGCATCACTCATACCTCAGTCACTTTCATATTGTCAAAGCCAAGGAAGAGACTGAGACAGATCAATGAAAGTAACAAAATTGATATAGCCCACACCAGAAGATATAGTGCACTGTAAACACTACATCTCGCCGGCAAAGGCATGATTATCCTTGTAAAAAACAATCTTCACATACTGCTGACTGAATACTTCTGCCTTTTGAAGATCCTCGCATACACACTCCCTTTGTTCATTAATGATTCCTGGAATGTCCTTCTTTGAACCTGTTCCTGCCTTAAAGTACCTATACACACCCTTCCATTTTTCACTAAAATTTGTATGACCACCAATTATGCTTGCCATCATGTTATCCATAGCTGACTTCTTTGCTAGATTCAATTTCCTAGTAAGTTCCTTCAATTTCTCCTAACTTCCATAACCATTTCTATTTCTTTCCAACCTGCACCTCCTTCTTAGTCTTTTTACTTCTCTGTTATAATATAGTGGACCCTTACCATTCCTTACCACCTTTAAAGGTGCAAACCTATTTTCACATTCCTCAATAATTTCTTTAAACTCATCCCGGAGTCTGTTTACATTTTTATTTACCATTTTCCAGTGATCATAGTTACTTTTTAAAAACTCCCTCATGCCTGTTTTATCAGCCATATGGTACTGCCTAATAGTCCTAATTTTAATACCTTCCTTTCTTTCACATTTATTTTTAACTACGACGAAACAGCTTCGTGATCACTAATACCATCTATTACTTCGGTTTCTCTATAGAGCTCATCTGGTTTTATCAGCACCACATCCAAAATATTCTTCCCTCTAGTCGGTTCCATCACTTTCTGAATCAGCTGCCCGTCCCACATTAACTTATTTGCCCTTTTTTTCATGCTTCCTGTCGTTCGCAGAAAGAATTTATTGAAGCTGCATTTTAATTTACATATTATTTACCCTACTATTCCATATTAGCCGACTATTCCGTATTACCAACCAAGTGCAACTTTTTGAAAGAAATAATTTTGACGTGAAGGCATTAGCAATTAACAATTTAAAAATATAGAGATTCTTGGCTAATTATTTGAATTTTCAAACCATATTTATTTATATTTCATAACTGATTTCGGTAAGAAGTTATACTGCCAAAAGTAAATGGTATTCCATATTACCCGATTCTCCTCTACTATCACAACTACCGTAAAAAATAAGGTTACTCCAGAACGCGCTTATAAAATGTAATATTACTTATTATTTTCATATAGAATACATCAAGAGGACTGATAAATTTAAGTATTTCGGCGAATGGATTGAACCCAACTTATCAGAAAGAGCATCATTATCCATAGAGTCAGCAAGTTGGAACTGGTCTATCGGCTGACAAAGAACACTTATAAGAAATAAATGCCTATCACCCAATCAGAATCTGAAGCACTACACGTCATTATACCATGAAGTGTTTTTCGTTGAACCGAAGAGGTTTGATGGAGGAACTGGAATTATCAGGAAGATCTTAGGTCCAGTAAAGGAAGATGAGGAATTCCGTACACGGCTCTATGTAAAGGAGAGTAGCTTTCAATGGGCATACAGTAAGACTCCCTCCCAAAAGGCTGACCTATCGCCTGTTAATCTTCTGGCAGAACAAGAAGATTCGTACCAGTTGGCTGACGGAAACCGAGCAGGACATTGAAGAACTACCAATATCAATCTTCAAGATAGACAGTCTTTACGGCGTACTCTGAAAAAAAGTCCATGGATTTCATAAAGAACCCTGGAAGAAAGGTTCCCCCTGGGCAGAAGAGAGAAAGGAGTTACACCGGTAGAAAATGCGCCTGTACTGATCAAAGAGCAAAGCCCAACAGTTGAACAAGCGAAGCCCACTCGAACCAAGAAGACAAAATGAAATAAATAACTGAATAATTATCTAAAATAAAACAAGATAATAAATTGACTAATCGAAATGTCCGTAATTTGCGCGCCAGAGTTCTCCTAATTAGATCCCTCAAATTTAAATATCGTATGATGCGTACTGCTACATCTGCTTTCTAAGCTTGGTTCATCAATAACTGCACTAATTGTAAAATAACTGACTATATTCCAAATAATATCCGTGCAAGAGCACCTCATCAACACACCAAAATGTGCATATGATACACAGAAAATACTGCTGGAAGATTCCATTATCCAACATTTAAATAAAGCATTGAGACACAAAAGGTAGGAACACTTACAGTCCATCGCCACTCACACACTCGGCTGTAGAGTTCATACGTTAGTCGGTAGCTTTTAACAGGTAATTTCGGCAAGATCTCTTGAATTTAGTGTATAACTATTAGGAAACGAGGGGAGGAAGCGAAATTTAGAGGAAATGTACTGAGGCGAGTTGCTATGTAGTCTTTTGTTTTGTGTAGATTATTTGGTGTTGTTCAGAGATATGTCATGGATAGAGCCCGGATTTTTATGCATTAATAGGTTAGAATGCAATCTTACACAAGCGGTTATGCTGTAATATGATTTTTTCATTCATTTATTCTGACACCAATACGTGTTTATCAAAGGACACAGAATAGCTCACAAGTTATTTGAAAAATGAATTGTTGGTTTCTAAAATAAATATAAATGCACTGATGGATATGAACATTTTATATGATGTCACGAGCAAATTAAATACTACAAATGGTTCCGCATTATTGCCACTGAGAATGTTACAATAATTAAGCCCAGCTGGAACAACTCCTTTATTTAACATCAGCCTAGCTATGTGTGCTAACATATTTGCTGCAGTTGGATGGCGTATTGTTTAAAGTACAACTTTATCCTGCACGGGGTTAGTGTCTATCGATATCTTTCTTACGACCGAAGAGACTACGTCTGCAGAAATATCTGCAACTTTATCGACATCTTCCTTGTTGCTAGTCAGGTCACACGTTTCTCTCAAATGAGAATAAGCGGTCCCAGGTTTAGTTTTAAAGTCTACCTCGATAAGATCATTCCTTATTTTAATATTGCACGTTCTCGTTCCGCGTAAAATTTTCCTAACGGCTTTCCTTAGTTGATAAAAAGTTCTGAAATTGTGTGGGTTCGTAATCTAATATTTCCCTCCGTCTCTGAAGGTCGTTTTTGGAAGCTCTTTGCAAATTGCTGATAGTTTTATATTGGCGATTGTTATTTATTTAAACCCATGCTTTCAAACTTTAATATATTTACTTACTGCATTCTTTGGACCAGGTAAAAGATCTGAAGCTGTAACTAAAAACTCCACATATTTTGAGACATTTTCGCTGAAGTCCTAGTCAGTCAGCTCTTACTCAAATATGTGTAGCCATTTCTCATTCCCCCTCATATGTATTACTTACGTCTCCACGTTCATCGCGTTCTTTTAAATAGGGCCATGATAAGGATGAGTCAACATCTTCCAAGCCTACATTTGGGTCAGGTGTAGGAGTCAAAGAGGTTGTATTCACAAGGGATTCACGATATTCTTCTCGATGAGCTTTGCTAATATGAATTTTACGTCCTTTGTACTGTTTACCACAATACGGACAAGGAATTTTCTGGTATTTATAACTATCACAAGTAATATCAGTCACATTTGCGGTCATATGTGAAGTATAACTCAGGATGAAATTAAGTATCTCTGAACTAATGATGTGTCAAGAAGCGTTTGTGAGTAATGAGATGTTATGTGTTGCTTTGTATTTCCTGCTGAGCTCTTGGGAGTTGATACGAAATGAAAGATTACCTACAAAATGTATATATAAGTTCTGTACTGATCATGTGTTCGCTATTTCTTCCGTTCTAGGTGCTACTGAAGAAAAAGAATATAAAATATATGTATAACTTCCATGCCGGTTAATTATTCGTTATCGATCTATGCCAGCTGTGATTTATCGTTCCATGAAAGAATGGGATATGCAAAAATATATACAGGATAACAAAAACTGTTGAATGAAGAAATCTTCAATACAAAATTATGATTTAAACTTCTGTTTCACAATAAGAAAAATGTGGATAACACTCACAACATTTCTTCAGACGGTTGACACACCATAAGTGGCAAAATGTTAAATAAATTACCAACTTACTCAATATAGTAAGCGTCATCACTTTCCATCTGGTCAATTCCAAAGCGCCTTACTATGTATAAATAAGTAAATAATCATAGGGGTGAGGTATAACAGAACCCCTGCAATTTATGTTATTCTTGCTACGTGATAGTTGAGCGGGCAGGTCGATAGATCCTAATACACAAATTAGTTTGCATTCTGACATATTACTGCCTAAAAAATTATGTTCTGTTCATGAATATTCTAATCGAATGCTGATATGTAAATAGGCTTACTCCTCTTAAACTAATGATCTCTTATTGCTGTTCATTCACACGACAGAGTTTCGCTATCCCGTGTTGCCAATAAGTTTAACAAAGCAAACTAAACAGTGTTTCTGATTCGCGAGAAAGTTCATCCATAAGCCATCAAGATCGAATTCCTACACACGGGATATAATGGTTTCCAACAGCGATACTCGTGCTATCGTTCATGGAATATTATTATTCGTGATGTATTCACGGATTGTGAACCCGAGTTGGCCTTTCGGTTTCCTGTCCACAGGGATGGCTACGAGTTTGTTTTCTGCGGTTTGAAAGCATTCTGTGGTTTGATTCAGCATATGACAGCGTTCCGGGAATTTCAGCCAGTGAACATTTCAACGTTGACATCACAGATACAAATCATTTTGTCCCTTCATTTAATTTATTTGCCTCCGTTTTTCTATGTGTGACTTAATTATGTATTGATTGATCTGTCTTTGCTAGACAGTTGAGTGAGATAGTGATAATTGCCCTTGAATCAAATCCGACAAGGTTAGTCATACACCAATCGCTAGTCGTTCATTGTAGAAATATTCTTGGTCATTCAAAGAGTGCTATGGGTGCCATAAGGGAAGCTATCAGTTTGAATGTACGGGTAGTGCCTAGGTCTCTTCCGAGTCGCGCAACTCATATCTGAACACCGCGATTTCATGCTACTTTACTGTTCGACGGTCGCAATGTCTATGGCCTTCTGCTTTCAGAATTGTCACTCGAAGAAGTGAGTGAGTTGTGTTTTTGATCTGCTCTATCTATCTTCTGGGAGCTCTCCCACGCGACCCGATGCCCTTTACTTTTCCTTGAACAACTAGTTATTCAAGGTTATTTTCTCTCCTTAATACATGTCCAAATAGTCCGACCCATTGGCCGAATGTTCATCCCTGAGGCCTTCGCTTCAGAGGATCCCGGGTTCGATTCCCGTCTGGGACGGGGATTTTAATCGCGTCTGATTAATTCTTCTGACACGGGGACTGGGCATTTGTGTTTGTTCCAGCATTTTCCTCTTCATATTCAGACAGCACACTACACTATCAACCGCCAGAGAAACACGCAACAGCGTTTTCATCCCCTCCACATAGGATTGGCGTCAGGAAGGGCATCCGGCCGTAAAACAGGCCAATCCACATGTGAGGCACGGTTCGCACTCGCGGCCCCACACAAGTGGGAAAAGCGTTAGAATAATAATAATAAGAATACATCTCCAAATAACTGCACGTTTCTAAGAAGAGTGGAAAATGGATTCGGGATACCAAGCTCTTCCATTATGTAGGAGTCCGATCTTTCCTCCGTCCAAGGTATCCATAGCATCCTTCGCCAGTACCATATTTGAACTACACCGATGCGCTTTTTTGTCCTTCGCCTTCACTGTCCATGATTCATAGCCATAGATGAAAACTGAAAACACCCCTATGGGTGGGGGACACATATGAACACACCCACGCTATCACCTGCCTCTCGTAAGCGGTCACTAAAAGGGGAGACCAAGGAACGATGGTTGTTGCGCCATTCTCCTCTCAATCCTGCTGTCCTTTTCACATCCTTATAGTCTTTACATCACATCTAGTTTCTCACATTCTCGAAGTACGTCTTCTTGGTTTTCCTCTTCCTTTCCTTCCTAGTATTTTTCCTTCAAAGTTGTTTACTAGGAAGTCATTATGTCTCAGGATATGATCTACAAGTTTTAACTTTCTTCTTCCCTTATCCGTTATTAGTCTCCGTTGTTCATCTCGATTCATCTTTTTTTGAGTCCAGCATGTCCTGATCATTTTCCTCGAAATCTACTTTTCAGTTGCTTCCAGTGACTCTCTTGCTCTCACAACGGTAAGGAAGTACACTCCACATTTGTTAAAAACTTATTTTAATTTGAAAGGCCTGTTTAGCAAGAGCTATTCGTTTCTTGAATTAGAACCACGAGACTGATTGTAATTAGTAGCATTACGTGAGGAACAATATGGGCAGGCTTTACTTGCGATAAATACCATCATGTGACGAACACCACGGATCTGGGCGTTGCCTGTGATTAGTACCATCGTGTGCACCCCAACGAGGCGGGTGTTCGGATACGCGGACTATCGTCAATTAATGGTTTGGTTCCACTGTGTTCAGAAAGGGGTCTGTTTTAGCTATGAGTGGTACCATGATGTGAGGAACACCATCAGTCTGTGCTTCCTGTGAGTTGTGCCATTTTATGTCACAGAACATAGGTCTTCATTGCCTGTGATTGGTACCACCATGCACCGAGCTTGATAGCTGCAGTCGCTTAAGTGCGGCCAGTATCCAGTAATCGGGAGATAGTGGGTTCGAGTCCCACTGTGGGCAGCCTTGAAGATGGTTTTCCGTGGTTTCCCATTTTCACATCAGGCAAACGCCGGGGCTGTACCATAATTAAGGCCACGGCCGCTTCCTTCCAACTCCTAGGCCTTTCCTATCCCATCGTCGCCATAAGACCTATCTGTGTCAGTGCGACGTAAAGCAAATAGCAAAAAAATAGTACCACCATGCAAGGAACAGTACGAGTCTACGTTACCTGTGATTAGTTCTATTACGAGGGGCTGGTGACCTGGATTTTCGACTCCTTTGGAATACAAGCATCATCCCAGAAAATAAGGCATTGTGAATCGGATCCGCTGATTGTTTTAGATTCATAGTCATTGTTCATCATTATTATTTTTGATTCTAGTCAGTGGATACATTTTTAATTATCGTTATATCGTACCATTGTGGGCCGATGACCTAGCCTTTAATCAACAAACATTATCATCAAGAAGACTGAAAAAACTAAGACATAAACCAGACGTTTCTATGTCTTTTTTACTGTTTGCTCGTTTGGAGTTTATCTTCATCAACTTTTCAAAGAGCAATTCTTCTGGTCTCTTTCTCGCAGCTGCCAGTGTTGTAAGACCATTAACAACATCTAGGTCTACTAGACCTCATATTCTTTCCTCTGTTACCGGGCGAGTTAGCCGTGCGGTTAGGGGCGCGCAGCTGTGAGCTTGCATCCCGTAGATAGTGTGTTCGAACCCCAATGTCGGCAGCCACGAAGATGGTTTTCCGTGGTTTCCCATTTCCACACCAGGTAAATGATGGGGCTGTACCTTAATTAAGGCCACAGCTGCTTCCTTCCTACTCTCAGGCCTTTCTTATCCCATCGTCGCCATCCTATAATGTTTGCAAAGTTTAGAATTAAATATGATAATTCTCATTGTTTATAATGTAAAAAAAAATGGACATATGTTGGTAAGTATCACCCTTATTACATGGCAAGTACCTATTAATCGCTCATAATTAAATACTAATCACTGGCCTCCTTTAGAGCGGGCGTATGAGTTTTTTCTGTTTTATTTGTGGTTGATAGTTGGTTAATGCTTATAATTAGATGAAGTTTTCTAGGCACGAATTGGCTAGAATATAAACGTATTTAAACAGGGTGCAAGTCGGATGCATCCGAGTGGGAATAATTTTAAAAGCCGCCCCTACATCAACAACAGCGTATAAATATGTACTATTTTGAAGCTGTAAGGAACTTGGACGTCAAAATATTAAATCTAATTTCGTACAGCTGGCCAGTTGCATCTCTGAACAGGGAAAGGAATTTTGACCCTAATAGGTTGGAATGCAAACGTATTTCACCAAGGCGGCAGCGTCTTTTACACGCAGAACGGTTTTGTAGTGTGATTTGTATAAATATTAGCGGTCTGAACTATGATAACCCCTAAAGTGTCTTCTACCCGCAAAACGGTTCTGTAGTGTGATTTGTATAAATATTAGCGGTCTGAACTATGATAACCCCTAAAGCGTCTTCTACCCGCAAAACGGTTCTGTAGTGTGATTTGTATAAATATTAGCGGTCTGAACTATGATAACCCCTAAAGTGTCTTCTACCCGCAAAACGGTTCTGTAGTGTGATTTGTATAAATATTAGCGGTCTGAACTACAGTACCGGTCAAAAGTATAGGACCACATTAAAAAATCATGAAGTTCCATCTAGAACCTACAATTTTGCTACTAGACCTCTGTATTCTTTTCCTGAGCTCTTGCATCTAATATGATATACATCGCCTGATTTCAATAATTTACGCCAGGTTTTGTATAAGTTATACAATTTTAACTGTTGGAAGATCACATCAGAAAGTCGACATTTTTGGAAAAATTATGTACTGTATCCTCTAATTGGTTTCAAGTATCACCACCAAGATTCTTGTAAAGACTTAGCAATAGTTAGGGGTCATTTTAGTATAAATATAATAATTCCGAAAAAAATCGGCACCCATTTTTGTGCGTTAGCTTTTTTTTCAATCCAGCGCTAAAATAGTAAATTTTCCTTGTTGTTGTCATAGGTTTCAGTGTGAACTATCGGCATCAGAAATATGTTCTTGGATGCCATCCTCAGAATGCAAATGAAACTATCAGGGCAGATTAGTTTGACGCTGATAGCTCGCCCTGAGACCTTGGGCCATACATGACAAAGGCAAAGCGGTCTGAACTATCAGAACTCCTCAAATTTATGCCACCTAACTAACTATAGCGCACCTAGATGATAGAGAGGGAACCAAAAGTACGTTAACATTTGTCGAGGCAATACTTCATGAAGTACTAGAGGGAGAGAAGTAATAATTGACACACATGATTGAAATGACATGGGATTTTGTTAAAACCGACATAAAGTACACAAAATGACCCACAGATGGTGCTGAACAGCAACGAATCAGGTACAAATGGCCACAGATGCTTCCCATGACATAGGCTTTTATTGACACCAACAACGAGTGTACAAAGAGGCCAACAGATGGCGCTGGACAGAAACATGTCAGTGCTACCGCATGAGATCCCTGTACGGTTTAAAAGGAATTGTCGTGAGAGAGGGCGTCAGTTTTGCCTGCAATCGTGGCATGTTGACGTTATCAGAGAATGCTATGTTAGTGAATCTCTATTTACTTTATTTTTGTGACAATAAAACCCCATGTCATGCCAATTACGTGTGACAGTTATTACATCTCTCCCTGCAATATTGCCTCGTCAAATGTTATTGAACTTTTGGGTCACCCTGTACTTGCACCTTGTTCAAATACAGAAAAAGAGAAAACACATGACGTATAGAGTGGCTAGAGGCTATTTAACATCTGAATCTTATCGAAGAACTCATACGTGTTGGAGGGGTAAAAATAGTATTTTTCATATGCCAGGAAGCGCCACTTTAAGTCTAAATTAAATTGCATGCACAATGTTAAATGCTAATCGAAAATCTTGCCGACTGTAAGTTTACCTCGGGGGGGGGGGGGGGTACGAAAAGTGCTATATTCCGAGCTGTCATTGGAGATATGGCGTGTAATGACATTAGTCGACGAGTAATTCTGAGTAGTGTTTTTAAAAGTAGGAAAGATCACTATATGAAGATCAAGTTGGAGGTAAAGAGGAAGAATTGAGCCAAATATTCGTTTATGGGAAGATGAGTTAGAGACTGGAATAATTTACCAAGGGATCTGTTCAATAAATTTCCAAATTATTTTCAATAATTTTAGAAATAATCTAGGTAAGCTACAGATGGGGAATCTGCCACTTTGCCCTAAATGCAGGTCAGTTGGGACTGACAGCAGATATTTACATTGAAGGTATATTTGTACAGAAGTGGTCACAGGCTAATTAAAAATTTTGAATGCATTGATATGGAAATGCACGATCAAAAGTGCATGATGAACTGATTGGAGAAATTACAGAGTTATTTCAATGTCTTATTTTATATCATTGTCTCAGGGAACGAAACTACCAAAACATTTAAGATGGTCAATAAAATTCTTCGTTTCGAACTATCAAGTGAACAGTTTCAGAAACACACCTAATTATCTTTGTCCTGTTGTTGATTTTGTCAAATTATTCTTGTCAGTGACAAATGTGAGCTGGTGTTCAAGAAGGAAACTATCATTAGTGTAATTGTGAATATAAAGATATTTCAACTGTATGAAAACACTATCGTGTATAAGAGTCTTGTTTGCATTTCTTCCCAGTAGGGCACAATTTAAGAACCACGCTCCAAGGCACGCATTCCTGTGGACCTGGCGGGGAGCAGGGCGCCCATGACCCTTGTGGTAATATTTACCTGTGGAAGTTAATACCGGTCATAGGTTAAATCAATCAACCTGCGTACGACAGCACAGCAGGTAGCCGGACAGGGGAAAAGGGAACAGCTGACAGAGGTCAAGAGTTAATTCTTGTTCCGAGACGTCAACTTGTATTATAAGAAAACGTAAAGAAAAATGCAGTATAGTAAATGCTGTTCGATGTTAATGTAATGTGTGTCATGGAAAAGAAAACCTTGCCACATGTCTCTAGAATCACTTTTGTGTTTTTGTTCTTTTCTGAATATTGTTTGGGCCGCTTACTAAACACCTCTGTTCCAAAGAAAATAAATCTCCTTTAATGATTTCAAAAACCATAATAGGTAGTAAAACATAATGACTGAGGTGAAGAGTCTATCCAAATAGTTTTACGATAGATGGCACAACAGTGATGGACACGCGCTTTTGCCATTTACTGGTGAAATCGGAGCTCAGATCTGGGTCGAGGATCATCACGTAATAACACTCCCAGTGAAGTAACGTTCGTTTTGTCTACGCAAGATCTAGAGAGATATCTAATAATACGTGCGGGAAATATTGTCTAGGTGTGTGAACAATTCTGGAAAATTTGTTTATTTTGTATTTCTTCACAAAGCAAAGCATATCATACAATAAATTATTTTTTTAAAGAAACCACTTTTCCCTGTGCGGAAATCAAATTATCATAAATACGTCTCCTAGTCATGGCCATCCATCAATGACTGCTAATATCCGATGGCGACCAGCCATAAGACATAGCCAGCCCGGTTGCTAGGTAACATTACCTCACAACACTGCCAGCACGGTTGCTAGGTAACACCACCTCACAACATTGCCAGCACGGTTACTATGTAACAGTACCTTACATCACTACCTGCACGGTTGCTAGGTAACATTGCCACACAACACTACCTGCACGGTTGCTAGGTAACATTGCCTCAGAACACTGCCTGTACGCTTGCTATGTAACAATACCTTACATCACAGCCTGCACGGTTGCTAGGTATCATTGCCTCACATCACAGCCTGCACGGTTGCTAGGTAACATTGCTTCACAACACTACCTTCACGGTTGCTAGGTAACATTACCTCACAACATTTTGTCGTGTTACGTTAGACAAATTTTCGGATGACCCGCAGCCATAAGACATATTTATGTTAACACCAATCACATTTCTTTGTTTGAACCATTTTTCGCGATTTAAACATCATCACAGCTAACAAATTACTTTTTTAAATTGAGTAACAACTTACCTGAAAACAGTGGCAGTTGTTGGACACGCGATATATCATTGTTTCTCTTTAGAAGCAGCTGACTCACAATAACTCACTCAGATTCTTGGCAGTGCTGTAATAGGAGGACCTGGATAATTTTGTTGAGCTTGTATCTCCCTAACTAATTTTGTGATTTCCGAAGACACCGAGGTGCCAGAACATTATACCACCGGGGTTCTTTTACGTATGGGTAACTCTACAGACTTGAGGCCGACGTATTTAGGCACCTTCAAATACCACCATACTGAGATAGGCTCGAACCCGCACACTTGGGCTGAGGAAACCCTCGATATACTGCCTGAATTACTCAGTCCAACAGGGCCTTACGTAAGGTACTGTACCCCACAGCATTTCATTGTGTGAAAATTGGGAAAACATGGAAAAGTAAATTCAGTGCTGCAGATAGTAGGTCCGAATACTCGTAAAAACATCCACCCTCTTGAGCCGTACCATGCAGTCAACTTGCCTAGTTTCATTTTATTCCACTTGACTTGTTATATATAGAATAATATACACAGAGTAAAATGTTAGACTACAGCGATGGAACTTGATATAAGATATCTTAACACGGAGAAGAATGATCTAAAAAGAATAGAGATTTCTTTATCAGTCTTCACTGAAGTACAGTAAGAGCAAGAGCCATTTTCCGAAACTAATCTACTTGCTGCTATAAATGTAACCTTTCAATTGGAACTGATTGGGATCGGTGTCTGTCAAATTTACGGTTTATCAGACTTTTGTCCGGAAATCCGGCGGGTATGAGGAATGGCGTGTAATAACCAAACGGGAACAGCTGTGACGAGAAATAACTAGCTGTGGAGGGTTCTATTTTATTCATTAGTGTGTAAAGAAACATTAGGAAACCCGATACCATTGCTACCTTATTTAACTTCCATTTTTGTCTCAATATATTATAACTAGACCCCGAATGTTTTGGCAGCAATAGGTTCGTTTGCAAACTACATATTTTGCTAGGGAGTGTCCTTGAAAGAGCAACAGATTATCCTTTAGACAGTGCCCCTATTATTCATGCAAATCGCATAGCAGAACTGTTGCCCGGGCTTGTATATACATGTTACCAGCCTCATTCTATGACATGCCTTAACATCCACGCTCTATCACATTACAGAGTTCAATATTAATTTAAAAATAAAACAATTAAAATGTTAGTTATTTTCGTGCAGGAATGTAATTCTTATTTCATCAAACCTGTGGTAAACCTTTTTTGAACGGAACATGTTTCTGGATTATCGGGATTCGGATTAACAGAACTGTCTCTTGTATTGTTTATGGAAAACACTTTAATAAAAAATCGTTGTTTTTATTATTATCCTGCAAAAAGCAATAAAATATATAATATAGAGAATACCACAAAATATTCAAAGGAACTGTAAAATGATTAATACGCATTCGAACACTGAAAAGGACATAACTATACAATTGCACTGGTGAGGCGACTGTCTAATAAGAGATATGGGTGTTTGAATGTCATAATTGAGCTTCTTAGATCAAGTCCGACCGGTCAAATATAAATAATTATCTGATATATGTATTATAACACAGTACTTGATTTATCTAATCTTTAATAAAAATATTGATTTGATGTCCAGCTAAATATGCTAACGCGAGGCTAGAATATTTGAGGACATTCAAATACAAATGCAATGAGGAAACATCGAACCCGACAACTTGGTCTCAGAAAGCAAATGCTTTCCTCTCTGATGAGGATAGCTATCCTGTTTAAGGACCTGAACATTCTACTTATGTTTAAAAACATGATAAAGGACATCACATCAGTGACTGAAGATTGGTGATATTAATATTACAGAGCTTCAAAATCCAGTAAAAGTTCCATAATATACGAGAAGCTAGAGCTGCCAACAATATTGTCACATTTGACGATAAATATATCGATTACTGAGTGACCTACTCGATATTCAACCCACCGCCCCAACTCTCGCCTGATATGAATATTGGTAAACTGTTTGGTGAAGCTATTGGCAGTTGATGACATAAGCTCATGAATATCCAACATAACATGACGAAGGAGCTATTAGTGATCTCAATGCTTGCATGGGACACGAACTGCATATTCAGCTCCGACAGGTCTAATCTAGGTTTAAATCTCACTTCTTAGAAATAAAGAAATTTAAATACGATTTAAAAGCAATTTAATACAACACTTTAAATCATGATCATAATAAATTCACATTTTTTATGAAGTAAGCTGTTTTATTCTCATGAATTCATTAAATAACAAGGTGTAGCAATTTGAGGCAATCAACTAACCAACAAGAAGATAATTTTCAAGAAAAAGAACAAGGAAAGGAAAGAATAGAATAATTTTGTTGTTAACGTTTGCAGATGAAGAATGATTATGGTGGAAAGAGGAAGTATACAGAACGAGTGTACAGTGATGTAAAGAAAATATGCCGAGCATGCTGGCCGCGTGGGTTAGGTAGCATAGCCGCGAGTTTACATTCGGGCGACGGTGAGTTCAAATCCTGTTGTATCATAATTCCAGTCCTGTACACGAAACATTAGTACTATGGATTACCACTTGCATCGCAAACACCTACGCACGGCATGACTGTCCTATGTTTATTTCTCGCAGACGACTCGCCGACGATATGATCTGGCGCTGCGTAAGGCTGCTAACCTCTCTATTTAGGAACTAGACCATCGGTCTGGATTCGATAAGGTAGGGCTTGGTCAAGACTATTGGTCTGGATTTGTTAGGGTAGGGCCTGGACAAGGCAATTGGTCTGGATATGTTAGGGTAGGGCCTGGACAAGGCAACTGGTCTGGATGTGTTAGGGTAGGGACTGGACAAGACCACTGGTCTGGACAGGTTAGGGTAGGGTCTGGACAAGGCAATTGGTCTGGATATGTTAGGGTAGGGCCTGGACAAGGCAATTGGTCTGGATATGTTAGGGTAGGGCCTGGACAAGGCAACTGGTCTGGATGTGTTAGGGTAGGGACTGGACAAGACCACTGGTCTGGACAGGTTAGGGTAGGGTCTGGACAAGACCACTGGTCTGGACAGGTTAGGGTAGGGTCTGGACAAGGCAATTGGTCTGGATATGTTAGGGTAGGGGCTGGACAAGTCAATCGATCTGGAAAGGTTAGGGTAGGGCCTGGGCAAGGCAACTGGTCTGGATTTGTTAGGGTAGGGCCTGGACAAGGCAACTGGTCTGGATGTGTTAGGGTAGGGACTGGACAAGACCACTGGTCTGGACAGGTTAGGGTAGGGACTGGACAAGACCACTGGTCTGGACAGGTTAGGGTAGGGTCTGGACAAGGCAATTGGTCTGGATATGTTAGGGTAGGGCCTGGACAAGGCTATTGGTCTGGATAGGTTAGGATAGGGTCTGGACAAGTCTATCGATCTGGAAAGGTTAGGGTAGGGCCTGGGCAAGGCAATTGGTCTGGATTTGTTAGGGTAGGGCCTGGACAAGGCAGTTAGTCTGGATTGGTTAGGGTAGGGCCTGGACAAGGCAATTGGTCTGGATTTGTTAGGGTAGGGCCTGGACAAGGCAATTGGTCTGGATGTGTTAGGGTAGGGCCTGGACAAGACCACTGGTCTGGACAGGTTAGGGTAGGATCTGGACAAGGCAATTGGTCTGGATAGGTTAGGGTAGGGCCTGGACAAGGCCATTGGTTGGATAAGGTCTGGACAAGGTCACTGGTCTGGATTGGTTAGGGTAGAGCCTAGAAAAGGCCATTAGTCTGGATAGCTTATGGTAGGGTTTGGACAAGGTCATTGATCTGGATTGGTTAGGATAGGGCCTAGAAAAGGCAAGGTGTCTTGGGACGTCAACCCCCCAGGTTAGAGCCACGAAGTGGCCTTAGACCTCTTGTTTCCTGTGCAAACACCATTGGGCTGGACCCTAGGCCCTGTACCAAAATGACCTTTTTTTCTTGCCGTACTGCAGCTGCGCATTGCACGTGGTTTAGTGGTGAGAAGATGAAATACCGTTTGCTTGGTAGTTGCGAAAAGCTTAAATAATTAAAAACGCCGGAAAGTAGGAATGCTTACTGAATTGTTCTCAGTAGATGGCGCCTCGAGATCGAGACAACAGTGTATTTCTCCATTGTTGACTGTATTATGCATTGCTTTACTCACAGGTTATATTTACCAGTGCTTTTTTACTCCGCGGTTTGGCAACGCTATGTGCCTCTGATTATTTATAAGGACGTCATAACGAATTTTACGACAGCCAATAGCAGTCCAGCAATGGAAAATGGCTTGCGCGCTACTCTTCGTTAGGTTCAATGAACACATCTCATCTCTAAGGGAAATTCCACGTAAGTTTTGGATTATTTTCTACTCCTTCACCTCCTTATAAAACTTGCGTGAATTGTTTACCTCGCCACTTATAAAGACGATTTTTCAAGGCTTTCCTTTCTCACACCATTTAAGTGCAGTGGCTGGAACTTCTATACGGCTAAGGCCACTACATTCCGGAAATTGGCACTTTCCCAAACACCTCTTTCTTCCTACCCCCACCCCCTCAGTTCTTTTTTCCTCGACAGGGAATCTCGGCGTTCATGTATTTGGTGTCCTTATATGATTCCTCTAAGTCTTATGGACGGTTGATATCAGGAAAAATTCCTGGAAAGATTTTCCCACAAGGGCTGCAGCTGGGTCCACCCATCTGACTGGTTGTCTTCCTCCAGGTTACTTGCCATTAACCTTTTCCTCCAACACAAACTTCTCCAGGATGCCTGCTGGCAGAGGTGAGCCTAGTTCATCTGCTCAAGGAGTCTTGTCTGCATGCTCAGTTCGTGCGGCACAGACGTTTTGGTACGGTGTTGTGACCAATAAATGCGGAGAATGCGTCGGTAAATCCACATCTCAAAGATCTCTATTTTGCTCTTATCTACCCATCCTACCGTCACCGAAAGCCTCCGATGCGTTAGTATAACGTTTCACAACCAGCAATTAAACATATTAATAAAAGCAATTTTAAGTACCTTGGTGATATTCTGACCTGAACATCAGTACAAAGGCAGTCGCTGAAGAACGGGCGTTCAAAGTGCGCTTGGAGACTTACGATTGAAAATCCTTACCTTGTTGTTGTTTGTGCTAATATATGCATTTCTACTTAACTGCTGCCTACATCTGCTCTAATCTGCTTGTCATATTCATACCTTGGTCTACCCCTACCGTTCTCACAGCCTACAATTCCCTCAAAAACCAACTGTACAAGTCATAGGTGACTTACGATGTGTCCTATCTTTCTATCTCTTCTTCTCCTCAAATTTAGGCAAATCGATCTCCACTCACCAATTCAATTTAGTATCCCTTCACTCGCGATTCGATCTACTCATCTTCTTCTTCATTCTTCTGTAACACCACATTTCAAAACCTTCTATTCTCTTTTTTTCTGAGCTAGCTGTCGTCCATGTTTCACTTATATACAACGCCACGCACCAGACGAAAGTCTTCAAAAACATCCTTTTAATTCCTATATCAATGTTCGAAGTGAATAAATTTCTTTTCTTAAGAAAGGCCTTCTTTTCATGTGCTAGTCTGAATTTTATTTCCTCCTTACTTCTCCCATCGTTAGTTACTTTACTACGCAAATAACAATATTCATCTACTTCATTTCCTAATCTAATATTTCCTGCATCACCTGATTTCGTTCAACTGCACTCCATTATATTTCTTTTGGACTTAATTATTTTCATCTTGTACTCCTTACCAAAGACTTTGTCCATACCATTCAGCAATTTCTCTCAATCTTCTGCAGTTTCAGATAAAATAACAATATCGTCAGCAAATCTCAGTGTTTTGGTATCCTCTCCTTGGATTGTGATCCTCTTCCCGAATTCCCCGTCGATTTCCATTACTGCCTGTTCTATATACAAATTATTGCGATCGAGTGATGAAAATCTGGGGCAAAAATGATCGATGCCACAGTCCGATTATCACATGCACAACTAGCTGACATCGATTAGGAGAAGAGACCATGCTTTGCACGAAGTACAATCCCAAAATTGCCCGTGTTCTGAGGAGGATGGTAAAAATTACAGAACGATGTCGTCGTCAGTTTTATAAAACATTCTATAGTAATACCACACAGTCATTTATATGGTGTTCACGATACTTGGATCAGGAAAAAGAACATCCCTTTATTTTGGAATATGCGATATTACATGTCATTATGACAAGCCTGGTTAGTGCCAGATTATACAAGTCAGAAATAGATACGAAGGAGAGGAATAGGAATTTTTAAAGAAGATGCTGGAACAAAAATATGAGTTCATATTCCGTCTGAGAACAAAGAGCTGTATGAGAAGATGTCAACTACAATAACGAATGGAAACTAACCTTTTAGTGGACACATTGGAAGAATGAACGCGAAATGAATATCAAAGAAAGTGCTAAGATTGTATGAGAAAAGGATGGAATTTTAGCGAGTGAAGAGGATGCCAGAGAAATGACAATTTTCAGTTTTTTACTATTCCGTAAGTTGACACTAATCCACAATTTTACATACACCGAGCTCGATAGCTGCAGTCGCTTAAGTGCGGCCGGTATCCAGTATTCGGGAGATAGTAGGTTCGAACCCCACTGTCGGCAGCCCTGAAAATGGTTTTCCGTGGTTTCCCATTTTCACACCAGGCAAATGCTGGGGTTGTACCTTAATTAAGGCCACGGCCGCTTCCTTCCAACTCCTAGCCCTTTTCCGTCCCATCGTCGCCATAAGACCTATCTGTGTCGGTGTGACTTAAAGCAACTTGCAAAAAAAAAATTACATACATTTGTATTTTCTCCAGGTTATAACACGATATGTCTGAAAAACTGAATACCTAATAAGCCCACCGGACAAAAAGTAAGTCACCACTGGAGAAATCATTACAAGCCTCATTTAATATCGTGTAACTCTGGACTTGGTAATCGCCTGGATTCGGTTAGGAAGTGAGTCCACAAGGTTGTGCATCCAGGTTAAGCCACTCGCTGAGGATTACATCGCCAGGCAGATCCACCAAAGTGTGGGGAGGCTAATGTCGGCGTTTTACGCGCTGTTCCAAGATTTCCCGCAGATTTTCAATGAGGTTCAAGTCAGGTGATTTTGCAGGTCAGTCGAGATGTAGTAGGGTCGTCACCTTGAAAAATCATGCTATCAATAGAATATTCATCATCCAGAATGTTTAAATAAACATGCTTGTTCATGTTAGTGGTCCCCTCAGTGAGTGGGTCAAATCCATGATACGAAAAACACCCCCAAAATATCACAGACCTACCTGCGGCTTGCCACGATGAAAAGCTTCATTTGATCTTGAGTGCACTCGACGGCGTGCGTCATTGGAATACAGGCAAAACAAACAGTGATTCTTCAGTCAAGATTACGTTCCGCCAGTCAGCTACTGTCCACGTTCAATGATTTCTAGCCTATTGAAGACGACACTGCATGCAGTGTTCTCTCGCTGACAGGTTGAGATGGACATTCATTCACTGATTCCATGAAGCGAGTTTGATTCACAAGGTTAGAAACACGTCTCCGGTCTCTCTCATTCAGGATCTTTTCCCGACCACAATTCTGTCTTCGTGTTTCGTAGCCACGAGTAATACACCACTGCTCGGAGACACGTTGAACCGACCGCTGCGAACACGCAACTTCACGCATCGTATGGCCATGGGCACGGCCAAACACGATTGCCCCGTTTTGTCACATCCTTACATTTTCCTATGTTGACGTTCACTGTCCACTTGAAACATCCATGTCTCACTAATCGCTAACGTAGGGGCAGTGCTCGTGCGATCGAGCACGGGACTTGTTCGATGCTCTACTGTACAGGCATAACGATCCACCTGTGCGTGCGCACTAGGGTCACTCATTTTTTGTCCGGTGATTTTCACTGAAACAGTCATTCTTTCAAAGTCAAAAAATAATGTATTCCAGTAAGTGAAGGTCTCTGGTCATAAGGTAAATCCGGGACAGATGCCGCCCCGGTAGAGATGCCGCATACACTGTAGCTAAAGGTTCCCATCGTTACAGCTAGATGGCAATATGTGTGGTTTTGCAGTTTCTAAGGAAGAACTACTGTCTGCGAGTGTGACGAAATTTGCTCGTATATTACGCCAATTATAGCCGATATCATGAGGCGAGTACATGTTTCCTCCTGACAAAGTTTTGCGTGTGTTAATTTATTGTATATTAAGTTGGCTTCAAATGCTTAAATCAGACGTTTTTAGTACAGTAGACGTCAGAAACATAACTGTAGTTGAGAGTAAGCTAATTTTGGGCCATGATAGCCTTGAGGTATGAAAACAGGAGGGTGCGGCGTCTCTCCCTGATAGTTGGCCTTCGGGCTGAGCAGCGGTCGCTGTGCAGGCCAGAGCCATTTCAAGGGTGTTAAGTGCCGTGGGGTTTTATACAACACAGTGAAGAATCCATTGCACATGCACATTTATAGTAAATCGAAATTAAAATATGATTTAAATGTTGTAAATTATCAGATAGATTTTTTTCTTTGAATGATTATATTATGTGGATAAAATTGTCTTGTAGTACGTTCTAGTGTTCGGTTATATTAAAGTTGAAGAAATTGGCTTAAATTTGATTTTGTTATTAATTATTTTACTCGCGGCATCTCTCCCGAGCAAAGTCGGCATCTATACCGGGATCCAGGGAGAGACGCCGCAGATGCAACAATTCCTTTGTTCACTCCTTTCTCCCATTTACTTTCAATTGCCAATATTTTGTTCATCCCTGATCAAATGTACATGTTTTCAAATTATGCTCGATGAATTTGCAACAATTTTTAAAGTAAATGTACCGAGATATAACAAAAGACATAAAAAGTGCGGCAACTCTCCCGGAATTACCCTATACTAAGTGGACTCACATGTCTGTCTGTCTGTTACGTCATCAGCCCAGAGGCTGGTTGGATCCGCAAATAGCACCACCAAAGGTTATGCGGTTATAAGGAAACCGCAAAAACCAATGGCAGCACGAAAATGAGGCGTACTAGGCAAGACGAGGAGTGAGGTAGTTTGCCATTGCTTTCCTCACTGGGTCAGAAAGTGCTATTGTAGCACGACTGACCCTGTGAGCAGCACCTTTCATAACACTCACATACATTAGTCGTGCTTTGAATGTCATTACTCAGCACCACCCATACCCCAGTAGCTTCCATATTGTCACAGCCATGGATGAGACTGGGACTTCGGTGAAACCTACACTTTACTCCGGCCTGTGCCAAGAGATGGATACAAAAGTACTGTATCCATCAAGAAATGGCAGTAGGCAAACTCACATGTTTATGGCCATAATAACTACTGTACAATCTGAAAATGTGGACTTTGAAGTCTTGATCCTCACAAAACGTAAGAAAGCAGCATATTCTGGTCACAGTTTCCAGAATTACAACTGATCATAAAATATCAAGAAAACGTCGATGTTGGTGGAGAATCAGAGCAACCCTGAGTTGGGAAACACAAGATAGGGGGGATTCTCCATAATAACCTGTAGGAATAATAATATTTATTTGTAGATGTTACGATGATAAAAGTTGGGAAGAGTTTGATATTCCTGTAATGGAGTTAATGACACTGTGAGAACATCCATGAGTCACTGTGCAGATAAGTATCATAAAGAGATTCGCAGAGATATTATTTCTATATTCATTCTGGGAGTATAATGTAAAGACCTGCAAATTCTTTGAAAATGTTGTAGAGAGTTGTTCTAACTTCCAGTTATTTTAACTTGGAAATTATTACGTTATCTTCAATATTGCAGGGAGCATCAGCATTCGTAGGATTGCTATTGGCTGGACTGTCAGAAGCGTACAAGGGTGTATAAAATGATTTCATGGCGACTCTAAAGTAAACGCATCTCCTCGAACATCTCAAGCGGGTGTACCACTTTACGGAGGCTACCCAGGGACATGAGCTGTATGCACTCCTGTCAATCTTAGATGTCTGGTAGCAACCGGGATTAGAACCCGGGTCTCTGGGGATCACAGCTGAAGTGCTAACTATTGCACTATGGAGGTAGCGAGCGAGTTGTCCGTGCGGAGAGAGCCCCGCAGCTGTGATATTGCATTCGGGAGATAGTAGGTTCAAGCTCCACTGTCGGGCAGCCCTGAGGGTGGCTTTACGTGGTTCACCAGGAAAGTTCTGGGGGTGTATCTTAATTAAGGCCACGGGCACTTCCTTCCCAATCATAGGCCTTTCCTATCCCATCGTCGCCATAAGACCTATCGTGTCGGTGCGACGTAAAGCAAATTGCACGTATCGAATGTCCGACTCGCTGGCTGAATGGTCAGCGTACTGGTCTTCGGTTCATAGGGTCCCGGGTTCGATTCCCGGCCGGGTCGGGGATTTCAATCTTCATTGGTTAATTCCAATGGCCCGGGGGCTGGGTGTTTGTGCTGTCCCCAACATCCCTGCAACTCACACACCACACACAACATTATCCTCCACCACAATAACACGCAGCTACCTACACATCGCAGATGCCGCCCACCCTCGTCGGAGGGTCTGTGCTTACAAGGGCTGCACTCGGTTAGAAATAGCCACGCGAAATTTATTTATTTAGAATCTAATTCACGGCCAGAAGACAGTATAAAGTCACCGGTAACATAAATTATACAGCATAAAAATTATTGAATGTAAAGCATTTTATAAAATGTACCCTGACAGATAAAATTAGCATACGACAGCTCGCTTCAGTATTACCATTTATGAAGCACTTCTACTGCTGTATTAAAATCCACTTTTATATTGAAAGCTTAAGTTACTTCGATAAATACAATCATTAGTTAAATAACGTCCACAACACTTTAATATTTTAATTTACCATTCAAGGAGTACAATATAACCGTTATGCGATTATGGAGAAGTAGGATTCTGAGGAGAAAGGAAACAACTCTAACTTAGAATTCTAGGATATCATTACCACGAAATGATAGTCTCCTGTATATTCACTGTGATGGGTATCATTATAAAATATCTTCAGTTTTTGTAGAGTTTACCGTAACAGACACATCATCATCATCATCATCATCATCTGTTTACCCTCCAGGTTCGGTTTTTTCCCTCGGACTCAGCGAGGGATACCACCTCTACCGCCTCAAGGGCAGTGCCCTCGAGCTTCAGACAGTTGGTTGGGATACAACTGGGGAGAATGACCAGTACCTCGCCCAGGCGGCCTCACCTGCTATGCTGAACAGGGGCCTTGCGGCGGATGGGGAAGACTGGAAGGGATAGACAAGGAAGAGGGAAGGAAGCGGCCGTGGCCTTAAGTTAGGTACCATCCCGGCATTTGCCTGGAGGAGAAGTGGGAAACCACGGAAAACCACTTCCAGGATGGCTGAGGTGGGAATCGAACCCACCTCTACTCAATTGACCTCCAGAGGCTGAGTGGACCCCGTTCCAGCCCTCGTACCACTTTTCAAATTTCGTGGCAGAGCCGGGAATCGAACCCGGACCTCCGGGGGTGGCAGCTAATCACGCTAACCACTACACCACAGAGGCGGACAATAGACACATTCTGGCATAAATATGTCTTAGAGCCTGGGGTTATCCCAGAATTTACGTAACGAAATAGTGTCATGTAAGAAAATATGTCAGGTGACGTTACCTAGCAACAGTACCTTCCGAGCTGCTTAGGCCATGGATCTGTGTGTCATGGCCATCCATTAATACTTCACATTACAGCCTGCACGGTTGCTAGGTAACGTCGCGTCACACATTTTAGAGAGAGAGACATATTTACGATCATTTGGTTTTTTCCAACTGGAAAGTTAATAAGCTCTTCTTAATAAATATTTTTCCAAACGTTTTTCATATTTATTGCGTATATTTTACATCTATTAAACCGGAAGTTATGCAGAATTATAATCATCAAGATAATCCACGAAAATGTAAATTAGATTGTTTTATAATAACATGTATTAATAGATCGAATATGATTTTGTGTTTGAAAATAAAGGTAAATACTGTGAAGTGCATTCAGCAGTGAACATTTTGTAAACCTTTGCCATTAAAAGATCTCAGTGAGTGTGTTCAAAATTTACAATAAAATGTACTTTACATCGCAAATATAACACAGTATGCAGAAAATGCAGGCAAATTACAACGGATACTTATCTCGTGGCTCGAATGGCCAATTTCGTACAATAATATTAGGAAATTCAACCAATCAACTCACGTCTATTGCCGCAGAATTATCATTTTCGTATTATTGTACCTAAGTGTTCTTTTTTAAAAAATATAAATTCTTCATAATAGCGCACTCAAACTCTTTTATAGCTTCTTTTCTGTGATATTATTAGAACCTGGATGTTTGGGCATTTATTGGCTAGAATGCAAACTACCGGGCGAGTTGGCCGTGCGCATAGAGGCGCGCGGCTGTGAGCTTACATCCGGGAGATAGTCGGTTCGAATCCCACTATCGGCAGCCCTGAAAATGGTTTTCCGTGGTTTCCCATTTTCACACCAGGCAAATGCTGGGGCTGTACCTTAATTAAGGCCACGGCCGCTTCCTTCCAACTCCTAGGCCTTTCCTGTCCCATCGTCGCCATAAGACCTATCTGTGTCGGTGCGACGTAAAGCCCCTAGCAAAAAAAAAAAAAAGAATGCAAACTTCTTGAAGCGAGTAACAAGTATAATCTAGCCCGGAAAACAGCTTCACATATTAGAGCCCCTGGATGTTATGCTTCTCTCGCTACACTAAGGAAGAGCGGGCTAGTTTACTAACCAAATTAGTTTGCAATCTAAACTATTATTCCTAAACACCCAGGCTCTGGATGGTTGTCTTCAATAATACAGTTTACGTATCTGTGTTGTTCTAATGAAACACAGTCGAACTTTTTGTAGACTGCGGCCCAAGAGATGAAATGCAAGAATAACACACTATATTTCCATACTGTGAATGCCATTCATTCATTCATTCATTCATTCATTCATTCATTCATTCATTCTGTATGGGATAGTCTCTCCGTAGCTGCTGGTGGTTCGTAGCTATAGTCCGAGTGCATGTAATTTATTCATCAATGCATTCATTCATAAATCCATCCATGCATTCATCCATCGACTCATTCAATTAGGAATGCTCTCTCCTCAGTTGGTTTTTATCAGTGACTGGGAGAGGAGTGTTTATTCATTCATGAATACAATTCAGTCACGCAATAATCCATTCATTCATTCATGTAACAATTCATTTATTCAATTCATCCAAAGTGTCTGTTGAATCCGGAGGAGAACTCTGTGCAGACTTATGACCAATAAAAAAAAATACTTCCATGCTAAAAATTGTGTTCTTTGTGAATATTTATATACTTGTATTTTGCTTTCTATTTAGTCACTTTCATTATCATGAGTTATTTAATTTTGTTCTTATTTGCTAAATAGTCAAAATGAATAGAACTGTAGCTCCAGATTATCTATACATGAATTCCAGAGTTCCAGATATATTACTTCACTCTATGGCTGTACCTTAATTAAGGTTAGGGGTGCTTCCTTCCATCGTTGACATAAGACCCTTCTGTGTCGGTGCGGCGTACTTTAAAGCAAATTATTAAAAAAGTTATGTTACTAAAGAAAAACTGGCCGAAAATAACTTACTTTCATTTATGATCCTGTACAAATAATTCTCACATTCTTGTAGCCGTACGTACTTATTGTGACTTTCAAGTCAGTCTGCGCTGGCACAAGAAATAATTATAACTAAAGTTTTACCACGTAAAGCAAAGACAATAAAATCCAATTGTGAAGATGTAATATTGAATATCTTCTGATAAATAACTCAGTAATTCAAAGACAGTATCTCAATCACAGCACCCAAATTCTCTATAGCCATTTTAAGGCACAATCCATATGGAGCCTAACCCTGACTCATTGACTGTAACGAATATAAGTTTTATATATTTTTTCGGATCCTTATATAAACTAAGAATCTGTTTAACTGTGCCATTCCTATTTTAAAATGATTTCTTTTACGGTGCACAGTGAATTTGACAGCCTCTAGTCATTGCAGACATATTTGAAATAAATATCATTAAAACATTAAAGCAAGACGCGCCCATTACACACGATGTTATCACTTTAAGACCACAAGAGTTTCTAACAAAAGCCGAAGCTGAAAACAGGGTCGGCGTGGACTAAAGCAAGACAAGAAAAACACGGGCAACAAATGTGGGAATACTGGACAAATGTTATAGCAGACACTTAATATGATGTGGTCCTTATCTGGCCGAAACGACATCAGTGTAATAATAATAATCGTTAATAATAATCATAATAATAATAATAATAATAATAATAATAATAATAATAATAATAATAATAATAATAATGTCTTTCTTGCGATACTTTCTGATCTGGTACGGAAGTTGTAATGTTACATATATCTAACGAATTTCTTCAAAAATGAGGTATAGTTCGTCGTGCTCCAGTCAGCAGACCTATTGCGTCAATAAATTTGAGCTCATATTTGTCTTTGAAACAGTGATCAGAAGGTTCATATACAGTATATATTTATTTTTTCTTTTATCCACCTCTTCAGCTTGTTGAAGACCAACAGCGAATTGGAAAGTTGGACAGATGTGTCAATTATTTCCCCACACCTAGGGGTCTTAGAATATTCGATTGTATCAACTCTTCTCTTAGACCCATCTGAGGAAATGATTGGGATTTCTTCGTGCACTTACCACCTTTCATACTGTCGCAAACTATTAGCGATTTCAGATCTCACCGTGTGATGGCTCGAGTTACGTATTGATGTATCTCTATCGCAGAAGCCTAAGACATGTCCAAAACGTTCGTTCTTGGTGTTAGTATGATATTAGCGAGTAAATCCCCTCGCTGCTACAGGTAATCATTTAAAATACTTCAGTACTTAATTCGCAAAAGTATCGTATTACTTTCCCTCATAACTTGTCTTCTAGCTTATGATCTGATTATAAATTTCTGGCCTTGTTTCTGTTTGCCTTTAGCTTAGGCCGCACACCATTATCACTCTCAACTTCCGGTTTTAAACTGCAGGATGATGACGAGATAAGTGGTACACCCACCGATAACAGTATATAGTAGAGCAGAGTTGATAGGTAACAAACCAAATCCCCTCAAACACAACTTAGATCGGGAGAGTTCTTCAGAGAATAACTGTAGTTCACAAACTGTTCTGTGACCCAATGCCGGCAGCAGAAGAAATTTCTTCACCAAAACTTGAGTTTCATCAGCTTCGCTGCTAAACATTTCACCCGAAATCGTAATTAACATTAATAAGACGAAGTGGTAGACGAAGTAAAACACACTGGTAATTAAAAGGATACCTTGAGGCATTGGCAAGTCAACTGCAATACCTATAAAAACAATCAAAATCATATATAGGTGCGAAGAAATTGATATGAAGGTAGTGACACAGATAAAAACCAGAGGAACACCAAATATGGAGTTAGTTGAATGTGTAACTGAACGCAGAATGGAATGTAGTTTCCTTAAACAATAAATTCTCTCATTCTTAAACTGCAGGAGATTTCTACAAATATTTCTTCCTATAATTAAATTAGTATTATTGATGTGGAAGCGCAGGTCATGCCATTTGAAATTTCCATTCGTGTTGAAAGTTTGTCCTCGGAAATTATTTAAATATGCCATTAAAGGTTTCGAAATAGAAGGAGGCTGCATACAGAAAATGTTCTTGCTAGGATAAATATCCTCACCTGTTTGTGACAGGATAATTTCTTGTTGAAGACCATAATTTAGTAACTTTAATCGGTATTTCAAGTGAAGCGCTACTTCCGTGAACTGTGCAAGTGTGATGATAACGATTTCTTCTCCAATACAACCTGTAATTCCAAGAGCCAATGGTAGATGAAATTTGGTGATCCTAATGCATTCACCAGCAATTCTGTAAGCGGTGAGAATGAGGAAAATTGTGATTGGTTTCAGTTTCATTCCTCCGTTCACTTTATTCATACTGTCAGGTAGGTATTGGTCTGCCAAATCCAGCAGCATGAATATATCTTCCTTAAAACGACGACTCACTAACACATACCACAGCAAACATACGAAATATGCCTGGATATTGCAATACGACAAAAGAATCGTGCTGACGATATCACCTACGTTCTTGAATTTTGTAGGCGGAAAGAAAGTTAGGAGTAGAAATGAATAAAACACTAGCAGTGACAAAATACATATAAAGAAAAGTAAATCCTTAATGGAGAACTCTGTTCGAACGTATTCCTTCCTGCTGTTTCGTAGTGGAGCCAGAGCGAACAATCTGGACATAAACTTCAGAGGCTTCGATGCTCCGAACACGTCACAGGGACGAATTATTATTGGCATTGTTCCTTTGAAACTGATCGCGCTCGGACGTGTGAGTACGAGAATAGTTTTCTTGGCACTACTTCGAGCCTAGATAGAGAAGAAGCCCACTAATTAAATGGGCTTCAATTTATCAATATTTTCCATAATAGAGAAGTATACTACTGTCAAAATTCCAGCGGGAATTAGGTAACTAATTAATCTACCTCTAATCTATATAGGTCGTTTCATTAATTGAATGTCTTCGACTTGTTTTTGAAAGTTTAGTACACCTGTCATTCGTGGAATTTCGATGTTTTTAATATATCATATGTAGAAATATTGAAACGCGAAAAAAACCAAAGCGCTCAAGAGGGATAGGGACCATGTAAACCGTTGAAATCTCTCGTACACTGATAGTCTAACACGGCCACGGAACATATGCCATGGTAACGCCTCACATCAGGTACAGCAGCTTCTCAGTGTTGAGGACGAAGAACAGAGCGAGTCCAGCAACAGTTAGTGTATTCCTGGAAACCGCGTGTCCGTGAATGTGAGTTCAACCTACGTCACATCGTCCGCGAACGCCCGCAAAAAAACCCCTCAACTTCGACATATGGACTTAGAAAAACCTCAGTCCATGGGCAATCGTTTTATCGCTTCTGTCTCTGCACTTTAGCCTCAACAACAGACCCTGGAATTTAGGCAGTAATGCTGATTAACTGAAGCAAGTAACAAGTATCCTCTAGCGCGCACAACGGTAATGTTGTGAGCTTTTCAATAACATCAGGTGTAGAGCCCAACAAATCCCCTAGAATTTATGTCACTCTCGTTACATAACGGAACAGCGGGATATCTACTAACCTAATTTAGTTTCATTTTACACTGGAACTTCACTTGTCTTCAACAATACATTTCACGTAACAACAAGCCGACATTTTGTAGACTGGCGCCCAAAGAGTTTAAATCCAGAACTAAGACCATACATTTCTGTGTTGATTGTGTTGTTCTTTGTGAATATCTATGTGTTTTGTTTCATATTTATATACGTGTATTGTAGTTCCTTATATCATTTTCTAGTTATTCGTTAAATAGACAAAATACATTTAACTTGAGTTTCAGGTTGTCTATTTAGAAATTCTATAATTCTAGTTATATTAATGCAGAAACAATTTAATTGAAAATAGAAACGAGGGCGAATCATAAAGTAAGTTACATTTTTGAAACCACCTACAAATAGGCAACGCGGTTATAACAATATACTATGTAAGTTCTCTTTTCCACACAGTCTGGGCTGTATGGAGGATGTTTCCATATCTCTCACTTGAATCTCTGCAGCAGTTTGGACGTTAGGCGGGCCGTGTGAGGTGTTGCGATATCGAGCAACAAAATCACACCGGCGCTCAATTTTCCCCGCCGTTTCTCTTTAATTGCCTACGCAACAGGTTCAGCATTTGACAGTACGAATCCGAGTTGATTTTCGTGCATTTCGACATAAATTCCACGTGCACCATACCCTCCATGTCAAAGAACACTGTCGCCATTACATTTCCTGCTGAAGGTTGGACCTTCACCTTCTTTCGTATTGGTGATGTGGTGTCCACCCATTCCATCGATGTTCTCTTTGTTTCGGGGATGAAGCGGTGGACCTACGTTTCATCCACTGTGATGATTCGCCGCAGAAACTCGTTGCCCTGCACAGAATGCCAGGTACGATTGGAATCCTTGTCCCTTGTGAACATCGGTGAGCAGACGTGGAACTCATCTTTGAATCTGTTTACGAAATCCAAGGTGCTGGTGAACAATGGAGAACACTCTGCCATACGAAATTTTTAGCACGCTGGTAATTTCCTACAGTGTTATCTTCCGATTCTCTCTAATGATTCCATCCACACGGTTAACATTTTCAACGATACTGGACGTTGCGCGGCTGCCTTCGCGATATTCGTCCGTGAGATCAGTGCGTCCGGCGTCAAATTGCTTACACCATTGTACAATACCTCGGGGATAAATTGACCGCTCGCCATATACATCAGTAATTTCATGATGGATATCCGTGCAATTGAGCCGTTTAGCCCATATAAATCTGGTCGTTGCTCACACCTCCAATTTGGAGTGAATATCCAGTTGACGCGCTATTGACCCTGGCGCGCTCGGAACACACATAAGGACGGGATATCACATCAACCTTCCTATCGGACGTGTCAGGAGTTAATGTAGTTTGCTCCGCCTTGGCCACGGGTACGACTCACAGCGTGCCGTCGCGGCGAACTAATGGAACTTACGTTTTGATTCACCCGCGTACATTATTTCATACTCCTGAACGAATAAATTTAAAATTCTTATAGCCGTTCGTATTTATCGTGAAAGTCAACGTGTTTGAAAACAGTCTGAACTGTCACAAGGACTAATTTAAACTGAAGTTTTACAAAGGCAGTTAAATTATATCTGAAGTGTTAATATTAAACATCTCCTGAAAAGTATCTCATATATTGAAATACTAATTAGATTGTATCTCAATTACAGCTGTCAAAGGATCCATGGTCTTTTTAATGCACCATGCATATGAATCCTAATTCTGACTCATTGACTATCGAATATAATTATTATAATATTCAATATTTATTTTTATTTTGGAATCCCTATATAAATTGAAATTGTTTTGCAGGTACTCTGTGCCTTGACAGCCGCTATTTGTTACAAATGATTTTAAATAAATAAATATATATCTCTAAAATATTGACTGAGAGATATAAGAAACAATGAAATGTACGTTCACTATTAGGCTACTAACGGTAATACAATGGGATTATTAAACTATTAAACTCCTGAATGTGATTTTAAAATATGGATAGGGCCCCGTTAAGAGGCGACTCCCAAAATATGGATTCTAGTCTATTGTAACCGGAATTTGTTCCAGAAACTTATTAAAACATACTCACTCTGTGACATGCTCCAACAATTAAGCCCAATATTTCTTCTGTATGGTACTTACTCCCGTAGAATTCGATTGTATACGCGAGGATGTTCTTTTTAAAACACCTCAACATTGCCGTATGATGCTCCGTTCTGAATGGGAGTTCCAATATATAATCTTTCTTGCTCTCAATTTAATGGCTTTCTCGGCGATTCTGCTAGTACAGTAGTTTGTTGATACGCCGTGAACCCCTTCGTAAACGGTGTAACCCTTTCAACGAATCTTCGATGCAGTGAAAGGTCTTATTCTTGATGGTGAGTGTTTCTCATTGTATCACCACGAGGGAAGTTCCCAAGATGTGTTCCAGTGTTTCTTTCCTGCTGCCACGTATGTGGCACGCCTGAGGAAACATTAGCTGTCATTCTTATTGCTCACTCGCTGCACGTATGAAGCTGATGCCCCCCCACCCCACTATGGCACTACAGCCCTTGAAAGGCCTTGGCCGACCAAGCGACCATTGCTCAGCCCGAAGGCCTTCAGATTGCGAGGTGTCATGTGGTCAGCACGACGAATCCTCTCGGCTGTTATTCTTGGGTTTCTAGACCGGGGCGCTATCTCACCGTCAGATAGCTCCTCAATTCTAATCACGTAGGCTGAGTGGACCTGGAACCAGCCGTCAGGTCCATGTAAAAATCCCTGACCTGGCTAGGAATCGAAGCCAGGGCTTCCGGGTAAGAGGCAGGCACGCAACCCCTACACCACGGGGCTGGCGAAGCTGATGTTCACTTATCCAGTTTCTGGCGGGCGAGTAATCATTTCCCAGCAACCATTGAAAGAAGCAAAATACACAGAGCTTATTCAAAATCTGTACACATAGGTCTTCATTCCCTTCCTGTCCTTTTCTTCTTCACTCCGCGATACAATATTTGTCTGAGAATTGGAAAATTAGAGGAAGGTTACGTGATAACATGTCCCCCACTTAAGTAACTACATCCACGTATAGTTTGTGTAGGTGTTTCTAAATCTATTCACTGTGTTCTGTTTGTTTGGTGGATTACATTTTTATGAATAGGTAAATATAGATATTTAGTAGAATTTTTAAGAGGTTAATGTCGAGGAGAACAACAACAGCAACAATGCAGATTTAGAGTATTTAATGGGAGTTGAATGTCCCGCCGGTTGGCTCTTCAAATAGTTCACTAAATTATATGGTTTTACGGAAATGCAAATAAATATGCCTTTACAGTAAAAGGAAATTTATAAATAACTAGAAAAACATATTAATATTTTTCGCTATACCTAACAGGTGACGTGGTTACTAACTCGTAGATCGAGTATGATGTGCGGACAACAACGGAGATCAACAAGATCACAGCATGGAGTTGTGATTTGACTTCTGCCTTTATCCAAAGAAACAAGAAACTTGTGATACCAATTCATTGTCCATCAAAAACAACCTTACTACTAAGGCAGTTCAGTTATGTCGACTTAGTCGCTCATGTTCTATTTAATTTACATTAAGTGCCTCGAAACGGAGCTATCCCCAAAGGACTGAGTATACACGCAATACAGTAATAATTTGAACATTAAATATATTAGAACCAATATACACTGACTGACAGAGCAAATGCAACACCAAGAAGGAGTGGTCAGAACTTTATGCCAATTGCAGGGTAGACTGACGTCACTGAGGTATGCTCATGATGTGAAATGCGTCGCTGTGCTGCGCACGTAGCGAACGATAAATGGGACACGGCGTTGGCGAATGGCCCACTTCGTACCGTGATTTCTCAGCCGACAGTCATTGTAGAACGTGTTGTCGTGTGCCACAGGACACGTGTATAGCTAAGAATGCCAGGCCGCCGTCAACGGAGGCATTTCCAGCAGACAGACGACTTTACGAGGGGTATGGTGATCGGGCTGAGAAGGGCAGGTTGGTCGCTTCGTCAAATCGCAGCCGATACCCATAGGGATGTGTCCACGGTGCAGCGCCTGTGGCGAAGATGGTTGGCGCAGGGACATGTGGCACGTGCGAGGGGTCCAGGCGCAGCCCGAGTGACTTCAGCACGCGAGGATCGGCGCATCCGCCGCCAAGCGGTGGCAGCCCCGCACGCCACGTCACCACGTCAACCGCCATTCTTCAGCATGTGCAAGACACCCTGGCTGTTCCAATATCGACCAGAACAATTTCCCGTCGATTGGTTGAAGGAGGCCTGCACTCCCGGCGTCCGCTCAGAAGACTACCATTGACTCCACAGCATAGACGTGCACGCCTGGCATGGTGCCGGGCTAGAGCGACTTGGATGAGGGAATGGCGGAACGTCGTGTTCTCCGATGAGTCACGCTTCTGTTCTGTCAGTGATAGTCACCGCAGACGAGTGTGGCGTCGGCGTGGAGAAAGGTCAAATCCGGCACTAAATGTGGAGCGCCCTACCGCTAGACAACGCGGCATCATGGTTTGGGGCGCTATTGTGTATGATTCCACGTCACCTCTAGTGTGTATTCAAGGCACGTTAAATGCCCACCGCTACGTGCAGCATGTGCTGCGGCCGGTGGCACTCCCGTACCTTCAGGGGCTGCCCAATGCTCTGTTTCAGCAGGATAATGCCCGCCCACACACTGCTCGCATCTCCCAACAGGCTCTACGAGGTGTACAGATGCTTCCGTGGCCAGCGTACTCTCCGGATCTCTCACCAATCGAACACGTGTGGGATCTCATTGGACGCCGTTTGAAAACTCTGCCCCAGCCTCGTACGGACGACCAACTGTGGCAAATGGTTGACAGAGAATGGAGAACCATCCCTCAGGACACCATCCGCACTCTTATTGACTCTGTACCTCGACGTGTTTCTGCGTGCATCGCCGCTCGCGGTGGTCCTACATCCTACTGAGTCGATGCCGTGCGCATTGCGTAACCTGCATATCGGTTTGAAATAAACATCAATTATTCGTCCGTGCCGTCTCTGTTTTTTCCCCAACTTTCATCCCTTTCGAACCACTCCTCCTTGGTGTTGCATTGTCACTGTCAGTCAGTGTAATAATGTAAGTTCTCCATTCCGTCCGTTCTACCTGACGGATTTGCTTCATTTCTTCTTTATTCTCTCCGGAATTACCTGCCGGTGAATCGTGGGCATTGAAACGTCTATAAGTTCATTCAACTTTCAGTAATTGTAAAATCAAGTCACTAAATGACCACTCCAACAACAGCTCGCATTACATTCTGTACTTAGCGGGTTGCACACAGTTAAGGAGCAATATCGGCGAAGCTAAGCGATTAAAAATTACGGTGACTGTTGGCAAACCTGCAATGTCAACCAAACTTCATACAGTATGACTTTATATTATCTAGAGAGAGATACTGTGGGAGTAAGACAAGACACACCATCATCCTAGGGAGTTGAGAGGTGGTGAAAAAGAGAATATAAAAAAATTCAAACAATTAGATTTGAATACATAGTTTCAAGGTTCGATAGGCTGCTGCGTGACAGGCTCAAAGACAGTTGGGCTCATATACATCATATCAATAGGACGATGCATAATTTCAAACAGTTATAGTTTATTTTGATTATTTATTTGAAGGGATTAACTACTTCCAAGACCATACAGATGGCAACAATAACAAACGTTTACGTGGGAAAGAAAAATACTAAAACTTTTAATTAAACATACAACAAATTAGTTCGTAAATATAAATCAACGTCACAATATAGAAATCCACAAAGATTAACTTGACCCATAAATAACAGACAATATAAATCCTAAACGGATACATTCAAAAAGTACCCGGCCAGCGCCTGGAGCAGTTTCATACCAAGGACTATCCATAACGAAAGATGCGTAGCGATACTTGCCCTCTGAAATGATATAAATATATTTCCAAACAACACCTTCAAATGTGGATTAATTTTTGATTGAGAATTAGACGACTGTCCTTTTCGACGACGTATACTATCTAATCTTGTAGGAAAGTTGGAATGTTATATTTATTAAGAAATTATTTTTCTAAACGGGATATAACATGCCGTGACCTAGCAGTAGACACAGTACGTCCATGTTTTCCAGCATATATTTGTCTTTGAAATAATTAACATTAGGTTTATATAATTATCCATTATCCACCTCCTCATCTGTTTGAAAAGAAATCACAAATTGGACATATGGGTAAATTATTACGCCACGCCTAGACGTCTAAGGATATGCAATCATATCAACTCTTCTACTTGACATAGGTGAGAAAAGGCATGGGCCTTCTTCGTACACTTACCATGCATACTCTGTCGCAAAACATTAACGATCTCAGAACTCACCATGTGATGGCGCAAGTTTCGAATTGACGTATCTCTATCCCAGAAGCCTAAGACATGTCCAAGTGATTCGTTCTTGGTGTCAGTATGATTTTAGCCAGTAAATCACGTCGCTGCCACAGATAATCATTTACAATATTTAAATACGTAATCAATTAGCTTAAATATAGTATTACGTTCCCTCATAACTCGTCTTGTAGCTTATGATATGAATACAAGTTCCTGGCTTTGGTTTCTGTTTGCCTTTAGCTTAGACCACACACCACTATCACTCAGAACATCCGGTTTTAAATTGCAAGATAATGACGAGATAAGTCGTACACCCACCAATAACAGTGTATAGTAGAGCAGAGTTGATTGGCAAGAAACCAAATCCCCTCAAACACAACTTGAACCTGGAGAGTTCTTCACTGAACAACTGTAGTTCGCAAACTGTTCTGTGACCCAATGTTGACAGCAGAAGAAATTTCTTCACCAAAACTAGTGATTCATCCGCTTCGCTGCTCACCATTTCACCCGAAATTGTAATTAACATTAATAAAGCGAAATGGTAGATGAAGTAAAGGAAACTGGTCAATAAAAGGAGTCCTTGTGGCAGGCCCCACTCAGCTGAAATACCTACAAAAACCACTAAAATTATATACAGGTGGAAAGCAATTGATATGAAGGTAGTGACACAGATAAACACCAGAGGAACACCAAGTGTGGAGTTAGTTGAATGTGTAACTGAACGAAGAATGGAATGTAGTTTACTAAAGTAATAAATTCTCTCATTCTTAAACTGCAGGAGATTTCTACAAATGTTTCTTCCTATTAGTGAATTAGTATTGTTGATGTGGAAGCGCACGTCATGCCATTTGGAATTTCTATTCATGTTAAATATTTGCCTTCGGTAATAAGGTTGCGAAATAGAAGGAGGCTGCATACAGAAAATATTCTTGCTAGGACAGATATCTTGACCAGTCTGTACCAGGATAATTTCTTGTTGAAGACAATAATTTAGTAACTTCAATCGGTATTTCAAGTGGAGCGCTACTTCTGTGAACTGTACAAGTGTAATGATAACGATTTCCTCCACAATACAACCTGTAATTGCAAGAGCCAACGGTAGATGCCATTTGGTGGTCCTAATGTATTCACCAGTAATTCTGTAAGCGGTGAGAATGAGGAAAATTGTGATAGGTTTGAGTTTCATTTCTCCGTTCACTTTCTTCATACTGTCAGGTAGGTATTGGTCTGCCAAATCCAGCAGCATGAATATATCTTCCTTAAAATGACGGCTCACTAACACATACCACAGCAAACATACGAAATATGCCTGGATATTGCAATACGACAAAAGCATCGTGCTGACGACATCACCTATGTTCTTAAATGACGCAGGCGACAAGAAAGTTAGGTGTAGATATGAATAAAACACTAGCAGTGATAAGATACACATAAAGAAAACTAAATCCTTAATGGAGAACTGTGTTCGAACGTATTTCTTCCTGCTGTTTTGTAGTGGAGCCAGAGCGAACAATCTGGACACAAACTTCAGAGGCTTCGCTGCTTCAAACACGTCACAGGGACAAAATATTAGGGTCATTGTTCCTTTCCAAGTAATCGCGATCATAGGTGTGCGTTCGAGAAGAGTTTTCTTGGCACTACTTCGAAACCTTGATAGAGAAGCCCGCTAATTTAATGGGTTTCAATTTATCAATATTTTACATAACAGGGAGGTAAACAACTGTCAAGATCTCAGCGGGAATTAGGTAAACAATTCATGCCACTCTAATCGATACATGTCATTTCATAAATTAAATGTCTTCGACTTGTTTTCGAACGTATAATACACCTCTCTCTCTTGGAATGGCAATGCTTGTAATATGTCATATACAGAAATGGTAGTATGGAGTACATTTCGAACGCGAAACACAGGCAAAGCGATCAAGAGGCCATGTAAACAGTTGTATTCTCACGTGCACTGATAGTCTAACACGGCCGCCGAAAATTAGACATGGTAACGTACCTCTTCAGCTACAGGAGCTTCTCAGTGTTCAGGACGAATTACAGAGCGAGTCCAGCAATAGTCCTGGAAACTGCGTGTCGGTGAATGTGAGTTCATCTACTGTCACAGCGTTCCCGTACGCGCGAAGGAAACCCGTCAACTTTGATGAATAGGTAATAAATTAAAAAATCTATAATAATCAGTTTTGATAATCCTCCCCGTCAGCTCCTAGGAAAACGGTTTATCGGTTATGTCTCTGCCCTTCAGCCTCAAGAAGAGAGCCCGAAATTTTACGCAGTAATAGACTGGAATGCAAATTTAATGAAGCGAGTAACAATACTCTAGCACTTAAAACGGTCATGCTGTTTTGCATTGGGTATCGGTGCTCGCTCCATTTGGAAGAGTCAATGCAAATTAAAATAAACGTGAGTGCTCCAGTCACGTAGCAGGTGTATCGTTTCGGAATCATCCTCCACCGATATCCTTTCTCAGCTCACCGAACAAATGATAATCGCACGGCGCTAAGTCTATACTGTATGGAGGATGTTTCCATACCTCCCACTTGAATTGCTGCAGTAGTTCGGACGTTTGGCGGGCCGTGTGAGGTGTTGAGTTATCAATACCTCCCACTTGAATTGCTGCAGCAGTTGGGACGTTTGGTGGGCCGTGTAAGGTGTTGAGTTATCCATACCTCCCACTTGAATTGCTGCAGCAGTTCGGACGTATGGCGGGCCGTGTAAGGTGTTGAGTTATCCATACCTCCCACTTGAATTGCTGCAGCAGTTCGGACTTTCGGGGAGCCGTGTAAGGTGTTGAGTTATCCATACCTCCCACTTGAATTGCTGCAGCAGTTCGGACGTTTGGTGGGCCGTGTGAGGTGTTGAGTTATCCATACCTCCCACTTGAATTGCTGCAGCAGTTCGGACGTTTGGCGGGCCGTGTGAGGTGTTGAGTTATCCATACCTCCCACTTGAATTGCTGCAGCAGTTCGGACGTTTGGCGGGCCGTGTAAGGTGTTGAGTTATCCATACCTCGCACTTGAATTGCTGCAGCAGTTCGGACGTTTGGCGGGCCGTGTGAGGTGTTGAGTTATCCATACCTCCCACTTGAATTGCTGCAGCAGTTCGGACGTTTGGCGGGCCGTGTAAGGTGTTGAGTTATCCATACCTCCCACTTGAATTGCTGCAGCAGTTCGGACGTTTGGCGGGCCGTGTGAGGTGTTGAGTTATCCATACCTCCCACTTGAATTGCTGCAGCAGTTCGGACGTTTGGCGGGCCGTGTAAGGTGTTGAGTTATCCATACCTCCCACTTGAATTGCTGCAGCAGTTCGGACGTTTGGCGGGCCGTGTAAGGTGTTGAGTTATCGTGCAATAACTCTCACCAGTGTAAGGTGGTGAAGGCAGCTGTCTCCAGGTGGTTACATAGCGCTGGAGAAGATTAAATATTTACAGTCTCTTGGGGACTATGTAGAAGTGTGAACTTGTGTTGTATGTTGTCATAGTAATAATTTGAATATTAAATATATAAGGATCTATGTATTAAAACATTTCTCCAGTGTCCTTCCGTTCAACTCGACCGCTTTGCTTCATTTTTGTTTTATTCTCTCCTAATTTACCTGCCGGTGAATCATGAGGCAGTTCATTCACCTTTGAGTAATTGTAAAATCAAGTGACTAAATGACCACTCCAACAACAGCTCGCATTACATTCTGTACTTAGCGGGTTGCACACAGTTAAGGAGCACTATGTTTATTTAAAGAGATCGGCGAAGCGGGTTGCACACAGTTAAGGAGCACTATGTTTATTTAAAGAGATCGGCGGAGCGGGTTGCACACAGTTAAGGAGCACTATGTTTATTTAAAGAGATCGGCGGAGCGGGTTGCACGCAGTTAAGGAGCACTATGTTTATTTAAAGAAATCGGCGAAGCTAAGCGATTAAAAATTACGGTGACTATTGGCAAACCTGCAATGTCAATCAAACTTCATACAGTATGACTTTATACTATCTAGAGAGAAATACTCTGGGAGTAAGACAAGACACACCTAGCTCCGCTGCGTTAGATTGGGGAGGGAGGGAAATAGAAAACGATCTACGTTAGAGTTTAGTCTATACTTCCGGCGTCGCTAAGAATAATAGTGACACTCCGGGTAGCATTTACCAGATGTATGCATACGTTTTTGCCGGCTTTTGTGGTAAATAAAACATGTCATTTTCAATGGAAGTTCCTTTTTTTGTTTATTCAAAGTATTGGCCTTGGTTTCTACACACTTCGCCCATATTTCAGGTAAGTTATGAATATCATGCCGGAAAAACTGCTTGTATTTTGCGGCAACCATTTTCCTACTTCCTCAAAATTGTTGATGTGATGCCCTGCGAAGCGTGTCCTATTGATGCGAAGTGGTGATATATGGTGCCAAGTCGGGGCAGTACGGCTGGTGCGGAAAGATGTCACATCCAAACGAGTTCAAGGCGTCTTCCATTTGTTTTTCTGTATTAAGCCGTGCGTTGCCGTGTACCAAAATCACTTTGCCATGTTTTCTGGCCCATTCCGATCGTCTTTCAACCAATGCGTGATTTAAATTAATCGTTTGTTGGCGTTGTGCATTAACGGTTTCGCCGGGCTTCAAGAGTGGTCTACCATAGCGTGCACTCCTTTTTAATTTGAAACCACCACGTTCAAATTGTCGAAACCATGTCTCACATGTTCTAATGGCTAGAGCGTGTTCACCATATGCTTCTACCAGCAAACAATGACTTCTCAAAGCCTTTTTCTTTTGATTAAATAAGAAAAAACATGCGTGCCGCCAATGTTCGTTTTCAGGCACAAACATCGATATGATCACTGAACGATACAACACAGACACTAGTGTTTGGTGGACTCAACTTCTGTGTGTTGGTAAGTTAATATACGAGTAAGACAAACAAACGGACGTATGTGTCAAACTCGTACGCTACGTACCATTCGCGTTGCCATATCTTAGTGAAACCGGAGAAGACGTATGCATACACCTGGTAAGTCCACGGTCAGCGTCCATCATCCTAGGGACTTGAGAAGTGGTTAAAATGAAAATGTCAAAAAAGGCCGATGTTAGGGTTGAAACCCCAGTTTTAACGTTTACATTCTCAAAGACAGTTGGGATCATGTACACCATATCTATAGGTCGATGCATAAATACGTACAACTATCACTTATTTCGATTATTTATTTGAAGCTATCAACTACTTCCAAGACAATACGAGCTGCAACGACGACACACGTTTACGCGAAACAAATTACTCTACAACTGAAACTTTTAATTAAACACACAATTATTCATGTAACACTACAGATTAGTTCGTAAAATACCAATCAACGTCACAACAAAGAAACCTACAAATATTTAATTGTCAGATAAATAACAGGTAATATAAATCCTAAAAGTCGACATTGAAAATGTACCCGGCCAGCGCATGGTGCAATTTCGTACCAAGGCCTACATATAACGAACGCTGCGTAGCGACACGGGCCCTATAATTTGTTATAAATATATTTTCAAACAACATCTAGAAGTTTGGATTCAAATGATGATTGAGAATTAGACGATTATTCTTTACGACTACGGCTACTATGTCATCTTGTATGGAAGTTGGAATGTTATATTTAGAATGGAATTCTTCAAAAAGGAGAGGTGTAACACGCCGTGTCCTATTAATAGACATGTTACGTCAATGAATTAGAGCTTATATTTGTCTGTGAATTAGTTAAGAGTAGGTTTATATTTTCTCCTTTATCCACCTCCTCAGCTGGTTTAAGACCGATCACAAATTTCACATTGTAAATTGTTATGGCACGCCTACTCGTGTTAGGATTTACAATAATAGCAGGTCTTCTAGTAGACCCAGTGAGCAAAGACCTGGGACTTCTTCGTACGCTTACCACCTATACTCTGTCACAAAGCATTAGAGAACTAAGCCCTTAACAAGTGATGGCGCGAATTAAGTCGTAATATTCATCTATCACAGATTCCTAGGACATATCCAAGTAATTCGTTCACGGTGTCATTATGTTAGCAGCGTTTAAATCCCGTCGCTGCCAAACTTGATAATTTACAATTTTCCAGTACACAATTTGTAAAAATGTCGTATTTCGTTCTGTCAAAACTTATCTTGTGCCTTATGATCTCATTAAAAGTCCCTCGCCTTCGTACAAGATTACATTTAGCTTCGGTGACACACCACTATCATTTCGCTACTATCGATTTTAAACTTCAACATGATGACGAGGTAAGTGGCACGCCCACTGATGACAGCATATAGCAGAGTAGAGTTGATAGGTAATAACCCAATACCTCCCAAACACAATTTGTACCGGGATAGTTCTTGAGAGTGTAACTGTAGTTCACCGACTTTTCTGTGATCCAATGTCGGCAGGAGAAGAAATTCCTTCACCAGAACTAGAGATTCGTCAGCTTCGCTGCTCACCATTTCACACGCAATTGTAATAAAAATTATCAAAGCGAAGTGATAGGTGAAGGTCAACACACTGGCGATAAAAAGGACTCATTGAGCCATCCCCCAGTCATCTGAAGTACCAACAAACACAACTGAAATCATATATAGGTGCGATGAAACTGATATGAAGTTAGTAACACTGATAAATACAAGAGGAATACCAAATGTGGAGTTAATTGAATGTTTAACTGAACGCAGAATGGAATTCAGTTTCCGAAAACAATAAATTATCTCATTCTCAAACTGCAGGAAATTTTTACAAATGCTTCTTCCTATGGATGAATTAGTATTTTTGATGTGGAAGCGTACGTCATGCCATTTGGAACTTCCATTCATATTAAGTCTTTGTCTTTGGTAATAAGTTAAACATTGCATTAAAGTCTTTGAAAGAGAAGGGTTTTGCGTCCCGTAAAAGTTCTTGCTAGGTTAAGAATCTTGGCCAGTTTGTGACAGGATAATTTTTTGTTGAAAGTAATAATTTAGTAACTTAGATTGGTGTTTCGAGTGAGCGCTATTTCTGTGAACTGTGTTAGTAGAGATTTCGTTCAAAATAAAGCTAGTAATTCCAAGAGTCCATGCTATTTGCCAGAAGATAATCTCAATGAATAGGCCGACAATTCTGTAAGCTGTGAGAATGAGAACTTCTGTGATAGGTTTGAGTTTCATTTCTCCGTTCACTCTCTTCATACTGTCAGGTAAGTATTTGTCTACCAAATCCAGCTGCATAACTACATCTTCCTTGAAATGACGGCTCACTGAAACATACCACATGGAACACAAGGGTAGAATGGCATGCGACGCCATCAGTGTCAAAATACATAGGTCGAGTCATAAGTCATAAGTCTCGCGACCAGGAGACAACACGGAAAATCTAAGATATGCATTTGGAAACGTATGGTATGTAGTTGCGTATGATGCCACTAGATCGTGTATGTGAACAACAGTGTAGGTCTAAGCATGCTCCCAAGTTAAGTGTGTGAGTGAGAAGTCAACAAGCAGGAGCAACGATCGTATATTAAGATAGCAGTTCTCCGCGACAGAAATGCACGTCAATGCCATGCAGAACTGTGGAAAGCCTTAGGTGTGCACGCCATGCCCTGTAGAACAGTGGCGAGCTGGGTGGAAACGTTGAAACGGGGTAGAGTATTAACTGCCGATTTGCCTCGCCCAGGCCGTCCAGTGTCCATGGATAAAGAGGTACGGATAATGGTGATCGATCAGTGTTTACATGAGAACTGGCGCTGGTCTCTGGCAGAATTGCGAAGTCAAGAAGCCATTACGTGGACAACGGTTTGCTAACAAAGAGGACATCGTAACATCATTTCGGAGAGAGGTGTCACATGTTAGCGATACACATGCAGCGAATGGTATTCAGCGCCTGCCCCACCGCTAGCAAAGCGCAGTGGAAATCTTGGGTGGTTATTTCGAAGGTCTGTAACCAGTGGAGGCCCGTCCTTTTTACGTAGTCTTGTGTATTTGCTGTCTATACCACAATAAAACAATGTTTACCAATGGCCTGTGTTCTGTCACTTTACTACGAGAATCTCCTGAAGTCAGAATTTGTCTTCAGACAGTATGCATAAGTACATGACCTATATTTTAAAATGCATATCTTAGATTTTCTGTGTTGTCTCCTGTTCTCGAGAAAAAAATAGTTGCCATGACTTATGACTCGACCCTCGTATATATAACACAAAATAAATCCTTAGTGGAAAACACTGACCTAACGTATCTTTTATTGCTGTTTTTAATGGTTCCAGAGTGAACAATCTGGACATAAACTTCAGAGGCTCGACTGCTTCGAACACGTCACAGGAGCGATATGTTTGGGGCATTGTGCGTTGCGAGTTCATCACGCTCAGACGCGTGGGTACGAGAAATGCTTTTGTGGCCACAGCGTTCAAACGAAGAGAAGCGCATTAATTTAATTGGCTTTACTTTATCAACACTTCCATAACAGTGAAGTACACAGTTGTCAAACATCAAGCAATTCAATGCCGTCTATTCAATTAGTAGTCATTTCTTAAATTAAAATGTCTTTGACTTTGTTTTAAAATTAGAATACACACGTTTTTTCTTTGAATTTCCATGTTTGTAATATATCATATATTGAACGCATAGATCATACAATGCTCAACTGGTATGGGGACCACTTAAACTCTTGAGAAATATGCGTGGGCGGATAGTCTGACATGGCCACGGAATTCTTACTGTGATGACGTCTCACATCAGCTACAGTAGGTCCTCGCTGTTCAGGACAAATTACAGAACATGTCCAACAAGAGTTGCTGAATTCCTGGAGACCACATGCCGGTGAATGCAGGTTATTCCACAATCACACAGTTCCCGTACGTCCGAAGAAGACCCATCTACTTCGATAACGGTAATCTGATTTAGCAACATATAGAAAATCATTGTCGATAATTTTCCCGGTCTGCCCCTAGGCGAGTGGTTTATCGGGGGATGAAATGCCGGTTAATTCTCTGTATTTAAAGAACAGAGCCAGGAATATCAGGCAGTGATAGGCTGGAGTGCGAATGTACTAATTAACAAGTATACTTTTGCACGCACAACGGTTATGCTGTGAGATATGCATAAATTTTAGGGGTAGGCCCCATCAAAGCCCCTAGAATTTGCCCCTAGAATTTGTTACTCCCGCTATATAACAGAACAGCGGGATAGTCTACTAACCAAATTAGGTTGCATTCTAACCTATTATTGTCTAGCAACCCGGGGTTGAGTTGCCTTCAATAATACATTTTACTTAACAATCAGCCGACATTTTTGTGAACTGTGGCCTAAAGAGTTTAAATAGAAAACTAGAACAGTATAATTCTGTACTAAAAGTTTTGTGCTTTGTGAATATCTGTGTTTCTGCTTTGTATTTATTTATATAGTTGTATTATTGTTTCTTATTCAATTATGTAGTTATTAGCTAAATGGAAAACATATATTTAACGCTACTTTATATAATATGAATTCTAGAGTTGTAGTTATCTTAGTGCAGAAAAATAATGAATGGAAAAGACGTACTTTCATTCATAATTGTGTACAAATAATTTTCGAAAGCTTATAGTTGTACGTATTTTTTGTGAATCTTAAAGAAACATTAATAAGTCTGGACTGGCACAAGAACTAACTTTAACTAAAGTCTTATACGTAAAACAAAGGCAATAAAATTAAATCTGAAGGTGTATTATTAAACATCTTCTCGTAAATAATTCAAAAATTCAAAAGACAGTATCTTAAATAATGCACCCTACATTCTGATTCATTGACTAATGAGAAACGAATACAATTATTATATATTCAATAGTTATTATTGTTTTGCGGATTCTTATATAAGTTGAAATTGGGTTACAGGTGCCTCGAAAGCCTCCAGTTGTAGCAGAAATATTTTAATAAATATCATTAAAACAGTGATGGAGATACAAAAGAAAAATTCAACACTACTTGCAGCATCAGGATACAGAAGGTCGTTCTGGATCTCTGGGGACGATGTTCGAAGCTTATGGAAATCCAGAATTTCTAGCTATAGCCCAACAATGTAATTTCCATTGCAACAGACTTTTTCTCAGAGAGAGCATGTCTATCTTACCCAATTCCTCCTGACAGGCTTTCCAGAAGTCATTGATAGTGCAAGGAAGTCTATTTCCTAAGGCCAATTTGAGGGGTCCAAAGTGCACACAAGTCCATGGGAGACCCGTCGGGTGCCTTCACCGGAATGTCAGCAAAAGGAATTGCACAGATTCCACTTTCTATCTCATTTCTCTCTCGAACGAGAGGTGTGGCTGGATGCTTTATCTTGATGTACCCACATCTGGTTTTTCGTTCTCCCACACAGGTCCTTGTTAATTATGGTGTTAACTGCTGAAACGGACACCCCAACTTATACGCGATGGTTCTTTGGGGAACAGGGTTACCACGTGAGACAACTACCTTCACTTTCCTCGCCACTTTGATGTATGGCTGGTGTCTAGTTGTAAATTTGCCTTTATTTTACCCTTTAGAATTAAGCCCAGTCGGTCATTGTCTGGTTTCTTCAACACAGTACTGATACCGTTCTTTGATACCAAGATATCACGCATCTTTCACATTCCTTGGATTGGAGAATAGCTGTATTTAATATCGGAAAGGGCTGTTATGTAGCCTTCGCGGTAAGGATCAATCATCTTCGGCATCGTTGCAGCCAGTGTCACGAAATTCTTCATGCATGTTCTCAGTACTGACGCGAATCATCACTCCCCGTTTCGACGTGCTCAATTGTGGCCATCAAACTCGGTACCAGAGATCCCAGATGACGTTCTGTATCAATGGTAATACGAAGAGATTAGGAAACTATAAAAAACATTGATGCAATTTTAATGCAGAAGGGCAGCCCCGTTAAATGGCGACCACGAAAATATGGAAACTGGATATAAGTACAAGTTCCTCGTCTTGGTTCCAGTTTGCCTTTGGCTTCTGTGACACACCACTATCACCCGCAACTTCCAGTTTTGAACTGCAACATGATGACGAGATATGTGGTACACCCACCGATAACAGTATATAGTAGAGCAGAGTTGATTGGGATGAACCCAAATCCTCTGAAAATCAACTTAGACCGGGAGAGTTCTTCAGAGAATAACTGTAATTCAGAAACTGTTCTGTCACACGATGTTGGCAGCAGAAGAAATTTCGTCACCAAAACTAGTGATTCATCAGCTTCGCTGCTCACCATTTCGCCAGAAATAGTAATTAAAATTAGCACAGCGAACTGGTAGATGCCAAGAAACACACTGGTGGTTAAAATGACACATTGTGACATTTCCCAGTCATCTGATATACCTAAAAGCACCACCGAAAGCATATATAGGTAAGAAGCAATTGATATGAAGTTAGTAACACAGATAAATATCAGAGGAACACCAAATGTGGAGTTAGTTGAATGAATAACTGAACGCAGAGTGGAATTTATTTTCCTTAAACAATATAATCTCTCATTCTCAAACTGCAGGAGATTTCTACAAATCCTTCTTCCTATGAGCAAATTACTATTATTGATGTGGAAGCGCACATCATGCCATTTGGAATTTTCATTCGTGTTACATGTTTGTCTTCGGTAATAATTTAAATATTCCATTAAAGACTTTGAAACAGAAGGAGATTTCATCCCGAAAATGTTGCTGCTAGAATAAGAATCTTGACCGGTTTTTGCAAGGATAATTTCTTGTTGAAGGCAATAATTTAGTAACTTCAATCTGTATTTCAAGTGAAGCGCTATTTCTGTGAACTGTGCAATTGTAATGATAAATATTTCCTCTGAAATACAAGTTGTAATTCCAACGGCCAGTGGTGAATGCCATTTGGTGATCCTTATGCATTCACCAGCAATTCTGTAAGTGGAGAGAAGGAGGAATACCGTGATAGGTTTGACTTTCATTACTCCGTTCACTTTCTTCATACTCTCAGGTAAGTATTTGTCTGTCAAATCGAGCAGCAGGAATATATCTTCCTGGAAGTGACGGCTCACTAACACACACCATATAAAACATACGAAAGATGATTGGTAATTGCAATACGAGAGAATAATCGTGCTGAAAACATCACCTATGTTCTTGAATGACGTAGGCAGCAAGAAATTTAGGAGTAGAAATGAATGCAACACCATCAGTTACAAAATACATGTAACACAAAGTAAATCCTTAGTGGAAAACTCTCGTCGGGCGTATTCCTTCTCGCTGTTTGGTAGTGGAGCCAGAGCGAACAATCTGGACACACACTTTAGAGGCTTCACTGCTTCGAACACGTCACAGGGGTGAAATATTTGAGCCATTGTTCTTTCCCAACTGATCGCGCTCACACGTGTGGGTACGAGAAGTATTTTGTTGCCACGGAGAGAAGAAGAGTGGCGCATTAATGTAATGAGCTTACTTTATCAATATTTTCCCTAGCAGTGAAGTACACAACGTTAGAAATTCAAGCGGGAAATAAGTCAGCAATTTATCTCCCTCTAATCGATTATCCGTCACTTTTAAATTAAAATATCTTTGTTTTCGAAACTCAATCAATATCAATCAATCAGTCAATCAATCAATCAATCAATCAATCAATCAATCAATCAATCAATCAATCAATCAATCAATACTGATCTGCATTTAGGGCAGTCGCCCAGGTGGCAGATTCCCTATCTGTTGCTTTCCTAGCCTTTTCCGAAATGATTTCAAAGAAATTGGAAATTTATTGAACATCTCCCTTGGTAAGTTATTCCAATCCCTAACTCCCCTTCCTATAAATGAATATTTACCCCAGTTTGTCCTCTTGAATTCCAACTTTATCTTCATATTGTGATCTTTTCTACTTTTATAGACGCCATTCAAACCTATTCGTCTACCAATGTCATTCCACGCCATCTCTCCGCTGACAGCTCGGAACATACCACTTAGTCGAGCAGCTCTTCTTCTTTCTCTCAGTTCTTCCCAACCCAAACATTGCAACATTTTTGTAACGCTACTCTTTTGTCGGAAGTCACCCAGAACAAATCGAGCTGCTTTTCTTTGGATTTTTTCCAGTTCTTGAATCCGGTAATCCTGGTGAGGGTCCCATACACTGGAACCATACTCTAGTTGGGGTCTTACCAGAGACTTATATGCACTCTCCTTTACATCCTTACTGCAACCCCTAAACACCCTCATAACCATGTGCAGAGATCGGTACCCTTTATTTACAATCCCATTTATGTGATTACCCCAGTGAAGATCTTTCCTTATATTAACACCTAGATACTTACAATGATCCCAAAAAGGAACTTTCATCCCATCAACGCAGTAATTAAAACTGAGAGGACTTTTCCTATTTGTGAAACTCACAACCTGACTTTTAGCCCCGTTTATCAACATACCATTGCGTGCTGTCCATCTCACAATATTTTCGAGGTCACGTTGCAGTTGCTCACAATCTTGCAACTTATTTATCACTCTATAGAGAATAACATCATCCGCAAAAAGCCTTACCTCCGATTCCACTCCTTTACTCGTATCATTTTTATATATAAGAAAACATAAAGGTCCGATAACACTGCCCTGAGGAACTCCCCTCTCAACTATTACAGGGTCAGACAAAGCTTCACCTACTCTAACTCTACAATACACCTGTCTTTCTTTGAATGTAAATATTTGTGAGATGTCATATATTAAATGCAAAGATCAGACAAAGTGCTCAACTGCGATGGGGACCGTATAAGCTGTTGAAAATTTGCATTCGCTGTTAATTTGACTCGGCCACGGAGTGCTTGCCGTGATGACGTCACACATCACCTACAGTAGCTTCTGAGTGTTCAAAACAAATTACAGAACGAGTCGAGCAAAAGTTGCCGTATACTTGTCGGTGAACTACAGTTTTTCCCCCGAAGAAAACAAATCAACTTCTATGAATGGAATATAACATTTAGAAACATATAGAAAAATATATAACTTATAATAAGTATTGAAAATTATGGACAATCAGAGGCTCACCTCCAGAATCTTCCACACTATCTCTAGAGGGAAAGCGACTTATGCCAAGTGAGCAAGACTCGTCAGAAAAGACCTTCAAGAATTGGACATTGCTCCCAGTGAATTTTATGACAGGAATAGGTACAGAACGTTGATCAGAACATCAAACTCTCTCCAGTCACTAACAGAAAAAACAGTACGTCCGGGAGGAGGTGTGAAATGGACCCAGGAGCGAAAAGACTTTCACAGTGCAAGGATGAAGGAGTACTGGTCAAAGAAGAAATCTGCTAGAGATAAGAACCACGTGGTCCATAGCAGGCCTAAAAGGAACTAAAAAAAGTATTGAAAATTATCTTCCTCAGCCAGTAGACGAGCGGTGCCGGCTCATTGTCTGAGTGCTACTTTAACTTATCCCGGAATTTTTGGCAGTATTAGGTCGGAATGGAAGTTTGCTGAAGCAAGTAACACGTATACTCTAGCCAACACAACGCTTAGGGGTAGTTCCCATCTGAACCCTAGAATTGATTTAACTCTCGGTTCACGATGGAACAGCGGGCTAGACTACGTTTTGTCACATTATCTGCAACGATGCCGAAGCGGATTGGCCTTTCTGATGCTAAATATAGCTGTACTGCAACCCAAGGAACGTGCCAGAAACGTGATTTCTTCATATGAAGTAACAGGAATAATGCAATGCTGTACACTGATCAAAAAAAGTAGATTGAAAGGTTTTGTATTTCTGAAAACGTCCGGTAAATTATGTTGCATGTCTTTGTTTTGCATGATCTTTGAAACGCATTAATTATTTTTCCTGACAATGTGCTCATTCATTCAGTTGGTAGAGATTCTGATCAGTTGAGAAGTTGTGCTGATGGAGGGCTGTTGAAAAGGAAGTGATGAATACTGTTTTACCGCGTAATTTAGTGCCCCACAGTAACAGCAACGCCACGGCACACGATTTCAGGAGCAGAGAGAGTTCAAATAGTGACTTCAATGTAACATGGTGAAATGACACAAGCCGAAGTAGCTCAAGTGTGATGATGCACTCCAAAGTGATGTTTCCAGACTGCGACGGAGATTCCAACAGACACAATCCATAGCTAATAACCCTAGTACAGGTCGACCGCGCAAAAAACCGCTGCTCAATACCGATAAATCCGTATTTCCTAAGAGCACAGCAACCACCTTATGGAGGGAGCTTCGAGAGACTACAGGAGACAATGTGTCTACACAAACTGTTCGAAATCGACTCCACAATGTAGGACTACGTTCTCGAAGGCCATTCCGGCGACCACGCCTCAATATCGCCACAGACGTCAGCGTGTAGAACGGGTAAGCAGATGTGAAAATTGGACCCGGGAACAATGGGCCCAAACAGATGAGGTATGCACTTTGTTGCATCCAGATGACAAAGGTATTCATGTCTTCTGGGGAAATGGTCAATGGTTCATTATTGAATGCTAACAGCATAGTGGTGGTTCAGCACTCTTCTCTGGAGGAATAATGATGGGCAGTCGCACACCACTATTCCACATCTAGGGCAATATGCCGTCACAAAAATACGAAGACAACGTCCTTGAACCCATTGTTTGTCGATTTAGAGCTGACATTGGAGCATATTTCACTTTAATTTACGACAATGCTCGTGCCCACAATCTGTGAATAGGTTCTTGGAAAGACATGGTATTCAAAGATGGTCTGGCCACCACCGACTTCTGATTTTAGTTGCGTGGAGCAATTATGGAGATTACTGAAAACAGCAACTTTCAACCGTCCTCAACCACCACGAGCCCTGCTGCCACACAGGAATTGAAGAATCTTCCACAAGATGTAATGAATACTCTGGTATTGAGCATTCCACACCCTCTCGTCTCAGTGCTCTTGGAGGCCACACACCTTACTGATTACACAGAAAATTGACTTTAATTGTGGCTTATGGATTACGTGAGTTTTTGTTTACATTGCTGTATGGCGAAATATTCTTTTTTTAACATTGGCTTCTGTGTTATCTCTAAGATTAAGTGTTTGTTTGTGCTAAGCACTATCATAGGATAAACAATGTTGTATTGTATTTGGTCCAGAAATACAGGATCTTGAAATGTGCAAGATGTGTTTTGACCAGTGTGTAAGAAGGACAAAGGCCGACTGGAGCTATTATTCGTACACCAGGAGTGGTGAGGAAAGTAAAGGACCTTGTCTCAGATGGTAACCCTGCCCCCAAAGGACTATCTCACACGTAAGTTTGGGATGTCTGCTTCAACAGTTAACACCATAATTAACAAGGACCTGGAATTAGAAAAGCGGCATAAGCACCGAGTTCACAATCTGTTGCCTCCTCACGTCGCACTAACACAAGAAAGGTGTATGAGGGCTACAGATGGAAACATGTGGTGACACTAGACGAAGCATACGTCTACCTTAGTGAAAGAAACAAACCCCGCTTGTTTTACTACCGTCCTAGAGATAAAGACAATAATCAAACATTGTATAAAGAATGCCAGGACAGCTTTCTAGGGGGTTTGATATCATGGCTGTATACTGCTACAATGGCAAGTTAATCATTAGCCGTGTTGCTAATAACTCTACATACTATCAGCAAGAGGTTTCTACACCCATTTACCATACAGATATCCCAAGACAAAAATCATGTATTGGTACTTCAAGGTTAGGCATCCAGACACACCTTTCGTTCTGTTCTTAGAGTTAATAGAATGGAAACTGGAACCCGTGTAAATCCTTTTACTGGCATTCCAGTGAAGGCACCCAATGGTTCACCCATGGACTTCTGTGCATTTGGACTACTAAAGAGGACTTTAGGAAATAGACGTCACCGACTATCAATATCCTCTGGAAAGCCTGTCCGGAGGAGTGGGATAAGATAGACATGCTAGCTCTACGAAAATGTCTGCTGCAATGGAAATTACGTTGTCTGACTATAGCTAGACATGCTGACTTTCCACATGAGCATGATCCTTTGTGGAAACGTCGCTTTTCATAAGTTAATTTCCCTTCAAACCTCGTCCCCAAAGATCCAGATAGACCTTCTACATAAATTGAATGAAATTTAACTTGATTTTAAAAACAATATTTCAATTTTGTAATCAATTAACAACGTAAGCAGTAAGATCTTAAATGACATCACCATCGATGCAAAAAGTATAGACACCCGTCAATAAAAAGTTTATCCTTTGCACCACATAGAAACACGCTATACCAAAATTTAGCCTACTTTATTCTACGTTTAATTATGTGTAGCAGTAATGTTTATCGCACCCAGGTAAAATTTTAACGCAGGTTAAACGAAAAAGTGCCGGTATTTTTTCCATTTCCAACGGAGTACTCGCTTTGAAAATTCATAACTGTATAAGTATTGATGTGATCGTTGATAAATTTTAATACCTATTAAATCAACTTATTGTTGATCTGCATACCAAGTTGTATTTAATCTGATTGAAAAATGTTGTTATCAGCTTTGTGAAACATTTTCTCATTTTCGGCAGATCATATCCGTAAACAATTCGGCTTCTTATGAAGCTCATGAGAATGCCAGGCTAAAATTAAAACTGCTCTTTTGGTAACGATCAGATCAATACTTGTAAAGTTATGAATTTTCAAAGCGAGTGATCCGTTGGAAATGAAAAATAATACCGGCACTTTTTTCGTTTAACCTGCGTTAAAATTTTAACTGGTTGAGATAAAGATTACTGCTACACATAATTAAACCCAGAATAAAATTAGCTAAATTTTAATGTAGCGTGTTTCTATGCGGGACAAATAATAAATAGTTTATTAACGTACAAACTCGGGTGTCTATACTTTTTTCCACTACAAATGGACTTCCAATTAGGAATTCAGGGCACAGCGTAAGGTTATACGCTCATGGATCTTCTCTTCCCCACCACAGCTACCTGCTGCAGGGTGCCTCCATCGCCACATGTGACGAAGGCAGTTTGATCCGCACTCTTTGGTTCTCAGAAACTGCTAATGTTTTCACACCTCATTCGGATTGAAAATGAAAGTCCACAGCCTGTTTCCAGTCATTCGACCGGGTCAGGAATGGAATGAATGAAGCTCCCATTTAGCGGCCAGGATAGGAATTGTGCCGGCTGCCGGCCTGTCGCACTCCTCTGGGGCAATGATTAATGAATGACAGATGAAATGAAATGATATTGGAGAGTGTTGCTGGAATGAATTATGACAGCGAAAACAGGAATACCTGGAGAAAAAACTGTCCCACCTCCGCTTTGTCCAGCAAAAATCTCACATAGAGTCACCGGGATTTGAACCACCGAACCCAGCGGTGACAGGCCGGCGCGCTGCCGCCTGAGCCACGGAGGGTCATTCGGATTATAGCGAGAAATTTACTACCACTCATCACATCAGCCAGCTTACCCCCGGATTGGTGCAGCCAGTTGGAAGTGGAGCTCAGTCAGTGGAATCAGTTTCATTTAATGGCATATTAATTGGAATACTGTCAATTATAAATGAATAAAAAGGATTTTGTGGTTACACTTGCTAAAGCAAGCACGTGTCTGTTGGTTAAATACATCTGAAATAAATTAAAAATAATATCCGAATGAATAACATTAAATTTAACGTACAATAAAAGCCAAAAGTATTTTAACCCTTAGAACTGGAATACGTTTATCTGGTTATACAACTTAACTAGTTTTTATTCTTCTGGAAAGTTATAGGTGTGGTGATATCTGTTTTAAGGCTAAACCGGAACAAGAACTTAAGTGAAGCTCTTTACGTGGCTACATCTGAAAATCAAGTATTTGTTGTGTTGTATAACACGTCTGGAAGCAAACATCTCGATGAAGGCCTAGTTTCATTGCAAATATTTTGAAGAGCCGGACAAGGAAGAAGACGAAGAACAAGAACGGTTAGAAATGGGTTTCTCTTCTCTTTCCTTGTTCTGACTAGAATCGGCATGTTTAGGTAGTAATAGGTTAGAATGCAAACTAATATACCGAGCAGGACGTGTCGTGCAGCCCGCTCTTCTTTAATGTGACGAGAGTAGCATAACTTTTAGGAAATCTAACTGGCCAGTCTCCTAATGTTTATGCAAATCTCATAGCAGGGCTCTTGTCGGGGATAGAGTATATTGTTGCTCGTTTAAGTAATTTTGCATTCTAACCTACTAATCTCTAAACATTCGGGTTCCCATAATAACGATAATAGGGATTGTTTTATTGAAATAAGTTAATCAAACATTACCCTATAAGTACGCATGCATACAATTATATTTGACAGTGAATGACAACACTTCGCTAATACTGTCTATTTAGAATAGTGTATTTTGTCTTCACGGCGGGTCTTCGGCTGGCAGTCTTTACCTGAGTGACAAGTTTCAATTAACATTTTCATTTCGCATGTAGTCGAACAGTTTGTCGCTTGAATGTAGAACTGCCACGGCGTGAAATGTGAGTAATAATCATATGACAGGTATTTTGATTTAGCGGATTTAAGCTCTTTGAGTGTAAATTTAATGTTCTAATTTATTGTACTAGATTGCAGAAATGTATTATTATTATTATTATTATTATTATTATTATTATTATTATTATTATTATTATTATTATTATTTACAATGAGGCCTGCTAGAGACCACATGTCAGCTTCAATTCATCCTTCCTTGTCGTTTCCTTCTCCGTTCTTTGCACAATTCCTTTATCATTGCTCTATGCTTTACTTTCTCCTCCTCAGATTATTTATTTTGACGTGACCGTAAAATGTATTGTGTATCTAACAGCAAGAAGCATTTCTCTATATTGTTTGTTTCTGAGTACGTAGGATGAAGTTTATTATAAGCTAGGAGTAGAATAAAGAATGAAATAACGGTGTGTTCAGAATGCTTGTGTGAGATTGATCTCTCTTTGCTTTTTGCATAACATTCTTAAAAGTTCTCAACCAGTCTATCTCCGTGATCGCATCAAATTCTTCTCCACCGACCATAACAAAAGTACCAGTTCCCGCAGCAGTGTATAATTATATCTTCCCGTACACAGAACGATAAAGCATACTAAATCATTCACAGGCAATGAAATCTCCTACCAGTAGATGTCAGAAGCATGTCTATAACTTGGCTTTTAAATATTCCTTGTCGAAACAATAGTAAAATATGAATGAATCATCTAGTTGTGACCTCTAATCACCTCCTCCTACTTCTCCTCTTCATTCCATAGATCAGTTTCTTCCTCTTTTTACTTCTTTCCTTCTTTCACCTAGTTTGGCACTTGTGATTTGTATCTTTTCGACACGCTCTTTCAATTCATAAATCTAGTATTCATAGACATTCTTGACAAGAGTTTAATATTTATAAGTCTTTTAAGTAGCCTCCATGGCACAGGCGCAACCTCTCACCGCTGGGTTCCATGGTTCAGATCCCCGTCACTCCATGTGGGGTTTGTGCTGGACAAAGCTGATGGGAGACAGGTTTTCCTCCAGGTACTCCGTTTATTCCCGTCATCTCTTATTCCAGGAACACACCAAAAAATCATTTCATTTCATGTGTCAGTCATTAATGATTGCCGCAAAGGAGTGCGACAGGCTTCGGCAGCCGGCACAATACCTATCCTCACCGGTAGATAGGGCTTCATTAAGTTCATTCCTGTCCCGATCGAATGACTGCAAACAGGTTGCGGATTTTCATTATTTTCAAGTCTTTTACGTACGTGCCCTGTGTGTTCAGTACACATGATACGATTTTACCTTAATATAACAAGGTTTGATTATTGTATTCATAAAATCTCCGTTATTATTATTTTGATTGTTTTTCGAACTGAGCCTGTATGGACTATGTACTAACAACCAATCTCACTTTTAGTGCCTCTGCATTGTTCGTCCGCCGGCTTTGACATCCTGCCAGTATCTCTTGAGCGCTTTCTTCCGCTCCTCTTGTAAAGATCCTCTCTGTATTCTGGCTTCTGTCTCCACCATAAACCCTGATAGCTTTTCCCCATCCTTCTGAAAATATCCCTGTGATTGATTTCATACTTCATTATTATTATTAAGAGTGTATTATGTTGATACTAGCTTAGTGCCAGAAAGTGAGTACTTTGCTAATTTTACCAGGATAAATAAAATTACTTATCTACGTCGCCTGTGTATTTGGGCGTAGCATTTTTCCTTCTCCCCCCCCCCCTCTGTCTCTCTCTCTCTCTCATGGTTTCGAGATCTGCTCTCTGGTTAATACGGTCATTATTGCTCGACAAAGGATTTTATACAGTGTTTGTGTTTATGTAAATGCACACCCTTTCATCTATACAAAACACTCCAAAATACTGCTAAATTTGGGAACATGTAACAGTTGAATTCATCACTCACATTTAAAATAGGCATCAGAAAGGCCATCCGCCCGGGAATGTGTGGTGAAATTTAATGTGCGACACGTATCTCACCAACGACACCAGAAGGGTGCGGCAAAAATGGCGGGTGAAAATGGCGAAACATTTAGCCAGTTTGATTTATTTTTTAGCTATAGGAATGGGTGCTTGAGTGTGTCCTAACACAAGTTCATTTACGTAGAAGAGAACATATTAGTAACAACCACAGAAACATGCAATTGTAGGGTTGACGTCAGCATGGGCATATACTACAAGAACCGGGCTTAAACCGACATCAAACAGAATTATTATTAGTGACACGGTGTTTAGGTTGTGATAGGTTACAATGGTACCCTACTGAACCGTGTAACAAGTACACTCTAGCCCGTACAACGGTTCTGCTATGAGATTTGCATAAACAGTAGGGGCACGGCATATTTGAAGCCTAGAAGTTATGTTACTGTCACTACATTACGGAAGAACGGGTAGACGACACTTCCTAATAACGCAATTAGTTTGCATTCCGGGCTTTAATGGTTACTACAACACTTGTAGTATTAGAACAGTTTTTCCTGTTATAAACCATTGCTGTTTCAGGGCAAATGCGCGAAAACTTGACAGTCATACTGTGTTCCGAATCCTTTAAGATAGGATTGCATCTCACGAGCAGACCACTCGTTACCTCATATTAACATACCAGCCCAGGGAAATCTGTAAGTAAGATATCAAATTATTATCCCATGCCGCAGGAAAAACGAAATTACGTCACGGACAGTAATAGTCCATGTTAACGAGTTTCCTTAAAAGGAACGCAAAGTGGCGCTCCCGCCTTAATACACCGTCGACAAACAGGTGTTAACTCTGTGATAGCATCTCCATCTTTGGTATTTAACAAGTCCTCCTTTGAGCGTATCACCGGCCTGCAAGAGGAATTCATAACAAATTCTAGAGGTATCTAACACTTCCGAACAAGAGTAGGGGATATTCTCCTCCTCCTTCTTCTTCTTAATCTGCTTACCCTCCAGGGTTGGCTTTTTCTTCGGACTCAGCGAGGGATCCCACCTCTACCGCCTCAAGGGAAGGGTCCTGGAGCGTGAGACATTGGGTTGGGGGATACAACTGGATAGAATGACCAGTACCTCGCCCAGACGGCCTCACAGGGGCCTTGCGGGGGGGATGGCGAGATTGGAAGGGATAGACAAGGAAGAGGGAAGAAAGCGGCCGTGGCCTTAAGTTAGGCACCATCCCGGCATTTGCCTGGAGGAAAAGTGGGAAACCACGGAAAACCACTTCCAGGATAGCAGAGGTGGAAATCGAACCCACCTCTACTCAGTTGACCTCCGGAGGCTGAGTGGACCCCGTTCCAGCCCTCGTACCACTTTTCAAATTTCGTGGCAGAGCCGGGAATCGAACCCCAGCCTCCGGGGGTGGCAGCTAATTACACTAACCACTACACCACTTTACTTTTGACATTCTTCCCTTTCCTCTTTAATGTGGTGATTTTTCAAACTCTCCCCACTACTTCAAATTTCAATATTAATACACTGACTGACAGAGCAAATGCAACACCAAGAAGGAGTGGTCAGAACTTTATGCCAATTGCAGGGTAGACTGACGTCATTGAGGTATGCTCATGATGTGAAATGCGCCGCTGTGCTGCGCACGTAGCGAACGATAAATGGGACACGGCGTTGGCGAATGGCCCACTTCGTACCGTGATTTCTCAGCCGACAGTCATTGTAGAACGTGTTGTCGTGTGCCACAGGACACGTGTATAGCTAAGAATGCCAGGCCGCCGTCAACGGAGGCATTTCCAGCAGACAGACAACTTTACGAGGGGTATGGTGATCGGGCTGAGAAGGGCAGGTTGGTCGCTTCGTCAAATCGCAGCCGATACCCATAGGGATGTGTCCACGGTGCAGCGCCTGTGGCGAAGATGGTTGGCGCAGGGACATGTGGCACGTGCGAGGGGTCCAGTGACGTCAGCACGCGAGGATCGGCACATCCGCCGCCAAGCGATGGCAGCCCCGCACGCCACGTCAACCGCCATTCTTCAGCATGTGCAAGACACCCTGGCTGTTCCAATATCGACCAGAACAATTTCCCGTCGATTGGTTGAAGGAGGCCTGCACTCCCGACGTCCGCTCAGAAGACTACCATTGACTCCACAGCATAGACGTGCACGCCTGGCATGGTGCCGGGCTAGAGCGACTTGGATGAGGGAATGGCGGAACGTCGTGTTCTCCGATGAGTCACGCTTCTGTTCTGTCAGTGATAGTCACCGCAGACGAGTGTGTCGTCGGCGTGGAGAAAGGTCAAATCCGGCAGTAACTGTGGAGCGCCCTACCGCTAGACAACGCGGCATCATGGTTTGGGGCGCTATTGCGTATGATTCCACGTCACCTCTAGTGCGTATTCAAGGCACGTTAAATGCCCACCGCTACGTGCAGCATGTGCTGCGGCCGGTGGCACTCTCGTACCTTCAGGGGCTGCCCAATGCTCTGTTTCAGCAGGATAATGCCCGCCCACACACTGCTCGCATTTCCCAACAGGCTCTACGAGGTGTACAGATGCTTCCGTGGCCAGCGTACTCTCCGGATCTCTCACCAATCGAACACGTGTGGGATCTCATTGGACGCCATTTGCAAACTCTGCCCCAGCCTCGTACGGACGACCAACTGTGGCAAATGGTTGACAGAGAATGGAGAACCATCCCTCAGGACACCATCCGCACTCTTATTGACTCTGTACCTCGACGTGTTTCTGCGTGCATCGCCGCTCGCGGTGGTCCTACAACCTACTGAGTCGATGCCGTGCGCATTGTGTAACCTGCATATCGGTTTGAAATAAACAATTATTCGTCCGTGCCGTCTCTGTTTTTTCCCCAACTTTCTTCCCTTTCGAACCACTCCTTCTTGGTGTTGCATTTGCTCTGTCAGTCAGTGTATATATCCATATGGAATCATTTGGAACAGGTACAACTTAAAATCAATATCTCGGAACGCTAAATTTAAATAATAATAATAATAATAATAATAATAATAATAATAATAATAATAATAATAATAATAATAGTCGTATAGTCTCAGTTACCGTGTGAAGACATATTAGTTGGGACGTTCCGTTTTGCTCTAGTCCCACTAGATGGCAGGGTATACCGAAACTCTCTTGGGCGTTTGTGGCTGAGATGTAATGAATTTTGTCGGGACGACACCAAATGTGTCACCAGAGATCATTTACATGCCGACGTCGTACGACATGGAGTGTCGAATGGGCCTTACCCTTCAAAAATCGGGTGACCCCTGCCGGGTTTGAACACGCAACCTTGGGATCCGGAGGCCGACACGCTACCATTGATCCACAGAGGCAGCTATTTCAGCACTTTACCACAGTAATTCAGCCTGAAATATTATACGCATCGGAAACTTCTACCATTTCAGGAAAATCACTAAGTGTAAGTTTAGAAACCTGGAATGGAAAATACCTAGAAAAATATTTGGCCCAATTTTCGTAGAAGGAGTGTTAAATGTAACAAGCTCTAACAGCTTCATTTTTATAAAAACCGGTATTGATTATAAAATCAAGTAGCGAATATTTAAGAAGAACGTAAACATCATATTTAAGCGGTCCGCCTGTTCAATACAGGTATAATTTATTAAATCTAGTACATGTTTCTTCCCCTAAGGGACATCATCGACTAGAATAAATCACACCATATAACGGATACAAAAATTACACTAATAAATTAATAAGTCGTCCGCGTCTGTGATGTAGTGGTTAGTGTGATTAGCTGCCACCTCCGGAGGCCCGGATTCGATTCCTGGCTCTGCCACGAAATTTAAAAATGGTACGTGGGCTGGAACGGGGTCCACTCAGCCTCCGCAGGTTAACTGAGTAGAGGTGCGTTCTATTCCCACCTCAGCCATCCTGGAAGTGTTTTTGCGTGGTTTCCTACTTCTACTCCAGGCAAATGCCTGGATGGTACCTAACTTAAGGCCACGGCCGCTTCCTTTCCTCTTCTTTCTCAATCCCTTCCAATCTCCCCCCCTCCCCGCAAGGCCCATGTTCTGCATAACAGGCAAGGCCGCCTGGGCGAGGTACTGGTCATCCTCCCCAGTTGTATCTCCCGACCCAGAGTTTGAAGCTCCAGGACACTGCCCTTGAGGCGGTAGAGGTTGGATCGCTCGCTGGGTCCGAGGGAAAAACCGACCCTGGAGGGTAAACAGATAAAGGAGAAGAAGATTAGTAAGTCCAATTGAAATACACTGTTACAGTATATACAAGGGCATTTAAAATGAAATATTTGCAAACTTTGTTAAAGTTTCAAGTCATACAGTCAATGAAATTCGATATGAATTTTTCATTAAAGTTCTTGATGACAAAGGAAGATGAACATTGGTATGAGTAAAAACCATTTGATTTAAAATATTTCTTGATAAAGAATCCTTAAGATCTCTGATAGATATTCCCTTAAATTGCCTTTAAGAATGAACGCTTCAGGATTACAAGTCAACACGGGACCGAAGCTGTAAAGAAATGTTCATCTTACGATTTACGTTCACAAACGTTAATTTGCGGCTGAAAAGTTGCTCTCCTGAAGTATACCGGAATTGTGAGAAAATATCAGACACTACCAGAAAAGAAACGACTGAAATTCTTTGTCCATATTGAAGGAAAGAACAATGAAAGACTTACTAAGAGAATATTTCATTATGTCTCCTCACGTAAAGTCAAGAATAAATGGTTAATGGAAATTGAAAAATACCTTCAAGAAATCAGCATAACAGGAGCAATTATACGGTACAGACCTAGATTTAGAAATTTGGTGAAGAAACATAATTTTGATTAAAAACCCAAGATGATAACCAGCACTGCAAAAACAGCGAGAGGATGAGAGAGATTTTGGGAAAAGCCTTATAAACAGCAGAAACTTTTAACGTAGAAAGAACAGAAGTACTTAAGGGATTAGAAATGGTGAAAAGAAAGATTTCCAGCCGCTTGTCTCTGTAGTTGCGTGGTTTGGTTAACCGCCTCTTCTAATGAATGCGACAATATCACAATATCGTCTGCGAATGATAGACAATCTATTCTTTGAAAATAAATGTTTGAGTTTTAATAAACTAATTATGAAATTAAAACATCAAATTTATATATTTAGGGAGTCAGGATTGATCCATAGACCGTAGTTCTTAATGCATTCATTTGAACGATGATTCTACATTGTCATGAATCTGTTCAGTTCAAGAAGTATTGGTTAAATATTTGAAACACGGTGAATACCAATAAAGGAACATATATAAGTGTTAGGAATGTAAAACCACTCCATTTCCATGATGATGTAATGAGATCGCAATCTAGCTGTGGGTTGCGTGGATTGTTGATGGATGAGATGCCATTATGTAAATTATAATGGCTATTACTTCATTGACTGGTATTACGTTCTCATCAGAGGTAATATTCGCAGTTCAAACATATAATGCCCTCAGAGAATCTGAACATTATTACATCCATGGCTCTACAGGTACAGTGAACTGTAGCGCTTGTTCGATAAAACTCTTCGAATGCATGTTTTGCTGCCTGTTGTAAATAGTGACAAGGGGCAGAAGTTACCAAATCCCTGCAAACTTGTTGAGTACCACAGGTGATATACTTTCCCAGGGGCTCTTGGATGTCGGATTTCTTAATAAGCTGCATAGGGAATAATGGTAATGATCAAGACGGGGTTCCGCAAGGAAGTATTTTTGAACCATTAGGTTTTCTTACATAAGGGGCGAAAAAAAATTCCGTTCGACGCCCTGAGTATTGAGGCACTCATCCGGCCGACGCACCAGGTTGAAGGTCCGCGTGTGGTAAAACGCCGTGTTCTGCTGCGTGAGGAAGTCCGTAACCGCCTGCTGCACAACCTCCTCCCACAGGAAGCGTCGAACATTCGCGGCCTTTTTGACCGGACCGAAGGCGTGATAATTGGATGGGGAGAGATCGGGACTAAAGGGAGGGTGCTCAAGTGTCTATCACTTTTGTTGTTGTTGTCGTCCTCCCAGATCGACCGCCGTCTTGTGTCGAAACGCGACCCGCACAGAACTTGGTGTTCCATTCTACAATGGTGGTTTTCGACAGACATACTGCCCCATACACTGCCTTCAATCTCCGATGAATATCCAGCGGTGTTTGCTCTTTGGTAGCCAAGTACAGTATAACAACACATTGGTCCTGTTTGGACGCATTTGGTAATAATGTCGCCATAGTTCAAGTGGCCGCATTTAACGCACGACTGCCATACTAATCCCTTTGCCTAGATGTCCGTGCTACCGGCATCAGAGTTGCGCTACTTTCCTTCTCCGCTGCAGCAACGCCCTCAAACAGAAACTTTTTGATCACGCCTGATATGTATATAATATATAAATGATACGAGTAAAGAACTGGTATTACAAATGAGGATATTTGAGGTGATGTTATAGAGTAGTAAATGAGTCTTATGAGCGACTGTAGGACTTAATCAATGTTGTGAGACGGACGGCGGATAAGGTATGATGGTAAATGGGATGAAAGGTCAAGTTGTAAGATTCACCAGGAGGAAAAGTCCTCTCTGTTTTAATAACTGGGTTGATGGGGTGATAGTACCTGGACAGGGATCACTGTAAGTACCGAGGTGTTAATATAAGGAATGGTCTTCACTAGGGTAATCATATTACTGAGGGTGTTAAGAAAGGTTATATCTTCTCAAGGTTATGAGAGTATTTAGGGTTGTATAAGGATGTAAAGGAAAGGGTGTGTAAATAAGTCTCTGGTAAGACAGCTGTTAGTGTATGGGAGTCACACCACTGCTACTTGATACGAGAACTGAGAAAGATCCTAAGGAAAGCAACACGATTTGTTGTGGGTGATTTCCGACAAAGGAGTAGTGTTACTAAAATATTGAATACTTTGTGGTATGTTTGGAGCTGTCAGTGGAGAGTTGGCGTGGAAACACATTAGTAGACGAAAAAGCTTGAGTGGTGCTTTGAAAGTAGGAAAGATCATAATATTAAGATAAAGAAGGAATTTAAGAGGACGGATTGGGGAAAATATTCGTTTATGGGACGAGAGGTAAGTAATCGGGATAAATCATCACGGGAAATGTTCGATAAATGTCCAAATTCTTTGAAAAGATTGAAGAAAATCTAGGTAAACAATTGACAGGGGATCTGCCACCTGGGGGACGGACCTGAATGCAGGTGTAGGTAGTGATTGATTGATTGATTGATTGATTGATTGATTGATTGATTGATTGATTGATTGATTGATTGATTGATTGATTGATTGATTGATTGATTGATTGATTGATTGATTGATTGATTGATTGATTGATTGATTGATTGATTGATTGATTGATTGATTGATTGATTGATTGATTGATTGATTGATTGATTGATTGATTGATTGATTGATTGATTGATTGATTGATTGATTGATTGATTGATTGATTGATTGATTGATTGATTGATTGATTGATTGATTGATTGATTGATTGATTGATTGATTGATTGATTGATTGATTGATTGATTGATTGATTGATTGATTGATTGATTGATTGATTGATTGATTGATTGATTGATTGATTGATTGATTGATTGATTGATTGATTGATTGATTGATTGATTGATTGATTGATTGATTGATTGATTGATTGATTGATTGATTGATTGATTGATTGATTGATTGATTGATTGATTGATTGATTGATTGATTGATTGATTGATTGATTGATTGATTGATTGATTGATTGATTGATTGATTGATTGATTGATTGATTGATTGATTGATTGATTGATTGATTGATTGATTGATTGATTGATTGATTGATTGATTGATTGATTGATTGATTGATTGATTGATTGATTGATTGATTGATTGATTGATTGATTGATTGATTGATTGATTGATTGATTGATTGATTGATTGATTGATTGATTGATTGATTGATTGATTGATTGATTGATTGATTGATTGATTGATTGATTGATTGATTGATTGATTGATTGATTGATTGATTGATTGATTGATTGATTGATTGATTGATTGATTGATTGATTGATTGATTGATTGATTGATTGATTGATTGATTGATTGATTGATTGATTGATTGATTGATTGATTGATTGATTGATTGATTGATTGATTGATTGATTGATTGATTGATTGATTGATTGATAGGAAAGACCAAATTTTGTTATGACTGAGATACCATACTGCATGAATGTCCTCACTGCGAACATTCAGCTGAACTTATTGAGGCTGATTTAGGGAACGATACAATCCACACCCAGCTCACTGCCTTCCTGTTCTTAATCTCATACCTCCGCTTCACTTTCATAGAGTATGTGCTTTGGTTAGGGAGTATCAGAAGGTGTACAGAAATCAGTATCTGCATATTCACGGAGATTTTACGCAGCCAACAAGGCTACGATCAAGGCACCCTTGTAAAGCCCAGTAACTATGAGCTTTTACCTGTTAAGACAGTTGTCGTCTGATTGGACGTTGTCCGTCTCTTCAGAATTCTGTATCATCCCATCTATCTTCATGGAAGTGGACTTGATCCAAGTTTAAGTTTCATGTTGTCCATGCATACTCAGTGTACAAGTTGAATAAGCAGTACTTACTCTACTCGCTGTGATTTTCTGCTGATCTATGAGAAATAAAGTATATAGTGTCCACTTTGTGCTTATCACCAACGAACTAAGGATTTTGTTTCAACAAAACCCAAGGCTGCTGTATTTGGACATCAATCTTATGTATGTTATTTTATACTGATGTGACATTTGACTCCATCCGCACAATAAAAATAATAATGAGACCGAAAGGTAACCGTTCAGTGCCGCATTAAAGCGTATAGAAAGATTAACGATATACTGGTGAGATTAGGGAGATACAATTTGCCTTCATATGTTGGTCATTCAGTATTTTAGTTTCACTTACCTCCAAATTTGTTATAGAATAATCAAGTCAAATTACGCAAGTCTAGCGTCACCTGTCCCGTACAAATAAGACATCTACTTGCAAAATTTGTTATGGCGATTTTTCGAAACGAATTAAGAATTCGGTTTCGAACAGTTCGTGAAAATAAATTGGTGAAACTTTGGAACAAATTCGTCAGTTTTTGTGGAAATTAAACGGATAATTAATGAAGAATGTACCTCTGTACAAATTTTTCATATTTATCCTTCACTGACCCCGTGTATCATGCATGATACGTCATGATCTTTACTGGCTCATACACCTACATAGGACCTCTTTGCCCCCTGAAAGTAGCGGGCAAAAACAACAACGATGATTCATTTAGGACTACATATAGCAGTAGGATAAAATAATTACAGACCCTGTGTAGAAACGTATATTTCAGAAGATACGGAATCTATTACACAACACCACCTTGAATATAAGATATATTCGTATCCACACACTTCTACTAACATCCGTATCACTTTGCAAAACAATCCTGTAATCCATTTTCCGTCACTTTCCACAGAACCCGTGTAGTAATCCGCTGGAGCAAGATCGAGCGAATATGGAGGATGTGAAATGGCAGCTATGTTATGGGGTGACATGTGTGACATGCATTGTCGTGATTGTGGTCCCATTTCTGCCTCTGTCACAAATGAGGCATTTTATGTTTCATTGCACCACGAGGTTGCCGAAAGACAACATACGTGTCCTTAGTGCCAGTTCTGTCTTCAGGAATTAATTTGAAATGTCCCAGTCCCTGAAATTGAAGAACATTTCTAGGATAACTCTCCCTTACGTCTGAGACTGTAGTGTATACTCCACGCAAGCAAGGCAGAGAAGTTGCCTAAATAGCAGTGCAGAACCAGCCAAGTTCTGCTACTATTTGACTCCTGTCGTATTTGTCCGCAATATATTTTCTCGTGACATATATTGCCCGTAAAGTGCCTTGCCCGCCGACTGAACTAAATGAGCTGTGGAGTGTTATGTGATCAGCGTTAGATGCATTAATAGGCTTTCATGACGATGTCTGCTTTCTCTCGTATCAGGAACCCAAGATGGGTGAAGTGTTCGTATCAGTCGATGAAGACATCAGTTACATAACTCCAAGAAGGCATTTTCAAGAGAATCGCCTTCAAAGTTGTTTTATAATTTTAATAATTCATTTCTCCTGAACTGTTCGGCTTAGTATAATGATTTTTGCTCTGTGGAGTAGGATGCTTTTCAGTAACAAAGGATACTGGCAATACGTCTTTCAAAAAGATACTCAAGCATTTTAAATTTGCCCGTGTCATTAACGAATCATAATTTTTAAAGTATCTTTGATGTTATGTATGCGTACAGATTTAACACATAACATTTAGTGTAAGGAAAATTTACAGATACAAAATTACAAATGTATAAATATGGTGAAATCATAATTTGAAGAGTGAATCGTTGGAGGGGAAGAAATAAAGTAGCTTCCCGGTTAAAGGACGGAGGAACGAAACATTGTTCAACGAAATATAAACACAGTCAATCAGTTCAGGATGGAAAAAGTAAAAGAGAAAGATGTCATGTTTTGATGTTCCGCTAACTACTTTTTGACGATTTTTGGAGACGCTGAGGTGCCGGAATTTTGTCCCGCAAGAGTTCTTTTCCGTGCTACTAAATCTACCAACACGAGGCTCATGTGTTTTAGCACTTCAGTTGCCACCGGACTGAACCAGTATCGAACTTGCAAGTTGGAGGCAGAAGGCCAGCGCCTCAACCGTCTGAGCCACTCAGCCTGGCTGTCATGTTTTGAGTGAAATGGCTAAACTCATTTTTTGTGATAATAAAGGAAGAAACAAACTGTGTGTCGAACTAATGTCCCATTTCTGTACGGAGTCGTGGGGTGAAGTGGGATGAATCTTCGTACGGTGTTTTTACGATCGGACGTCCTTCCTGACATCAAACTCATCAGACGAGTTATCGAGATGACATGGATGATGTGATATATGATAGTAGGAAGGGAGAGGGTTAAACACTGTGCCGGCACATAGCCTACTTCTCCCGAATATCGCCATGGATTCTGCTCAATGCTTAATATCTCCATCCGACGGACGAATCGGCGTCAACAACGTCATATGGCCTCACTCCCTCTGAACATTGCGCAGAGATCTGGACATGAATATAGGATTTTATCAAACAATTTAGTGATTAGAAACTGTATACCACCACCTTCCCAACCCTACCGGCCAACATTCTGGTGGTGAAAGTATTTTCGACCAAGGGGACTCGCACAAGTTAACAACGGTGTCAGACTTTTTAGACCTCACGCCTTAATGATAATGGCCACCAGGCTACTTCTCTCCTACACCGACAACAATCGAATTGGCGAAGAAAATTTTTCTTTTCGAGAAAATGGGATGACATTGTTACTTCCGGGCGCGCGAGTTAAATTGGCGAACTCCCCGTATTTCCTATTCCAGAGCACAACCCGCTACCATGCTTCAGGGAAGAGAAGGGGCAGGAGGGGAATTGGGGTGAATGATGGGGGCAGAGATAAAGCTCCGCGCGTATGTTCAAGTTCCCTCGTTCAACTCGCACAGGATTGCCCTTGTCTCTTACAAACAATATCCACAGTTCGAACACAGTGTAATTAAGACACACTGGTCAATCAAGGAATTCAAAAGGTTGTTTCTCCTCTCGTCTGTTGGTCGCAGTAACGTTCTTTATAATTTAATATGCTCGAAGATGCATCTCTGCCATCATTTGATTGTGTATTCTTTCACTCACAACATTGTAAATGGAATGAAATACTCAACGAAGGGAGCAATACGCTCAATGTTTCCATTACAGTAGATGTTCAATATGCGCCATTACTGCCTCAGTGCATACTTCACAACGGGCTCATTTAAGGATTTGTCACGGATTACTTTCGTCTACCACTTCCCACTTCCCACTTCCCCTCCCTTCTCCGACGAACGGCAACAGGTAGCGATTGGCAAGATCGTCAGTTTGAATCGCGCTCCCGAAGTAACAAAGTAACGTCAATCCGCCAATCGGATTGCATCATTGTGCCTAAGATTAGACGAAGAGCATCCCTGAATTGTATAGTTCTAGTACACACTGTATAACGCAATGAGTGCTGCGAGTTCTAATGACATTTACTGTTTCCTACCGGCAACAACTAAAACTTCATTCTATCGCTAATGCGTGATATTAAGGCATAGATTAGGCAAATTTTGGCAACCGTAACTCATAATTGCTAACCGGATGTTTAGGCAGAAGTAGGCTAGTAGGAAGTGTCGCTTAGCCTGCTCTTCCGTAATGTTGTGAGAGTAATATAACTTCTAGGAGTTCTAACAAGCCGGGCCCCGAACATTTATACATATCTCATAGCTAGACCCCGGAACTTTAGGCCTTAATGGGTTAGAATGCAAACTAATTTGGTTATTACCAAGTGTCATCTACCCGCTCTTCCGTAGTGTAGCGAGAGTAACATAAATCGTAGGAGATCTAATGAGCAACACCCCTAAGGTGTATACAATACTCATAGCTTGTCTATTGTTCGGGCTAGGCTATACCCGTTACTCGCTTCAGTAAGTTTGCATTGCAACACATAATTGTCACTAATGTTCTCATCAGGTGATATAAGGTCAGAAATACTAAGAGGAACTTTAGAAACATATCGTACAGTTTTATGTTTCTTTGAGCTCGAATACACTTTGTTTCTCAGTTCAAACTGATCCAGCGCTTTTCTACAGATAACGTTTGCTGCTCGTAGGCCTGGAAACTTCCTCCTTTGCCTTGTAGGTAATCGTGTTTAGGAGATAAAAATTATATTGAGCAGTGGTCTGACTAAAAGATTAATAAATATAACCCGATGGTCTGCTTGTGAATTAAAGAAAAGATTTCCTGGCGAAATAATTGGAATCCACCTTAATCCTGCTTGCGAAGGATTATCTTTACCAAGTTTTTAATAATGGAAGTTGCATTCGTTGGGAGTATGATAAAGGAGGAGCGAGTCAGAAAAGTTCACCATCCAAACTTCCACTTTCGTATTGGGGAATGCTTAATGTGCCGTAACACTAATCTGGAGCTATTACTCCATGCTCAGATGAGTTAATGTCTTTAACTTCTGCCTACAATTAGGTCCAATCAAACACTGTGTTTTGGGATAATTTGAATTGGATTGCAACAACACAACAAAGTACAGTTCTCCCTTTTGCAGATTGTAGTTGTGAACGAAAAATACTGTATTTACATACGAGGGACGTTCAATATATAAAGCAAAATGTTTTATTTCTCCTCAGACGGTTAAGGCGCTGGCCTTCTGGCCCCAACTTGGCAGGTTCGATCCTGGCTCAGTCCGGTGGTATTTGAAGGTGCTCAAATACGTCAGCCTCGTGTCGGTAGATTTACTGGCACGTAAAAGAACTCCTGCGGGACTAAATTCCGGCACCTCGGCGTCTCCGAAAACCGTAAAAGAGTAGTTAGTGGGACGTAAAACAAATAACATTATTATATTTTATTTCTCGGGCAATTTCGGTTTTAAAAAATTGGAATTTTGTTCGGGACATATTTGAATATACCGTCTTCGTCTCGTAGAGTTTCATTGATTTCCGATAGGTGGAAGCGCCTCCAGAATGACGTCTGTGACATAGGCGTGTACCAAACAGAGAGTAGTTATTGAGTTTCTTTTGGCGGAAACCAGGGCATCACAGGTATTCATAGGCGTTTGCAGAATGTCTACGGAGATTTGGCAGTGGAAAAAAAGTACAGTGAGTCGTTCATCATTACAAGATCCAGCAAACCTGTCTGATCTGCACTGTTCTTGCTCATCCACCTTACACCGAGCTCGATTGCTGCAGTCGCTTAAGTGCGGCCAGTATCAAGTATTCGGGAGATAGCAGGTTCGAACCCCGCTGTCGGCAGCCCTGAAATTGGTTTTCCGTGGTTTCCCATTTTCACACCAGGCAAATGCTGGGGCTGTACCTTAATTAAGGCCACGGCCGCTTCCTTCCCAGTCCTATCCCTTTCCTTTCCCATCGTCGCCGTAAGACGTATCTGTGTCGGTGCGACGTAAAGCAACTTGCATCCGCCTTACAGCCCTCACTTCCATCTGTTTGACCCAATGAAGTTTGCACTCCGCGGGAAGCACTGCGTGAGTGAAAGTTATCGATGCAGCACAACGTTGGCATCGACATCGTCCATTCGAGTAGTACCATGCAGGACCTCACCTTACGGTGGCGTAAGGCCGTACCAGTGAAAGGATATTACGTTGAAATATAGGGTGTTGTAGACAAATGATTGGGGAGTAACGTAGTGCATTTGAATCTTCAGTCGAACCAACCTGCTTTTAAAAATGGGTTGCATTGTATAATGGACTCCCTTCGTAGTAGCCCGTTGAACCTGCCGCTGTTTGTTGCCTTTGCCTTCGTACATTCAACTTCCTCAGCCAATTATATCAGCCTCCAAAACAAGAAATAAATTATCAGAGGAGTAAATCAATAAGTAACTAATAAGTGCGTAAGAAAACACAACTAAAGAAGGAAGTAACAGAGCACTGTAAGTGCCGATCTTCAGTGTCACCTAAAGAATTGCGTGTAATTGTAATATGGAATTCTTCAGTCTACCTCAAAGGCAATACAACGTATTAAGAAAATCCTGCTGCTACATATAGTCCCCAAAACTCGTGCATCACGTCTTCAGTAATATAGTTCCGTAATTTTTTATCAAAGGCCAGTAATTCATCAACTGATTGTAGCTATAACCCCAATATAGATTACTCTGGTAAAATAGCATCCCAACTAACAATAAATAAACAAATAAATAAATAAATAAATAAATAAATAAATAAATAAATAAATAAAACATCAGCCTCGTGTCAGTAGAATTACCGGCGCGTAAAGGAACTCCTGCGGAATAAAATCCCGGCACCTTAGCGTAAACATAGAAGTACTTTTATTTATGTTAATCTTAGGAGTACTCGTTTTAGAAGACAAGAATTCCTGAGACGAATAATAATAATAATAATAATAATAATAATACAAACCCATATCATATTTTCCTCCACCCTAAGGCCGGTGGGTATCTTCTTCTTAAGCCGTCGTCTCCAAACGGAGGTAGACGATCCACACGGCCAGCTCTGATCTTGACGTTGCAGCCATGCCATGTGGATTTATTGGAATATCTCTCAGGATCTTTAATGCAGTGGTTTCCCGTTGCATCCTAATGCCGTTGAACAAACTGGTTCCTCCGCCTTTGGGAACAATTCCTTGTCCCCAGGACAATAGAGTTCCCTTACCCATACCCGCTCATCCACTCTCAAAGGGACTGTTGGCACTTGGTATAGGGGATCTCCTTATACCGGGAGATAATCGGTCCCTTCATTCGTTAGCCGTCTGCATATACAATATTATTTTTATATGCAGCCGTTGCCCCCTCTCTACCGCGGGGAGGTGAATGTCAGGATTTCACCGTCATTGAAACAAGGACCAAATGGCATTTCTTTATCTCTCTGGTTCTTTAGAGAGGGCGTGGATATCAAGGCACATTTTCCAAGCGTTCCGTTCTTCGGCCAGGAGCTTTGATGATGATGTTATTTGCTTTACGTCCCACTAACTACTCTTTTACGGTTTTCGGAGACGCCGAGTTGCCGGAATTTAGTCCCTAAAGAGTTCTGTTACGTACCAGTAAATCTACCGACACGAGGCTGACATATTTGAGCACCTTCAAATACCACCGGACTAAGCCAGGATCGAACCTGCCATGTTGGGGTCAGAAAGCCAGCGCCTCACCCGGGAGCTTCAAGCGGCAATAACTGTGCTTTACTTTAATGTTGTCTGTAAATTGCTCTCTAGGTCTTCCTTTTCACCTTCTACCCCCCATTTTCCCTTCAAACAGGGTGGTGAACCAATCAGAATGACGAAACAAGTGGCAAATGAAGCTGTTTCTTCCTTTGATTAAAATTTGGCCAATGTACATGTCTCATTTGCTCTTTTGAGAATGGTTTCGTCTGTCGCCCAAGGTATTGTTAATAGCCGACGCCAGCACCACATCTCAAATGCCTAGAATTTCGTCACTTCCGCTTTTCGTAGGGCCAATAGCTTACAACACTCCATACAATACTTTTCAGGAAGTGTTTTCTTATCTCCAAGCAGCTGTCTTAGATGTTAATAGAGACTTCTTTTTTGAGAAAGTTCCTTTCCCCTTTAATAATAATAATAATAATAATAATAATAATAATAATAATAATAATAATAATAATAATAATAATAATCAGAAGGAAACGGCTGCCTTTCTACGGACACCTGTGTGAAATGGATTCCCACAGGCTGTCCTATAAGATCTTCAAAGTAGCCAGCAGGCAGTAGCGGCGACTAAGGGGGCCGAGGGGGGGGGGCAGTTGCCCCCATCCACTTTGTAGAGAAAACATTACATTTTTATTCAATTTTAGCCGGCTGAAGCTAGGAATTAGAGGAATTATTAAAAATTCAATTTGTGGAAATTTTTAATTATTAACAAAATTATTATCGAAAATACGCACTAAATTTAGTTTGTCGCGGCTAACCGATTTGTATAGCGCCACAGCAAGTAGTGGAGACTTCGCAAATGCTATGAGGAAGGGTAACAGGGATATACTTCTTTGCCAAGATCGTGGACACTGAGGTATGATTCACCTGCTTGCCGCGTGCATTCGTCAGTCTGGCAGTATCTTTAATATTGTCTGTTATTTTGTTAGAGTGTAGTCAAATATTACATGATTTTTTAATTTTATAGTCACGCTGTACTTCTATTTAATTGTAATTCATGTGCAATATCGTTTCTTTGGTGAAAGTATAGTGCTGAATCAAAATCTCAAAAAGCTGTTATTGCCGCACTTAAGTTAGTAAACTGTCAACCTTTAACTTTCTGTCGAAATTCACTCAAGGAGCATCAAAAACTTATCATTTGTAGCTTTCTTGTTCAGTTTTGATGTGTATAAACCGCCCCCCCCCCCCCGCTATATCCCTCAACCCGGCTACTTTCTGTTGTCTGTATATTTTTTGCCACCCCACTTCTAATCCCTAATCGCAGGGGTAAAGCTACGGGATTGCTGTGGAACCACCAGGTAGAGGAGGATCTGACAGAACTTAATATTAATGATGCCATCATAAAGAACAGAAGCTAACCACCATTAGATCAGGAAATGGTCTGAGGAACGTAAAATGGAGGTGAACAAGTAAATGAACGGTTGCTGGGGCAACAGAAAAGGCCAGGATACAAAGAAGAAGTCTGCAGCCATACCCACCATTAAGATCACCAGAAAGGGCAACAATCAAAGCAACAACAACACCAACACAGCTAAAGCAAAGGTCCTCAAGTGGCCAAAACGAACTCCAAAGAAAGAAATAATCCTTAAATAATATTTACATGGGCTAGAGAGTTTTCACTTTCGCATTCTTCACGACTTGTTTCCGGAATTACTTTTCTTCTTCTTCTTCTTCTTCTTCTTCTTCTTCTTTTTCTTCTTCTTCTCCTTCTTCCAGATCAGAGATCTGGACGTCTGTCACATTCTTCTGCACTTTCCTCAGTCTTCGTTATGACGGCTTTCAGATCGCTTTGCCTAAAATGTTTAAATAAATGTCACTACCCGATCTCGAGTTTATGGCTACCGTATTGTTATGAGATTTGTGTAGAATTCCTCACATAGCGAAATTACTGGCGCTTTTGAAATTATCCAATGGAATGTTACTGCGTATCTGCTGTGTGAAGTGTGGGCGTGGCTGACTAAATTAGGGATTTAATGAAGTTTACTCCACATAGACTAGCAGAGAGAAGTTTTAAATATATCATGCATTATACATACAGAGCGGAATTTATTTTTAAAAATCTACGTATTCAATACATAGTCACGATTGATCGAGCATATTACTTGTTCATTTAAAAATCAATAATTGGAGCCTTCCCTCAAAGAAAGTTGTATATCACATTTGGCAATTTACAGGAATGAAAAAAGAAAACTGGTAGTTATTTATATAATGGAGATCTGAGTTTAATTCTTTCTGTAAGTACAACTTATACTTTATCCTTCTTAGATAAATCATATATATTTGCATTTAATTGGTGTCATAGAAGGATTAAAGTGAGAAAACAGTAAACTCCCTAGAAGAAAGGTGTATATAATCAAATAGTTAGAACGTTGTGCATCACATCGTGAGTTCTGTAGTACTTGTGTTTTTAAATAGATGTCAATTCACTGATATCCACAGTTCCAGTCACTTAAGTGCGGCCAATATCCAGTATTCAAGAGATAGTAGGTTCGAACCCCGCTGTCGGCAACCCTGAAGATGGTTTTCCGTGGTTTTCCATTCTCACATCAGGCAAATGCTGGGGCTGTACCTTAATTAAGGGCACGGCCGCTTCCCTCCCAGTCCTCGCCCTTTCCTGTCCCATCATCGCCATAAGACCTATCTGTGTCGGAGCGACGTAAGGCCAATACCAATACCAATAGATGTCAATTCGAAATATACATTGTTTTGTTTTGTAAAATCATACAGTATGAAGCAAGGAGCATGTGTACTGTTGTAACTCAAATGGTCTCGAAATACTGGCATAACACTGCTCTTTATTACCATTGGCTTTACTTCGCACCGACACAGATGGGAAAGGCTTAGGAGTGGGGAGGAAGCGGTCATTCCCTTAATCAAGGTACAGCCCCAGCATTCACGTGATGTGAAAATATGAGACCACTATGTTCAGGGCTGTCGACAATGTGTTTCGAACCTATTACCTCCCGGATGCAAGCTGACAGCTGCGCGCCCCCAACCGCACGGCCAACTCGTCCAGTAATACTCCTTTTGAAAGCAGCCTTTGAAATTGCAAACTCGGTCCTAAAATGAAACAAACAATTCAGTAAAAATTAGTTTGTTAGATAATAAACATATTCCCTGACATATTGTTATGAAAACAACGTTAGGCGAATATATTCCTTAAGAACGGGTTAAGTGATATATATACCACGAATTTTTGGCTGGTAATAGGTTAGAATGCAAAGTAATCTGGTTTGTAGGAAGTGTCATGCAACCCGTTATACCATAATGTACGAAGAGTAGAATAAATTCAAGGAGTTCTATAGGCTGTACCCCTAATATCTATGCAAACCTCATAGCATAACTGTTGTACAGTGTAGGGTATACTTGTTACTGGCTTAAGTAAGTTTGCATTCTAACCTATCAGCACCTAATAATCCGGACTCTACAGTGATATACAACGTTCTCTCCTTACCTGAGCTGGACGTTGCTTTTCTTACACTACACGCCCTTATGATGTATAGCTTCTTCCGCTATCCCTCAATCGTTTGCGTACGTTGTCCTTTAAATTCAGTTTAATATATTTCTCTTCCTGCTGTTATTCAGGTTTAACATCATCGAGGTGACACACTCAGATTACTGACGTCGGTCTTGTTTGCTCGTGTACAACGTTCTTTCAGGGAAGCCAATTTTCATATAAAAATGTCTCTCTCATTTGTTTGAACACAGGGTAACCATCTGGTGCGAAGATATTCCGTAGAATCTTATTCCATGCAAATCTCAACTTGTCCGAATATTTATATACATTATACTTCAATATTGTGTTTGTGGAGTGTTCTACTGTGCTGTTGTAGAATTGAAAATGAAAACCTACAACCTGTTTTCCAGTCAGGTCAGGAATGTAATGAATGAAACATGAAGCCGACGCGCTGCCGTCTGAGCCGCGGAGGCTCCTGTTGTGGAATTATCTCATGGTTTGTTGGTAAAAGTAAACTCGTGTCCTCATCCCGAGGTGGTGCAGCTCTTTTCAGGCACACCCCCATTGGAGGTGAGCTGCATGTACCATTTGGACCACATACCAGCCCTCCTGCCAATATTAAATTTCTGGCAGTACCGGGAATCGAACCCAGGCCTCCGAGGACGGCAGCTAATAACACTAACCGTTACGCTACGAAGGCGGACGGTTTGTTGGTGATAAAGTGGGACGTATCATAGTTCACTTCATACAGCAAAGGAAGTCATATACTGGGTGTCTCGTCTCACAGTCGTCCGGGTCCATGGCTAAATGGTTAGCGTTCTGGACTTTGGTCACAGGGGTCCCGGGTTCGATTCCGGCAGAGTCGGGAATTTTAACAGTAATTGGTTAATTCCCTTGGCTGGGTGTATGTGTCTTCTTCATCAGCATTTCATCCTCATCAGGACGTGCAGGTCCCCTACGGGCTTCAAATCAAAAGACCTGCGCCTGGCAGGCTGAACTTGTCCTCGGACCCTCCCGGCACTAAAAGCCATACGCCATTTCATTTCATCTCACAGTCATCAGGAGTCTTTTCTCTGGTGTTTCGTTTGTGTAATGTATAGGAAGATTCCTCTACGTACTCGTATATTTACTCCACTGAAAGCATAGAATTTTGGGTATGAAATCGCTCTGTCATCTTCAAAAGCACTAAAACATGTCCATCATTTTATGCTTTTTCGTGTAGTGGACATTTTTCTTTTAAAACCCTTCAAAAGGTAATTCGTATAATCTCTCGTTATAAAAAACAGACAAACATACAAAATAATAAAATATCTTACTGAGAGTATTTGAATAGCAGAAATGGCTGCTAGTGAGGGTGATATAGAATTTTTTGAGTACTGTGTGTACACTTCACTAGAGCGAGGCAATAAAATAGCCCTGATTATCTGTAAAATGCATCATTTCTTGTCTCCCCAGCAGTTCTAATTGAAGAGGCTTGTTATATGTAAATAGAAGTGCTTGAAAGGCGTGCTCTGATAATTGAGATGTTTACACAGCGATCAGATAAGAGACTGCCAGACTTGTTTAGGTGCCTTCAATATTTTAAATTCGAACATAATATCTCGTTGAAGAGGTTGATTATGAGACCAGATTACAAATGTACAGTATGTTAAAAATGCATATAACATCTTAAAACCCATTGGGATCTTTACATTCGCTGGTTTGAATTCTTAGTTCGCCAAACTGGGTGATAGATCTCAAGTCATAAATTAACATTTTCTTACAACGTTTCTAGAATTATGGCCTTCAGTGTATGTACTGAATGATTGTCGTGACTTCGTTCAACGTCTGCTGAGAATCCAGTGTCTCATGGTCAGGAACATTCCCAAGATTGGGCCCTGGAATAAAATAATTACTCTATAAGCTATCACAAGTCAGAGATTCCGCACAGCTAAAAAACTAATTCCTGTAATGTTGCGGTGTTTTCTTATCTTAGTCACTGCTGATATCTATTTCCTTTTTTCACAACTTTCCTCCTTCATGCCACCAGTCCGTTAAATTATATCTGTGATTTTTGACTAGACTCTGGATATTTTAGGCAGCAATAGGTTAAAATGCACACTTACTTGAGCGAGTGACAAGCATATTCTACCCGGACAACAGTCGTGTTCCGAGAAGTCCATAAACATTAGGCGTTCGGCCTCCTTGCTGAAGCGCGTAACAAGTACATTCTACCCGGACAACAGTCGTGTTCCGAGAAGTGCATAAACATTAGGCGCTTGGCCTTTAACTTACTACTGTCGGGCTGAGTGGCTCAGACGGTTAAGGCGCTAGCCTTCTAACCCCATCTTGGCAGGTTCGATCCTGGCTCAGTCCGGTGGTATTTGAAGGTGCTCAAATATGACAGCCTCGTGTCGGTAGATTTACTGGCATGTAAAAGAACTCCTGCGGGACTAAATTCCCGCACATCGGCGTCTCCGAAGACCGTAGAAAGTAGTTAGTGGGACGTAAAGCAAATAACATTATTATTATTATTATTATTATTATTATTATTATTATTATTATTATTATTACTTTAACTTACTAAAGCGAGTAACACGTATATTCTACCCGGACAACAGTCATGTTCCGAGATTTGCATAAACATTAGGCGCTCGGCCTCTCAGAACCGCTAAAACTTAAGTTACTCACTCCCGTTACAATGCGGAAGAGGGGGCTAGCTGACACATGCTACTTGACAAAGTTGTTTACATTCCAGGCTATAACTGCCTAAGCATCGGAGCTCTAAAGACTATATACGAACTTCCCATCGCCTTCTACCGCCAGATGTACGTTACTGAAAACATTGAAGTTATCGACTTCTTAATCGGAGCAGGGACAACTTCACGTTAAGGTTTTAAAATACAGTTGTCACTGATCGAGATTGTACTCCTGGCGGCCTCGAAAGAATCAATGACCTTACTACCCGATTTGTTTCCTTTCGTCGTCCGAAATAATTGGTTTGGCTTTTAATGTAGATTTGTCTTGGGAACTTATATTTTCGTCTTTACTTGCTACTTTTGGTGTTTGATCGAATAGTGCATTTTCCATGATTTTTAATTCCACTAGGTCTTTTTTCAGTATCTTTAAATCGTTTGGGTTTTGTTTTGCTGTTACGGAAGAAGTCAAAGATTTGTTTGGTTAATCGATTAGAGTTCATTCTGAGAAGATAACCGGACAAATTTATTCTTTATTCGCATAATACCTGAGAGTTTTTCAATTTTCCTGTACAGCGTTTCATTCTTGATGTAGGCCCCTATATTATCTTATTATCCGGAAATTTTGCTCCAATGATCTTTCTTAAAATGTTCCTTTCTTTTAGCTGGAGTTCCTCCATTATTATTATTATTATTATTATTGTTGTCGTTGTGAAGATAGACTCATTACTGCACCCTGAATCCCGGCTTCACACTCCCCTAATACCTGCCGTTTTTCCTTCCAAAGCGTGTTTAATTCTGGAATTCGTTCTTTTTTTCAGTAAGTTGAACTTTTGCACATGAACTCATTTCTCGGTCAATAATGTATCCTTGATTATCTCTCAGTTCATGTCTCATGTAAGCCCACTTCTGGTGTCTTCTAGAACTGACTGTACTGTACTCTTGAATAATAGGCCCGTATTGGAGCCGGTGCTGGCGCGTCACGAAGTCCTTGATCTTATCTGGCAAACCCTCAGGTGGTTCGTTTAACAAAATTCCCTATCATTCAAATGGCGTTTTAAATTCATTACAGCAACAAAATTAACACAACAAATTATTAATATTAGGTTTTAAGGTACCATACAGTATTTGTTTTTCGTTTCGAACGTTTTCACAGCGTAGCAGGTTTCTCTCCCCAAGAAATGTGCCGTCTTCTACTTCGAATACAGTAATTGCTACCATGCTTCGTTTTGTAGAACTGCTGATCTACAGTGTGTACGGTCCAAAGTCCATCAGTTCGTAACTTTGAACCCTGATAGCTATCAAATACTGTCATTTGTTCCGCCAGCAGTTCGTAATGATTCCATGACAGATAACCTATTTTCTAGCAAGCTTCTGACATAGTAAACTTCCAAGGTAAGCCTATTTAGTATCGACAAATTTAGATCTTCTTCCGATCAACATATCCCCAGTGAAACACTCGGGGCAGTTGAAACACTTTGGTAAATAGTTACCGCACTTCGACTTAAAAGAATAACATATTAAATTGTTGATATTTTTTAATACGTATTATAACGACGTGGATTTTATGAGCGATAGGTTAAAATACTCGGTCTACGTTTGTATAGAAAGATCTGCATAAACAACAGGGGTTCTGTTAGGCCAGATCTGTAGTGTTTGATGCAAATCTCTTCTTGTAATCATTTCGCGACATAATCTACCCGCTATACAAGTCGAATTTTTTCTTCCTCTGTCGCTTTCTTACGCTCTGGTGAGATCATGGCAAGACCTGTGTCACATGGTCCAATTCCAGGATGACTTGCCGTTTATCAGGTGGAATCAATCAATCAATCAATCAATCAATCAATCAATCAATCAATCAATCAATCAATCAATCAATCAATCAATCAATCACCATTGATCTGCATTTATGCCTATCGTCCAGGAGGAGGAAGATTCCCTATCAACGGTTTATACCTCGCCTTTTCTTAAATGCTTTGAAGAGAATTGGAAAGCCGGGCTGAGTGGTCAGAGTTTTGAAGCGCTGGCGTTCTGACCCCAATTTGGCAGGTGCAATCCTGGCTCAGTCCGGTGGTACTTGAAGGTGCTCAAGTACGTCAGCCTCGTGTCGGTAGATTTACTGGCACGTAAAATAACTCCTGCGGGACTAAATTCCGGCACCTTGGTGTCTACGAAAACCGTAAAAGTACTTAGTAGCACGTAAAGCCGATAACATTATTTATTGTAAGTTGGAAATTTATAGAACATCTCCCCTGGTAAATTATTCCAGTCCATAATTTCTCTTCCTTTACACAAATATTTGCCTCGAATTATCCTCTTGAATTCCAACTTGTTCTTCACATTTTTAGCTTTTATTCTTCTAAAAGATTCACTCAAACATATTCGTATACTAATGTCACTCCACAGCATTTCCCCACTATCAGCTCGGAGCATACCGCTTAGCCAAATTGCTTATCTCCTTACTGGCAAAATCGTCACAGCCCGAAGTTTGCAACTTTTTCGTAGCACTTCACTTTTGTTGGAAAACACTCAGAAAAATCATGCTTCTTTCCTTTGAACTTTTTCCACTTCTCGAATCAAGTAACCCTGATTGCTTAACGTAGTATAGAGAGTGATTATTAGTGCAGTTTTTTTTTACTAGCTTTTCAACCACTTGACTGGTGAATTATAAGGGTAGAGATTTGATATTTTAAAATCAATTGGTAGGCTGATACTGCTCCGGCGTTCTTGTCTTGATACGTCAAAAAAATCTTTATTACTAGTGTTCCAGCGAATTAGAAGCATCCACCAGTACAGAGTCCGCTACATCCACATTCATAGGTGATTGGGGTCAATCAGCGGAGACAGAGGAGGTGAGTTACACTGCAGCTGCCCTCGAGTTTTCGTGCACCAATATCTGACATCCCCTCTACCTCCTTTGTCTCTCAGAATTAGTGACCCCTGTGGGAGTATGACGCAAATGTCGAATAGATCCACGGTATCCCCTGCCTGTCGTAAGAGGCAACAAAAGCGGCGACCAATGGATGATGACATTAGAACCATGATACTACTTGTGATTAGTACCATCTTGCGAGGAAAACAGTGGGTCTGCGTTATACAGGAGCTGTACCATTATGTGAGGAACATTACGGGTCTGGGCGTTGTTGGTGATAATGGTCATTATGTGTAGTCCACCGGTCGATTCTACTGTGTTCACAATGGCTCTACGTTACCTATGAGAAACACCATGGGTCTACTTTGCCTATGATTAGTGCCACTAAGTGGGAAATACGACCGGTTTGACTGGCACCCGTGATTAATAACACTATGTAAAGAAAACCATCGATCTGCGTTGCCTGAGAGTAGTATCCTCATGGGCGAAACACCATAGGTATTTTTACCTGTGAGTGGTGCCATTGTGTGTGACATACTATAAGTCTACGTTACCAGTGATTAGTACCATTATGAGGCCCGACCACCTGGATTTTGGACCCCTTTAGGAAATGAGTATCATCCCAGAAATTAAGGCATTGTGAATAGGGTACAATGATTTTTTATTTCCGATTATATTTTCATCACCATTCGTTGTAGATTTTAGTCAGTGGATTCATTTTGAAGTTTTAATTTTCTTTTCGGCCACCTCTAACCATTAGGCCGATGATTTAGCTGTTACGACATTTAAACAACAAACATCATCATCAGAATTAGTGATTGGTACCATGAGGTCTTCTCTGTTGTTCTCACCATTTGGACATAGGACCAGTAGACGGGTCGGCGGTGCTCTTAGCCGGATGACGCCAACCACTTGTGGAGGGCTCTTTTCACCTATTAAATCTGTCTGTACTGGTTGACAGTGAGGTGAAAAACGGTTATTGAAGCCATAAGAACAAAATTCATTTAAGTATATTTGTTCAAGTTTTGAGAAAAACTCCAAAGATGTGTTTTCTTTACACCTGTTCATTGTTTTCACGTGATATTTTTAATTAAATTAGAGCCCATTTTTAAAGTCGTGAGTCAAGTAGTCAAAAATTAATTTCGAAATGAATGGTGATATTCTCTTGTAAGGAACGGATTTTATTTTTCAAATATCAAAATTAGAGTTTGAATTTTTCTACAATTTTGCTCTAGGTGGTAAAACAGCAGAAAAATAATAATGTATTATTTGATAATTACAAATACATAATTTTCTCAGTTTGATTGTAAAGCTTGCTTCAATACTGTGATTACGAACCTCCAGGATCACCAACTTCGTAATTTTCCTTACTTTCTGTGAAACGATCAAAAAGAGAATTGCCGATTCCTTTGGAGTTACGCATTGGAAATATTTCGCATGATTCAGTTTCATTTCACCTGTATAATGCCCAGGACGAGTTCGTAAGTTGGTTTCTTCCTGGAATTTGGAATGTGTCTTTGTATAATTCACAACGTGTAGGCCAAGCGATTGAAAATTTCTTTGTATTAATTACTCTTTTACTGCTTGACACGCCATGTAACTTTCACCCTTGCGGAACGCCAAACCTTAAAATATAACAGGGATTCACAATCCTTCAGCATAATCTTGTTTCACGTCGACATTATATTCTAACATGAATTTGTCTGGAGCTTGGAGTCATCCAAAAATGTGACTAACGAGATAGTGTTATGTCGCAAACTGTGTGACGGAAGTGTAACCATAGCAACCGTGTAGGCTGTGATGTAAGGTAATGGTACCTAGCAACCGTGCAGGCTGTGATGTAAAGTATTGCTACCTAGCAGCCGTGCAACCTAGCAACCATGCAGGCTGTGATGTAAGGTATTGCTAACTAGCAACCGTGCAACCTAGCAACCGTGCATGCAGTGATGTAAAGTATTGCTACCTAGCAACTGTGCAGGCTGTGATGTAAAGTATTGCTAACTAGCAACCGTGCAACCTAGCAACCATGCAGGCTGTGATGTAAGGTATTGCTAACTAGCAACCGTGCATGCAGTGATGTAAAGTATTGCTACCTAACAACTGTGCAGGCTGTGATGTAAAGTATTGCTACCTAGCAACCGTGCATGCAGTGATGTAAAGTATTGCTACCTAGGAACTGTGCAGGCTGTGATGTAATGTATTGCTACCTAGCAACCGTGCAACCTAGCAACCATGCAGGCTGTGATGTAAGGTATTGCTACCTAGCAACCGTACAGGCTATGTCTGGCTGGTGGCCATCTGAAATTAGCAGCCATTAATGGATCAAAATGACCAAGAGACATGTATGACATAGTTTTGCGAAGGGTTTTTGAATTTTCATTCCACTTCTCGCTGCTATTCACTGTGTCCTGAACTGAATCTTATGTTCATGAATCGTTTCCAAAAGCAACATATCAAGACCGCTGCCTTAAAGTTAAATATATCAATAGTTCTATAACTATATAGACTTCAAGAGGAAACAAAGTATTCATCCATATAGATGTCTCAATTTTGGTCAACAGTTGATTTTTATCTCATGGCTTCAGTTGATATTTTTGATTCCGGCTCTACAAAAATCTCCATCCCTATATATGTATATTATAGTTTACAGGGGATTCGGATGCCCGTAAATACCAATAAATTGTCATGTAAAAACCAGCACTTTATGAACCAGGTCCACATTAAAGTCACCGGTACTCGCTGGCTGTAGATGTGCATAACGCAGAAGATTTCATGGTGAGTGACGCAAATCTGAAAAAGACACTGTTCTCTTCAGAAACTGTTACCAGTAGCTACACTCTTTGAAAGTTTAGGTATTACCTTTAACTCAAAACCATCAGAGCTATAAGGGTATTATTTTCTACCCCAACTTAGAGAGATCTTGTATATGATATTATAATTAATTCCAAGTTATGAAAGCAAGCTTAAAAATAAAATTTCTTGAAAAATTACAAAGTACACTTTTAAAAACTATTGTTTCTACATTCTAATAACATTCAAATCGAAAAGAACGGATGTAAAACCTGGCATTGTCCATTTTAGTTTGTGGAGTACTGAACATCATTTGGATGAAAAGCAATTCAGAAGAATGTACCTGCATGAATCCACGCAATTTTCCTCTAAAAGATAATTTGTTTTAATTTGTTTATTTTTTCGAGAAAGTATTCACCAAATAAAATAATATATTCACCAGTCAACTCAGAATAAGTTCCGTTTTATTTTTCATAGAATCTTAGCCATAACTTTAGCATTAAACGATAAAATGCTTAATATAGTAAAGCCTGATAAGTATGTTATTCGTATACTCAGGAGTACCTGGTGTCCTTGCAAGAAGCACAATCAGTCAGTCCCGGATCAAGACAAATTAATGAGATTTGGCTAAAATCCTCGGTCTCCTCAGGGATCGGAGCCGGGTCCTCTGAACCGAAAGTTGTTATTCTTACCATAAAGACAACGGCTTGCACAAGATTGCAAAGTGACAAAATTTCTTGGAAGATATGACATATCCAAGATCCCCCTCTCCTGCCCCGAAAATAGCGCCATTTCTCCTCTTTTATCTCCATTCCGACGCTCTACTCTGAGTTAGTGATGAACAAGACATAAATGGTCCATTTCATGTTTATGAATGCCGTATTATGTGAACAGCGAGGATGAAGAGGGGAGGTTATTGAACTCGTAAAGTGGTCCTCCGTGTCACATTTGTTCGCCTGTCTCCGCGGAGAACTCGTTATTACACTGTGCCATATAAAAAGGTTTCATTTTTCTCCTCCCCCTGATATGAATATGGAGAACTACTGACTGTAGCATCCAGTCTCAGATAAACATCTCCTCCTGTCTTGTTTATTGATTACCCCGTATCGGATGGTAATAAATGCTCTGGCTTTATATGTGCGATACGTAAATGCGGTACATGGTTAATGCACCGTGATGTTCTCGGTACTGCACGAAGTGGAGCAGGTGCTATCTCCTCCACAACTGTGCCTCTTAAGACGAATACCATAAGGAGGAGATCGATCGGCTTCATTTCGAACAATATTCAATGCCTATTTCTTCCTCGAGTCGTTCCGAATATACAGTACTACAAAAGCATCCTACTTAAACTGCTGCCCCCTCATGGCCCATGTAGACCAGGCATCTAGAAAAGTTCGTGCCGTAATTTTCAGCGAGAAAAACGACTCGGTGATTTCTCGCAAATGCATTTTATTCAGCAAAATTAGATGCTCCCAACGGACTACAACTTTATAAATGCCAGAGTTGTAAACGTTCCTGTCCCTAGAAGCAAAATTTTTTTCGCGTGTCCTGCGTGACAACATCTTGGTATCGGAACTGTTGTTCAAGCAAATAGTTGTCCATGGTGAGAAATGAAATGGCGTATGGCTTTTAGTGCTGAGAGTGTCCGAGGACAAGTTCGGCTTGCCAGGTGCAGGTCTTTCGATTTGACACCCGTAGGTGACCTGCTCATCGTGATGAGGATGAAATGATGATGAAGAAGACACATAAACCCAGCCCCAGTGTCAGCGGAATTAACCAAAGATGGTTAAAATTCCCCACCCTGCCGCGAATCGAACCCAGGGACCCTGCAAGTAAAGGCCAGCACGCTAACCATTTAACCATGGAGCCGGACGGTTATCGATGGTCAAAATTGGCAGTTAGTCTGATCAAGCGCTGTCTGGAAAGTAAGGAAAATGAGGTGTTTGTGTTTGTCCCAACACTATCCTCTTTATATTCATACAACACACTAAACTGCAAAACACCAGGTGAGTTGGCCGTGTGGTTAGGGACGCGCAGCTGTGAGCTTGCATCCGGGAGATAGTGGGTTCGAACCCCACTGTCGGCAGTGCTGAGGACGGTTTTACGAGGTTTCCTATTTTCACACCAGGAAAATGCTGGGGCTGTACCTTAATTAAGGCCACCGCCGCTTCCTTCCTATTCCAAGTCTTTTCCTGTCCCATCGTCGCCATAAGACCTATCTGTGTCGGTGCGACGTAAAGCAAATTGAAAACAAAATCTACAAACCAACACAGAAACACATAATAGTAATTACATTCGTCCACATACGATTGGCGTCAGGAAGGGTATTTGGTTATGAACCAGAACCAAAACACATGTGCGACGCCTTTTGCACCCATGGCCGCATAAAGTGTGGGAGAAACTGTAGAAGAAAATTAAATATTGTATTATTTTTTAAAAATTTTGATTATATTTGTTTAGACTTTCATATTGACGTTAATAGTGAGGATTGTCTGGAAGTCGTAACTGCTGACTTGCGAGGAAATGCCTGAAATATGCCTCAAGAACTGAATAACGCAGGTTCAGATTCTTGGGAGGCAAACCCAAAGCCAGAGTCAGAAACTATGGCCTGACAACTAGACCTCAGATATTTAACCAATAATAGGTAAAGATGCGAACTAACTGAAGTGTCGTCTAGTCCACTTTTCCATGATGTAATGAGAGTAACATAAATTTCAGGGGTTCTGATGGGCCGTACCCCCGATGTTAAAGCAGAACTCATAGCACAACTGCTGTGCAGGCTAGAGTATACTTCTTACTTGCTTCAGCAAGTTTGCTTTCTAACCTACTTTAGTCCGGGTTCTGTTGATAACACACACTTCCTTAACTCTTCTAGCAAAGAAACTGAGACAAAGTATGATATGGACGAATATTGATAGATGCCAGTTGGAGAATATACTGTATTTCATCCCTGCATATCTTGTTTCTTACGTAAACATCTTGTTCCTTTCAGGAGTTGAAGTTAATTTCTTGAACACTTTATTGCAGTTGTGTTGATAATGATGGCGTTGATGTCCTCGTTAAAGGGCGCCCTAATTACACAGAACATTCGTTGGAGTTAAAATAAACCACAACAAATGAAACACGACACGAGGCAGAAGGAAGACAGATATAGATCATCTGAGAGAAATCTTTGACTACGTTTTTATTCCATCATAACTCATTAACGGAAGAGGGTATAAGTTGTCGCATACATCAGGTGGGTTATTTCAGAATTTGTCATCTCCCCCTCTTCTCTACTGTGCGAGTGCTGGAGATATTTTTGTACCACCCAACAGCAGCTCTCATTAAGGCAAGGGTGATATTTATGAGATGAAAAGAACAGTCTGTGTTGTGGAAACACTCACGCACGCGAGGATTTATTGCACGTGTTCGAGACAGATCGGGTGGTCTAATATTATTGATACTTAAAGAGGGTGAAGTCCTTTCCAATTAGAACCTTAACATGGAAACATATTACCCTCTACATTAGTGGCAGAGTGTTCACCTACAGACCCCAAGATAGTGGGTTTGAGCCCGGCAGTGGGAAGATTATATTTAGCACTTCATGGCGTATCATAACTTCGTGCAAAACATTTTTTGTTACCGATTTGGTGTTCACGCGATCAAATTAAAACAACCGTGCCTACGTTTAGGTTCCCTTATAAACAGTACTTCAACTAATCGTTGAACTTTGTAATGGATAGCCCACCATGGCGCAACCGGTATATGAACACTATGAACTTGGGTCACCTTAGGAGTTACCGAGCGTAATTGAGATTGTAAATAGCAACTGATTGCTGGATTGAGGCTAGCCTCTTATTGTACCTTGGAGCCGATGCTCCTATAATATTCTACCTCTCAGGAGCAATTATACTCTTTCATAATTATGTAACTTAATGACTGGGAGTTTCTCCCAATTAATTTTGTACCTGATTAAGGACTTCTAAGTCCAATGCATTGTGGAGCAGAGGAGCTTGTTGTTAATGTAATTATCCCCAAATTATATTCCAAATGTTCCTTGTTATGTCATTAAATTACTCTCTCTGAATTTCAAGAAAGGAAAGAAATAAAATTTCCCAAATTTGTTAAAGTAAATCTTTGCTCTTGTTTTCTCATTAACGACAGTGTTAGTCGCTTAGAAACCTGCTAAGTACAGAATGTATTGAGGCAATTATTGGATTGATCATTAATGATTTGATCTCGAAAATCTGTTACCTTTGTATTTTGAAGGAATGAAAGAGTTTTCATTTACTATTGAGACGGTTTGGAAGATTTTGGTACAAACTGCATCTTTTAACTCCCTCTGGTTTAAGAGCTTGAGTTTTCTGAAACATACTCGTTAGCATTATATATAATAATAACAATATAGTAATTAATGTTTATTATTATTTCTTCGATCTTGATCTACTTCGGACCACTGTAAATAATTATCTTGCTGGTTGGTCCTTTTTTCTTCTCCCGGAACTTCACCATTTCTCCGTGGTTCCCGTTCCTCTCCTCTGACTGTATGTTCTAGGACATTTCATTTTGCTCTTGCTGGAACCTCTTGAATTTATCAATTTTAGCTCGAAACATATCTCTATTCAAGATTTATTTTGCAGTGATACCAACTTTGTCCATGTCCTTTCTTGGTTCTTCTGCCCATTTAGTAGTTGATTTTAATTTGATGATGTTAAAGATTTTCTTTGTTATTCGAATCTTTGTTATTGTGAGATCCCCATAAAACTTCAGTCTCTGATATCTGTCTGTCTGTCTGTCTGTCTGTCTGTCTGTCTGTCTGTCTGTCTGTCTGTCTGTCTATCTGTCTGTCTGTATGTATGTATGTATGAATGTCTGTCTGTCTGTCTGTCTGTCTGTCTGTCTGTCTAGATCTTCACTTCTTCTCTTCCTACATATACTATCCTTTCTCTTTTAGGGTTCCTAAGATCTTTCTCAAGATTTTAATATCGTTCTTCTCTAAACTTATCCATTTCTCCTTTTTTTATTCAGTATCAGACATTCTGAACTGTAAAAGTACCTCTGGCTTGATAACCGTGGTATAGTGTCTGATCTTTGCTCTGTAAGACATCGCTTTTTTATTTTATTTATTCTGTACTAATCTATAGGCTAACTCCATCTTTCTGGCCCTTCTCTTATTTGCTTCTTTATCAGGCCCATTCATCCGGACCCATTCACCAATATATTTAAAATCATCCGACTTTTTGACTTTCCCATACTTAGCTTCCAGATGCTTTTCTTTATTATGTTTGTATTGTATGTACTCTGTCCTTTCATATGAGATCTTGAGTCCTGCTTTCTCTGCGATGTTATGTAATTTTTCAAGAATTATTTGGGCGTCGTATTATTATTAATAATAATAATAATAATAATAATAATAATAATAATAATAATAATAATAATAATAATAATAATAATAATAATATACTGAGAGATTAAAATCAATCAAAGGCACTTATATTGACAATTTGGCTACAATTTGAATTGATGGTAGAATGAGTTCTTATATTAAATTCGTTAAAGGGGTTACACAAGGCTCTGATATTTGACCTTTGTTGTTCATAGTTTACATGCATAATCTACTCATGAGCTATAAAATAGGGTTGAAGGATACAGTTAGGTGGAAATGTAGTAAGCAGTTTGACCTATTCGTACGACGTTGTCTTGGTGGCAGACTATGCTGAAAATATGCAATCTAATATCTTGGAAATTGAAAATAGGTACAGCTAGTGTAATACGAAAATTAGCATTTCCAAGACGAAAGTTATGTCAGTAGGAAAGAAACATAAGAGAATTGTATGTAAAGTTGGGGAAAAACCTGTAACAGGTAGATAATTTGAAACACTTGGGACGTACAGTATATTTTCCCAGGATGTTAATATAGTGGAATTGAATCAAGGTGTAGTGAAGCTAATTCAGTGAGCTCGCAGTTGCCATCAACAGTATCTGTAAGAAGGAATTGAAGTTCCAGACGAAACTATGTTTACAAGAGTGTCTTTTCTGACCGATTTCACTGTACGGGAGTGAATGCTGTGGGGAGTCAGGATATCTTCTTCATAAGTTAGAAGTAACAGACATAAAAATGCCGAGAATGATCACTGGTACAAAGAAGTGGGAAAATGGCAGGTGGGTACTCGGAATTATGATATAAAGGCAAAGTTATGAATTTAACTTAATGGATGATACACAAAAACTGGCTTCGTTGATGGGGTGACGTGAGGTGAGTGGAAGAGGATGGGTTCTGTGGAGGGGATGGTGGACTCAATGATGGTGAGTAAAAGAAGTAGTGGGAGACCAGGACGACAATGGTTAGACTCAGTTTCTATTGATTTAAAGATAAGAGATATAAAATTAAACGTGGCACAGAACTAGTTACAAATGCAGGATTGTGGAGGCAGTTAGTAAATTCACAGAAGACTGTAGACTGAATACTGAAAGGCAGAATAGACTATAATAAAACATCTATTTTGGAGGGGTCGTAAGTGATTCATTTTCATAAAAATATACCCTCGCTCAGAAAATACATGGATAGTTTCTGAACCAAACGTCAGGTGGTGAGTTGTACAAAATCATGAACGTTTTATAATCCAAACAAGTTCTAGACATGTTCCTAATCTCATTGTGAACGGGAAAGACCAACAAGACTCTGACGTCACTATGACGTCATTGAGTGATGCAATCGTGCTGCCATCTTGAGGTACAAAAATCACCGTGCCATGGAGGCGGGATTCTAGCAGGACTTGTAAGTTGTTTTACAAGTGCACAGGTGAAAACAGAAACAGAGAACGTTGGAGGAAACTGCAGTCCTGATGATGAACGTAAAAAGTTTGTTTTTCACCAAATATAGCGACATATGGATAATAAATTGCTTCAAGGGGATCAAAAGGAAATCCGGACATTCTAAAGTCACCTGTACTTGTCAGGATTGACGGAAGAGTTTCTGGAATTCATGGATATGCATACGGATGACCATGGTGGTGATGAGGAGGATCCTTGACTCTGAGTCATATAAATATAGAATAGAACTTTCGCTCGTAGTTTTGACTTCCATTTCTTAGCACATGTGCAGACTTTAATCCTTCCTTTCATCGACTACTTTGACATAATCCTTATTGACGCAACGAAGAAACAAACAAGGAGGGAGGTTTGAACTGTTGCCTCATGTTGGTATTTAACTTGAGCTGTAATGTGCATATAACTCCTTGCTATCGATTTGTCGCTGACTAAAACGTGGTAGAGGACCTAAATATCACATACCTGTAGAATTAGTAGACAAACTCCTGCATAAGAACTTGCCTCAGTCATATTCCTTAAATTTCAATTCCTCTCAATCCTTCATAACTATAAAACTCGTACTGGCTCTTCCACTCCAGCATTCATCAACGTATAACAATTTTTTTGGTATGGCCGATTACTGACTTAGAATTTCCTTACCAGTAGTGTAAAGGACAGTTGACACTAGCTAAATTTAAAAAAAATATTGTCAAGCTTACATGTTGAAAGCTACCGACTTACGTGTGCACTGTACAGCTAAGTCTCTGTGAATGACCAAGGACTGTGAGTGTACCTCTTGGTAACCTAGACCTTGTTTATAGTTGTGTAATATGTACAGGGTGTCCTGAAAGTTCGCTAACATTTAACAAGGCAGTACTTCACGGAATGTTGGAAGTAGAGAGGTAATAATTGACACACATGATTGGCATGGCATGGGGTGTTATTAACACCAAAATAAAGTACATACAGCTTCACTAACAGTGGATTTTTTTGGTAACATCAACATGCTGCGATTGCAGCCGCATCAGACGGCCTCTCTCACGACAGCTCCTTTTCTACCATGCACGTGTTTCATGAGGCATCACTGACGTGTTGCTATCCAGCGCCATCTGTTAGTCCCTACCTTATTTTAGTCTCAATAAAACCCCATGTCACGCCAATTATATGCGTCAATTATTACCTGTCTACCTCCAATGTTCCGTGAAGTATTGCCACGTCAATTGTTAATAGATTTTGGGTAACCTTGTATAATTATTGTGAGTTTTCGAGAACTGTTAACTTCGTATTCATACTGGTTACTGTACAGTATAGCCAAATACTTAAATTCTTTCATAGGTGTGAGAATTTTAGTGACAGTATAATGCAACACTGTTCAATTTATAAGTTGTATCTGTTGATAGCAGTTGTAATATGTGGCTAATGTAAAGAAGGGCAAGGCATCCTAACCTCGCTACTTAAAAGAAGACATAATAAATAAATAAATAAATAAATAAATAAATAAATAAATAAATAAATAAATAAATAAATAAATAAATAAATAAATAAATAAATAAATAAATAAATAAATAAATAAATACATAAATCAATCAATCTATCTATCTATCTATCTATCTATCTATCTATCTATCTATCTATCTATCTATCTATCTATCTATCTATCTATCTATCTATCTATCTATCTATCTATCTATCTATCTATCTATCCCGAATGTTGATCATGTAGAGATTAGAATGCAAAATTCATGAGGCGAGTAACAAATATACTCAACACGGACAACAGTTATGCTGAAGGATTTGCATAAACAATAGGGGTCCGGCCTAATATAACCCCTAGATGTTATTTTAATATCGTTACATTACAAAAGAGCAGGATAGGCGACACTTCCGACTAGTGAAATTAGTCTGCATTCTAACCCATTACTGCCCAAACATGCGGGCTCTATAATTCACAGTGCCATTGTACATCGACTTCGCCCTGATGAAGTATAAATTGTTTACAATTAAGGAACTAAATGTCAGCGATAAAGTTGATTTTTATTTCGAAAATAGCTTTCACGCGGTACATATTTTACCTAAAGTAAAACGGCCGTGACATCAACAGATCCCCTACGGAAGTTTCTGAGTACATGTCTTTATAAATATGGAACCCAGAGATCCTTTCTCTCCTTTGGTTGCACGGTGCAAATTTCTCGCGGAATCTCGGAGAGATTTGAAGTCAAGATGCAGCGGTGAACGGCCGCGGAGTAACCAGGAACAATTGTCTGTGGTGACAGCGGTATTACATCTCCATCCACAGCACTTCACTGTTCTTATTAATATTAATGACGAACCTCGCTGTGGTCCGCCGCTCTTTACCAGTGATGTCATGAAAGCTGAATTCAAGAAAACACTTCTTCTCTAACCCGTGATGATTTATTGGAGACAGGTTCTTCTTCATGGAGATTTATCTCCCAAGTGGCGAGCATTCGCAAATAGACCACTACCGCTCATACTTTAAATCTGTCCGGCAAGCAAAGTGGATGGTGATGTGATCATCCGTAAGGCCAGAGGTGACGGCTAATGGGCACTTCTTATAAACAGTTAGCTACCATGATGAATATGGTGGAATTAATATCATCCAGTATACTCGTATCAGTTATGAGTGAAATAAAACTCGTTCTCGGCGATCTTAAAGGTTTCACGGCGACTTTTTATATATTCAATTCGCTTAATTTAGTTCAGTAATACAATATGTTTTATGTCCAAATTTTTATTTATTTATTGATTGATTGATTGATTGATTGATTGATTGATTGATTGATTGATTGATTGATTGATTGATTGATTGATTGATTGATTGATTGATTGATTGATTGATTGATTGATTGATCGATCTATCTATCTATCTATCTATCTATCTATCTATCTATCTATCTATCTATCTATCTATCTATCTATCTATCTATCTATCTATCTATCTATCTATCTATCTATCTATCTATCTATCTATCTATCTATCTATCTATCTATCTATCTATCTATCTATCTATTTATTTATTTATTTGACTTTTTGAAAGTACACAGGCAGTAAGCCCAATACAGTACCTTCTTAACACAACAGTCAACAGTACTTATAATGCATACATGTAAGTAAAGATAAATACACAATAATAATGCTGAAGATAATAAAGACAAGGAAGAAGAATGAATGGAAAACACATACACAGAGACAATGACAATCCAGAGTACAACAATGATTATTTATACACTATAAAAATACAAGAATTGCAACAAAGATATAAATAAAGTAGTAAGTGACTATATTAATAAATAAGTTAAAGAGCACCTGTTATATAGAAAAGGAGTCTGAATTTATAAATTAGAAACACAGGCCTTTAAATGTGTATTAATGACAGTGTGTGATTCTGATAATAAATCTATTCCTGCAGCAAATGTGTTATAAAATCGTAGCATTTTAATAAATGGCGAGTTCAAGTGATGAGATGTTCTAGATCTTGGAACTTGAAATACTGTGTTCATGCGAGCTCCAGCTCGTGGAACATGAAAGAAGATAAAATTGAGCAGTCCTATGGAATTAAATTTATTTCTTACGATTTTGTTTAACGTTTCTAGAGAAATAATGATTATTCTGCTGCGCAACGACGTGAGGTTAAAGTTACTTCTTAAATCCCGTGTTGATGTATCAAAAGGGCAAAATGTCTTATTTGTTTTATAATACAGATACCGAAAAAACTTGTTTTGAACAACTTCAATAGTATGTATTTGTTCGTTAGAACACGGGTCCCAAATTGCAGATGCATATTCTAATTTACTCCTAACAAGACTGGATAGGTGCCACAGATATTTCTTTATTTTATTTATTTCCTATTTTTATTCATTCATTTACTTATGTATTTATGCATTTATGTATGTATTTTATGTACGTATTTATTTATGTATTTATATATTTGCTTATTTATTTTTCAATTATGTATTTATTTACTTATTTCTGTATGCTTTACAAATTTCGGTTGGGCATTAAGCCATTCTTTATACAAATTCAATAAACAAAGGAAGACACAGGAGACAATTTTTAAGGTCCATGTATATCTATGGGAAATGAAGCCTTAGGAAAGGTGAGAGGGCTTTTGACATATAAGGCAATCCCTATTGATTTAAGAAAGAGGTTAGCAAAGTGCTTTTTGTGGAATGTAGTGTCGTATGGAGCTGAAACTGGACATTAAGAAAGAAAGAAAGTATTTCGAAAGTTTTGAAATATGGTTGTGGAGAAGAATGGAAAAAGTGAAGTTGGCAGATAAAGTGAGAAATGATGAAGTGCTAAGAAAAGTAGGAGAGAGGAGACACCTGATGAAAACGATAAGGAAGAGGAAAATATCCTGGTTGGGTCACATACTACGTAGACATTTTCTTCAACAGAGAGTGATGGAGGGAAAAATAGTTGGAAGAAAAGAAAGAGGAAGAAGGAGGTTTGGAATGTTAACAGATGTCAAACAAGGGAGAAGCTATGGAGAACTGAAGCAAGATGCTCAGGACAGGGAATCATGGAGGTTTTCCAGTTGATACCTGCCTCAAGACAGATTCACAGAAGAAGAAGATATGTGGTTCGTAAAAATGGGGGTATAACGTTTTCCATGCACTAATTGTTATGGTATTGATGCAGGATTTTGGAAGTCCGAACTGCTTACAGAATTCTACAAAAAGCTTCGGAATAGTGCCTCTCGGTGCGATCATCAAACCAGTCACTGATTGTTACCTCGGCAGAATAATAACTAAAGATGAATCTTGAATTTTCACGACCGCATTGTAATCGAAACAGACTTTCAACGTATTAGGTCGTGTTACGTACATGTAGTACGTGTTGAAGAGATGTTAAGTACAGAACAAAAATGGCCAGCCGGACACCAGTGGGATCCGAACTCACAACCTCCCGATTTCGCGTCGGTTGCTCTACCAATTGAGCTATGGTGGCCTAGGTCATCTTTGTTCTGTTTGAAAGGATCTGAGCTACAGGTCTGGCACTGCTGCTAGCACACTGTAGAGTGCGTTTTAAGTCGCCCGTTGTGGGGCATATCAATGAATATTGAATTTTCACGACCGCATTGTAATCGAAACAGACTTTCAATGTATTAGGTCGTGTTACGTACATGTAGTACGTGTTGAAGAGATGTTAAGTATAGAACATACAGTAGCTCAATTGGTAGAGCAACCGACGCGAAATCGGGAGGTTGTGGGTTCGGATCCCACTAGTGTCCGGCTGGTCATTTTTGTTCTGAACTTAACATCTCTTCAACACGTACTACACGTACGTAACACGACCTAATACGTTGAAAGTCTGTTTCGATAACTAAAGATCACAGACGTGAGAAAGATTTACAGTGTAGACTATCACTAGCAATGAATACTTTCCTTAAGAATAATAATTCTCTCTTGTCAAATATGTATATTGTATCAGGGGTAATTTTGAAGATCCTTGTATAAAGCGTGGTGTTGTGAGGAAGTAAAACTTTGGGCAATAACCAGCACAGTATAATAGAAGCTTTTGAATTATGGTGTTAAGCAAGAATGATGAAAATGGGATGAGAAGATCGATCGACAAATAAAGAGGTACTGAATCAATTTACTGAGTGAAGAACGGTTTGGTGAAAATGGGCTGGAAGAAGAAAAAGATTGAAAGGTGGTGGTGGTGGTCATTGTTTAAAGCGGATGTTCGACTGGGCAACCATCCTCTATATAAAACTAATCAGAGAGAAGAATGGAAGGGGTCCGACACTTCGAAAAATGAAGGTATCGGCCAAAGGAAGACAAGGGCCACGAAGGGCATGAAAGTGAAAGACTCCCTAGCCCTCGCAAACCTAATAGCGTCGGGGTCGGAAAAGAACAAGAGTTGGCCAAGGGAGGTCGGACAGGATATATGAAAGTGAGGAGCCTGGCACAAGTAAGTGGAAACAATGCTAGGACTCAGCTATGGGCCTCGTGGTCGCAAACTTATACTTCCAACTTCAGAGCCCCTGGCGCTGCTTTTAGTCCCCTCTCACGCCAGACAGGAGGTAACGTGGTGTTATTCTACCGCCCCCCCCCCAACAGGGGGTAAAGATTTAAAGGACACAGGAGGAGACACTCAGGACTAATTCAGTTACCGTTAGATGAAAGTGTTGAAGATATAAACGGTAAGACTGGATGGACGCATGGACAGGTGAAGAGGATTAGAATAGATCGAATAAATAAGCTATCATAAGGCAGGGGGCAGGCAGAGCTGCATCAAAGGACTGAAACAAGAACAAAGAACATGCATGAAGCATCACTTGTACGATTTTCTCTTGTTCATGTTCTGATTTTGTAGCGTCATAATTGACGTAGTTCTGATGATAAACTTATAAAGTCCAGTACATCTAATTGAATATCAATTTACAAGAAAAATCTGCACGGGGAATTTGACGTAGTCAATGATTTTCATCTTTTCATCTTTCTTGGCTGCCAAATTGTTCGAGGTGGCTCCTGATGCCCTGTGATCAAACGGGGTTGACACTTGGAAGGAACGAAATGGTCAGCATGATCAAAATATGGAAAAAATACAGCCATCAGTAAATCATCTAAATGCAGACTGGTCAGTACCATGGTGTTCGCCATTGGCACTTACGGATGCGAAACAAAGAAATCTGACAGGAGAAGGATCGACCTTTTGAACGTTGATCCTGGTGACGTATGCCGAGAATGCCATGGACAGCAAGAATCAGTAATAAGAGCATCTTACACCACTTGAAGTCAAAAGTCTATTTTGAATGCATGGTGGAGATGCGAAGGCTATCCTACTTAGGCCACATAATTAGAAGGACTTTCCTATACTAGGATGTTATGCTAGGAATTATGGGTGGTAATAACAAGAACTGGACGGCCAAAATTTTTAGATGAGGCCAAACGCGATACCATTATGTCTCTTGCTGAACTGAAGGGCCGGGCTGAGTGGCTCAGACGGTTGAGGCGCTGGCCTTCTGACCCCAACTTGGCAGGTTCGATTCTGGCTCAGTCCGGTGGTATTTGAAGGTGCTCAAATACGTCAGCCTCGTGTCGGTAGATTTACTGGCACGTAAAAGAACTCCTGCGGGACTAAATTCCGGCACCTCGGCGTCTCCGAAGACCGAAAAAGTAGTTCGTGGGACGTAAAGCAAATAGCATTATTATGATTATTATTGAACTGAAGGAAACTGGAAGGAGGGGAACTGAATGGCGATACATGATCCATGGGATAACCGAGAGAAGTATTTGACTGAACAAATGAAGGAATTCCATCCATAACCCCTATTTTTACTATGACTGCGGGCTAATAATCATATCGTCCTAAGGCAGTTCAGAAACCCATTGAATGCACATATCCCGGAAATGCTGCGATGGCTATGAAGGGGTACTGTAACATCTTGCATAGGGAAAACCAAGGTTATCTTCAATAAGATAAAGCAATCTCTTCAGAAGCCGTGGGATACCAGTGCACACAAGGGTGAGACTTCATTCGCTGTTACAAATGCACGTTTATAGCGTAAAATCGTGAAACTTGACATAGGGAGGCATTTAGAAAGTGGCTTAAATAAGGATGTTGTGGGTTCAGTGGACAATCATTAATATATCCCGGAATTTTAGGCAGGGATAGATTAGTATGCGAACTTACTGAAGTGAGTAACAAGTATAATCTATCTTGCACAACAGTTATGCTATGGGATTTGCATAAATATTAGAGGTACGGCCTATCAGAACAACCTAGATCTCATGTTACTCTCGCTACATCACGGAAAAGGGGGCTGTCTAAAATTGCGGGGTCTAATCTTTAACATTCTCAAATTTCTTTCTGTAACGGACAGTTAAAAGAAGATCTTAAGCGTCCCGTTACATTGCCCCTTTAAATTCCACCAACACCCATACAGAAAGAGCAGAAAGAGAACAAAGGAAATGCATTCCAAGAGACTCCATTCTGTATCTCCCTGTGATAATCCCTCCCGGAGATGAAGCAATAGCAGCTACATCCTCTACTGAATGTTTAATACACAGAAGTAGAAGTCACCCACTCAACAACAATAAGTAAATAAAGGAATACAATGTACAAGTCGCCAGTACGTAATAATTCTGTGCGCAGCTGAGGTCGTGTCGTAAATTGTTGTATCACTTGGCGCGCTGACAAGCCGGATGTGTTATGAGGCTGACCGTCTGTACAACACTTTTTATTGTCTGGCGTCTCTCTATACGGTGTGAGATTTCCCCGTCGATATGTGTGGTGATGACAAATGGTAGGAGGATCTTTGACACGTCCAATTGCGAGCACCACAAAGTGAGAACAGTGGAATTCCACAAGATGTTTTTATTGAGTTTGCCTTAAGATCCCTTTGGTTATTTTGTAACGGATTCAGCTGATGAAAAAACAACTGTTTCTGTTATTCAATCACAGTACAATTACAGTCGCGTGCTAAGAATCTGTGTTTAACTGGATTACCTTGTGTTTCCTGTATTAAAAAAATAAAAACACTTGTGCAGCTACCACCGTTCATGAAGTTCCCTAAGGCAGTGGTACTCAAAGTGTGTGGTTCGCGGGTTATCTTAAGGGGGACGCAAATTTATCGTGGCTCCTGTTTTCGATGAGCTATACAGAAAATAGCTGAACCTGTTCATTTACAATACAATTTTGGTTATATTTAGTGATTTTGTCTACCACTACACAGAGTCCCCTTTTCGAGCTCTTTATTCTAACGTACGTGTCCGTTCGCACTTCCCATTGACTAGGTCTCTACAAATGCTTACTTATGGGGCATAACATTTTTTTGGATATTTTTGTTTCGAAATCCACTCATTCACTTGTTTTTCTTCAGTAGCAGTGTAATGCAGTACTCGATGAAAGGTCACTTACATGACTTAATAAGAGGAAAGGTAGCGATATTTGAGAATTAATGTTACTCTACATGCATTACAGAAGAGTGGGATAGACAGGTGGTGGCGTGCACTGAACCCCCATCTACTCCAGCGCTGCTGGGCTAAAGAACTTTGTATTAACATTTTCTAATTATTCCTTAGAACGCTTTTTATAATGTTTAAAAAATTGCGAACATCTAAGCCAAGCCAAGTACAGCCGTCTCGACAATCCCCTCACACTACCACAGTTCAGCTTCTCCAGCGAGCTGGGTTTCCTTGCCGGCGGAAAAGAGAGCTAAAACCCAAACCCCATGGCACTACAGTCCGTGAAGGGCCTTGGTCTACCAAGCGACCGCTGCTCAGCTCGAAAGCCTGCAGATTAGGAGGTGTCGTGTGGTCAGCACGACGAATCCTCTCGGCCGTTATTCTTGGCGTTCTAGACCGGGGCCGCTATCTTACCGTCAGATAGCTCCTCAATTCTAACCACGTAGGCTGCGTAGACCTCGAACCAGCCCTCAGGTCCAGGTATAAATCCCTGACCTGGCCGGGAATCGAACCCGGGGCCTCCGGGTAAGAGGCAGGCACGCTACCCCTACACCACGGGGACGGCTGCAAAAAGAGAGCTAACCCAGAAAAAATTCAAGGTCGCTTGTGTGACACATGTACTTGAAGCTTCCTTGTCCTGGGAGCTGGGCGGAGCTGTGGCCCCTTCCCCGACAGCAATTTACGGCGACAGGCCAGCTAGCGTAGGTGAGGTAATGTTAGACTTAATACTTGAGACTCGAAGTCTTCAGCACCACACACTAGAAACTGCCAGAAAAGTATCAACATCTTAACAGTATAGCCTTTTGCACATCATCGTGCTAATAAAAATAGAGCCAGTATATGAAATAAATTGTAATACGGAAGAATATCTTTTAGTCTTGGGTTTCGGCATGTATACAGGTTTTTCGAGCAATTCATTGATGGCCGCAGAAAAATATTTAGGTTGCCCAGCATGAACATAGAGTTAAGCGTGAAGAAAAGAATTTTGTATTTGGTTTTCTGTGATGGTGGTATATGTGAACTTTTTGCGGTGTTCCTCTTGGATTATAGGTGAAGGTTTCGCGAGTTCTGTGGCATTCTTCATGAATATAACGTATGTTATACGTCATGACAGATATTTTCCCTCGTTTGTCGTTGATGCACGTACACTCAGTACGCTTCAGCGACGGTAAAATACCAGTTAAATTTCGCTCATTAGTTTTGATTAGGCTTTTTAAGTAAATGCAAATAGTTAGTCCCAGTGTATTTTTGTGAAAACCATGATTGTACTATCACGAAGCGTCACCGGATGAGACTGTAAGTACATTGTTTAAAATCTGCTCTGGATTAAGTTATGATGGTGTCGTCACTGCCATGGATATCAATTTGAAAGTATGTGCGAGCGTGTGGTTGAAAATATTCTTGAAGGATCTTCCTCAGGTGGACTCCTTCACGAAAAACGCAGCCTTATAGAATGGTAATGTTGACTTTAGAGAGTTTAGTGGTGCTACGATTGTTTATATTTAAGAAACTTAATAAATTAAAACAAATTTAGTGTGCATCCTAACCTATTACAGTCCAAATATTCCCGGTCTAGTATATAATTAAATTTGAAAAATGGAAAAATAAATGACGTTAGTTAATTACAACATTTGACTTCCAATTTTTAATTTATATTGATGTCTCAACAAAGCACATATTTTTATAGTTCTAGAGACTGCCAACTAGTTGAGGGATATTGGTATTTATTTATTTATTTATTTATTTATTTATTTATTTATTTATTTATTTATTTATTTATTTATTTATTTATTTATTTATTTATTTATTTATTTATTTATTTATTTCATACCACCAACAGAGATCTTTCTCCAATTACAGGTGGCTTAGTCAGTATACATTAATTATTAAAAATAACAAATGTCTGAAAGAACTCAATATCTAAAAATAAAAATAAAAATATACATTATTACGAAGTAAAGCAGTAAACTGAATTTACAGCACGTTAATACCTTTTCAAGTTCGAAGTGGACTTATGACCTAAAATACTTAATATCTACAAATGAATAAAAGAAAAGTAAAAATGCAGAAACATAAAATAAATTAAGAATTAGTATCTACAAAAGAAATAACTCTAGCCTTAAACTGACACCATTTAAAGCAACTGGCATAGGAATATATAAAGGAAATCATGGAAAAGGGCATGAAATATATATGTTTGGTAAGAGATGAGGTGTGGCAATCCGTATGAGCAGCACATTAAATCTTAAGTACAAATAGACGCTAGTAATGATAATTTATTTGCAGTTTTCCCTACATTTTGTTTATCTATATTTAAATTAAATAAATTGAAATAAAATAAAAATAATAAAATGAAACACAAACTAACCACGAAATAAGTATAAATATAGTACATATATATACCTATAGGGTACACATTCAGAAATAGTGCTTTAACTGAACTCAAAGTGCCCAGCGTAGAGAGACCATTACTTTAATTATGTGCCAATAATTTTACATAATGATTAGAGCTTTAAGATACTATGACCTTTTAGTACGTCTGAGGAAATCATAACTGTTCTAAATAGTGAAGTCCAATGACGTACACACGCGGTCGGTAGTAAAGCTAAATTAATTCCTGTAATGCAGTCGGTTAGCTTTTACGATGAGCACAGATCCCGGTAAGAAATTCCGACTATGGTTCAGTGGTCAAGCATTGTGTGAGACTACGCAAGTTGCGCTGGCTCTTCCCACCGCAGTGTGTGACAGACTTGAGCAGAATCCCAATGAGGACTATACAACATTTAGCATGGCCACGCAATGAATACAAACCGCACTCAGCACGGCTTTATTGTCCGTGTGCAAGGATACAGTGCACAGATAGAGCCAGCGTCACTGATTTAGAGCAAGCTCTAAAGTTGTTATTACTGCATAGATTTACCGAACCTCTGTATTTCTTGATAATGTCCGGCCGTCCGTATTTATTTAAAGAAATTCGGGAATGCCCATTCTTTCACTGAAAGACGTTCTTGTTTGCAGCACTGTCTCCATCTACGCAGGGCCTCTTCAGGTCCCATGAATTGATCAGAAAGGCGGTATATTTACCGTGGATAGATAATGAGTGATCTAAGTTTGAGTTCATGCTATACCAAATAATCGGGCAATGCCATTCAGGTTTGCAAATACTAAACTAATCCACAAGAATTTGCGCCCTGCGTTATTCCCTCATTTCGCCCTATCTGCTTCATCTCGAGTTCCATTAATATTATATTTTGTATTAGCAACCCTATTGCCACAACTATCAACATAAATAAAGTTTCTTCTTCCTTGTCGGCTTGACTACTCTTTCTAATTAAAGATCTCTTCGGTTTAAGGATGTAACCAACAAAACAGTATTTTCTCAGGAGAGAGGAAAATTATTTTTGGGGTTTATTTCATTGTATACATCACGTGAATCAATTACGTATGCAAGTGTACGGATGAGTTCATCAATTAAAAACAGTATTTTAAAGGTTTCAAAAATAAGGTATTAATTGCAAGTTATACAATGGAAAATAATCAGCAAGTCTTACGTTTGTATGTAGCAGAAGAGAAATCCTGTACATGCACTTGGAACACCAACTGATAGCAAATAGTATTAGTGTAATATTAAAAATAACAATAAAATGTGAAGAAAATATTTGAAAATGTAGATGTTATTTCGTCTATGTACTTTGTTTAAATGATCTGTTACTGCTGGTGATGAACCAACACAAGCACATAACTGACGCCCCATCCTCACACCACGGAGGACAAAGTTCTGCTGGCTGTCAACCAGCTTGAAGTTCAAATGTGAGACATAAGATGACACCACGGCATAGAGGCGTGATGATACACACTATTTCCACTGAAATCTCACTTTTAAAAATGTGTTGCTTACATCCTTATTCCGAGGAAGTATCCAATTACTCTAATTACTACTGTTTCATGTGTCTGTAGTGTGCGGGTGAATGAGTGAATGATTGGTAGAGTGAGAAGAAGTATGCGAGCATAGGAATGATCCAATGAATGAATGAATGAATGAATGAATGAATGAATGAATGAATGAATGAATGAATAAATGATCAGCTAACTATCGATAGACAGAATGAACGAGCAGTAGGAGTAGAGTACTATTTAATTATTTTGTAATGTATGTAAATAATATCTCATCTTAAGATAGGTCTAGGGAACATTTTTATGTATATGGGGGCTTATACTAATATTCGATTGCGGAGGAAATTAGTAAATAATTTTCTTCCTTTCCTTTGACACAAAAAAATCCCAAAATATTATATCTGTAATTATTTCTCTTAACACAGTGATAATGCAAGCAAATTCAATATTTGTTTCTTGAACAAAAATAGACCCACCCCCCTGTTGGAAAATTAATCTTAGAATAACGAGTTGGGAATGACAAATTACTATGGATACAATGTACATCATGGATTGTAATTCCATACCAAACGGAAATAAACATATAAAACTTTAAAAATAGCTCCAAAATATTAAGAACTGCTCTCTTAAAATGAAATAGTGCAATTAATTTGTAAGTAAGAAAAAACATTCTTGTCCATGATAGTTACATGGTAGTGAACTGCTATATTTATCTGTGTTCTTTTAGCTACTGAGTTTTTTTTACCGATGCTATACTCAGGGACACTATGAAACATTTAGCCGAGTACAACAGTTGAATTATGTTCGCTGACCAGTCGAACCATGTATATAATAGTAATGTTACTATCGTAACGTCCTACTAATTACTTTTACGGTTTTCCGAGACGCCGAGTTGCCGGAATTTTGTCCCGCAGGAGTTCTTTTACATGCCATCAAATCTACCGACACGAGGCTGACGTATCTGAGCACCTTCAAAGACCACTGGACTGAGTCAGGATCGAAACTGTGAAGTTGTGGTCGGACGTGCAGTGCCTCAACCATCTGAGCCACTCAGCCACGTCTGAAACAGCTTCTTCACGTCTCTATTCCATCTAAACCTTACTCATTGACGTACTATGCAGGTTGAACAATACACTGGATTGACTTTCAGATAAAGTGCTGTGTTCCATCTCACTGTCTGGAGTTCAAACAAGAACTTGACAATGTACACAAACCCTAAAAGAACTTGGTAAGACAAAATGAAATCAACGCTCTTATTAATGCATTTCTTCCTTCATTCCATTTCGCTAAACATAACAAAGGGTTCCCATTTAATAAAATAATATTTGTGTTCCTATTCTTCCCTTCCTACTCTCCTCAACCTTCTGTTCTTCACACAGTGAAAGCAGTATTCAAATACTTCTGGAGTTATTTGAGAGATATTCTGATTGATATTTTGATGTGACTCACCCGACTGTGCCAGTTATCAGTAAAGATCGGATGTTTAGGCAGTCTTATGTTCTTTTTTTTGCTAGGGGCTTTACGTCGCACCGACACAGATAGGTCTTATGGCGACGATGGGATAGGAAAGGCCTAGGAGTTGGAAGGAAGCGGCCGTGGCCTTAATTAAGGTACAGCCCCAGCATTTGCCTGGTGTGAAAATGGGAAACCACGGAAAACCATCTTCAGGGCTGCCGATAGTGGGATTCGAACCTACTATCTCCCGGATGCAAGCTCATAGCCGCGCCACTCTGCGCGCACGGCCAACTCGCCCGGTAGTCTTATGTTAGAATGCCCACTAATTTGCCGGGTAGGACGTCTCATCTAGCCAGCTCTCCCATTATGTAAGTGAGAGTATCATATCAACCACTTCTCTGTATCTTATCTTTATTTTTTCCGTTCTATTTACCTAATTATATGCATAGATTTTTCCAATCTTATCTACGAGACATATGAGGGGCTCCGGATTAAAACCTGCTTAATGCATTTTTGGCCAGTCTGGGTCATAACTGGTGTCTAGAACTTTGGAACATAAGCTACAGAAATACGCGAACGTCTGTATAAAACGCATTTATTTAGCCATGTTAAAAGACTTGAATATGAGGCCCCGAAGCAAAACCTACTTAATGCACTTACAAATTGGGAGCCAGCTTTCAGGATTTGTTGAAGGTCTACAATCAAAGGATTGTTTGCATTATTACGGACATTACAACCACTATTGTGGAGGACATTAGCGCGAGGTTGTTAAATTATGGAGGGAACATCAAGACCAATGCCTAGAAGTCGCAAGGACTCCAGGAGTAGAGTCCCATACACAGAACAGTGGAAAAGAGCCCGAGCCGTCAGTCAGAACAGGTATGGAGAAAATCTGTTTCTCTTATATTTGTCAGAAATTTCTGCTTCAGAAGCAAACATTTGTCATAATACGAAGGTGTCGTGCATGGAAGATAGGAAATTTACAAGATCAACTCCCAGATGCTACTTGCGAACCATGTGATTCAAAGGCGGTTCTAATATTAGTACGTAGTTTCTTTAAAGTGATATAAAGTGCATAACACTTAGGTGGACTAAAACAGCTTGCAAACAGTATGCAAAAGTTGTGAAGTACTGTTCATTGTGGAAGTATCACTATCGTCTATCTACAGTATGTAGTAGTAAATTTGAAATTATATAAAAACCATACCAGTATTTAAGAATTAACTTTATTATGATTTGTAAGGACTCCGTAGTAAAACCTGCTTAATATAAAATCAAAATGTAAATTTCTATCGATTCATTACAACTAATCTCATGAACATGCCGCGAATATAGAACGAAAGTAATACAATAACATTAAAGAGAAAATAATTATATAGTAACAGTTATTCCGCTATACACGTTTCCGTTTTTTCTCAGAACTATAAATTATACATTTGGCAGGTTTTGCATATTCCGCGCCCCTAATGCTTATGCAAATCTCATAGCAGAACTGTACTCTGGGTTAGAGTATACTTTAATCATCAGGGGCCCGGCATATTAGAACCCCTAGAAGTTATCTTACCCTCACTAAATTATAGAAAGGCGGACTAGAAGACACTTCTCATGTTATTGGCTTTACGCCCCTCTAACTACTATTTCGGTTTTCAGAGACGCTGAGGTGCCGGAATTTAGTCCCACAGGAGTTCTTTTACGTGCCAGTAAATCCACCGACACGAGGCTGACGTATTTGAACACCTTCACATACCACCGGAGTGAGCCAAGTTGGAGTCAGAAGGCCAGCACTTCAAACGTCTGAGCCTCTCAGCCCGGCAGAACACACTTCCTACTGACCAAATTAGTTTTTATTATAACCTCTAATTGCCTCAACATCCGGGCTCTATTATCACATTAAAACCGATGGTAAAACCATGAATAAAATTAAAATTTATTCAGAGCTTTCTAATGTCATGAAGGTTTGACGTCACTCTGTGGAGTCTACGAAAGGGCAGTATTCGAGTTGTATCCATATGGAACAACGTGAATGGTTTGCAAGTTATTGGTATAGTTTTGTGTTTCATTTTGATAACATATATTCAGGTCGAAAGAGAGAAGTAACTAATGGAATCTGATAGTACAGTACATGCTGAAGCTGCCTTTCACATCCCCTAATTGTAATCACTTGTACAGAATCATTACATTCCCCATTGTTTTTTGTATACATATATCTATCATTTGCCTACACTAAAGAGCGCATTTCTGTTCCAATCGCACCCCATTCTATTTATTTCTGCTCCTCTTCGGTCATTCCAGGAGACACAGGGGAGCACATTCCAACCTGCAACCGCAATAAAAGACAGACTTCCTAACAAATAATATAGAACGATTTATTCAATAAACTACAGTTCAAAGTTTTTAACTATAATTTTACTGCATTTCATTTAAAATATATTCAAATTAATGGACTTCTACATTCAGATGAGCAATAGAATGGACCATCTTCAATTTGAAGTTTGCTTCGGAGAAAGAAATTGGCGGTGCCAAAAATGAGAAGAAGCTCGAAAATTTGGAGTAGAAAATTGCGATACGAAGGTAACTAACTACAAAGGACTGATTTTGATCAGTCCTGATAGTTGCCACCCTTCTTTAACACATTGATTCTGCGGCCCATTTGCATTGATATTGATACATTGTCATTATGTGACATGTTAAGGGAAAATTTTCTTTTTAAAAAAATTGTTACTTTGCCTGTCTGTTTGTTTGTCTATTTCTTTTTTGTATGACTGCTTGTTTCTTTGTTTTTTGTTCGTTTAGTTCTTCTTTGTTTGTTTATTTGTTTTTCATCTTTTTTTGTGGCTGACTGATTCCTCAAATAACAACTCTAAAGATTCATGGATTACAGGGAAAAAGCAAAAACCGATGGTGGAGCTATAATGAGGCGTACTGAACAACAATAATAGTGATTCATATTGTCATTAATTTCCTCATTGAACCAGAAGTTGTTGTTGCAGCACTACTAACTTCAAGCCTAACATCTTTCATACTATTCAGAGCCACCAGTAATGCTCAATACCTGAGAAGTTTCCACGCTGTCAAAGGCAGAAATGGCACTAAGATCTTGGTGAACGTTACATTTTCCTCTGATCTATGCCAAGGGACTGGTTTAAAGAAAACTGCATCGAACACGAAATGTGAACAAGCATGCAAGTCTGGAAAGCTAGATAGCAAGATCTCCAGACGAGAAGGCTGTGTTAAGATTTCTGTAGAGGATTAGAATAGATTTTGAAGCCATTTTCAGAACAAAATTAGTGATTTTCTGATTGATGTTACGTATGTGGCGTCGTAGATTTGTATGCAATAAAGGAGAATTATGGTGGTGGTGATAATTTGCTTAATTGGAGTCATGACTGATATAGTAACTTATGACAACCAAATTTAAAACACAAGATAGAGCACCACACAAAATTGGGAGTTGATGAGAGAATTTGTTGCAGTTATTAACAAACAATGATTATTTTGTGTATGCTGCACGGAAAATGCTCCTTGTGGCACAGTTTAAATTATTTTTGTGTTAAAATTTGAAAGACTCGGTCAAAAACAGTCGTATAATTAGTAATAATTCTGTGTTTTGCAGTCAGGTGTAAACTATTGGTGATGAAAGTTTTTCAATTCTTCATTATTTATAGAATAGGCAAAAATCTAGTTTGGTGCTATCTTAGGAGCAAACCAAAGCAAAGCAAAGCAAAGCAAAGCCATCTCCTTACTGGCCATGAGGACCCTTGGAGGGGTGGAAGGTAAAGGCTTCCACTATCCGTAACCTCGACACGTGATGAGATAGAGTGGTTATTTCTACGCCCGGCTGCCTTTGCCCCCAGGAATTAACCTGGTATATAGGATGAGTGAACTTCAGGGCGATGTTCACCTCCGGAAGTGGAAATCTGTTTCTTAAATGTTACGACTTCTTGATGGGGGGATTCGAACCCACGTCCTTCTGGATGAACCATGCACGCTTTTACCCCCCCCCCCCCCCGGCCAGGCAGCTTTAGGAGCAAAAACATGAAGGTAATAATCAACTGATGATAAAGTTCAGAACTAATTTTAATTCCTGTACATATTTAAACATTATCTTAAAATATCAGGTGAACCTGATAAGAAGTCTGTCGCAAGGTGCATTTTGTTCATGGCAAAGAACTGAATATGTTTTAGTCTAGAAAGATGCAATGCCTAAGTATGGCTGCCACATTGCAGAGACGTTATTTACCACTTAGACACTGTCTAAACCGATGTTTAACCGATCATGTTTAAACACTGCCGAGAGCACTGTTTAACCTCAAATAAGAAGAGTGAATCACAATCAGAGGTTATGTACCATGAAATATGAAATTTGTATTATCATGTTGAGACGATTCCTGGAAGAAAAGTTAGTCCGACGGCCTCTATGTGGGTCGTCCGCTGCTAAATCGCAGCAGTTCATTTGACATGTACAGGAAGATAGATTTTAAAATAAAGTTTCGCTTTTCAAGAGATTTGTTTCTTGACACTGAAAAAGGTACAGTCCGGTAACTGTCAACTTGAATACAATTGTTGGCAAGCGATATATTTTATTATTACCGGGCGAGTTGGCCGTGCGCGTAGAGGCGCGCGTCTGTAAGCTTGCATCCGGGAGATAGTAGGTTCGAATCCCACTATCGGCAGCCCTGAAAATGGTTTTCCGTGGTTTCCCATTTTCACACCAGGAAAATGCTGGGGCTGTACCTTAATTAAGGCCACGGCCGCTACCGTCCAACTCCTAGGCCTTTCCTATCCCATCGTCGCCATAAGACCTATCTGTGTCGGCGCGACGTAAAAGCCCCTAGCAAAAAAGATATTTTATTATACATAGGGTAATTTCCATGAAATTTTAGGTCACTTCGACTAAACTTACATACATATCAGAGTTACGTGTCCCGATCGTCAGAGGGCTGCCACATACATCAACCGGAACGGATTCACTTATATTTACTGCCAAGTAAACACATATTACTGTATAGTGAAAACTAAAAATTATGTTGTATGTGGTTTTTATGTGTGTAATCGTGTAATGTTTCGGCAACTATCATATGGGAAAAGGCAAGTGGTGGTGATGGTGGTGATTATTGTTTAAAGAGGAGGACTGAGAAAGAAGAGTCGTGGCCATAATAACAGCCCAAACTACCGAAAACATTCTTCAGGGCTGCTGATGATGCATTTCGAACCTAAGATCTACATCTATATGGTTCGTACAACACACTTGGTTACACATTACTATTGCTTCATCTTCCCTTCGTCGAAGCTACCGTATTTACGAGTAGTTTACACTCACTGTAACAACGCTGTAATCAAAGCTAAACTTCCCCGTGCGGTGGCGTGTCGCTTTAGTGTCGATAATATTATGAGATTTAATTTCCACCAAAAGCGATGTTCTTATCTGTGGGCAAGTCATGCTCATGTAGGCAGACAAACAGCTGACTGGTGTTCGGCGCGCGCACCGACGAATTTCATTGGTTGCGACAAGCAAAGAGTTGCATGAAAGATACTTCTGTCTCCATTTTCAAAACAATATTGAAACTTTAAACGATGTCTAATTAAACATCGGCTGAAAATTGTTTATGCAATGGAAGAACGTGCTCAATTTAGACGTTGTTTAGGTAGACGTTGTCTAAGGCTTAAAACTAGTCATCGTTTCTTTCTCCTCTCACGCACAGCGTAGGCCTTCTACGAGATCAATACTTTCCAGTGGTATTACTGAAATGGTAGTCCGAAAAGCTTTGAAGGCAATATTGTCTGACAACGTGAGAGAAAGCGGCGTATATACGGAGTGCTGCTACACTCTAAATCTGACATTTAGAGCTTTAAAACTGTGTTAGAGCATAACTGATACCGGTATTTTAAAGAACAAGTCTTGGGGGATTTTTAAGGTAAAAACTGAAAATTCGATTTTTGGTCCAAAAATGTAACATTTCACTCATGAATCACCTTAGAGACAACTTCCATAAAATACTCAGTGATGAATGTAAAGCAGACACGAGATCTACCCAGCAATTTATAAGTGGTAATTCTGGCGGTTCAATTTATACCTCGCCCACTGTAGAATTCCACTGGCGTGTTGCAGAGTAACTCGATTTTCTGCTAGCTCTGCGGATCTCCATCACCTGCAGCTGGGAGAAATGTTACCCAGCAGGTAACTACACACAAAGTTGGACTTGTCCGTAAAACTCAATAGCTCGTAAACCGTAGAAGCTATATACAGTATATGTCCAGGTTGCCGTTGTTCTGCTTCTACTTTGTATGTCCACTGATGAGGATAGAAATCTGCTAGAGTTGGTAGACTTTTAAATATGACAGACGAGAATATTAACTCTATTAGAAGTTACTGTTCCAACGAACAGACGTTTAAACACTAACAGGTTAGAATGCAAAGCAAATTTGACTGGAGGAAATGTCTCCTAGCGGCCCGAGCCCACTCTTCCTTAGTGCAGCAAGAGTAATATAACTTCTAGGGGTTCTATTTACGTTTATGCAAATATCATAGCAGACTGTTGTCGGGGCTAGTTATTCACTTCTGTAAGTTTACATTCTAACATATAATGCTTAACTATCCAGTTTCTAGTTGTGACATTTGGTTTCCTGAAACGAAGAAATATTCTTGAATATTAATATATATGTGTAGTAGTAGTATTTATCTACTCATCGTGTTGTTTATATATATACAGGACTCCGTTTCTTATATACATAACTCTGCTAATAACATCAACACTCGAAAAATTAATCTTGTAACTAACTCTTTCACATATTAAATGTATTATTATTATTATTATTATTATTATTATTATTATTATTATTATTATTATCATTATTATTATTATTATTATTATTATTATTATTATTATTATTATTATTATTATTATTATTATTATTATTATTATTATTAAACAAACGAACCTCAACAGAGTCGAGTCAGGATATCAGTAAAGTACCACGTACGACGAAACCATGTGTGTGGCAATTTATAATGTTAATTATAAAGAAAGAAATACACTGACTGACAGAGCAAATGCAGCACCAAGAAGGAGTGGTCAGAACTTTATGCCAATTGCAGGGTAGACTGACGTCACTGAGGTATGCTCATGATGTGAAATGCGCCGCTGTGCTGCGCACGTAGCGAAAGATAAATGGGACACGGCGATGGCGAATGGCCCACTTCGTACCGTGATTTCTCAGCCGACAGTCATTGTAGAACGTGTTGTCGTGTGCCACAGGACACGTGTATAGCTAAGAATGCCAGGCCGCCGTCAACGGAGGCATTTCCAGCAGACAGACGACTTTACGAGGGGTATGGTGATCGGGCTGAGAAGGGCAGGTTGGTCGCTTCGTCAAATCGCAGCCGATACCCATAGGGATGTGTCCACGGTGCAGCGCCTGTGGCGAAGATGGTTGGCGCAGGGACATGTGGCACGTGCGAGGGGTCCAGGTGCAGCCCGAGTGACGTCAGCACGCGAGGATCGGCGCATCCGCCGCCAAGCGGTGGCAGCCCCGCACGCCACGTCAACCGCCATTCTTCAGCATGTGCAAGACACCCTGGCTGTTCCAATATCGACCAGAACAATTTCCCGTCGATTGGTTGAAGGAGGCCTGCACTCCCGGCGTCCGCTCAGAAGACTACCATTGACTCCACTGACTGACAGAGCAAATGCAACACCAAGGAGGAGTGGTTCGAAAGGGATGAAAGTTGGGGAAAAAACAGAGACGGCACGGACGAATAATTGATGTTTATTTCAAACCGATATGCAGGTTACACAATGCGCACGGCATCGACTCAGTAGGATGTAGGACCACCGCGAGCGGCGATGCACGCAGAAACACGTCGAGGTACAGAGTCAATAAGAGTGCGGATGGTGTCCTGAGGGATGGTTCTCCATTCTCTGTCAACCATTTGCCACAGTTGGTCGTCCGTACGAGGCTGGGGCAGAGTTTGCAAACGGCGTCCAATGAGATCCCACACGTGTTCGATTGGTGAGAGATCCGGAGAGTACGCTGGCCACGGAAGCATCTGTACACCTGGTAGAGCCTATTGGGAGATGCGAGCAGTGTGTGGGCGGGCATTATCCTGCTGAAACAGAGCATTGGGCAGCCCCTGAAGGTACGGGAGTGGCACCGGCCGCAGCACATGCTGCACGTAGTGGTGGGCATTTAACGTGCCTTGAATACGCACTAGAGGTGACGTGGAATCATACGTAATAGCGCCCCAAACCATGATGCCGCGTTGTCTAGCGGTAGGGCGCTCCACAGTTACTGCCGGATTTGACCTTTCTCCACGCCGACGCCACACTCGTCTGCGGTGACTATCACTGACAGAACAGAAGCGTGACTCATCGGAGAACACGACGTTCCGCCATTCCCTCATCCAAGTCGCACTAGCCCGGCACCATGCCAGGCGTGCACGTCTATGCTGTGGAGTCAATGGTAGTCTTCTGAGCGGACGCCGAGAGTGCAGGCCTCCTTCAACCAATCGACGGGAAATTGTTCTGGTCGATATTGGAACAGCCAGGGTGTCTTGCACATGCTGAAGAATGGCGGTTGACGTGGCGTGCGGGGCTGCCACCGCTTGGCGGCGGATGCGCCGATCCTCGCGTGCTGACGTCACTCGGGCTGCACCTGGACCCCTCGCACGTGCCACATGTCCCTGCGCCAACCATCTTCGCCACAGGCGCTGCACCGTGGACACATCCCTATGGGTATCGGCTGCGATTTGACGAAGCGACCAACCTGCCCTTCTCAGCCCGATCACTATACCCCTCGTAAAGTCGTCTGTCTGCTGGAAATGCCTCCGTTGACGGCGGCCTGGCATTCTTCGCTATACACGTGTCCTGTGGCACACGACAACACGTTCTACAATGACTGTCAGCTGAGAAATCACGGTACGAAGTGGGCCATTCGCCAACGCCGTGTCCCATTTATCTTTCGCTACGTGCGCAGCACAGCGGCGCATTTCACATCATGAGCATACCTCAGTGACGTCAGTCTACCCTGCAATTGGCATAAAGTTCTGACCACTCCTTCTTGGTGTTGCATTTGCTCTGTCAGTCAGTGTATTTTAAATTGTGAAGTATTATAGGTCTTCTGACTTTACTTCTTAAATCAGTTCATAACTGTAGCAGATCTGTATCCACATCAGTGCACATACAAAGTTGGCATATAATGAGTGGAAGCAGAACAAAGGCAAGCTGGACATGTACTGTATAGAGCATCTACTATTTACCAGCTGTTGAGTTTTACGAACAAATAATGTCGATGAATAACACCACTCGCTCACGCATCGTGTTATCTCAGGAGCTATGGACGATATGGGAGTGAAATTTGGCTGAGAGATTCGCGTTACATCACACGTGACAGGTTAAAAATGATGGGGTTAAAGTGCCTCGCTGATATTTCGGAGTGGCAGGTCACGGCCTGCTGATGTGAGTTGGAGTTGGATTATTAATTCGGATTCATACGGCGTTTATTGACACGTGGTTATCGAAGTTCTTGCTGCTTATGGCTCGCTTTGCTATGTTTATGGCTGGATTGGACGCTAATTGTGACTTTAGTTTAAAGGATATTATTGCCGTCTTGACTATTAAGGTTGATAATAAGAATTTTCGCTACAGGATCCCCTCAGTTAGCTTTTTTCACTTACACACGCGTTATTTAAGGCATTCCTGCTTATATGTGCTTGTTCTTTAGTTCATAGCATAAAGGATACTGAGGATAATCGATTGGTGGTAAATATTTGCACGCGAATGTCTTTGGCGGCCGTTTTTTAAATATTTGTATCTTGCGTTGTGAGGATTTTAATACAAGGACTTGATTCTGGAGATCGTTGGATTGTGAATATTGAGCTGCGTTTTATTTCCTGCTCCTGTCATGATTTGCTTATGTAGTGAGCTTAAACTATTTTTCTGAGTGGTGAGCGTGCTAGTTTAGTCTTTTCATAAGAATATGTCTTGTGTCGATAGTACTCGTTATATTCGACTTGGGTTTTTTCATTTTGTATACCGTTATCATAAGATTATTTTTAGAATGACAATTTTCTTACGTTTAAACGAGAATTTGTCAGGTGAAGGTGCAGTTTGTGTCTAAGTTATAATAACGTTATTTGCTTTACGTCCCACTAACTGCTTTTATGGTTTTCGGAGATGCCTAGGTGCCGGAATTAAGTCCCGCAGGTGTTCGCTTACATGCCAGTAAATTTACCGACACGAGGCTGACTTATTGGAGTACCTTAAAATACCATTGGACTTAGCCAGGATAGAGTTGTGGCAAAGTAAGAGATGAATTACAATAAAGATTCTCCCATTTTCAGCTAGTAAATTCAGAGGGATTTAATCCTAGCCCATCACCCAACATTTTATTGTGGTCTATAGTATCTACTGTGCTTCCAACATGAATTGGTGTATCATGTTTATGCCAAGATGAGAGCCAAAATGAGGAATTGGTAAGAAAAGCAAAGGAGGAAAACTAAAGGGCCAATATTCCAAGTATTTGTTATCATCAGATCACAAACCGGCAATTCTTGGGTGGCTTTTATCACCACACAAGTGAAACTGCAGGATGGACCCTCAAGTTACGTAACAGCACCGGAAACTCCCAACGAGTGTCGAGTGAAAAGGGATGTTCCAAATGTTTCAAGATGCCCCACGGGGCTCGGGGAAAAGTATTTTCTGTAATATCTGAAGCCATGCCTTTTCACTTTCTCTTAGTTAATTTATAACTCATAAACACTTCAGTTTGTCGCAACTAATTTTGAGTAATTTTGAAAGAATTTATTGCAGCCGAATGGCCAAATTGGTACATACATGACATACATTACATTTCCTTAGGAGCTTATTCTGTATAACAGTATCTAATACTAATATTCAATATATAGTATTCAAACAGTTTTATCCGCCATCATTTCTCCCTATTATATTCATTTAGCTGTGTGGTTGCTTTTAAGTGTGCACGGTTATGTCTTGCTATACTCAACAATAGACTTTTGCCTCTTATTACACATGCTTAAGTGGCACCTGTCACAGAGTTGGTTATAAAGTGCACATACACAGTTTTGGGATGGTTCGTGGTATTTCTTGTTCTGGCAGATTTTATGGTGAAATCCATGGATTGCCAGTCTGGTGAGTACGTTCCTTAGTTTCTGGTTTTCGGTCACCCATCTCCTGTCTATCATAGCGTCTGTTGCATAGACGTCTAGCGGTATTTCTCGTCGTTCCTTCTCTCTAATCTCGATAAGTGTCTGGAATAACTGGAAATATCTGAAAAATTAAACATATGGTAACAGTATTATACTTCTAAAGAAACAACTTATTTAATAATAATAATAATAATAATAATAATAATAATAATAATAATAATAATAACAAACTGTGAGAACACAAGCTATCACCAATAACACTGGAAAGAGAGAACAGAGGCTTTGAAATAAATTGTCTAGCATTTGGAGATGATTTTTTCATACTTTTACAAAATGTATCAATACGTGACAATCTCTTGGAATAAATAGCCAAGAGAACAGGTTTAAGAATTTATGTAGTAAAAACCAAATTAATGACAAATTTTAAAAAAAAGCTCCAGAATGTCTAATAACATAAATTGGTCGACTAAGGAAGGTAAAGAAGTCCAGGTATATGGGAGAAACTATTCAAGAAAATGGTTTGGAAAAGTCCGCAGTAGAATAAAGTATAGAAACGATGGAATGAGCACACGGTATAACTAGGAATATCTACAACGAAAAGTGTGTATCTAAAAATCTCAAAAACCAACACAGTAGTCAAACCAGAATGCCCATACGCGTGTAGTACTGAATTACAAGCTGACTAAATTAGAAGTAGTGGAAAGAAACCTTATACGGAAAATTCTTGGTCCGTTAACAACTACAGAATTCTGGAAATCAAGGAGTAATGATGAAATATACCGGAACATAGAAAACATAACAGAAACAGTACGGAGGAAAGGATTGATATTTTTTTCTACATTTATACAGAAACTGGTTAACCAAGCAGATCTTCAAATATCTTTGGAGCAAGAAGTCAAAACAACATGGATTCATGAAGTGAAGAAAAATTTGGAAAAGTCAATATAAAAGAAGAAGCAACAATAGAGAGATTTTTTAGAAACAAAGCGTTAAATATCGTAGGATTTTAATGTCGGGACTAAAAGAAAACAGGCCAAAGGTGGAGCGAGGAGAGGAAAGGAGACACAGTGAGCAGATCAGGGAGTATTGGAGGATGAAGAAGGAACAACAAAGGATAAAGCATTGAAATTGTCACGTGGTCCCTTGAAGACCCGTACGGAGAAAATAAGAAATAATAATAATAATAATAATAATAATAATAATAATAATAATAATAATAATAATAATAATAATAATATCGTGCAATGAACAGATCTTCAACCTCAAAACCGCTCTAAAATTCAGGGCCCTCAGAAACTTCGCTATCATCTGTAGCTTCGTAGATTTCAAGAACCCTTATGATTCAATTGATAGTCAATCTCTGTTCAGCATCCTGAAATATCAGGGACTAGACTCTCAAACGCTAAACTTAACGAAACAGACCCTTACTGATATGAAGTCAAGAGTGAAATTAATGGGAGAAATCTCAGACGAATTCCTGATAAAAACTAGTGTCCGGCAAGGAGATGGATCGTCACCCCTCCTCTCCAACCTCGTCCTAGATAAAGTGATGAGGGAATGGGAAAAGGAACTGAAACCCAGTAAACGTTGGGACACAAAAGAAACAAGCTTGAAATTACATGCTTAGCCTTCGCGGATGACCTCCCCTTTTATCCAGCGATGAAGTCAAAGCGATAACGCAAGTTGAAATTCTCCAAGAATGTGCCAAAAAGGTCAGACTTCATATCTCCTTCCAGAAAACTGAATTTATCTGTTCAGAACTAGACATCCATAGTGTCAATACAAAATACGTACAAATCAACAGAGTGCTGGAACCAACCGGACAAGAAAAAATAGCCCAAAACAACCGTGTCCAAAAACTCAGAATAGCATATGGGAGAACAAGAGAAATCTACAACAAAAATGTATGTCTCTCCAAGTTAAGATTAAATATTACAATACTGTAATCAAACCTGAGGCTTTATATGCAGGGGAATCTCTAACGCTGCATAAACAGGGCGAGCTGGAAAATATCCTAAAAAAAGAGTCAAAAATCATGAGGAAAATTTTAGGACCAAGACACACGGAAGAAGGGTACCGCCTCCAATCCCGGAAATGTACAGAAAAAAATATCTAATATTGCGGAAGACCTCAGGAAAAGAAGGTTAAAATTTTATGGACAAGTTAAGAGGCTTCCAGAAACCAGACTAACTTACCAAATTCTTGACAGAGTTGATAAACTGAAGAATTTCCTTGGACACAACAAACGAAAGCGGACATGGAAAACGTAAAAATTCAACCTGTAGAAATTTTGAATCGAAATATAGAAAGAAAGAAAATTGACAAATGGGAAGTTCCTCCAGAGAATGAAGTACCAAAAAGAGCAGGTACCCAGTGGGCGGAAGAAAGGAAGAGGGTCTTTAGTCAACAGATGAAAGCATCCTGTGTCCTCCGCAAACGAAATCATAAATAAAACTTCGTGTGTTCGGAAATGGACCATTAACGCATAATAATGATCATAATTATAATAATAATATATTTGTATATCTTTCAAAAATACAATTCTTTCCACAGGATAAGGGCCCACGTTCTCGGAATACGATGTCAACACTCTACCACTAAACCAAGGAGTAAGCTGAAATTACATGTTTGTTTATAATGCTCATCTTCACACATAACAGACGAGCTTTCGAATTGTGACTCTTTTTCGGGTAGGAGGGTAAGAGCAACAGGAGTGCCCATAACTACATTCACGCGCACAAGACGAGGTGCGGGTTAAGAATAACAAACCACTACTTTAGTTAATGACATTCGTGAAGACGCGAAACTTCTTACCCTCGCTAATGAAATTTTCTTTTCACGCTGACTATAAATTTCCTTCCCCCTCTCGAGTTTCTTTAACAACTCACTCGCTCTCGCAATAGCACAAAAACACGTTCATTTATTGGTATGTACTTGCTTCAAGTATATAGACGTCTTTTCTAAAGTTCATTATTCTTCAAATTGAGCTCTCGAACTATTTTCCTACCCTCTAATTTGTTAGCTCATTTCACAAAAGCGATGAGTAAATCAGGAAACGTAGTTAAGAGTCCTCCAAGACACTCATACACTTTTGTTTGCATGAAGGCTTTATTATAATAATATACAACCTTTATTGAAATAGAAAGGAAAAAAAGGATCGCCCGAATGAGCGTTAATTCTTATCTGTACATTAAAAGAGTTTATTAAAAACAGATTTGGCAAGTCCGTCCGTTCCACTGGACTGATTTGTTTCACTTTTATTTTATTCCCTTCAGAATTACCTGCCGGTGAGTCATCGGACAGTGATAGGTCTCTAAGTTCAGCCAACTTTGAGTAATCATATAATCAAATTATTAATGATCACTCCAATAATTGCAGGCGAAGGCTTACCCTAGCCCGCAATACATTCTGTACTTAGCAGGTTGCTAAGCGACTAACACTTGCATTAGTGATCACTACCTGTGAAGAGAAAATCCACAGCCTGTTTCCAGTCATATGAACCGGGTCAGGAATGGAATGAATGAAGCCCCCATTTAGCGGCGAGGATAGGAATTGTGCCGGCTGCCGAAGCCTGTCGCACTCCTCCGGGGCAATGATTAACGAATGACAGATGAAATGAAATGATATTTTAGTGTGTTGCTGGAATGAAAGATAACAGGGAGAACCGGAGTAACCGTAGAAAAACCTGTCCCGCCTCTGCTTTGTCCAGCAGAAATCTCACATGGAGTGACCGGGATTTGAACCACGAAACTCAGGGGTGAGAGGCCGACGCGCTGCCGCCTGGGCCACTGAGGTTCTGCTACTACCTGTCAAGCCAGAGAGTATATACTTCCTCTGATGATGCAAGAATGCTATTCCCTGCTAGGTATTCTTTGATTCTCTGATCTTCCCCAGCTTCTAAATATACTCAACAGATGGCAGAACGTTCCTAACAACTTACATGCTGGTAAGAGAAAACAGTCTACGTACGACTAGCCTTTTGTATGACCATTAATAAAGCGCAGGGACAACCTCTTTAAAAAGTGGGTGTCTACTTACTCGAGCCACGGTACTACAGTACCTGTCAAAAGTTTAGGACCACATCAAAAAATTATGAAGTTCCATCTACAACCTAAAAGTTTGCTACTAGACCTCTGATTTTTTTTCCTGAGCTATCGAATCTAATATGATATACGTCGCCTGATTTCAGTGATTTACGCCATAAGTTATACATTTTTAACTGTTGGAAGGTCACGTCAGAAAGTCAACATTTTTGGAAATATTATGTACTATATACTCTAATCGGCTTCAAGTATCACCAACAAGATTTTTTTATAGACTTAGCAATAGTTGGGGGTCATTTTAGTATAAATAGAAAAATTCGGAAAAGATGCGGCACCGACTTTTGTGCTTTTATTTTTTGTTTCAAATCAGCTCTAAAATGGTCAGTTTTTCCTTGTTCTTGTCATAGGTCTCAGTGTGAGCTATCGTCATCAGAAATGTGTTCTTGGTTGCCATCCACAAAGTGCAAATGGAACTATCAGGGCAGACAAGTGTCATGCCGATAGCTCGTCCTGAGACCTTGGGCCATACATGACAAAGGCAAAGAAAAATCAACCATTTTGGCCCTGGTTCGAAAAAAATTAAACACGCAAAAAAAAAAGGTCCCGCATATTTTAAGAAGTTTTATATTTATACTAAAATGGCCCCCACCTATCTCTAAGTCTACAAAAAATTCTCGGCGGTGATACTTGCAACTAATTAGAGTGTACAGTACATTATATAACCAAAATTTTAGATCATTTGTTGTGACCGTCCAAGAGTTAAAAATTCATAACTTCCACATTATTTGGGCTAACTCAATGAAATCAGGCGACATATATCCTATTAGATGTGAGAGCCCAGAAAGAAAATTACAGATATCTCGTGGCACAGTTTTAGGTTCTAGATGACATTTCGTGATTTCTTTACGTGGTCCTAAACTTCTGACCGGTACTATCTCGGGTAAGATCGTTTGATAACGTTAAGATCCACTTGCGGCCGAACGGTCGAAGCACAGTGAATGTCGTATGGAAAGAAGTGTTATAAAGTACATTACGAAGGAATCAGTTATTATTTACCGGTATTTCATAAAGTTATTGAAAAGGGCAGGCAATACACTATGACTACGACAGACACAGTAAGACGAGTTATCTGACCTGTTTTTATCCCTTTCAGACCTGAAAGAAAACTGGAGGTGTGAATTTTTGTTTGTACGTCAAGAACTGACTAAAATGCTCCTCAATACACATATTAATAGTTTATTTTACAAAATAAAAACTAACATCCGAAAAACAGGACCCACACAATTGTGCGTATCAAACTTCAAAACCTCGTTGTATCACGTACGATGGTGTAGCTTCAAAATTTACGTTCACTAACCAATGTACACACTTCATTGAATATATTCCGGTATTCAGTAAAGCTTCTAGATTAATATAAACGCAGTAAATAAATACTTACTTTCGGCACTACTGCTTCGTGCCATCTCGCCGATCAACTGTGCTTTTTAAACTCTTCTTCCTTCGCCCTGACGGTCAAGCGCATACTAAAATCAATTGAAATACACGCCACGTGTCCTGCACAATAACTGCAATCCGGTGTAGCGCCGAAAAAACATCAAATACGGTCAGGGATAACTAAAATACGAACCCGCACAATTGTGCGTACTCGGTCTGAAAGGGATAAGGAATACTGCGAAGTAGCACGGGTTCTCTAGTAGTAATCATTGAAAGATTTTGTTCTTTTGCGGCACATCGTTAGATTATATTTGATACACCTTTGTGACTCGGGCTGCGCAACGATCTGATTGAACGTAATCAATAGGAATGTTAAAGAACCACACCCCTAATGTTTATACAACTCTTTAAACAGAAGCGTTGTGTCACCTTGAAAAAAGCTTTCTATCAGTTGACATTTAAACTATTACTGCTGGCAAGTCTGCTCCCTAAATGAATTAAATATCTAACGAAATTACTTGACGTCGCACCGACACACATGGTGACGATGGGATAGGAAAGGGCTAGGAGTGGGAAGGACGCAGCCGTCGTCTTAATTAAGGTACAGCCCCAAATTTGCCTGGTGTGAAAATGGGAAACTACAGAAAACCATCCTCAGGGCTGCCGACAGTAGGGTTCGAACCCACTATCTTCCGAATACATCCTCACAGTTGCGTACCCCTAACCGCACGGCCAACTCGCCAAGATTGTCATCATCCGTGAGTGGGAAACAAGCGTATTCTATTCATTCAAGAAATTGTGAACAAAAAATCAGAAAGGGGAAAACGTGTAACAAAGAAGGTCAGGAAGGAACGGGGCGGGATCACAACACAACACAATACGGGGAGTCGCCCAAGCACATAACCATGTGAAGAGCCAGAAATTTTTCAAAGTTCACTTGCTAAACCCCAGCCCACATTCGATCATTCAAGCCTCACCACTCAATGCGTTAGTTAATGCCTTTGTTTTGTTTACAAAGAGTTACTGAAGTTAAAATACTCATATATAACTTAAACTGCCCATGCTCATGAAATTAAAGTTACGCCTGTATTATAAAGTCCACTAGGTAAACAATAATAATAATAATAAGAATAAGAATAAGAATAAGAATCTATTGCTCACCCAATATCGAAGAAAGAGAAGTACCAAACTACTGGGAACTCGTAGGGCGACCCTCCAACCTCACTTGGTGTCAGTGCTGGACTGAAGACCGATCGGTTGGGGGAAGAATTTATAGGGCGAAAGAAGGTTCGTGAAGCACAGATAGGGACGTGGCGAATGACGTAAGCCAGTTGTAGTTCAGTACGTAGTGGCGTGTTGAGCAAGTCGGGCGATGTGCGAAGCAGCAGCGGGAGTACGAGGTCAAGTAGGTGAGTGCTCGCTATTGTACAGAATAGATTTGTGATTAGTAGCAACAGAAGGTAAACCACTGTGGGTTTTACAGTATCCGAGATTAGTACCACAATATGAGCAACATCGTGGGTGTACCTTGCCTGTGATTAGTACCACAATATGAGCAACACCGTGGGTGTACCTTGCCTGTGATTAGTACCATAATATGAGCAACACCGTGGGTGTACCTTGCCTGTGATTAGTACCATAATATCAGCAACACCGTGGGTGTACCTTGCCTGTGATTAGTACCACAATATGAGCAACACCATGGGCGTGCGTTGCCTGTGATTAGTACCACAATATGAGCAACTCCGCGGGTGTGCGTTGCCTGTGATTAGTACCACAATATGAGCAACACCGTGGGTGTACCTTGCCTGTGATTAGTACCACAATATGAGCAACACCGTGGGTGTACCTTGCCTGTGATTAGTACCATAATATGAGCAACACCGTGGGTGTACCTTGCCTGTGATTAGTACCACAATATGAGCAACACCATGGGCGTGCGTTGCCTGTGATTAGTACCACAATATGAGCAACTCCGCGGGTGTGCGTTGCCTGTGATTAGTACCACAATATGAGCAACACCATGGGCGTGCGTTGCCTGTGATTAGTACCACAATATGAGCAACTCCGCGGGTGTGCGTTGCCTGTGATTAGTACCACAATATGAGCAACACCGTGGGTGTACCTTGCCTGTGATTAGTACCACAATATGAGCAACACTGTGGGTGTACCTTGCCTGTGATTAGTACCACAATATGAGCAACACCGTGGGCGTGCGTTGCCTGTGATTAGTACCACAATATGAGCAACACCGTGGGCGTGCGTTGCCTGTGATTAGTGCCACAATATGAGCAACACTGTGGGCGTGCGTTGCCTGTGATTAGTACCACAATATGAGCAACACCGTGGGTGTGCGTTGCCTGTGATTAGTACCACAATATGAGCAACACCGTGGGTGTGCGTTGCCTGTGATTAGTACCAAATATGAGCAACACCGTGGGTGTGCGTTGCCTGTGATTAGTACCACAATATGAGCAACACCGTGGGTGTGCGTTGCCTGTGATTAGTACCCATTATGTGAGGAACACCACGGGATAGTGCGAGTCCCTGTAATTATTACACGATGTGAGAGACCCCCTGGGTCTGCATTAAAAGTGCGTATTACATTACCTGTACCATAATCTGTGGAACATCGCGAGTCTACGTTACTCATCATTAGTACCGCTACATGATAAATACCACGGTTATTAGTTTCCTAGCGATAAGTACCACTATGTGGAACCGTTGACCTGGATTTTGGACCCCTTTATAGAACACGCATCATCGATTTAGGTCTGGCTTTGGAAGGAGCTCCTTGGTCAGTATATACTATTGTTTTGAGATAGTTTCTGGGAAGGTGAGGCATTGCGGATCGAATCCACTGGTTGTTTTATGTTCATACTCATTTTTTATCGTCTCTTTTTTTAAAAATTAGTGAGTGGATTAATTTTAGGAATTATTTTTAACCATCAGTATTGCGAGTTGAATCAGCTGATTATTTTAAATTCATATTCGTCCATTTATTCTTCATCATCATTTTAAGAATTCTGGTCAGTGGATGAGTTTTTGACTTTTAAATTATCAACACATTACACTTCGTCTCATTTGGTACGATTATAACCGATGACTTAGATGTCAGGCCCCTTTGACAACAAGCACCATCACAAGCATCAAATTGCATTAGTCCAAGACACCACCCGAGCACTAGCATTTCCATCGCGTGCAGAACCTTCTCGTGCTTTTCTGTTGCTGGTCAACATTCTGACCCACTGGGCGCACTACAGTTCAGTAGATCTTCGACTTAAGACGTAGTCAATCCCACAGGACTGCAGTCACTTGGCACCACTTCATACAAGTAGCATTTACACGTGTCGCCGTCACTGTATAACGGAGCCGACTAAAAACGATAAGGCTATTCAGTCCCCAGCTACGACATAAGCTAAATGATAAAGCGAAACATTTTCTGATTTGTTGCCATCCTGCTGACGACAACGTGAAGCGTTTAATTTTCAGCCAATTCCATTTTCTTCCGCTTAGATTCCTGATCGCCCTTGTCTCCACCCCGTACAGCATTGCAGATTAAGCCACAATTGTATAAGCTTCTAGCATTTGTATCTGTTCTTCGCAGGGAAATTTGCGGTGGATTACATGTTTCCTTCAGGAATTTATGCGAATGGCTCTATTTTGTGTAGTAACGGCAGAAACGTTACTACCATTGTTCCAAGAAATTTGGAACACAAAAACCGTCCTGGAAGATTGGAGGGAGGGAATCCTTATCAAATTGCCCAAGAAAGGAGACCTGACGAAATGCAACAAACAACGGGCGTGGCATCACACTTTTGTCAATACCTGGTAAAGTATTCTGAAGAGTTGTTCTCAACCGTTTTAGAGTGCCAATAGATAGTAAGCTCAGGAGAGAACAGGCTGGTTTCAGAGAAAGCAGATCATGCACGGATCAAATGAACACCTTGAGGGTTATCACTGAGCAATCCATAGAATACTGGTCTCCACTATATCTGCTTTTGTCGACTCTGAATGAGCCTTTGACAGAGTGCATTGGGAATCCATCTGGAAAACAATGCAGAGTACCTTCAGAGAGGATCAGTATTGTGAAGATGATGTACCGAGAATATACTGCTGACGTTAGACGGGGTCATGGGGAACGCGGCTCGCCATAAAAGGAGAGATATACAATTGGCTCTTTTTTTGCTATTTGCTTTACGTCGCACCGACACAGATATGTCTTACGGCGACGATCGGCTAGGAAAGGCCTAGGAATTGGAAGGAAGCGGCCGTGGCCTTAATTAAGGTACAGCCCCTGCATTTGCCTGGTGTGAAAATGGGAAACCACGGAAAACCATCTTCAGGGCTGCCGACAGCGGGACTCGAACCCACTATCTCCCGATTACTGGATACTGGCCGCACTTGAGCGACTGCAGCTATCGAGCTCGGTATACAATTGGCTCTAATTGACCGCCTGGATGATTTGGATTTTGCGGATGACATCTGCCTTCTGGAGCACATTTTTAAGGATATGAGTGAGTTGCTTAAGGAATTGGAAACAGAAGCTCAGAGAGTAGGATTAAAAATTAACACAGCCGAGACTAAAGAGCTTAGACTGAACTGTAAAAACAAGAATGTATTGGCCATGAAAGAAGAAGAGATTGAGCAGGTAGAAAGCTTCTTTTACCTGGCAAGTATTGTTTCCAAGAACGGAGTAACGTACAGAGGATGCTGTAAATAAGATCAAGAAGGCAAGAGGTGCCTTGGCGCAGTTGCAACCAGTGTGGTGATGTTGTGAAATATCATTGGAGAGAAAGCTTAGGATCTTTTATTGAAACGTGTAATCAGTTCTATTTTATGGGCGTGATATGTTGGAGGTGACAGTAGAGATTACAAAAAGAGTCCAAACCTTCATCAATAAATGTTTTAGGAATATAGTGGGAGTACGCTGGCCAGAAGTTATCTCCAATGAAGAACTTTGGCAGCGCACCCAACAACGGAAAGCTGAGGTAGTCATAAAAGAAAGGAAATGAATATGGATCGGACACACACTGAGAAGAGGCCCACAACATATCGTCGTTGCCGGGACAAAAACTCCGATGTGGTAATATTTTTGGAGATATACTGAGCCGCAGCACATACATTATGATGAGTGAGAATGCCTTGACCATATTAACGCAATAGAGTACAGAACCTTACCGGCCAAAGTACTAAGCTAAAATATTTCACATAGGAGGTTTTCTCCCGGCAGCGACGATATTCCAAAGTAGGCGCTGGAATGGTGCCCTCAAGAAGCAAGGCGGAGAGGCAGACCGAGGACGACCTGGCTCAGGACTATTGAAGCAGAGGCGACTCCTGGACTAACATCAAGAAGATGGCAACGAACAGGAGCGGTGCCTTATGCTCCATACCGGAGTGAAAGGAATTAAATCGCTTAAGTCAATCGTTCTAAACGAGACATGTTAAAATGATATTTTCCGACGAAAGCGCGTGGCAGTGACGTGAAATACGATGAAGCTGAACAACACTGAGAGAGAATGATGATGACCTTCGAGTTTGTTGTGCGGTACAGTTTCTGCTCCGTGGTTGTGCGAAATTCTCCATGATTCTCAGGTTGCATTTTGTATCTCTAACCACTGGCATAGAGCTCTTAATATTTGCCCTATCATGAAGAGTAAAATGGCTCTTTAGTTTTTCCCGCTGCCCACCTTGAAATGAATTGCACGGCATGTCCCACGGGACTTAGACTAAAAAAGTCCAATTTTTTCGTAGTCATGTGCGTTATTTTTCGCCGTACAATAAATACGTACATGGCATACACGGACTAATTAACATATTCTTAAACGTTTGTTATATACAGTCTTTTGATAGATCTAATATCAACGAAAATATTTGTGAATAATCTTCCTATTCATACCAACTCCATGTGATTACCATGACAGCATATGCACCTGATAACACAATCCTGAGTGAGTAGATTCAAAATACATAGTTAGTTTGAAGTAAGTCCTGCAGTTTTCCACTTTGAGGAATATAAAGATAGATAACCAGACAGACAGACACAAAAGGGAAAAGTTCCACCTCATATTTCCTCGGTGTTTAGTTACATAAGGTAGGGGTTCATTTTCAAGCCAACTAAACATTTTGTATCCTCTAATTTTCTCCTCTCATGCATCCTTAAAATAACTGCGAGAGTGTCCGTCACTGGCTGCATAGCCTGAAGCCCGTAGAAAATAGTACTTTTCTGCGTCATTTGAAGAGTAAGCGAAATTAAGTGCAACAGATATTTAATGTGAAGAGGCGTTTCACATTTAGCCTGCAGATTTTACATATAATCAATAGTGTAACAGAAAACTGGTAAAAAATATCATCTCGTCTTCCTATAAATAAACCCTCAGTCTGTTAAGTGATTTTTAAATGATATGCATACCGAAACCTGCTCCTGGATAAGTATACTTGATATATGAAGTTTGGTCGAGATCTGTTCAGTTGCTTACCCGTGATAGTAGAACAAACACACAGACAAAAAAGCGAACAAATATCCAGACACTGGAGCTAGAAACTACTGATGCGATCTTGAGTTGAACTAAAACGGATAAATATATCAAAATAAGGCAAAATAAATGGAATTACAGACAGCGGACCACCTATAACTTTATTTATAAGATTCTCTCGACTATAAAGTCAGTATTTTGTCACAAAACACACACGGTATCATTCTTCAGTTCATCCAGGCTCCTATAGGCCTTCCATAGGGTATTTGTGCACTTATATTATCATCTTCGAGAACAAAATGTCTGGTGAGGTTTTGAAAGAAATATGCGTCATGCCTGGGGATTATCCTAAAATTTGTGCAATGTGACGCGACAAAGTGTATGACGGAAGTGTAACCATAGCAACCGTGCAGGCTGTGAAGTAAAGTGCGGATGGATGGTCACACAATGTTACCTAGCAACCGTGCAGGCTGTGATGTGAAGTGCGTTTACCTAGCAACCGTGCAGGCTGTGATGTGAAGTGCGTTTACCTAGCAACCATGCAGGCTGTGATGTAAAGTGCGGATGGATGGTTACACAATGTTACCTAGCAACCATGCAATCTGTGAATTATTATTTATTTGGCGTATGACATTAAAAATAAAAAAACACACAGTCACAAATTAAATATACAGTACACTACGTAAGTTACAATTTCACCATCAAGCTCTGCAAATAGTCTATACAAGAAGGATTTGGGTCAAGAAAGTATTTTGGGCTATCCTGATAAGCACTCAGGGGGCACTGTTCCACTATATGACGAACTGTTTGCTTAGGGGCACCGCAGCTACATTCCGGGGAGGGAAGTTTGCCCCATTTATAGAGGAAGTCAGCGCACTTTCCATGGCCTGTCCTGATACGATTGAGAGTTGTCCAGGTTTTTCGAGGTAGGTCAAACCTTTTTGGAATTCTGATACTCAGCTGGAGCCATAGAAGTCCATTCTTGAAGCAGTATGTGAAGTGAAGAGCGGATGGATGATCACACAATGTTCCCTAGCAACCGTGCAGGCTGTGATGTAAGGTATGGATGGATGACCATGGCCGGAAGACATTTCATGTTCACTTAATTTTCTTAAACGGAAAAGTGGTTTCGTTTCTTGAGTATGTTGTGCTTATTAGAGCGCTATCAATTGTGTTCCTTGTATTATTGAATTTTTGGTATGTTACTAGACTTCGAGTGACTCCATGAAGTATCAATTAAAAACGGTTTATTCCATCATCACTGTGCCTTCAGACTATTCTTGACGAAGTACTCAGGATAAATCACGTTCGAAAATTTCCAGGCGAGAGGTGCGGAGAAATTTAAAGTTATGGCGACTTAATTACGTGTTCCCCACTGGGATGCTAGTGCTCATGAATCTCGCGAGTTGGCAAGGGAGCACATTCCCTTTTTATTACGCGAACCTTGATATAAGATTAGTTGATATTCCCTGGCAAAAGATAGCGCCACGGAGTCTATTATAATGGTGCTGTTGACTTCTTATGAAGAATGGTGATTTAAGAAAAGAAATATCGCAAACGTTTACGACGCGAGAGAGAGAGAGAGTTTAAATGAAGTGGTTGAAGAGGAGGTAAGCTGCTGGAATTATTTACCTGTGTTAATAATAATGGATTGTGGCCTCGGGAAAGATCTGGTGCAGGTATTAATGATTTGAATCCCGTAGGTGACCTGTGCATCGTGATGAGAATGAAATGATGATGAAGACGACACATGCGCCCTGTTCCTATACCAGGAAATTAACCAATTTCGGTTAAAATTTCCCACCCTACCGGGAATCGAATTCGGCTCTCCTGTGACCAAAGGCCAGCACGATAACCATTTAGCCATGGAGGCGGATCAGTGCTAATAGTTCAACACGCTCGGACGTGAAATTAGGTAGAGAATATATATCACTATCGGTGTTGTGTATTTATCCATTTTGTCTGTGCATCCATCGATTATTCACTGATCGTATAATAAATATGAGAGTTTCTAATATCCACATTTTTCTGTGGTACTCAGCCAATTTGGAAATTGAAATAATGCAAGATGCAAGGTTGTATAGGGAGCTGTCCAGAAGCGTACAAGCGGGGAATACGTTCTACCAGAATCTAAGGAACCTGGTGTGGAACAGAGAAGTTCCTTTGAAATTTAAAGAGATAATGTCCAAGATGTACCATACTCCTAATGTGTGCATCAGAGACTTGGACTTTGACAGCAACAAATGAGAGTATGGTAGGCAAGACAAAAAGAGACAGAGTAAGAAATGTTGAGGTCAGAAAACAAATAGGGGTAGAAAGACTGAGTGATAGGATGGAGAAGGGAAGGATACCAAAATAAGTGTTGGAGGCTTAGAAAGAGGGCAAGAGGAAGCCGCAGAGCAAGATGGACGGATTCTGTCAAGAACAGAATAAGAAAAAGAGACTGGACTGGAATACAATTAATGAAGAGAAGTGGTGGACGGAGAGGCAACGGCGGAGAAGTGTCATCACTACCCCGACCTGGCAGAAGCTGGACAAAGGGAAATGACAATGACGATGATCCAGCCAAAATCAAAGTAATAACTTGAATGTATGCTGAAGTTCCAAATTGTTCTTATAGGATTCTCGAGTAAATAAATCGTAAATGAAAATAGAAACATTTACAAGTATGAGAAAGATGATGACGAAGTGAAAATCTCAAAAATGCGTGAGAGGTAGAATAAATAAGAAAGAATTGAAATGGATTTTGAAAAGTGGTGTTGTCAAATCAGCAGGTGACTTAAGACCGCCCCTTGTAGATTTCAGCAAGCGTGATCCTGTCAGCCCGGAGGTCCCTGTTCAAATTCCTCACCTGGACAAGTTCTTTCCTTCGATCGGTGCATTCAAGGCGGTCTTAATCCACGTACAGATTTAGCGCCATCGCCTCGGTAAGCCCATTTGAATTAGCCAGAGAAACTTCAGCAGTTGATAAAAATACAACGGCGCCAGATATCGAAATATTATCAAAATTATTTATCGGTATGAACATCCCTCATCGCTTCACGTTGTTTCTTACCAGCCTGTATATTTATACTGTCTGCTATGTTATATTTTCTGTTTCTGATTTTAATTTTTTGATTTTACAATCCTTCATCCCCATTCTTCTTTTGATTCTCCTGCACCGGGCGAGTTGGCCGTGCGTGTAGAGGCGCGCGGCTGTGAGCTTGCATCCGGGAGATAGTAGGTTCGAATCCCACTATCGGCAGCCCTAAAAATGGTTTTCCGTGGTTTCCCATTTTCACACCAGGCAAATGCTGGGGCTGTACCTTAATTAAGGCCACGGCCGCTTCCTTCCAACTCCTAGGCCTTTCCTATCCCATCGTCGCCATAAGACCTATCTGTGTCGGTGCGACGTAAAGCCCATAGCAAAAAAGATTCTCCTGCTTAGTTCCCATCCATTCCAAATGTCGGCAAACATCTTGGCAGTGTTTATTTTTCTCTGCTATGACAATACAATAGTTCTGTAGTGGTCATATCTACTTGATATATGCTTTCATTTCTGATAATGTGGCCAAGTTACGTGAGCTTCCCTGCTTGCACGGTAGTCAGAACTTCCATACCCTTCTAAGAATCTCAATACTTGTGATGTGATATATCCATGACACCCTGAGCATCCATCGGTGGAACCACATCTCACAAGCTTCCGATCTTCTACAGAGTGACTCTGTTAGAGTGTGATCGGTGTAACTTATGTTATTCCATATGCAGCCAGTCCCTACTATGAATTGTGTGAAAATATCGTTCACAGATTACGTTAGTGTGGACATTTTGATGAGCCTGGGAGACTCGCGTGTAATATCATCTTCTGGTTCCGCGAGGAAAGCAACGGGAAATATAATAAGTCGTCATTTCCATAACACGTCTCTTCAGTGACACTTAGGCTGTTTATGGCATGTCATGGGTACAACCTACTACTATTAATACAGTACTTCCTATATGCTTTACTCAAATCTTCTGGCATTTTAATCATTCTCTGCTCGTTCTCGGCTAGTAATACCATGTCTAAATGGTTATCGTGCTGACCTTCGGTCACAGGGGTCCCGGGTTCGATTCCCGACAGGGTCGTAAATTTTAACCATCATTGGTTAATTTCACTGACACGGGGGCTGGGTGTATGCGTCGTCTTCATCATCATTTCATCCCCATCACGACGCGCAGTTCGCCTGCGGGAGTAAAATCAAAAGACCTCCCCTGGCGAGCCCAAATTGTCCTCGGACAATCCCGGCACTAAAAGCCATACACCATTTCCATTTCAATACCATGTCCTCGGCAAATCTTATACATTGTGTTCCTTTCACTCAGACAAAAAATTTTCATAAAGGGACCATGGGAAGAACTACTTGGACTAACGGGCGGATGGTCGTGAAAAGGACCAAAATTTCGAATATTTTCACGATTATTTCGAAAATCACGGTTTTCGAAGAAGAACATATATATTAAAATGTGAAAGGAGATTAAGAAATAAATTAAACTTTGTTCTGAAACATATGAATCTAACACAAATTTCAGGTGCGGCCGGTTTTTTGTTCACTTCAGCTGCACATAATATGCAAACTATTACACATACGGATGTGACATTTTTAATAATCATTTATGAAAACACTGTGGCATAAGAACTCTACAATTTTAATGCATTTTCTAAACTTTGCCATTCATAAACCATTAGATGTTCTTAAAAATATATTTTTGATAAAATTTGAATTGATTCGGGAAATAAAAAAATGCTTAATGTAAACATTATACAGTTCCATATAGGTAAGAATATTTTTAATGTGAAATGAAACTCTGAAACTTTGAAAGCGCTTGTATACTTCAAGAGAAGTGTGTCTCCATTCAGTTAGATGTTTCAACAAGACCTGTCGGAATTACGCAATTTAGAATAGTGCTTAGATCAAACGAGAAGCTTAAATCCAATCAACTATATTTTATTGGAATTAGTAAGGCCTTGACTTCATGCAGTAAAATTTGTATATTTTGTATCTTTAATATTATGGAATATAAAAGTAATTGTGGTAAGTGAGCAATAAAGAAAAATAAAGGTATCTCTGCGAGGGAACCAGCTCAGTAACATTGAAGAGTTTCCTTACTTATGAAGCAAAGTAACAGCTGAGAGATCTGGTCAGCAGAATTAACCAAACAAAGGTAGCCTTCAATAAAAAGACAAAACTCCTCCCATCTAAAAAATATCAGAATTAACTAAGGAAACCATTAGTCAAGACATACGTATGGAGCGTATTTCTGTTCGGTAGTGAGACCTGGACACTAGGGGTGGCAGAGAAAGAGGGTAGAAACCTTTGAACAATGGTGCTATAGACGAATACTGATCACTCCTTGGACAGAAAGAGTTACTCATGAGAAAGTAATGGGAAGATCTGGAGAACCTTCGAGCTTGTCAAGGAATATGAAGAAATACATAGGTTGTACGTATAATGAGAGTTTACTAGCCTTCACCCTGGAGGGCTCTGTGGAAGGAAGAAATTGTAGGGGAAGGCCTCGACTAGAAAATAATGCACAACTGGTGGAGGAGCTCAGATGCGAATCATATTTAGAACTGAAGAGAATGTAACAAAACCGGAGCCCTTGGAGCCCTGCTGCCAAACTTAGGGTTGTAAACTTTAGTAGTATACAGTGAGAAATGCTAGAACAGTTTCCATCATCTCACTGTGTCCTCAAAAGCCACTGCCGTTAAAACTTTAAGAGGCCACATAATTGTTATGGAGTTGGTTAATGATGACCAGGTGATGATAGATTCTCCCTAAAACCTCCAACTCCTCCCAGTTTGTCTCATTACTTCCTGGATATCAACACATTGCACTGTACTTCGTTTTCCAATGAGGAGTTTACGCACCTTCGTATGAGTCAGATCTATTAAAATTATAATCTCACACTTTTATTATAAGCTTTTTGTTCTGATGATTTCCTGTGAGTATCACTCAGACAGTAATCTCTCATCCGGTGAAAGGCGGTGTCATTTGGCTAAAGCGGAAGTTGATCTCAAATATCCAGGTTCGTATACGGTTTGCGAGCAGCGGAAGCCATTCATTAGATACGGTCGAATCTGTTACATAACACCGCTAACAGACTTCACTTTCAACCTCGAGTGTTATATCACCGGAAGCTCGTGGTCGAATGAACGAAATCGATGTACCTACAGAATAATAAAAACGAAAAAAGGAAAAAAAGCAATTCATGGAGTAACAGGTGCATTTTAATGCTTTATTCTGCTTGAAATTGAAGCATGAATATTCAGATCTGGATACTGGCCGTTCAATGAATAGTGTATGAAGCGATTCGCGAGGAGGAAATGAAGTGAATATATATATATGTAGAGAGAGAAAATATTCCAGTGGAGTGAAAGAGTAACGAAGCATGTGTACACATTTTCGTTACAGAAGACATGAAAAAATATTTAATACACAAAACACGGTCAATGTAATGCTCTCGGTCAGTGGCACATTTCTGCCAGAGACCTTACCATTTGTAGCCATTGTCCCGAAGTCCAGATCACGCGTCGGATTTGTTTTCAACTTTTGGCCAACACGAACCCCATCCCACGTTTCAAAAAACATAGAAATCATCAGGAGCAAGATCCTGAGAATACGGAGGATAAGTAATGATAGATTTGTTTTGGAGAAAAATGTGTTTTGGAGCGTTGTAATTGACAACCCGATATTCTTCCCTTCCCACAAATGTGATATTTTTCGTAACACTGCTTCACGAGGACGTCTAAGAACGGCAACATAAGTCTCAATCGTGACAGGTCGTTCCTCATAAATAAATAGAAAATGTACGTCTCTGAAATCGAAGAATTCTTCGAGCACAAGTTTTTCCCTTACTCCTGGATTGATAGGCTATCCACCACGCAGGTAAGACAGAAGAGTTGCGTACATAGCAAAGAAAAGCTAGTCAAATTTCGGCTTGTTTTCGTTTATACTGGTATGTAGAATTTGTTGCTACTGCATTATGTGCACTAGGTACTCATGATCGATCAAAGAACGAGCCTGCTGCTAGAACGAACGTCGGGAGTACATTAATGAACGAGTCTGCACAAACTTATCGTTGCCCAGTCAAAGTGGCCGATATTTAAACAGTGGACTGTGTGAGTCAGCCTAAAATGGAGAGCAAGCTTGGTATAGCAGTCCACTCACTCGATCGTTCACTCAAACTGCGAATTACTGCCAGTGTTACCAGAATGAAATTTGGAGAGGTCTTCCAATTTATTAGAAACGTGTCCAGAAAATACGAAATTATGTGGTTGTCTTCTGATTCCTTCGTAGTAATATTACACAAACAAACTGCTAGGCAGAAGTGTTTTACACAGCTACACACCAAAGCAATGTGAAACTTCTCTTCAACTGCTTTCAGTTTTAGAAGAAATTGGGTAGTGATACTGATATTTCACCTTGGGAATGAGTTCTAATATAAGCGGTCTGAATAGGAATGTAGATTATTCAGTTCTTTCTCTCAATGGTAGTTGCATGATCATTCAATTTTAAATAAAACTTGACTTACTTGGCGAAATTTGGCTAAGTCCTCAAAAACTTTTCGAAAAATCTTCTGATTTCTTTTCAAGATCTGACAACTCTTGTTACTGCCTTGTTTATGGTTCATGTGTATGCATTACAAGTGTTGTATTCAGTGATAGTGCAGAGAAGAAAGCTGCACAGTACGGATAAGCCGAAAAGACAATGTATTTGGAACAATGCACCATTTAGTGAATCACTTTTTCTTCCCAGTTCCCGAGCTGCTCGTTTCTGCTCAATGTAATCGGTCGGCCTGAAAATCTCTGCGTCTTTTCGAGTTTGGTTTTTTGAAGCACTCACTGAGTTAGACTAGAGTTCAAAATATTGAGCAGGACTCATCTTTTATAAAATATGAGTTTGAACAAGTCAACACGTCGTTTCGCACAGCCGTATAAAGCACACAAGACAGTGGTCTGATGATAAACAAGATGAAACTTTAGGTTGTCATTTTCACCAGGATGAAAAGTCCTCTCAGTTTCAATTACTGTGTTGATGGATGGAGATCACTGTAAGTGGCTTGGTGTCAATATAAGGAAATATCTTCGTTGCTGTAATTGTAAACAAAAGATACAGATCTCCTCACATATGTAAACTCATATCCCCTTTCCGAGGAGGTCTAGCTCTTTTCAGGCACACCCCCAATAGAAGTAAACTGCATGAGCCATTGTAACCACACACCAGCTCTTCTGACATTCTAAAATCTCTGGCAGCACCGGGAATCGAATCAAGGCCGTCGTGGACTGCTACTAACCGTTACATTATGGAGGCGGACACCACCTATCTACGGGAGTATTTAAAGTTTGTAGTAAGGATGGAGAGGAGAGGGCCTATATCTTAGAACCCCTAAAAGTTATGTTACTCTCGTTCATTAGGGAAGAGTGGGCTGCATGGCTCCACCTACTCCACAAATAAGTCTGCATCATATCCTATTACTGCTTTAACAACCGGTATCTATTGTTGACAATGGAATCCTTTGACACAAGGCATTCACGTTTAAGTACTCCATTTGCCTAGTGCGAAATTTGATTCTGGTACCTGAGCGAACGAGGTGAGCGTATTGTCATACATTCATCTTCGATTCCAGGTATGGAAAGCAAACGCAGTCGTATCCGTACAAACTATGAAGACCCTTGTTGAATTGGAGAGAAGGATTTGCTCCATATCTGACCGTATTTACTCTCAAGAATTAATCTGGTGTCGGCTGAATCTTCCTCAGGGCTGTGTGTCTGTCCGTAACGGGAAATCTCATGTCTAAATATTTCCTGAGAAGGAAGCGAACCCACGTGCATGTATGTCTTTACCAGGCCTGTTTCGCCAACCAGTGATCTTTATAAACACTGTTGACTCCCAGTAGCAATTATCCTCGGTTGCACCAGTGGAAACCTGACGAGTTCTATTCTCGGGGTGCACAGAGATAAAGAGAGGCACAGAGAGAGAAGATGAGCCGATAAAAGGGAGTAAAGAAATCGTTTGGCATGTCATTGCGCTATACACGCCGCTCTTATTCACAGAACACGAGTTGCTTCTTAGGAGACCTACAGGATGTGCCTTCATTATGTAAACATAGAGAGGTGGACTGCTTCATCTTTCGTCCCAATCGCTTTGGCAAGTGGAGTTAGAACCTTTAACGGATAATTTAATTTCGTGTGGCTATTTCTAGCCGAGTGCAGCCCTTGCAAGGCAGACCCTCCGATGAGGGTGGGCGGCATCTGCCATGTGTAGGTAACTGCGTGTTATTGTGGTGGAGGATAGTGTTATGTGTGGTGTATGAGTTGCAGGGTTGTTGAGGACAGCACAAACACCCAGCCCCCGGGCCACTGGAATTAACCAATGAAGGTTAAAATCCCCGACCCGGCCGGGAATCGAACCCGGGATCCTCTGAACCGAAGGCCAGTACGCTGACCATTCATCCAACGAGTCGGACAAAGTAAACTCGTGTCCTCATCCCGAGGTGCTGCAGCTCTTTTCAGGCACACCCCCATTGGAGGTGAGCTGCATGTACCATTTGAACCACGTACCAGCCCTCCTGCCATTCTTAAATTTCTGGCAGTACCGGGAATCGAACCCGGGCCCCCGAGGACGGCAGCTAATAACACTAACCGTTACGCTACGGAGGCGGACCCTTTAACGGATAATCACGCATCTTTGAAATGTAACAGCTAACATGAAGTCGATCAAGTCCCCGACATTCCTTCTAAGATACAAGAGAAAATGCTAAATGTTGTTCTTGTACATTTTGAATCCTTATCACATGTCATTGTTCTTCTACATGAATAGACTCAATCAATCAATCAATCAATCAATCAATCAATCAATCAATCAATCAATCAATGATATACGAGGGAGAATCAAAACGTAAGTTATACTTCTAAGTTGTGGCCATTTATGAAAACCCCCTACACATAGGCAACACGACTATGACAACATACAATGTAGGTTCACTAGTCCCCAAGAGATTGCAAATATTTCTCGGAACGGTCAAAGAACTTTTCGATTCCAGATGCGTAGAAATCACCTCCAGTGCTGTGTAACCACCTGGAGACAGCTGATTTCACCTCCTCATTGTTATGGAATCGTCTTCCACCGAGATCCTCTTTTAGATTACCGAACACGTGATAATCGCATGGTGCTAAGTCTGGACTGTATGGAGGATGTTTCCATACCTCCCACTTGATTCGCTGCAATATTTCAGACGTTTGGCGGGCCGTGTGCGGTATTGCGTTATCGAGCAACAAAATCACACCGGCGCTTAATATTTCCTACCGCTTTCCTTTAATTACCTTACGCGACCTGTTCAACGTTTGACAATACGCAGCCGAGTTGATTGTCGTGCCACATGCACCACAGCCTCGTTTTCAAAGCACACTGTCGCCATTAGCTTCCCTAATGAAGGTTGGACCTTGGCCTTCTTTCGTGGTAGTGATGTGGTGTGCACCCATTCCATCGATGTTATCTTTGTTTCGGGGGTGAAGTGGTGGACCCACGTTTGATCCTCTGTGATGATTCGCCGTAGAAACTTGCTGCCCATCACAGAATACCGTTTCAAAAATGCCAGTGACGATTAGAGAAACGTCGTCCCTTGTGAACATCTGTGAGCAGACTTGGGACCAATCTTCGATACAGTTTACGAAATACAATGTCCACCATGCTGGCATTTTCCTGCAGTGTTATTCTCTCTAATGATCCCATCCACACCCCGTAAGATCCGTACGTCCAGCGTCAAATTGCTTACACCACTTCACAATACCTGCGCGAGAAATTGACCGCTCACCATGTACAGCAGTGATTTCACGATGAATATCTGTGCAATTCAGCCGTTTAGCTCATAGAAATCTTATCGTTGCACACACCTCCAATATGGAGTAAACATCCGGTTGACGCGCCATTGAGCTTAGTGCGCTCTGCGCACACAGCACGACGGGATATCACACCAACCTTTCTGTCGGACGTGTCAGCAATGACTGTACCTTGCTCCGCATTGGCCACGGTCACGACACACAGTATGCTCTCGCGGCGAACTAGTGTAACTTACTTTTCGATTCACCCTCCTACGTTAAGTCAAATAACTTGAAATTTATTTTCGACCATTTCCCTTGATAAATTATTCCAGTCTCTAATTCCTCGTTCTACCTCCTGCGGGTAGGGGACGCACATGTAGAATACACCCGCGGTATCCCCTGCCTGTCGTAAGAGGCGACTACAAGGGGCGACCAAGGGACGATTCAATTAGAGCCATGAAACTACTCTTGATTCGTACCATCATGCGGGGAACACCATGGGTTGCATGTACTTGCGAGTAGTATCACTAAATTGGTACGAAATAGGTTTGTGATTAGTTGCAGTAAAAAGCCTGGCCTGGTGGTTTCCAGTACCCGTGCGTCGTACCCATGTGAGCAACACCGCGGGTCTGGGCGTAGCGTGTGAGTTGTACCGCTATATGAGCGACACCATGGGTCTGCATTGCCTGTGATTAGTACCCACTATGTGAGGAACACCACGGGAATACCGGCGCCTGTGACTAGTACACCTAGGTGAGGAGCCTTACCGGTTTGCGTTGGCTGTGAGTGGCGCCATTGTGGGCGAAACACCACAGGTCTGCGTTCCCTGTACTAAGGACAATACTTGTGAGTAGTACCATTATGTGTTGAACACCGTGAGTCTTTGCTACTTTTGATTAGTACCCCAACATGACAAATACCATGGTTCTTCTTTACTCCCGACATGTACCATTCTGTGGGGCCTTAGTCGTGGATTTTGCACCCCTGTAGACATCAAGTATCATTGTGCTTTATAAGTGGTCCCTTGGTCAGTAATACTATTATTATTCACGACCTTTATTGTATCTGATCCACTGTTTTTGTTTGTTTGTTTGTTTTTTTGTTTTTTGTAGGGTTCATATCCATCCATTCATCATTCATGACATTTTTTATTTTGTTCAGTGCATTAATTTGAAATTTTGGTTATTTCATTTCGTACTATTAGGGGCCGATGACCTCGATGTTAGGCCCCTTTAAACAACAACCATCATCATCATCATCAATTCCTCGTTCTAAACCAATATTTGCCCCAATTTGAGAACTTGCATTCGTACTTTATCTTCATATTGTGATCTTTCCTACTTTTATAAGCTCCACTCAAGCTCATCCTTCTACTTATGTCATTCCACGCCAACTCAACACTGACAGCTCGGAACATACCACGTAGTCGAGCATCTCGTCTCCTTACTCTCAAGTCTTTCCAGCCCAGAGTTTGCAATATTTCTGTAACACTACTCTCCTGTCGGAAATCACCCAGAAAAAATCGTGCTCCTTTCTTTTGAAATTGTTCCAGTTCCCGTATCAAAAGTTTCTAGCGTAGGTCTCATGCACTTGAACCAAACTCAGAATAACCAGAAAGGCTAGGCCTAAGGAAGTCGACAAATTTAAGAGTAAAATCCCTCGAAGATGGTAGCTGGAAAATACAGGTTAACAGAAAGCGAGGAATTGTATCACAAAAACGAACGATAGATGATTCAACAACAACAACAACAACAAAAATAATAATAATAATAATAATAATAATAATAATAATAATAGGCCGGTCTGTGATGTTTGAGCCCTACCTAAAATGAGTCCTACTGCTGAAGACGACACAAACAGCCAGGCCTCCAGCCAGAGAAATTAACCAATGAAAGTTAAAATCCCCGACTCGACCGGCCACGAACCTACTACGCTGGTGTAGCAGGGTGAGAGGTGATACTCACACGTGGCGCGTCCCAGGTGGTGGATATAGGGGTCCTAACCGGCTTGCCGGTGGACTTGAGGGAAATGAAATACCTCTCGCGGACCAAAGACACAACCTCCTGAGAGAAGAGGGACGCAGATGAGGAACACCCCCACGGTATCCCCTGCCTGTCGTAAGAGGCTACTAAAAGGGGTGACCAAGTAATGACAGTGGATGACAGCGCATATGTTTGTTTCCAAACAAGAGAATGTAGAATTTGCCGCCGGCACATTTCAAAGGTATCTAGCTAAAGAGTGCAGCACTGAGGTTTGTGATGCAAGATGGCGGATGATAGCTGTCAGAAAAAAGCACGTGAGTTTGTAGAGTACGTAGAATTTACCGCCACCACAAAGAGGGCAGCACTGTGCTCAAAGATGACTGCTGTCACGTGGAATTGTCTACCACCACAGGTATCTAGCTAAAGAGGGCAGCACGGTGTTCTGTGGATTAAAGATGGCGGATGACAGCTGACGAAATTGCCCGCATGATAGCAGCATGGTGCTCTGTTGATTAAAGATGGTGGATGACAGCTGTCAAAAAAAAGCACATGGCTTTGTTTCCAAACAAGAGCATGTGGAATTTGCCGCCACCACATTTCAAAGGTATCTAGCTAAAGAGGGCAGCACTGTGCTCTGTTGATTAAAGATGGCGGATGACGGCTGTCAAAAAAGCGCGTGAGTTTGTTTCCAAACAAGTGCATGTAGAATTTGCCGCCACCACATAGAGGGCAGCACGGTGCTCTCTTGATTAAAGATGGCTGCTGTCACGTGGAATTGTCTGCCACCACATTTCAAAGGTAAGTAGCTAAAGAGGGCAGCACGGCGCTCAAAGATGGCTGCTGTCAAAAAAGCATTTTTCAAATTATCCGCCACCATATTTCAAAGGTAAGTAGCTAAAGAGGGCAGCACTGTGATCTATACATTAAAGATGGCGGATGACAGCTGTCAAAAAAGCACGTGGAATTGTTTATCTCGAGCTAGTGAGGTTAAGTTGGTAGCACTAACGTTTAGGCCCGCCAAGATGGCAGCACTGCCGATGACAGGTGACGAATTTTACATCTACTACGATAAAGAGGGCAGCACAGTGCTCTGTGGTTTAAAGATGGCGGATGACAGCTGTCAAAAAAGCACGTGGCTGTCAAAAAGCACGTGGCTTTGTTTACCACGCGCTAGTTAGGTTAAGTTGGTACTACTGAGGTTTAGGCCCGTCAAGATGGCAGTACTGAGGTCAGCGATGCGTTGTTGTCTGTCAAAAAGCACGTGGCTGTCAAAAAACACGTGGCTTTGTTTACCTCGCGCTAGTTAGGTTAAGTTGGTACTACTGAGGTTTAGGCCCGTCAAGATGGCAGTACTGAGGTTAGCGATGCGTTGTTGTCGATGACAGCTGTCAAAAAGCACGTGGCTTTGTTTACAAATTCAAATTTCCCGCGGGTGGTGGAGGAGACCTCTGGGAGGCCTCTGGCTGTGGTGGTGGTTGAGGAGGCATCTGGGAGGCCTCTGGCTGTGGTGGTGGTGGAGGTGGCCTCTGGGAGCCTGTGGTGGTGGTGGCCGCCGAATCCCTGTATTATACTACTACTGCTTACTAAATTTCCACCCAACTGAATCCCTCCCGGCCATTTTATACCTTTCGGCAGATGATCCATGTAAACTACGAACAGCAAAGGCGACAGATTACAGCCTTGTCTAACTCCTGTAAGTACCCTGAACCAAGAACTCATTCTACCATCAATTCTCACTGCAGCCCAATTGTCAACATAAATGCCTTTCGTTGATTTTAATAATCTACCGTTAATCCCATAGTCCCCCAGTATGGCGAACATATTTTCGCTCGGTACCTTGTCATATGCTTTCCCTCGATTTTTTAAACCAACAGAAAAGACTTCCATAAATGTGCACGTTACCTTGTCTGCGATCAAATGAGGAACTATACAAAAGGACCGAAAAAATCACAACATCCTTCAAGAAGAGAAGACTCTGCTTCTACGGACACATTAAAAGAATGCCACCAGAGAGAACAGCCAAGCGAATTCTGGAACACATGGAGAACAGGAAGACACAAACTAGCTGGCTTAAAGGGGTCAAGGAGGATATGGAGGAAAATAATATATCACAGCAGGTAGTATACAGCAGACAGGAATACAGAAAAATCATCAACAAAGTTAAGGGATTCCAAGATCAAAGTAGCAAAAAACGGACCGGCAACAACTGGTCACGAGAACGTAAAGAAGCCCACTCCGAAAGGATGAAGAAGAAAGAGGAAGAACCGTAAATGAATGATGCTTAACGTGGTCCATAGTAGACCCATTCGAAAAGAATAATAGTAATAATAATAATAATAGTAATAATAATAATAATAATAATAATAATAATAGGGGCCTAATAATAATAATAATAATAATAATAATAATAATAATAATAATAATAATAATAATAATAATAATAATAATAATAATAATAATAATGTTACACCAGGCCAACACTGATTTATGGATTAGAGACCTGTACTGTCAAAGATTCCGTCATGAACAGATTAGGGGCCTTTGAAATGTGGTTACACAGGAGAATGCTGGACAGATTTTGTAAACAATAATGAAGTGTTAAGGAGAGATAGAGCTCAGTGAGAGGTTGACAATCATCATAAAGACCACGAAAACAACTTATTTAGGCCATGTTCTACGAGGTAGAAAGTACGGGCTTCTACACCTCATATTACAAGGAAAGAGGAGCTGGTAGACCACCGATGTCATGGTTCTAAAACATCAAGGACTGGACTTGCTTCAGCAACACTGAACTTTTCAAGACAGATAAAGAAATGGGTGTTTTCTCCAGAGTGATCTCCAACGTCTGGGGCACGGTATATTGCACTTGAATAATAATAATAATAATAATAATAATAATAATAATAATAATAATAATAATAATAATAATAATAATAATAATAATAATAATAATAATAATAATAATAATAATAATAATAATCCAATATTTTGCTCCTGTCTGACATCGAAATCGGTACTCTACTGAATGATTCCTTTTTGTCATTTGACACAGAAGCCCCTCCACCCTGAATCCCGGCATTAAAGATCTTTAACATGTCAAGAACAATGACATGAATATGATTTTATCTACCCTTCATAACTGGATATCTTCAACGTGGATGGAACCCAGGAACTTGGGATTATGAATCAGTGCTTTACAATTGACACACAAACACAGCTGAAAGAGTCGTCCCCATTCCTCTCAGTACATAGAAATAAGTAAGGTTGTAAGCAATGAAGCGTGCGTCTCATCTTCCTGCTCTTCCCCGCATTGAGATCACTTGTACGATACGAGACTGAAATCCATCACCCTGCCAAGTGCATTGCGTCATCGCGTTCAATGGCTCGGAACAAACCGACCTGCCCCTTTGTTCTCTCACAACAGTAATTAAGTGAGATTTCTGAGAAATTTAAAAACCTCTGGGAAAGTTGGCGGCAAGGTCGTTTTACAATAATGAGTATTCTACGTACTACAGGAAAAATACTCCATTATTTTGGAATGACATAATGCATGATATCCCTCCCTCATCAAGTCGTGTGTGAACTAAATTAAACCTTCTTTTAATAATGAGGGCATTGGTGAAGTCTCAGAGATTCGTGTTAGGTACTGAAGAGCGTCTTCAATGCTTTACAGATGGCATTTCACAAAAGGAACAACATCAATGATTTTATTCCCAGATATAGAATCTGCGTATTGTGCTGCAATATGTGATTCATGTTAATTTTCCCTAACCTATAGTTTCCTAAATCATTTTCACTATAGGCTGTATTTCAATTTTAGTGAAAGCCATCTCTACACAAGCACGAAAATGTATTTATTCATTTATTCATCAATTCAAGTAGATAGGATCTGCATTTCCTCAGGATCAATCAATCAATCAATCAATCAATCAATCAATCAATCAATCAATCAATCAATCAATCAATCAATCAATCAATCAATCAATCAACACTAAAGCGCGGGGGTGTAGGCAGTAGTAGGTTAGAATGCGATCTTACTGAGTCGATTGACAATTTCCAGCCGCACAACAGTTCTGCTGTGAGATTTGCATAAAGTGTAGGGGTGCAGCCTAATAGAACCCCTAAAATGTATGTTGCTCTTGGTACATGATCAAACAGCGGGCTAGATGACACTTGCTACGAGCCAAATTAGTTCGCATTCAAACGTATTACTGCCTGAACATCCGAGGTACTCAATACTGATCTGTATTTAGGGCTGTCGCGCAGGTGGAAAGTTCAGTAACAGTCAGTTACCTAGTATTTTCTTAAATGATTTCAAAAAGTTGAGAATATTTATCAAACATTCCCTTTAGTAAATTATTTCAACACCTACTTTCTCTTCCTGTAAATAGATATTTGCACCAATATGTCCACTTCAATTTTTACTTTATTTTCGTATTAATGATCTCTCGTATTTCTAAAAAGAATCCATCCTTTCACTACATCTCTACACTGACATCTAGGAACATACCGCTTAGTCCCTTTACTCACAAGTCTTGCCAGGCCGAACTTTACCATATTTTTTTAACACTACTCTGTTGTCGGCAATCACCCAGAACAGTTCGTGCTGCTTTACTCGGGGTCTTATCAGTGACTCATACACCCTCTCCTTTACGTACTTAGGTACTAAAACCTCTAAATACACTCATAACCCTACGAATACATCTGTAGTACATTGAATGAATTCGAAGGAACGTGTAATAAGGCTAGTGGTTTGTGCTTTACAGATACAACCAACAAAGTATAATGTCATGTAATACTAACATACCATTCATGTCATCGGTAAAAGTCTAGGGCGTTACTTTCGATGACAACATGTCGTGAGAAACATATATTAGTAACATGACCCAGAAAACATTCTCTGCATTGCACACCCTGCACGGATATAAATGCTTATTCCCTGAAAAACGTTAGAAAAGGCTGGTAGAAGCCCTGGTTTTCCACATTTCGACTATTGTGATGCGGACGCTGGGACGCATGTCATTGAGCAGATTACAATGTGGTCAAACGGATGTGTCAGATATGTCTGTAACGTACGGTACTATGTCCATGTAACTCCATACAACCATCTATCTTGGCCCCGACTAGAAATCCGTCGTACTGTGCATACCCTATGTCATCTCCATAAAAACCTTCATTCTTCACAGCCATTTTACCTTACTTCATGTTTCAAATACCGCTCATCATAACACAGTCTGACACTAGATCTATTAATAATTCAATTCTCGCTTTACCTGCCGATAGAGCTGCCATTTACGACCATTCATTCACAGTAATTGCCTGCCGTGAGTGGACCCTTCTTCCCGAAAATATCAGAGGGTTAAGCGCTATTCGCAATTTCCAAAAAGCGATCACAACCATTCTGTTGTTATGTGGCAGAAGAATATTTTACAATTCCTAATCGTTTATATATTTCAAATTTTATTATTTTTTTTTTACATGTAGGATACTACTTTTGAGAAATTTTCCTTTTCTTCGTTCTTCGTTTCGGCCTGCTGTGGACCACGTTATTTCAACCGCTTACATCCTTGAGCTTTAATTCTTCCCCAGTACTCACGCATTCTCGTTCTGTGAGCCTCCTTTCTTTCATCAGTCCACTTCTTGCCTGTTTTCAACTTTGGCCTTTCTTGGAACCTCTTGTATCCCTGGAGCTTTTTCTGGAGAGTATCACGTTTCTGGATGTCTTCGAGTGTGATTCCTATTTCTTGAAGGTCTTTTTCAACTTCAATAAACCAGGGTCCCTTGGTTTTCTTGTTAAGAAAGAAGGAAGAGATCCTATTGGTCTGCCTCTGTGTGCTTATGCATGCTATACGGCCATATATGGCGCCACGTCCCTACGCCAGAAATTTTCCTTTTGTTATATTATTTTATTTCAACTTAATTTCATTTCATCACTCATCACTTTTATATATTTATTAATTTGTATTTAATATAATAATTGTAAAGTAATATGTATATTTCAGTACCTGGTTAGATGGAAGAGAAGGCCGGAAGGCCTTAATCTTGCCGGGTGAAGTAAGGTGACTAAGTAAGTAACTAACTAACGATAAGAAAGAACTGAACTCTGAACTGAAGAAGTGAACTGTTTTCGGAAAGGATTTGCTATACAGTGATAAACAATGGGTTGATTCAGGATATGTTCTTCATAAGCTCCAAGTATAAGACACTAAAGTACCTAAAATGATCGTTGGTAGAAGCAATAGTCTTCTCGTAATGAGAAGATGAATGAAGAATGAACCGGATAAATGTGGTTGTGCCGATAAACAGTCCTTGGTGGTGCGATCATGTGTGGTGAATAAACGTGGATAGCTTATGTAGAAAAGTAAATGATTCGGCCAGTGAGGGTAACAGAGAAAACGGAGGCTGAGGGGATAATGTCTGAACTCAGTTTTAGTGACTTAAGAAGCGTGGAGCTATTATGGGACGTAATGCTAGTAGTAAATAGAGGATTGCGTAGGGCGTAGTAAATTGACAGAGTCTTGTAGACTGAATTTTGAAAGGCATAACAGTCTAGAATGAAGATGTAGGACTACATATGTATCAAAGTCAAGCAGTGGCTTGTTATAGTAAGAGTCCCATGACCTAACTACTGTAATAGATTATAATGAACCTTGATATTGTACCCTACAGGGCACATTAATACTGCAGGATGGTACCTACCTGCTCTTCTTGTTCTTGCATACGGGCTCCAGCTCAGCTACAATCGGCAGAAAGGGTCGTTAATTTTGGGTTCTATGACGAGAGGATCATGGGGAACTCAATACTACATTAAACTACTAAATGAGGAACACTTTCGCTATGATCAGAATTTTGAGCATAAGTTTGTATTCATAACACAAGTTAATTACAAGGATTGCACCCGTAGTGCCGAGATACGTGCGCCGAAGGCTCACCTCTACAAATTAAAATGACAACAAGCAAATACAGTCTGGATGATGACGTTATGCTGAGATTTATCGATCCGTGAACCAAGGAAAGGAAAACCGGATGTGTTCTTGGAAACTACATCCCTATGTCTGCGACATAAAAATGATATAATGGTAGAACTAGGATACCTGCAGAGATTTCCACTATTAAGAAAGTTCCTCCCCTACAGGGATATTTACATACACAAAAAATTAGCAGCACAATAGGTAAATAAAAAATAACTAAGATAACCTACTCTAGCGCCCTCAACATTATATTTACATGGACGTGAACCCACGTCCACCAGGCAGAAACATGTGCCAACAGGGCAATCATACTAGTGGTATAGTGCCAAGATCACATTAGTAGACTACCCAACTCTAATAATATGAATCAAACAAGAAAGGAAATACAAGGTAAAATGGATAAAATAAAGTGACGCATGGTTTGGCAAAATACTCCCTGCTAAGGGAGAATGACCGACCTCCAAAGCACTTTAAAAATGGCTGAGCACCCCAATACAGAGCAGGCGAACGTTGACCTGAAGTCAGGTCTGGAGCCCCCTTCCACACACAAAAAAAAACGTAAACAAACTCCCACTAGACGTCTTACCCTGCATTCTTTCACAAAGGGACTTTCAAGCTTCTACACATACCATCCAATGGCATAAAATAAGTGAGGAAAAAACGCATCTCACATCACGCTCCTGACTTCAATTAACCACCCACTCGGGTCGCAGTCGAATCACATGAAGTGTTCTACCATTCAATCATATCAAACCATCACCGCCAATATGCGGCGTGACAACAGTAACCTCGGGAGTCAGAGGTTCAAATCCCACATTTGGCAGAGTAGCACAGAGTCAAATAGCGTTAAAACCTGCACCTCCGCTATAGTTTACGCCCGTCTAACACACGTAAGTAGAGCCCCTTATTTAAATAGATGTCATTAGCCTGCATACCTTACACAGCGCATGTATATCTGCCCTTCCCCTAGAATATACTGGGAATTACCTATATTGCCAAATCCAATAAGTAACATGTATTTCACGATCGACCCCAAGGAAAATTATCCGGACAATAGTACGCAAACATATATGTATCACAAGGCATATTACGTCTTGCCGCACTAACAAATATTACCTCATTGTCCGCTTTATATAAAGATACAAGAAAACAAATCTAACTACACTTACCCGTAGATATCAAACAATCTTACTATGCAGCCTGATGGGCCACCATCAAATCCTATATGAATATTTACACGTTTAATTCTACTATCTCTGCGTGATACCTTAACTCTACCATACATCTAATAATTCATTGATTCACTTATCTTAATTAGTCTCCTCGTCTCTCCCTCCGGGTATGGCTAGCATGATTTAGCACATCATGATGGGTGTCTCATCCAGGTTCGATCCTTGGAGTCCATTCTTCCTGTCCCACTGGTCCATAGTGCCGCCTTCTTCTTGAGGGATGCCTCGTTCAAGGTGACGTCTTTGCAGCCACGTTCTGAAGTTCTAGCCGCTCACTCCCCTCGGAATACCTCGACTTCTTACTATAATGAGAGATTCACTTTAACCACTACGCCACATTCTGGACATTTACTTAGGTTGAGCTAGCACACAGCGCTAACACCTTGCAATGCACACTCCTCGTCCTCCCTTCACATATAACTGCGTATTCGCTAACTTGTGTACTGTACCACAAACTATTTTCTGCTCTAGAAACTATCTACTCAGTTCTTGTTTTTACACCTGCTTAATTTGGATTCAACATTCTATCAGAGAATAAATATAGACCTCCACAGTCTATTGTCCACACTTCCTCGGCACCTCGGGAGCTTCGCCCCTACCGCTATTTAGTCGAGTCTGCAAGTACAGCTTTCTATGGTTACTGATAGCCTTAAGCACACGTGATCTCATTGATAAGTATCTGAATAAAGCGCCACTTACAGGTCCACACCTGTCTCCGTAAGTCTCCTATCCACTGGATCAAAGTTATCGCACTGTAATACTTAATCGCACTGTAATAATTATACACTGTCTTTGTTCTGAACAAAGGGTTTCTGGAGCAATATGATAGTCAACTGGCTGATCTCCCCCCATATCACACAGCTTTTATATGAGGACGCACCCCTAAGGACGCCAGGGGAAGTCCCGAGAAACAACTTGAGTCTGGAATGTGGCCACTACAGAGTTTCCCACGGTGGTTCTGCTTGGAACATATTTATTGATCTACTCCTATGTTAATAATCTTAGATGTATCTACCGTTTCATAAAATTCTAGTAACCATTTCCATCTTTTTATTTTCTTGAAAAACCTTCAATTACGGGAATTACGGCCCAATTTCCGTGATGTGGTGGCCCTGTCTGCTCCCGCTAAAATCTCTGTTAAGATGGCAGGTCTCTCCCTCCGACAAAATCCCATCTCTCTTTCTCTCTTCCTCACATATTCTTTCTTCGTCACACCTGACGCCGCCTTGCCTCGGGAAATCACCTTCTCGATTCCCGCGCTCTGTATAGCATCACGCCCTCACAAACTGCGCCCTACTGCACAATTATTACTGCGTTAAATATCCATGCTTGCGGTCAGATATAATGGTACAATATGAAGAAGAATGAACTTAAGAGAGAGTGGGAGAAAATAATGAAGGAAAAGATAAAGAAATAAAAAAGGGAATGGAATATATTCTCAAACCTCGAATATATACCGGGCGAGTTGATCGTGCGGTTAGGAGCGCTCAGCTGTGAGCTCGCATCCGGGAGATAAGTGGGTTCGAACCCCACTGTCGGCAGCCCTGAAGATGGTTTTCCGTGGTTTCCCATCATCACACCAGGCAAATGCTGGGGCTGTGCCTTAATTAAGGCCACGGCCGCTTCCTTCCCATTCCTAGACCTTTCCTCTCCCATCGACGCCAGTGTGGGGGGACGTAAAGCAAATAGCAAAAAAAAAAAAAACCTCGAATATCATTATTTCCTTTTGATTATGAACGCAGATTTCTTCAAGGATGCGGCATCCTGTAGGATAAAAGAAAGATATTCAGTGTTTACAAAATGATACAGTCGTCCAACGCAAACCAATTGTACAGCATATTTATTTAATCTTCGAACGGTGTTTGTTCTGTGGTCTGTGACCCACCCATCATTGAGCTTGTATCAGAGGACAAAGTTTGCTCAGGGAGGGGGCAGGCAAGCCGAACCTTCACCATGACCATTGATACCCCAAACAACGGTCTCTCTCTCTTTTTATCTCAAAATTCCGCTTCTTTCGCACAGAATATTGTAAACTAATTTATATTCATAACCTCATCAAAATGATTCCACACCACACTTGACCCATAAAAGGAGAAATTTATTTCTTGTAATATAAACTCTTTCCCAGGATTCTTAAAGCATCCAGAATTAAGGAAAAGTTTTACCAACTACATTATTTTGTGCATAAAACTTACATGTACTATGAGCCCTCACTGTAACGGGAAATTAGTTGTGAATATAAATTATATTAGATTTAATCAAAACAATTTCCTGAAAGTACAGGTTATCTGTATAGTAATATAACCCAAGGCTTTTTAAGGAGTTAGAGATGGAGAAACTTCATAAAAATAACGCTCTAAACCGGTTATGTTTTGAACAATTCAGCAATATCACTAAATGCACAAGGCCGTGCAAGTTCTGGACAAAATAATTGAAATGAATTATCATCGTCAACTTAATAATTGCTTCAAAATGAATGCAGCGAAGGAAATCCCCGAACGGATATAGTGGAAGTGAATGGATTAATATGGAGTGTACAAGAGATTTCAACTCATCGCATTGCAAAATTCAACAAATTGCTCTTTTGTACAGAATACACTACATCTCAAAAATCACCTAATGCTCTGTTTAGTGGAGTAACATAACATTGTTTTGCATTATGTGAATAAGCTTTATTTATCTGTTTCATCTTTTCTCGATTTGGACCATTTTAGGAACAAGTAAAATAGCCCACTACTTTCACTTCCTTTTTTTTCTGCTTAATTTCTTGCTCTCCAATAGTTCTTCATTATTTCACAGTGTATTTTCCTCCTCTATTCTGTTCAGAAGTTATTCCGTTCCTTCTTTTCTTCCTCCTGGAACCCTTGGAATTTTCTACCAATCTCCTAAAAGTTATGTCCTGTGTTATATCTGCTGTTATTCCCATCTCTGCCATATCTCTCTTTCTACTTTGTATATACTGATTGTCATGTTATTTATATTAGTTTGCACAACCTGATCAAAATTATCCGGACATCCCTATGTAATGCAGGATTGAACTCTTGATGTCACGAGAGGCAGACCCGTCAGGATGAAAGGGGCGGGGAGTGTTGTGTTGTCAGTAGTAAAGCAGTAACAGCAGAATGAGTCGGTCAGGGGAGTTCAGTGACTTCGAACGTGGAATACTCATTGCATGTCACCTGAGTAACAAATCCACAATGGATATTTGAACCTTTCTAAAGCTGCCCAAGTCGACTGTTGGTGATTTGATGTGAAGTGGAAACGTGAAGGAACAACTGCAGCTAAACCAACACCAGGCAGACATCATTTAATGACGGACAGAGACCGTCGAGCATTGCGAAGGGTGGTTGTAAAGAATCGCAAGAAATCAGCGAAAGGAATCACTCGTGAGTTCCAAAGTTCCACTAGCAGTTCATCCAGCCCAATGACTGTGCTTCGGGGGTTTAAAACAATGGTCGAGTTGCTGCTCATAAGCCAAATATTTTTGCTAAGCGACGCTTGAGGTGGTGTGAATGACTGGAAACGACTGATATGGGGTGATGAATCACAATATACCCTATGAAAATCCGATGAAAAGGTTTGGGCTTTGCGAATGCCTGGAGAACGTTACCTGTAATAATGTGTAGTGTTAACAGTGCAGTACGGAAGGAAGTGGTGTTAAGGTATGGGTGTATTTTTCGTGGTTAGGGTGTGGTCCCCTTATTGCGCTTATCAAAACTCAAAATGCGGAAGAATATGAACACATTTTAAATTATTGTGTACAACGTACAGCAGAGGATCAGTGAGGATAGGATTGTTGCCTGTATCTGCACCCTATAATATAATAAACCTGCATATGTGAAGCAATAGTTTATGGACAATAACGTTCCTGAAATGGACTGACCTGCACAGAGTTCCGACCTGAAGTTAATGGAACATCCTGAGGATGAGTTAGAACGTCAACTTCGCTCCAGCCCCCAGCGTCCAACAATACTACATTATCTGGTTTTCTCTCGTGAGGTAGAATGGCCTGCTATTCCTCCACAGACATTCAGACGCCTCATTGAAAGTGCCCCCAGCAGAGTTAAAGCCGCCGAAAAGGCGAAGTGTAGCCGACTTCGCGGTGCAGGGGTAGCGTGCCTGCCTCTTACTCGGAAGCCCCGGGGATCGGGGATTTTTACCTGTATTTGAGGGCTGGTTCGATGGCGACTCAGCCTATGTGACTATAATTGATGAGCTATCTGACGGTGAGACAGTGGCCTTAGTATAGAAAGCAAAGAATAATGGCCGTGAAGGATTCGTCGTGCTGACCACACGACACCTTATGATCTGCAGGTCTTCGAGGTGAACAGCGGTCGCTTGGTAGGCCACGGCCCTTCGGAGCTGTTGTGCCATGGGGTTCGTTTTAGTACAAAGGCGAAGGTGGAAACACCTCGTATTAATGTTCAATAATAGAAAACGTGACACGGATAAAATCTAAGTAAAATTTCAGATAAATGTCCGGATACATTTGATGAGGTTTTGTGTATTCCACAATTATTTTAAAGCACTGAATGGCTAATAAATATTAACTTTCTTCTCCGTAATGTTCCTTGCTTTGCGTTAATTTTCTTGCCGGAATTCTGCGTAACTCATTATTTTATCACCTCCATCCTTTTATAATTCATTCTCTTATTCCCTACATTTTTCCTTCTCTTGATCTTCCTCGCTCCGTTGATACGACCTAGGAAAGTTTGAAAATAAAATTCTCCTTAGGCTTCGCAATGTTAATACCGTAGGGGTGGAAAGAGGACAATATTTGACCCAGGGAGGTCAGATAGGGAGGATAAAGCGGGGAGGATTACACAGTTAAATGGGAGAATTACCAGGATCACGTAGATGCTCCTGATGCAAACCCTTCCTCCCAGGTTGAGATCCCCAAAGGGAGAGTCAGGTTCTTTCCCTTAATATAGTAATAAACACCACTATCGCCTGAGACATTTGGTTCTGAGTTACAGTATAAATGATTTCAATATTAATTTCTGGGGTTGAAGTGAATAGGCATCTCTTTCTAGTTTGATACTACGGTTACTTATTCTTATTCTTCTTGTACCATATCCTCATCGGATGTCGGATGTCATCAGGGCGATCTGTTACTTGTTCTCAGCAACTCAGAAACGAGTGGGGGTACTGAGTCCACACCATTCTCGTACATTCTGTAGCTAAGATATTCTCCTCCTTCCCCTACTTCTCCCTCCTTCACTTTTACCTTGTAAGATAAGCTGAAGGAGTCTATATTTATGATTTCGAATGACATAGCCAATGTACAAAAGTTTCTCCTTTTTGATATTGTGCATGACCTCTAGCTCTTTGTTCAGGTGTGAGGGTAATTCAGTGTTACGTATTCTGTCAACCCATGATATTCTGAGCAGCGTCGGTAGCACCACATCTCAAAGGACCGAAGTTTTGTTTTGGTGTTCTCTGTTATCGTCCAAATCTCAGCACCATAAAGTAAGACAGAAAATACATAACACCGAAGTAAAAGGAGACACAGATCGATGCTAAAGTCTCTGTTACAGAGAAGTTTGCTCATTCTCTTCAATGCAGTCCTTGCCTCTTCAATCCGGGACCTAATTTCAACAGCATTGTTGTTCCAGCTGTGATGAAGTTCGCTGCCGAGATACTTGAAGCGTTGGACTTTCTCCAGCGATGTGCGAGCTACTCTGAAGTTGAATGATATGTTTGCTTATGACTATGGCCCGGATGTTTATGCAGTAATAGGTTAGAATGCAAACTTCCTGAAGCGAGTAACAAGTGTAGTCTACCTTCACAACGACTATGCTACGGGGTTTGCATAAACAATAGGGGTACGGACCATCAAAACCCCTATAATTTATGTTACTCTTGCTACATTATGGAAGAGCGGGTGGCCGACACTTCCTACTAACCGAATTAGTTTGCAATCTAAGCGGTTGCTGCATAAAAATCCGGGCCCTACTTATGACCATTACTTTGGTCTATTTCCTGTTTAAACGCAGACCTGCTGCAGCACTGTGTTCAGCCACACAGTTTAGTAACGTCTGCAGATCTTCAGCACTTGTTGCTAGCAGAACAGTATCATCTGCATATCACAGATTAATTACTGTGATCCCATTAACAACGATGCCCTCCTGTTTTCCTCCTAGTGCTTCACAAATTACCCTCTCAGAGTTACATATTGAAGAGGAGTGGAGATCGAACACAGCCTTGCCTCACTCCTTGCTTTATTTCAATCGCACACGTGTTCGTGCTGCCAACCTTAACTTATGCGATTACGGTAGACGAAATCATTATTTTTCAGTCCTGAAGTAGTCTTCGTTCTGTATAAGGAGGAGGAATCGAGATTATTAGGCAGTAACAGCTTAGAATTCAAACTTATTGAAGCGCGTAACAAATATAATCTACCCTGCGCAACGGTTATGTCATGAGTCTTGCATAAACTTTAGGCGTACAGCCAATCATAACCCCTAGAATTTATGTTACTCTTGCTCCATAACGGAAGAACGGGTCAGTCGACACTTCCTAATAACAAAATCAGTATGCATTTTTACTGATATTTTCCTTATTTTTCTAATTCCTTCTTTGTTTTCCTTTTTTCATGTTAAGGATGACACACACACCCAGTCCCTGGGCCAATTAAGGTTAAAATCCCCGACCTGGCCGGGAATCGAAGACGGCGGCCCTTGAACCAAAGGTCGGACCAACATTCTGACCTATCATTTCGTTAAATTCCAGAGACTAATGATAAAACATATCTATTCACTACATTTAACAAATAAAATTGCTTATACGTACGTACAAAGGGATGTATTCTACAATAGGAGAACGATGACCTGGAATAACTTGTCGTTAGCTGCAGGTCAGAATAACTAAGTCTGCCTTGCCCCAGTTTGTAATAGCTTGTCCGGGCTTTGTAGAACAGTAGCCATTACAGTAAGTACAAGACGATTCCGCGTGAAATATTACTGTAGTGTAGATGTACTTTAAACCATATATCAACTAGAGAACCTTTGAAACTTAGTAAATGTTATTGTACAGACATTTTTACGGTTTATTACGACTCTAAGAACTGATATATCCCTTCACCTATGTATTTATGTATCATATTTTAAATAAAATCCAACTGAGTTCATTCCGTGGAGATGATAAACATAACAATGTATTTTCTTAAGACGCTCAGTACAACACTCCAGGGTTCCTAAATACATAAATGGAGTGTCTAAATACTCTTAAGGCAAGTAAGTTCATGAAGTTTCTAGGGACACTAAATCATGTACAAAGGTTGACGATAGTGGGTTCGAACCGCACTGTCGGCAGCCCTGAAGATGATTTTCCGTGGTTTCCCATTTTCACACCAGGCAAATGTTGGGGCTGTACCTTAATTAAGGCCACGGCCGCTTCCTTCCCATTCCTAGGCCTCTCCTATCCCAACGTCGCCAGAAGACATATCTGTGTCGGTGCGACGTGAAGCAAATAGCAAAAAAAAAAAAAAAAAAAAAAGGTTGACGAGAGACTTCTTCAAATTCATTACATTCAAATTGAGACAAGTAAGATTGTAAGTTATTTATATGATAAAACATTTAATAGACTCTGTCTACTTGGCACTTAATCTTATACTAATACGGAATGTTTTAAGTCTTATTACCCTTTACCTACTTAGGAAGTAAAATCACTTCAGAACGCACAAGTTCAGCAGAAATTCGTAGCAGAATTTCACAGACAAAGATCGCATACCACGAGAAAAGGTCGCTGCTTTCATCAAGGAATCGAAATATGGAGGCTAAAAACAGATTTATTAACTCTTTTGATGCTAGCCTGTAATGTAGTGGTTGCTCTAATAATGCCAAAACATTTGTAATGAAAACGTACGCACTAAGGATAAATATTCTCATACTTATTCTGTTTTTACATAGTACGTAGGTGTGGCTATAATTCAATAGTTTCATTTTGTCCTTTTTAAAGTGCTTGAACTATTTATTATTTAAAATCATTAAATGGGGTATTTTTATGATGGGTATGATACCTTTGTGAGAATATTCAGCTAATTTTGAATAAAATACTAATGTTATACGCAATTCTTGATAATACTTTTTGAGGCGTACGAATTTTTACAAAATAATGCGCGCGCATATTAAACTCGCAAGAATATAGTCTTTACTTCGAACTCTTGTAAGACGCTAAATTGTTCTGTAATGAATCATTTAATGTTAAAATATTGCGTATTTTAATCATCTTTCATATACTTATCCATCCTCTCGCTATTGGAAGTAAATAAACAAACAGGGTTACCACGCGCGAAACTTACACTGCGTTGAAAGAAAGATTCAGATGCTTCAGAATGCCTACGATCAACAACAAGAAAAGACACTGAATAAATCGAGAAAAAGGAAAGAAAGATTTAAAGAAAAGTTATCGGAACAGAAAGATGTACTCACACATACGGATTAGTAACAAAGGAGTACATAAAACATGGAGCAGGGTTTCAGATACAATACCCAAACGAAGGGTTAAATTCTTTGGACATATTTCAAGAATACCCAGCGACAAACTTACTAAGAAAATGTTTAATAATCCCAACACGCCCAATAGAAAAGGCAAGTCTCAGACAAATGTTTTTTTAACACCAAGAAAGATCTGCAAGAAATGAACATCATGGATCAAGACATCCACAACAGAATCACTTCCAGGAACAAGATAACACACGTTAGAGAAGTTCCTAGAGCCAGAAATAGCGACCAAAAAGAAACAACATTGGAAGGCCGAAAAGAAAGAAGCTGTAAACAAGAGAATGAAGGAACACTGGTGACAAAGAAAACTGAATTCATGAAGAGTTATTTACGTGCTCCATAGTTCGCCAAAATCGATTATCGACAGTAAGAAAGGAAGTAGACCAATTAATTGGCCATGTCTACAGGCACAATGGTTTTATAGTTAATATCATGGAGGGAATGATTCAAGGCAAGAGAGATAGAGGGAGACCTGGACTGCAACACTCTAGACAGATCAGGGAAGATGTAGGAGCAGACTCATGTGAGGAAATGAAGAGATAAACAGATTACTGAGCGGAGTGGGGGAGGAGAATTGCTGCCAAGCAATCTTCGGATTTAACATTTACAAAATCACACTGAGGCACAGAAGATTAATCAGATTACAGTATCCATTGGCCACGTGATGGAAATAATTGTAAGGAACTGCTCAGTGTCATCACATTTCACGTTTCACGCAAAGGCTGACACAATGAAAAGTTATTTCTAGTCCCGGGGTGTAGAATTGTACTTCACTTTAATTCGGCCCTAGTAAAAAATATATTTTGTACTTCAGCAGTGCAATCGTTGATAACGTATGTTAATTCTAGAGGGCTGTATAAACTGGTTTAGCTGGCAGCTTGCATTCGGAAGATAGTGGGTTTGAACCTTTGTAGGCAGCCCCAAAGATGGTTTACTGTGGTACACTGTACCTTAATGAAGGTCACGACCGCTTCCTTCCCACTCTTATCCCCTTTCTATTCCATAGTCGTCACAAGACCTATCTGTGTAGGTGCGACGTAAAGCTAATTGTAAAAACACTAAATACACATACGTAAACAAATATATCCGGCAACATTGAGACTCCAAGTATTACCTGTTAGCAGCACAAACTGAATCGGGTCACTCAATGGGCAAATTGCAGACAAACGTCAGTGAGAATTACATCACCCATTGGGGGACGAAAGTGATGATAGCAGCAGTGTGAAATGTGAGCACTTTCACCGTACGATAAATAGTTACGGAAATGTTCGCGGTTATTAAATTTTTTACAAACACCTTCGGAAATATTATTTCTGTATATAGAGTAGAGATAACAAAAATAATGAATACAAAATTTCCAACCATCTCACCTTCAACATTCTTCTGTAACACCTCATTTCAAAAGCTTGTGTTCTCTTTCTTTCTGAGCTAGTTCTCTTTCACACCGATCAATGGTACGCTCCAGACTAAAGTCCTCAGGAACATCTTTCTAATTACTTTACAATGAGGCGTCCAGAAGCAAAACGCTGTGAGAGCACCAGAACATTTTTTTTTCAGGAAACACGATAAACGTCTTACTTCCTTTGGCTCGCAGATATGCAAAATTCCTTTTCATTGTAGATTTATATTCACTTAAGGACTATTTTAATGACAATATTTAAAATATTGCGGTTTTATTTTTTAGTTATTACCTAAAACTGTTTGGATTCACCGAGTTTTGCTCTTGTTTTCATGGATCTAAGTAGGTTTGCTTTTGTAGAGATATTATCACAACGTAATTGGAAAGAAGATGCCTTAATGCTGGTTCAAATGACAAAACAAATTATTTATTGACTACAAGTAAGTGTGATTACATAGTATATGACATCAAATGATAGTCTGCAAGAAGTAAAAAGGCCGCAACCTTGGAAGTCCTGTCCTGTTCCATCGAAATTACACAGGCAACTCATTGTCTTCTGGATGAATTTCAAACTCTGAGTCCTCCTCTGCATTGTTCACAGCTGTTTAAGAATCCATCAGATTCTTATAGAAAACAAGATCTTCGTTTTCTTCCCAAGTCAACCGAAATGATTTCTAAGCAGAAAATCAATTTCCGTAACTATGACTTAAGGCTCTTCCAATCTGGATAACATTAGGCTACATAGACAAGTAGGTTTTGCCACGTCTGCCTATCCCTCTCCATTCACCAGCGTCTATTCTGTAGGCCACTTCACCTCTTACTAGTGCGTTTCCGTGTTTACTGCTGGTGATCACAACCCTTTCTACAGAGTCCCTCTGACCACAGATCTTAACGACATCAGCAACTGCATCTTTCCAACACCGATTGACGACATCTGCTCCCAGCTGGAAAACTATTCCGTGATCCTTGAATACTTCATGGTACTCACTCGGTAATATGACAGTAACTTTGGACCTGAGAACTTTTTCTATTCGACCAAAAATTCTATCGGGCGGTAGAAAAGAATGTCCAACCATTGGATAGAAGATCTTCACCCGTTTCACACTGACAGGAGCCTCTTGTGCTATCCAAAAGTACAGCATACCCAGCATTGTCTGGTTCTTGTTTTGCCCTACACAGCTATCCGACATTAGGTGGATGCTGTGAATGCCATTCAAATCTGTTTATGTTAACCTGTGATGCACACAGGACACAATTTCATTAGATCTCTTTGCATAATCGGTTTCCTTCCAAGTGTAAATAAATGCATTTCCCTGGTTTTTACACACACCTGATGGGCCTTGGCAGATCCTAAAATTGTACACATACATTTGGCGTGTATAATATGCACTTTGATCTTGCAACTTAGGCAATGTAAGGTTTTTCTGGCAATCAAATGTGAACGTTATTTCACCATTGTCCTTAACTTTCGGATCATCATTAAAAGCTTTTGCCTTAGCTTTGTGCACAAGCTCAGAACGTACATCCATCGAGAAAAAAGCTTGTAAAATAGCATTATTCAAACGCAGGACACAGTGTGTATTAAGCTAGTTTTGCACCTGCAAACCACCTTAAGTAATGGCGCTTGGTCAGGATACACCAACTTCTGCTTCTTTATGATGAAAATGGATTCACTCAGTTTTGCTTTGCAAACAGATGTGGATACACACACTTTTGCATCTGTAGGCTGTTTTCGGGGTGCGATTTAAAGCAGATGGAAGCAGTTTTGCTTGAGTTTTAAGGGTCTAATCAACAGACGACAGCATAGAGAACAAAATGTTGTCAACAACTCATTTTCAAGCAAAAGTGGATTTACTGCATTTTGCATCTGGACGCCTATTCTATGCTCGTAGTGAGCAAGTTTCTTTTGTTAAGAAAAGCCTTCCTTGCTTCGGCCATTGTTAGTTACTGTATACTGCTGCTACCCAAGTAACAATATTCATTTACATCCTTCACCCATTCACGTCACAGTAAGTGGACGCATTGTTGACTGTGGAATCAGATTTCATTTGCCCGCCAGTAGTATGAGCGCACGCATCACACGAAAAATGCATAAAATACTAACTAACGAAGATAATTCACTCATATTTGGCATTCAAACCATTGAAAGTTATGAACTACCCATACTTCAGTCCTTGAACGACAGCTGGCTGTAGTACAAAAGTTTCATTTGAAATAATTCCACAAAGAGCGTGCTCTAAAACATCGCCAGTTTCGAAATTCTCTGCAACACTGAAATGGATATATAGCCTATAAGAATTATTGTCCCATGACTCGTTGGCTGAATGCTCAGCGTACTGGCCTTCGGTTCAGAGGGTCCCGGGTTCGATTCCCGGCCGGGACGGGGGATTTTAACCTTAATTGGTTAATTCCAATGGCCCGGGGGCAGGGTGTTTGTGCTGTCCACAACATCCCTAAAACTCACACACTACACATAACACTATCCTCCACCACAATAACACGCAGTTACCTACACATGGCAGATGCCGCCCACCCTCATCGGAGGGTCTGCTTACAAGGGCTGCACCCGGCTAGAAATAGCCACACGAAATTATTATAGAATTATTGTCTATATTCTCCAATTTTCAATTACTAAGGTTCTTCTGTCCCTCACATTCTTCATTGCTGTTGCTCTCACTACCCTCGAACTTGGATTCATTTTCCTAAACGTCTTTATTGCCATAATCATCGTCTAAACCACTGTCTACAAGCGCTTTCGAACTCTGGTGGGCACTACCGCGATGCCAAATCTACTGCGTAATGAATACTGAATACTGATGAAAATAAACTGTTTAACACTCTCAGTTACACGCATAAATACAGACCACATTGTTTACCAACAGTGCATGCATCTAGTTGCTTACTGCATGTATCGTGAGAACTTTTATTGCAAAGGGAATGTAATATACAAAGATAAGTGTGAAACTCTGTCAATCGCCAAAAGATCGCGCGTGGCCACAGCTCGTCAAATGATTCGAGTGGGAGATTTCATTTCCTAATGTAATATTCGCTGTCTCACCTGAGTTCGCTCGACTGCACTCCATTACGTTTCTTTTGGACTTACTTATTTTCATCTTGCAATACTTCCTGAAGGCTTTGTCGATACCATTGGGCAATTTCTTCTGTTCTTCTGCAGACTATGATAAAGTAACAATATCTGGAAGAACACAATAATACAACGTTGTTTACGTTGCGTAAATTTCTAAATGAATTGTGAATTGGTGATGATACGAACAACTGAGGCAAATTATGATTTTAGTAGTTCGCCACTGTTACTTAGTAGGCCTAACTTTGAGAAAGTTTTCTGTTCTTAACTTCAGCTACTGCTCGTCCGTTTCCTCCAGCGTTCTTGTAGAACAAAACATGTCATTAGTGTGTGTTATTTTGTAGGTATTTTATAGTATTACACAGTACGTATTATTTTAGTGTTTTTCGGAGACGAAATTCTTTAAAGTTACGTTAGCTGTATCAATACTGGAAAGTGCTCCTTCATCTTAACAAACAAACAAACACACTCACAAACGTACAAACAAACAAAAAAGACTGGTAATGTGACACGGTTGGTTTCTGGTGGTCGAATTATTTTGGAGTATGTAACTACTTGAGTCTCCCTCATAATATTGCAGTTTTTTCTCTTTTCTTCCCATTTCTTCCCCCAAGTATTTTTTCTTGAGCACTCGAAGCAGTCTCAGTTTGACCTCATTATTGTTGGCTGTAACAACATCCTCCTGCGAGGGATGATCTACCAAACTTTTATAATATTCAACATGCTCTGAATGTTCCCAACACGTACTCCATTACTTGACAGGAACACTGCTAGCGAGTCTCAAAGTTTTCCCGTTCGTTTCAGAATTATTAGCTGTTATTGCGACATCGTAGATACAAATCTTGAAAGCGCTCTTGAAGGATCGTCATCAGATTCTATCAAATCACACTCATAATATTTAGAAATGCATAGACGTTTATGTTTTTTAAATCCTTAATAAATTTAAATTTGGAACTTATAGAAATACTCCCATCTCTCCACTCCAGCGCTATTTTGCAGTGAAGTTGGCGTTCATTATGAATCCGTTCTATCGCCGCGTCTGTTCATCCTCTGTCTCGACATTATCAGCACAGAAGTGTTAACGCCACGCGTTTGGACTCTACTCTATGCTGATGTTGTTATGGTCGCCTGTGAATCCCGCCAAGATTTGCAACAACTAGTCCAACGTTGGAATAACTCCTTGGACAGATACGGCCTGCGACTTCACATCGGGAAGAATGAGTACCTAGAGTGTGGGGTGCAAAGTGGTGGGTCAGCTAACATCGACGGCGTTGATATTCTCAAAACATCTCAATTTAAATATCTGAGATCAATTATCCAATCGGATGGTGACACGCATCCAGATGATCGAAGCAGAACCAACGCTGCGTGGATGAATTCGCGCAGAGTCACAGGAGTCCTTTGAGATCGGAGCGTACCAATGTATCTGAAATAAAAAATCTATAGAACTATCATTAGATGAGTGGCGCTGTATTGAACCGGGTGTTGGCCAGTCACAAGGAAACACGAACAACAGCTGTACGTCATGGAAATGAAGATGCTTCTGGACCACATCAGAAATCAAGATGTTCCGATGGCATTTGGTGTGATCCCAATCCCTGAGAAAATGCGAGAGAATCATTTGCAGTGGTATGGACACATGCTAATCAAAAACGATTTTTCAGTTGCGAGAAGGGCATTAAACTTAAACCCTGAGGGCCGCAGACCACGTGGCTGCTGGTTCGACTCTCTGCGGGAGGACATGCATGTGGCGAAAGTCTCTCCTAAAGATGAACAAACCGAGCTCGATAGCTGCAATCGCTTAAGTGCGGCCACTATCCACTATTCGGAAGATAGTGGGTTCGAACCCCACTGTCGGCAGCCCTGAAGATAGTTTTCCGTGGTTTCCCATAAATGCTAGGACTGTACCTTAATTAAGGACACGGCTGCTTCCTTCCCACTCGCAACCATTTCCCGTCCCATCGTCACCATAAGATCTATCTGTGTCGGTGCGACGTAAAGCAACTTATAAAAAATATGAACAAGACCGCATCACGGGGAAAAAGAAGTGCAGAACAGCAGACCTTGCAATTAAGCAGGATAAATGCTAGGATTATTATTATTATTATTATTATTATTATTATTATTATTATTATTATTATTATTATTATTATTTAAGTAATTCAGTCTAACGACTGGTCTGCCCATGCGATGAGTCTTCTCCAACTGGGTCGAGCCTGTGCTGTACGATTTCCGTTTGCACAGCTCCCGCATCCTGAGTCCTCAAGAAGTGTCATTGTGAATGTCGTCCTTGGTCTTCCACGAGGGCGTTTCCCTGCTATTTTATCTTCCAAAACTTCTATCAACACATTCTTATGTAGAAGATTGGAATGGACAGACAAGGAAGAGGGAAGGAAGCGGCCGTGGCCTTAAGTTAGTTATCATCCTAGCATTTACCTGGAGGAGAAGTGGGAAAGCACGGAAAACCTCTTCTAGGTTGGCTTCGGAGGGAATCTAAAGAAAGAAACAAAAAAGAATACTAATAATAATAATAATAATATATATAATAAAACTAGTATTATTGGTCTTATTACTTTAACCATTTTCGAGGAGGAGGCAATGGCAACCTCAGACGGGTCTCGTGCTGACCAGATAAACGTCGCGATTTGTGAGCTCACGGGAAAGAGAAAAGAGAAATATCGACAGCGATCATAAGACGATATTAGCAGGAGGCACGTGATACCTGGGCTCTGTGCACCATTCTCGTCCACGTAATGAACCTCGAAGACAAACACAGCGATGAGAAAGCCTGGGATTAAGCTCGTATAATGAACCAGCCCGTGAGAGGGAGGATATCGAGCGCTCTAACGAATACCGCGCGAGCCTACGAATTGCAAGAGTGAAGTGAAATGGTCAGAGATCAAAAGAACCTCTTAAAAAAAAAGCCTCATTCTCTTCTTAAACTCAGCAAGAGAGAGTTGCATCAAAAAGAACATATTCTATGCGAGTTCATATGGGCAAACTGGAGTTTGTAAGAGCAATCATTTGTTTAGTGTGGATTCTACAGTAACGTGCCGCAGAGAATGGCCCAGTTGTCCTGAATGTCAAGAAAACATCTATTAGACACGATGTTACCTAGCAACCGTACAGGATGTGATGGATGGCCATGACATATATCTCTCAAGGTACTGTTACTAGATAACACATTTTGTTACATGACACTATTTCGTTACGCAAATTTTCAGATGAATCTGAGCTCTAAGACATATTTATGTCGAAATTCGTATGGTTAATGTATAGTATTTTTACCTCAATTAGAAGAACTCCTCGGAATAAGAATGTAACCAAAAAATCAGTATTTTTCAGGAGGGAGGGAAATTATTCCACGGCATCGCATATTCAAGTCTACATATGAGTTCATCTATTTAAAAAATATTTTATTGTTATAACTTGAGGTTTTATAAACAATGTATGAATTGGAAAATAATCTGCAAGTATGTCTTACGTTTGTATAGAGAGAATGGGCAAACGTCATGGGAAGACACTGAATGTGACGTTAATAACGAGTTACTCCTCGGAAAGCCCTCAAAACGGCAGCGATACGGCGAGGCATTGACTCTACAAGGTGTTTGAATCGTTCTAGAGGGATCTAGACCTACGCATCTTGCACATCTCCCCAGAATTGGTCTTGTGTAGTTGGAGCGTACAACAGCATCGACAGCATCCCATAAGTGCTGGATTGGATTCAGATCTGGAGATCTGGAGGGCCAATCCATGGTCGTAACTTTACTGGAGTGCTCCTTCAACCTCACGATGTTCCATGGCCCATTGGCGATGTTCACTGACTCATGCACGTCCTTGAGCTCTGTGTTGAAGTGTCAGTAAATGAACACGCGTTTTCCGTCGGCTGACGAAGCCTATGCGGTGCAGTTGCCTCCTTAGAGTTCTGGTAGACATAGGTTCGTGACTCCCAACACTCAACTTTGCGGTGATATGACTCACAGAAGTCCATCGCGCGCTTAGTATAGTTCTGCAGAGGCGACGTGATGACCTGTGCTCTTCCCGTGCGGCGATATTGAAGATCCACGCTGAACACTGTTGACCTCGGAAACTTGAATTCGCATGTAGTCGCTGCAATGCCATAACCCTTGCGCTGATGATCATCTCACGTTCAAAGTCACGTCGTGTTGCCATCTTCACGACTCTGGTATCTGTCACAGACTGCTCAGCTACGCCGCAACTAGCTGCAACGTTCAGCGGCCGTACACGGCACATTTTCTAATGGGACACCCCTTCCCGAGACTTTTGGCCACTGAGTGTGTAACGAAAGAGATATCCTGTGCATGCACTTGGAACAAAAATATTAGTGTAAAAATAAAGATAACAGCAATAACAATCAAAATGTCAAGAAAATACTTCAAAATATAGATGTTGTTTCGTGTATGGAATTTATTTAAATGATCTATTACACCTGGTGATGAACCAACACGAGCACATAACTGACGCTCCATCCTCACACCACGGAGTACAAAGTTCTGCTGGCTGTCAACCAGCTTGATGTTCAAATGTAAGACATGAGATGACCACACAGCATAGAGGCGTTATGATACACTCTATTTCCACTAAAATCTCACTTTTCAAAAATTTGTTGCTTATATCCTTATTCCGGGGAGGTGTTCATTCAAAGAATACCATCTATGTCAGCAGCCGATTTCTTGATCTGATCCCTTTTAAGATACCCTGTACTTCAAGACTTCCTGACGTAGATGCTCATTAAGTAAATGATGATGACTACGAAGATGATCATATTACAATTATGTTATAAATTCGATTTCTAGGATTACCGAAAGACCATTTATTTATTTATTTATTTATTTATTTATTTATTTATTTATTTACTTATTTATTTATTTATTTATTTATTTATTTATTTATTTATTTATTTATTTATTTATTTATTTATTTATTTATTTATTTATTTATTTATTTATTTGACTTTAGCAGTGGCGAAGTTAGGGCTCTTACACTTAACCACATACATTACAAGTTAATACATACATGTATTTAAGAGATGTACTATTCTATTATAAAATCAAGGATAACTAACCTAAATAACACATGTGGAGAACATGGAAAGAAGAATGAAAGCAAAGCTCAGCAAATAAAAGCAAGATAAAAAGAAATCCGAAGAATAAAAGTAAAAAAAAACAAGATTGAGGAAAAAGTCATAATGAAAAAGTTACATACAAACTGAAAAACATAAGCAGTGCATAAACAGAGCACAATACATCATAAAGTAACGGAAATACAAGTGCTCTATGTACATGAGTTAAAAGCTAAATATTATGTACATTAACCCTATAACAATAAAAATATAATAATAACCTAATATTAATTACGAGATTGTACCATCCGTTTTGTGATACGACTTACCGTTTAGCCATGAAATACCTCGAAATGAAGGTCTGCACCGTCATTAAAATTGCCTCCATATTTCGATATTTTCCGGGGTAAAAAGTGAATTTTTTTTACATCTTTAACTTTTTCCGTCTGTTACAGGATAAAACCTAACATTTTGCCAAATTTAAATTTTCTAGCAGATTGTGCCGTCATCTTGATTTGGGGGAGGGGGTAAAAATTAGGACTTTCAGGAAACTAAAACTAAAAAAAAAAAATATGCAGATGATCATTATCACACCAGAAACGAATAATGGTCAATGTCACACGGTTGTTACGATTTTATTTGTATAGATAAGTGTTGTGTTGTTGAGTCATCAGTCCATAGGCTGGTTTGATGCAGCTCTCCATGCCACCCTATCCTGTGCTAACCTTTTCATTTCTACGTAACTATTGCATCCTACATCTGTTCTAATCTGTTTGTCATATTCATACCTTGGTCTACCCCTACCGTTCTTGCCACCTACACTTCCTTCAAAAACCAACTGAACAAGTCCTGGGTGTCTTAAGATGTGTCCTATCATTCTATCTCTTCTTCTCGTCAAATGTAGCCAAATCGATAAAATATATTAACCCCTCTTCGACTTCTTTTCAAGCCTCCCCCACTTAAGAAGAGTTTTAGGAAACAAAATTAGGTACTTTTTATTTTTAATAAAGATTGCAAATACCGATTTTCTGTAACATCTTCAGTTTTTGAGATATCAGTATCATATGTTTTTTTGCTAGGGGCTTTACGTCGCACCGACACAGATAGGTCTTATGGCGACGATGGGAAAGGAAAGGCCTAGGAGTTGGAAGGAAGCGGCCGTGGCCTTAATTAAGGTACAGCCCCAGCATTTGCCTGGTGTGAAAATGGGAAACCACGGAAAACCATCTTCAGGGCTGCCGATAGTGGGATTCGAACCTACTATCTCCCGGATGCAAGCTCACAGCCGCGCGCCTCTACGCGCACGGCCAACTCGCCCGGTCAGTATCATATTAGAAGTAAATCAAACCGTTTTTCAGTCCTTTTTTTTACCCCCCGTAAGTGGTTCTTCAGGGAAAAGTACGCGTTTATTTATTTGTAAAAGAGATGAGTAATATCAATTTTCACGTCTGTAACATGTCCAATTTTTTTAAAAAAAATTACAGTGTTCTTCAGATGTACAGTAAAATGCCACTGTTACTTGTCTATCACACAACCTAACATATGTCACCAATCACACGAGACAATCACCGGGATTCAATTTTAAATTTTGTTGTTGAGTTCCTGAGAGCAGCTGCAAGTGAATTCCAAAGGCATTGACCCAGCCACAACGAAGGATCTATTATGCATTGAAGAGTGGTTGACGGGAATAGCAAGGGAAGTGCCACGTCCATTTGAATGTGGGATAAAGACACAACATGGAACACGGTTATTAAATAAATGAGCTCCCAATGATTCGCTAGTGGCAACTCGTGGGTTATACATTTATTCTTGAATGGGACTGTACAAGCGACCCAGCTTGAGCTCATATAAAGGCATCAAGTAGATGTGTCTGAAAGGCAAGTGTAACAGGGGGTGTTTAGAATGGATCTCAGGCAGAAAATATTTTACTTTGAGGTGTGAATGAGGTCGGCGGGTCTGTCTTGTCTATGGGATGAGGAAGGTCTTCTTTGTGAAGAACATCACTTCTATTGTGATACAAATATCACGTAGCCTGATCTGCGTATCACAAGTCCTTTGTGAGGCCGACAAGTAAGGCTGGTGCTGCCATCTGAGGACAGGGGTTACCAAACATGAGGGGTTCAGCAGCCGCCTAACATTTCTTACTCTAACTGTATCAACCAGATGATGATGATGATGATTATTAATTATTATTATGGTGCGATTATGGTCGCGCAGCTGTGAGCTTGCAGTCCTGAGATAGGGGGTTCTAAGCCCACTGTTGGCAGTTCTGAAGATGGTTATCCGTTGTTTTCCATTTTCACACCAAGCAAATGCTGGGGATGTGTCTTAATTAAGGGCACTGTCGCTTCCTTCCCATTCCTAGACCTTTCCTATTCCATCGTCGCCATAAGACCTGTCTGTGTCTTTGCGGTACAAGGTCAATTATAAAAAAATAATGATATTAATAATGTATTAAGCATTCATTTACAGAAACAAAACATAGACAAGTAGAAATTTAAAAGAATCATCCGAGACTGTGATTCAAACCACATACCTCATCATCGGAGGACAGAAGTGCGAACCGCTAGGCTAGTGTGCACTTACCGTGGCCGCTAGAATAAACCTTAAAATAGGGACAGTACCATTTATTAGGCCTAATTGAATTTGAGTAGCTATTTTCTCACAAATAGTTGAGAGGTACAGTTTAGTACTTTAAAACAAAGAGTGTTCTTCTGCAGTTGGCTGTCACCATTTGAATGGTCTCAGGATTTTGGGAGTTCCGAAGACTTACTTATTATAATTTAAAACAAATATGATGTGAATAATGCGATCACTCGTTGAGAGGAAGTTAGATGAAAACCAGTGTGGTTTCAGACCACAGAGAGGCTGTCAGGATCAGATTTTCAGTATGCGCCAGGTAATTGAAAAATGCTACGAGAGGAATAGGCAGTTGTGTTTATGTTTCGTAGATCTAGAGAAAGCATATGACAGGGTACCGAGGGAAAAGATGTTCGCCATACTGGGGGACTATGGAATTAAAGGTAGATTATTAAAATCAATCAAAGGCATTTATGTTGACAATTGGGCTTCAGTGAGAATTGATGGTAGAATGAGTTCTTGGTTCAGGGTACTTACAGGAGTTAAACAAGGCTGTAATCTTTCACCTTTGCTGTTTGTAGTTTACATGGATCAGCTGCTGAAAGGTATAAAATGGCAGGGAGGGATTCAGTTAGGTGGAAATGTAGTAAGCAGTTTGGCCTATGCTGACGACTTAGTCTTAATGGCAGATTGTGGCGAAAGCCTGCAGTCTAATATCTTGGAACTTGAAAATAGGTGCAATGAGTATGGTATGAAAATTAGCCTCTCGAAGACTAAATTGATGTCAGTAGGTAAGAAATTCAACAGAATTGAATGTCAGATTGGTGATACAAAGCTAGAACAGGTCGATAATTTCAAGTATTTAGGTTGTGTGTTCTCCCAGGATGGTAATATAGTAAGTGAGGTTGAATCAAGGTGTAGTAAAGCTAATGCAGTGAGCTCGCAGTTGCGATCAGCAGTATTCTGTAAGAAGGAAGTGAGCTCCCAGACGAAACTATCTTTACATCGGTCTATTTTCAGACCAACTTTGCTTTACGGGAGCGAAAGCTGGGTGGACTCAGGATATCTTATTCATAAGTTAGAAGTAACAGACATGAAAGTAGCAAGAATGATTGCTGGTACAAACAGGTGGGAACAATGGCAGGAGGGCACTCGGAATGAGGAGATAAAGGCTAATTTAGTAATGAACTCGATGGATGAAGCTGTACGCATAAACCGACTTCGGTGGTGGGGTCATGTGAGGCGAATGGAGGAGGATAGGTTACCTAGGAGAATAATGGACTCTGTTATGGAGGGTAAGAGAAGTAGAGGGAGACCAAGACGACGATGGTTAGACTCTGTTTCTAACGATTTAAAGATAAGAGGTATAGAACTAAATGAGGCCACAACACTAGTTGCAAATCGAGGATTGTGGCGACGTTTAGTAAATACTCAGAGGCTTGCAGACTGAACGCTGAAAGGCACAACAGTCTATAATGATAATGTATGTATGTATGTAATGCATTTCTTTTACTCCTTCATCATTCACTTCTCTCGTTTCAACTCTTTCTTCTGCACGTTTTTTGACGAATCCTTATCAAATATTTCTTTTTTATTATTAAATGTGTTATTCTATTCAACTGACCACGATGTATTCACAACGACAGCTAACCTCGAACTGAGTGCGCGAGTCAACACAACGCCATCTTATAACAGAGTGATATCACATACAATATATATATTTCCATTTGCCTTACATCGCACCGACACAGATAAGTCTAATGGCGACGATGGGATAGGAAAGGCCTAGGAATTGGAAGGAAGCGGCCGTGGCCTTAATTAAGGTACAGCCCCAGCATTTGCCTGGTGTGAAAATGGGAAACCACGGAAAACCTTACTTTGAAGCGCAATTTCATTAAAGCTACGTTTGAGATTTTCAGTCTTTTTTGGAACAGGTAGCGTCCTCTTTTATCTGCCAATTGAGACATTCAACATAATCGTAAATGAAATGCTCTCGGCGATACACGAGTTCTACCCACAAAAACTGAAAGTGTTTTAAAATTTTCCTTTCCATGTACCGGTTGTTGAAGAACGTACGTCTACGTTCAAATCGGTGATTCGATCGTTTCAGAGTCTCCTTGTAAGGTACTTCTGTATTTTTGGATACTTAAGACTTTCTTTTTTTACATTCTTTGTAGACGTGAAGCCTGTGAGGGGTGGTTAATACACACAATAAATGTTCCGTTCATTACTTCAATCAATCAATACCGATCTCTATTTAGGGCAGTCGCCAAGGTGGCAGATCCCTATCTGTTGTTTTCCTAGCCTTTTTCTAAATGATTTCAAATAAATTGGAAATTTATTGAACATTTCCCATGGTAAGTTATTCCAATCCGTAACTCCCCTTCCTATAAATAAATATTTGCCCCAGTTTGTCCTCTTGAATTCCAACTTTATCTTCATATTGTGATCTTTTCTACTTTTATAAACGCCACTCAAACTTATTCGTCTACTAATGTCATTCCACGCCATCTCTCCGCTGACAGCTCGGAACATACCACTTAGTCGAGCAGCTCGTCTTCTTTCTCTCAGTTCTTCCCAGCCCAAACTTTGCAACATTTTTGTACCGCTACTCTTTTGTCGGAAATCACCCAGAACAAATCGAGCTGCTTTTCTTTGGATTTTTCCAGTTCTTGAATCAGGCCAGGTAATCCTGGTGAGTGTCCCATACACTGGAACCATACTCTAGTTGGGATCTTACCAGAGACTTATATGTCCTCTCCTTTACATCCTTACTACAACCCCTAAACACCCTCATAACCATGTGCAGAGATCGGTACCCTTTATTTACAATCCCATTTATGTGATTACCCCAATGAAGATCTTTCTTTATATTAACACCTAGATACTTACAATGATCCCCAAAAGGAACTTTCACCCCATCAACGTAGGAATTAAAACTGAGAGGACTTTTCCTATTTGTGAAACTCACAACCTGACTTATAACTCTGTTTATCAACATACCATTGCCTGCTGTCCATCTCACAACATTTTCGAGGTCGAGTTGCAGTTGCTCACAGTCGTGTAACTTATTTATTACTCTATAGAGAATAACATCATCCGCAAAAAGCCTTACCTCTGATTCCACTCCTTTACTCATGTCATTTGTATATATAAGAAAACAAAAAGGTCCGATAATACTGCCTTGAGGAATTCCCCTCTTAATTATTACAGTATCAGATAAAGCTTCACCTACTCTAATTCTCTGATATCTATTTTCTAGAAATATAGCAACCCATTCAGTCACTCTTTAGTCTAGTCCAATTGCACTCATTTTTGCCAGTAGTCTCCCATGATCCACCCTATCAAATGCTATAGACAGGTCAATCGAGATACAGTCCATTTGACCTCCAGAATCCAAGATATCTGCTATATCTTGCTGGAATCCTACAAGTTGAGCTTCAGTGGAATAACCTTTCCTAAAACCGAACTGCCTTCTATCGAACCAGTTATCAATTTCACAAACATGTCTAATATAATCAGAAAGAATGCCTTCCCAAAGCTTACATACAATGCACGTCAAACTTACTGGCCTGTAATTTTCAGCTTTATGTCTATCACCCTTTCCTTTATACACTGAGGCTACTGTAGCAACTCTGCATTCATCTGGTATAGCTCCTCCGACCAAACAATAATCAAATAAATACTTCAGATATGGTACTATATCCCAACCCACTGTCTTTAGTATATCCCCAGAAATCTTATCAATTCCAGCCGCTTTTCTAGTTTTCAACTTTTGTATCTTATGTAAATGTCATTGTTATCATATGTAAATGTTAATATTCTTTAGCCTTAGGCTCCTCCTCTATCTGGACATTATCAATGTAAGTGAAAATCATAAATGCACCAAGACAAAGTTGGACACCGAGTTCTCGAGATAGAAAAATTTTCTAGGCTCGCTTGGGCAGAAATGGAACAGATGACCCTCTGAATTGAACGTCACTACGCGAACTTGTGAGCTCCACGTAAGATTTCTATTGTATTCAGTGGTGTGTTTAATAAGAGGTGATGTACTGGTGGCCGCGTTCCAAGGCGAAATATCCTGTTCGCTTGATAATGTAGCGCAGGTAAGATGTTGAAATACTACTACGGAAGCAAGGATGCGTGTCGACTCGCACCCCGTAAAGTAGCTTTCCTCCGCCGTCTTCTTAGTGTTTTATCGGCGAGGAAACAGACGCTATCCCATTATTTGTTGTTCCGCTGTTATCTGTAGACCTGCAGTCCGAGCCTTTAAACTAAACTTCGAGTTGGCAGCGCGCGCCACGAAGGGAAAGTTCACCGCCAGCCAGGATAAGAAGTGTAGCTGGTTGCCTGCCGTCTAGGAATGTACTATGCAGAGCGGTGTATTTAAATAATGTTATTGGCTTCAGGGACCAGTAACTACTCTTTTACGGTTTTCGGAGACGTCGAAGTGCCGGAATTTAATTCACGCAGGAGTTTTTTACGTGCCAGTAAATCTACCGAAAGGAGGCTGGCGTATTTGAGCACCTTAAAATACCACCGTACTGAGCCAGTACCGAACCTACCAAGTTGGGGTTAGAAGGCCAACACCTTAACCGTCTGAACCACTCAGTCCAGCCAGAGGCTTGTCGCTGTAGCCACATATGACGAACTTCTGCTAGCCTCTTCATGTTGCCACATTCCAGTTTACCGACATCCTTGGTCGCCCCCCTGGGTCTCTTTGCCAAGTACTTTTCTTCAGTTATGGTTTTGAGAAGAGAGTTATGTGTCCAAGGAACTTTGTTTTCCTCCTCTTTATCGTATTTAATACAAATCAATCCTCTTTTACGTTTTTTAAAACAAACTCCTTAGTTTTTCCATCCAACTTGTTTTTGTAATTCTTTTCCAAAACCACATTTCAGCCGCCTCACGTGTTGTTTCTTCCTGTTCCATAATGTCCAGGTTTCGCATCCATAGTGAACCACACTCCAAACAAAAGTCTTGAGAAATGATTTTTCTGGTTTCCAAACAGAGATGATTGTCTAGCAATAAGTTTTTATTATTTTGGAAGATGTGTTTTGCTACCACTGTTCTTTTCTTGATTTCAGAAAGGGATCTGTTATCAAAGGTAATTACACTACCCAAACAGGAGAATATTGTGACTTGTTCTATCTGTGTGTTATTTAATTTTAATTTTTTTTCTACCTGTAAGCTTATTTTTGTCTACTATAATTATGTTTGTTTTCTTTACAATAATCTTTGGATAAGGATGAACCAAATTGTTAACAGTGATGTAACTTTCCTAACATTTTCGTTCTGTACCCCTCTTTGACATGTTAGTTTTTGCAATAGTATCGCCAGTAGAAACAATGTTACTGTTACTTTTTCTCTTCTTGAATTTAAAAGAAGTTACGTGACTCCGTTCACACATTTAATTTGTTCTCCTGATATTTTTATCTGGAAGCATGTAGCTATAATCTGAAGTTTCACAGTATTTAACAAGATCGACACAGAATAAAGGTGATTTATGAGTGTGTAGTACGGTACTATTCCTCGTCCGAAGTTGTGCGAAATTTCCCCTGCTTTTCAGTAGCATACTGTAGTTTCTTTGACTGATGGCGTGGCCCTGCCACTGAATTCTATCCCCGGCCTTACCTGCTCTATCGAGAAATGTAAAATGACTGTTGTGTTATTCCTGTAAATCCACCTTGAACTGTCATTCACCGCGTGTCTCACGGGACTTCGACTAAGAATCCAATTATCGCAAATAACCTGTCCTTATTCGTTAGGCTATAAAACGTTCGCTAATTGCATTTTCCTATGTAATTTTTCAATATCACTAATGTTAGTGGAGACACTTAAGAATAACCGTTTCGATCTACCCAATAATCCCTACTCTATGCTATAATCTTGAAGTAATATGCAATCCTAAATGGGTAGATTCCATAATATGTGGAGTTTCGTTGAAATATGTCCAACCATTTTTGAGTTTTACGAATACAGACAGCAAAGGTTAAAGAAAGGAAAAGAAACATTCTGATGATCGGCAATACGTATGAAACGTAGGGAAATTGTTCTATTTATTTCTTCTTCTTTCTTACATTTTGGCCTATTTTGGATCACGGCAGAACTTTATCGTTTCGCTGTGGGTACTCTTCCTGCCCTCTGACCATATGTTCTTGGACTCTTCAATTTGATTTTCCTGGAACCCCTTGAATTAATCAATTTTAGCTCGAAACATTTGTCTATTAAAGATTTCTTTCGGATTGATGGCAAATTCCTCCATGTCCTTCCATGTTTCTTTTGCCCATTCAGTAGTTGCTTTTTAATTTGATGATGTAATTAAAGCGTTTCTTTGTCAGTCGACTCTCATCCATTCTTTTCAGTTGCACATAAAAATTCAGTATCAGACATCCACGACGGTAAAGTCGCCGTATTTATTTATTTATTTATTTATTTATTTATTTATTTATTTATTAGCTGTATTGCCCGACGCTGCACAGGCATTTTATTGATTATTTCCTTTTAGGTATTTTATTACCTGTTAATTATGTGTGGAGCAATTTTTTTCTAAATTTTGTTATTGTGACGTTGATTGATACCTCACCCCCTTTCCACCCCCTCCCAGAGAGGTGCACACACATAAATTCATAAGATGGTCCATTTTGGACTGTCTTCATCCCTTCTCACCCGTCATGCCGATGGGGATGCACTTGGACTTAAACGACACTCGGAGTATCACTGTTCATTTCAGCGACCCGAAACCTATGGACTCGACAATATTTTATTTATTTATTTATTTATTTATTTATTTATTTATTTATTTATTTATTTATTTATTTATTTATTTATTTATTTATTTATTTATTTATTTATTTATTTATTTTATACCTTTATCTGTGGTGAAGTTAAGGCTGACGGCCCTCTCTCACACTAACCACATATTATCAAAAATAAACTTCATAAAACAGAATAACGAAATAATACAACAACATATAAATCCTAATCTCATTCATTCTTCCATTCATACTAACATTCATACAAGTTGGTTATACAATGAAGCACGTCAAGACCGTTTGAAAGAAGCTATGAAGTGCAACCGGGCGAGTTGGCCGTGCGGTTAGGAGCACGCAGCTGTGAGCTCGCATCCGGGAGATAGTGAGTTCGAACCCCACTGTCGGCAGTCTTGAAGATGGTTTTCCGTGGTTTCCCATTTTCACACCAGGCAAATGCTGGGGCTGTACCTTAATTAAGGCCATGGCCACTTCCTTCCCATTCATAGGTCTTTCCTGTCCCATCGTCGCCATAAGACCTATCTGTGTCGATGCGACGTAAAGCAACCAGCAAAAAAAATAAATAAATAATAATAATAGTGCAATTCCTGACACTGACTGGAAGGGAATTCCATAGCCTTGCATCGGGCACTTCAATGGAGCGATTAAATGATGATGAGTGATGCACAGGAATTGAGAGTGTAGTAGTCGATCGTGTGTTATGTTCATTTATTCCAGACAGTCATATGAGTAGCAGAATCTCTCCTTGGCTTAACCTACGTTTACGCACGTGCCTACTTCGAACACCAGGCCTATATTCTACTTGAGCTGATGTTGCCATGGTTACGGCTGGACACTTCTTCATCCGATTCCCAGAGAGAGGTAGTGTGATACAAATATCCCCATAGCGGTTGGTTTTAAGCCCTTAAGACATGATTTCCGTGGCCCGTGGCCCTTACCGAGTTTTATCCTTCGGGTCGTGTGGCTTAAAATGAGCTTTGTCTCGACCTTGTGCAACAAATTCGATATTTCATCTATATTGGCCTATAATGACTTATATAGGCAAATTTTTGATACCTTGGGTTACATTATTTCAATTTTTGTAGGAATCTATAGTTGTTTTGAAAGTAAAATACAGCTCATGTTACTCACTGGTAATCTATAGGCGAAATACTGTTTAAAATCGGTTCAGAAGTTTCTGAGCTTATCCATTACAAACAAATATACAAACATACGAATCTTTTTCTTTATAATATTAGTGTAGATGTTATTTATTTATTTATTTATTTATTTATTTACTTCGAGGTTGTGTAGTATAAGATTACCGGGTAAGAAGAAGTCCCTCAGCTACCCTCTCGTTGTTTTCTCTATAATTAAGTCGTACAAGAACATCCCAGGGCAATTGGAGCGGTCTAACGAGGAACTTGGGATTTGACAGTGAAACACCCAACAGCTTGTACAAGCCACACCTCCTAATGTCCGCTCATCCAGAATGACGGATTGCCTGCTACCTTGATACTGACAGAGAGATCACACATTCCAACAGTAAAAGCCCCTCTCATAAGCTTGGTACGCATGTTACACTGACTGCTTCTTTTACATTAGAAGGATGAAATGGTCATTCTGACGGTATATCATATTTTCTTAACTTCATAAATCATACACAAGGAATCATGAAATTTGTGACTTTTAATTAATAAATCTGTCAATCAATCCCCACTGACCTGCTTTTAGAGCTGTCCATCAGGTGGCAGATTCCCTATCAATTCTTTACCTAGTCTTTTCTCGAAATATTTCAAAGGACTTGGTACGTCCCAAAGTTAACTAATCCAATCCCTTACTCCTTGTCCTGTAAATGTATATTCGTCCCAACATCCTATAGGTGGGGAACGCAGACGAAGAATGCACCCATGGTATCCCCTGTCTGTCGTAAGAAGCGACTAAGAGGGGTGACCAAGGTGTGATGGAATTTGAACCATGAGATTAGCTGTGATTAGTACGATTGAGTGAGGAACACCATAAGCCGACGTTACTTGCAATTACTACCATTATGTGAGGAAAACCATAGGTCTACGTGTTGTTTGTGATTAGTACCATCGCGTGCATTCCACCGAGACGGGGGAGCGGGCGCGCGGCATTCCCCTGTATTCAAAACGGGTATGTGTTACCTGTGATTGGTACCACTATGTGTGGACCACCATGGGTCTGTGTTGCCTGCAAGTAGTGACTTTATATGAGGATCACTATGGGTCTGTGTTACCTGTGATTGGTACCACTATGTGTGGACCACCACGGGCCTGTGTTGCCTGCAAGTAGTGACTTTATATGAGGATCATTATGGGTCTGTGTTACCTGTGATTGGTACCACTATGTGTGGACCACCATGGGTCTGCGTTACCTGCAAGTAGTGACTTTATATGAGGATCACCATGGGTCTGTCTTACTGTGGGTGGTACCACTATGTGTGGACCACCATGGGTCTGTGTTGCCTGCAAGTAGTGACTTTATATGAGGATCACTATGGGTCTGTGTTACCTGTGATTGGTACCACTATGTGTGGACCACCATGGGTCTGTGTTGCCTGCAAGTAGTGACTTTATATGAGGATCACCATGGGTCTGTCTTACTGTGATTGGTACCACTATGTGTGGACCACCATGGGTCTGTGTTGCCTGCAAGTAGTGACTTTATATGAGGATCACTATGGGTCTGCGTTAACTGTGGGTGGTGCCATTAAGTCTGACACACCCTGAGTTTGTAAAAAGTTTCAAACAAATTTATTAAAACACACTATTCCAATACTTTGCAGTCTTTAAGTTTAAGATTATTACTTAGATGTTAAAATGGGACATGTTTCGCTTAAGCTTTGTAAGCATCTTCAGCGACACTTAATCACTATAGGAGGGTCCGACTCGTTGGCAGAACGGTCAGCGTACTGGCCTTCGGTTCAGAGGGTCCCGGGTTCGATTCCCGGCCGGGTCGGGGATTTTAACCTTAGTTGGTTAATTCCAATGGCACGGGGGCTGGGTGTATGTGTTGTCTTCATCATCATTTCATCCTCATCAGGACGCGCAGGTCGCCTACGGGAGTAAAATAGAAAGACCTGCACTTGGCGAGCCGAACCCGTCCTGGGATATCCCGGCACAAAAAGCCATACGACATTTCATTACTATAGGAGGAACATCATGGTTCTGTTTTAGCAGTGATTAGTACGATAATGCGGGGTGGGTGACGTGGATTTTGGACTCTATTGGACAATACGCATCAACTCAGAATATGAGGCATTGTGAACTGAATCCACTAACTGATTTGCATTCATAGTCATTTTTTCTTCATCATTCGTTTTAGATTGTAGTCAGTTGATACATTTTGAGTTTTAATTGTCGGTTCATTTCGTTCCATCTCGTAACATTAGGGGCCGATGACCTAGCTCTTAGGTCCCTTTAAACAATAGTAATATGTTTCCCAATTTGTCGCCTTGAATTCCAAATGTAGATTACGTCGCGCATTCCTATCTACGAAATGTCATTGTAAAATTTGTCACAAATGGAACATAATAATTGCTTTAACACAGTTGAAGTCTAAAATCTGCGGTAAATTAAGAAATATTTTACTTTGGAGAATATTATGTATAGTCCGCGCACCTTTTAGTGATATGACTTTGTACAGGGGTTAGGAGTGAGGAGGTAGCTTTCTCGGTTCCAGTTATACTGCCAACTGAACGGAAATGAAATCTGAATTGATTCGATAATATGATCAATCGATATGAATTTTCTAAACATTTATTATCTTAGGCCAACAACTGTGTCACACATACATTATTTAACATTATATAACATTTCTCGATGCGAATCTTGTTCCTAGTGTGAATTCTAGAGTTTGGCTTTGCTGTGTAAACAACAGCAGTAGCAGTACGTAAAGTGTACGCCAGATGTCGCACAGCGATGCATAAGCGATTCATGGTTTGTGTTTCAAAAGTTGCCAGTTCGAATCTCGAAGATAACCGAGGTCGACGGAATCAGCACGAGGGTATGCATGTATTACTAAAAGGTGCGCGTGCTATATATCTACTTTACTACTTTACAAGTACCTTTGGTGCTACGCTCACAGTAACACACGTATGTCTTTTGTTTGTCTTACACTTTCAACAATTTCGTGTGTGATGTCTGTGTTCACTTAAGTTCTTTGATTTCGTTTCATTGCTTCAGTTGTCAATGACATCACTTCCTGAATTGTATCGCGATATGCAAGATTTAATAAGTGACAAAAAGCTATGGCCAATGTACATAAGAAAAGCTGTGGATTGGTGATTTATTGGTCCAGGGATCATGCTATTTTTATTTCAACAAAAATAAATTTTGTGGTACCTGTGATATTTCTCTTAATGTGCAGCACCAAGTTGTTGAATGCGTCCTTAGTTGTTTTCCCGTAGAGTTCCAGCCACATCACTGTAACATGGTCATTTGCCTCATTGAAGAACGAAATAACATTGTGAATGCTGTTGACCTCCATTTTACTGTTTGAATTGGCCACTCTAGTCATATGGACAAAGATAATGAGAATCCAGAGACATAGCGCTCCCATTCCTCGGTGCTAGCCCTCGACCTCAAGAAATTAACAAAAGACGGCACCAGCAGTGGAATACGACATAAAGGAGTCCTGTCTGCAGGCCTTAAATATGTATTCAAATTTCTCTAATAACGACGGTATTTATTTATTTACCGCAGATTTTTCACTTCATTTAAGTAAAAGTAATTATTATGTTCCATTTGTGATAAATTTTACAGTGGCATTTCGAAGATAGGAATGCGCTATGTAACCCCAAATGTATCTTCATATTATGATATTTTCTATTTTTAAGAACTACAAATAACATTTCTCGCCATATATCCACTGACAGCTCAGAACATACTGTTTAGTCGAGCAGTTCACCTCCTTACTCTTAAGCCCTCCCTGCCCGTAGTTTGCAACTTTTTCGTAACACAACTCTTTTGTCGGAAATTACTCGCAATAAATCGTGCTGCTTTCCTTTCGACCTTCTCCACTCGAGTAATCCTGGCGTGAGCCCCATACACTGGAACCATACTTTGAACTGGGTCTTACCAGAGACTTATACGCCCTCTCCTTTGCATTCTTACTACAACCGCTAAGTATCCACGTGACCATATGAAGTAAAAGTAAAGTAAACTCGTGTGCTCATCCCGAGGTGGTGCAGCTCTTTTCAGGCACACCCCCATTGGAGGTGAGCTGCATGTACCATTTCAACCACATACCAGCCCTCCTGCCATTCTTAAATTTCTGGCAGTACCGGGAATCGAACCCGGGCCCCCGAGGACGGCAGCTAATAACACTAACCGTTACGCTACGGAGGCGGACACCATATAAAGTAGTCTGTAACCTTTATGTAGTTATGGGACAACTGAATTCTTTTAATATTCGGATAACGTCCATCCAATTGTTTCGATAATCTAAATCGAATGAGTTTCTAATACAGAATCGTTCAGTTGTATAGGATAGAATATTCGGATGCGTCATGAATAAATTTTTCGGTTTAAGTGGGTCGGATGGGTAATGTATTGAAATAAGCGAACTCTTATGCAAAATAGAAATACGCCTTTTTCCAAACGTATCCCCAAATATTCAAACTACGTAATTGAGTGAATTAAGTGTCTCATCGTTTACTATTCGATTGCCTCATCCATTCGAATGAATAATCGAAAAATAATCAAATAAAAAAAATATAATCGAGTAATCGAATAATCGAAATACTCGAATAAGCGATTATTTTGTATTCGATTATCCCAGCACTACCTTTATGTAGCCTACAATCCCGAAAACCGAGCTCGATAGCTGCAGTCGCTTAAGTGCGGCCAGTATCCAGTAATCGGGAGATAGTGGGTTCGAGCCCCACTGTCAGCAGCCCTGAAGATGGTTTTCCGTGGTTTCCCATTTTCACACCAGGCAAATGCCGGGGCTGTACCTTAATTAAGGCCACGGCCGCTTCCTTCCACTTCCTAGGCCTTTCCTATCCCATCGTCGCCATAAGACATATCTGTGTCAGTGCGACGTAAAGCAAATAGCAAAAAAAAAAAAAAAAAAAAAAAAAATCCCGAAATGTGATTACTATCTTTCCTTATTGTTGTTATTACTATTATTGAGTGGTAAACATACAAATTTATAGTTAATGTACAAGTCAGTTTGAAGTAAGCGCATGTGAGATCACATTACACATGCCTAGTATTTTGCAATGTCCAGTGCGCTCTGACTGGCTTGTGCAAGTTGTTGGACATAGAGGTCACTGAAGCATATGGCTCGTGGTTTGTTCTTGTCCACATTCACAGCTTGTATCACTTGTGCTGAATCTCTGGATCTTCCCACTTCTGATCGTAGCCTGCTCAGGGACTTCCACACCAGCCAGCTTTCATTATGTCCAGGTGGTAACTGCTCAGCCGTTGGCATGCATCCGTAGAAGTGAGGGGCCCTTCTAAAGCTCCAGCTTTGCCTTCTCTGGTGAGACAGTACAGTAGCACCTCAGATGTCCTCAGGAGGCTCTTCCGGGATCTCAGCCGTTGCTGAGGACTATGCCCATGCAGCGGGTGGACGCTGTTCTATTCCACTTTAAGCCTCTCCCTGTTGGCACCTACACAGGCTGGCACTATCCCAGCTAGATAACAGAGCTAGCCTGACAGAGTAGACCTTAAGCAAACTTTAAACAACTTACAGGTTTCATTGAGGGCCGTATCTACCTGTCTGACATGAGTTGAACTATACCAGAACCTTCTTCTTCTTCTTCTTCTTCTTCTTCTTCTTCTTCTTCTTCTCCTCAACCCTAAGTTTGGTGGATAACGTGCACAACTTCCAAGCGTTTACGTCCTTTTTCCAGCAGTTTCAAATGGCGATAAGTATACTTGTTGTTGTAAATAAGATAAGGTTTACAAGAACACAACTTATTTATTTGCTTCACTCAGAATTCTACAGTATGTACAGGAATAAAACATAAAATTGTCTTGAAGCAAGTAGATGATTAATCTTGAGAGAGTTTCTGTTTCTATACACTATGTACACTCTGAATGTCTTTACACTCACGGTTATTTTGAAAAGATAGTTCTTGGGAAAGATATAGTTCGTGATAGTTGAAAACTATCATTTGCACTAGCATAGATTAGCTAAGAGAGTTCCTTCTAACTTGAAGTGTCTGAGTTCATAGGCTCGTATTAAATGAAACCTATGTTCACAATTAGAAAATCTAATGTGTGTGTCGGAGCTTGAGTGAGCTTGGGGATGTGCGGCATACAACATCGAGGCTCGACATGGATGAAGGAACGGGAAAGTGGAGTAGTGACCTGAGGTGAAACCTCATACTACCAGAATTTCGTCCACCTGGTCGAGACACATTTTTAAGAGGAGTAGCCTCCGTGTTCCACGTTCAGTGTATTCTGGAGCAGGACACTGGGGAGAATCCTGATGAGTGACAGACAAGGAGCTCCTTATATACTGCACACGACGTAACAGACACGCGCACTGAAGACTGCGCGTCGAGTCTTGAATGATCCACGCTTGCGTGCGTGCGGCAGGCTGGCGCTGAGCGAAGAGAGCGGAGGACATACAACACTTGTCTTTACTGTTGTCTATAAATTGCACTCTAGGTCTTCCTTTTCACCTTCTACCTTCCATTTCCCCTTCAACCAGGGTGGTGCACCAGTAAGAATGACTAAGCAGTTAGCAAACGAAGCTATGTCTTGTTTATTTGTCATTTACACTTTCACGGCGCGTGAAACTATTCATAAAGTATGTATTGGGTTTATGCCATGTAATGAACTATATGAACACTCTCAACGCGTTTAAAAAGGAACCATGCCTTTCTTCGTCAGAAGAAAACAGAAAACTGAAACATGACGCATCAAAGGTTACTAGGAGAAAGCAACAAAGAACCTGAAATGGTGCCCTGAGATGTAATAAGGAAAAGAGTAAAGCTTTACTTTTAAGTTCCTTTTTGCTTTCTCCTAGTAACCTTTGACGTGTCATATTTCATTTTTCTGTTTTCTCCTGACGAAGAAAGGCAAGGTGCCTTTGGAAACGCGTTGAGAGTGTTCATTTCACGAAATCTAAATGGATAGCGTGCTGGCCTTCGGTCACAGGGATCCCGGCATATTTGGTTAATTCTCCTGGCACGGGGACTGGGTATATATGCCTCCTTCATCACTACGCGCAGGCCGCCTACGAGAGTCAGATCAAAAGACCTCACCAGGCCTCTCCAAAGCCCACACGCCATTTCATTTCATTGCAGGCATAAACCCAAAATTATTCATCATGAATATGTTTTCTTTTCTTTAATGTTTCCACCAAGGTATGTGGGAATGTTCTCCTTTGTGACTATCAGTCCAAGGTATTGTTAAAAGTAGATGCCAGCACCTCATCTCAAAGGCCTTGAGTTTCGACACTTCCGCTTTCCGCAGGGTCCATATTTTACAACACTTCTTCTTCTTCCTCTTTATCTGTTTACCCTCCAGAATCGGTTTTTTCCTTGCAATCAGCGAGGTATCCCACCTCTACCGCTTCAAGGGCAGTGTCCTGGAGCTTCAGAGTCCGGGTCGGAGGATACAACTGGTGAGGATGACAAGTACATCTCCCAGGTGGCTTCACCTGCTATGGTGAACAGTGACCTTGCGGGGGGAGGGGAAGACTGGAAGGGACAGACAAGGAAGAGGGAAGGAAGCGGCCGTGGCCTTAAGTAAGGTACCATCCCGGAATTTGCCTGGTGGAGAAGTGGGAAACCACGGAAAAAACTTCCAGGATGGGTGAGGTGTGAATCGAAACCACCTCTACTGAGTTGACCTCCCGAGGCTGAACGGACCCCGTTCCAGCCATCGTACCACTTTTCAAATTTCGTGGCAGAGCCGAGAATCGAACTCGGGCCTCCGGAGGGTGGCAGCTAATCACACTAACCACTACACCACAGAGTTTACAACAGTCCACAGAATAATAAATAAAATTATCTGGATTAAAACTATTTATTTATTACTAAAACAAAGCTGAGCTTTCCGCCAAATTACATTGGCCTTCATCAGGGCATGTGAACTTCTGCTTCTGACAGTGTTTATAGAAATTCTCGAAAGAACGTGGAAGTTATGGCCATTCTATCCACGACCGCCAACTAACTGGGCTCAGGTATCATCGCACTGTGCTCTAGTGGTTGGAAGTGAAGTTACCGATTCACCGCACTCTGTCGACAGTTCATGGATACCGAGCTGCTTAAGTGCGTCCAGTAGGCCTATCCAGTAATCGGGAGATAGTGGGTTCGAACCCTACTGTCGGCAGTCCTGAGGATGGTTTTCCGTGGTTTCCAATTTTCATACCAGGCAAATGCTGGGGCTGCAGCTATCTGTGTCGAGGGGACGTAAAGCAATTTGTCATCATCAGTTCCTGGAATGTGACGCGCTGTGCCATGGTGGTGTTGTACATGTATTTATGGAGAATAGGTCTCCGTACATTTGATCCTTTGAAGTCGTCTTCCCTGTTGAAGTTATTTGGGCGCAGCTCTATCTATATGGCTTCCCTTACGAGTCAAGTATAGGAGTCTTTTACCCTCGCCTGGTGAAAGTGGATTCGATGGTGTGTATTTTATTGTCATATGAGGATACTAGTAATGATACTTTCCCGTGGTGATTCTGATTTTGATTTCCCCTCTAATCAGCCACAAAGCTCGGGAATATAATTCAATCTTTTAATAACGCGTCGAAACACAGTAAAGATTATTTGAAATTCAATAGCGGCACGCAAAGAAAGCAGGAAGGATTTACATAAGTGAACAATCTGCACACAATTAAGCTGGAACTATCCCTTCCTGCCGACTGTAAATCCTCATTTATACCGGCTTAGCTTTGAGATAACAATCCAGGTAGGATGATAATATCGAGAATAGGGAGGGTATTACAAGGATGAGCAAACCTGACGAAGGGGATGAAGTAAGATGTTGTCCTTTTTTGTGCAGTTTGTTTAAATCTGAAAGTGCTCATTTAGAAGCGGCCAAAGAGTTTAATTTTGTCATGTTTCAGTGCAGCCTTGTAAGGTTTTCATCGTACAACTGAAGGATGAAACAAATCCACTGTTCTATCCCTTCAGGCAAGCAACTCAATGTTGAACACATCCTAGGGATATGAGCTACGAATTTTAAGTAAATAACATATAATAAAATATGAGAATATATTCATTAATTGTTTCTAAAAATAACTATCATTTCCTTAATCATCGTTATCCGGTCGATTAGATTAACAGTTTGCCTTTTTCTACGACTGCAAGCGGTAATGTCAGTCAATGCAGAGTTTCACTTAAGCCCTTGTAACTACAATCGGTGTGGTCATTTTCCAAAAATTTTAAACAATTCCTGAAGTTATTGAACCAATGAACACATTACAGCAAGAAGCATGTAAATAAGTTAATTTGTCAGGGATTTTAATGAAGAAAGAAAATTAGTAAAGAAACAATCGATTTTATTCTGTTTTTCCCGAACTGCATTTAGGCTGGAAATGATTTTCGATTATTTTTTTAGTTTGATGCAACTATCTAAGACCCCCAATTTGAAACCTTGTCGTAAAATATGCATGTCCAGCTTGGCATTCATCATCATCATCTCATGTCAACCAGGTGAACGTGGCTCTCAGTGAAACCCATAGTTTAGTGACAGGTGGCTTAAAGTCTACTCCAGTTGACAGGCTATATCAGTTTGCAGGGAGTTCCCCACCCTGTATTCTTAGTCACGTCCAGCGTCCGCGTCCTTCCACGGCTTCTATGTGTCCACTGTCGTAGCTACCAGTCTAGTAGCGCGATAACAACTGAATAGAAAGCAAGAGTTTTGTTCCTCATGGAGAAAAGTGCGTTGAAAATTGAGGTAAGTGGGAATAGGAGGAAAAGCAAGCTACATATATTCCAAGTTCAACATTAGTTAGTGGAGTTCCATCACCTCTATAATAAGCTGAAAGCTGACCCAAATACATTTTTTGAATGCTGAAGAATGTTACCTTCAATGTTCGATTATATATTTGGGGTTATTTGACCACACCTTTTGATTATGTTCATTTTGGTTTAATCATCAGTTGAATGATATCACTGAGTGCTATACAATGCACCACACCGTGTCTTCTTCTTTCAGTAAATCTGTCCTCAGACAGGTAAAAAAACTGGATGTCCTCCATTTCTCTTTGCCCTGAGCATCTTCCTTCATTTGCTTGTAACTCCTTCCTCTCTTCATAGCATTCCAAACTTTCTTCGTCCTCTCCCTCTTTTTGTTTCAACTTTTCCCTCTCTGTTGTAGTACCTTCTACTTAAAATGTGACAAATCCAAGATGTTTTCCTCTTCTGTATCATCATAATCATGAAGTTCCTCTCCTCTCCTATCCTGCTCAGCACCTCCTCTTTTCTCACTCTATCGTTCCATTTCACTTTCCGCATTCTTCTCCATAACCACATTTCAAAACTTTCTAAATATTTTTGTTCTTTCTGTCTGTCTGTCCACGTTTCACAACCATAAAACACCACACTCCACACAAAACATTTGGCAAACTTTCACTCTCCCAAAAGACGTCGTTCCCATGGATATTCTGCATCATTTCCTCTGTACAACTTCCCGTGGAAGTTATGAAGCTTCCCAAATACCTTTTATCAATATAAATAAATTGTGTAAAAATTAAATGTAATTTGTAGTTACTGCTGATTCCAAGAATCCTTATCAATCATGCCCCTATTGTGGTAACCTTTAGTTCTACTGTCCCCTGGTACGGTTCTCTTAAAAACATTAGAACTAGAGCCTCTGATGTTGAAATAATGCTAACACGCTGCCGACTGTACACTCGCGGAGAAACTTGTTTGGAAGCTGCTTCCTACTCGTGAGCGTTGGTAGCGCTACCTGGGAAGCACGCTTCAAATCCGTACAGACTACAGGCATATGCGATAGGACATAGCCTTAGAGAAGTACTGTAGCTGCTATCTAGGAGAGGACCAGATCAGTACTATTTATTTACCATAGTTGTATTCAGAAATATGGATGGTCTAGACCAGGGCTTCTCAGAGTGCATGCACCGGCGCAAGGCGCTAAAGACGACTTCGTTAGGTTGACCAGAGTGCAGATCGCCCACTCCTCGATTTTGAGCAATAGCACTGTTTCTCTCTTTTCCCTAAGCCTGTCTCGCCTTTCTTCACTTGCTCTGCTGCCCTCCGCCATCGGAGCAGAGCTGAGTCGAGCTTAGCTGAGTCGCCCCGAAACAAAACGCTGGTCCGAGTCGGACCGATGCACGGTACATGGAAGTATTGCGCCTCGGTTTGGTAGATTTTGGGCATTTGAGAGCCCCTGGTCTAGAGGAAAGGGGTGACCCCCTTGTGAATATAAAATATTCCCTAGACCTATCTTAAGATGAGATATTATTTACAATATTTACATGGTTTTCAAAATAATTACATAATACAGTTCAAGATTATACGTGTATACTTCATCCTTACTGCTCGTTCATTCTGTCTTTCTAAAGTTACTTAATCATTAATTCATTCGGTGCTCGCATTCTTCCTTTCACTCTACCGATCATTCACTCGTGCACTCACACACTCACATACACATGAAGTAGTTCCATTAAATTACATTTTTCTTTATATACACTGACTGACAGAGCAAATGCAACACCAAGAAGGAGTGGTCAGAACTTTATGCCAATTGCAGGGTAGACTGACGTCACTGAGGTATGCTCATGATGTGAAATGCGCCGCTGTGCTGCGCACGTAGTGAACGATAAATGGGACACGGCGTTGGCGAATGGCCCACTTCGTACCGTGATTTCTCAGCCGACAGTCATTGTAGAACGTGTTGTCGTGTGCCACAGGACACGTGTATAGCTAAGAATGCCAGGCCGCCGTCAACGGAGGCATTTCCAGCAGACAGACGACTTTACGAGGGGTATGGTGATCGGGCTGAGAAGGGCAGGTTGGTCGCTTCGTCAAATCGCAGCCGATACCCATAGGGATGTGTCCACGGTGCAGCGCCTGTGGCGAAGATGGTTGGCGCAGGGACATGTGGCACGTGCGAGGGGTCCAGGCGCAGCCCGAGTGACGTCAGCACGCGAGGATCGGCGCATCCGCCGCCAAGCGGTGGCAGCCCAGCACGCCACGTCAACCGCCATTCTTCAGCATGTGCAAGACACCCTGGCTGTTCCAATATCGACCAGAACAATTTCCCGTCGATTGGTTGAAGGAGGCCTGCACTCCCGGCGTCCGCTCAGAAGACTACCATTGACTCCACAGCATAGACGTGCACGCCTGGCATGGTGCCGGGCTAGAGCGACTTGGATGAGGGAATAGCGGAACGTCGTGTTCTCCGATGAGTCACGCTTCTGTTCTGTCAGTGATAGTCACCGCAGACGAGTGTGGCGTCGGCGTGGAGAAAGGTTAAATCCGGCAGTAACTGTGGAGCGCCCTACCGCTAGACAACGCGGCATCATGGTTTGGGGCGCTATTGCGTATGATTCCACGTCACCTCTAGTGCGTATTGAAGTCACGTTAAATGCCCACCGCTACGTGCAGCATGTGCTGCGGCCGGTGGCACTCCCGTACCTTCAGGGGCTGCCCAATGCTCTGTTTCAGCAGGATAATGCCCGCCCACACACTGCTCGCATCTCCCAACAGGCTCTACGAGGTGTACAGATGCTTCCGTGGCCAGCGTACTCTCCGGATCTCTCACCAATCGAACACGTGTGGGATCTCATTGGACGCCGTTTGCAAACTCTGCCCCAGCCTCGTACGGACGACCAACTGTGGCAAATGGTTGACAGAGAATGGAGAACCATCCCTCAGGACACCATCCGCACTCTTATTGACTCTGTACCTCGACGTGTTTCTGCGTGCATCGCCGCTCGCGGTGGTCCTACATCCTACTGAGTCGATGCCGTGCGCATTGTGTAACCTGCATATCGGTTTGAAATAAACATCAATTATTCGTCCGTGCCGTCTCTGTTTTTTTTCCCAACTTTCATCCCTTTCGAACCACTCCTTCTTGGTGTTGCATTTGCTCTGTCAGTCAGTGTACTTTTGAAATGTTGGAAGAGGCAAGTTCTTGACATCCCCTGACAGTGAGTTCCAAAGCTTAGCGGAACGCCAATAGAAACCCTTCTGAAAGGCAGAGGTAAAGGTGAAAGAATGTGAAAGGCGGTCAAAGGGTAACTCTTCCTCTCTGAGGTAAGCAATAAACAAGCGATAGACGTTGGAAGGGATCAATTGTGGCGACGGAGGGATAGGTGCTAGGAGTGGGAAGGAAGCGGCCGTAGCCTTAATTAAGGTACAGCCCCAGCATTTGGCTGGTGTGAAAATGGGAAACCACGGAAAACCATCTTCAAGGCTGCCAACAATGGGGTTCAAACCCACTATCTCCCAGATGCAAGCTCATAGCTGCGCGTTCTAACCGCACGGCCAACTCGCCCGGTTAAATATACTTATCATAGGTAACGCAGACGCATGGTGTTCCTCACATAGTACAGCAGCCCAGAACCGTGGTGTTCCTCACACAGTGGTACGAAGATGAAGAATACACCCACGGTATTCCCTGCCTGTCGTCAGAGGCGGAGTAACCTGAGAATAACCTGTCCTGCCTCCGCTTTGTCCAGCCCAAAACTCACATGGAGTGAATTCTGTAAATTGTATCGCTTTCTTTTTTCTAAGCTCCTCAGTTTTGAGGATAAAATTGAGTTAGGGGTTGGATAGATCTTAATTTTATATTGCCCTGATTCGCTTGACCACCGCTAGTGATTATTGGACGGTATTTTTCCTACAGCTTGTATATCGCTACGCTTCTAGTTCCATTTGTTAGTGAAGACAACAGCTTCAGAACATAAAGCAGGCTTCTTCAAGTCTCGCTGATAACCAGATGGAACCTCGTGAGTATGTTTCCTTTTGTCTAGCGAGCAGATCGCGTGCGTTTATTGACGTGGGGTAGACCACTCAGAGATGCTTTTAGCGCACTCATTAACCGTGTGAGGAGAGGCTCGATAAATAGGGACCACCTGTAGCCTAACACCTGTGTGTGTATGTCTCGCTCTCTTCCCCAGCCTACACTTCGCTAGCCTATGATCGCACACCCATATATTTATAAATATATTTACCTACCTCTGAGTTACTGAGTTTATTATCAGTCACTTCACCCTGTGCGTGGAGAATAGAATATATTCATATCCTTTTGACGTACAGCATGCCCATAGTTCCGTAACAGAACTTGGGCCTGTGAACATTAAAAAATACACTGACTGACAGAGCAAATGCAACACCAAGAAGGAGTGGTTCCAAAGGGATGAAAGTTGGGGAAAAGACAGAGACGGCACGGACGAAAAATTGATGTTTATTTCAAACCGATATGCAGGTTACACAATGCGCACGGCATCGACTCAGTAGGATGTAGGACCACCGCGAGCGGCGATGCATGCAGAAACACGTCGAGGTACAGAGTCAATAAGAGTGCGGATGGTGTCCTGAGGGATGGTTCTCCATTCTCTGTCAACCATTTGCCACAGTTGGTCGTCCGTACGAGGCTGGGGCAGAGTTTGCAAACGGCGTCCAATGAGATCCCACACGTGTTCGATTGGTGAGAGATCCGGAGAGTACGCTGGCCCCGGAAGCATCTGTACACCTCGTAGAGCCTGTTGGGAGATGCGAGCAGTGTGTGGGCGGGCATTATCCTGCTGAAACAGAGCATTGGGCAGCCCCTGAAGGTACGGGAGTGCCACCGGCCGCAGCACATGCTGCACGTAGCGGTGGGCATTTAACGTGCCTTGAATACGCACTAGAGGTGACGTGGAATCATACGCAATAGCGCCCCAAACCATGATGCCGCGTTGTCTAGCGGTAGGGCGCTCCACAGTTACTGCCGGATTTGACCTTTATCCACGCCGACGCCACACTCGTCTGCGGTGACTATCACTGACAGAACAGAAGCGTGACTCATCGGAGAACACGACGTTCCGCCATTCCCTCATCCAAGTCGCTCTAGCCCGGCACCATGCCAGGCGTGCACGTCTATGCTGTGGAGTCAATGGTAGTCTTCTGAGCGGACGCCGGGAGTGCAGGCCTCCTTCAACCAATCGACGGGAAATTGTTCTGGTCGATATTGGAACAGCCAGCGTGTCTTGCACATGCTGAAGAATGGCGGTTGACGTGGCGTGCGGGGCTGCCACCGCTTGGCGGCAGATGCGCCGATCCTCGCGTGCTGACGTCACTCGGGCTGCGCCTGGACCCCTCGCACGTGCCACATGTCCCTGCGCCAACCATCTTCGCCACAGGCGCTGCACCGTGGACACATCCCTATGGGTATCGGCTGCGATTTGACGAAGCGACCAACCTGCCCTTCTCAGCCCGATCACCATACCCCTCGTAAAGTCGTCTGTCTGCTGGAAATGCCTCCGTTGACGGCGGCCTGGCATTCTTAGCTATACACGTGTCCTGTGGCACACGACAACACGTTCTACAATGACTGTCGGCTGAGAAATCACGGTACGAAGTGGGCCATTCGCCAACGCCGTGTCCCATTTATCGTTCGCTACGTGCGCAGCACAGCGGCGCATTTCACATCATGAGCATACCTCAGTGACGTCAGTCTACCCTGCAATTGGCATAAAGTTCTGACCACTCCTTCTTGGTGTTGCATTTGCTCTGTCAGTCAGTGTATTATTTCTTAATCAATTTACCCTCCAGCGTTGGTTTTTCCCTCAGACTCAACAAGGAATCCCACCTCTACCGCCTCAAGGGTAGTGTCCTGGAGCGTGAGACTTTGGGTCGGGGGATACAAATGAGGAAGAGGACCGGCACCTCACCCAGGCGGCCTCACCTGCTATGCTGAACAGGGGCCTTGTGGGGGGATGGGAAGATTGGAAGGGATAGACAAGGGAGAAGGAAGGAAGCGGCCGTGGTCTTAAGTTACGTACCCTCCCGGAATTTGCTTGGAAGGAAAAGTGAGAATCCAAGGAAAACAACTTCGAGGGTGGCCGGGGTGGGAATCGAACACCCTCTCTACTTTGTTGACCTCCCGAGGCTGAGTGGACCCCGTTCCAGCCCTCGTACCAATTTAAAATTTCGTGGAAGAGTCGGGAATCGAGCCCGGGCCTCCGGGTTTGGCAGCTAATCACATTAACAACTACACCACAGAGGCAACATATAAAAATATTAGTTTTAAATTCGTAATAATTTCCAGACAGTTCACGCTCCACGACACTGCCCTTGAGGCGATAGAAGTGGAGTCCATCGCTGATTTCTTTTTTTTGCTAGGGGCTTTACGTCGCACCGACACAGATAGGTCTTATGGCGACGATGGGATAGGAAAGGCTTAGGAGTTGGAAGGAAGCGGCCGTGGCCTTAATTAAGATACAGCCCCAGCATTTGCCTGGTGTGAAAATGGGAAACCACGGAAAACCATTTTCAGGGCTGCCGATAGTGAGATTCGAACCTACTATCTCCCGGATGCAAGCTTACAGCCGCGCGCCTCTACGCCGACGGCCAACTCGCCCGGTAGTCCTTCGCTGAGTCCGGGGAAAAAACAAACCTGGAGGATAAAAGGATATAAGAAGAACAAGAAGAAGACGAAGAAGGAGGAGAAGAAGAAGAAGAAGAAGAATAGAGCCTCCGTGGCTCAGGCGGCAGCACGCTGGCCTCTCACCGCTGGGTCCCGTGGACACACCATATGAGATTTGTGCTGGACAAAGCGGAGGCCGGACAGGTTTCTCTGCGGGTACTCCAGTTATCATTCCACCAACACTCTCCATTATCATTTCATTTCATCTGTCAGTCATTAATCATTGCCCCAGAGGAGTGCGACAGGCTTCCGCAGCCGGCACAATTCCTATCCTCGCCACTAGATCGGGTCTTCATTCATCCCATTCCTCACTGGGTCGGATGACTGGAAACAGGCTGTGGATTTTCAATTTTAATATTATTATTATTATTATTATTATTATTATTATTATTATTATTATTATTATTATTATTATTATTATTTCGAATGGGCCACCAGAGGACCACGTGCCAATTTCACTTCCTTCTTCTTTGTTCTTTCCTTTTCTTCCAGTACGTTTTCATCTGTTCACTATGTTTCTTCTTTCTGTCTTCAGACCACTTTGAACCAGTCTATTTTACTTTCCTACCTTGGAATCCTTCTATTTTCAATACTTCTTCCCGAAAGCCTTCTCTATTATTTATTTCTTCTGTTGTTATATTGTTTTTTTCTAAATCCTTTCTTACTTCATTGACCCAAATTGTCGTTGATTTCTTACTCCACAAATATCTGAAAATCTTACTGGTTAATCTATCTTGCATTCGATATAAATGTCCAAAAAATATAAGTCTCCTTTTCCTCATTACATCTGATATATTTTCTATTTTTTTATATATTTCAGCATTACTTCGTAATTTCCAACCTTCTGCTGTGTTTTGTGGGCCTAATATTTTCCTCATGATTCGCCTTTCTAGTATTTCTAGCTTATCTAAATTATAGTTTAATGCGAGACACTCGCTTGCATATAGGCAGTCTGGCTTCACTACTGTGTTGTAATGCCTTATTTTTGCATTTTTGGATAGGCATCTTTTATTGTAGATATCTTTGGTGACACCATAAGCTCTCTCCATTTTATGTACCCTCTCCTCTACTGCAGATTTTTCTAAACCATTTTCTTGGATTATTTCCCCTACATATTTGAATTTTTTTACCCTCTCTATTTGGCCAATATCTGTTTTCAGAAATTTTGGTGCATCCCAAATACACTGACTGACAGAGCAAATGCAACACCAAGAAGGAGTGGTCAGAACTTTATGCCAATTGCAGGGTAGACTGACGTCACTGAGGTATGCTCATGATGTGAAATGCGCCGCTGTGCTGCGCACGTAGCGAACGATAAATGGGACACGGCGTTGGCGAATGGCCCACTTCGTACCGTGATTTCTCAGCCGACAGTCATTGTAGAACGTGTTGTCGTGTGCCACAGGACACGTGTATAGCTAAGAATGCCAGGCCGCCGTCAACGGAGGCATTTCCAGCAGACAGACGACTTTACGAGGGGTATGGTGATCGGGCTGAGAAGGGCAGGTTGGTCGCTTCGTCAAATCGCAGCCGATACCCATAGGGATGTGTCCACGGTGCAGCGCCTGTGGCGAAGATGGTTGGCGCAGGGACATGTGGCACGTGCGAGGGGTCCAGGCGCAGCCCGAGTGACGTCAGCACGCGAGGATCGGCGCATCTGCCGCCAAGCGGTGGCAGCCCCGCACGCCACGTCAACCGCCATTCTTCAGCATGTGCAAGACACGCTGGCTGTTCCAATATCGACCAGAACAATTTCCCGTCGATTGGTTGAAGGAGGCCTGCACTCCCGGCGTCCGCTCAGAAGACTACCATTGACTCCACAGCATAGACGTGCACGCCTGGCATGGTGCCGGGCTAGAGCGACTTGGATGAGGGAATGGCGGAACGTCGTGTTCTCCGATGAGTCACGCTTCTGTTCTGTCAGTGATAGTCACCGCAGACGAGTGTGGCGTCGGCGTGGATAAAGGTCAAATCCGGCAGTAACTGTGGAGCGCCCTACCGCTAGACAACGCGGCATCATGGTTTGGGGCGCTATTGCGTATGATTCCACGTCACCTCTAGTGCGTATTCAAGGCACGTTAAATGCCCACCGCTACGTGCAGCATGTGCTGCGGCCGGTGGCACTCCCGTACCTTCAGGGGCTGCCCAGTGCTCTGTTTCAGCAGGATAATTCCCGCCCACACACTGCTCGCATCTCCCAACAGGCTCTACGAGGTGTACAGATGCTTCCGTGGCCAGCGTACTCTCCGGATCTCTCACCAATCGAACACGTGTGGGATCTCATTGGACGCCGTTTGCAAACTCTGCCCCAGCCTCGTACGGACGACCAACTGTGGCAAATGGTTGACAGAGAATGAAGAACCATCCCTCAGGACACCATCCGCACTCTTACTGACTCTGTACCTCGACGTGTTTCTGCGTGCATCGCCGCTCGCGGTGGTCCTACATCCTACTGAGTCGATGCCGTGCGCATTGTGTAACCTGCATATCGGTTTGAAATAATCATCAATTATTCGTCCGTGCCGTCTCTGTTTTTTCCCCAACTTTCATCCCTTTCGAACCACTCCTTCTTGGTGTTGCATTTGCTCTGTCAGTCAGTGTATTTGTTAAAAATTTTGTTTTTTCTGCAGAAATTCTTAAGCCAGTTCTGCTGGCGATTCTTTCCAAGACATTTACTTGGGTTACAGCAGATGTCACATTTTCAGAAAGTATTGCCAAGTCATCTGCAAATGCAAGACAATTTATTTCAATCCTTTTGTTTCCTCTTCCTAACCTTATCGGTGAAATGTTGAGTTCAATAAGTTTTTCGTTTCAAATTCTCACTATTTTCTCTAGGACACAATTAAAAAGAATTGGGGATAGTCCGTCGCCTTGTCGTACACCAGTTTTTATTTTGAAACGCTGTGATATCTCTCCCAGAAATTTCACTTTAGAGACTGTGACTGTAAGTGTTTCACGGATTAGATTTGCCAGTTTAGACTTTATGCCAAATTCTCGAATTATTTTATATATAGTTTCTCTCTCAACAGAATCAAAAGCCTTTTTGAAATCTACAAACATGACTACAATGTCCTTTGAATTAAGTAACCTGTGGCGAATTATTGACTTAAGATTAAATATTTGTTCTGAGCATGATCTTCCTTTCCTGAAACCACCTTGATATTCACCTAAATGATTGTCTAGTGTTGTTTCTACTCTGTTTAATAAAATCTTGGAAAATATTTTATATGCCACTGCTAATAAAGATATTCCTCTGTAGTTATTAACGTCCTGTTTATTACCTTTTTTGTATCAAGGCTACTTTCCATTCCTCAGGAATTTTTTCAGTTTTCCAGATTTATTCAAAGAGTAATTGTAGCTCATTTGCTATATTTGGCAAGGACCACTTCAAAAGTTCCGCTGTAATAGAATCTTCTCCGCTAGCTTTGTTGTTTTTGAGGGTTTTAATTACTTCTTCAATTTCTTTTATAGCTGGTGGTATGTCTTCTTCCAAATTTTCATCAATATCTTGAAATTCTAATTTATGACTTGGTTCAGGACAGTTCAAAAGTTGATCAAAATATCTTGCTAATATCTCACAATTTTCAGTATTGCTTAGTCCAATTCTGCCGTTTTCATCCTTGAAACTAACATTTGTAGTTTGGTACCCCTTTAATTCATTCTTAAAAGTCTGATAAAAGTCACGGGTGTTATTTTTCATAAAGTTTTTGTCCATTTCTATAAGTTTCTCCTTTTGAAAGGCTCGTTTAGTACTTCTGATTATCCTTGCTGTTTCCTTCCTTTGTTGTTTAAACTGATCAAAATCTTCAATTTTCTTTGAGCATTTAAATTTTTTCCATGTTTTAGCCCTCTCTGCTAAAGCTTCTTCACATATTTCATTCCACCATATTTTCCTTTTATTTTTTATTGGCCCAAATGTTTTCTGTGCTGCATAATTAATTGCTTTGGATATTTCTTGCCAGTTGCCTTGTTTAGCCACTTTAATTTCGTCTTGGTAGTTTTTAATTGATTCTTTTGTTATAGTAAGTCTGTCTACAATATATTTTATTAACCTCTGTGGCTTTCTTTGTTCTTTATTAGGTAGGAGTTTGGCTTTAATTTTAGAGAGATAATGGTCGGAATCAAATTCACCATTCCTTACTACTTTCACATTCATAATTTCTTTTGTACTGTTTTTTGAAACAGCCACATGATCTAACTGAAACTCTCCTAACATTGGGTTTGGAGATATCCACGTTTTAGCTTTTTTATTTATTTATTTATTTATTTATTTATTTATTTATTTATTTATTTATTTATTGATGTCTTTATTTGTGGCGAAGTTAGGGCTCTTGGCCCTCTCTTACACTTAACCACATTATGCGGCTTAATACTGAATCCAAACTTAATATTCAAACTTAACACAGTGTATATAATATAATAGTAATATAACTTAATAAACTCTAAAACTAAAAGATTACATCCTAAGTCTAAATTTAGAAAAATAAATTCAATATTAACTACTCTAGGTGGAAATCATAAAATATAACAGTAATTTATGTAAACTTTTGGGAACTATTTACTCCAGACATTCAATCTCACATTCACACATAACTACATGATATAGCCTACGTATTCAAGAGGAAATCTTTAGACTGTCTTTTGAAGGTAATTAATGAGGAACAGTTTCTAATTTCAGGGGGTAAAGCATTCCATATTCTAGCGCCCGACACAAGGAAAGAATTACTGAAGGCAGATGTATGATGTGGAGGTATTGCAATTGTTGACCCAGATCGCGTGTCACGGTCATGAAAGGAGGATAGAAAACGGAAATTACTGGAGAGATATCCAGGTATATTTTCGGTCAAGAGTCGATAGATAAGGGTTGATACATGGTGATTCCTCTGCTTCTCTACTTTTAACCAAGAAAGTTGTGCATAAAAAGGGGATACATGCGAGGAAAAATTCAATGAAAAAATAAATCTAATGCAGGAGTTTAAAGCTCTCTGCAATTTCCTATTTTGTTCACTGGTAGCATCCAGCAACACATCACAATAGTTAAAAATTGGAAGTATCAATGTTTGAACCAGTTTTATTTTTAAGTTGAGAGGTAATACGGTCTGGTGAATCTTAAGGGGATGAAGTGATGAGTGAACTTTCCTGCATACGTTAGTGACATGCTCATCCCAGTTTAAAGTTTCATTTATAGTGACTCCAAGGCTTTTTACTGATTTACAGAATGGGATAGCAACGCCATTTAGTTGAATGACTGGAATTTGTAGACTGTGTAGATGGGCAAGCAGTTTCCTCTGGCCTAGTATAATAGCTTGTGTTTTCGTTGGGTTGATGGAGAGAGAATTCTCAGCTGCATAACAGCTGATCTGTTCTAAGTTTCGGTTCATATTTTCAATAGCTACATTTATGTCATTCACTTTTGTGTGACAGTAAATTTGAAGGTCGTCGGCATAGAGATGGTAGTTGCAGTTTTTCAACTTAGAAGAGATGTCATTCAAATATAAAATAGACAACAGGGGGCCGAGTATAGAACCTTGTGGCACACCATTAACTTTGTACTTCCACTCCGTTCTCTTATCATTCATGACAACACACTGTCGTCGGTTATGGAGGTAGGAAGCGAACAATTTGAGAGCAGCGTGGCTAAAATGGTAGGAATGCAATTTCGCTATTAATATGTCCGTACTGATAGTGTCAAAAGCACTGCTGAAGTCTAGGAGAATGAGCACGGTCACTTTGCGTTCGTCCATTGCTTTTCTTACGTCATCCATAACTTTTAGAAGAGCAGTAGATGTACTATGTCCTTTTCTAAATCCAGATTGCAGGTGATCAAGTAACGAATGATGCATCAAATATTGGAGCAGTTGTTCATGCATGAGTTTTTCTAAGACTTTCGAAAGTGAAGAGTTTTCTAAAGAAGGTTGACATTAGTTTCAGGTGATAGCTTTGACACAAACTGATTAGCCTAATACCATTTGTATTTGTTCTTCTGTGGGCTGGGTAATGTCCTACTACATTTCTAAATTTCTTTTCTCTACCTATTTGTGCATTGAAGTCACCTAATAGTAATATGGTGTTCATTTTCGGAATTTTGGATATTTCATTTTCCAAGCGAACCCAGAATTCCTCTGTTTTTTGAGGGTTTTTCCTATTGTCTTCATTTATTGGTGCATGGCAATTAACAAGTGTGTACGTTTTGTTTTTGCATTTAATTGATAGAAGAGATATTCTTTCTGAGTTGGATTTAAATTCTGTTACATTTCCTATTATACTTTTATGAATGTAGAAAGCTGTACCAAGTAGTGGCATCCCCTTCATAATTTTGATTGCTGGTTTGCCTTTAAAGATCCTGTAGTTACAAGTGTCTATTACATTTTCATCTAGGAATCTAGTTTCTTGAACTGCCAAAATTTGAATTTTGTTTTTCTCTCGAAGTATTTCTAGTTCTTTGTCTTGAGTAGAGAATTTACATTTAAAGTGCCAAAAAAGAATTCCTTTTTGAATTTTATTTTAGAAGGATTCCAAGGTTGCTCCGACTCAACCTTCTGATTGCAGTTGTTGGGACTCCTCAGAACCTTTAGTCCCAATGTATTGCGTGACGCAATGGTGGATTTCTTTTTCGAGTTACCACCTGGGGTAGTGCCTTCATTCAGCGGACTTTCCATACTGCAATTGAAATTGTATAAAATACAAAGTGAGGAATTAGATTCCAGGATAAGATCGGATTGTTAGTCCGAAATTTGATTTTTGTTCGTGGTTCACTCCACTAGGCTCTTCCGCTCTCTCCACCGTTCGGAACTAAAGCAGAGTTCCTCTTCCGCCTTCAAGACCGTTGGCCAGGTTTCACCTGTAACCCTAGGCAGGGGCCCTTACTGGGTGCTACCACCCGGAGCCAGATGGACCCAGGTTTTTTAACGAGGTTGTTACTCCTCCCCCTCCTCACTTCCCCGTCTCTTGATAGACGAGGCCCCGGGCTTGGGACCGGTAATAGCGGAGTTATTATTATTATTATTATTATTATTATTATTATTATTATTATTATTATTATTATTATTATTATTATTATAATCATCATCATCATCGTTATCATCATTGTACCGGAGGTACACCTACTCCGTACATTTAAACTGACCGCCTTTTAGAAGGCCGTAATGTGAACCTTGAATTGAGTATTGGAAGAAGTTTGAACTTTAATCTTCAGATGTCTCTACTATCGACTTTGTGCCCCCTCTGGAGGGAGGATGCACAATCAATTTTCAAAGAAATTTATAGTTTCTAGGTTTACATAACTGAAGTATTTATGGATTTTTTGTGTTGTAAGTTTACTAACCTTTCTATCTCTTCCTTCTTCATGAAATTGTTAGCCAATTAGAAATTTTGGATATTTATTAAATTAGCGAATCAAAAACGAGGGTTTACACGCCTTCGGCCTCGATTATTCTGGAACTTTCCCCTCTGCTAAGAAAGCTGGTAGCTTTTGGACCTTGTTGTCTTTTCATTCGCTCCAGTCTAGAGGTTAGGGTGCGTACGTATTGGAGGCAAGAGGGAAAGCCTTGCCCGTCGTCGGAAGGCCCACCAGCTCAATGTGATAGTTTCTGATAGCCGATTTGAGGGGAAGGTATCAAAATTCATTCTTAATGTAAAATTCTAAGGTTTAACATAATCTTCTAATGTAAAGCTTTAACCAAGTCTAAGGACTTCATTCTCATTTAGGGAATTTTATTTCCTATTCAACTTGGTATTTGGGGGGACTATGATTTTGTAAAACTTTATCTCTTCTTTTGGAACTTAATGTTTTTCTCCATCTAGTCACCCTCTGTCAGCCTGTTCGACTTAGGGCCATAAGACCACATGGGTCATTAAGTGTTTTAAGGTGTATTTCCAAAGGAGTGCAACTGTTCGCCTCCTAGCATCTTGTTTACTACCGATATCTTGAACCTTTTCTTTTGATCACTAAGGCCATGTAGAATAGGCACTTATTGCCTCTGTTAAATGTTAACTATCCGTAGTCAAGTGTAAATCAGACTGTCGAACGGGTAAGGTAAAATTTTAATTTAGAAAATTGTGCGTGGGAGAGGCCAGATTGTAATAAGTTTCGGAGCGCAGTCTCCTAGAGTATTTATTGAATGGAGCAATGGCGCTCTTTTGAATAATGTAACTTTGGAGCTACACGCTCATTCTACTACTTATTGTGAACCTGAACTTTGATCTTTCTTGTTATTTGATCCGACGAGATCCGGATTTCTTGTTATTGTTTCCCAAAGTTTAAAGTCAAAAAGAAAAGGAAAGAAGTAATAAAATTTCCAATTTTAGTGTTTTTAAATTGTGCTTCGATCTTTTCTCTATCCACACATACACGCCGGCACCTTCTTACACACCTGCAACCTACCAAAACACGGTAACAATAATAATAAAAATACTCTTAAGGATTATTCGTGTCAGCCACACATCCAAGCCACTGTGCCGTACACAGAGGTGCAGTGAAATCATCAATTAAACCAAATAATACAATTTTATACAATCAAATCTATTAAAAATACTATCAACGCTGAACTTTCTCCTCTTATTCTACTTTTCCAACACTCTCTAAGCCTTTTATTCCTCTTTTTCTAACGAAGTCTCTCCAAGCTTTAATCAATTAACTCAATCAACCACTATACACCACATACTTCCATTCAGCACCTTAATAAGACTGGCAGGTGAGCGCAATAGCGCACCGCTTCCAGCGTTTCCTCCCTCCGGTGGGGGCGGGGAGAATCTAGTTGCTTAATCCGATGGATATAATGTACCCTATAACAAGAGTCTGGCCCCATCTTGAGGTACTAAAATCATTCGGCTAACAATTTGTGCAGCTCTGCACCGTGGCGTGGTAGCACACTGTGTTTGATTTGCCTCAGTGAGTTCTTCAAGTGTTGTTTGAGTCATCAGTCCATAGATTGGTTTGATGCAGCTCTCCATGCCGCTCTATCCTGCGCTAACCTTTTCATTTCTACGTAACTATTGCATCCTACATCTGCTCTAATCTGCTTGTCATATTCATACCTTGGTCTACCCCTACCGTTCTTACCACCTACACTTCCTTCAAAAACCAACTGAACAAGTCCTGGGTGTCTTAAGATGTGCCCTATCGTTCTATCTCTTCTTCTCGTCAAGTTTAGCCAAATCGATCTCCTCTCACCAATTCGATTCAGTATCTCTTCATTCGTGATTCGATCTATCCATCTCAACTTCAGCATTCTTCTGTAACACCACATTTCAAAAGCTTCTATTCTCTTTCTTTCTGAGCTAGTTATCGTCCATGTTTCACTTCCATACAATGCCACGCTCCACACGAAAGTCTTCAAAAGCATCTTTCTAATTCCGATATCAATGTTTGAAGTCAGCAAATTTCTTTTCTTAAGAAAGCTCTTCCTTGCTTGTGCTAGTCTGCATTTTATGTCCTCCTTACTTCTGCCATCGTTAGTTATTTTACTACCCAAGTAACAATATTTATCTACTTCCTTTAAGACTTCATTTCCTAATCTAATATTTCCTACATCACCTGCCTTCGTTCGACTGCACTCCATTACTTTTGTTTTGGACTTATTTATTTTCATCTTGTACTCCTTACCCAAGACTTCATCCATACCATTCAGCAACTTCTCGAGATCTTCTGCAGTCTCAGATAAAATAACAATATATCTTCAAGTATATAATTAAAAAACAAATTTAAAATTGTGAATTTTTTACTTTGCGAAAAGTAATGATCACGAATACTTCTTTCAATAGATGAAACTCAAATATTGATAACGAACGATGTATTTACATCTTTGGCGACCAAGGCCTACGGTAAGGACTATTGTGACGTTATAGACGGCACAGTTTGTATTTCAACACACTCTTTTGTTACAAATACAGCCCGTGCACCTCTCAAGGTCACTGTTACTAAGTAACACATCAACTCCTGCTAATTTCAGATGACGCCAGCCATAAGACATAGACTAAACAGAAGGCTGTGGATTTACATATTAGCTCTACTGAGGGAGGCCATTGATCCGACTTGATGCAGCATGAATATAGTTGGCCGTGGTAATACACTACGTATCTTAAACTAGTGCCTTCTATCTCAACTCACTCTATTTATACAAATATACAGCCCGCGCAAATCTCACGGTCACTTGCTAGGTAAAACATTTTGTGACGCCACTTCCGTTACACATTTTTTTGCATCAGGTCACGCAAATTTTCTCATGATCCCCAGCACTGAGACATTCATGCCAAAATGTGGACCAAAAATGACATCAAAATTATCAAGAACTCATTACGGAGGTTAGAACTTGTTTGTGAAATCGATCCACTGGTTTAGGAACAATGCCACATACGTAGAAACCTACAATGACGTTCATTTAAAGAACGAGTGAATAACTGTGCGGTTTGAGTCACAGACCTTACAGCTTTCATTCGGGAGACAGTGGATTCAAACCCCACTGTCCACAGCCTTGTAGATGGTTTTCCGTGCTTTCCTATTTTCACACCAGACAAAAGCTCGGATGGACCTTAATTAACGCCATGATCGCGTGCCGGGCTGAATGGCTCAGACGGTTGAGGCGCTGGCCTTCTTGCCCCAACTTGGCAGATTCGATCCTGGTTCAGTCCGGTGGTATTTCAAGGTGCTAAGATACGACACCCTCGTGTCGGTTGATCTAGTGGTTCGTAAAAGTACTCCTGCAGGACTAAATTCCGGCACTTGGGCGTCTCAGAAAACCGTGAAAGTATTTACTGGGACATAAAGCCAATAACATTGTTAGGCCATGGCCTCTTCCTTCCTAATCCTAGCCCTTCACTATCCCGTTGTCACTGTAAGACCTGTCTGTGCCGGTGCAACATGAAGGAAGTAGCGGAAAAGGATCATGCTTGTTGATTGTTTCATCGACCGTCTCTCACATCCACCGCTCCCATCGTATCAAACTGACCGCAGCTGCATTCAACCCTAATATTTGTGGGTAATATACATATATTCCACGGTTTTTTTTTCGTTCTTTGGCCAACAGCTTCAAATAGCAAGAGTTGTGCTTGCCTTTAATGCTGTCTATAAATAGCACACTAGGTCTTCCTTTCGTCCTTCTACCTTCCATTTTTCCATTAAACAGGGTGGTGCGCCAGTGAGAATGGCAAAGCAACTGGGTGTCTAATTTGCTCTTTTGATTACGTTCTCGATTATGACTCTATCATTCTAGGTATTCTTCATAGTCAACGCCAGCGCCACATGTCAAAGGCCTTGAGTTTCAGCAGTTCTGTTTTCCGCAGGGGGTGTGTTCTCATACCTCCGTACCAATGACCGTCGATGTTAGCAGAGAGTTTTTTTTTTTTAGAAAGCTGCCTTCTCCTGTGCAGTCCAGGCGTGTACTATTCTCGTACGTTTCCTGTCGGATGTGATCAGATTTGCTAGATATTTGAATTTCTTTACTTGTTCTAGTTTTTCTCCACTCTTCAACACATTCGTAGTTTGGTAATTATCCTTTGTACAGGTCGTTATCTTGATCTTCTTTTAATGTTCAAAAACATTACTTAGAGAAAGTAGGGCTCCTTATACTATGAAAAACGTAAAATTGGGCAATATCCTCAATTGTGCCAAAAGCTGAAGGGCTGAAGGGCCCAGGAAGGTTTTATATTTTGAGTATTGGCTAGTTCTATCTAACTAAGAAAACAACTTTCGAAAAATCACCTCCGGCCTAAATGCAGTTTCGGAAGAAACAGCCTAAAATCGCTTGTTTGCTTATTCGTTTTCTTTTTTATTCAAATGCTAGCCAAATTAACTTATTTATTAAGTTCTTTCTCTAATTCGTTCCTTTGTTCAATACCCTGAAGCCTTTTTTAATTTTTTTGAAAAATGTCCACACCGAACGTAGTTATAAGGGCTTAAGTGAAACTCTGCATTGACTCACATTAGCGCTCCTAGTGGTGCTTAAGTGAAACAATGCATTGACTCACATTAGCGCTCCTAGTGGTGCTTAAGTGAAACAATGCATTGACTCACATTAGCGCTCGTAGTGGTGCTTAAGTGAAACTCTCCATTGACTCACATTAGCGCTCCTAGTGGTGCTTAAGTGAAACAATGCATTGACTCACATTAGCGCTCCTAGTGGTGCTTAAGTGAAACAATGCATTGACTCACATTAGCGCTCGTGGTGGTGTTTAAGTGAAACAATGCATTGACTCACATTAGCGCTCGTAGTGGTGCTTAAGTGAAACAATGCGTTGACTCACATTAGCGCTCGTAGTGGTGCTTAAGTGAAACAGTGCATTGACTCACATTAGCGCTCGTAGTGGTAGAAAAAGGCAAACTGCTAATCTAATCGACCGGATAACGATGATTAAGAAAAGGATTTTAATTTTTACGAATAAATAAACAATATATTCTCATACTTTATTATATTTTATGTACCCGAAATTCGTAGCTCATATCCCTAGGATGTTTTCAACATTCAGTTGCTTGCCTGAAGGGATAGAAATGTGGATTTTTCTTTATTCCATGCCGCATCTTTCTTTTAGCATTTCGTTCCTCTGATTTAGTGCATTTTTCATATCATGTTCAGTCATCAATGCTATATCTTCTTCTGAGCGTATGGTACTGTACAGTTGGCCATTAACATGTATGTCATGATTGTTGGTAGCTAAAAATTCCTTTATGACTTCCTCTATAAAGATTTTTAAATAATAATTCAGGTACATTATCCCTCCAGAATTTTCAATAGCTCTCTGTCTTTTATTGTCGTTCATTTCCCGGGGGGCTTTCTGAATCCGATACATAACGTAATGAAAGTAATTATTTTTTTGAATTCCCAGTCGAATATAACATTTCTCTTTGTAATAAACGGCTGTGGTATTGGAAAGGGACAATGATTGCCTGGAACAGTACGGAACGTACATGTCGACTAATATTATGACGTTCCATTAACAGTGACATTTTGACAGGCTGTGTGTTGTGAGGGGAAATATCAAGCCAGTTGACAGCTAGGATATTGTTTCTCCAGCATTAAGGTACCAATAATATTGGTCTGACAATTTTGTCAATTTTCCTCACCAACTTGCGAGTTCAATATGGCAGCCACTGGACAGGTGAAAGTTCACGGGAACATTCGCAATGAAGTTGAGCTCTATACAAGTATCGAGTGCACTCTACTCTATGCTAGCCGTCTTTTAAAAACTGCGCCTAACTAATAGGTTGATGCTCATATCAGATTTCGAAAATTAATCCTTTCAATGAATATTTAATATTCATGACCACATTGCAACTGAAATAATATTTCAATCAGGATGTGTTCAGTGGGGTCCGAATTCAAGAATATCCAATTTTATGTCGGATCCTGTTACCAACTAAGCTATGGTGGCCTAGGTCATGTTTGTCCTGTTGGAAAGAATTTAAGTTACAGGTCTGACACATCTGCCATCACATCGATTATTCCACATGAAAACTTGCCGTCCGCCTCTGTGATGTAGGTAGTGGTCACTGCGATTAGCTGTCACCCCCGAAGGCCCGGGTTGGATTCCCAGCTCTGCCACGAAATTCGAGAAGTGGTACGAGGGCTGCGACGGGGTCCGCTCAGCCTCGGAAAATCAACTGAGTAGAGGGGGTTTCGATTCCCACCTCAGCCATCCTCGAAATGGTTTTCTGTGGTTTTCCCCACTTTTCGTCCAGGCAAATGCGGGGATGGTACCTAACTTAAGATCACGGCCGCTTCCTTCCCTCTTCCTTGTCTATCCTTTCCAATCTTTCCATCCCCCCACAAGGCCCTTTTTCAGCATAGCAGGCAGGGAAGCCTGGGTAATGTACTGGTCCTCCTTCACAGTTGTATCCCCCTGACCCAAAGTCTCACGCTCTAGGACACTGTCCTTGAGGTGGTAGAGGTGGGATGATCCCTCGGTGAGTCCGAGAGAAAACCGACCTGGTGGGTAAATTGATTAAGAAAGAAAGGATGAAAGGAAGAAAGAAAGAAAGAAAACTTGCCAAGGAATGAGATTAATTAATTAATTAATTTATTTATTTATTTATATTTATTTATTTCTTAAATTATACATTTGGCAACCATAAACTTTACCCCAAAAGAGGCAATAAATTTCAGAGCAAGCTGTCTTCTTCTTCTTCTTCTTCTCCTTCTTCTTTCATTACGGCCTCTGTAGGGCCATGGACAACTTTGTTATATTTGAGTTTTTTTTATTTTTCACTTAGAACCTCTTCATTTTTTCTCTCTCCTTCTCTCCTGTTCTTCAACAGATATTTTCAGTCTCCTCTTCTTTTCCTGTACCTTTCTCTGTCATTGAGGTGTCATATCGGTTGGTGTGTATTTATTTCCCCAGTTCTCTGTCTCTTCCACCTTGATCCCCATCTCAGTCTAGACAATCCGCTTAGTCCCCGTCTTTACTCTTGTCCTACCCGTTGTCTCCTATCCTGATCACATCTTGAGCAAATCTTGCTCTTTTCAGTCTCATTTCTTTGGAGATCGTCCTCATGTTTCGGTACAGTTCGTCTCCTGATATTCTCCTCTTTTGGTCCCAGTATCTCTCTCCAGTTGCTCTTCCTCACTGTTGTCTTGCAGTGCCGAGCTTCGCGTCTGTTGATATGTTTCTTGTACTGTACACTTCTCTGTTCGCAAGGTAGCTAGTCCTCGTCCTTTTCACCCTCCGTTTTATCCCCTCACTGCTCCTGTTCCTTCCTGTTACATATTTTCCAAGGTACTTGACCATTTCTACCTTTTGCACGGTGACTTCCGGTGTTTTTAAATCCCCGGTGGTGTTCAGAGTGGGCGATCCGTAATCCTACTCTTCTGGCTATCTCGCTCATGTTGTTCAGTTGTTTCTTTGCATCTTCTTCCCTCTCCCTTACCATGGCTTTGTCGTCCACAAAGGCTAGGCAATCCACCTGGGCTCTGTAATCCTTCTTGTCCGCCACAGGTTTTTGGTCCTCCATTTGTTGTCCTCCATTGTCTCATGACTTTGTCCAGTGCTTTGTAGAAAAATATCGGTGACAGTCCGTCTCCCTGTTTGACCCCGATCTTGATGTCCATCCTGAATCTCACCCTTGCCTTTGTGCTTGTCAGTATTTCGTTTATTAGTTCTAAACCAACAGGTCCGTATATCTGTTTTATATTTATGACCCTTTCCTTTGTTCATCATCATCATACACTTGTCACTGTAACTATTCTCCTCTCAGTCCTGATGTTCTTTTCACTTCCCTTTTACATCCCATCGCATCAGTTTTCTCATATCCTCGAAGTAGGTCTTCTTGGTCTTCGTCTTCCTTTCTTTCCTAGCATTTTTCCTTCAAATACGTTTACTAGGAAGTCATTATGTCTCAGGATCTGATCCAAAAGTTTTAACTTCTTTCTTTGCATATACTTTATCAGTATCCGTTGTTCATTGATTTTCTTTAGAACATCTCGATTAGTCTTTTTTCAGTCCGGCATGTCCTCTTCATTTTCCTCGAAATCTACATTCCAGTTGCTTCCAATGAATCTCTTTCTTTTCTTCCAAGAGTCCAGCTCTTCTTCTTCATCTTTTTCTTTTCCTACCGCTTTTCCTACACCTGTGGGGTCGCGGGTGCGAACTGCGGCTTACAGTTGGATTTGACCTTGTTTTACGGCCGGATGACCTTCCTGACGCCAAACCTATATGGAGGGATGTAATCACTATTGCGTGTTTCTCTGGTGGTTGGCAGTGTAGCGTGTTGTGTGAATATGGAGAGGAGAGTGTTGGGACGGGCACAAATACCCAGATCCCGAGCCAGAAGAATTAATCAGAAGCGATTAAAATCCCCGACCCGGCCTGGAATCGAACCCGGGACCCTCTGACCATTCAGCCAACGAGTCGGACTTGCAACAGTCCAGCTCTCACAACCGTACATTAGTACACCCCACACAAAGGATTTTACAAAAGCCTTTCTTGTTTCTAAACTTATATGAATATTTGTTAAAAGACTTCTATTACTTTGAAAGGCCATGTGTCGCAGATTTGAACCACGTTGTATTTGTTTGTTCAAAGTACAGTGCTGCACGAACGGTAATGCTCTCAGAATTGATTAAAACTGGAACTACATTTCCAACCAGTGTGCCAGTTCTTCTTTCTTCTGCCAACCAGAGAGTATATGCGATTTTAGCCGAATTTCTCAAAAACAGTGAATTAAATTTATAATTCGTGTCTTTTTTCTCTTTGTTTTTACCTCTCTTAATCAAAATTTGTAATGGTTTTCGTCGCGTTCAGAAAAAAAGGTGCAAATCATGAATTGTGAGTGTCAGAATATCCAAGGAATATGTGGTGTTAAAAGAGACTGTCTCTAACGAGTGTGGCAATTCTTCTTTCTCCTGTCAAACAGAGAATTTAAGTGACTTCACCATAATTTCTCAAATATATAATTTGTGTCTTTTCACCGCTCTTACTTTATCAGACATTTATATTTTAGTCACGTTAAAAAAATTGTAAATGCCAGAACATCCAGGGAGTTTGTGAAGTGAACGAGACTTTCAGGTGATATTTTCTGTCTGCCATTTATGTCATTTCATTCCTGTGTTTGTCATATGTATATATATTACTGTGTGACTTGTGAATTTGAAATGTTTTTGCTGGCTGTATGGTCGATGGACCAAAAGCCAAAGAAATTAAAAAAAAGGTATTTTGAGAGGCCTGTTCAGCAAGATGTATTCCTCTTTAGATCTCCTTGCTGCATCTGTTGTCTTAAGTGATAATGCTTCCTAAGTAACAGAAATGTTGCACTTGTTCAGTTTTCCCTTTCCTATGTTTGTATTAACTTTCCTGCCATCTTTGCTCACTACTATAATGTTGGTTTCTTTACTGTTGATTTGAAGTTTGTAATCTTTCAATGTATCAAACAGAACAGTGAACATTCTATTTAATTCCTTCCTTCCTATGTACATGAATCCTATTATAGCAACTTGCTCGTTGACTGTACACCCCTGTGTGTGAATGGTTTTTAGTCCCAAAGGATCGCCCCATTTCACAGGCCAATGTACCTGACAAAGGACTGTCTACTTCGAGATCGATCAAAATGCTTCAAGTAGGATGCAAACCATTGCGAGAGAACTGAGTGCTTCTACATAGCACTTCACTGTGTCGCGTGTTCCATTTTCGGTAGTAAACGAGTACAGCCTGTAACCGAGCTTCCAATCGGGAGATAGTGGTTTAAAATCCCAGCGTCAGAAGCCCGTAAAATGGTTTTCCATGGTTCCCCATTTTCACACCATGCAAATGCTTAATTAAGTCTACGGCTGCTACGTTTCCCATTATTCCATCACCGAAAAAAAAAATCCTGCCCACCCAGTGGGTTTTGCAGAAGATGATTTTGCATCAGTTGTTTTGGTTACTGAATCAGCTCTGTGTGCTCATGCAACCGCCTTAAGGGCGGGACACAACATCAGACTTAGTTGGTGTTATAGAATACATAAATATTACCCCGTGTTGTCGTAAGAAGTGACTGAAAGATATTATTTAGTTAATAATGTATTTATTGTCCGTCTCTGTGGTGTAGTGGTTAGTGTGATTACATGTCACGCCAGAAGTCCCCGGTTCCCTTCCCGGCCCTACCACGAAATTTGAGAAGTGGTACGAAGACAGAAACGGTGTCCACTCAGCCTCGGGAGGTCAAATGAGTAGAGGTGGGTTCGAATCCCACCTCAGCCATCCTGGAAGTGGTTTTCCGTAGTTTTCCACTTCTCCTCGAGGCAAATGCTGGGATGGTACCTAACTTAAGGCCACGGCCGCTTCCTTCCCGATTCCTTGTCTATCTCTTCCAAAGCTTCCTATCCCCCCCCACAAGGCTCCAGCTCATCAAATCAGGTGAGGTACTGGCCCCTCTCCCCAGTTGTATCCCAGACCAAATGTCTCACGCTCCAGGACACTGCCTTTGAGGCGGTAGAGGTGCTATCCCTAGCTGAGACCGAAGGAAAAACAAACCATGGAGGGATTAAATAAATAAATAAATAAATAAATAAATAAATAAATAAATAAATAAATAAATGTATTTATTGAGTGAATTGTTTTTAGCGTCGTGACTGTTCGAAGACATGTAGCTCTTAACTGGTGCACGTCTTCTTTTCTGACTCCCATGGGCGACTTGCGCGCCTCTCGGTGTGAGATGATGATGATGGTGAATATGATAATAATATTAGGGGGGGGGGGAGGTGTAACCCGGTGTTGGCACATAACCTACTCCTATCGAATAACAACAAAGGCTCTGTTCAACGCTTGACGTTTCCATCCGACGGACAAATGACCACCATCATATGCCATCACTCCATAATACGTGCCTCCATGGATCGGTCGAGTGTCTATCTCCGGATCCCAAGGTAGCGGGTTCAAACCCGCAGAAGTATTCGGTTTCTTGAAGGGCAGAAAACAGCCATTCGACACTCCATGTAGTACGAAGTCGGCATGTAAAAGATCTCTGGTAACACATTTGGTGTTTACCCGACAAAGTTCATTAAATCTCAGCCATAGACGCCCAAGAGAGTTTCGGTTAACTCCGCCATCTAGTAGGCGTATAGTAAAACGGAACTCAAAATTAACGAGCAAGCAGCCAGATGGCGCCAATTTAAAATGTCTTCAGACGGTAGCCGAAGCCATACGGTTATTATTATTATTATTATTATTATTATTATTATTATTATTATTATTATTATTATTATTATTATTATTATTATTAGCAGCAGTAGTAGTAGTAGTAGCAAACTTCAAATACAGTTGTAATATATGATAGTTTTAATTATTATAATTTAGTTAGGTCCGCCTCTGTCGTGTTTACTGTGATTACCTTCCACCCCGAAGGCCTGGGTTCGTTTCCCAGCTTTGACATGAAAATTGAAAACTACTGCGAGGACTGGGACGGGAGGTCGACTGAGTAGAGGACGATTTGATTCCCATTTCAGCCATCCTCGAAATAGTTTTCCGTGGTTTCCCACTTCTTCTCCGGGGAAACACCTGAATGGTGCCAAACTTAACGCCACGTTCTCTTCCTTCCCTCTTGCCTGTCTATCCCTTCCAATTTTCCCATCTCCCACAAGGCCCCTGTTCAGCACAGCAGATGAGGCCGCCTGGGTGGAGTGTTGGTTCTCCGTCCCAGTTGTATCGTCGACCCGATGTCTCGCTCTTCAGGACCCTGCCATTGGCGGTAGAGGTGGGATCCCTCGCCGAGTCCGAGGGAAAAAAACAACCCTGGTGGATGAATGGATTAAATAAATAATGTAATTAATGTAATCATTTTTTAGGATAATTTTTAATTATTTCCGTCTTAGTGTTAGTTGTATTTGTTAATCTTGGTTTACTCTAAGAGAAAACTTCATGGGCTTAACTGCGCCAAAATAAAACAAGGCAAATATATAAAAAGTTTCCCAAAGAAAAAGCCTTAATCATTGCAACCAGGCAGGTACAATAAAGCATACCACATCAAATATCAAAATGTAATCCATTACACTTCATTCGACTCCGTCTCGTTGTATCGAAATGTAACTTGTTCTGAGCCGCTGTATTTGTTCCATTCGGGCGTATAGCAGTACGAACCCGAGTAGGCGGTTAGAGGAGAAGGCTGGTGCGAACTCGTGTATTCTCGGCGGTTTGCCAAACGTTCGGCTGTTTTCGGCGCTCAGCGGCAGGAGCAACATCAGCGGTACGAACAGCATCATCATCTAACTGTGTGCGCTGCTAGCCCGCTCGGCATCTAGGATACCGAACTCGCCTGCCTGCCTGCCTGCCTGCCTCCAAAGCCCCCCTCAGTCGCGTCTTGTCCGGCGCGCTGGAAGCACAGCCTTCTGGGGCTCTCTCTCACTCTTGCTGTAGCTGCAAGCTGCATCAGCCATACTCTCACGGTTCCATTCATTCTACCCTTTTGACTGTGTGCTAGTGTTCCGGTGTTTGACAGTACCCCAAAAGAAAACTGTACATGAACCAGGGTCGGGGGTGAAATCTATATTTATTAACATTATCACCGATGTCCGTGTGAAATTAAATTGATAGGCTGTTTCTTTAAACTAGTGACCAGTTGACGATGAAGTGTGTGATGTTATTATACGTGTTGATAGTCTCGGCTATATCACTCGCCGGGACTACCGAGGCACAATGCCCACCAAGATGTCTTTGTTTCCGCACCACTGTACGATGTATGTTCCTGCAGCTAGATCGAGTTCCGGAAGTTCCACCGGAGACCACAATACTGTAAGTGTTTTCTTCTTCACTCCTAAAATCTTTGTCTTGTTTCTTTGGTAATCCCCATTCCTTCCTAAGCTTTACTCGTAAAAATGGAACAATGTTAAAAGTATTCTAGTTTGAATACCTGCCCCTTGCCCTATTTCTTCACAGTCAATAAAAACTCTCTCTCTCTTTATATAAACTTCCGATTCTGCTTCTCTAAATATTTAGCTGTGCAAACAAGGCTGTTAACGCCAAGGGGCGTAGGGTATGTAGGTGGCCTGCCCACGTACAATCTGTTGGAAATTCCCTCTAGTAACATGTGTTTCCTGACAGCTGTGTGGTTCAGAGTTTACATAACACTTGCCATCTCTGTATGAGCAATGAATTAGAATAGCAAGCCATGGGAAACCATCTGCGGGATTATTGTGTTGATAATAAAATTCGAATAATCTTCCCACATTTATTGTCGAACAGACAATGATACTGATAAATTATTACAAACAGTACGACGGTGTGAATTACGTCGTAGTGATGTAATTTATTTATTTATTACAATGTTAACGACATCATGATCTTCAAGAACCATGCTTACGGACCTCAAATAAATGTTTGACATGCCTCACTCGACTGCCTACATTTAACATCATACGAACACATTATCTATTGTATCCACATCCATTATTGTTGTGAAGGTACTCTTTGTCTTTGGGCAACCTGCAGCTGTTGCAGGAAGATTGTATAATAATAATAGAATATTCTTAAAATTAATTTCCAGCGACACTCAACTTACATTAAAAAGAAAATGGTGCGTAGCAAAATAACATCACAGTAGTAATTACGATTTAAGAGAACTCTTAAAACAATTACTACCGAACGAGTTGGCCGTGCGGTTAGGGCCGGGCAACTGTGAGCTTACATTCGGGAGATAGTGGGTTCGATCCCCACTGTCAGTGGCGCCCTGAGTAGGCTTTCCGTGGTTTCCCATTTTCACACCAGGCAAATGCTGGGGCTGTAACTTAATTATGGCCATGGCGGATTCCTTCCCACTCCCTGCCCTATCCCATCGTCGCCATAAGACCTATCTGTGTAGCTGCGACGTAAAGCAACTTTTAAAATGTTAAAAAATTATATCAGAACAGGATATTTCACTTGGAATATAATTAATCGAATAATATAATTTTGAAGGTTTTTACAAATTAAGATTCTTAAAATTTATTTCTTTCTGAATTCGTTTACCCTCCAGGGTTGGTTTTCCCTCGGGCTCGATGAGGTATCTCACCTCTATCCTCTCAAGGGCAGTGTCCTGGAGCGCGAGACTTTGGGACGGGGATACAACTGGGGCGGAGGACCAGTGCGTCGCCCGGGCAGCCTCACCTGGTAATCTGAACAGGGGCCTTGTGGGGGATGGGAAGATTGGAAAAGAGAGACAAGGAAAGGGGAAGGAAGCGGCTGTGGCCTTAAGTTAGATACCATCCTAGCATTTGCCTGGAGACGTGGGAAACCATGAAAAACCTCTTCAAGGTTGGCTGAGGTGGGAAATCGAACCCACCTCTACTCACTTGACCCCCCGAGGCTGAGTGGATCCCGTTCCAGCCATCGTACCACTTTTCAAATTTCGTGGCAGAGCCAGTAATCGAATTAGGACCTCCGGGGGTGGCAGCTAATCACACTAACCGCTACACCACAGAGGCAATATATATGTATTTAATTAAGTTGGCCAGTGAATGTAACTCCTGCCATACTAAACATATTAATGTATGGATGAATATTATTTTAGAGTCCCACAGGTCTATTAATTCAGATGTTGTTACAAAAAATCCACAGCCTGTTTCCTGTCATTCGACCGGGTTAGGAATGGATGAATGAAGCCCTCATCTAGCGGCGAGGATTGGAACTTTGCCGGCTGCCGAAGCCTGTCTCAATCCTCTGGGGCAAATGATTAGTGAAATGAAATGATATTGTAGAATGGTTCTGGAATGAAAGATGACAAGGAAAACTGGAATACCTGGAGAAAAACCTGTTCCGCCTCCGCTTTGTCCAGCACAAGTCTCGCATGGGATATGAACTACGGAATCCAGCGGTGAAAGGCTGGCGCGCTGCCGCCTGAGCCACGGAGGCTCTTTAGAGGTTCTTATAAATGTCAGTCTTAACCTTCGTGCTTGATAAAAGACTGCAGCCGTGCGGTTAGGAGCGCACAGCTGTGAGCTTGCATCCGGGAGATAGTGGGTTCGAACCCCACTGTCGGCAACCCTGAAGATGGTTTTCCGTTGTTTCCCATTTTCACACCAGGCAAATGCTGGGGCTGTACCTTAGTTAAGGCCACGGACGCTTCCTTCCCATTCCTAGCCCTTTCCTATCTCATCGTCGCCATAAGACCTACCTGTGTCGGTGCGACATAAAGCCAAAAAAAAAAAAACTACAACTTATTTGAGTCATCAATTTTATAAATAATTATTTCATACAGGAAATTCAAATCCTTGCAATTTTGTCCATGGTGTAAGCTCTTCGCACCATACCTAGCGAGTTGGCCGCGGAGTTGTGAGCCTGTGATAGTGGCTTCGAATCTCATCGACGACAGTACTGAGGATGGTTTTCCGTGGTTTCATATTTTCGCACCAGGCAAATACCGGGACTGTACCCTAATTAAAGTCACGGCCGCTACCTTCCCAATCCTACCCTTTCACCTTCTGATCCCAACTTGGCAGGTTCGGTCGTGGCTCAGTCCGGTGGTATTTGAAGACTCTCAAATACGTCAGCCTAGTTGGTAGATTTACTGGCACGTAAAGGAACTCCCGCGGGACTAAATTCCGACACCTCGGCGTTCCGGAAAACCATAAAAACGTAGTTTTGGGGACGTAAAGCCATTATTATTATTATTATTATTATTATTATTATTATTATTATTATTATTATTATTATTATTATGGTGTTACTCCTTTTCTTCAGTTTACGTCATGCCTATTTTATGTTAAAGCTAGCGATGGAATAATCGAATACAAAATAATCGCGTATTCGATTTTTTAATATTATTAGATTATTCGATATTTCCATTCGATTATTTTCGATTATTCATTCGAATGAATGAAGCAATTGAATAGTGAAAGCTTTCGAAATAATTGAACGAAAAGTGATGTAATTTACTAATTTATTTCCAACATTTCGAGATACGTTTGGAAAAAGGTGTATTTCTATTTTTCATAAAAGTTCATCTATTCGCTGATTTCAATCGATTATCCATCCGGCACGATTAAACCGGAAAAAATATCTATGACTCATCCGAATATTGTATGCGATACAACTGAATGATACTTGACACTCATTCGATTATTCTTTGAATATTAAAAGTATTCGATTATGTCACCAGAGTTAGATTTCTTATTGGAAACTCCAGGAAGCCTTAAGATTTACCTTGAACAGATCACGTTCCAGAACATTCTTCTTCTTTCTGGCCTTTCCCTGTTACCTGGGATCGGCACTTTGTTTTTAACATAATTTTACGGTTAGTCGCCTTTCGTGACGCAGCCCTATGTGGAGGGATGTATTCACTATTGCATATATCTGTGGTGGTGGTTTGTAGTGCGATGTGTTGTACGCAAATGAGGATGTCCATTAAGACGAAAAAAAGTACCCAATTCCCGAGCAAGAGGATGTTACCGGACAAAGTTAAAATACACCGAACGGACCTGAATTCGAACACAAGACTCTTTGAAACGAAAGCCACTACGTTGACCATTTAAGCCAAGGATCACGATGCTCCCTATTATTATTATTATTATTATTATTATTATTATTATTATTAGCTTTGTTGCCGAGCTCTGCATTCGAGAGACGTATCGGTTCGAACCCCACCATCGGTTATCCTAAGAATGATTTTCCGTGGTTCCCCATTTTCACTTCTAGGAAATTGTCGGTGAAGTTCCAATGCATCGCCTGCAGCCGATCTCTTTCACCTCCTTATCCAATTCTATTCAGAAACGTTCGTTTCCTTTGGATGAACTCTTCAGATGAGGTTCACGTATCAGGAAGGGCATCCGGCCATAAAACATGCCATATAAATTCATCTCACCTCATCTCCGACCCCAAGTCAAGAAATGGAACTAAGATGTAGGAAAAGAAATATTCCCACAGACTCTGTTTCAGACATTTTAATTTGGCACAACCTTGCTCCCTGTTCGTCAATCCGACGTCCTGTGCCTAGTAGCCTAGATGGGAGGATATACCGAATCTCTCTTGGGCGTCTGTGGCTGAGATTTCATGAATTTTGTCAGGTAAACACCAAATGTGTCACGAGAGATCTTTTACATGCCGACATCGTACGACATCGAGTGTCAAATGGACTTTTGTCCGCCCTTCAAAAATCCGACTACACCTGCTGGTTTGAACCCGCAGCTAATCGCACTAACCACTACACTACAGAGGTGGACTATAATAATAATAATAATAATAATAATAATAATAATAATAATAATAATAATAATAATAATAATAATAATAATAATAATAATAATATTAATGTATGTGGATCAGTGGTAGTGTGTTGGCTTTAAGATGAATTAATGAATTAATTTCGGCCAACTAAGGACCGCATCGTTTCAACTGTCTCCTTTCCCGGTCTTTAACATTTTCCCAGTATTCACGCATTCATTGGCGGTGTTCTTCCTTTCATCTTCGGTCCACACCTTCACTGTTTCCTGCTTCGGCTTTTCTTGGGAACTCTTGCGGTCTTGAGTTTCTTCGTAAGTGGGTTGCGTTCTAGGATATCATCATGTGTCATGCGTCTCTTGTAGATCTTTTTCTGTCTCACTGAACCAGGCTTATTTTGTTTATGTTGCAAGTAGGAGATTATTATTATTATTATTATTATTATTATTATTATTATTATTATTATTATTATTATTTAAATACGTCAACTACACTTCTTTCTTTATCTCGTTACCCTATGATATGCAATCTCGTGTAGACTTCGGAGAATTCTTTTGCACGTCTTTCAAGTTGTCAATGGGCAGTCAGCGCGTCTGTTAGAATGAAATGTTGAGGACAGTACAAACACCCAGTGGAATTAACCATTCAAGGTTAAAAATCCCTGAATCGGCTGGTCGGGAATCGAACCCTGAATCCCCTTGACCAAACCACTTATCCGCGGAGCCACACATCCTATGTTGAATTGATTGAATTAAAACATTTGGGAGGTGTTAAAATTTGAAATTAGGCAACAGCAATGTGTCGCCAAAATTAATGATATCTGCTGCATACAAACATCTACTTGCGGATCGTGCTGTTGCTGCTTCATCTGACCTGAAATTTCATACTTTCCCTGTATGCGTTTTGGTGGAATTTGTTTTCAATAACCTCTATAATCCTTCCCTCAACATCCCAAGGATACTTCCGTTACAGGAGCAGTATGAGGAATTTGATGTACGATATTATTATTATAAAGTATTATCGCAGGTAGGAAATATCCCTGTGGCTGCAGCTGGAGATTTAAAATGGGAGTGGTTGTAGTGGTAATGGTGGTGGCGGTGGTGGTGATTGTTGTTTTAAGAGAAAGTACAACTATGCGATCATCCTATATAAACACGAGTCAGAGAGAAAAAATAGAGGGGATTTGACACTTCGAAAAATGAAGGTATCGGTCAAAGAAAGACGAGGGCCACGAAGGGCGTGAAAATGAAGGACTCCTCTCAGCCCTCGAATGCTGTAATAGCGTCGCGGTCGGAAAAGAACAAGAGCCTGGCACAAGTAAGTGGAAGAAATGCCAGCACTCAGCTAAGGGCCCCATGGTCGGCTACCCAATCTCCAGAGTTGAGAGCTTCTTACAACCGGCAGGGGATACCGTGGGTGTTATTCTACCTCCCCCACCCATAGGGGAATTTAAAATGGGAGAGAGATAGTGAGATTACGATTAACAACATCTGTGTGTATGTTTAGAAAATCTGTATATATGCGTTCTTGATATAAATGTCTTAGACCTGAGGGTTATTGAAAGTGTGTGTAAAAATAAGTGCCATGTAATAAAATGTGTGACGGAAGCGTAACTAAGCAACTGTGCAGGCCGTCATGTAAAGTATCGTTACCTAGCAACCGTGTAGGTTATATCTTACTGCTGGCGGTCATCTGAACCATTGGTCACGACCGAGTGACATAATGTACAGTATAATATATATTTCGTGTCAAGACTGTAGTATTTTCTGTTACACCGTTCCCGTCGCTTTTTCCATTCCCTAGTGGGGTCACAGGTGGGAACTCCGACACACAAGTGGATATGACTTATTTAACTGTCAGATGTCTTACCCCAGGCCATTCCAAGAAGGTAGCCCCAGGCTTGTTAGGGCTCCGAAGGAGAGAGTGGGAAAGCGATATCGCGGAAACCATCCCTGTACAGGCCAAGAAGTCCCAACTATCCGTTACCTCAGCACTTCGCTCACACGAATTAACCTGGCACTCATTTTAAGTGTGGGCTGGGGAAACCAAAGCGTCATGTAACTCTCCACAAGTAGAAATCGCGCTTTTACATTTAACGACTTACTGACTGGAAATTCAAGTTAAAAAAACACAGCTCTAGCCGTTCTGCAAATCAAACACCCCCTGTGGGTGGGGGACGCAGACGAAGAATTCACCCACGGTATCCCCCGCCTGTCGTAAGAGGCGACTAAAAGGGGCGATCAAGGGATGATCAAATTAGAATCATCAAACTACTTGTGATTAGTAGCAAATGAGAGCGCGACGGCTTTTACAGTACCTGTGATTAGTAGCACTATGTGAGCGACACCATGGGATGAGGGAACCCATGGTTCTGGCTTGCCTATGATTAGTACCCACTATATGAGGAACACTACGGGATAGTACGAGTCTCTGTGGTTAGTACCCTTATGTGCTGAACACCATAGGTTTGCGTTGCCTGTAAATGGTGCCGCAATGTGCGAAACAGCGTAGGTCTGTAATACAGGTGCGAATTTCACTACCTGTGAGTAGTACCATAATGTGTGGAATACCGCGAGTCTACGCTACTCCTGGTTAGTACCGCAACATGACAAATACCAGGGTTCTACTTTCCTAGCGTTAAGTACCATTGTGAGGGGCCCGCGGACTTGGATTTTGGACCCCTTTGGACTACAAGTATCATCGATTCAGTATTGCGCTCTAGAAGCAGTCCCTTGGTCAGTAATACTATTGTTCTACGCCAGCTCCTGTGCAGGGTCGGTTCCACTGGTCGTTTTAAATTCATATCTATCCATTCATTCTTCGTTCTCACGTTTTGAATTGTGGTCAGTGGCGGTTTTTGGGCTTTTTTCATTTCATTTCGTACCATTAGGGGCCGTTGACCTAGATGTTAGGCCCCTTTAAACAACAAGCATCATCATCATCATCATCAGGAAAGCAACTCAACGTTGAAAATACCGCAGGGAAATGAGCTGCGAATTTTAGATAAATAAAATATAATAAAGTTTGAGAATATATTGTTTATTTATTCCTAAAAAGTACAATCCTTTTGTTAATCATCGTTTTCCGGTCGATTAGATTAGCAGTTTGCCTTTCTTCTACCACCACGCGCGCTAATGCGAGTCAATGGAGAGTTTCACTTACGTTCTTATAACTGCATTCGGTTTGGACATTTTTTCAAAAAAAATCAGAAAATAACTGAGGGTACTGAGCCAAGGAACACATTACAGAAAAAATTATGTAAAGTTAATTTGGCTAGGATTTGAAGAAAAAAGAAGACGTGTAAAGAAACAAGCGGTTTTGGGCTCCTTGTCCGGAACTGCACTTAGGCCAGAAGTGATTTTCGAATTTCTTTAGTTTGATAGAGCTATCCGAGACGTACAATCTGAAACCTTTCCGAGTCCTTCAACTTTTGGCACAATTGAGAAAATAGCTTAAATTTACGTTTTCGTAGTATGGGAAGCCATACTTTGTCTCCTAAGAAACATTTTCAACCTAAAATAATTATCTAAAACCCACTCCACCACGTATCAGGTAATGAGACAAAATCCACATGCTGTAAGTTTATGTGGCTGACAACTGCGATATCCGTAACATTATATAGGTAAGGTAAGGGTTATTCTGCCCGAAGGCAGGTCCGAACCTCCGCAGAGGTGTTCCTGAGCCGGAGTTTACGTGCGGTAGGGTGGCCAGTTTCTTTCCGCAGCTCCATTCCCTTACCCCACACCAACAGCGCGTGGCAACCCATCCAACTTCTGACCACGCCCAATGTTGTTTAACTTCGGAGATCTCACGGCTACGGCCGTTGGCTAACATTATATAAGGCAAAAAAAATACCAATTCCAATTTTAGGTGCAAGATTTATAGACGAATCTGTCAGTCAATTAAAAAAGTTCTCTTTATCTCTCATATGTAACAGATTCACGCCGAAGTCAAAGCTTATGGATGCAAACTGCAGCCTGCTGTGTACCTGCTAGATAGTAAACTGCGTCTTCCCTATACAGTATTAATAATTAATTAATGTTATTTGCTTTACAGTACGTCCCACTATCTACTTTTACAGTTTTCGGAGACGCCGAGGTGCCGGAATTTAGTCCCGCAGGATTTCTTTTACGTGCCAGTAAATCTACAGACACGAGGCTGACGTATTTGAGCACCTTCAAATACCACCGGACTGAGCCAGGATCGAACCTACCAAGCTGGGGTCAGAAATCCACCGCCTAAACCGTCTGAGCCACTCAGCCCGGCCTATATACAGTACAGTATTTGTTCCGGTACAGTCATGTTAGCGCGGATAGCTTATTGTGCGAGTTCAATTATTTATCTCTTCTTAATTCGGCACGCAATGTAGTGATTATAAATTTTATACTACAATGTCTCCTACGTCGCCAGCCAACAATCTGATGGTGAAGTACTGCATATTTCCACTAACCATGGTGTGGGTCCATATACACCTGACTCCTTACAAATGTTGGAGAAATCTACTACTCTGTTAACGATAAGTTGTTGTTTGCCTACAGTCCATAGACTAGTTTGATACAGCTCTCCATGCCACCCTATGCTCTGTTAGCCTTTTCATTTGTATGTAACTACGGTACTACGTGCTGCATATATTTTAGCCTGTCCTTCATATTCAAGCCGTGCCCTACCACAATCGTTCTGACTGCCCAGAGTTCCTTCAAAAAGTAAGTAAGTCCTCGATGTCTTGAGGTGTGTCCTATCATTCTATCTTCTCTTCCGGTCAAAATTCACCAAACCGTTCTTCTCTCACGAATTCGATTGTGTATATCTTCAATCGTGATTATATCTACTCACCTTGCCTTCAGCATGCTTCTCTAACACCACATTTCAAAACTTTATATTCTCTTTCTTCCGTACAACGCCACGCTGCAGGTGAAAATCTTCATCTTTCTTTCTTCTATGGCAAGGTGATTTCATTCAGTGTAAATGCTACGGCGGAAACAAGCAAAGCATTTCTTAAGAAAAAAAAAAATCTCTATTAAAGAATATCTTAAGATATTCTGCAGGTCTTTAAAATAAATGTCTTATGGCTGGGGGTCATTCGAAAATTATTATTATTATTATTATTATTTTATTATTATTATTATTATTATTATTATTATTATTATTAACAAATGCATCGCAGTGGGACAATGGTTACTTACAGTAGTGTGATAATTAAGTCAGAACGTAATTACTCAACAACAACAACAACAACAACAACTACAACTAGAAAAGCGCAACAAGCAATTCCATGGAGAGAAAATAGAGGAAATGCTAGTTTAACATTCTAAATCCAGCATCATCATATACAAATTCAAACACAACTTAAGTATTTCCAGTGCTTAACAATACGTCTTACAATACCATAGTTTACTATTAGCTTAACATCACAGCACCGTCATATACAAATTCACGCGTACCTTAAATAATTCAGACGCCTTAATACTACAATTTACAGTGGGTTGAGCGTTGCGTTAACATATGACACCATCACATAGACATTTTGCACACAATTTAGAGAATGCCGGAGTCTGTTCTTGAAGCATCTTACATTTTTTGAAAAAATGCTCTAAGACAGCAGCAGGTAATGCATTCCAGTTCCAGTTCATAAATTTCTGTAACATGAAGCGACAGACTGAAGTGTAATCATAGCAGCCGTGCAGGTAGTGATGTAAGGTATGGATGGACGGCCAGACAATGTCACCTAGCAACCGTGCAGGCTGTGGTGTAAGGTATGGATGGACGGCCAGACAATGCTACCTAGCAACCGTGCATGTAGTGATGTAAGGTATGGATGGACGGCCAGACAATGCTACCTAGCAACCGTGCATGTAGTGATGTAAGGTATGGATGGACGGCCAGACAATGCTACCTAGCAACCGTGCATGTAGTGATGTAAGGTATGGATGGACGGCCAGACAATGCTACCTAGCAACCGTGCATGTAGTGATGTAAGGTATGGATGGACGGCCAGACAATGCTACCTAGCAACCGTTCATGTAGTGATGTATGGTATGGATGGACGGCCAGACAATGCTACCTAGCAACCGTGCATGTAGTGATGTAAGGTATGGATGGACGGCCAGAAAATCTTACCAAGCAACCGTGCATGTAGTGATGTAAGGTATGGATGGACGGCCAGACAATGCTACCTAGCAACCGTGCATGTAGTGATGTAAGCTATGGATGGGCGGCCAGAAAATCTTACCAAGCAACCGTGCATGTAATGATGTAAGGTATGGATGGACGGCCAGAAAATCTTACCAAGCAACCGTGCAGGTAGTGATGTAAGCTATGGATGGGCGGCCAGAAAATCTTACCAAGCAACCGTGCATGTAATGATGTAAGGTATGGATGGACGGCCAGACAATGCTACCTAGCAACCGTGCAGGTAGTGATGTAAGCTATGGATGGGCGGCCAGAAAATCTTACCAAGCAACCGTGCATGTAGTGATGTAAGGTATGGATGGACGGCCAGACTATGTTACCTAGCAACCGTGCAGGCTGTGGTGTAAGGTATGGATGGACGGCCAGAAAATCTTACCAAGCAACCGTGCATGTAATGATGTAAGGTATGGATGGACGGCCAGACAATGCTACCTAGCAACCGTGCAGGTAGTGATGTAAGCTATGGATGGGCGGCCAGAAAATCTTACCAAGCAACCGTGCATGTAGTGATGTAAGGTATGGATGGACGGCCAGACTATGTTACCTAGCAACCGTGCAGGCTGTGGTGTAAGGTATGGATGGACGGCCAGAAAATGCTACCTAGCAAACGTGCAGGTAGTGATGTAAGCTATGGATGGGCGGCCAGAAAATCTTACCAAGCAACCGTGCATGTAATGATGTAAGGTATGGATGGACGGCCAGACAATGCTACCTAGCAACCGTGCATGTAGTGATGTAAGGTATGGATGGACGGCCAGACAATGCTACCTAGCAACCGTGCAGGTAGTGATGTAAGCTATGGATGGGCGGCCAGAAAATCTTACCAAGCAACCGTGCATGTAGTGATGTAAGGTATGGATGGACGGCCAGACTATGTTACCTAGCAACCGTGCAGGCTGTGGTGTAAGGTATGGATGGACGGCCAGAAAATGCTACCTAGCAAACGTGCAGGTAGTGATGTAAGCTATGGATTGGCGGCCAGAAAATCTTACCAAGCAACCGTGCATGTAATGATGTAAGGTATGGATGGACGGCCAGACAATGCTACCTAGCAACCGTGCATGTAGTGATGTAAGGTATGGATGGACGGCCAGAAAATGCTACCTAGCAACCGTGCAGGTAGTGATGTAAGCTATGGATGGGCGGCCAGAAAATCTTACCAAGCAACCGTGCATGTAATGATGTAAGGTATGGATGGACGGCCAGACAATGCTACCTAGCAACCGTGCATGTAGTGATGTAAGGTATGGATGGACGGTCAGACAATGTCACCTAGCAACCGTGCAGGCAGTCTTATGGCTGGTTGAAATTAGCAGCCGTTGGTGGATGGCCATGACCCGGGGACATATTTATAATAATTTTATTTTCGCAAAGGGAAAAGTTTTTTTTGTTCATTTGTTTCTGACTTCGTCTGACCAAGAATGTTGTTATACGTACTTGTGTAGCTGACAAATCGTGACATAGTATGCCACACTAAGTGAAACGAAAACGGTATTAATAACTGACCGGAACCGAGGACCACTTGTAATTCCAGCGCTGATAAACATCCGCCCACCTAACCAGGATTTGAACACAAGAGGTGGGCGCCTAGGCACGCCTCAGACACGCAGTCTGATAGTGATTTGAAAGATCAATAAGATGGAAATAGATTATAGGTATCTCTTCTGCACAATTTGACATCAATATCACTTCGTGGAAAGCAAGACCCACCTCGCCTGAGCAATTTGCTGCGATGGTCGTCGACCTCGCGCTCTAACGATTAGTCGATAACTCGCGATTACAGTAATTATCGGCGCGATTACACCGATCGACTATCTGCTCCGCAATCTAACCTCGAAGAACAGTTCGGACGGAGCTAAGTAGCATCAAGTGTTCTGAACTGGGGTTGCTATTAATGTCGAGTACTTGAGGCAATGAGAGTTTCCAGTTTGAATTGATTGGCTCGCCTACGCGACTAGCACTTAAGGGTGCTCAAACTTTTGACTTTTGTTTTTGTTTGTGGTTTACCTCCGCACTAACACGTACATGTTTTAGACGACGGTGGATAGGAAAGAACTAGAACCAAGAACGAAGGTGCCACAAGCTTCATCATTAAAACCCAAATGCTCCTGTAAGCGGATTGGTACGCGCTCTGTCTTATGGGGTAAACACCATAAACTTACTGGTCCGCACCAGTAACCCCGTTAGAATCTTGGAAAAGCGGTCGAAAATGGAAGAAAAACAACAATGACTGAGGGCTTACTTAATCAAATATGGCTTTTTCCTTTCTTCGTTTTTTCTTCCTCTTATCCTTTGTTTTATTTCCTTTTTCTTCTCCTCCTTTAGATAAAGCCGTCGACAAAGAAAGAAAGGAAGAAAGAAATAAAAAATATAACAGTTGCTGAGGGCTTACTGAATCAAATATGACCTATTATTATTATTATTATTATTATTATTATTATTATTATTATTATTATTATTATTATTATTATTATTATTATTATTTCTTCTTATTCTTCTTCTTCTTCTTCTTCTTGAGGAAAAGTGGTGGAAAGAAAATGAACAGTTCGATCAGATATGACTCCTTGTTTTTCCTTTTATTTTTCTTATTACCTCTTTAGGAAAAGGAGTGGAGAAAGAAAGTAAAAAGGAGAGTTGTTCAGTGCTAACTCGATCAAATATGGCTTCTTCTTTTTCTTGATCTTCTTCTTCTTATTATTATTATTACAATACCTTATTCGTTGCAGACTTGTTCGTGGCATTTCTTAACAGTCCTGCTGAAGGTATTGTGACTCCTGTCTATAAAGCCAACGCTGCACAGTAGAAAGTTGGTGGATTCTTATCATTGTCAGTGAATATGGCATACGGGTGAAATTGATGTATTACTTGCACCGTCAAAGAATGTAGCGGATGTGGAAATCCTTACCCATTTTGTAAAACAAACGGTTCACTTGGGGAGAGTAGCGGCGATTTTTTTGGGGGGGGGTGGGTGTTGTGTGACTAGGGGTAGTAGCTTCCCCCACTCTGTAGAGAAAAAATTAGGTTTATTCTATTTTAGCCGCCAGAAACTAGGAATTATAAAATAATTGTGCAAACACCGTTGTCTTTTCACCTAATTCTTTCCTTTCATTTCTTTAATTATCAAGAAAAATACTTTGTGGAAACACGCACAAAATGCCGTTCGTCGCGGCTAACAGCGCCACAGCAAGTAGTGGAGAGACCCGCAGAGCAAAGTGCACAGTAGCATGTGCTGTGAGGAAGGGCAGCAGGGGTATATTTTTGGCAAGGTCACCCACTTGCCGGGCGCATTCGTCAGTTTGTTCAGTTCTGCGTAGTGTCTGATTCTTTGTTAGTGTGTAGTCAAAAACTAAATTACTTTTACATTGTGTAATCACGCCGTAATACATGGGTAATTATTGTTCCACAGGTGAAAGTTTTACTGTATAGTACTATTATTACGGCACGTAAGTTGGTAGACAGTCAACCTTTATGCCTCTATCGAAATTTATTGGAGTGCTTCCAAAACTTACAATTTTATGTTTTGTTTTTTTTCAATTTTGATGTCTACGCAGTCCTTTGGTGTTTCTCACATTACGGCGCTACTCATAGGCAATGCAAACCCCTGGTGTTCCTCACAAAGGTGTACTAATCACAGGGACTCGGACTAACCTGTGGTGTTCCTCACGTAGTGGGTACAAATCACAGACAACGTAAACTCGTGGTGTTCCGCATATAGTGGTACTTATCACGGGCACTGTAAAACCCAATACTGAATCACCTTCTGTTGCTACTAAACACAAACCCATTGTATACCTGATATAGTGGTACTAATCGTCACTAAAGGCGACCCGTGGTGTTCCTCGCATGATGGTACTAATTTCAAGTAGTCTCATGGTCCTAATTCAATCATCCCCTAGTCACCTCTTTTAGTCGCCTCTTACGACAGGCAGGGGATACCGTTTGTGTATTCTTAGTCTGCGTTCCCCACTCACAAGGGGTATTATTATTATTACTATTATTATTATTATCCATCGTTAGGGCCACCAAGGACCGGGAGATCTCAACTGTTTGTCTTCTTGCGGGCCCACCAGGTTTTCATCCTTTCGGAGTGTGCTTTCTTCCACGCATCACAGTGCTTCAGTCGAGTTGGGACTACTTGATGAACCTGTCTAAGTTTGTGTTTAAGCGGTGCACGGAGTTAAACGTCTGTTTCTGAGACTCCATACTTGAAAAGATCGTTATCGATCTCTACCAACCAAGGAGGAATAGGTTTGAGACTTCTGTAGTAAGATAACAAACGTTTACAGATTCTTTCAGCTGCCAATCTGAAGAGGTGAGAGTAAAAAGTTAGTCTTCTTTTCCGGATTACGCTTGATATCTTTGCGGTGTGGGTGCATATATCTAAGTTGTTCCGAAGTCTGTAAACACCATCTTTGACGTTGGGACCAATAATTTTTCGGATAATCCTCTTTTTTTCTTAATTGCCAGGTTCGAAGTGTTAAACGTTCTGCTGCATATAATGCTTCAGGTATTATGATTATAAATAAAAGTGCATTAGGTATACAGTACAAGGTTATTCCAAACTTTCAGTATATACTACTTCTGAAATTACAATTGGCTTACCGTCGCACCGTCACGACGATGAGGTAGGAAAGGGATAGGAGTCGCAAGGAAGTGGCCATGGCCTTTAAAGTGGAAACAGTCCAGAGAAAAACAGCTCGATTTGTGCTGGGTTTCTTCCGACAAAAGAGTAACGTTACGAAAATGTTGTAAAGTTTGGGCTGGGAAGACTTGGGAGAAAGGAGACGAGCTGCTCGACTAAGTGGTATGTTCCGAGCTCTGAGTGAAGCGATGACGTGGAATAAGTGGATGAATAAGTTTGAGTGGTGTTTTTAAAAGCAGGGAAGATTATAATACGAAGATCAAGTCGGAATTCAAGAGGACAAACCAGGGTAAATACTCGTTTAGAGAAAGAGAAATTAGGGATTGGAATAATTTACCAAGGGAGATGTTCAATAAATTTCCAAATTCTTTGCAATATTTAAGAAAAGACTAGGGTAAACAACAGATAGGGAATCTACTACCTGGACGACAGCCCTAAATGCAGATCAGTGGTGTTTGATTGATCGATTGTTTGATTGATCGATTGTTTGATTGATCGACTGTTTGATTGATCGACCTCTGTAGATCTTTTGCCACTACTTTCACCGTATGATAGGAACCTGCGTGTAAGTGGAATTGCGGAAGTGTGGAGTGTTGAATGTGAGGAAAGGAACGTTAAGGACGACACAAACACCCAGTCCCCAGGCCAGGGATATTAATCGTTTACAATTAAAAACCCCTGACTCGGCCTGGAATCGAACCCGGGGTGACAGGCGGACGCGTTGCCCCCTAAACTACGGGGCCGGACAGTGGTCGGTATATACTATTGTTTTTAGATAGTTTCTGGGAAGGTGCGATTTTGCATGTCGAATCCACTGATTGTTTTAAATTCATAACCATTGTTGATTCTTCATCACCACATTTTGAATTCTGATCAGTGGATGAGTTTTGTACTTTTAAATTGTCATTATATTTCGTCTCATTTCGTACCATCAGGGGCCGATGACCTATATGTTAGCCCCTTTTAGCAACAAGAATCATCACCATTAATAATAATAATAATAATAATAATAATAATAATAATAATAATAATAATAATAATAATAATAAAACCAAACCCCATGGCGCAACAGGCCCGAAGGGCTTTGGCCTACCAAGCGACCGCTGCTCAGCCCGAAAGCCTACAGATTACGAGGTGTCGTGTGGTCAGCACGAGGGATCATCTCGGCCGGTTTTCTTGGCTTTCTAGTCCGGGGCCGCCATTTCACCGTCAGATAGCTCTTCAACTCTAATCACGTAGGCTGAGTGGACCTCGAACCAGCCCTCAGAAGCAGGTAAACATCCCTGACCTGGCCGGGAATCGAACCCGGGGCCTGCGGGTAAGAGGCAGGCACGCTACCCGTACACTGCGGTACGACAATAATAATAATAATAATAATAATAATAATAATAATAATAATAATAATAAACATTAAAAATTATTTCTTTTTCCTTTTTGATGTGCTAAGATCTTTTCAATAGGTAGACCTGCATAATTATTTTTATAGGCGTTTGTAAACATTTTGTAACATGGCCACCTCTAAAATATTGTATGTTGGCCAGTTTATTATAAACAACATTCAAAATTGATAAACTTACTCAATTTTTACCGTATTAACCCTGTACTAAATTGTGATAGGTTCCATATAGAGGTCGAAAGGGAAATTGTTATAACGTCCATGTTATTAGTTTAGGCACGATCCCACTTTATCGAGTGAGTCACATCTGTTGCAACCTGTCATCTGTTGTAGCCACACAAAGCAAGTTCGGTGAACCAATTCCTTTAGTGGACGGCTTGCGATATGGCGGATCGAAGTCCACAAAGTCACTTCAAAGGAATTTGATAGAAATACAAAGATGCACTCTAAGTTCCAGGAAGCAAAATTACTCCATTTTCTGTACGCTTGAGAAGATTAAAGTATCGCAAGTCGGTTACGACACGTTTCCTGTAGTCTATTCGCTGCTGATATAAAGTGACACACTATAAGTGTACACGTTTCTCGGAACATCACATCCCTTTTGATAGCGGAGCCGCATTCTACATTCAGCACGAGTTTGCCGCTTTTTTTACAATGAACCTTGTGATTTCCGAGGAAACCCTTGGTCAGTTCTGTGTAACGTTATTAAGAAATCCAAACAATAGATGGGGCGTGTGAGATGAACTCTTTAAAAGTCTGCGATTATGATCAACAATGAGAACTTAATTCTTCAATTTACCTAAATATTTACGACCGGTAGCACTCCGTCGATAACACTGACCTTGCAAACGAGTTTGCTTTCATTTATCCCTGCCAGGTTGAGTGGCTCAGATGGTTAAGGCGCTGCCCGTCTGACTCCAACTTGGCAGGTTCGATCCTCACACAGTCCGGTGGTTCTTGAAGGTGCTCGAATACGATAGCCCCGTGTCGGTAGATTTACTGGCACATAAAGGAACTCCAGCGGGACCAAATTTCGGCACCTCTGCGTCTTCAAAAACCGTACAAGTTGTTTATGGGGCTAAATTATCATTATTATTATTATTATTATTATTATTATTATTATTATTATTTCTTAATCTGTTTACCCTCCAGGGTTGGTTTTTGTCCTGGAGCGTGAGATTTTGGATCGGGGATACAACTGGATAGGAGGAACAGTATCTCACCCAGGCGGCGTTACCTGCTATGCTACAGGGGTCTTGCGGAAGGATGGGAAGATAGGAAGGGATAGAAAAGGAAGAGGGAAGGAAGCGGCCGTGCATTTGCCTGGAAGAGAAGTGGGAAACCACTTAAAACCACTTCGAGGATGGTTGAGGTGGGAATCGAACCCCCTCTACTCAGTTGACCTCCCGAGGCTGAATGGACCCCGTCCCAGCCCTCGTACCACATTTCAAATTTCGCGTCAGAGCCGGGAATCGAACGCGGGCTTCCTGGGGGTGGTAGCTATTCACACTAACCACTACACCACAGAGGCGGACATATTATTATTATTATTATTATTATTATTATTATTATTATTATTATTATTCCTTTATCCCAGGGTTCTCCATTTCTTTATTCTATACGACTAGCATGAACCTGAAATTACTGGAGCGACATTGTCTCATATTGGGTTTTGGATTATGGATTATGGTTCCGCGAGTAGTTTCATGTTAAATTTTCTGTTCGGAATCCACACAAAATCGTTTCTGTGAAACAAATAAAGCCAAAAACTTAATCATTTCCTACTCCTCACCCAACCCTTTTAAATCAATTTGTTCTGGTCAACAGTCTTGAGGAAAATCTTGTAAAATTTTAATCGTGACTTCTTATTCTACTTCTCGACCTTTTTTGACATTAATATTTCTTAGCCTTGAGGGTCATGCCAAAATCTGCGTAACGAAATAGTGTCATGTAACAAAATGTGTGACGTGATGTTACCTAGCAACAGTACCTTGAGAGCTGTATGTCATGGTCATTAATCAATACTTCACATCATAGCCTGCATGGTTGCTAGGTAACATCACATCACACATTTTATTTATTAAAACACATGTTTGTGGTCATTTGATTTTTCCAAAGGGAAATTTGATAGAACATTTTCAATAACTTGGTGTCGGCAATTAATGGGGATTTTGTCCAGTTTTACGGCTCGATGCATTTCTTGACTCTTATCCTTGCGGACGGTCCTACGCTCAGGGAAAACTACCGACACTAGGTTGACGTATTTGAGCACCTTCAAAATATCCCAGGGCTGAGCCGCGATCGAACCTGCCAAATTGTGCTCAAGAAGCCAGCACTATACCGCCTGAGCTGCTAAGGCCGACAGAAGAGTAATCACCACCACCACAAAAGGCTAGTTCAATTGTTTGTTTTTTCTTAATAAATTTATGTGCAATTTAAACTGCTGTAATTATACCTGTTGTTTCATTGGAGTGATAATTTATGTCGTGGCCGTCCTTTTCGTGTGAGGAATGTGGTTATAGTGCTAAACAATGGGGAGGCACTACATGTCTATCCCACTGCCAATCCACGAGCGACATTGAGTCCCTCCAAGGTCTAGTTCGTTCGCAGGAATGTGGGCCTACTTCCAGATGAATCTTACATCGATAATTACCACTTTAGTGTGAATATTTAAAACTGGAGCTGGAGGAAAACGATGTTGAATGTTCTCAGTAATTGAGCAATATTTCGGCGATGTATCAAAAAGTAACTTGGCTGTTTTTTTTTTCTACTGGAAGATTTCGTTTTTTGCAGAGATGCGTTCCACGAAATCGTCGTGCACATCGAATTCGCGAAAAACGTGACATAATGTTTAAATACTGATATACATCCAGCGCCATGCCTGAATGGTCAGTGCCGTGATCTTCTATTCAGAGAGTCTCGGGTTCGATTCCCAGCCGTGCCGGGCGTTTCAATATACTGTGGTCTTCACACCTTCATTTTCATGGAACACATCACACTACAAACCACCAAATAAACAAAAAATAATGAATAGAGTACCTTACACCCGTCCATACAAGTTTGGCGTCAGGAAAGCTGCCCGTCCGTAAAAACAGGTTTAATTAGGCCTAATTAATTTTTTATTTAATTATTAAATACAACCTCCACCTCTGTGGTGTTTTCGTTAATGTGTTTAGCTGCCACCTGCGTAGGCCCGAGTTCGATTCCCGCCTCTGCCATGAAATTTGAAAAATGGCATGAGGGCAGGAGGCGGGTCTACTCAGTAGAAAGGGGTTCGATTCCCACTTCAACCATAGCCTACTCGAAGGGGTTTTCTGTGGTTTCCCACTTCTCCTCCAGGTAACCGATCTACAGGGGCAAGGAATCCTAAACAGAAATATTAAGTATCAAGAGTAATGTTAATAACAATCACAGAGTAACAAAAATGCCAACGGTAACTGGCAAGAGTCGGTTACAGAGATTGCAAGAGGAAGGACGGAAGAAAATGGTAACCTGCAGAGGACTTAAGGAGAATATTTTAATTTTGTGTTTGAAGTACGCATAGGGCAGGGCCACTCAAACGCCCGAAATTTCACGCATGCAAACCGAGGTGCAGAGGTTCTGTGCACAGTGCATCGGTCCGACTCGGCTCAGTTCGGACCAGCATTTTGTCTCAGGGTGACTCGGCTAATCTCGGAAGCAGAACAAGTGAGGAAGGGCTAGAGAGGCGGCGCGAGCGAGACAGGCGTAGGGAAAGAGAGAGACAGCACTATTGCTCCAAATCGAGGAGTATAGGTCTGCATTCTGGTCAACCTAACCAAGTCGTCTTTTGCACCTTGCGCCACGCAATGCACCTGTGCGTGCACTCTGAGAGGCCCTAGCATAGGGTATGAATATGTCAGTATTGGGTAGTGAGTTACCAAGAGCTGGGAGACAGTGGAAGATTGTGTCGTTGTAAGGATAGGCGCAGACGAGACACTAATCCGTACATTATGCCAACCGCGGGAAAAGGCCAGGAAAAAGTTAAAATACAGGTCTCAGTAAATTAATTTATTTGGATATGTTTGTAATTGCAGTAAAATACTGAATATCTCACATTTCTTAAATTGTTTAGTTTTAATTCGGCGTAATTGAATTAGCGAGTTGGAAAAAGAGGCATGTCTGTTTTGTATCAAATTTGCGCTTAATGGTGATTCTGTGTCCTCGAGTGTCCAGACATCATTTGGTGTGACAATGAATCATGTCACATGACAGTACATGTTGGAATTTCATGTGGTTAGCTTGATTATTCCTTAGCTATATTGCTTGGCTTAGTGACCGGATTCACTGTCTCTCATATTAGACAGTTTTATAGTTAATGTAACAATACTGAGTGATCTCCATCTTCAACCCTGAGACTAGGATTGAGAATCTATTTCCTTTCAGTCATTTCCCAATCGTCTATGATCTGCATTTGGAGCTGTCAGCCAGGTGGCGGATTCCCTATCAATTGTTAACCTAGTCTTTTATAAAAACATTTTTCAACACTTAGCCAACATTTCCCTTGATAAATTATTCCAGTCACTTACGCCTCGTCCTATAAATGAACATTTTCCCCAATTTGTGTTAAAGAATTCCATCTTTCTGTTCATATTATGATCTTTCCTACGTTTAAAAGTTCCCACAGTCGGCAGCCCTGAAGATGGTTTTCCGTCGTTTCTCATTTTCACACCAGGCAAATGTTGGTTGATGTACCGTAATTAAGGCCACGGACGCTTCCTTCCATTCCTAGGCCTTTCCTGTCCCATCGTCGTCATAAGACCTATCCGTGTCGGTGCGAAATAAGAGTATACCTGAGTGAAAATCAATAAACGTCATTATGTAGAAATTATCAGCAAAATTATCCGCACTGCATACAGTTTGTATCCGCCAAGACGTTAACTTCGCGGATATCCGCGAATAAATTTGCATCCGTGCAGGGCTCTGCTTAGCTACACTGACTGCCGAGACTTATTAACAGGCTCGAAACTTCGGTTAGATAAGGAGAGTGTCTTTGTTGTCACATCTTCGCTGGCTACTGGGTTCTCAGAATTGGCTAACTACTTCAAAAGCCTTGTTGATTGTTGTGAGTGGCAGCAAGGGATGGAACAGGTTGGGAAACCTACATTCTTTCAGATATAACTACCCTGCTCTTATTGACGAAAGAAGCTCTGCACCGCGACGCCCTGAGTTTGAAATAACTCTCTGTAATACAACACGTAAAATTACTGTTCAGCTACTGAATGAAGATTCCGCCATGGGCACCACGCACCGCGGAGTCTGCGGAGTCCTTATGGCTGCCACTGATGAGAGAGTAGGAAACCATGGAAAACTGTCTTCATGGCTGTGTTCTCCCGCATGCAAGCTATTACATAACCAACTATGTCTTCAGATTTAGACACCTAATAAATAGCAACTTTCAATAGTGTGTTTGACAAGGTATTACTTTCCGATATTATGACAGCAATGCCATGCTGGAAATAAATATGTGCATAAAATAGTTCGTCTGTTCTAGATTGAACAGTTGTTAGGCAAAAGCTTCATTAAGTATGGCTCAGACAGCCTGCGGGCCTCCTTGCGGTGATGCTATACATACTGCATGTTTTGAAACAGATCGAGCCTGATTACTATCAGAAACACTGTATATACGAGGCAAAAAAGAAGAATATTCCATGATGAACCTAGTATCTGGGCCACAACTCGCGGGATAATTCTTTTCTTTTTATTTCGTATTTTTTTTTTCATTTGCAGATTCGTACGTCAACAAGTTGTCCAGACATGATAGTAGGCCCATTCATTCGGTTAACGCTGAGGGCTACAAAATATCTGGGTATATAACACTCTTGATTGCAGATCGGCAGCCACTTTTCCCATATCATTCCAATGTAATAATAAAATCATTGCCGATAAGAAGAAAATTAAGACATTACAATACAGTAATAAGCCCAGAGGCACTGTGGGCATCAGAATGTCTAACCGACGACAGAAAAAACAGAAGGTGAGGAGATGAGGAAGTTAGAAAGAAAATGTTTACATAAGATATTAGGTCCTAGGAAGACAGGTGACATCTGGAAGAAAATAAGTAATGAAGAACTGTACAAACAGATTAATGAACTGGCTGGTGAAATGAGAAAGAGGCGACTGAAGTTTGCTGCACACATTCATTGACTGAGTAACGGCAGATTGGCTAAGAGGATGTCGGAGTACACCAGGAAATGCAAGAACATCACAACCTGGGCCAAAGAAGTTATCAAAGATCTAATTGAACTAGCCTAGGTCTAAATACCGAAAGCATGTTGGACAGAAACAAATTCCAGAAAATATTTGACAGACAGACAGAGAATGGCTAGAAGATAAAATATGAAGAGGTTTTGGGAGCAGAAGAGACAGGAAGCCGAGAAGCACTTGCATAAGCTAAGCGTTGTCCATAGAAGGCCAAAACGAATGTAAAATAATAATAATAAGAAGAATAAGAAATAATGCGGAGCTAGTGGCTGCACGGTTTAGGTCATGTAGCTATCAGCTATCCCTTTTCTATCCCATCGTCCCCATAAGTAGTGACGTCAAGCCAATTATAATTTTGAGTTTCAAGACCTTGTTTTATCTCATGAGACAGAAACAAATATTTCAAACTTGGAACGGATGGATGGTTTTTGTGTTGGAACATCTTGAATTGATTATATTCCTGCTTTACATTGTAAGTCACTCTGAAATAGTGGTTATAAACTATTTAATGTGTGCGTTGCAGTTAGATACAATCCTATACGCTATTTTTCATATGACAGATTAGGTCAGAATTCACGATAAATATTATCTTAAATTATCATCAAATAAATCTGGGACACTGACCTTTTGGATGAATTGTGAGTGCTCTGGCCTTCGGTTCAGAGGGAGCCGGGTTCGATTTCTGGCGGGTCGAGGATTTTAACTGCGAATGGTTAATTCTCTTTGCTTGAGAAAAAGGTGTGCTTTTGTTTGTCTTAATATATTTCTCTCCGTGTAGATAGCAGCACCCCACACACAATAGTGAATACATCCCTGGCAGGAAGGGCAACCGGCCGTAAAACTGGCAACAACCAGTTAAAATGCCGATCCCAATAAATTGAGAAATATACCAGAACAATATAAAATATATATGGGAATACTGAAGCGTTCGCCTCTGTGGTGTAATTGTTAGTGTGAATAGCTGCCACCACTGGAGGACCGAGTTCGATTCCCGGCTCTGCCACGAAATTTGAAAAGAGGTGCGAGGGCTGGAACGGGGTCCACTCAGCCTCGGGAGGTCAACTGAGTAGAGATGGGTTCGTTTCCCACCTCAGCCATCCTGGAAGTGGTTTTCCGCGGTTTCCCACTTGTCCTCCAAACAAATGCCGGGATGGTACCTAACTTAAGATCACGGCCGCTTCCTTCTCTCTTCCTTGTCTACCCCTTCCAATCTTCCCATCCCCCAGCAAGGCCCCAGTTCAGCATAGCTCCCCAGTTGTACCCCCCGACAAAGAATCTGAAGCTCCAGAACACTTCCCTTGAGGCGGTAGAGGTGAGTCCGAGGGAAAAACCGACCCTGGAGGGTAAACAGATAAAGGAGAAGAAGAAGAAGAAGAAGAATACTGAAGCGATAGATTTTTTTTTTTTTTTTTGCTAGTTGCTTTACGTCGCACCGACACAGATAGGTCTTATGGCGACGATGGGGCAGGGAAGGGCTGGGAGTGGGAAGGAAGCGGCCGTGGCCTTAATTAAGGTACAGCCCCAGCATTTGCCTGGTGTGAAAATGGGAAACCACGGAAAACCATCTTCAGGGCCGCCGATAGTGGGGTTCGAACCTACTATCTCCCGAATACTGGATACTGGCCGCATTTAAGCGACTGCAGCTATCGAGCTCGGTGGCGATAGATGTGTGTGTGTGCGTGCGGCAAGAGTGTGTAATTGTAATCATATCGCTGTTCAGTGTTATACTCTAGACTGGAGTGTTTCTCAGAAGGTTGGAGTGACAAATTTTCTTGCTCCTGCTTAGGAAACTTATGGCATGAATACCGTCGATCTTGACTTTATCACGTTGGAACTCACTAGCAATCAGGTATTGCGGAATTTTCTTTTTGGCATTCTCGTTATTTGGTGTTAAAAATAACAGGGCAAACTATTTTTGTGCCATCCTGGACAAAGTCCGCTCACCAAGTCAGTTATATAAGGTATTTATTTATTTATTTTATATGTTGTTTGAATGCAGGAGAGATGGGCTCACCTTGTCATCATAAGGTCCTTAATGAATTTCGATGAAACACGTGAGTAGGCCGAGGAACGAAAGGAGGTGGGAGTAGAATAGTTGAAGGAGGATAATATCGATGCCAGTTGGAGGTTTTAAATCCACAATCCAATATAGGAGAGTACTGCATATAATTCGAGGTAGGCAGACTGGTCAATTTTGTGGAGATTTTACGTAAGAATAGGCAGTAATTGCTATCCCAATGACAATAATTTCTGCAGCAGACGAATAGTGCGAGGAAAATTGTGTGTGCATCCAAAGAATGTGTGATTGAGATCTGCAACTGCATCAGTGTAACATGAACACAATGGAGATCGCAGTACTTGGATCTTGTGAAGCCGAGGGAAGCATCCGTGATGAAATTTCATTTTTGCGATTGCTTTGATTAATACGCGCGAGTAGGGACGCTTACGGTTCCAAAGCGCATTAGAAATATCTGGATGGATAGTGGCACAATGTCTTCCACGTTGTTGGCGGGTATTATGCCACTCGTTGTTGCACGCCGTCACTTGCGTGTAAGGAGATGTAATCCAATGCTTGAACTGTAGTGTTTGTTTGTTGGCCTTCAGTAGCAGCTGATCGTGCTGCTTTGTCTGCTAGCTCATTGCCTGGGATTCCAACCTGGGCTTTTACCCACACGAAATGACGCTTTATTCGCCTGCGCGTCAGTCCGTTGTAGCGCTTCAATAACCTTGTGCACCAGGATTAAAGATGAGTTTGTAGGCCGTGGAGTGCCGATCTAGTGTCGGACAACACGACAATAAACCGCCCAGAAAGAGTTGTTGCATATTTTAGGGCCACAGAATGCCTGTAAGCTTGGGCGTAAATATGGATGATGTCGAAAGTAGCTTGAATTTACTAAAGCTGTCTGAAATTACACTGATATAAGCTGTTAATTAAGTAACTTCCACTTTTGTTATCCTATCTGATCTACAAAAGATCTGGATCTGGATAAATTTCCGAATGTTATGGACATAGTTTTTGTGAAGGAGTATAAGAGGAAAATAAATAAATCCGAAACAAAGGTAATGGAGAGATGCATGAAATATTAGATTAATAATAAATAATAATGTTATTTGCTTTACGTCCCACTAACTACTTTTACGGTCTTCGGAGACGCCGAGGTGCCGAAATTTAGTCCCGCAGGAGTTCTTTTACGTGCCAGTAAATCTACCGACACGGGGCTGTCGTATTTGAGCACCTTCAAATACCACCGGACTGAAAATATTAGATTAGGACATGAAGCATTAAAGGAAGTAGATGAATATTGTTACTTGTGCAGTAGAATGATGGCAGAAGTAAGGAGGACATAAAATGCAGACTAGCATAAGAAAGGAAGAAATTTGCTCACTTCGAACTTTGATGTAGGAATTAGAAAGACGTTCTTGAAGAATTTTTCCTGAAGTGATTTTTTTTCTTTTTTGCTTTACGTCGGACGACACAGATATGTTTTATGGAGGCGATGGGATAGGAAAGGCTTAGGAAGTGGAAGGAAGCGGCCGTGGCCTTAATTAAGGTACAGCCCCGGCATTTGCCTGGTGTGAAAATGGGAAACCACTGGAAACCATCTTCACGGCTGCCGACAGTGGGGCTCGAACCCACTATCTCCCGATTACTGGATACTGGCTGCACTTAAGCGACTGCAGCTATTGAGTTCGGTCTCCTGAAGTGTGGCAGTGTACGAAGTGGAAACATATCTAGCTCAGAGAGGAAGAGAATAGAAGCGTTTGAAATGTGGTGTTAAAGATGAATGTTGAAGGTGAGATGGGTAGATCGATCACGAATGAAGAGATACTGAATCGAATTGGTAAGAGCAGAAGGATTTGACGAAATTTGACCAGAAGAAGAGATAGAATGATAGGACACCCAGGTTAATTTCACTTAGTTTTTGAGAGGTAGAGCAAGGTGTGAATACGGCAAACAGATTATAGCAGATGTAGAATGTAGTAGTTTCGTAGAAATGAAAATGTTAACACATGATAGGGTGGCATGTGGAGCTGCATCAAACTGCTCTATGGAGTGCTGTCCCAAACAACAAAAAAAGCACAATACACAAATTACGCACGAGAAGTGCGTACCGTCTGCTTCCCATCTGCCGGTAATATTTCAGTGCATTCCTCTGATAAACAAAGTTGATGTGGCAGATATTTTTGGCAATGTTAGTACGCCAGGGTGTAGTGTCCTCTGTGAATGGCACACACACACTGTCTGTCTAGCGGCAGCTGTTTGACCTTCGGCTGCTAAGCTGCCTGCTTGCTGCTTGCCTGCCTTGGGTCCACCCAGCAATCGATTTACTAAAACTGTAATTACTACTAATCGGACGTGCACAACGAACTAGCTCGCCGCATACCAATGTGCAGTATGCTGCCACCGCTCACGGATTATGCTAGTAAACATGTCGTTGTATGTCTTCATAAAATATGACCTGTCTTGGCAAGTTTATGAATGTTTGAAACTCACCTCAGAGACTTTTCTATGAATCCTAATGGTCATGAAGAGACTTTATCGTTTCAGTAGTATTGCTGAGAGGTTCAGATCTCCTGTATATCTCCTTTTAATGTTGAAAAGCAGACATTCTACGAAAAACGTAAAATTAACCAGTTTCCTCAATTGTGCCGGACTTCGATCTGCATTTAGGGCAGTCGCCCAGGTGGCAGATTCCCTATCTGTTGTTCTCTTAGTCTTTCCTTAAATGGTTGCAAAGAAATTGGAAATGTATTGAACATCTCCCTTGCTAAGTCATTCCACTCCCTAACTCCCCTTCCTATAAACGAATATTTGCCCCAATTTGTCCTCTTGAATTCCAACTTTATCTTCATATTGTGATCTTTCCTACTTTGAAAGACACCACTCAAACTTATTCGTCTAATAATGTCATTCAACGCCATCTCTCCGCTGACAGCTCGGAACATACCACTTAGTCGAGCAGCTCGTCTCCTTTCTCCCAAGTCATCCCAGGCCAAACTTTGCAACATCCCAGGCCAAACTTTGCAACATTCTTGTAACGCTACTCTTGTCGGCAGTCACCCAGAACAAATAGAGCTCCTTTCCTTTGGATTTTTTCCAGTTTTTGAATCAAGTAATCCTCGTGAGGGGCCCATACACTGGAACCATACTCTAGTTGGGGTCTTAACAGAGACTTATATGTCCTCTCCTTTACATCCTTACTACAACCCCTAAACACCCTCATAACCATGTGCAGAGATCTGTACCCCTTATTTACAGTCATATCTTTCCTTATATTGAGACCTAGGTACTAGATCTATCAAGCTAAAAAAATCAAATTTCTAAAATCACTTCCGGCCTAAATGCAGTTCCGGAGAAAATGCCTAAAATCGCTTATTTTACTCGTTCACTTTGTTATTCAAATCGTAGTCAAATTAACTTATTTACATAATTCTTTCTGTAATGTGGTCCTTGGTTCAATACCCTCGGGTGCTTTTATTTTTGAAAAATGTCCACACCGAATGTAGTTATAAGGGCTTAAGTGACGCGATGTTAACCTAACAACTGCACAGGCTGTGATGTGAAGTATTTGTTGATTGTGTTGGATTGTTAAGATTGGTACAGTGCCACTTTGCAGATAACGAAACTGGAGAAATAATATATATATATATATATATATATATATATTTTTTTACATCTTTGCTGTACGTCGCACCAACACAGATAGGTCTTACGGCGACGATATTTTAAATTTACTGGGGACGGACGAGTGAAACAAACTCACAGTTGAAAATATAGAATTGTTGTTAATTGTATTTAAATCCGAACAATGCAACATGTGTACAGTACTGCGGCAGCATTGTCTGTGAAACGGATTTTCTGGAAAGGTTAAAACCAGAAAAAATTATGTGAAACAAACCACTATATTTTTATCCAGTTTATGAATTTTACAGTATGGTAATCCCCCGTCAGTGACCAATCGGACCGCTTCATCTTTCTCAAATACATCTTCTTAACCCTTTATTGTATTTACATTCCGTGTCCCTATCTTTTCAATATTGTGTAAGTTTAGGATTCATATTAAGTGAGTTTATAGAAGACCCTCCGTGGGTCAGGCGGCAGCGCGCTGGCCTCTCACCACTGGATCAGTGGTTCAAATCCCGGTCAGTCCATGTGCGATTTGTGCTAGACAAAGCGGAGGTGGGACAGGTGCGGGTAGTTTGGTTTTCATATTTTATTCCAGAAACACTCTCCAATATAATGTCATCTGTCAGTCATTAATCATCCCCCCCCCCATCCTCCCAGAGGGGTGCGATAGGCTTCGACAGCCGAAACAATTCCTATTCTCGCCGCTAGATGGGAGCTTCATTCATTCCATCCCTGAATGACCGGAAACAGGCTGTGGATTTTCATTTACATTTAGTGAGATTATAATTCATATTTCATCTTGCGTCTTTATAGAGGCCAGATGGGGCACGCGGCTGTGAGCTTGCATCCGGGAGATAGTGGGTTCGAATCCTTCTGTCGGCAGCCCTAGAGATGGTTTTCCGTCGTTTCCCATTTTTGCTTCAGGCAAATACTGGGGCTGTATCGATGGGACGTAAAGCCGCTAGCAAAAAAAAAAAAAAAAAAAAAAAAAAAAAGAAGAAAAAAAAAGGACAGTTGTTTAGGTAGTAATAGGTTAGACTGCAAAATAATTATTACTGAAGCGAGTAACAAGTATATACTAGCCTGGACAGCAGTCGTGTTAAGAGATTTGCAGAAAGTTTAGGGGCTCGGTTTCTCAGAACCGCTCAATGTTTATGTTAGTCCCGTTACAATACGGAAGAGCGGGCTAGCAGACACATCCTACTCGACAAATTTCTTTGCATCCTAACCTACTAGCCTACTGCCTAAACATCCGGTCTCTAGTCATTGACCACTTCACCCAGAGCCTCTCAAAGTGCATGCACCGATGCATTGCGCGGCGCTAGGTGTAAAAGACGACTTCGCTAGTTTGAACAGAGTGCAGACCCTCCACTCCTGGAATTTAAACAATAGCGCTGCCTCTCTCTTTCCCTACGCCTGTCTCCCCTTTTCTCTCTTCCTCTGCAGCGCTCCTCCATCCGCGCAGGGTTGAGCCGAGCTTAGCCGAGTCGCCCCGAGACAAAACTCGGGTCCGAACCGAGCCGAGTTGGGCCGAACCACGGTGCACAGAACCTCTGCGCCTCGGTTTGCACGCATGAGATTATGGGCGCTTGAGAGGCCCTGACGTCAACCCTTGCTCAGAAATCCCCGTGAAGAACGGGTACTTTAGCTTATTTATTTATTTATTTATTTATTTATTTATTTATTTATTTATTTATTTATTTATTTATTAACATATGGTAACTTTAGATTATTTATTTATTATTTAATTAATTGATTTATTTATTAACATATGGTAAAAAACCTCACCGCAATATAGAGTGTATTACGGGTGAAACATAGCTTTACAAGGTAACTATTTAAAAAAATGAACACAGAAAGGGTTTCAGTGACAGATTTACATCTTTTAGGCTATATAATTAATGCAGTTTATTGTAGACAGGAAGAATTCAACTGGATTCCCTAAGAACTGATCAGGAAGTGTATCCTCTTGGTTGATCTTCCGTAACGTAGCGAGAATAACATAAATTCTAGGGTTTCTAATGGGCCGTGCCCCTTATGCTGATGCAAAGCTCACAGCATAACCGTTGTGCAGACTAGGGTACTCTTGTTACTTGCATCAGTAAGTTTACATTCTAACCTATTACTATCTAAAAGTCATGCCATTCACAAACCAAACTTTAATGTGTTCAATTCTTACAGTACATGATGATCTCTACATTTCTTTATAATTCCCCGCCAATTTTTAAACCATTCCGGTGAAATCCACTGTGCGGTGGATCCGTCCAATGAACGCTGGTTCCCTTGCATTCACCATTTACTGGAAAATCTTGGATAATTTGGTGAATAGTTTGTCGTTCAGCACTATTGTTCCATCCAGGGGTACTATAGCTAGTAGAGTATATATTAAAGAGAACGGTTGTATAATAATATTTATTTTAATAAAGATTAGGTTAATAACTGATAGGGAATCTACCAACTGGGCGACAGTCTTATATGCACATTGATTGATAGTTGAGGTATATGGGTGGTGAAAAGGTCAAATAACAATAAATGGAAGCTTCAACTTCAAAATGTCATGACTACACCTCGAATTTTTATGCAGTAATAGGTTAGAATACAGACTAATTAGGTTATTAGGAAATAAACTACCTGACCATAAATATCCGGATACACCTATGTAATGCGGAATTGAACTCTAGATGTCACGAGAGTCAGACTGGCCAGTATAAAAGAAGGCGGGAAGTGTCGTATTGTCAGTAGAAAAGCAGTAACAGCAGAATGAGTCGGTCAGGAGAGCTCATTGACTTCGAACGTGGACTGAGTAACAAATCCATCAGCGAGATTTCAACTGTTCTAAAGCTGCTCAGGTCGACTGTTGGTAATGTGATTGTGAAGCGGAAACGCGAAGGAACAACCACAGCTAAACCAACACCAGGCAGACCTCTTTTAATGACGGACAGGGATCGTGGAGCACTGCGACGGGCGGTTTTAAACAATCGTAAGAAATCGGCGGAAGGAATCACTCGTGAGAGATCCAAAGTTTACCAGCAGGCCAGTCTGCACAATGACTGAGTGTCTGGAGTTAAAATGAAATGTTAAAGGTCGTGATTCTGCTCATAAATCAAACACATCTATGGTCAGTACTAAGCGACGGTTGAGGTGGTGTAAAGAACGACGGCCTGGACGGTGGATGACAGTAAACGGGAGAATTGGAGTGATAAATGAAGCTACACCCTGTGGCAATCCGATGGAAGGGTTTGCAATCATGTACAGTGCCGACGGTGGAGTACGGAGGAGGTAGTGTGATAGTATGGGAGTATTTTTTGTGGTTAGGATGTTTTCTCATTATTGCGCTTAAGAACACTCTAAATGCGGAAAAATATCAACCCCTTTTTAAAACCATTATGTACTAGAGCGGCAGAGGACCAGTTCAGATATCATGTATGTTTGTATCAGAATGACAAGGTACCCTGTCATCTGTGAGGCGATAACATTCCTGAAATGGAGTGGCCTACCCAGAGTCCGGACCTGAACCTTTGGGATGAGTTAGAACGTTGACTTCGCTCCAGACTCCGGCGTCCAACATCACTACATATCTGGTTTCGTCTCTTGAAGAAATATGGGCTGCTATTCCTCCACAGACATTCAGACACCTCATTCAAAGTACCGCGAGCAGAGATAAAGTAGTCATAGAGGTGAAGGGTGGACCCACTCCATATTAATGTAAAATAATAGGGAACGTGACAGGTGTAAAGTCTAAATGAAAATTTAGGTAAGTCTCCGGATACCTATGATCAGGAAGTGTATCCACTAGGTTGATCTTCCGTAACGTAGCGAGAATAACATAAATTCTAGGGTTTCTAATGGGCCGTACCACTTATGTTGATGCAAAACTCACAGCATAACCGTTGTGCAGACTAGGGTACTCTTGTTACTTGCATCAGTAAGTTTACATTCTAACCTATTACTATCTAAAAGTCATGCCATTCACAAGCCAAACTTTAATGTGTTCAATTCTTACAGTACATGATGATCTCTATATTTCTTTATAATTCCCCGCCAATTGTTAAACCATTTCGGTGAAATCCACTGTGCGGTGGATTGGAGCCTTATTAAGTCGATCCGTCCAGTGTGCGCTGGTTCCCTTGCATTCACCATTTACTCAGCCAAATTAGAAACGGCCTCCCAACGGGAAAACGTAGTTTGTCTGCACGTAATATTTTGACAGCGTAATTAGAAAGCGTACTCTGATATCTCGGCAAAGGCTGAGGGTCCCACTTTCCGGTATTCCTTTGTTAGAGGATGACGCAGGGTTCGGTGTTACGATGTGGCTTACTTCGCTGGTGAAGTTCCTCGGAGCTCACTTCATAACTTATTGCCCGTTAAGCAGTGAACTTTTGAGACTCGTGATGCAAATGAGCTCGGTCTGTATTAATTCAGCGTTCACACGTTACAAATCAGGTCCTGCACTCATTACGTCATCTGGAATCGTTAAAACCTGCTCCCTTTATTACTTCCTGATCATGCTAATACTATCGCCTTTTGAGTGGCCGCTCATAACTTTAAAAGATATGGGATCCTATAGCAAATTTGTTTGTCTTGAAGCGAACTGACCTATTGCTTGACCCCATGCTTAGTAATTCACTAGAATTTTGGAGAAAGCTTAGCTTAAAGAAAGTTCTGTATTTTCTCAAGGAGACTGATCCCAACATGGCAAGTTCGATCCTCGCTCAGTCAGATGGTATTTGAAGGTGCTCAAATACGTCAGTGTCGTGTCTGTAGATTTACTAGCACGTAAAAGAACTTCTGCGAGACAAAATTCCGTTACTTCGGCGTCTCCAGAAAACGTCAGAAGTAGTTAGTGGGGCATATTCTTTTTATTTTATTTTTTCTCCCATTTAGGGCCATTAGAGACCACGTCAAGTAATTATAAGGCATTTCTAGAAGCCTTTCTTGCAGTCAGAAAGAGTTGCATTATTTCTCTGGTTGTCTGTCTTCCTTCTTCCGTCTGCTCTTGTTCATTATGGAAGACCTTAAATTTGTTGATCACTGATCTGCATTTTGGTCGGTTAGAGAGGTCTTCCTCATTCAGTCCCACGTTCTTGAGGTCCTTGCTTACTTCCTTGAATCATTTATTCGAGACGTTAGATCTGTTGTCCAACACACATTGAAACTCTGCTTCCTTAGTCTGGTTGCAAGGCAAATGCTGGGGCTGTACCTTAATTAAGGCCACGGCCGCTTCCTTCCAACTCCTAGGCCTTTCCTATCCCATCGTCGCCATAAGACCTATCTGTGTCAGTGCGACGTAAAGCTCATAGCTAGTCTGGTTGCATCCATCCTGAACAGATGTCCTTAGAACTTTAGTCGTCGTTACCTTATTCCTTATTCATTATTATTATTATTATTATTATTATTATTATTATTATTATTATTATTATTATTATTAAATGATTTCATCGTCCAGGGTTAGCTCTTCTCTCGGACTCAGTGAGAGATCCCACCTCTACCGCCTCAAGGGTAGGAATACTACTGGACAGGAGGATCACTGCCTCGCCCAGGTGGCCTCACGTGCTGTGCTGAACAGGGGATTTTTGGGAGATGGGAAGATTGGAAGGGTTAGACAAGGAAGAGGGAAGGAAGCGGTCGTTGCCTTAAGTTAGGTACCATCCCGGCATTTGCCTGGAGGAGAACTGGAAAATCACTTCGAGAAAGGCTGAGGCGGGAATAGAACCCCCTCCACTCAGTTGATCACCGAAGGCTAAGCGAACCCCGTTCCTGACCTCGTATTACTTTTCAGATTACGTGGACCGAGCTCGATAGCTGCAGTCGCTTAAGTGCGGCCAGTATCCAGTAATCGGGAGATAGTGGGTTCGAACCCCACTGTCGGTAGCCCTGAAGATGGTTTTCTGTGGTTTCCCAGGCAAATGCTGGGGCTGTACCTTAATCAAGGCAACGGCTGCTTCGTTCCCATCCCTAGGCCTTTCCTATCACATCGTCGCCATAAGACCTATCTGTGTTGGTGCGACGTAAAGCAAATAGCAAATTTCGTGGATTCGAACCGGAGCCTCCGGGGATGGCAGCTAATCACACTAACCACTACATCACAGAGGGGGCTTACCTCACATCACAGCCTGCGCGGTTGCTAGGTAACTCTGGCCATCCATCTACACCTCACATCACAGCCTGTACGATTGCTAGGTAACTCTATCTGGCCATCCATCCATACCTCACATCACAGCCTGTACGATTGCTAGGTAACTCTGTCTGGCCATCCATCCATACCTCACATCACAGCCTGTACGATTGCAAGGTAACTCTGTCTGGCCATCCATCCATACCTCACATCACAGCCTGTACGATTGCTAGGTAACTCTGTCTGGCCATCCATCCATACCTCACATCACAGCCTGTACGATTGCTAGGTAACTCTGTCTGGCCATCCATCCATACCTCACATCACAGCCTGTACGATTGCTAGGTAACACTGTCTGGCCATCCATCTATACCTCACATCACAGCCTGCACGGTTGTTAGGTAATATTGTCTGGCCATCCATCCATACTTTACATCAAAGCCTGCACTTTTGCTAGGTAACACTGTCTGGGCATCCATCCATACCTTACATCACAGCGTGCACGGTTGCTAAGTAACATTGTTTGGCCATCCATCCATACCTCACATCACAGCCTGCACGGTTGTTAGGATATGCTTCCGTCACACACTGTACTACATGATATTATTTCCGTTGCACAAATTTTCGGATGACTCGAAGCTCTAAGATTTATTTATATAAAAAATCCACCTATCCATCCTTTCGTGATGCTGCAACAGACAAAACATTAACTGAAATAGACCATTAGCTGTCCAGTCGGTTATAGAAACCAGTATCAAGTTGATATTGAGAAAGTAAAGATAGGTAAGCTATATAGATAAGGAAGAAGCACATTAATCTCCGTACAGGGGATTGAAGGACGTTGTTGAAGAGAAAGCTAAAGATTCCCTCTGTATGTAATCTTCAGAGTGGTTAACGTGTGCCCAGCTCACTTCGCCCCGGGAGTTAACCAGTTACTAATTTCTGACGAAGGCTGAGTGAACCTCAGGGCATATGTCACTCGAGAAAGGGAAATTTCGTTTATAAACCGACCTCGTAATTGTTATGGCGCCCAACTCTCGGAGAATAATGTACTCGGTCATGAGGATAAGAGAAGTAGCGGGAGACCAAGATGATGTTGTTTAGACGCACTTTCTAACCATCTAAGAGTAAGAGGTAGTGAACGAAACGACGCCATAGAACTAGTTAAAAAGTAGAGGATTGTAGCGGCGTTAAATAAATTCACAGGCTTGCAGAATGAATGCTGAAATGCATGTCATTCTATAATGAAGATGCCTCTTCTTTGGACATTCACCCTAGCTGGTAATGTCACACCCATGTCCTTCACAAATTCGTTTGTGTCGGATGCCAATGTCGGAATTATATGTGGTACCTTGAAAAGTTTCTGATCTCAGCCGGAATCGAACGGACCATAAACAAAACTCAATCAATTAAATTATTACGCCAATGGATTCAGTTTTCAATAAACCATTTTACAATAAACCAGTTTACCGTCTATAAAATGATATTACAAGCTAATCAATATAACACAACATGCATGAACTTCGATACCATTACAGGATGTACCTTGTTGGGCAACTTTGGTGTCGCTTGGATATTTCGATAGCTAATTAGCTATCTTGTGTCTACAGAAGCGCAGGAAGTTTCGTTCCTAGAAAGGTCCGGAAGCTCGTTAATTCAAGGGTGTAACAGGAGCTCTTCTTGTTCCTGGAGATAGGCAGCATGTCGTCTCAGGCTAGGTTCATGTTCGACCTCTCCGCCAATTTGGTTCCTGGTACTTGAAACTACAGTACCTTGTTCACAATAAATTTCATGGTATGTCCTATCACTCTCTTCGCGAATATTGTAAAACAGTGAGAAACAAACTTTGTAGGTATTTCATCATATATCAGCCGTTTAAATTTTTATCAACTCATAGAAACATAAAAAGGTGCTTTCATAGTAGCACAGTGGACAACAATGCGGTTCAGGATTTTGAATGGAAGTTGATAAAATAGACTTCATTTTCGCCAAACAAACAAAAGGAGCTGGGAAAGAAAGAGAGAAAGGGAAATACGAATGCAAAGAAAAAATTAACACCTCTACGAATTATAGCGAAAATTACAGACACAATTAAAAGACGAACAGAGAACGGAATGAACAACGACAGGGTAACTAAGAAGATTTTTGATTATATCTTCCAATGACAAAAATATACCATCGCTGGGCTAGAGGAGTTACGATGGCATCTACAAAGGCTGAAGGTCGCAAATAACATATTAAATATCAAGTTGGACTTCCGGTGACAGATAACTTCTGTAGATTTTTCGCTTTTGCAAATTCGACGACAACCTCGGAGAGTGTTATCAGAATAACAGACATATCCGATCAGCAGACGAATAAAGAAGTTCAGGAAAAAAAGGAAAAGAAAAATACTGTACCATAGTCTTAGGTTCTAAGAAGTCTATAATTGGCCAAATCCTTTTATAAAATCTTGTCAAACGCAACTTGAATGCAGACAAGGTGAATTCCTGATCAAACAGAAAATAATTACACTAATATCCTCGTCACCTATTGAGGATCTAACAGAATCTTATAATTCATTACACTAGTAACAAAATATTTTATAAGAATAACGGCATTTGAATAATTTTGAAACAGAGAGGCTTAAGACGGAGTAAATTAAACATCCCATGTATTTCTCACCTAAGAGAGATAACGCAACTGCTCGTACATGCGAGCTAAGAGGTTTCCTCTTCGGTTCGCCTAGCAGATCGTTTCTTCGGACTTTCATCGACTTAGTTCGTGTGTCCAGCTTTATACAGAAATTCTCAAAGATATTTTGAAAATTCAAAACATATTTGAAATATCAGTTTGTGTAGCAATAAATGAAATTTCCTATGGATATGTTTATTCCTTTCTTCCTTTCTATTTTAATGTTGAGAACATTTCTCAGCACACAAAGTAGGGGTCTCCACGAAAAACGTAAAAGTAAGCAATGTCCTCAACTGTGTCGAAAGTTGGAGGGCTGAGGGGACCGGAGTGGACATTTCGAAAATCACTTCCGACCTAAATAGAGTTCCGGAAAAACAGCCGAAAATCGCTTGTTTCATTACTCGTTTTTTAAAATTAAAATCCTAGCCAAATTAACTTATTTACAAAATACTTTCCGTAATGTTTTCCTTGGTTCAATAACCTCAGCCTTTTTTAAATTTTTGCAAAATGTCCACACCGATTGTAGTCATAAGGGCTTAAGTGAAACTCTGCATTGACTCACATCAGCACTCGTAGTGGTAGAAAAAGTCATACTGTTAATCTAATCGACCGGATAACGATGATTAATTAAATGATTGTAATTTTTAGGAATAAATAAAGAATATATTTTCATACTTTATTACATTGTACAGTATATTCCTAAAATTCGTAGCTCATATCCCTAGGGCGTTTTCAGGATTGAGTTGCTTGCCTGAAAGGCTACACCTGTGGACTTTATAAATTAATTTTTATTGTTATACTGTCCTGAACCTTATTTGCAAGGCAGCCACCAATTTTGGACAGAGAAAAGTTAACCTGTAAATCTCTTAGCTAATATTCTGAGGTGGTGAGGATGCTTTGAATATGGGTGAAATATGTACCAAACCTCGCAATTTTTTATTTCTCTAAACATAAAAGTTGCTTTATTTGTACCACAGTGGAATGTTGTTCATGCGTTTTTATTGACAGCTCATAAAGCAAACTACAATGTTGGCAAACACAATTTGCAAAATAAGACGCATTTATTTATTTATTTATTTATTAGATACAGAAGATGGAGGGCTATTTTAGACCAATAATGTAACAGATATAAGTAAGTATAGTAAGGCAACAATACGGATGGATGGAAAACAATATTAATTATCAACAATCATGTTAAAAGCAATTAAAAAAAGTAACAATATGGCAACGGTAAGTGGCAAGGCGCGGTTAACATGGTTAGGGAGAGGAAAGGTCTTGGTTTGGAAGAAGGCAAGAAAATGGAAACCTTGAGAGAACTTCACAGGAATCTTTCAACTTTGTGTTTGAAGGACGCGTAGGGTGTGAATATGTGAGTATCGGCCAGGGAGTTAGCAAGAGTTGAGAGACGATGGAAGACTCAGCGTTGTTAAGGTTAGGAGGGGACAGGACACATGATGAATATGCCGGTTGTTTCGACAATAACATTGGGGAATAAACAAAATGGGTGGTGTCTGCAATTTTTGAACTGTTTCTAGATATATTTGCGCTGGGGGTTCAAAAACTGCAGTCCATTTTTTCTGGCAGCTCTAGTTGTTTTTAGATATTGTTAATTTTGTGATAATGTATTAATTTATTTCCCACCAACGTTCGTTAGTTGTTTCTACGCATTATGCATATGCATGTGTTAATTTAATGTCTGGAATGTTTCCTTTCTTTATAGATACATAAATGGCTTCATCACGAAGTAGGAAAGATCACAATATGAAGATAAAGTTGGAATTCAAGTGGACAAATTGGGGCAAATTTTCATTTATAGGAAGGGGAGTTAGGGAGTGGAATATGTTACTAAGGGAGATGTTTCTTTGAAATCCTTTAAGAAAAGTCTAGGAAAACAACAGATAGGAAATCTGCCACCTGTGGGACTGCCCTAAATGCAGATCAGTAGTGATTAATTGAACGTAAGAAGGAGAGGTTATTTGCAAAACCTAATGCCATTTTCAGAATCTACGACCCAAGAACACCCCAAAAAGGAACCAATATTTTAGACACCAACAATTGGGTTCCCAGTGTAATTACTCTTACATCCTCATGATCCATGAAGGACCTACATGACCTTGTCATGCATAACAAAACATTTTATAAGAATAACGAGATTATTTGAATATTTTTTCAACCGAATAGTATATCATAGAGTAAATTAAGAACTGCAACAAACTATAAGAAGTTTACTTGAACCTTGCTCTGATATATTGAGAACGGAAACGACACCGGTTTCCAGAGACCCTACAAACATTTAATTGTTAAATTGACATTACAACAGGCTATGAATGAAACGAGCAAGTCTTGACAGTGTGGGAGATAGAGGAAATGAGGTGAAATGAACAAGATTGTAATGAATGTAGTCTTTGTCGTGTTGGTCTCAGGCAATATCTTAACGACAGATGATAACCTCTAACTTCTACAGCGAGTTGCTAGATTATGTCACGAGACGTCAGTCATAAAGTAACGGTCTGCATAATTTAGCACACACTATTTATTCTCTGTTCTCTGTCTGTGTGCGTTTGGCTGAATACACACTCACAGTTTTCTAGCCGTAAGTGATTTAGGTGTTTTCGTTCTGGTAAAATGGTTGCTGCACCTGTGCAAATGAGGGATATGGTGATGGTAAAGCAAGCAGTATGTCGTTGGTAAAGGGCCCCATAAACTGTCCGTCATGCCTTCGTAGTTCTTAAAGACAGTAGTAGAATTATAATAAAAATGTTCCAGGCTATTCTGCCGTGGTTCACACCTCTCATTCCTTCCAGACGTTTCGACTGCTGCTGCGGTAGTCATCTTCTGTGGCATCGTCTAGGTACTCTCTCCTGTATCCCGCTGGCGACGACAGTCCACACCACAGAAGATGACTGATGCATCAGTAGACGAAACGTCTGGAAGGAATAAGAGGAGTGGACCACGGCAGAATAGCCCGGAAGATTTTTGTTATATCGACACCGGCCGTGAAAGCCTTCATACTTGTACCATCTTATATGGCTTGAGTCGAAGTAAATCTCTGAATCCGTGGTTCTTTTCCACTCACCCTCATCTAAAATTAGAGGTGCCCTAACGACCTCAAGAATGTAAGGTCCTCTCTGTAAAATATATGTACTGTATGTAAATTTACCTACATTTAGTTTAATCGCTGTAATTATTTAAAGAGATTCGTTTTTATTTACTTTTTATTTGTAAAATTTGCCTTACGTCGCAGCGACACAGCGACGATGGGGTGGGAAAGGCCTAGGAGTCGGAGGAAGAGGCCGTGGCATTAATTAAGATACAGCCCTAGCATTTGCCTGGCGTGAAAATGGGAAACCACGGAAATCCACCTTCAGCGCTGTCGACAGTGGGGTTCGAACCTGCTATCTCCCGAATGCAAATTGACAACCACATAGCCCAAACCACATAGCCAACTCGCTCAGTTACATATTGGCCTCTAAGGAACCAACTTCCATGATTTCAACTGTAGAGGATCCGCCTCCATAACGTGACGGTTCGTGTTATTAGCAGCCGTTCTCGGGGACCTGGGTTTGATTCCAGGTACTAGCAGAAATAACTCTCCTCCATTGGGGGTGTGCCTGACAAGAGCTGCACCACCTCTACCTCCAACTGTAGAGGGAGAAGGTTGAGCACGAGACAGAACAGAGAAAGTGTGACATATTTTATCCGTGCAATAAACATACATTTTCCCTCACGCCGCATAAGGTATTTTCTTTCTCTTAATGTTCCGTAATTTAAACATATCTTCTCTTCCTCGCCTATACATTTCTACAGGAGATTTGTTAATTATTTTCGTTCGCAGGGGGCCATGCCGTAATTCTCATTTATCATGGGCTCCAGCAGGCTCTGGCCACTGTCGACGTTCAAGTTGTTTCCTGTCTTCCTTCAGTGCCAAACACACGCAAGGGCGGCTATATTTAGTGGATACTACACAGCCTATGCTAGTACGTCTGAAATTCGTAAATTGTTTATATTCCTGTCTCTAAAGGAATTCGCATGCAAGTTGCATTCTTCATTTTGTTCGCTTAGTCGACGAGATTTATTTTCACCCATTTATCTTCGTATATAAACCTTTGTTTTTATTACCCGCCTTTGGAACGCACAGTACAAATTTAGCTGTTTTATATGGCTTCAGCAGCTATGAGGAACGACGCACTGTGAACTACAAATAATAATATTATGCCAATTTATTTAATTTATTTGCAATCCACAACAGTGTTGTGTAAGAAATATAAATTATTTTTACAGATAAGTGCAAAATAAGTTAAAATTTCAAGGAAAATAATTATAATATAGACATTAAAACACGAAGGGGCCGAAATTTATCTCGGATCCATTTCAGTCATTGTGATTCACAACAAAAGGTATGCCCAATTCTTCAATACATCTAATTTTTGAATTTATGGCGAAAGATTCGATTTCATTGTTAAGACATTAGTTCATTTCCTTTTGATGTATGTGTGTAGTTCAGCAGGGAAGGCCATGAGATAGATATCATTAAATGAGACAAAATCAGCACCAATTAATGGCACGTCGTTAGGAGGGGAGCAGTTGAAAAGTGCTGAAAGCTTTAAATACCTGGGGAGTGTAACTGAAGAAAATGGAGGAAACAGGATGGGAATCAATGAAAGAACGTGGTATGGAGATGGATTCTTTAATAGTGTGGGAGGGATTGATACGGAACAGGGATGAACCAGAGGGGTGTAAATAATTATCGACAAGACTTATTTTGTGCCAATTTTGACGTATGGATCAGAAACGTGGCTGATGGAGAGGAATAAATGTAGAATACAAGCAGTGGAAATGAAGTTTCAAAGTTGTCGAGTACGTTTAACAAGAATGGACAGAGTAACAAATGGTAAATAAGGTACCCTTACAGGAAAACATAGACAAATCAAGGCTGCTATGGTATGGACATGTAAAGAGAATGGGAGAAGAGAGGATACCAAGAAGGTGTTGGAAATGCAGCTGAAGGGAAGGTGACCCTAGAGGAAGATCGAGTCACAGATAGCTGCAAGGTGCAAAGAAGAGCATCGAGGGAAGAAGAGGGAACTGGATGACAGTGACAGAATAAATCGGAGGAAACAGGATGGAAATAAATGAAAGAGGTAGGTGTGCAAATGGATTCTTTAAGAATGTGCAAGGATTGATGTGGAATAGGGATGTACCACAACGATGTAAAGAAATTATCTACAGGACTTATTTTGTGCCAATTTTGACGTATGGATCAGAAACGTGGCTGATGGAGAGGGGTAAACGTAGAATACAAGCAGTGGGTTCGGATCCCACTGGTGTCCGGTTGGCTATTTTTGTTCTCTACTTAACATTTCTTCAACACGTACTAAATGTACGTAACACGACCTAATAGGTTGAAAGTCGGTTTCGATTACTATGCGGTCGTGAAAATTCAATATTCAGTGGAAACGAAGTTTCAAAGGTGTCGAGTAGTGGATGGACAGGCTTATATTCCGAGCAGACCCAGCCTGTGGTTGGAAACTGCTCCAGATAATGATGGTACTGAATGACGAGTTACCGTCGAAGCAGGGGCCGCCATGCCACCGGTGCGTCATATAATCGATGACCATAACATGTACTGCTCGTTTTGTTTTGCGTTGGGGCCCCAAGGACGAGAAAGGGCTAGTATTGGGAAGGTAACGGCCGTGGCCTTAATTAAGGTGCAATGCCAGTGTTTGTCTGGTGTGAAAATGGAAAACCACGGAAAATATATCCAGGGCTGTTGGAGGTAAGATTCGAACCCACCATGCAAGCTCACAGCTGCGCGACCCTAACCACGCGGACAACTCGCTCAGTCATATAGTGCGCAAGGCTGAGTGGTTAAGACGCGGAACTAGAAAGTGAAAAATTCCGGGTTCATATCCCGCTAGAGTGGTTTGTTTCAGGTTTCTCTGTCATCATATCATTTTGAAACGAGAAACATCTTTTTCAAGGAAAGGCACGTACCGTTGTGAATTAATGTGATGTTCATAATGCGGGAGATATTACTCCCTGTGTGTGGGGGCTGCATCCGAAATATCCCCTGCCTATCGTAAAAGGTTACTAAAAAGGGATGTACGGGTTTTCATCTTGGGAGCTTGGGTTGGTAGCCTTGTTTCCTATAGTTGAGCCTGACATTGATTCCACTTATGCCAAGTTTGACGCGTACATCTTTACTGTCTGACCTCCCTTGGTCCATTCCTGTTCTTTTCCGACCCCAGTGGTATTACATTTGCGATGCTTAGGGAGTCTTTAATTTTTACGCCCTTCATGGCCCTTGTCTTTCTCTGACCGCTATATTAATTCTTCCAAGTGTTGCCAAGTTGTTCTTCCTCTTAATACAATAATCACTACCACCAACAATGCGGGAGCTTTATGAGACCTACCCCTTAGCCCAGTTTTCTGATACGGAGTCCGGGTTGAGGTGTGATCAAATTACACAGGGTGCTCTTACGGCCGGATCCCTTCATATCCCCAAGTTCAGTCGAGGAGGTAATGGATATGAAATGAATGGAATTGGGGAAAGCCAGTTGAGGAAATCGGCTGCGATCTAGAATAGGAATTGTCCCGAAATGCGAAAGCACAGAACAGCCGATGATAAGTTCGAACCGACTCATCTCCCGTATGCAGGGCATGGTTCCGTTGTAAACTGTACAGAACACATGTGACATACAAACATTCCAATTTGTTAATAACAAACAGGTGATTAAATGCATGTTGACTGCACATGTTGCTGGATGGCCTGTATAATAGAAACAGGTGAAAATACTCAGCCTGTTTCCATTGATACGACCGGGTGTGGGGCGGAATGAATGAAGCCCCCATCTGGCACACAGGGTAATAACTGTACCGGCTGCCAAATCCTGTGGCACTCCTCCGGGGCAATTATTAATGAATGACAGATGAAATGATATGATATTGGAGAGTGTTGCTGGAATGAAAGATGACAAGGAAAATCGGTGTACCCGGAGTAAGCTTCAGCTTTGTCCAGCACAAATCTCACATGGAGTGACCGGGATTTGAACCACGGAACCGAGCGGAGAGACGCCGGTGCGCATCCACCTGAGCTACGGAGGGTGTAATAGAAACAGGTTAAATATAAAATGCTTGACACCATGGACACTTCAGTGCTACCTGTTCCAAATACGAAATATATGAAGGCGATGTTACATAGCAACCGTGCAGCCCGTCATTATGAAATATTGATGGATGGCCATGACTGACTTAATTTTATCGAAGAGGTCTCATCCCACCAAACTCTAGAGAACTAATTATTTCATTTGTAGTAGTTTCATAGGATCTGGATCCGTTTCCCCCTTTCGATACACTGAAACGTATATCCTACTTGTCGACTACGTACAGATATCTAACGAAAACTGTTCATTAGATGCAGATTAATGTACAGTGATCAATTTGAGTTTCATTCCTTGAAAGTAATATCATTTCATTTTCTCAAAGGGGAATTTGACACTATTTTTTGTAGAATATTTTATGTTTGATAATTCTTGCTTACTTCGTGGTCTATCGATCAAGGTTTAGGCAGAGTACGCCAAGAAAGAGCTGGAATGGTCGTTTCTTTTCCTTTGACTTCACTAAAATCGCTATTCCTCGGCCTCCTTTTCTTCGTAGATTAATTATTTATACACCGTCGTAAAAAACGTTTGAGATTAGGAGGCACAAACACAGCCGCACCTATCAGAGAATTTATTTTATAACACTTGTAGGTTGCTACTAGCCGACTTCGCGGTCCAAGAGTAACGAGCCTTCCTCTTATCCCGACGAGCCACCGGGTTCGATTCTCGGCTACGTCAAGGATTTTCATCCGGATCTGAGAGTTGGTTTAAGATCCACACAGCCTATGTGATTAAAAATCAGGAGATGTCTGACGGCGAGATAGTGACCCTGGTATACGTGATGATACGACGATTATTACAAGAAGAAGAAGATTCCACAGTTGTAGCCTTTCAGGAAAGCAAATCAATGTTGACAATATCATAGGGATATGAGCTACGAATTTTAGGTGAATAAGATATAATAACGTATGAGAATATATTCTTTATTTATTCCTAAAAAATAGAATCGTTTTCTTGATCAACGTTATCCGGTCGATTGGATTAGCAGTTTACATTTTTCTACCACTACGACCGCTAATGTTAGTCGATGGATTGTTTCACTTAAGCACCACTACGAGCGCTAACATGAGTCAATGCAGAGTTTCACTTAAACCCTTATAACTACATTCGGTGTGGATATTTCTGAAAAATAAACAAATAAAGAAACGCCTGAAGGTATTGGACCAAGGAAGACATACAGAAAGAATTATGTAAATAAGTTAATTTGGATAGGATTGGAATAAAATGAAGGCGTGTAAAAAAAACAAGCGATTTAAGGCTGTTTTTTATGGAACTGCATTTAGGCCGGAAGCGATATTTGATTTTTTAAAAAAAAAGCTTTCTGAGCGCTTTACCCCTTCAACTTTTGGCACAATTGAGAAAATTTATTAATTTCACGTTTTTCTTCGTATGGGGATCCCCGCTTTGTCTGGTGAGAAATATTTTCAACATTTAAAAGAAGCTCATCCCATGGATATATTTTGAGCACAGCCGTTTAAATCTTGATCCTGTTATTTATAACCTTTAGAGCACTGTATTAGGTCACCGATTCTAAAGACTGAGATCAGATATAAGGCTGGTTCTTCTCTCAGTTTGTAGCGCCGAATGTTACTTTAGATGGCGAGATTCAGCTGTGTGCGAGGTCTCGTCGTACGCCCAAGCGAGCGACCTTGGAGCAACAGCACTGAGCTGCTGCCGTCTGCTCTATTCTGCACTCCACAGTGTAAACAAGCTGGAGCTCAGGCGAGGTCATTTCTACTCCCTAGAATGTAGCGTGCGTGTGCGTCTATTTCTGAAATATTTAATTGCGATCTGCTAAACAGAGGCGGTAAATGAATGGGCAGTAATTGTTCGTGGAGGAGGAGAGTAGGCGGTAGAATGAAATGGCATTCCTTAGTCCACGCCCTCCTTCTTCGTTCTTAAGACAGTCACTTAGCCTATGTAATATGGAGCAGCGGTTTTCAGCCTCTGAGAGACCGCAGGCCAATAAACTCATAGCTCAATATTTTACAAGTGATCAGCTTTAGCCGCTTCATTTCAAGTAATACTAATCCCGTATTGACTATAATCAATCAATGAATATTCAAGATAAACTTAAATATTATAATTGAACGGTCCGCCTATTCAATACAATATATAATTTATTAATATCTAGGACATGTTTCGTCCCTTAAGGGACATCATCTGCTAATAATAAATTAATATTAATATATCAGAAATAAATATTAAAATTGGAAAGACAGATTAAAATTTTTGACAATTTAAAATTAGATCTTCAAATTTTGTTAAAATTGTAAGTCATAAGACAGGTAAAACAGTCAAATTGTCCATATTTCTCTTGTTGATGTTCTTGGAAAATACCAGTTTTGCTTATAAACTCTTAAAATATCATTTGTTGTAAAAAGCACACTTGATTTGTATTCCTTGGTAAAAGATTTGTTAAAACTTAATCAGAATTCCTTAGATGGTATACTAAAATTTAAATGCTTCAGAATTTAAAGTCAGATCGGGGCGGTGATGGTAAAGTTCTGTGTGGTAATGGGTATAATTTTATTCCTTATTATTGGCCCCGATGTGCGGAGAAGGACTCACTACCTGTCTTATGACTTACAATTTTAACAAAATTTGAAGATCTTATTTTAAATTGTCAAAAATGTTAATATTAATATATCAGAAATAAATATTAAAATTGGAAAGAGATTATTATTAGCTAATGATGTCCCTTAGGGGACGAAACATTTCCTAGATATTAATAAATTATATATTGTATTGAATAGGCGGACCGCTCAATTATAATATTTAAGTTTATCTTGAATATTCATTGATTCATAGCTCACTAGTCTTCGGACCATAGATCCCTCGGTTCGATTCTCGGCTCGGCTGGGGGCTGATCGTCTTAATACACGATGCCAACATATCATGGTATCAACGATCGCAGAAATAGTGAACACATCCGTAGAGCAGGGCTTAGTTCACATTCTTGATGAAGACAGATAACTGGGAAATGGCTGGAATAATAATAACTAGGCGACTAGTGAGAGAAACGTCGCATACTCCTAAAATGTGTGGAGTAGTAGCCCTCTGGTCAACTACTGGTGAACACAATCAGTACATTATTAGACAGTCTTACTTACCACTTAATGTAATGTTTGATTTTTGACGTTTACGACATCCACTTAAACGGAAGCAAATGCAAGTGCATTATTATCCTCACGAATGTTCCGGAGGTAATTTTTTGTTTTATTACTATCATTCATTTCTTAACTGTCCGACTCGTTGGCTGAACGGTCAGCGTACTGGCCTTCGGTTCAGAGGGTCTCGGGTTCGATTCCCGGCCGGGTCGGGAATTGGTTAATTCCAATGGCACGGGGGCTGGATGTATGTGTTGTCTTCATCATCATTTCATCCTCATCACGACGCGTAGGTCGCCTACGGGAGTCAAATAGAAAGACCTGCATATGGCGAGCCGAACTCGTCCTAGGATATCCCGGCACTAAAAGCCATACGGCATTTCATTTCTTAACTGATAATTGCAGCATGTTACAATGACATAAAACAGGCGTCCCAGCGGCCAAAATGTGAAGTGGACAGCAATGATAGCGCGTTATTTTCCTACAGAAACAGTATTTGCTAATCGCACACTTCGTTCAATTTTTTAAACTCACTTTTTTAAAGAAATTATCGATATTTATGAAATGAAATTGCAATTCGTCACTGTTAATGTCTATTCTCTTTCTTTTGAATACTCATTTGTCATGACTGGTTACGTGTGAGTGCCGAAAAAGGGTTATCTTCAGAACCAAAGTTCATAAGTGGCAAGTTGACCAAGAGGAAAAACCAAAGAAGAAGACCGGAACAACATGGTCTCAAGAGAGAAAAGAAGCACACAGCAAACGAATGAAGGAAGTGTGGGCACAAAGAAAGGCAAATGCCTGTCTCTAAGTACTTTGCGTAGTCCTAATGGGCTCATTCGCAATATATATATATATATAATAATAATAATAATAATAGTAACTCCGCACTCGTCATTTTTTGCACTGCACGAAAAGCATACAATCAGGGATATGATTTTGGGGTTTAGTACAGGAGAGAGAGAGAGTACAAATTGTTTGGATGTTCCCCTCTTAGTAGCCACTTGCGATATGCAGAGCCATATGAGAGCTAAATAGTTTCGATAAATTCAAAGGAAGACGAGAGTGTGTTCACAAAAGAATGGCAAGACTCATGAATTGTGAGAAAATGAGTCATTCTAGACCTCGTAAATATAATATTAAAATTATTATTATTATTATTATTATTATTATTATTATTATTATTATTATTATTATTATTATTATATATATATATTGCGAATGAGCCCATTAGGACTACGCAAAGTACTTAGAGACAGGCATTTGCCTTTCTTTGTGCCCACACTTCCTTCATTCGTTTGCTGTGTGCTTCTTTTCTCTCTTGAGACCATGTTGTTCCGGTCTTCTTCTTTGGTTTTTCCTCTTGGTCAACTTGCCACTTATGAACTTTGGTTATGAAGATAACCCGGCTTTGGATGTCTTCAGGTGTAATTCCTGCCAGTTTGAGATCTGTTTTAATTTCGCCAATTATTATTATTATTATTATTATTATTATTATTATTATTATTATTATTATTATTATTATTATTATTATTGTCCGCCTCTCTGGTGTAGGGGTTAGTGCGATTAGCTACCACGTCCGGAAGCCGGGTTCGTTTCCCGGCTCTCCCACGAAATTTGAAGAGTGGTACGAGGGCTCCAACGGGATCCGCTCAGTCTCGGGACATCAACTGAGTAGAGGTGGTTTCCATTCCCACCTCAACCATCCTCGAAATATTTTTCCGTGGTTTTCTACTTCTTCTTCAGATAAATACCGGCGTGGTACCTAACTTAAGGCTACGGCTGCTTCCTTCCCTTTTCCTTGTGTATCCCATCCGATCTTCCCATCTCCCACAAGGCCCAAGATCAGCATAGCAGGTGAGGCCACCTGGGGGAGTTAGTGGTCTCCCTCCACAGTTGTATCCCCCGACCCAAAGTCTCACGCTCCAGGACGTTGCTCTTGAGGCGAAAGAGGTGGGATCCCTCGCTGAGTCCGAGGGAGAAACCAACCGTGGACAGTAAACTGACTAAGAAAGAAAATATTATTTTTAACCAGCCCTGTGATGTGGAGGCAGCGTGCTTGTCTCTTATTCTAAGGCCCTGGGTTCGTTTTCCGACCAGTTCAAGGACTTTTTGTTTTACACGTTTCTTTAGGTCGCACCGAAACAGATAAGTCTTATGGTGACGATGGGGTGGGGAAGTCCTAGGAGTCAGGAGGAAGCTGCCGTGTCCTTAATTAATGTACAGCCGGGCTGAGTGGCTCAGACGGTTGAGGCGCTGGCCTTCTGACCCCAACTTGGCAGATTCGATCCTGGCTCAGTCCGGTGGTATTTGAAGGTGCTCAAATACGACAGCCTCGTGTCGGTAAATTTACTGGCACGTGAAAGAACTCCTGTGGGACTAAATTCCGGCACCTCGGTGTCTCCGAAAACCGTGAAAGTAGTTAGTGGGACGTAAAATAAATAACATTCTTCTTCTTCTTATTATTATTATTAAGGTACATCCCTAGCATTTGTCTGGTGTGAAAATGGGAAACCACGGAAACCAATGTTCAGGGCTGCCGACAGTGAAGTTCGAACCCATGCCACATAAAAACTTAGCGACAGGATTGCATATGTTCAAATCATAGTCTGTCCCTAAAAATGTATATGAAAACTGTACGCAAGCTATTTTCTAAGTTATAAGCTTAGGTTAACCATTACGGAAAACTGAAAATATTTGTGTAGGTGTACATGATACTACATATTGGGTCTGAATGTGCTGAGACAGTCCCCGATTCAGGAGAAAGTAGAAGGCAAGACTAAATTTCTCAACTGGAGAGAAATCGAACCTAGGACACTCTGATCCGAAGGCTACGTATGCTCATCATTCAGACAAGGAGCCTTATTATGTTTGTATATTTATAGATTTGTTCTAGCTCACGATTCAAACGTATCCGCCACGCCCCAGTCGCCACGAACTCTATCGCTCTGAAAGTCTATTGCGAGACTTTCCTTTCATAACTGTGTTTCCTCACACTCTAGGTCTCTCACCCGTAGAGCACAAGAGGTAGGACTGGCATCCTTTAATAATAATAATAATAATAATAATAATAATAATAATAATAATAATAATAATAATAATAATCACCTCGTTACTTCGACAAGCAACCTCTGGTAACTCAGTTTGGTAAAATTCCTCAGGTAAATAATTTCAAATACTTACTGGAAATCATCCAATTACCCGGATTAAATCGTGAAGCAAATAAAGAGGGAATTTCTAAATTACACAATGTCTATATAGTCACGTGGAACAGGAACAGGAAATAAGAAACCACTTTTCCCTTTGCGAAAATCAAATGATCATAAACATGTCTCCCGGTCATGGCCACCCATTAACGACAGCTGATTTCAAATCTCCGCCAGTCATAAGACATAGCCTGCACGATTGCTAGGTAACAATACCTTACATCACAGTCTGCACGGTTGCTAGGTAACAATAACTTACATCACAGCCTGCACGGTTGCCAGGTAACAATATCCTACATCACAGCCTGCACGGTTGCTAGGTAACAATACCTTACATCACAGCCTGCACGGTTGCTAGGTAGCAATACCTTAAATCACAGCCTGCACGGTTGCTCGGTAACAATATCTTACATCACAGCCTGCATGGTTGCTAGGTAACAATACCTTACATTACAGCCTGCACGGTTGCTAGGTAACAATACCTTACATCACAGGCAGCATGGTTGCTAGGTAACAATACCTTACATCAGAGCCTGCACGGTTGCTAGGTAACAATATCTTACATCACAGCTTGTACGTTTGCTAGGTAACCATATCTTACATCACAGTCTGCACGGTTACTTGGTAACGATCTCTTACATCACAGCCTTCACGGTTGCTAGCGTTACACTTCCGTCACGTTGACTTCCGTAACGCAAGTTTTCAGATGACCTACAGCCATAAGGCATATTTATGTCAAAATCAATATCTCGGAACGCTAAATTAAAACACGATAATACGGAAATGAAGCGTGAATCATTATACGCATCGGAAAATGAAAATTAATATCCACAACCTGTTTCCAGTCATTCGACCGGGTCAGGAATGGAATTAATGAAGCCCCCATCTAGCGGCGAGGTTAGTAATTGCGCCGGATGCCGAAGCGTGTCGCACTCCTCTGGGGCAATGATTAAAGTCTGACAGGTGAAATGATAGTGGAGAGTATTGCTGGAATGAATGATTGAGGAAAAGACAGGAGTAACCGGAGAGAAATCTCTCCCTTCTCCGCTTTGTCCAGCACAATGTCACATGGAGTGACCGGCATTTGAACCATGGAACCCAGCGGTGAGAGGCCAGCGATACGCGTCGGAAACCATGATCACTGGAGGCTGAACATTAACTAAAAATTTAGAGAAGTAAGAAAGGAGAATCCTTAGGAAAATCTTTCCTCCATTATTTACAGGAAGAGTGTGAAAGAAATGGAGATCTCTTGGGTTATACTAGTATTCAGAGAATTGTCAAGGTATGTACGAGGACAAACTTACTGAAAGGATATTTAATCACGCCTCTTCATTAAATGTCAAGTCGAAACTGAATAAGACCTTCAAGAAATCAACTTAAACGAAATTATAGTATATGGAACAAATCTAGCTTTAGAACGTTTCTGAACAAACGTCATTTTGCTGAAAAACCCAAGATGAGAACCAACACTTCGTGGACGGAAAAACGAAAAAATAAACCATAGCGAGAGGATAAAGAGATTATGGGAAGGGAAAAAAGCAAATGTATCTCCTAAATAAGTTCAACCGCGCTCTTTAGTGGGCACGTCGGGAAAATAATAATAACAGCATGGCGGAGGCTACTCACTAACTACAGCGCATCTACAGTGTTGCAGCGAAAACCGGCTTGAGGTTGAACCTGCAGAAGACGGAGTTTATCACTGATATAAAGCAAGCTCGTTCTACAATTCCATTAGGAAACAATACCACACGTAGTCACATAATTAGATCTCAACAAGCAAGGGCGAAACTTTGGCTATGGATACCAGGTGCATCAAGCTAGAGAGGGCCTGTAAAAGATTCTGCATCTCCAAGTACCTCTCCAAGAACGTGAAGCACTACAACTCAGTAGTAAGGCTCTCTGTATTCTACGCCTCTGAGTGTTCTCGATGAATTGAAAGGACCCACTCAGGAACTAGAACTTTAAGAAGGGAATATCTTGAGGATACTAGGACCCATAAGAGAGGAGGATGGCACCTACAGGATTAGGCACAACAACGAGCTCTACGAACATCAGGGAGATACATTCACGTGTGTGAGGAAAATGCGACTGACGTCTTACGGGAACATGATCCGCCTGAAAGCCTGTGGAATCCTCACAGTGACAAGTAGGGGAAAGGCTTCCAAGACCAAGTGGATCACCTCAGTAAAATCAGATCTAGAGGAACTACAGATCCCATTAGAGACCTCAGAGAACCGATCTCAGTACCGACAGGCCATTCTACAGGGAGTCTTCCCGGGGTCCCTCACAGCAAAATGAGTACAGGGACCACCAGACCCAAGTAGACAGATTAAAAAAAAGCAGGCACACAGCCAAAATATGAAAGCGTACTGGACCAAGAAAAGGCAGAAGACTGTAGCTAAGAGTAAAGTCGAACCCCATGGTCCCAAAACTAACCGAAAAAACATCTTGAAGTAACTTGAATACTTATTATTTTTTAAGGAACTCTGAAGTGTCGGTCCCCTAAATATGGGTTCCTTAACGTCCCCCTAAATCTTCTCTCACACCTTCTTAAACACCAGCTGACTGCGCCGGTACTCAAACCGGCAACCTTTAGTATACGGTTAACCAGCATCTCTGTCAGCTTGCACCCTTCTTTTTTTCAATTAGGCTATCGGATGCAACCTGTCAGGCGCTTAGTTACCAAGTTCTGTAAGCAGTCTAAAGGGCACGCACACACAGCGTAGTGATTAAATATGGTTCTTATGAAAATGAAGGCTAAGCTTTTTATGTTTTATCATGCACTTTAAAAGAAATGAGGGGCCCTGCAGTTAGCATCACCTGTGGCGGCCTCAGCAAACAGTTCTGGTAATTGCCACGTTTGATGGATTGAAGTGTTTGTCTCAATTAGTTGACACGCCAAGTGGCGGAGAAAAGCTGTCTTTAAAACACACAATCAGTAGCGCGGGTGTGCGTGAGTACACATTGAAATAGACAGAAAGAAGATAATAATCATACAGTCAAGTCCTTCAGGAGTTCAGGTTGCTTAAAGGAAAGAAAGCTGGCGCATGCGTATTTCTGGGAATTGGTAGCATGTAAATTGCAAAGTCTTTGATACCACAGTAACACAAGTAGATGTTGCCCCACTTTGCGAAAGGGACGATAGAAGGCAGCGCTTAAGGTACAATACTGAGCACAGTGGCTTAGGTACTCCAGCTCTGCGTTCGGGAGGCGGTGGGTTGATTCTACTGACGGCTATTCTGAGATTGGTCTTCCGTGGTTTCCCTTTCTCTTCGCTTCACCCATAAGTCGTGGGGATGAAGCATTCATTACTAGTACCAGTTCGCAAGTTGCGTTCCTGATCTAGTCCTTTAATTCGAAAATTGATTTAAACATTTCGAAAATTTGAGTTTTATTTTATACTTTAGTGTGGGAGAAATAAATTATGGAAGATTTTTGGTAGAGTAGGCCCCGGGTTCGATTCTCGGCCAGGCCAGGGATTTTTACCTGGATCTGAGGGCTGGTTCGAGGTCCACTTGGCCTACGTGATTACAATTGAGGAGCTATCTGACGGTGAGATAGCGGTTCCGGTCTAGGAAACGACGAATAACGGTCGAGAGGATTCGTCGTGTTGACCACACGACACCTCGTAATCTTCAGGCCTTCGGGCTGAGCAGTGGTCGCTTGGTAGGCCAAGGCCCTTCAGGGCTGTAGTGCCATGGGGTTTGGTTTGGTTTGGTTTGTTTTACAGTGGTCAACAGACTGGTGGGGAAATAAGAGGCGCGAACGTAGAACTAGGCAAATAAACGACCTAATAACGTCATTTTTTTTTACATCCCAGAACTACGTTTTAAAGGTTTTCGGAGACACCGAGGTGCCGGAGTTTAGTCCCGCAGAAGTTCACTTACATGCCAGTAAATCTACCGACACAAGGCTGACGTATTTGAACACCTTCCAATACCACTAGACTGAGCCAGGATTCAACCTGCCTAGTTGAGGTCAGCGCCTCAAATGTTTGAGATAATCAGCCCGCCCAAAATAAATGACCACATAACGGAAAACACTAAAGATTTTCCTCCTCTGTCTCTTTTTCTTTCTTCTTTCTTTATTTTTGATTTAGCAAAACAATATGTTATGTAACAATGGTGACCGATCACACTTAACAACAATTGGTAATACAAGTAACTAACTTTACAACAATGCGACAGCTCTCAGAGCTGGATTAACAAACAGGGATGATTAAACTCCCAATTTCCGAGGCGTACGAGCCTTCAGATACCAAAATAAGCTCTATTGAACACTCGCTGCGACTTCATCTGCAAGATTTGTCAACGACAATGCACACATGAACTGGATGAATTCCCAAGTAATCAGGAACAGAGCTCGTGCTACAAATACTGACCAAAGACAAGTTAAATTCCAAAAAGGTACAAAAATGAATATTTGGAAAACAGGCCAACACACAAAAGAGAAAGGGGATGCTGAAAACAATCGAGCAATCCAGTGGCAGTGCATAACAATAAAATCTAATGTGCTATAAGGCCCAGAGGAAGAGAGGATAACCCCATGCTGCCTTCTGACAAGAAAGGAAAACAAACAGAGGAATATTGAAAGGTACGATTAGATTTTGAAAATGCTCGTTAAAACAAACAAAATTGAGAAAAGGGAAACGAGGGTCCACACTCGTGTGCCCTTTTAAAACATTACACCCATTAGGGCTGTTACATTCCCTGTTTGAAGAACCTCGAAAATCTACACGATACAGAAATAAATTAAGGTACTAAAATCCCTAAACTTTACATTCTAAGGGAACACTGTTATCTTCGCGATACTAATCGGTGTTTCTAAAGTAACATTGTTCAGGAAGAAGAAGCCTCCTTTACTTGTTGCCCCCAGCACACCAGCTACCTTTTTTTTCTTTGCTAGGGGCTTTACGTCGCGCCGTCACAGATAGGTCTTATGGCGACGATGGGATAGGAAAGGCCTAGGAGTTGGAAGGAAGCGGCCGTGGCCTTAATTAAGGTACAGCCCCAGCATTTGCCTGGTGTGAAAATGAGAAACCACGGGAAACCATTTTCAGGGCTGCCGATAGTGGGATTCAAACCTACTATCTCTCGGATGCAAGCTCACAGCCGCGCGCCTCTACGCGCACGGCCAACTCGCCCGGTACCAGCTACCTTAAGTGAGGTGTGAAACTCAGCCGATGATCCCACAGTCAAGATGAACTTTAGCAGGCAACAGGTTCTCTCTTTTATAATGGGAGACTAAGATATGATGGGCTGAATAAATATTAGTAGGAGCAATCCTTAGAAGTGACGAAAGAGGAAGATGTGCCAACCAACATGTAACTACATTTCCCATTTAAAAGAAAATTCCAATAAAGTTTTCTACGTGACAGCCTCAAACAGGAAAGTGCTATCTATAGGTAGGCTTCAGAACTTTATATTAAGATAGAGTTCAGCAAATCTCTACGATAAGAAGAAGAAGAAGAAGAAGAAGAAGAAGAAGAAGAAGAAGAAGAAGAAGAAGAAGATGGAAAAAATCTTCAAGATTTAAAAACCTCTGTTTAAAGTGCTGCCTAACTGAAGGGAGAGCCCCTCTTCATGTCACAGTGTTTGTAATAATTCAAGTAGGAAATTTAGATGTTTCCTTAATTTTATTATTTCGGTGGATTACCAATTATCCTCTGCAGACGCCTTAGTGGTTACATCAGGACTGACACAGTATAAATGCCCACGGTATGTGATAGACCAAGAAAGTGGCCACGTAGAGTGTGTCACGTAGTTATCAGCTTTCATTCGGAAGATAGTGGATTCCAACCCCTGAAGATGGCTTTCCGAGTTTTCCCATTTTCACACTAGAAAAATGCTGGGGCGGTACCTTAATTAAGGCCGTGGTCGCTTCCATCACACTCCTATCCCTTTCCAATCCCATCGTCGCCATAAGACCTATCTGTGTCGGTGTGACGTAAAGCAAAATTGTTGATATGTGGTAGACCTGAGCGGTCACCCATCCGATTATTGACTACGCCGGATGTCGCTTAATTTTCTCACTAAGCTGAATGCCAGAACAGTTCCTTTTATAGACAAGGGCCGCTCCCTTGTCCGCATCACAAATCACCGCAGCACATTTCGTGGCGTGATAGAGTACGTTACCCTCTTGGAAGCCCACAGTAGTAGTAGTAGTAGTCTTGAAGATTAAAACATTATGTTAGACAAAGTTGTATTCTGTCTCCAAAACTTTTTAACTCTGAAGATTATTTTGAAATGCTGTTGATTAAGTTGATAAACACATTATGATCCATAATAAATAAACAACATCCAATATTTAAGTGACACCATGATATTTGCTGGCAGTTTGAAAATATCTTCAGTTAGTTTTAAACAGAGTTAACGAAGTAATCAGGGAGTTTTGGGCATAAAGAAGTCATTCAGGAGACAAAATGGGTGTTATTAAATGTGCCCGGATGGTTAGGCAGCAATGTGTTACAATACAAAGTAACTTGATTACTGGGAAATGTCGTCGAACCTGTTCTTTCGTAATGTAACGAGAGTAACATATATTCTAGGAGTTACAATAGGTCGTACCCCTAATGTTTATTCAAATCTTACAGCATAACCTTTGTGCGGGCTAGAGAAAGAAAATCCTCTTAGGATAGATGTCCTAATTCTAGGGAAACCACAAAGGTTCAGCTTCCTGTTTAATCCGAAAGCCTGCGTTCCAACGTATTACTGCCTAAAATCCCGGACTCAACTTATTTAGTATTAATTATTGTTATAATTGGAGCCCAGATGTTTAATTAGTAACATGTTAGAATGCAAACCAAATCTGACTGGCGGAAATGTCACCTAGCCCGTTCTTTCGTACTGTAGTGAGCAATATAAATTCCAGGGGTTCTTTTAGGCCAGGTCCCTAAAATTAATGTGAAACTCATAGCAGAACTATATACTTGTCATTCGCTTCTGTAACTTTGCAGTCTGGCCTATAAATGCATAAATATTCGGACTGGTTATAATGTACAGTAATTATTTTTGTGTAACAGAAGACCTAATGGCCTTAACTACACCAGTCAAGACTATCTATCTATCTATCTATCTATCTATCTATCTATCTGTATATCTATGTATTTATTATTTTTATCTCCGTACGTGGAAAACGTTCGCCGAGAGGTGAACATTTCACAGAATTACTAGTCGAACAGCGGAATGTTCACAAATGAATAAACAGCAGAGTAGAGGAAGGCTGTAAATGAAAACAGAAAAATGGACCCTAATAATAAATGTTGCTAATAGAGTTTGGTTGTAAATGAGCTATACGGTATGGAATTACGTTCACGTATGCATTCCATCAATTAATTTAGACCACTGGCTGAATTGTTCGCTAATTACATAGACAGGAACATTAAATTTATCCTATAGTCTGTAATTAATGTTGAAACTTTATCAACAGTAGTTTCATTAGTTTAGTCTGCAGCACAGCAATTTTAGCGATCGATAAAAGGTAATTTCAGTCAATGATCACTCGAATAGAACGTAGCTACGTGCTGTATAAGATGTCACGGAGCGATTCAATCGGGTAGAAATGTAGTAAGTATGTTGACCCTCGCCGACGACTTGGTTTTGATGTCAGACTGTGCCAGCAGTCTAACATCTTGTAGCTTGAAAAATGGGCGGGGTGTATGATATAAAAATTGTTATTTCCAAGACTAATGTAATGTCAGTTAAAAACAAATCCAAGAGGATTGAATATTAGTTAGGAAAATGGATCAGATTTATCGTTTTAAATCGGTAGTGGCGATTGGGGATTAGAAATGGGGGAGCACAAACATTTGTAGACACAAAAAAGGTACTCGGGTCCCTGGCGGTATAGTGATGGGGGGAAGAAGAAGAAGAAGAAGAAGGAGAAGGAGAATAATAATAATAAGAAGAAGAAGATGTAAAAATTAGAAAAGAAAGCTGCAAAATTTTAAATTTTTGTTGCTCTCTGTGCAAATTTTGATAGAAACATGAAGGTTGGCTGTCTACCAACTTAAGTGCGATAATAATAGTTTTGACCTATTCATTCAATACTATACAATAAAACTTTAATAAAGGGAACAATAATTACACGTGTATTACAATTAAATGGAAGTACGGCGTGTATATACAATTAAACAGTCATTTGGTATTTGACTATAGGATGCACTAACGAAGCAACGGACACATTGACTGAGCCTGTGAGAATGAGGAATGCCTGCGGCAAGCGGGTAAATCTTACCTTTGTCCATGACCTTGGCGGCACTCCTGCTAGCTACCCTTCCTCGCGGGTGTCCGCTACTTGCTGTGGCACTGTACGACTCGGTTAGCCGCGAAGAACGTCATTTTGTGCGTATTTCCGCTAAGTATTTATCTTAATAAATAAAGAAAGAAAGGAATTTGCTGAAAGGATAACAGGATCTGTACTGATTGCCTTTAAAAAAAATCCTAACCTCATGGGGATAAAACGGAATATTTTTCTCCACAATGTGTGTGTGTGTGGGGGGGGTGACAGCCCCCACCCTACCCCTAATCGCCGCCACTGCTTTAAATACTAAGGTCTTGAGAACGGTGAATGGTTGGGAAACTATTAGGTGCCGACGTCCTTCCTCGCTGCTGTGTATGGACTTCTTGAGTTCGCTACAATTTATTGATGGACGCTTTCCTCGGCACCCTCTAGTGCAGCGTATCCAGGACCTGATGGCCGAATGTTGGAGTGCTAGCACTTGTGGCTGCCAAGGAGGTGGTTACATTGCCCCCCGTTATCTTAGAAGAATCCAGCCAGTGATATTCGTTCTGAGTTGAGACATTTGGTTATATTCCATTGGGACATAGAGTGGCAGACCACCCATCTCCCAAATAAGCTGAGAACGATGAAAGGAACTACAAAGGTATGGAAGACTTCCTTTCAGATTTACTGGCAAAGTAAAGACGTCTGCAATATGCCAAAAGCAGCTACGTAAGACATACACACAGACCAAAGATAAGTAAGGGGATAGCCAACAACATAAGGACTGTCTGTCTGTTAGGTCATCAGCCCAGAGGCTGGTTGGATCCTCAAATAGCACCACCAAAGGTTATGCGGTTATAAGGAAACCGCAAAAATCAATGGCAGCACCAAAATGAGGCATACTAGGCAAGACGAGGAGTGAGGTAGTTTGCCATTGCTTTCCTCACTGGGTCAGAAAGTGCTATTGCAGCACGACTGACCCTATGAGCAACACCTTCCATAACACTCAGATGCACTAGTCGTGCTCTGAATGCCATTACTCAGCACCACCCATACCCCAGCAGCTTCCATATTGTCACAGCCATGGATGAGACTGGGACTTCGGTGAAAGCTACACTTTACTCTGGCCCGTGCCAAGAGATGGATACAAAAGTACTGTATCCATCAAGAAATGGCAGCAGGCAAACATAAGGACTAATGTTCCTGTTATCACTCACTAACTTTCTTCTGTATTAACATAGGTGAATCGTAAAGTTCACTCCTAATTATAATTACTTTTGCTAGTGGCTTTACGTCGCACCGACACAGACAGGTCTAATGGCCACGATAGAATATTAAAGGGCTAGTAGTGGGAAGGAAGCGGCCGTGGCCTTAATTAAGGTACATTTACCTGGTGTGAAAATGGAAAGCCACGGAAAACCATCTTCAGGGCTGCCGACAGTGGGATTCTAACACACTATCACCCGGATGCATGCTCACAGATTCACGCCTCTAACCGCACGGCCAGCTTGCCCGGTAAATTTTAATTTAGTACCCTGTTATTCGATTAATATCACCATTCCTTAATTTTACCTAACGATATTTTCGATATCAATAATATTATGAAATGGTATTAATATCTCAAAATATCGAAACAAAATATCGATACTGAAATATCGAATATCAATAGAAAAATATCAATATTTACTCAAAACGATAATATTGCAACCTCCCTATCCAGCCCCAGCTATTGAGTAAATCAGACACCGCTCTTGCTGCATAAGTCCTTTCGTTGTCGTGGTAAAATGTGATTAAACACATTAGTTTCCAGGTATTTAAAGTGGTTCATGGCTTCGCGGACAACGGAAGCCACAAAAGCGTTCAAAAATAAGAAGAGAGCTTTCATCATCGACCCAACTGTCCACTTTAAAAGTCATAAGTCGCAGCCGTCACATGTCAACCTCGAGAAAGGAATATTTATTTGACAACAGTTCCTTAATAGAAAGATAGATAGCAACTAGAGGAAATCGACGTAGTGGGTCTGATAATTGGAGCGAGGGGAACAATTCCCGTTTTTGCCGGCAGTGTTTGGAAACACACATGTTTGTCAGTGACAGCTTTAGGGAAATTGCCATCTTTGCCTTAAAGGGTTCATTAATAATTCTAAGAAATCATTGGTAGTTACTAGAGCCCGGATTTTTATGCATTAATAGGTTAGAATGCAAATTTACTCAAGCGACTAGCTAGTATAGTCCACCTTCACAACGATTAAGCTATCGGAGTTGCATAAACATTAGGGGTACGGCCCATCAGAACCCCTATAATTTATGTTACTCTTGCTACATTATCGAAGAGCGGGTGGCCGACACTCGCTGCTAACCAAGTTAGTTTGCAATCTAACCTGTCACTGCATAAAAATCCGGGCTTTAGTAATTACTTTTCCATCTACATTTCTTAACGGTATCTATTTCCTTTCTAAAAATTAGTATAAAAGTATACTTTGTCGCAAGGCAGCCTCTGCATGAGAGGAAGTATTTCATAAAATAAAAATAGTTACAATTAAAGCTGTAACCAATATTGATCTTCAAGTTTAAAGTCATTATTCTACGTGTTATTAATGCTCAAACGGTCTCACTCCTGTTATTTGCACAACACTTCGCACAGTAACGTAGTGCAGGATGCAGTGTGTTGAGTCAGTAGTTGCGGGCTACATCGTAGATGCTTAGCGTAATTCAACACCATTTCCGTTAACAGTCTCGGAACAGATGTGTTTTGTTCCCGGGCCTCGAAGTGGTGACCTACTCTCGCAGGTGTTCTGTATAATTGAACTGGTTCTACTCTGGTCTTATATGGTCATGTGGCTCTCAGCTTCGGGCCGTGGGCGGTACCGGAATGTGATACACAGGTTGGTGTCCTGCCGGCAGCAGGTGAAAGTCCTGGCCCATCACTCCCAAACAGAGAGCTGTATTTTTCACTTCACATCATTAAGGTTCTTAATTATTATAATTAGCTATATTACTTGTTCGGCTTCTTGCCTGAATGTTTACCATCGCGGTCTTTGGTTCATTAATTCTCGAGTTCGATTTTCTCACTCAGGAACTGGGTGTTTATATTTGTACCTGTACACACCTCTTCACTATACTGCCAACCTTTACAGAAATACACAATAACGAGCACATCTCTCCAGGAGGGTTGACGTCAGGAAGGCCATCCAGCAGTAAAAATAGAACCAAGTCCACATGTATGATGCTCTTACATCCAGCGATCGTCGCACTTGGACTGGTTGGAATAGAACTCACGGTGTCTGGGAAAGAGATAGACTCTCTTTCCCTGCGCTGCGGGACCAGGCAAATAAATAAATAAATAAATAAATAAATAAATAAATAAATAAATAAATAAATAAATAAATAAATAAATAAATAAAAGTTACTTTTCTAAATATTGTCTAATTATTTCTGGTGCCACATGGGATCACTTGGATCATTGCTGAGAGTTAGTCTGGACACACTTAATGACATTACGTGATTTTTCAGCCAGATTTGAACCTCCACCGTCCGGGTTTATGGCTATCAGCTGACTCACAGAGCTTTTTGCACCTCCAATAATAATAATAATAATAATAATAATAATAATAATAATAATAATAATAATAATAATATAACTCTTCATTATCGACAGTTATGCCTTTCAACTTTCAGTCTGTAAGCGTCTTCGAATTTACTAAACACCTCCACAATCCTCTGTTTGTAACTAGTTCTGTGGCTTCGTTTAGTTCTAGACCTTTCACTTTAGTATCTTTAGAAACCGAGTCTATCCATCGCCCTTGGTCGCCCTCTACTTCCCTTACCCGCCATGAACGAATGCATTGTTATCCTAGGCAAATTAACTTCTCCAGTCCCTCACATGACCCTACTACCAAAGCCGATTTTTGCGTACAGCTTCATCCATCGAATTAATTTCTAACTTAGCCTTTGTCTCCACATTCTGAGTACCCTCTTACCATTGTGCCCACCTGTCTCTACCAGCTACTTTCATGTTTGTTACTTCTAACTTATTCATAAGATATCCTTGAGTCCATCCAGCTTTCACTCCCGTGAAGCAAAGTAGGTCGGAAAAAAGACCGGTGGGCCGATGACCTTCGATGTTAGGCCCCTTAAAACAGCAAGCAAAAAGATCGGTGTAAATATAGGCCTACTGTTGATGGCAACTGCGAGTTTACTGCATTGTCTTTACTGCACCTTGATTCAATCTACCACACTACCATCCTGGGAGAACATGCATCCTAAATACTTGAAATGATCTACCTGTTCCAACTTTGTATACCCAATCTACAGTAACATTCAGTTCTCTTATGGTTTCTTATCTACTGACATCACTTTAGTCTTGGAAAGGACTGAGTGAGTTCTCCGTGCGGGTAGGGTGCGCGGCTGTGAGCTAGCATTCGGGGGATAGCGGTTTCGAACCCCACTGTCGGCAGACCTGAAGATGGTTGCCCTGGTTTCCGATTTTCACACCAGGCAAGTGCTGGGAGGCCACGGCCGCTTTCCTCCCTATCCTAGCCCTTTCCTATCCCATCATCGCCATAAGACCTACCTGTGTCGGTGCGACATAAAGCAGCCTGTAGGAAAACATCTTGGAAGGCGGATTTTTGCATATCACAATCACTGCATCTATTTTCAAGTTACAACAACAACAACAACTCTGTGACCCCAGGACAGGGAAGGAATAAGGCTGGCAAGATGGTGTTCCTGGCTGTGACTGCGTTGTATTTGGTGGAGACTACCCATCCAAGTGGTTACCACGCGAAGCTTTGCTCGACTTCGAAGGTCAACATGACTTCTCATTTGGCAACATATGATACATTTCCATGGTCGCCTGGGAGGGTCCATCTTCGTAGGTCAATTGTCAGTGGCTTATCTTGTTCCTTCTTCTTTCTTCGATTATGGCCTCCTTTTTCTTCTGCCAGAAGTTCTTCATCATTTCGCTGTGGTATCTCTTCCTTCCTGCTGACCATTATCTTCTTAGACTTCTCATTTTGCTTTTCCTGCAACCCCTTGAATTTATCAATTTTAGTTCGAAACATATCTCTATTAAAGATTTCTGTTGGATTGATGCCAACTTCCTCAATCTCCTTTCTTGTTTCTTCTACCCAGTTAGTAGTTTCTTTTAATTTGATCGTGTAGTTAAATATTTTCTTAGTCTACTCTCGTTTGTTCTTGTGAGGTGCCTGTAAAATTTCAGTCCCCTCTTTCGAATGGTGTCTGTGTTCTTCTCAGTCTGTCTGTATGGATCTTCATTTCTCCTGTTTCTCCATGTACAATCCTTTCTTTTTTCTGGCCCGTAGATCTTTCTTGAGATTTTTCTTCATTCTTAATATATTATTATTATTATTATTATTATTATTATTATTATTATTATTATTATTATTATTATTATTATTATTAGAACATAACCATGATAATAATAATAATAATAATAATAATAATAATAATAACAACAATAATAATAATAATAATAATACATGGAGAACAGAAAGACACAAACTAGCTGGCTTAAAGGGGTCAAGGAGGATATGGAGGAAAATAATATATCACAGCAGGCAGTATACAACAGACAGGAATACAGAAAAATCATCAACAAAATTAAGGGATTCCAAGATCAAAGTAGCAAAAAACGGACCGGCAACAACTGGTCACGAGAACGTAAAGAAGCCCACTCCGAAAGGATGAAGAAGTACTGGGCCGATCGAAAGAGGAAGAACCGTAAATGAATGATGCTTAACGTGGTCAATAGTAGACCCATTCTAAAACAACAATAACAATAATAATAATAATAATAATAATAATAATAATAATAATAATAATACGTTTTTGGGCTTTTGTCATATTAAGAAGACAAGGTTTAATTTTAGGGTTAGCACAGAACTTTGCTCCCGGTATTCAAAAGAAAATCTCGTCTGGTCACGGGAAAGCTTCTGAAATCGCCTCTCTTCTCTATAAGAAGTTACTGTGATGCTGAGCTCAACCAGTCAGGGCCGATTTGTAATAAGAGTGCGGAAGGTAATTACACTGCGGTAGAGTCACATTTTCCGTTTTCTTTTGAGTCCGGGAAGAAGGTAATTACGTCATAGTTTGAAATAAAATAATGTCCATGAATCACGTGACGCCAGCCTGCTTGAGTTTTACTCACAATATAAAAGGAGCCAAGTTGAACGAATCATAAAATGGCCTATACGTGTAATTACACTTCACATCAAAGAGTAAGTCATAATCATAAATTAGAACGATGGTTCACAGGAAGACTTAACAGTGGCAGCCCAGAACAAACCTTTATAGTATTTAGGATAAGTTATGTTTTATTCTGCGGTCTACATATGTGACAGCGCTTTGATCACATCTGTGAACCCGTTATATGGACTTTTAACATTCATTCACCCAAACTAAAGGAGACGTGTATTACTAAGGAACATGAAACATCTGTCTGCTCCGTAGATTATTCTGGAATCCATTCACGTAGGAAATTAAAACTACAAAGAGTGAATATTCAGTTCTTTTTCCTTTTATTTAATATATCTTATAAGATTACGTTTCTTAATTTAAAAGAAATAATTTCGCGCTGAACGCTCGGGGCTTCTGCCTACGATTCAAAGGGGTTTGGTTCGCTTACGAGCTTCATGGGGCGTTGTAGTCTCATTTGTGTTCATACCAAGACAATCCCATCTATATACAGTAACAACACTCAACTAGCGACCAACACAGAGACACAACAGTGAGTACAGCCCTCACGAAGAGCATCCCGCCGTAAAATACGGGCCACGTCATGTGCCGACCTCAAATAGGTAGGAAATGACCAATAATAATAATAATAATAATAATAATAATAATAATAATAATATATATATATATATATTCGTTTACGGCCATTAGAGACCACGTTAGACAACAGTTACATGTTTCTGGAAGCCTTCCTCACAGCCCAGAACTTCAGCATCCTCTCTCTGGCAGCCTGTCTTCTTTCGTCCGTCCACCCACGGTTAAGTTTTGGTTCGTCATGGTATCCCTGAAATCTGTCGATCACTGACCTAAACTTTGTTCGGTTTGAGATGTCTTCCGAATTTAGTCCTACCTGTCTGAGATACTTTCTCACCTCCCTGAACCATTTGTCCGACACTTTAGGTCTGCTGTCTAGTATTGTGAAAATCCTTTTCGTTAGTCTCTTCTCATCCATTCTAAATAAATGCCCATAGAATTTAAGTCTCCGTTTTCTCATGCACTCAGTTAGCCTTTCATTGTCTCGGCAAAGTTCTTCCCTTCCTCGCCACCTGTACTGTCCATCCACAATCTTTGGACCCATTGTTTTGCGAAGGATCTTTCTTTCAAATTTCTCAGCTTCTCTCAGTCCCGCTTTTCCTGTCATTTGGAGGCACTCACTAGCATACAGACATTCCGTTTTAATCACTGTATTGTAGTGCCTTAGTTTAGCTCGTCTGGAGATGGTTTTCTTCTTGTATATAGGATATGTCCTACGAAAAGCCGCAGCCATTTTCTCCCGTCTGGTGTTGTTTGCTTCTCTTTCATTTGTTTTCAATTGCACTATTTCACCCAAATACTTAAAGCTATCAACTCTTTCTATTTTACCGTGTTCTGTCTTCAGGTACCGAGGGGCTGTTTTGATGTTTGTTATATATTTAGTTTTTTCGAAAGAAATAATAATAATAATAATAATAATAATAATAATAATAATAATAATAATAATAACTTTTACATGAGCTTTTTCCGAACATCCTGATGGAATTGTGAGTGTGAACTGTGTCACAGATGCTGATTTTGCACCGTTATACGAACCGACTGCTCTTCCCAGACCAACCCTATGAGGAGGATTATTTTCACTATTTTCACTATTGCGTATTTTCACGGAGATTCAGATGCACAGAAATTCTGTTAAGACGAACGCAACCATCCAATCACCGTGTCATCTAGACGTGGATGAATTCCCTGACCCAGCAAGGAAACGAACCCTAGGCTCTTCGAACCTAATACATCGACGCTGATCATTAAGACCTGGAGAAGAACATCTAAAATCAAATGCAAACATCTATAAAGATTAAACCTACCAGAGAATTTTTGCGTGGAAATTGATACTGAGATTAAGGATCGTGTGGTGTATCAGTTACACCTAAGACAAGCGAAATGTGAAGATATTTTATGGTATAAATAATACTCCTTAAATGGCACCAATCTCAGCCAGGTTAAAAGATGTAAATCTGATAGTTGAAGTCCAACGGCTAACCACCTGCATTACTCGATAGAATGGATGTATGTTACTGTCTACAGTAGCTAAATCAGCCTTGCAAATATTTAAAGCCGCACAAAGAATCTTCAGGGAAATTTAGAAGCTTGTTTTAATTGCAGGAGTTAACAACACAAAGATACATACAAATTCATTTCTGAACTTAAAGGATGATGAAAATGAAAAATGAAAACCTGCGACCTGCGACCTGCTTTCCAGTCAGTGACCGGATCAGGGATATAATGAATATATCATATATAGGCTATTATTACGATGGGGTCGCCACTCCCAAAGTGATATATTAATGACTGATAGATGTTATGAAATGAGGATGAAGAGTGTTGCTGGAATGAAAGATGACAGGGAAAACCGGAGTACCCGGAGAAAAACCTGTCCCGCCTCCGCTTTGTCCAGCACAAATCTCACATGGAATGACCGGGATTTGAACCACGGTATCCAGCGGTGAGAGGCCGACGCGCTGCCGTCTGAGCCACGGAGGCACTTTAAAGGATGATGCCACTGTATAATAAATTACGGAACATCCTCTGAATACTGATTTATTTCAAGTTAACACATCTGTCTTCTTGTAGGCATTCATTACAGATAATTAGCTATCTTAACGGTGCCGTATTGTTAGGTTATTGTTTGTTTATATTCGTATGTTTATTGTGGTCATAATGTTTGTTATCTTTCTTGTTGTTACGTAATGGATTAATTCATTTTTATTTTTTCTCTGTTTTTATACCCATTTTGTTATTTGTATTTTTGTATATTTTGTAGTCGAGCTCTGTGGTGTAGTGGTTGGGGTAATTAGGTGCCACCCCCGGAGGCCTGGGTTCGTTTCCCGGCTCTGCCACGAAATTTGAAAAGTGGTACGAGGGTTGTAACGAGGTCCACTCAGCCTCAGGAGATTAATTGAATAGATAGGGTTCAATTCCCACCTCATCCATCCTTGAAGTGGTTTTCCGTGGTTTCCCACTTCTCCTCCAGGCAAATGCCGGGATGGTACCTAATTTCAGGCTACGACCGCGTCCTTACCTCTCTCTTGTCTATTCCTTCCAGTCATCCCATCCCCCACAAGGCCCCTGTTCATCATAGCAGGTGAGGCCGACTGAGCGAGGGACTGGTCCTCCTTCCCAGTTTCATGCCCCGACCCAATGTTTCATGCTCCAGGACACTGTCCTTGAGGCGGTAGAGGTGAGATCCCTCGGTGAGTCCGAGGGAAAACCAACCCTGGAGGGTAAACAGATTAAGAAAGAAAGAAAGAAAGAAAGAAAGAAAGAAAGAAAGACGTTGGCTATATTCTGTATGTTTTGTCTCTCATTCACAGCGATATTGAAAAAGCGAGAAGGTTTCATTAACTGAAGTTGGTACCAGTTATAGAATTTTATTTCTTCTTTTCAAGAAAAATACACTGAACCTTTCACGAGCATGATTTTTGTACTTTTGTTACGAAAAATACGTTTGTATTTGCGAATTCGTCGTCGCACATTCGTCAAGATGACGTAGGTATACAGCTATATCTGTCGGCGTGATATGGAACTGCTTACATCCTGCCTGTTGTTGCCTTCCACAGATATATTTTGAGAGACTACAATAGGTGCTAGTTAACGGTTAGGAGAACAATGCAGTGATGACCATGATACTTGAACTGTTCACTGAAAAATACTACCTTTCAGCGAATTAAATTGATCTTTTTTAATCATTGTGGGGTGTATACATAAGCACCAGATTGAGCAGCCCACGTGGTGGCTATGGTTGTTAAAACGTCATGTCAATATGATTTGACCCCATGGTTGTCCGGGTTCGAGTCCCGTTCGTTGTAAATATTTTTACCATCAGAATGTAGGTCGGCAAGGTAGGGAATGTGGTGTTATAAAATTTCTAATCACTAGAATGCGTGTCAAAAGCCTGGATTACATTCCAAACCTCTCCGCAGTGCTGATATGGACGGAGGGTATCTGACACTTGATGGTGATTCGTTTTGGACAGCTTTGTCAACAGTACGCAGAATCATATACGTCAAAGCTCAACTCAGAGCTACAACTGCACTAAAAATACTACAATATCTGTTTTAATCCATTCGAGTATCGTATCAAACTTGGAAAGTGTTACTTGTATTCGTAAGATATATTAGTAGTCCAATTAAAGTTTCCAATTACTCTATAGACTGTAATTTTGCCTGTCTAAGGCACGCTTAGGCACAAGTCTATATCGGTCTATAAAATGTAATGGCCTGACCGATTGTTAACGCCCATGTAAAACTACTGTACTAGACATAAAGAAACTACATTTTGGAGATACAGTTTTGTTTGTGTTGAGGCTCGATAAGCAACGATGTCAAAAAATTCCACCCCTAAGGCGATGAAATGGGGTTAAAAGCCTGAAAACTAGAATGCTAATTCCTCCGAAACACTTCACAGGATAAAGTTGAAATTTCATCCAATGGTTGCAACTTTATGTACCATATGTTGAATGAAACACATTTAGAAAAGATCAGCTCTTAAGGCGTTCGATAGGGGTTAATACCCGCAAAACAAAGATACTGATTCCTCCGAAACCTGTGCCATACGAGGTTCCAATTTCACATGATGATTGCTCCTCTGTATCTTAAATTTTGAATGAAAAGTCTTCTTAAAATAGTACACCCTTCAGGGGTTTTGACTGAGGGATGACGCAACAATATTCATTTTTCTGAAACCATTTCCCGTACAAAGTTGAAATTTCGCATGATGGCTGTTCCTGCATGTCTTAGATTTTAAATATTATAAGTCGTCATGCCTGGCTAACTGGCTCAGACGGTTAAGGCGCTGGCTTTCTGAGCTCAATTTGGCAATTTCGATCCTGGCTCGGTCTGATGGTGTTTGAATGTGGTCAAATACGTCAGCTCCGTGTCGGTAGATTTACTGGCACATAAAATAATTCCCGCAGGGCAAAATTCTGGCACTTCGGCGTCTCCGAAAACCGTAAAAATATAGTTAGTGGGGGAGTAAAATAAATAGCATTATTATTAGACTGTAAATTGTATTAAAATCCACCCCTCATGGAACTACAGCACTTGAAGGGCCTTGGCCTACAAAGCGACCGCTGCTCAGCCCGAAGGCCTGCAGATTACTACGTGTCGTGTGGCCAGCACGACGAATCCTCTCGGCCGTTATTCTTGGCTTTCTAGACTGGGGCCGCTATCTCACCGTCAGGTAGCTCCTCAATTCTAATCACGTAGGCTGAGTGGACCTCGAACTAGCCCTCAGGTCGAGGTAAAAATCCCTGACCTGGCCGGGAATCGAGCCTGGGACCTTCGGATAAGAGGCAGGCACGCTACCCCTACACTACGGGGCTGGATAAAAATCCACCCGTAAGGGGTTTTGACTGAGTGGTGAGACCTGACGACAAAAATGTTCATTTCTCGGAAATAGTTCGATATAGTTAAAATTTCACATGATCGTTGGTCCTGTGTGTCCTACATTTTGAAAAAGATGTGCTTTTTGAACAATACACCTCTAAGTGGTTTTGATTTGTGTGTGGGGTGTGTGTGTGTGTGTGTGTGTGTGTGTGTGTGTGTGTGTGTGTGTGTGTGTGTGTGACCCTATGACAAAAATATTCATTCCTCCGAAATCGTTCAACGTTTGAAGACAAAATTTCAAGTTAGGTATATATACACGTTAAATATATATTTAAATCTTTGGTGTGAAATAGAAAACGTTCTACAATATTCCACCAATAAGGGTTTAAATGGGGTTATCTCCGAAAACGAAATTATTCATCCCTTCAAAAGCATTTAACATACGAAGTTACAACAAGGTTGTTCTTTTATGTCCTTGCTGTCAAATATAACATAATTCAAAATGTGAACATTGTTGAGGGATCTCTATCTCAAAGATATAAGAAAAACGTGTATTGACATTTAAAGTAATAAAAATAATATATTTCTCTCATAAAATGCCAATAGAAACGAATAGCTAGTATTATTATTAACAAATACGTCGCAAATGGGAATTATCCCAGCGGCCATGGACACTTGGTAAAGGTGGTAAAGTTGCGTTCTCACGCACATAGATGTCAAAGTAAGAGTTCTGAGATCCTAATATAAATCGACAACAAAGTTACGTAAAAATTCCAGAGCAGACGTTGGGAAATAACAACTAACCGTTACTAATTTGCATCCTTCTCGGCTATTTGTCAGATTTTTCATTGCTTGCAATTACCCGAAGCCAAAGGTGAAGAATGTGCGAGTCAAAAGAGATGAACTCGAAGAGTGAAGACATCCGTCAAAGAGCTTTGGCCGTCAACACAGTGACCGCTCTGATTTGCAGATGAGTGGAGGTTTACAGGTCACATTGAACAGCTCTTTCATCAACCACAGAGTGCCTCTGGAACGTGCTCCCTTGACAGCTACGTTCTTCTATTGTTTCTCTCTCTCTCTCTTTCGGCTGTAGGCTGGCAGATTTTACACCAAAGATTCGAATTGTTTGCTAGAATAGCGTGTGGAAGTTTAAAGAGCAACTAGCGATTACCCCTGGGGTTGGGACCGCAATGTACCTTCTTTACACTCCGGATTTTTAGGTAGTAATAGGTTAGAATGCAAACTACTTAGGTTATTAGCAAGTGTCGTCTAGCCCGTCCTTCCGTTATGCAGCAAGAGTAACATATATTCTAGGCGGTTCTGATGGGCCGTACCCCTTAAGTTTATGCAAGACTCATAACATAAATGTTGTTTAGGGAAGCCTATACTTGTAACTCGGTTCAGTAAGTTTGCATTCTAACGTATTGGAAATCCACAATCCGTTTCCAGTCATTTGACCGGGTCAAGAATGGAATGAATGAAGCCCCCATCTTGCGGCGAGGATAGGAATTGTGTCGGCTGACGAAGCCTGTCGCACTCTTCTGGGGCAATGATTAATGACTGACAGATGAAATGATATTGGAGAGTGTTACTGGAATGTCAGGAAAAACCGGAGTGTGCGGAGAAAAACCTGTCGCGGTTTGTCCAGCAGAAATCTCACATGGAGTGACCGGGATTTGAACCAGGGAACCCAGCAGTGAGAGGGTGGCGTGCTGCTACCTGAGCTACGGAGGCTAAAAATCTGGACTCTAAATCACGCTTTTTCATCAATATCCCCATAGATGTAGTTGAAAATATTGGAGATAATGAATTAATACACAAACTCTTCTGGTAATAGATTGTAATATTATATCACTAAACACTTAAAATAATATCTGGATGTAGAAACCGCTTCGATTCAAATCAATCTGTTACAGGAAATCGCCGAACAAACTAGGTTGCAGATATCGTTCGGAAAAAACAGAAGTAATGACGAACATCAAAGATGAACCTTCAAAACTTCGGACGAAATACGGGGACATCAGGCGAGTAGAAAAATTTAAGTATCTGGGTGAGTTATCATGAAAAGTGGAGTGGACAAGGACGCAGTAAGGGAAGGTATACGCAAACTTGAAATAGCCTAGCAAACGTCACGCACGATCTACAAAAAGTGTCTTTCCTAAAACACTAAGATACGTGACTATGAGACGGTTCTGAATCCAGTAGTTATGGATGCAGCCGAAACCCTAACCCTAAATGCGACTGAAGGACTCCTTGAAGAACTGAAGAAAAAGGAGCGCAGAATAATTAGGGGAATTATGGGATCTAAGTACAAGAATAGTATCCATCGAAAGAGATCCCATAAGGAAGTCTATAAGAAATAGAGAAAATTACAGATCGATCCACAAAAAACGAGCCACCTGAAACGAATGGACAGAAGCAGGCTGACCAAATACCTATTTGAATCAAAACCTAAAACTACGATTCCTTGGTTTAGAAACACCAAAGAAGACTTTCAAGGGCTACAGATCAAACCGGAAGACGCCTTTGACAGGAGCCTTCTCCAAATAAAGATAGCGGCGAACGGGCTTTACCGAGATAAACAACCTAAGAGAAGAAACGGTGTCCCTTGGACAGACGAACGCAAACAGGCCGACTCAGAAAGAATGAGGGAATTCTAGGCCAAAAGGAAAGCAGAGGTCACTGCCAAATATAACAAGACTTAACGTGGTTCTCGACGGCTCCAGTGAAAATATGATACTAATAATAATTTAATTACAGTTTTTCTGCAGTTGTGAATTATTGATATAGATTCATTACATATGCATATCTTTTCTAACTGCAAAATCATTAATCCAATGCCGTAGGATACACAGTATTCCGTGTCACACTATTAGGAGCGCAAATATATAAATTCCTAGGAGTTCCAGCCTCGGAGAAAGCTACATAAAATTGGCCATGAGAGGAACACGAAGTTTGCAAGTTAATCCCTGAAGCTGTCAGTAATTAGACTTTAAAACCTTGTTTAGTCATCACGATAGCTTCGCTACGCTGATGTAGAACAATTTCATAAACTAGCAACAGTTTTTACTACTAAACATGTATTTATGATTACCCCTAATAATGTTGAGCTGAAAGATTGAGAGCAGACTTTACAGTTGATTCAGTCTACTACAAAAACTAAGTCTCTACAAGTTGGAATAAGCAGTCAAGAAAATACGCAGTGAATCTGTTGTTTAATATTGAGTAATGAAGAGGATTGCAAAACTATGGTACATACTATTGAAGCAAGCAGTCCGAATTCGTAGAATTAAGGTTAATTTTGCAGAAAACTAATTTATAGATTGTATCATAGAGCAATATCCAGCTGTAAAGTAAACTATCACAGTAGGCTTTGAAGACATAAAGAAACTTTTTTTTTTTTTTTGCGGACGTCAAGAGAGGGCACCACGAAATACGCAGTTGTCGAAATTAGCCCCGCCATTATTTTGGGCACTGCCTGCAGCAGATCTAGAGGGAAGGTCTTTCGTTATAGATATTATCGGATGACCCCCAGCTGTAATACATATTTATGACAAAATCAAAACGTATTCCTTAATCATAGTCAATGACCAGGCGAGCTGGCCGTGCGGTCAGGGGCACGCGGCTGTCAGCTTGCATCCGGCAGATAATGGGTTCGAATCCCACTGTCGGCAGCCCTGAAGATGGTTTTCCGTGGTTTCCCATTTTCACACCAGCCAAATGTTGGGGCTGTACCTTAGTTAAGGCCACGGCCGCTTCCTTCCAACTCCTAGGCCTTTCCTGTCCCATCGTCGCCATAAGACCTATCTATGTCAGTGCGACGTAAAGCAACTAGCGAAGTCAATAATGTCACCGTTATTTTCTTGTCCTTATTAATGTGAGTTTTAATGATGATGTTATTGAAAGAGAGCTTTAGCACCTGCTATAGCTATGCACATGAAATATCTCTCCTGTATTGTAATCATAAAGAAGGACACAGTTTCACTCAGTTTTATTTATTTATTTTTACTTGGAAATCGTTCAGCAATTGTCAAAGTGTTATTGAACAATGATGAGTGATTTGATAAGGAAGAGATGTTTTATTTACAATGTAGTTTCAGCAGGTCGACAGTACTGCAGGCTAAAGTTAGTGACGATCACGCGGCCGCCAGGTTCGTTCTGCAGATGAATTTTTGGTTAATTCACTCCCTTATTGAGTCTAAATTTCTCCGTCATGTTTTTGCATTTTTTTGTAAATCATGCCAAAATTTGTAAACTTTCAGTCATAAAAGCTTCAATATCGTTTTATTTACAGATGCGTATTAATTGAAAGCTAGAAAAAATCAGCATATTCTAGCCTTTGAAATGTGGGGCTGGCGATGAATGCTAAGAATATCATAGATCAGGGCTTCAGTAATCCCATATTGTCATGATGACGAAAAAATATGTAGGCGCCTATAACATTCACATTGTAGCTGCTAAATTTCAGCCTGAAAAAAACCAGAGTTTATTACCACTCTGGATATAACTTATGAAAGTATTTTGTTTCTTTTGTTGTTGTTGTTGTTGTTGTTGTTGTTGTTACTGTCGTTTCTCAAACGTATGTAAAGATGGATATTATAGGGTTTAGAAGCGATTATAAGCATCGGTTACACATGACTTTGAATCTGTATGAGCGTCCGATATGTCTCGTGATCGCTTGTAACCATTACATCGAGAAGCTGAACCTTTGGTTTTTGACACTCTTGGAGCCTAATTTTCTCCGTTGCGTTTACGTGTACTCCTCGGTGTTTAGTAAATTTGAGCCCATTAAATGAAGTGCCAAGAGTAGTTAAGAGAGATTAAGTTGAAGTGAGAGATCGAACTGATTCATATTATGGAGGCAAACAAATTACTTTTATTTCTTATGTCTGGCGCCTAAGAAAGTTTCCTGGCTCGTAGAATATTTTAATTTTTTTCTAGCCCTGCCACGGTCTCAGAAAAGAATGAATGTGTCAACCAGGAATAAGCTAGGCATGAAAAGACATCATTCTTTACTATGGTGCCAGAAGATATTGCAGTTTCCCGGCTACATCACAACTTGAAGAAGAGGGAACAGTCGGTGATAAAAGACCAAGAGGGAGCAGATGGGTTGATCAGACGAAGGAGGTCAACCATAAGTAATCTCATACAAGAGGCAGAAAACCGAGAACAATGGAAGCAGCAAAGAACAAATTGACATAGCATGTATGAGGTTACTAAGCTCACTCATGGACAAAACGACTGGAGAAGTGCCTTCCGATAGACCTCGTTGAAACAAATCAAATTACATCCCACTTGTCCCTGCCTGACATTTACCAGCCAGGCGACTAACTTACTTCAGACCGCAAACACGTAGCTGGGTTGCTCGGTTTCATTCTATCCTACAAAGGAAACTTGGCATGACAGTTGATATCGTTATCGCAGTGGTGGTAGTTATTATCACTTTATGAGTAAGTAAAGCTAGGTAACAATCCCCTATTAACACTAATCACGGAGAAAGGACGGAAGAGGTCCTACACTTCGAATGCTCTAATACGTGGGGGGAATCGGAAAAGAACAAGAATTGTTCAAGGGAGGTCGGATAGGATAGATCATAGTGAGGAGCCTGGCACAAGTAAGTGCCATAAGTACCATAAGAGCTCTTGTAGTACCTTCTCAGTCGCCTCCTACGACAGGCAGGGGATACCGTGGGCGTTATTCTACTGCTCCCATCCACAGAAGTTAAGCTACAGACTACATGTCAGTAGCACAGAAAGAAATAAAATAGAAGCTTTTGAAATGTGGTGTTACAGAAAAGTGCTGAAGGTCAGATGGATAGATCGAATCATGAATGAAGGGATACTGGTTCGAATTTTTGAGAGGAGAAGGATTTGGCTAAATTTGACGAGAAAAAGGGATAGAATGATAGGACACATCTTATGATACCCAGGACTAGTTCAGTTGGTTGTTGAGGGAATTGTAGACGGTAAAAACGGTAGGGTTAGATCAAGGTATGAATATGACAAGCAGATTAGAGCAGATGTAGGATGCAACAGCTACGTATAAATGAAAAGATTAGCACAGGATAGGGTGGCATGGAAAACTGCATCAAAAACCAGTATATAGATTGATGACTCAAACAACAACACAACCTACAGGCACTTCGAATTTGAAAATTTGTACATGTATCGTTCGGAGCTCAAAACTCGACCACCTTGGAGACGAACCAGTGAAAGTGGAACTTAGGTATAATGCTTCCCCCCCCCACCCACCCACCCACCCTCCCTCTGGTTTATTGGATCCTTCGAGCGGTTTATACCTCTTTATGAGCCACGCCGTTCAAATATAATTCGAACAGATGTAATCTGATCTGTCTGCACGGAGGCAGCAGCATAGCACGTGTTTGACCCAAGCGGGTCGTTGCTGGAGGATTGTTTAGATTACAATTGAACTCGAATGGAACTGTAAATTGATTCGTTGGTGCTACCTGCGAGTTCATTGAACAACTTGTAACAAATTAATACGAGCAAGTCAGGAGGAATCATCAGTCATGTAGGTCTCACAGTCCCACTACCACAGCCAGCCGAGAATATGATATGGCCCACGCTTGCAAATAAACAGTCACCCACCCGCCACGGGCCCCTAAATTATCTCCGCGGCTGCTTAACATTCCAATGACACGGGCGCCCAAATTAAAAAGAAACAGTATTAATCTTTTTTGTTTTAACTTTTCTTAAACAGTATAATGCAAGGCTTATCTTTTTGAGTTTATATTTGACTTAATTTTTATTATGAACTTTTCTTTTTCTTTTTTACTTTTATGCTAAAAAACAAAAGTTATTTAGCTTAGTTATCTTTGATTTTGAAATAGAATGGTATATTTCTTGAAACATGGACACTAAGAAAGAAATTAATAAAGTATTTGGAAAGTTTTGAAATATGGTTGTGGAGAAGAAAGGAAAAAGTGAAGTGGACAGATAAAGTGAGTAATGATGAAGTGCTAAGAAAAGTAGGAGACAAGAGACACCTGATGAAAACGATAAGGAAGAGGAAAATATCCTGGTTGGGTCATATTCTACGTAGAAATTGTCTTCAACAGAGGATGATGGAGGGAAAATAGATGGAAGAAAAGGAAAAGGAAGAAGAAGGTTTGGAATGTTAACAGATGTCAAACAAGGGAGAAGCTATGAACAACTGAAGCAAGATGCTCAGGACAGAGAATCATGGAGGCTGTCCAGTTGATACCTTTCTCAAGACAGATTCACAGAAGAAGAAGAAGAAGAAGAAGAAGAAGAAGAAGATGCGTATTACCCTGCAATTTACGTGGTTACACGTCCACAATCGTGAACTTACCAGCGTTTCGCTCCAGTGTAGCAATGGGCTCGTCAGTTGGATTGTTAACATATTTCCAAGACGCCGGCGCCTAGTACACCATTGAGACACCAATACAATCTTCCTATGTAGCCCTATGAGCAATGACGGTGTACTAGGGGAAGCATGTGCCTCCACTTGTATACATGCCTGCCTTTGGCCTGTATGTCAAAAATTAAATTCCCAGAAGGAAAACAACCGAACTCGATAGCTGCAGTCACTTAAGTGCGGCCAGTATTCGGGAGATAGTGGGTTCAAATCCCGCTGTCGGCAGTCCTGAAGATGATTTTCCACGGTTTCCTATTTTCATACCAGGCAAATCCTGGGGCGGTACCTTAATTACGGCCACGGTCGACTTCTTTCCGCTCATAGACCTTTCCTGTCCGATCGTCGTCATAAGACCTATCTGTGTTGGTGCGACGTAAAGCCAATTGTGGAAAAAAAATATGTCCTTGCTCTGGTAACAGAATATTTCATGTTGCTTTACGAGTTTGGCAATGCTGGACTGACGGTCAGTTATCGCGGTATATAATGCTATGTGCCGGTAGAGTTGCCACTTTCGCCACGACATATGTTGATGCTACTCGACCGACAACATTTTCCGAACAACTTGAACGAACTTCGTACTATCAGCATAGCATTTGAAATGCCTTGTCCTGGACGATTTCGTAATATTATTTGTACAATCTTCATGTCTCCAAACACTCACTATAATTATGCTTCAGAGTGCGTCAAGCTCAGTACTGGTTAAAAGTATGAAAGCATATTAAATTCGATACCTTAATTGCTACTTTAAAATAACACTTTAAAGTTACTAAGTTGAAAAATCTTAAATGTCGCTGAGTTGGTAAGACTGTATATATCCAATCCTGAAGTCAGTAAATGTTTTTAAGAATTCACAAATTGGCTAGCAAATGCTGGTTTTAGCAAGATGAGCGCGATTGCAAATACTATACTGGATAATTAACAATATTTACTGAAAGGTACAGATGAAATTTTCTTATGCCATTATAATAACATTACGAAAGCGTTTCCTTTCACAAATTCTCTTTTCTAGCTCTGGATTACGAATTTATTTTATTTATTGTTTATCTATTTAATATGTTTATGAATAAATATAACGTTACATATATATATTTTTTCTTCTTTTTCTAGGTAAGTATGGCTTGGCTCTACAATGTATTCCTCCAGCTTTCTGCCCTGCTCAATCCTGAGGGGAACCCGAAAGGGTAAGATATTTCTTGTCAACGGAATTAAGATTCTGAGTCCTGTAGTGCTTTCTAGTTCCACAGCCTCGTTCGTTAGAGGCTCATCCCCCAAAACTTAAAAGATGCACTCCATTTTTTTGTTTACAGTGCTTAAGTATGAGAAACCAGTGTTAGTGCATGTATTGTTACCTCAAATAAAACCTTTATCGCAGATAGTAACCACATTCCGGTGTTTATAATGATAGTGGGTAATGGAAACTAAACACCATATTACTTTAGTAATATTTATAAGCCATTTGGAAACAATAAATAACAATAGACTTACTTATCATATACATACATTTTTGTAAATCAAACGCACGAGATCAAAATGGTATAAGCAAGTAGAGAAAGAATTAGGATCACTAAATCTGCAGGATAGAAATGTAATTAGAAAAATGTGTTCACACAAGGGATTTGACGGAAGACGAGAAGCAACCAACACGATGTACTTGGTCGGAAGAACTACTGGACAAGGAGGAAAGCTCAACAAATGTTGATTCAGCGTCGTGCTAAGTGAGCCATTCGCGCAGAAGTATAACAAGGAGAATATATTTTTTGGTACTTGTTTAACGTCGTACCAACACATCGAAGGTTTTTGATGACGAAAAGGTGGGAAAGGGCTAGGGATAGGAAGGAAGTGGCCGCAGCCCCAGCATTTGTCTCGTGTGAAAATGGGAAAACGCGGAAAACCATCTTCAGGGCTGCCGACGGATGTGTTCGAACTCACTATCTCAAGAATGAAAGTTCACAGCCACGCGGTTATTATTAATGATACTGTTATTGTTATTATTTCAATCATCAGTCCATAGACAGGTTTGATGCAGCCTTCCATGCCACCCTACCTTTAGGCCTACTAATCCCTTTCTTTCGACGTAATTACTACATCCTACATCTTCTTAAATCTGCCTGTCATACTCATGTCTTAGTCTACCCCAACCGTTATTACAGCTTACACTTCCAAAAAAAAAAAAAGAATCAACTGAACTATTCCTGGGTGTCATGAGATGTGTTCTATCATTCATCTATTCTTCTCGTCAAATTTCGCGAAATCCTTTTCCTTTCACTAATTCGATTCAGTATCTCTTCATTCGTGATTCGATTTCGATCAACCCATTTCACCTTCAGCATTCTTCTGTAACACCACATTTCAAAAGTTATTATTATCTTTCTTTCCGAACTAGTTGTTGTCAGTATTTCACTTCCATACAATGCCACGCTCCAGATCAAAATCTTCACAGACATCTTTCCAATATGGCAGGGCGATTTCACTGAGTGTGTAGGATGTATGATACAGCACAAATGCCACGGCAGGGTCATATAAAACATTTCTTAAGAAAAATATGTGTTAATAACATTTTTTTCTGTAAATTATTGTGCAGGTTTTTGAAATAAAATTAGAAAAAGAAAAGGAGAACGTTACGTCCGCGATAGATGTGGTCAAATCTTACTCTGTCCTTCATTCCAGTACTTATTTTCCCGAATGATGGACCCTCACCGATCACATATTCTGCAGATGACCTTTAGGATTCTGTCACGAATATTTTACTCATCTATCTCTCGCTAATAAGCGTAGCGTGGTCACTCAGCCAGGGCTCATTGAATCTCTCTTTCTTATTTACTCGGCTCGCCAACATTTGCATACGTAATACCTGTTTACGTGACTGGAATGTCGATGCAGACCTCACAAGAATCAGAACTAGCACACTGAGAAACTTGTTTCTGGTCGCATTCAGTTCGTCTTATGTTCAGTCACCTGCAAGATGAACATTTTAAAGCTACAGTCTCATCATTCACTGTGATGGAGTTAGACGGTTTCTGACGTTCGATAGTTGTACTCGAGGACTGAGGAATTCGACGGCTCAAGGCTTGGTCTGATCATAACCTGCTATGTGTCAAGGGTTTTGAGATTTCAGAACCGTACATGGGCCGATGAGAGCTATAAAATCATAAACTTTTCAAAAATCGTAATAATTTCTAGACAAATAGTCCGAATGTAGTGTTCAATACCTCACTGTGAAGAGGAACTACCATTGTATCTAAGACAGGAGTCTGACCTCTGTAAGACATCATCAACTAATGAAATAGCATTGCCGGTCACAGGGAAGTTTCTTGAGTTGTCATTTTTTCTTAAAATACATACCTAAATTGTGATCATATGGCTTTTTCCTCGATTTATCATTCTCGGACTGCATAACTATGGTAGATGGCGCTCAGGTTAATGGATGTATTAGATACCTAACTTAACCTGATCTAACCTAGCCTGATCCAACCTAACTTAACCCAACATGATGTATTCCAACCTAACCTGATTCACTTTAACCTAACATGATCTAATCCAACCTAACCTGATCCAACCTAACCTAACATGATCTAATCCAACCTAACCTAACATGATCTATTCCGACCTAACCTAACCTGATATGTGCTAACCTTACATAATTCAATCCAATCTAACCTGATCCAACCTAACTTAATCGAACCTGATCTATTTCAGCCTAACTTCCGACCTATACCGATCTAACCTAACCTAATCAAAGCTAATCCAACATAATCAAAGCTAACCTAATCTGATCCAACCTAACATGACCTAACCTGATACATCCCAATCTAACGTGACCTATCCCGACCTGACCTGACCTAACCTAAACATTGCTCATTGGTTCCAGTCTACGCAGCAAGGCACAAACACTAGAGGACAGTGTGCTACGTTGCCAGTTTTATAGATAAGCTATCGCACGGATATTATTGGCGGTGAAGTCGTGTAGATTTGCGCAAACGCAATCCACTGTTGTTGTGAACGTCGGCTGCCACAGTACCTAAAGGGAGTGATTTAATTTTTAAAATATGTATCAGGTTCATCGGAGTCCGGCTCGTTGGCTGAATGGTCAGCGTACTGGCCTTCGGTTCAGAGGGTCCCGGGTTCGATTCCCGGCCGGGTCGGGGATTTTAATCGCTTCTGATTAATTCTTCTGGCTCGGGGACTGGGTGTTCGTGTCCGTCCCAACACTCTCCTCTTCATATTCACACAACACACTACACTACCAACCACCACAAGAACACGCAATAGTGATTACATCCCTCCATATAGGGTTGGAGTCAGGAAGGGCATCCGGCCGTAAAACAGGGCCAAATCCACATGTGCGACACAGATCGCACCCGCGACCCCACAGATGTGGGAAAAGCGGTAGGAAAAAGAAAGAAAGAAATAAATATCAGGTTCATCAGACTGTCTAAACACATTTGTGACCAAATACAATTTAGAAAATACCTGAAAGAATCAACAACTTATTATACCTCAAAAATGAAACAATGTAATTAAAAGTATGACATTTTTCGTTCTTGGAAGAAAAGATCATCAATATAGTTCATATGTTTACGCAATAATATGTTAGAATATAAAGAGTAAGAGTAAGAAATATACACTAACTGCACAACGGTTATGCTACGAGTTTTTGCATAATCATTAGGGGAACGGCCTACAGGCCCCTAGGATTTATGCTACTCTCGCTACGTTATGGAAGAGCGAGTTGACGACACTTCCTAATAAGTAAACAAGTTTGCATTCTAACCTATTACGGCCTAAACATCGGGGACCTGATCATCCGATTCTATCAAATCACTCATTTCATTTTTGTTTTTCTGAATTGATTAATATTATTAAGAAGTGTAAAACCATGTATGTTAAAACCTATGTCTACTATTTTAATAACAATTGTTATAATAATAACAATTTCGTGTGGCTATTTCTAGCCGAGTGCAGCACTTGTAAGGGAGACCCTCCGATGAGAGTGGGATGCATGTGCCATGTGTAGGTAACTGCATGTTATTGTGGTGGAGAATAGTATTGTGTGTGGTATGTGCGTTTCAGGGATGTTGGGATAGCACAAAGCAACCCGTCCCGAGCTACTGGAATTAACCAATGAAGATTAAAATCCCAGACCGGCCGGGAATCGAACCCAGGGACCTCTGAATCGAAGGCCAATACGCTGGCCATTCCGCCAACGGGTCGGACATAACAATTGTTGAAATGTTATAACTTATATTAATGAGGTACTCTTCATGTGCTTCTTTTCTCCTCGCTGGTGCACCTAGGAATAGATACAGATTTTAATATAAATGGTTTTACACTTGTGAATAATATTCGTCAATTCATAAGAGAAATATAGAAGTTTGATTTGATGGAATCTGATGATGTTCTTCCAAGAACATAACATGTCATTCTTTTTTAATTAAATGGTTTTTTATTTTCGGTATAATGTGTTGTTAAATGTTCTCTTCTTTAAGGTATGTTTAGAAACTTATTTAATCATAGATTAGTTTCGCAGACTGAAAAACCTAGATTAACTAAATCGAAACTCAAAATAATTTGACTCCTCTACAAAATATATATTTATATATGAAATAAACCACTTTTCCCTTTGGAAAATTAAATGATCATAAATATGTCTCTCGGTCATGGCCATCCATAACGGCTGCAAATTTCAGATGGCAACCAGCCATGAGACATAGCCTGCACGGTTGCTAGGTAATAATACCCTACATCTCAGCCTGCACGGTTGCTTGGTAACAATACCGTACATCACAGCCTGCACGGTTGCTTAGTAACAATACCTTACATCACAGCCTGCACGGTTGCTAGTTAACAATACCCTACATCACAGCCTGCACGGTTGCTTGGTAACAATACCGTACATCACAGCCTGCACGGTTGCTTAGTAACAATACCTTCCATCACAGCCTGCACGGTTGCTTGGTAACAATAACTTACATCACAGTCTGCACGGTTGCTAGGTAACTATATCTTACATCTCAGTCTGTACGGTTCCTTGATAACAATACCTTCCACCACAGTCTGCACGGTTGCTAGGTAATAATACCCTACATCACAGTCTGCACGGTTGCTAGGTAATAATACCCTACATCTCAGCCTGCACGGTTCCTTGGTAACAATACCTTACATCACAGCCTGCACAGTTGCTAGGTAGCAATACCCTACGCCACAGTCTGCACGGTTGCTTGGTAACAATACCTTACATCACAGCCTGCACGGTTGCTATTGTTACACGTCCGTCACACATTTTGTGGGGTTACGTTACACAAATGTTCGCATGACCCCCAGCCATGAAAATATATTTATGTCAAAATAAACTAATGTCATTGTAGTCCTGTGTAAAGCTTTAATATCTGGTTTCTATCAGCTGTGTAATGTATAGCTCAGACGTTCCCCAGTTCCCTTTAAAATAAATAAATGCAGTGTGAAGCGCGATAGCGAATAAGCTACGAGCACGTTGGTGGCATCATTCAGTGTGAATACTGGGGCACACAGTATCACCGGCAAACAGTCACTATTCTGTTACCTCATCTTAACATTATAAGAAAGATACAGTACTCTCAAGGAAACATGAGACTTCACATGTCTAGTAGAGTTCGGTACAGACATCAACATCGGCATTGCAACATATTCCATTTCCTTCTTCCTGAATTTTTAACATCGATATGTTTTCGGTCTATCTGGAATTAGCGCCATCTACTTCTGGACACTGTTGTAACCATGGCAACCACTGTTCGTCAGTAGCGTCATCTTCTCGCTGTGCGCTTTCTTCTTGTAACTAAGAGCTTGAGAAAATCTCGTTCCAAGTGAACCCCGTTCTACTGCTCATTCCAGGAGTAAAATACTTGAACTAGCCTGAAAACGAACCCACGATCTTGGAATAAGAGACAGGCACGCTACCTCCACACCACAGGGCTAGCTAAAAGTAACAATAACAATAGACCTATATTTACGAGGTCCAGAATTCTTTCATTTTTTCTTAATTCACTATGGTATCCTTTCTTTTGCTCACTTCAAACATTGATATAAGAATTAAAAACATGTTTTTGAAGACTTTTCTTTAGATCGTAGCGTTGTATGGCAGTGAAACACGGACGAAAAATCGCTCAGAAGGAAAGAGAATAGAAGCTTTTGAAATGTGGTGTTACAGAAGAATACTGAAGGTGAGATGGATAGATCGAATCACAAATGAAGGGATACTCAATCGAATTGGTGAGGGGAGATCGATTTGGCGAATTTAGACCAGAAGAAGGAACAGAGTGACAGAACACTCTTTAAGACACATTTACAACGTGTACCCTAACGTCACTCTATGATAATATATCTCTCTCACTCATGGCTATCCATCATCACATCACAGCCTGCAAGATGGCATCGACCACCTGTACTCTAAAGTCCTTCTTTGAAAATATATCTGCAGGGCTGAGTGGCTCGGACGGTCGAGGCGCTGGCCTTCTGACACCTGGCTCAGTCCGATGGTATTTGAAAGTGCTCAACTACGTCAGCTTCGTGTCAGTAGATTTACTGACACGTAAAATAACTCCCGCGGGACAAAATTCCGGCACCACCGCATCTCAGAAAACCGCCAATGTAGTTGGTGGGACGAAGAAATAATATGATTGATGATATGTTTCTCAGTCGTAGACATCAATCACTGATTCACATCACAGCCTGCACTGTTGCTAGTTAAGAACGTCTCACGCGTTTTGCATAGCTGATAATTATAGTGTATGTAACAAAATATGTGACGCGATGTTACCTAGCAACAGTGCCTTTAGAGCAGAGCAGGCCGTGGATCTGTATAAAGAGAACTGCGTAGGCCGTGGATTTGTATGTCATGGCCATCCATGAATACTTCACATCACAGCCAGCATTGTTGCTAGGTAACATCGCTTCACACATTTTATTGAAAGACGCATTTTGTTTTCATTTGCTTTTCCCAAACGGATATAACATTTATTTAATACACACTCTCAATTTTTCTGGGAAATCGTATTGAAAATGTTTCATCTGTTCAGACGTGACGTGGCACATACATAGAGGCCAATTTCCCTGATCCAGTTCGTTAACAAGCCATACTAGAATAGCTGGCAATCTCAGGATGATAGTGAATAGGTTCTCACTAATAGCTGCAGAGAAGCTTATTGTCCTGATCGGAAGTTGATTGGCTAGAGGATAGTCCAGCTTAAGGTCCGTTCTATGAGAGAGTACTCAACGCTACAGGAGCAAATGACTCTCCCCTTTCTCATTGTTAACAGCTTCAAACTCCGCAACCTGCTAAATGCATAATTAGGTTTGAATACGACCCTCGAGGCAGCCGTACACAAGAGAAGCTTATTACAACATCACAACGTACGAACAACATCACTACTGAACTCCCACTCAGGTACTGAGAACTCAAGTGAGAGAGCAGGTACGAAATTCCCTCACCTTTCCTTGATAACTGCTGAAATGCAGAGGGTTCATTTCACAACTTTTGACAAATTTGAATAAGCGCTTGAAGGTCGATGGAATTTGTTTCTCAACGGTAGCACCAAATTGGGTCCAGAAATTAAAGGCAAGGAAGAATCAAAAGATAGTGAGTAGAAATCAATGTTTTATTTTAGGAAAAATGGAATCGCACCTTGCGCATCTACAAGTCCTGTTGTGCAATTCGGAACACTATCGACAGAGAAATAGAGGATGACCCGAAAGTTCGTCAATATTTGACGAGGCAGTACTTCACGGAATATTGGAGGCAGTGAGGTAATAATTGACACACATGATTGGCATGATATGCGCTTTTATTGGTACAAAAACGAAGTACACAAAATGACCATCAGTTGGCGTTGGACAGCAACACGTCAGGTACAAACGGCCACACAGGCTTGACATGACATGGTGTTTTATTGACACCAACAACGAGTGCGGAAACAGACAAACAGGTGGCGCTGGACAGCAACACGTCAGTGATGCCGCGTGAGACTTCTGTACGGTATAAAAGGAGCTGTCATGACTGAGCATCAGATGCGCCTGCAGTCGTGGCATGTTATGATTGGCCTCCCCGTTCCTCCGACCTCAATCTTTTTGATTATTTGTTGTGGGGTTACCTGAAGTCGCAAGTCTACCGCTATCGTCCGACCTCATTAGTGATGCTTAAGGACAACATACCTACGGATATGCTGTATAGTGTTGTTCACAACATTGTCCCTCGACTACGGGTATTGTTGGTGAATGATTGCCGACATGTTGAGCAGGTGTTATAAAGAAGATCGTATTTGCTCAACCTGGATTTTTATGCTAATTATTTATTTGCTAGCACGAAGGTACACGGGCTGAGCCCGATTACGTTCCCTCATGACATATAGACTTTAAACTTTCAATACATCAAACAAAAATATTAACAATAGTTACAATAATAGCAAGAAGTAAAAGAAGAAAACTAATAACCAGAACACATTTTAAAATAATTACTACAAATTAGAAACATAATGATATAGGCCATACATCAGCTAAACAAGTTGAAAAAGAACACAAACAAAAATCTTATGAGTACCTAGCATTTCAGCAAAAATGAATTTAATAATCATTTAGTAAAAAATAGTCTTTATTTGCTTATTGAACAACCTAGCGCCAGCAAATAAATCAGCTTGTGCACTAACTGAATTATAAACTGTTTTGACTAGTGGTGAATTAGAGTGATGGACGCTTCTAGATCTTGGGAGGTGAAATACCACTTGCTGTCGTAATGTTACTTGTGGTACATGAAATGGGATGAAGGTAGGTAATTCTTGACAATCAATTTTTCCATTCAAAATTATCCTCAATATATGTAACGAAATCAATGTTCTCCTGTTTTTTCAAAGACGTGAAATTGAACAAACTTCTTAAATATTGGGTTAAAATGTCAAACTGCGTGTGTATCGTATGAAGCACCATCTGTTGGCCATTGTGTGTACTTTCTTTTAGTGTCAGTAAAACTCCATGTGACGCCAATCATGTGTGTCAATTATTACCTCCCTGCCTCCAATATTCCGTGAAGTATTGTCTCGTCAAATGTTACCGGACTTTTGGGATCATCCTGCACTTACCTGTGCCTGGATAATTCCTGCACACAGTCTAATTACACGTCTTTTGTTAACCCTCATCTGATATAATGCATTCTTGTAACGTGATTGATTTCTTTGTGTCTGTCAGAACCTAGATAACTATTAAATTAAACGTACAGAGCGACTGGCTACGAGGTTTGAGTTCCATAGTGGTAAGCTCTCATTCGAAACATGGTGATTTTGAACGCCGCTCTCTGCAGTCCTGGAGATGTTTTTTATGGGGTTTCCCTTTATCACAACAGGCAAATACTGGGGAAGTACCTTGAGTTAGATTTAACTGTGTGACTGAGTGTCTCAGGCAAGGATTGGCCTGTTGATCCACAAACGCCATCGACAGAAAATGAATAAATGACAACAGGAGTTGCAGGTGAAATACGGACACGCTGAAACGAGAAAACGACGTCCAAAGAAGTTTCATTTTACTCGTGAATGAGTGCAGTGTATATCCCTCTCCCACCATCCTTTGGACAATCCTTGCCTAGGAAATGAACTACCATCACCTGGAAAACTGTTAGTCTATTTCAATTCACCACCCTCCCAATCGCAAATGTGGAGGCGTAATCATTCTTATTCTGAAATCCGTCCTTTATGACCGATTAAATTGGCCGTGCGGTCAGGGTCGCGCAGCTGTGAGCTTGCATTCGGCAGATAGTGATTTCGAACCCCACTGTCGGTAGCCCTGGGTATGGCTTTCTGTGGTTTCCTATTTCACACCAGGCACATTCTGCGGCCACAGCCACTTCCTTCCCACTCCTAGCCCTTTTCTATCCCATCCTCACCATAAGACCTATCTGTGTCGGTGCGACGTAAAATTATGTCCTGAATGAGATGAAATCTTGAAATGTCAGATCTTTCTTCACCCACTCTTTCAAAGGATTCCCTTGATTTATCTCATCTGAAGCTTTCTAGAATTCGGCTCACATAATTTTGTTCACTATTTTCCTTCCTAATTACATGTTGTTCCTGTCAACATTGTAACAATACATCCGCATCCCCGGAAGGCGTGTGCTAAATTAAGTGATACCATGAACATCCTTTTCTCACTACATCAGTTAGTTCTTTTATGTCGTTTTTAAACACCATTTTCTTAAATATCACAATATGAAAGGTACGAATGCGAAATAGCTTAGACACGTTATATAAATGCAACCAGAAATTCCCTGTATGGGGAGAAAAAAGAGAATTTGTATAAAAGGTATCGTTGCTAAGCAACCGGACATTTAAAGTGTGGTCTTTATTAAGCGAGGTGCATCCTGGGTAATACAATGCTTCTCTTATTAAAATATCTTTACTGCTCGAGTTTCCAGACTTCAGTTTGTTTCCTTTTATTAGCTCTTCTTTGTTCTATTTATTTTTATGTGCAATGTCTGGACGTCATTTACTTCTCCTTGCTGTGTTCTATTTTCTTACGTTCTTCATTCTCTTTATATAAATAAAAAAATAAAAAAAAAGCTCTTTGCTCGAAACTACCGCTTCTTTTTACAGCTAATGGAGTCCCAATTAAAATTTGCATTCATGCTCTCCAAGTTCATACACTCTTTCTAACTCTCTATCGCCCTCTTTCACCAGAAGGAAATAAAATATAAAAAAATGCTCTATATTTTAAATGTCTTATTTCATGTTCCATCATGCGGAATTTTAAGCGCCTCAAATCACATGTGGTGAATATTGCGACTACTTTTATGAATAATAATAATAATAATAATAATAATAATAATAATAATAATAATAATAATAATAATAATAATAATAATGTGGTTTCGATAAAAAAACTATGAATATAATTATATATATAAAAAAATTACATGTCCTGACTGACTGACTGACTGACTGATTTATCATCGCCGAGACAAAACTACTGGACATGAGGAAATAAAATTTTGGGGATACATTTATATTAGAGTGTAGGTGCTCACTAATTGAGTATTTTTTGATATTCCATCGCTAAGGGGATGAATTGTTTAAATGAGTATATCTATGTATATGTATGTTGTTGTATGTTGGGTATTCAGCCCGAAGGCTGGTTTGATCCTCTACAGCTCCGCCAACAGCTGTCATAAATAGCCTAGGCGTCACTGAAGAGGCGTACTAGGGAAATGAGGAGTGAGGTAGTTTCCCGTTGCTTTCCTCACCGAGCCAGCCGTTGCTATTACATACCAGTCTGCCAAGCCCCCTGAAATGCATGCACAAACCGACCCTATGAGCGATATTTTCACACCATTCATAACAGGGACTGGCTGCATAAGCAATGGTATTACTAGCATCACTCATACCTCAGTCACTTTCATATTGTCAAAGCTCAGGATGAGAGTGAGACAGGTCAATGAAAGTAACAAATTTGATATAGCACATACCAGAAGACATAGTGCACTGTAAACACTACATCTCGCCAGGAAAAAGAAAACTTAAAAGTTTACAGGCGTAAATGTTAGTATTTGGAATTTCCTTTAAAAATAAAGAAACACGTATGTGTTTTTCGAAAATCTCATTAAGAGGCTTGAACATACATTATCATTATAGACTGTTATGCCTTTCAGCGTTCAGTCTGCAACCCTCTGAGAATTTACTAAATGTCGCCACAATCCTCGATTTGCAACTAGTGTTGTGGCCTCATTTAGTTCTATACCTCTTATCTTAAAATCGTTAGAAACCGAGTCTAACCATCGTCGTCTTGGTCTCCCTCTACTTCTCTTACCCTCCATAACAGAGTCTATTATTATCCTAGGTAACCTATCCTCCTCCATTCGCCTCACATGACCCCACCACCGAAGCCGGTTTATGCGTACAGCTTCATCCATCGAGTTCATTCCTAAATTAGCCTTTATCTCCTCATTCCGAGTACCCTCCTGCCATTGTTCCCACCTGTTTGTACCAGCAATCATTCTTGCTACTTTCATGTCTGTTACTTCTAACTTATGAATAAGATATCCTGAGTCCACCCAGCTTTCGCTCCCGTAAAGCAAAGTTGGTCTGAAAACAGACCGATGTAAAGATAGTTTCGTCTGGGAGCTGACTTCCTTCTTACAGAATACTGTTGATCGCAACTGCGAGCTTACTGCATTAGCTTTACGACACCTTGATTCAATCTCACTTACTATATTACCATCCTGGGAGAACACACAACCTAAGTACTTGAAATTATCGACCTGTTCTAGCTTTGTATCACTAATCTGACATTCAATTCTGTTGAATTTTTTACCTACTGACATCAATTTAGTCTTCGAGAGGCTAATTGTCATACCATACTCATTGCACCTATTTTCAAGTTCCAAGATATTATACTGCAGGCTTTCGGCACAGGCTGCCATTAAGACCAAGTCGTCAGCATAGGCCAAACTGCTTACTACATTTCCATCTAACTGAATCCCTCCCTGCCATTTTATATATTTCAGCAGATGATCCATGTAAACTACGAACAGCAAAGCTGAAATATTACAGCCTTGTCTAACTCCTGTATGTACAATGAACCAAGAACTCATTCTACCATCAATTCTCACTGAAGCCCAATTGTCAACATAAATGCCTTTGATTGATTTTAATAATCTACCTTTAATTCCATAGTTCCCCAGTATGGCGAACATCTTTTCCCTCGGTACCCTGTCATATGCTTTCTCTAGATCTACGAAACATAAACACAACTGCCTATTCCTCTCGTAGCATTTTTCATTTACCTGGCGCATACTGAAAATCTGATCCTGACAGCCTCTCTGTGGTCTGAAACCACATTGGTTTTCATCCAACTTCCTCTCAACGACTGATCGCACCCTCCCTTCCAAGATGCCAGTGAATACTTTGCCTGGTATACTAATCAATGAGATACCTCGATAGTTGTTGCAATCCTTCCTGTTCCCTTGCTTATAGATAGGTGCAATTACTGCTTTTGTCCAATCTGAAGGTACCCGGAAAAGGTGAAAAAAGGGTTGAATAACTTTTATGACGATACTTATACCTCAAAAACCGAAGATGTTACAGACGTGAAAATTGGTATTTGGAATGTCCTCTAAAACTAAAGAAGCACGCATTTTTTTAGTTTTCGGAAAATCCAAATAATGGGCGGTGAACAGGAGTGACAAATGTGATGAATAAAGAAAAGACTTTACCTAGAGTATGTATCAGAAACGTAACATGTTACGGACTTCAAAATTGGTATTTGGAATCTCCTGTAAAAGTAAAGAAACATAGATAATTTGTTTTCGGAAAATCCACTTAAGGGGAAGTAAAAGAGGGTGTGAATTTTAAAATGATTGTATCAATAAAGCCTGACATGTTACAGACGTGAAAAAATTGAAATTTGTAATCTCCTTTAAAAATAAACACATATTCATTTGATTTCGGAAAGTCCACGTACGGGGGGGGGGGGGCGAATCGAAAAATTATTTCAGGATGCTTAAATACATGTAAAAAGCTAAAGATGTTACAGACGTGAAAATTGGTATTTTGAATCTCATTTTAAAATAAAGCAGCACGTATTTTTGTTTGTTTTCGGAAAGTCCACTTAAGGGGGAGATAAGGGGTGGAAGGACGTGAAGAAGACGTTGAATTATTTTTATGACGATGCTTATATATCAAAAACTGAAGATATTACAGACGTGAAAACTGGCATTTGGAATCTCCTTTAAAAATAAAGAAACAAGTATATTTTTGTTTTCGAAAAATCCAATTAAGGGGCTGAAATCAAGTGAAAAAGGAGTTGAATTAATTTTTTATGAGAATACTTACAGTATGTCTCAAAAACTGAAGGTGGTATTGACGTGAAAATTGGTATTTGGAATCTCCTTTAAAAACAAACATGTATTTTTTGTTTTCAACTTGAGAGAAGCGTGTTTTCAAATGTACAGACAATAATAATAATAATAATAATAATAATAATAATAATAATAATAATAATAATAATAATAATAATAATAATAATAATACCCTGGCCCAGTAGAGTATTATTATTATTATTATTATTATTATTATTATTATTATTATTATTATTATTTAGTCACCGTGCGAATGGGCCATGCAGTTAGGACGCGCAGCTGTGTGCTTGCATTCGGGAGATAGTGGGTCCGAACCCCACTGTCGGTAGCCCTGAAGATTCTTTTCCGTGCTTTCCCAGTACAATATGGTACAAAATCACTTCGTTGTGTTGAAAAGTCATTCAGGTAAAAAACAAATACGTTTCTAAAGTTCTAGAAATGAACACTGAATTAAATATAATATATTATTTATTAAGCAATGTATATTTTGTAACCTCGACATTATTTAACAAATGAAAAAGTGTGCATAAAAATGTTAACAAATAACTGAGTTATGAGGGAAACGGTTCGTCCCTGGACAGTGAACAGTATCCGTTTTGAATGGGAAAGAAAACCCATGGTCAGTATTATACACGCGCTAATTTTCATTAATGTAAACATTATAATAATAGAGGGGCTTAAAAATTATACTAATCTTCCTTATCATCATACATCTCATGCTGCCCACCAACCATATAAGGTGAGGTATGAATCTATTCCTTCTACTGCATAACATTTTTACCAGCTGGCATTTTTTCATTCAGACTTTTCATTACTTCTTCATTGCCTACTCTACTGGTCCAGGGGATTTTTATTATGCGATGCCAGCACCACATTTCAAAAAATAAAATTTATTTTTATCCCAACACTCCACACAAATGTCTTTATGAATTTCTTGCGAACATCTATGCTAGTTACCTTGCATATCAGCAATCAAATTCTCTTATAGAAGGTTTGCTTGGCTTGTGCAATGCTGCTTCTATCAGATGAAATGAGGCTGCCAAAGTAAGTGATATTATTCACCTCTGGCAGCTTTTCTCCACCCAACCTGACCACTACCTTCCCTTCTCCGTTTGTGGTACATTTCATTACATTTGTTTTATACTTTACTTTTTACTTTATACATTTCTCGAGCAAGTTGCTCAACAGTTCTGAACTGATCTCCAATCGCGTTCGGTTTCTGTAACCTTCTTTACCCTGTATTCGTTTAATACTTCTTCAATACAAATATTAAATAGAATTGGTGATAGTCTACATCCCTGCCTCACTGCTTTAGAGATCGTTGCTTCCAATTTCTGCTTCCTTATCAGTGCTATCCGGTTCTTTTACAGTCGGAATATAATTCTGCCATTCCTGTAGTCTATTTTGAGGTCTCCTAAGGCTTTGAGCAAAACAATCCACTCGATGTGATCGAACGCTTTTTCCACGTCAATGAATGGTATCACTGGGGATTTATCTACTTTCAGAGCTTTCTCGATGATTAGCCTGAGACTGAGTATAACCTCTCGGGTTCCGCTGCCTCTGCAAAATCCAAACTGATCTGAAAGTTTTTCTTGCTAGTAGTTGTAAGTCGCACCGATACAGATAGGTCTTATGGCGACGATGGGGCAGGAAAGACCTAGGAGTTGGAAGGAAGCGGCCGTGGCCTTCATAAGGTACAGCCCCAGCATTTGCCTGGTATGAAAATGGGAAGTCCGCCTCTGTGGTGTAGTGGTTAGTGTGATTAGCTGCCACTCCCGGAGGACCGAGTTCTATTCCCGGCTCTGCCATGAAATTTAAAAAGTGGTACTTGGGCTGGAACGGGGTCCACTCAGCCTCGCGAGGTCAACTGAGTAGAGATGGGTTCGATTCCCACCTCAGCCATCCTGGAAGTGGTTTTCCGTGGTTTCCCACTTCTCCTCCAGGCAAATGCCGGGAGGTACCTAACTTAAGGCCACGGCCGCTTCCTTCCCTCTTCCTTGCCTATCCTTTCCAGTCTTCCCATCCCCCTCCAAGGCCTCTGTTCAGCATAGCAGGTGAGGCCGCTTGGGCGAGATACTGGTCATTCTCCCCAGTTGTATCCCCCGACCCAATGTCTCACGCTCCAGGACACTGCCCTTGAGGCGGTAGAGGTGGGATCCCTCGCTGAGTCCGGGGGAAAAACCAACCCTGGAGGGTAAGCAGATTAAGAAAGAAAGATGAAAATGGAAAACCACGGAAAACCATCTTCAGGGCTGTCGACAGTGGAATTCAAACCCACTATCTCCCGGATGCAAGCTCACAGACGCACGCCCCTAACCGCACGGCCAACTCGCCCGGTGAAAGTTTCTCTAATACTAATTGTGTTATACTAATGGAAGGGGAAAATGTTAAATATCACCGCAATTTTAGTACTCTAAGCTGTTAAATGAATTTGTGATGTTGTCTTTGAGACATTTTACATTGGAAGTGTGTGATTATTGCTCGGAGCTCTCCTTGGTGGAACGGTCACTATGCTTGTTAGGTATCTGTATTTTTGGAGCCAGCTGGTGTGTCTGGCCCAGCTGGTGTTTGTTATCAGTGAGCCCTAGGAGACTACTGGTAAGTGTGTGCGAGCCTGCTACCGCCATGCCGTGAACCTGATCTGTTCCTTGACTCTGTTATAGAACCACAGCAGGAGCTCAGTCTGTAAAATGCTAAATGAAACTTTATGAGAAAGCAGGTTTGCCAACATCAATAAATCCTGTCGACTGAGAGGCTGCTGTAGGTGGTCCAGTGTCCAAACTGTGCAGACTACTTCGGTTTTAGCCTGCGGGCCAAGACACTAAGCGGCGGGGTGAGGTGGTAGTATCTTAATAAAGAATTGCTTTATTTCGTCAGCTTTCAACGTGATAATCCTGATTTCGAAGTATTTTCAATAATTATAACGCCCAAATTATTCTTTTTTTCCCTAGAATTTGTCCAGTCACATGGGGTATGTTGTTCTGTTACGTCCGCAAGGCTTTGTTGTGAATGTCTTCGGGGTTTAGATCAGCAACGCATCGATTATTATCCATCCACCTCTTCGGCGGTCTACTCTTCCAGGATCGATTTGGGGTGGTGTTTTCGCCAGCAAACCGTCGTATTTTCTTATGATGTGACTGTGTCTCTGGAGCAGAGTTGCTCGTGCTTTCTCCACAACTGTGGCTTTGCAAAAAAGAAAATGATCACAATTGTCAAAACCTAGAGGATTTCATACTTTTGTGTTTACAATTTTCATGTCACCTTCTCTAATTCTGCATTAGAATGCAGCAAGTACAGCACGGGTTCTGTTGGGCCGTACCCCTAAAATTTATGCAAGAGTCATAACAGAACCGTTGTGTAGGTTAGGCTATACGTATTACCCGCTTCAGTAAGTTTGCGTTCCGACATGCTACTGCTTGACCATGGCTACATGGCATTACAAAAGCTATTGGAGATACGTAACGGGTGATTCTAAACAAAGCGAGCACGTCGGATAAGAAACATCTAACTGAACTGTACCTAAGACAGTCTCTCCTGAAAGGCACTGGCAGATTTGTCCTCTACATTCAAACGATACTATCCAGGACGAAAGCTATCAGGAGGAGCAATCTTGATGTACGAGTTCTTCAAGGAAGACCTCTTCACCACATAAATCACCAAGTGCTACAGCAGCACAATTGCTCTTATCAACACGTAACCTTGTCCGCATTCAAGGCATGGTGTGATAAGCTTCCCGGTATTACATTGCACTGCTCTTCCATCCAGGAGATCAATCCTTTCGCCTGGAGCCACTCATCGCGTGTTCACCACCAGACGCAGGATGTTCATGCAGTTCCACATTTTATGAAAACATTAATTCTTTCGATGAATCGCGAGGTTGTGGGTCCGAATCCCACCGATGACCAATTGGCCATTTTCTTTTTGTACTTAACATCTCTTCAGTATGCACTGAACACGGCGTAGTAAGTTCAAAGTTTACTTCGATTAGTAAGTCGTTCTTTCACGTATCACCCTATATATAAATGGTTTGCGTAGAGGGTCTTCAGTTCGATTCCCAGCCGGTCCTTGGATTTGAATGGTTAATTCCTCTTGCCATGGACGTCTCAAAACACTTCTCCTCATTTACATACATCACACCGAACTACCAACAACCACAGAAACACCCGATAGTGAATACAGTCCATCCATGTACGAGGGGGTTTGTGTCGGGATGGGCATCCGACATTAAAACCAGGCCAATTCCGTATCAAATTCTGAGTCCAATAAATTGGGAACAATTCCAGGAAGCATAGTCCTAATATTAATAATAATGGCGCCGGGCAAGTTGGCCGTGCGGTTAGGGCCGCGCAGCTGTGAGCTTGCATCCGAAAGATAGTGGGTTCGAACCCCACTGTCGGCAGTCCTGAAGATGGTTTTCAGTGGTTTCCCATTTTTACACCAGGAAAATACTGGGCCTGTACCTTAATTAAGGCCACGGTTGCTTCCTTCACACTCCTAGCCCCTTCCTGTCCCTTCGTCACCATAAGACCTATCTGTGTTGCTATGGCGTAAAGCAAATTATAAAAAATAACACTGGCGTGTGGCATCCGAAGAGGTCTGATGCAGGTCTTTCGACCTGACGCCATAGAGGTGACCTGCGTGCCCGTGAGGATGTGGCCCTACCTGTGATGAAAACGCATACACACTGCCCTCGAGCTGTTTTGAAATTAATCCATAAATGTTACAATTCTCGAACCCGCCGAGAATCGAACCAGGGACCCCTGGGTCAAGGTCCAGCGCTCTAACAATTGAGCCACGGAGGGACGTTCTAATATTAAAAGAAGCGCTCAGACAGCTAGTGCAAGGAAGGTCCGTTTACTGTTTGCCTGGGTGGACACAAGTATAGCTGCCATGGAAACGTGGGCGGACCCCACTGCAGTCACTATGGAGACGAGCCTGCCGTCTACTTGGAGTTGCCAGACCTTTCAACAGCACTGCACCAGATCCTCCCTCTGCGCTGGCTCTCAGAGCTTTTCTTTTGATACGTTATAAGGACTAGAGAAGAATAAAATCATCCTATAGCTCTTTTGTAGGGAACACAATGTTATTCTCCGTAGGGTAACGTTTAGCGCAATAAGCTGTTATCCATGGAGACCTGGGTTTGATTCCCGGTACTGCAAGAGATTAAGAATGGCAGTTGGACTGGTATGTGGTTAAAATGGTACATGCAGCTCGCCTCCATTGTGGGTATGCGTGAAAAAAGCTGCCCACTCCGGTATGGGATGTTAAACATAGGCGCAGACTGTTACAGTAATAATAATAATCATATGTGCTTCCAACCCTTGTCCCGTTTCTCAGTTGGAGGTATAAAGTGAGATGAATCTTCGTACCGAGTTTTTACGACCGGATGCCCTTCCTAACGCAATCGTGTGTGTTCACTATTTTATGCATCCATGGTGATCGGTAGTGTGATATGTTGTGTTGCACATTGAGGGGGTGTACAAACACAAATATACAGTTCCGGAGCCAAGGGAATTAATAATTAATTAAAATCACTCGACCTGCCTGAGAATCGGACCCAGAATCCCCAGGACTGAAAGACAAGACATTGACTACTCATTGATGATGCTAGACTGTTGAATAATAATATAATAATAATAATAATAATAATAATAATAGTAATAATAATAATAAATATAATTTTGAGAAAAATACTGGGATCTGTAAGAAACAACAATGCCGAATTTGGACTGTTTAAAAATTGAAAAACTGACAACTATAGTAAGGAAAAGAAGACTCCAGTTTTTTGAACGGATTTATTGAATGAATAACAATAGACTGACTAAACAAATCTTCAACTTATTGAACAGTAAAAAATTCAAGCCAACGTGGTTCACTGAAATTGAAAAGGATATGCAAAACACTGGAATTAAAATAGATACGATAGAATACAGAACACGTTTCAGAGAAGTAACACGGAAGGTAGGATTTCAGGAGAGAAAGAAATTAACAATTGGCGGAAAATGGACTCAAGAGGAAAAGGAACAACATTCTCAGGAAATGAAGGAAGTTTGGAATCGAAGAAAGTTAAATGCAAAGATGATGATGATGATGATGATGATGATGATGATGATTGTTGTTTAAAGGGGCCTAACATCTAGGTCATCGGCCCCTAAATGCAAAGAAATTGATGTATCGTACCTTCAAAATTATTATTCAAATAAGAAAGAAATAATTATATTATGTTTAAGGCATATAGATTCGGGATGTTTAGGTAGTGATAGATAAGAATGGAAACTAAGTAGTTTGGTAGAAACTGTTGACTAGCCCGCTGCTCAGTAATATAGCAAGAGTAACATAATTTCCAGGGGTTCTAATAGTCTGCATCCCTAAAATGTATACAAATCACACAGCAGAGCTGTTCTGCAGTATAGAGTGAATGTGTTACTCACTTTATGAATTTTTCATTCCGACATATTACTGGTTCAATTTCTTAACCCTATTAATCATGGATAATGCCACTGGACAGTTTTTATTCGGTGATTTTTTAAAATACGGAATTCATCCATATCCATGTGGCTCATTACGAATCATATTTATGTCCGCTGTAATATATACATTTCTTATTCCCTCCTGGGAAGAGACGTTATATGTTTTAAGGAAGTTCGGTCATTCTACCAGACAGAAACATAATAATCAACAAGGAGAACATCTGTATGAGAAAACTAAAATTTCGATGACAGCAAAATTGAACCGAGCACCGACAACAAAGAGTAACGTTATTAAAATTATTTTTCTATTTATTGAAAGAAAGTAAAAATGTGGAATGGACCGACTGACTCACGATTATCTACGGCCCTGGAGGTGCTGTCATGTCAGAGAATGAGACACTTGTGTTACACAGCTTTCGTTCCGCTACATGAACTTTTGACAAGAGAAACGTACTCTCCATTCACGCGTTTTGACTTAATCATATTACTCCGGTTTGAAGAGTTACTTGCATGGCTTTAGGACAAACGGAAAGCAGCCAACATTAACACAGACCTGATAGAAATCCCTGCCTGCAAGTCATTTTCGAAGTGAGATTAGGAAATTGAAATTCTAGCATTAAGATGACATAATGATGATAATAATAATTTCGTGTGGCTATTTCTAGCCGCGTGAAGCCCTTGTAAGGCAGACCCTCCGATGAGGGTGGGTGGCATCTGCCATTTGTAGGTGACTGAGTGTTATTGTGGTGGAGGATAGTGTTATGTGTGGTGTGTGAGTTGCAGGGATGTTGGGGACAGCACAAACACCCAGCCCCCGGGCAAACGGAATTAACCAATGAAGGTTAAAATCCCCGACCCGGCTGGGAATCGAACCCGGGACCCTCTGAACCGAAGGCCAGTACGTTGACCATGCAGCCAACGAGTCGGACATAATAATAATAATAAATAATAATAATAATAATAATAATAATAATAATAATAATAAGTTTAACAGTGTTATATATTTTGCTTCTTGTTTAAAGGGGCGTAACATCGAAGGTCATCGGCTCGTTATATATTTTTGGATAGAAGTATATTATACCCCTCATCCTCTGTTCTCTCTTCCCGTTAGTGTCTACTAGGAACCAAGAACCAATTTTAGTTCCTGAGCGTTTCATATTTTCTCTTCCTTCTTTTCCTTTCAATGCTACTTCTCCCCCTGTGGGTGGGGGTGGTAGAATAACACCCACGGTATCCCTTGCCTATCGTAAGAGGTGACTAAAATGGTCCCCAGGGGCTCTGAACTTTGGAGCGTGGGTTGGCGTCCACGGGGCCCTTAGCTGAGTCCTGGCATTGCCTCCACTTACTTGCGCCAGGCTCCTCACTTTCATCTATCATATCCGACCTCCCTTGGTCAACTTGTGTTCTTTTCAGACCCCGGCGGTATTACGTATGGAAGCGTAGAGAGTCTTTCATTTTCACGCCCTTCGTGGCACTTGTCTTCCTTTGGCCGATACCTTCATTTTACGAAATGTCGAACCCCTTCCATTTTTTCTCTCTGATTATTGTTATATAAAGGTTGGTTGCCTAGTTGTACATCCTCTTAAAACAATAATCAATACCATCACCACCACCATTGATGCTACTTGATGTTTTCGCTGTCCTTTTTCGTTTCCTCCTCAGAGCAGTTTGCGGCAATTTTATTTACCATTTTGCCCTGGAATGCTTCCATATTTAACAATTTATTTCTAAAAATACATCTTTATTTGATTTCTTCTCTTGTATGATTTTCTTCCAAATCTTTCTGAGTTGTTGTTGACATTTTTCTCAAATTATTCATATTTATTTTAGACTTTTTTTTTCAATTTTGATATACGTCGCACCGACATAAATAGGTCTTACGGCGACGATGGGAAACCAAGGAAACCCATTCTACGGGCTGCCGACAATGGGGTTCGAACTTGTTTCGTTTTATAGTTTAACAGTTTTGTAGAATTCTTTCTTTCTTTCTAATTTTAATCTTAGATTCAAGGCAGTTGATTCTAAGAGATTCTGTGTCCCTATCGACTGTTAAGGGATGTACCACTTTTTTGCTTCTACACACAAAAAAACAACGATTTCTCGTCACTTTTTAAACAAGAAATACAAGGTAAGGCCGACATTACTTGACTTGCGGTTAGTACCATCGTGTGCATCCCACTGAGGTGGAGGAGCGGGCGCTCGGCTGCACAAACTACAGTAGTGTCTAGCGGGAGAAGCTGCCCAGCACTGCGCTCGAATGCGTCGGTTCCACTGTGTTCTGAATTGTTCTGCGTTGCCTGTGATTTGTACCATCATATGAGCAACAGCAGGAGTAAACGTAGCCTGTAATTAGTACCACTATGTGAGGAACACCGCGGATCTAGACGGCGACCATGATTAGTTCCGCTATATGAGGAACACCATGGGTCTCCGTCGCTTGTGAGTAGTACCATTATGAGGGGACGGTGACCTGGATTTTGGACCCTTCTGGACAACAAGCATCATCTCAGAAAATAAGGTATTGTGGATCGGATCCACTGATTGTTTTGGGTTCATGGATATGTTTTCATCCTCGTTCGTGTAAACTTCTAGACAGTGCATACATTTTGAAGTTTTAATTATCATTTCATTTCTTACCATTATGGTCCTATGATGCCTTTGCTGGCGGGACCTAGTGTTTACACTGCACCAAGTCTTCTGGTATGGGCTAGAGCAATTTTGTTGCTTTCATAGATCTGTCTCTGTCTTATCCTTGGCTTTGACAATATGAAAGTGACTGAGGTATGAGCGATGCTAGTAATGCCATTCCTTACGCAGCAATTCCCTGCTATGAATGGTGTGAAACTGTTGCTCATAGGGTCGGTTGGTGCATGCATTTCAGTGGGCTTGGCAGACTGATATGTAATAGCAACTTCTGGCTCGGTGAGGAAAGCAACGGGAAACTACCTCACTCCTCATTTCCCTAGTACGCCTCTTCAGTGATGCCTAGGCCATCTATGACAGCTCATGGTGGAATTGTTGAGGATCCAACCAGCCTTCGGGCTGATGACTAAACATACATACACGGTCCTATGACGTACCTGTTAGTCCACTTTAAATAGCAAATATCACCATCATCACATACATTACGTGACGTCGAATATCCGTACCAGCACATACATGCAAATCAAGTATTGTGACGTTATGGGTGACGTCAGCGACATTACTCAATAATCCCAGGAGACAAACATTGAGGGACATAGTTAATGTTCAGTGCGTGCGCCATTTCGATGTTGTTGTTGTTATGTTCATTTTTCGCCGAGTTGTCTGTGCCATTTCCATAGCATTTTCAGATCAACGAAAGAGAAGTGGACACAGCAAGAAAAGGGCTATCCTTTGATTCAGTGAAATTGTTATTGATGACACAAATTTCTAAGACCGTAGTTGCATCAGTTTAGTTACAAGACAAAAACAAAAACAAAAAAAAACACAAACCAAACCAAACCCCATGGCACTACAGCCCTTGAAGGGCCTTGGCCTACAAAGCGACCACTGCTCAGCCCGAAGGCCTGCAGATTACGAGGTGTCGTGTGGTCAGCAACGAATCCTCTCGGCCGTTATTCTTGTATTTCTAGACCGGGGCCGCTATCTCACCGTCAGAGAGCTCCTCAATTCTAATCACGCAGGCTGAGTGGACCTTGAACCAGCCCTCAGGTCCAGGTAAAAAACCCTGACCTGGCCGGGAATGGAACCCGGGGCCTTCGGATAAGAGGCAGGCACGCTACAACTACACCACGCGGCAAAATGCGGGAGTAAAACTCGATTATTTCCACAAAACTGAGTGATAAAATTGGTGCTGAAAACTGTGCCATGTGAACACAATCCTTTTGCACTGTCTGGTATGCAAGAATCTGATTTGCACAGACGAATCGGTTCCTGTGAAGCGTTGTTTCAACTTTGTGACTCACCCTGGTAGTTTAACATTTACTTATATTTTTAACGCTTAATCTGGCACCAGACTATGGTGTTATTTCAGAACAAAGAGTATTGTATGATCCGAGAGCATAGTTAAGCGAACGCTATTGTGATACTTTCCAGTCTATTTCAAGTAAATATATTCATGAACCTTCGTTAAATATGTTCAGTGAAGCGTAGTACACTACAGTCTCCTTATTTATTGTGACGTAGTTGCATACATTGTATAATAGTTGTTAATATACACCCGCAAGAAAAGAAGACAGCGGTACGCTTTTATTACTCCTATTATTATTATTATTATTATTATTATTATTAATATTATTATTATTATTATTATTATTATTATTATTATTATTATATTTTTGTTTCCAAATTTGACAAACGATGGACCTCATAGAACTTAAAACATCTTAGCCTTTCATCTCTTCTCTTCCCAGAACATTTTCATTATTTAGCTTCTCATCTTCCCCTCCTCTTCGAATATGATTCGTTTGAGTCTCCCTTTTAGTGGTTTCGGTTTAAATGATTTTAAAATGTCGACCCTTCTTTCAAAATCTCTTCTACTGTGGATAATCTCTAGTGTAATTCTTACTTATTCTGCAACCCTCTTGATCTTTTCTACCCACTTGGAAGTGGACTTCAATCAATCAATCAATCAATCAATCAATCAATCAATCAATCAATCAATCAATCAATCAATCAATCAATCAATCAATCAATCAATCAATCAATCAATCAATCAATCAATCAATCAATCAATCAATCAATCAATCAATCAATCAATCAATCAATCAATCAATCAATCAATCAATCAATCAATCAATCAATCAATCAATCAATCAATCAATCAATCAATCAATCAATCAATCAATCAATCAATCAATCAATCAATCAATCAATCAATCAATCAATCAATCAATCAATCAATCAATCAATCAATCAATCAATCAATCAATCAATCAATCAATCAATCAATCAATCAATCAATCAATCAATCAATCAATCAATCAATCAATCAATCAATCAATCAATCAATCAATCAATCAATCAATCACCATTGATTTGCTTATCTAGCCTTTTCTGAAATAATTGCAAAAATCCAAGAGTTCTAGCCTTTCAGCAGGCAAATCAATGTTGAAAACACCCTAGGGATATGAGCTACGAAATTACAATCCTTTTCTTAATCATCGTTAGCCGGCCGATTGGATTAGCAGCATTTTCTGCCACCGCCAGCATTAATGTGAGTCAATGCCTTGTTTCATTTAAGCCCTTTAAATACATTCGGTGTGGACATTTTTCAAAAAAAATCAAAAATGAAAACAGCACCTAAGGGCGTTGAACCAAGGAACACAACACAGAAATAATTATGTAAAAAAAGTTAATTTTGTTAGGATTTGGATCAAAAAGATAACAGGTAAAGAAACAAGCTATTTATAGTCTTTTTTCGGAACTGCATTTAGGACGTAATTTATTTTTTGAGTTTGATAGAGCTATCCAAGGCTCACAATTTGGAACCTTTTCGGGCTCCTTAGCCCTTACACTTTCGGCACAATTGAGGAAATTGTTTAAAGTTACGTTTTTCATAGTGTGGGGATCCCTCCTTTCTCTGCTAAGAAATGTTTTCAATATTATAAATTGGACATTTCTCTACTCCTCTACTATACATATCCATTCCATATTCTCACAAAATCTCCAACTACCCTCCAGTCAATATCGCACTGATAGCAATCTCTGCTTCCTTAAACTTCTTGGGTTATGCTGTGAGCAGATCCCACACGTCCTGAAATATGTTAGTACCTATTCCTGCTTGCCTAACGTTATTGGTACAAACGTGGAAAACTACCACCTTCTCCTCACCCTCCATCCCACGATGTATCTGAAGAACTTTTTGGTCAGTCGTTTGTCATCCATTATTAGTAGGTGTCTTAGTTTCCAGCATTGTGTCCGTTATCTTGTCAGTATACTTGTTGAGCTCCTCATTTCTTCCAAGTCCCGTCAGTAGTTTTCTGTGATCCCAGAATTCCCTTCAGAATTTTTTCTTTCTTTCCTCTCGAGTTCTTGGAGCTGCCCTACTTTTTATTTCAAAATAAGACACCCTGAAGCGTGCAATCTTTCCGGTATTATTATTCGCTTATAATGTCGGATTGTGGCCTTGTAGGCTATTGCCCGTTCGTTACACCTGTTCTGTGTTAGCCTGTAGGCCAGATCTAATTTTCTCGCTCTTGCCTTGTTCGTCTCTTTATCCAGTCCATTGGATTCGATCCATACAGCAAAAATGAGTACCAGGTTAATTCCTGGGCGCAAACGCGGCCGGGCGTAGAACTAACCACTCTACCCCATCAAGTGCCGAGGTTAACAATGGTGGAAGCCTTTACCTTCCACTCCTCTAAGGGCTTTCATGGCCTGTACGGAGGTGACTTTGCTTCGCTTTGCAACGTAAAAAGCTAAAGACTTGATTTGTAAGTTCTGTCTTTTCTTCCCCGAGTCTTTGACATTATTTGAAAGCCAGGAGATCCTAGGATAGACTGGCTGCCTATTTCTGTTGCTCGCTTAGCACCACCCAGGGGACACGTGCAGGGCAATGAGGAGGTAAATCCTGCGGACGTGAGCAACGTGTTCTCCACTTATTCCTTTCAATTTCAGAACTTCTTCCCAGGTTTCCATTATTTTCTCTATTATTATTATTATTATTATTATTATTATTATTATTATTATTATTATTATTTCTATGCACTTAAATAAATTTAACTGAATACAATTGCTATTATTTACAACTGGTCTTTATTTCATATAATACAAGGTTCCACATATTTTTTGCGTCTGACAGAGCTCCGAGAATTACTGAATTAATATGATAAGCAGTCAAAAAAGCTTGCATTTGGTAGCGAAGTCACGTTAATTTTGTAGCAGTCCGTGACATGATTGGTATTAAACTCCGATATGAAACCATTATAACGAGTTTCCGTTCCATTCATCACCAAGGCTTTGTTCCAGGATTTGAACGTTCGCGGTCAGTAGCTGCATATTCATATTATTGGTGAATATATCTCTTCTTCTTCTTCTGGTTATTGTATATTTAATGTATGACTAGCATCCGAAATTTATGGTAGTTCCAACTACTGGGCACTGAGTATCCATTGAACTTAAAACTTATTTTTCGCCGGTATTTTAACTTTTTCAAACCCAACAGGATGTTTTCAAAATTGTTTTTCCTCAAAGTGGCATGGGAAATCCAAAAGTTAGAAGTTATTTATTTGCTGTAATATAATGACAGTTCCAAATTTATCTAGAGACAATATGGAGCTCGAATTGAATTTTTAATATTTATGAAACAGCTGCAAACTAAAATAATTAATGGTGATAAAAGTGGATTAATATTACAAAATCAATAGTGCCTGTGTACGAAGGCATTAATTGGTTAGATTGCAGACTTACTAAAGCGAGTAATAGTTGTGCCATTAGACTTGCGTACGGAGTATTGGATCACTCTGGAGTTTGTTACTCTCACTACATTACGGACGATCGAGCTAGGTGACACTTTCTGCTAAACATCCGGGCTTTAAAAGTCAAATTCATTGCATACACGGAAAGAAGCTTTTTAAGCTGAAATATGCTGTTTTAATTGTTTATTTAAACCAGGGTCTCTCAGTGTGCATGCGCCTGGCGCATGCACTGTGCACGGTGCAAAAGTCGACTTCGCTTTGTTTACCAGAGTGCGGATCCCCACTCCTCGATTTGGGGCAATAGCCCCTACTCCCTCTTTCCTCACGCCAGTCTCGCTCGCTCCCCCTGTCTCCCTCTTCGCCACTTGCTCAGTAGCGCTCCAAATCTGAGCTGAGTTGAGTCGAGTAGAGCAGAGCTTAGCCGAGCTTAGCCGAGTAGCCCAGAGACGAAGCGTTGGTCCTAGCCGAGCTGAGTGGGACCGATGCACAGTGCACGGAGCTTTTGCGCCTCGATTTGCACGCGTGAGTTTGAGAGGCGCTGATTTAAACTATTTGGTACGCAGTCTACAAATGTCTGTTTCCTCCAAATAACAGAGTTATGTTATTGATCGACAGAGTTTTGTTCATAATGGGAAGCAAATTACGTTTTGATAATGTTTTAATGCGAGGAACTTACGATACCATGAGCTCATAATTTTCTTGAGCGACTAAACATAATACACGGTGGGTCTCAAGGTGTTCCCGCCGCACCAACAGGTTTTGTGCTAAAAGGTGCTCGGACTGAGAAGGACGTGAATGTGGCCTTAACAGTATAGTTCCAGCATTTGCCTGGTATGAAACAGGGATGCCAGTAATGTATTTCAAACTGATAGCCTCCAGAATTCAAGGCAAACAGCTACACATCCCTAGCCGTTGTGGACTAAATATTTATTCAACATTCCATTCGTTTCGTTTTTGTTTATTTATTTTTTGGTCATTACAATAATTATTTCAGTCAATTCGTCTGTTGATAACATAATTTAAGTTACAATCTATTTTTTAAAATGAATTGATCTGGCATGTTTTGTTAATTTTGCTCAGTTTGTTCACAACTAAATGTGAGGGGATCATTGTCTCGGTATATTGCACTTAAATAAATAAATAAATAAATAAATAAATAAATAAATAAATAAATAAATAAATAAATAAATAAATTTGTGGTATGATGGTGCTACGATTATGCTAATTTAATTTGATAAAACCTATCATGGATTATTCTCAGTGAACCCGATGAAAATATTGTATTTTGATTCCCTCCAACTGAAAGCAGACACAACATTAGAGAAGAATTGTTCCGTCTCGGTAGGAAAATGTGGGTTCAGCTCCTTATCTCTGTGTATTACGACGTAGTTTGTGTAGAACAAGGGATAAATAAAGCTAGAATTTATAAACCGAGAACTGGAGCGTACAAATGTGTGCCAAGTCCTGTATTGTTGCTGTTGCTCTTCTTCCTCGTTGCTCTTAAGATGTTAAGCCGGGATTTCAATAAAAGACGTTAAGTATCCCCATTTCTATTCGATCTAAGATAGGACCTGAGCCAGTACAATAAACAAGGATCTATAAAAAGAAGAAGCGGGACGGAGAAAGACAGAGTTTGTTTTGTACAACTGGCAGGAACATGACACACTTCTTCAGTTGGATTAAGAGACTCAGCTGGTCCCATTTGTTTGCCTGGCGATACGTAGGTCTAAACTGCTTAGATTTGCCCTTAATAGAACCGTACGTATTCTTAGCTCTAAACAAACTATGTTGAAATAACAGGAGTGTCAGCTAACAATTACCAGGCTCTAAACCTTTCAAAGTAGTTATCTCCAAAAACAATTTCGCTGCAAAAACTGGTCAAGTTCAAGTTCAAAAAGACAATAAAACGATTCCAAAACTGTCAAATGTGCATGATTTTGAAGTCAAATTGTCCACTTAAACTATAGGGTAATTATTGGGAATTGTATGTTTTTAACAATGTTTTCGTACTTTTAGTTTCGTAGATACATTCTTTTGTAGTGTGACGGACTAAACTGTTTCTTGACCCGGAAAGATCCACTGCCGTGTTAGTCATACTAGAATGGTAGTTGTTTGATAATTACTTGAAAACAAAACCAATAAATACATTTTCCTCTCGGTTTACTTTCCAAATCAGTATTTAAGACTGCATGGCGAGATTACCTGTTGAATACCGCTTATTGTTTCGTGTGATTGTGGTAGTTAGGCCAGTGACACTGCCATTTTATTCTTCGAGCTGAAAAATCCTGCTGTTTCTTTTTCTTCTTCTCCTTCTTATTATATCGTTATAGTGTAAATGTACATATTATTTAGCTTTTAACTCATGTACATAGAACACTGTATATGGCCATACTTGTATTTACATTACCTTACGATGTATTGTGTTTCAGTTCGTATTTTTCACTTTGTATCTCACTTTTTAATTATGACCCTTTTCTCTTTCTTTCTTACTTTCATGCTCCGGATTTTTAAAATTTTATTTTAGTTTATTTGTTGAGATTTATTTATTTCTTCTAAATATGTTCTCCAGATCTATAATTTAGCTTAGTTATCTTTCGTTTTATAATATAATAATATATTCCTTTTTATATGTTTTATCTCGTAATTTACGTGGTTAAGTGTAAGATAGGGCCACGAACCCTAACAAAGCCACTGCTGAAGATAAATTAGATAGATAGATAAATAAATAAATAGATAGATAAATAAATAAATAAATAAATAAATAAATAAATAAATAAATAAATAATTGGGTTGTTAATCATTGCAAATGAGGAAGAATTATACATATTTGCTTTCGCACATATGTATATTTTAACCTTAAATACCGTACTTTGGCTACAAGAGCATACGTTTCAACGCAGCGAATGTACGGTACAGAAATGGAGTGCTACAGAGGGAGAGAAGTTTGTTTAAATAACGTCTGATTCAAAGAAAACTGAGTTTATTAACAAAAGTTCAAATTGCATATCACCTCTGTACGGAAGAAATACTGGGAAGTGTCCCTTCCTTGTCCTATGGGTGGCGACGTTCCTTGAAGTCCGGCTGCCAATCTCGTACCACCATGGGTCTCCTATCTGCTCCATGGAACCACGATTCCTCCCTCAATGGACATTCTAGACGTTGTGGAATTTCTAGAAGATCGAGACGGTCTAGATGTTCTAGTAGAATGAGCGTCGATATTGGTCACGTATAGGATGAACGTGAATACCCGCGCTTACGGCCTGGACGTGTTAATTTGGACAGCGGATTCCGCACAGATGGGAAACAGATACAGTAATGATCTTAAACAAGGCTTATAACACGTAGAAATCGTGTACTCGAAGAATGAATCAATAACTGTCACACGGTAGAATGTCACTAGAATCTACCCCGTATTCTAATACTAATCATTTAATGCGGTCGAATGTCAATAAAATCGAACTCGCGAAAAATAAATGGCCACTTACAATTATATGATAATGCAACTTCACATCGCAGAATGTCAATGAAATTTACCTAGTAAGTTCGAAAAATGTGACACTTGGCATAAGCTGAAGCTTTCTCACTTGATGAATCACTTGATAAATATTTCTAAATTTTTACACAGTTTGGAAGGGAATCACTTTGATCGGATGGAAACAAAATATTGTACTTGTGAAATTATTCCTGTTCACATGTGTTAACTGAAAAATAAATTGAAACTGACTCTGTTCGCTAACAGTCCTTGGTTCGATCACTCTTAAGGTTGATAAATACAAGTTCAAATACACAGTTCGCAGTCTATCACCTACGAAAATATTTCCAAGTGTTTAAGAATTATTTACACACGGGAAAATTGCAAGTCTGGTGACGTAGATACAGTACAGCGTTTAAGTTAACGTTATATTCAATCACCTGTCAATGTTCGACACTTGAGAAATTCTAAGTCTTACAGCACTATCATGTCAATGAAATTTTCAAAATATTTCAATTACAGACGAAATACAAGTCAATAATCGATCACTGATCAGAACGTCTCATTCACTTCGTGAAATATGAGCACTTGGAAAATAAACACAAGTCTTAAAACACTCATCTTAAAAATCAATCACGTGTAAATGTTGATGTCGGCGAAGCACAACTTGTCCAGGTCGGTAGATACACAGTGGGTTTCGGTCCTTAGTGGCCACAGCTGGTCCGTTGTCTTACAGCTCTGTACTCTGACCGGCCAACCGAGCAGTGGAGGGGTGGCCACGGCTCCACCTTGTCTCTACACCTCTGCATTCGGGAGACGAGACAGGGCTGGACCTCATGGCTGGCCCCAACCGTCGGCTGTCCTGAGAATGGTTTTCCGTGGTTTTCCATTCTCCTGCACCAAGGTGAATGCCGGGTGAGTTCGTAATATAGGCCACGGCTGCCCACCCCCTCACCTTCTCCGCACATCTCCTTCACCGTAACAAATCTCCGGCCTCAGAAATGGCGTAACCGTCTAAGAGGCCCGCCTCACCCTTCAGGGGAGGAATGAAAAACCAGTTGTATTCAATCACTCACAAACGGAAGATAATTTATAAGTTCTACTTTTAACACCGAAGAAATTAAACTGTCACTCGATGTTCCATCCCGACCGCCACGAGCCGACCGACCGGGTTTGACCATGGTAATTGACACACTTATCTCCCTTGGGAATTAGCACTCCTTATATACGCAAATCGTAAAGGAAACAGTAATTGTATTTCTCTGAATGTCTCCTTTAGCTTTCGTCGGATTTGCACCAAACTTGGTGGAAATGGAGACAAGAAATTCGGCAACACGATGAAGTTGTTCTCATAATTTAATTCTCATCTTAAGGAAAGTTATTATGCATAGAACATTTCGAATGTTCTCTGGCTGATGTAATCTTTCTGTCACAAGGGGAGACAGGCTGTGGCGTCATAAGCCCCACGTCGCACACGAACTGCATGCTGTAGCTATCTATTGAATCGGCGCGCAGCGCGGAATTCAAGTCCGAAGTGCAGGGCCTTTATCTTTGACCAGCGTTCCTGGTACAAAAAACACGAACACACACCCCTCTTTAATGTTTATTTCCATGTTAAAGGTAATATAGATAAAATACCGATTAGAACGACACAAAAATGACAAATGTGACATGTTAAGATTCTACAACTTCCAGTTGTAGTGGTGTTAGCCTGATTCACTAAAATAATGATTTTCTTGTTATGCAGTGCTGCATGTCTTAAGACTAATGTTAACATTTTTGCATTTTTTTGGGAGAGCTTTTGCATATATGAACTTAATTTAATTATTTTGATTGATATTGGACTATGGTAGCAATCATGTCTTTACACCACACATTCGAAAGGGAGTTGTAATTGAACTGGCCTTTATCACAGCTGACACATAAGTAATGCTACTGCCAACTATCAGGAGGGCTTCAGAGCGAGATTCAGTCAAGTCCATGAAGGTTCGGTTTCTTTATGCAACTTCGTGATGCAGTAGAGTTCTTCTCTACAGCAGAGACGTTACCTAAAGATGAACGTGTCGTATCTATTACTCTACCCAGTACACATAAAATATCGTTTTTCAAAATAGCTGGACTTCACCAGTTTTTATATCGAAGTCTTCAATTGTGGTGGATTTTTTAAACTAATCGAAGATCAATTTATTGTGTTGTTCATAATATGAAAGTAGATTTTTTGTTCGATTAGAAATTAAATTCCTATTTGGTTTAACGAGGACGGTGCGAGTTCGGTTAGTGATGGGAAACTGTGAGACGGTGGGTTTGAATCCCACCATCGACAACCCTGCATATGGTTTTCCGTAGTTTGCGATTCTCACACCAGACAAATACTGGGGCTGTACCTTAATTATGACCACGTCTGCTTCCTTCCCAATCCTAGCCATTTTCTGTACTTGCGCCACCGAAAACCTTCAAACCAATAGCAAAAGAACAAGTAGCACATGTCTTTTACATTTACGAAAATTCCACAATTACGTCATTTATAACCCCGCTATGCATGCAACCCTTCATTCAGAACCGTAAGGCACGATGCAGCATGCTCTGGAAAACATTTGACGCAGTACCAAACTACGGTCTTGGCCTACCAAGTTGACTACTGTCCAGGAAGATGGCCTGCAGATACTGGAGAGCAACGTGGTCAGCTTTACAACATCCTCTGCTTTTTTTCTTAGCTTGTTGATCCGGTGTCCTACCTTTTGTATCAGGCAGTTCTCAAGAGAGTGAGCGGATCCAATCACAGCCCTTGAGCCAACAATTAAAATCTCTCGAGTGGCCTGAAATTGATCCCCAGTTCTCTGGAGAAGGGACGGGCACCATCCCCCGAAATCATACAGCTGGCACCAGAGGAACGTTAGAAGTGGATAATTCAGATTGATATCTACAAATACTACAAAACAAAAATCCACGTACTTCTCGTAGGTCTTATAATTCGTTCCCGTTCAGAGAAACAGATAAAGGCATGTGAATTCTGGTGATATTTGGTAAGAATATCTTGCACAACACACAGGGGTTTCTTTCAGCGTTTTAATGCCTATTTTTGTCTCGTTAACAAAGAATTATTGGCATTTGTTGCTTGTAAGACATAAACTATGTTCCTATGCGCCCTTCTCTCACACAGTAGAATGTAAAGGAACCAACTTCAAAATGAGTGTGGATTTAGCCAATGTATTCCACCTTTAAATGAAATAAAATAAGAGTAGGAAAATATAATGTATTTAATGGTGATACGAATGAAACAGAGACTCATAATTGTGCCTAAAATTTCAAAAGAATAATAAATATATTTAAGACATTACAACTCAGTTATCAAACCTGAAGCACCAGAAAACTTCGATCATTGGAAGCAGCTCACTTATTAATGACATAGACAAACTGGAGAGAAAAATATTAAGGAAAATCTTTGGTCCAGTCTACTCAGTGGGAATCTGGATGAAACGGAAATCTCGGGAGCTTTATCAACATTCTGAATAAATCACCGACACCATCAGGAAAAGGCGATTCAAGTTCTATGGCCACATTCTCAGAATAATCAATGACAGGCTCACCAAAAGGATTCTCAACCTTGGTCTCTCAATGAGAGTCAATAACAGCTGGCTTAGTGAAATAGAAAAAGACCTTCAGGAAATTGGCAAAAACCATCACTTTTCCGAGAAAATGAATTCAGGACTGGTAAATCATGGACTGAAGAATGGAGGAAAATTTTCAATGTCCAGATGAAGAGATTCTGGGAGAAGAGAAAATCAGCATCAGCTAAATACTATTGCACTCCACTAGTGGCGCTGTAAAAATAAATAAATAAATAAATAAATAAATAAATAAATAAATAAATAAATAAATAAATAAATAAATAAATAAATAAATAAAAGGGGCCCAGCTGTTTATGCAAATTTCATTACAGAAGTGTCATGCGGGTTAGCCTGCTCGCTAATTAAAACTGCATTCCAACCTATTACTGCATACACATGCAGACAAGAGTTTTCTATAGTTCGGGCTAAAGATGGTCTTGAATTCCACACTAATGTACTGTATATGTAAGAATGTCTCGTTGTTGTAGAAGACGGAACTGTTGCTGACAAACAAGAACTTGTGTTTCATTTAATCTCGTCTGATCTATACGGAACATCAACAGACATAAAAAGACTTTTTTTTTTTTAAATAAAGGGTAACCATCACGTAGTCAGAGAGACCGACACACCAGGATACGGCCATATCACACTCACATGTGGCCACTGTTCACGAACACACACGTGTAGAGAGAAACCTACAAGGGAGTGGAGTCCTCATTTCTTTACGACAGTCAGTTCGAAGAATTCCTACCTCATCAGAGTCAATTTACACAGTCTGCTTCTGTGCTTCTCCTGTCTTTGTGCAGTGTTTTAAACAATGGGATACAGTGAATGGTTCACTCAAAAATTGAGAATGTGGCAAGTTCTTCACTCTCGAACAAAATTTAAAGACATAAGAGTTATTACGATGACATTGACTGACAGGATTCATTAATCATTGTGGATGAATAATAAGAAGCCGGTGGATTTGGGTTTAAGTGAACTCTACCAAGAAAGTCAACCAATACGTTTGAAGATATCCTCACGGTGGCCACGTCACACTTCAATATTTGTAAGCCATCTGGAGGAACAGCAGCAGTTCTAACAGGCCACCTTGTGTATGGTAGTGTTTTTCGAGCCATAACTAAATTCCTCGAGTACTAGGATTGAAACTGTATAATGCAGTGTGATCCAAAAGTCCCTTATCATTTGACGAGACAATGCTTCATTCAACATTGGAGGTAGGGAAGTAATAATTGGCACACACGATTGGCATGACATAGGGTTCTATTGGAATTAAAAGGTACACAAAATGGTCAACAGATGGCGCTGGACAGCAATACGTCAGTTACAAATGGCCACACATGCGTGACATGACATGCGGTTCTATTGACACCAACAACGAGTGAAGAAAGAGCCCAACAGATGGTGCTGGACGGCAACACGTCAGGTACAAATGGCCACACATGCTTGACATGACATGCGGTTTTATTGACACCAACAACGAGTGCACAAACAGGCTAACAGATGGTGCTGGACAGCACCACGTCAATGATACCGCATGAGACTCGAGGACGATATAAAAGGAGCTGTCGTGATTGAGGGCGTCAGATGTGCCTGCAATCGCGGCATGTTGACGTTACCAGAAAAGGTATTGTGAGTAAAGATTTATTTACGTTATTTTGGTGTCAATAAAACCCCATGTCATGCCAATCATGTGTGTAAATTTTTACCTCTCTATCTCCAATATTATGTGAAGTTTTGCCTCGTCAAATGTTAAAGTACTTTTGGGTCATACTGTATGTACTGAACCATTGAGTATGTTTATTGTCTAGTTCCAAGGAGGCTCCTCTTAACGATGAAGTAGCATTTATCTAGCTTAATGTAAACAACGAGATTGGAAAATATTGTATAGAAGGCTGATCAAGAAAGGAAGAAAGAAAGAAATAAATAAATAAAGAAAGAAAGAAAGAAATAATCTTTTTTTGCTAGTTGCTTTACGTCGCACCGACACAGATAGGTCTTATGGCGACGATGGGATAGGAAAGGCCTAGGACTGGGAAGGAAGCGACCGTGGCCTTAATTAAGGTACAGCCCCAGCATTTGCCTGGTGTGAAAATGGGAAACCACGGAAAACCATCTTCAGGGCTGCCGATAGTGGGGTTCGAACCTACTATCTCCCGGATGCAAGCTCACAGCTGTGCGCTCCTAACCGCACGGCCAATTCGCCGGTAAGAAAGAAAGAAAGAAGGAAGGAAGGAAATAAAGAGTGACTGACATTTTACATAAACAGGTCTTAGGCCTGAGCGTCATCTGAAAATTTGTGTATCGTGGTAGTGTAATGTAACAAACTGTGGGACGCGATGTTACCTAGCAACCGTACCTTGACAGCTGCACAGGCCATGGATCTCTGTATATCATGGCCGTCCATTAACACTTCACATAAAAGCCTGCACGGTTGCTTTGTAACATCGTGTTACACATTTTGTACCGCTAATTTCGTGATGCAAATTTTCAGATGACCCCCAGCTAGAAGACATATTTGTCATAATTAAAATATGCCCTATTTCAATTAAGTTTACATTACAATAGCAACTCTCGAAAAGTACCTATTGGAATATAATGGAAAACCTCGTAACTCTTTGCCGCAGAAGTGTGAAGAACTCGTATGTCCTGAAACAGCTGTCGTGAGGCAATATTTTAAAATTATCAACACGTGTATTTTTCTAAGATACTATGCAAGGTAATTATCAATAAACCTATTGAGAGAGTATTTAAAATATCCCATAAAATTATTTACTTCATATATACGAGGTTTCGTTCTCATTTGGCGACACTGAGGAAGTACATTGCATAGATACGACTAGCTTAATCGTAATGGGCGGAGACTTCAAGACCTCATGTCGCTAATCAAGTCATGCAATTTATGGCTATATTAAACATATCCTCTGTACCACAACGGCCTCATAGCCTCGATCTCACTCCCTCTGATTTTTAAATTCCCCTCTCTAAAGTTCCGCTGATTCAATTCGAGACCTCTGAAGCAATGCTCAAGAAATGTAAAGCGATTCTCATGGGACTGTCGAGGAATGGTTGGCATCGCATGTTCGAGGACCGGCAGAAAGACTATAAAAACTGCATTCAAGAAGAAGGGAGACAACGTAAACATTGATGTAGAGTAAAAAGGCAACCGTAAAAATCAATCTCTTCTTTGATCAGCCCTCCTACATATCTCCATGTTAAGAAATACACTCATTGTTCAAAATTCAGATATTCCAGTTTTAAAATCTAATTGTGAACTGTAGTGAGATCGATAGTGATGATCGAGAAATCTCCGGAGAGTCCGCACATTCCCAACAGATTCCCTGAAATAAAAATCGGTTTTGATATAGTCTGTTATTTATCCAGTGTCCCTACCTTCCCATATGAAGCGGCGAATAGACTTATGCTTGAAGAATGTATTCGTAACTGCGAATTCTATACTAGCACAGAAGTCCAGTAAATGCTTCCCGTTTCTATTAGCTTTCTCCAAATTTACCCATCACCTTCTCATATCATATAGTTCTATTTCCATCCCCCACACTGCATACATTTTTAGGTTGATAACAAGGTTTCCGGATATAATAAGGAAAACTATTTAATTTTGGGTTTGACAGAATAATACCACAAAGAGCCTTTACCATATTTGACTGATTTTATTGCTTTTGATAACATCTACTGGCACTGCACTCTTTTATGAGGTACGGGAGTATTGGTGTTCGTTTGGTAGCGTATTGAAATAAATGTGTATGTTTTTCAATTTTTAAACACAGCAGCTGAATTATAATCATTGAAAGTACCGACAGAATATTACAACAGTAGAAAATATGTAAGCGTCGTGATAATCTGGGAAGTTTCAAGAAAATTTCTAGTAATATAGGCTACTTTTTATAATGTACGGTACTTCAATTTCTGAGCATTCTTTACGAATTAAAATGACTTAATTCTTCGAAGTACTAGAATCATACTCGATAAAATATGATTATTATTTTCAAGTTTCGGGCTATATTTGGGATTTTTTTGGTACGAAACGATTTTATTTTGTGATGGTCTACAGTCGTGTTATAGATGTCATCAGAGTAGATTTCACTCTAGCTTCTATTGGTGGTTCTTCCAGGAATCTAAGTCTGATCTGAAGGACAATTCGGCAAACTCTTAGTTGTACTTATGTTCCTAAGATGGTGCTATCGATGCTGATGGAGGTCGTAGCGTTTGAGTACGTTTAATTAAAACAGCTCTTGATATCCCTCTTCCGACATTCCAGCGTCTCTTATAGTATACAGGGTGAAGCGTAATTCGCGCACTCGGGCGTCGCAGCGCGACTTCTCACATGGCAGCAATAAAAAAATGTCTCTTACAAAATTTCGTCTTGCGAGTATATCCGGCGGAAAAACGACGTTGAAGAGTAGCAATCTGGCAACACTGTAACCACATGTAGGGTAACTACCTCTGTCAGCAGAAGTCAGTCGTATTGTACAGTTGGTGCAGTGGATAGAGTTTTGGGTTAGCATGCAGGAGGTCGAGTGGTCGATCCTGGGTTGAGGCGTATGTTTTTTTTATTTCGTAAATGTAGTCCAGGTGGTGTGGTACCTGGCATCCTAATCGTCAACAGCGATTGCAGTGGGTCCTCTAGAAACCATTTGCACTTACATACTACGATCCTAGAAATGGACGAACAGTCGTTTTCATTGGTCAGCTTTGAAAGGCGCCCTTTCCACTTCGTGGGCGTGAATTTATTCGCACCACTTCATCTACTAGATGCGAAACCTGTTTGTTTCAGCTGTCTATTTCTTATTAGTCTAAACCAGGTATTTGTTGTTTCAGCGTTGCAAAATGTTGTCAATGTAGGATGCATGTGACCTCAGAAACGGTGTCTTACTGTATTACGGTAGGTAATGTCAGATGGGAGTAGAGGTGGGTTCGATTCCCACCTCAGCCATCCTGGAAGTGGTTTTCCGTGGTTTCCCACTTCTCTTCCAGGCAAATGCCGGGATGGTACCTAACTTAAGGCCACGGCCGCTTCCTTCCCACTTCCTTGTCTATCCCTTCCAATCTTCCCATCCCCCCACAAGGCCCCTGTTCAGCATAGCAAGTGAGGCCGCCTGGGCGAGGTACTGGTCATCCTCCCCAGTTGTATCCCCCGACCCAGTGTCTGAAGTTCCAGGACACTGCCCTTGAGGCGGTAGAGGTGGGATCCCTCGCCGAGTCAGAGGGAAAAACCGACCTTGGATGGTAAACAGATTACGATAAACAGAATGTCAGATGGAAATTAGCAAATAAAAAATGTGCCTCAACCCAGGATCGAACCATCGACCTCCTGCATGCCAACCAAAAACTCTACCCACTGCACCAACTCTACAGCACGACGAAAACGTGCTGACAGCGGTAGTTACCCTACATATGGTTACAGTGTTGCCAGATTGTTACGCTTCAACGTCCGTTTTCTACCGGATATACTCGCAAGACGAAAATTTGTAAGAGACATTTTTTTATTGCTGGCATGTGAGGAGTCGCGCTGCGACGCCCGAGTGCGCGAATTACGCTTCACTCTGTATATACAGTATGACATTCAACATCGCTATAGGTGAATAAATATTCTGGAAGAGAAATACCCGGGGTGTCCAAAATTAAACTGAAGGTGCTTATCGTGGGCTGTAAACATCGAAGGCGTGTGCAATGCTAAGTGATGCGCTCGCGAATTATGCCTAGAAAATTAGTTTCAAGTCTTCCCATCAGGTGAAAATTTGGCGCTGTTAGTAATTGTAGGGTAGCAGAAAAAGGCAAGAAAGGTGAAACGCTGGATAACCCTGTTTCTGGCACGTTTGTTAGGATTTATGGTTATAAACACTGTTCGATACGACCACCCAATTCGGCAACATGCTGCATCCTTAATACGGCAGAGTCGGCAGTTGCTGGTAGCATACTGGTTAAAATCAGAGCAGAATGTCGCTGTATGCTAGCTAGATCAGGAAGAGACGGGATGTGTCCCCAGTAGTGTAAAGTCAGGGCTCTGGCACCATCCACAATGTTAAGGTAAGCTAACCTCACACCTTGACTAAGAGAAGAGGTCTAACCTCACACCTTGGCAGCGGCTTAACCTCACACACTCTTGCTAAGAGTATGGGCCTAATCTCACACCTTCACTAAGACTGCAGGCTTAATTTCACGCTGACCAACCTAACTTAACGCTAGCTAAGAGTGCATCTGGAAAATGCCCAGAGATGATGAAAGTTTCTCGCAGCAAATAATTCACTTGGCGAGCGACGAGTGATGTTCCCCGCCTTGCATGTAAACAACAGTGTGGTCACAGTTGTGTTCGTGCAACGCTGGAGTCACATGTCCCTGTATACCTAACAGGCTAATGAGGGGTCATCTCCTCAAAGAAAATGGTCCAAGAATGAAGGAGCTTGTATTACCACGCCAAACAGTCAGGTAAGCTGTAGTAACTGATTGTTCCTGCAACAAACAAGGAACTGACACAACGCAAATCCACAGAAGTTCACGTTCTGACTGCTTGCAGTGCCATCTTTTTTTCCTAGTGGCAAGACTTGGAACGAATACATTTTGTGGCATAATTCGCGAGCACATTACTTAGTAACCATATGAACGAGATCTGGGACTCCTATGTTCATTACAGTCCGTACTGAACACCGTCAGTTTAATTGTGGATACCCGGGGTATACGTATATAGCAGTCGAAGGGGCGTTGAACAAACAACATTGGGAAATCTAAATGCGAATGCGATAGCAGCTTGCAATAGGATGTATCTCTCTGTATTCGCAGCGTCCAAAGAAAAACAACCTAGGATATCACTTCACATGATAGTAGATCCCGTAATTGAAATACTCACTAATGTATTTTACTATATGGACTGTTCGCTAGATGTGCTTTGTGCCAAAATAATAATGAGCAGGAACATAGTAGAGCAAATATGATGTGCTATAATAGATAACTACCATGGAATATAATACGTATGAGTGTGGGGTGGATTTCAATGAGTATAAGGCTTATTCTAGCCCGCAGGTAAGTTCAGTAGTAAGAGTTGTACAAACAGTAGGCGTTTGAAGGGGCCGTTCCCCTAATGTTTATGCAACTCCATAAACATGAGTGTTGAAGAAATTTTCTACTTTTTCACATCTAAGTTATTACTGCTTCGCTACCTCCATATGGCATTCAAGAACGGTAAAGTTGAGTAAATGTTCTGGAAGAAGAATTTTATGCGTCAGCGCGGTTTCTTCTGCCGGTGTTAAGAAAGTACATTTTCGACGTAGAATATCGTGCCCCAAATAAGATCACCGGACAAATTATTCACCCGTGTAGAAATCATCACAAACATCATTTAATCCCGTGTAACTCCGCCTCCGAACTTGACAACCGCTGGATTCGGTTAGGAAGTAGATCCACAAGCAGGTACGTCGCATCCAACTTAAGCTATTTGATGAGGACTTAATCGCGCAATACCACCAAATTGCGGTGATACTGATATCGGCGATTTACCCGCTGTTCCAACATGTCCCCACGTATTTTCAGTGGGGTTCAACTCAGTGATTTTATAGGCCAATCGGGATGTAATAGGGTGGGAGAGTGTTCATAAAACCTGTCACATATTCGTGCAGCCCGAAGAACGTTGCCGTTGTCATCTTGAAAAATCATACTCATCATGCAGATGTTGACTGAAAGACAACACCTGATCATCCAGAATGTTTAAATAAACATTTTGGTTAATTTCAATGGTCACCTCAGTGAGTGAGCGCAATCCATGATACAAAAAATATCCCCAAAACATCACAAACCCATCTCCAGATCTTGCACACATCCTGGATGAAATGCTTCATTTGGCTTTCGGTGAATTCGACAACGTGTGTCATTGAAATACGGGCGAAACCGTGATTCGTCAGAGCACATCACGTTCCGCCAGTCAGGTACTGCGCACGTTCGATGATTTGTAGCTCGTTGAATACGCGCAGCTTTTTGCGCGTGTGTGAGAAATGGCCTCTTGCGAGGGGAAAGACTCCAAATGTTCATTGCCCTGCAGTTTCCGTCTTAATGTTCTGTCGCTAACAGGTTGGGACGGACCTCCATTTACTGAATTCAGCAGTTCCTGCCGGGTTTGGAAGCGATTTTGATTCACATGCCGTGAAATCTGTCTCCGCTCCCTCTCGGTGAAGATCTTTTTCCGACCACAGTTCTGACAGCGTGTTTCGTGGCCATGTGCAGTACACCAGTGGTCATACACACGATGAGCAGCCCACTGCGATACACCAACAAATCCAGCAACTTTACGCATCGTATGGCCATGGGCACGGTAAGACTCAATTGCCCAATTTTGTAACTCTGTCACATCCTTACATCTAGCCATGTTGACGTACAATACATCAATACGTCACTGGTCGCTACTGCCTTATGCTCACTTAGAGGGACTGCGCGTGCGGCTGAGCCCGTTCGCTGCGCAGCTCGATAGCTGCAGTCGCTTAAGTGCGGCCAGTATCCAGTAATCGGAAGAGAGTGGGTTCGAGCCCCACTGTCGGCAGCCCTGAAGATGGTTTCCCATTTTCATACCAGGCAAATGCCGGGGCTGTACCTTAATTAAGGCCAGGGTCGCTTCCTTCCAATTCCTAGGCCTTTCCTCTCCCATCGTCGCCATAAGACATATCTGTGTCGGTGCGACGTAAAGCAAATAGCAAAAAAAAAAAATATATATATATATATATATATATATATATATAAGTGAGTACAGTCTAGATATATTTGCAACTGCATACTCTTCTGTAGTAGAATAATCTAAATATATAACTTAATTGATTTATATTAAATTAAAATGCCACTTTGTTGACTCATATTACTAAGTCGATTGGTTCTTTTTGTTGGTGGCTTTACATCGCACCGACACAGATGGGTCTTTTGATGACGATAGGGTAGGAAAGGCCTGGGAGTTGAAAGGAAGCGGCCGTGGCCTTAAATAAGGTACAGCCCCAGCATTTGCCTAGTGTAAAAATGGGAAACCACGGAAAACCATTTTCAGGGCTGCCGACAGTGGGATGCGAACCCACTATCTCCCAGATGCAAGTTCACAGCTGCGCACTTCTAACCGCACGGCCAACTCGCCCGGTAGTCCATTGTTTAAGAGCACTTCCTTCGTTGTATTAATATCATCATTATCATTTTCATCATCATCATCATTAATGTCCAGATGTTTATACTGTAATAGGTTAGAATGCAAACATACTTAAGCAAATACTAGGTATACACTACCCGGAAAACTGTTCTGCAATGAGATTTGCAATACACATTAGGGTCCGTGCCTACTGGAAGCCCTAAAAGTTATGTTATGCCCCCTACATAACGGCAGAGCGGGTAAGTGACAGTTCCTAACAGGTAAATTGGTTGGTATTCTAACCTATTTCTACCTAAACATTCGGGATCTAATTAGTATTATCATTACATTCGATAACATCACTACAATCCTCATTTATAATGACAGTGCTAATACAGGTTTAAAACAGTAAATACCTTGTTACATTATGTTCATGATAACTGAATACTTGTAACGATATTATGCTATTGAAGAAAACTGTTGTTATGTCTAACAATACTTTATTTTACCATGACTTTCATGGGATTTAATAAGTTATAATTTAAAATTAATATTTGTTTTCATTTAATGCTCTGATACTCTAGTATACGGGTTTCACATCATTAGATTTATAACTGTCCGAAGCAAATAAATAAATAAATAAATAAATAAATAAATAAATAAATAAATAAATAAATAAATAAATAAATAAATAAATAAATAAATAAATAAATAAATAAATAAATAAATAAATAAATAGTGAAGAAGGTGAAGCATAAGCATATTCTCTGCCTCGTAAAACTTTACGAAGATATTTGATCTTAAAATCAAATTTGTAGGTAATCAGTAATTAGCAAGCTGAAAATCCTAGAAGGAAAATACAATTTAGGGTGTTGCGTTTTAAATACCTAAGATACTTACTAACATATAAATGGGATGCTGTTGTGGAAATTAATACGAGAAATGGCATGCGAAGGAGTGCATTTCTGTAATTATAACATCATGTGTGGGTGTGCAAGAGAGACCTCTGGTTATAATCTCGTTCGTCTGTCATGAATTTTTTTGTGTAGGGAGCGGATCTATAAGTAGTAACAGTTTAGATTGCACCGAGTAGGGCCGGGCTGAATAGCTCAGGTTTCAGAGAGCTGGCCTAGGTATGTACGGTCCTGGCATAGTCCGGTGGTATTTGAAGGTGCTGAAATACGTAAGCCTCGTGTCGGTGCTTAGAAATCCTTCGGACAAACTTCCGGCACCTCCGCCTCTCCGAAAACCGTAAAATTAGATACTTGGGCGCAAAACCAGTTGTGTAAACATTCTTGTACGGCTTTTTAAAAACTCCTATTATTTATGCAACTATTACTACGTAACTTACGTGCGAGATCCTATTACTACATGTAAATCAGCTCCTCAAGTTATGTGTTACCGGGGCTTTACTGTTTCGAAGGATGGACACTAATGATTTCTTCACTGAACTGATTGTAGGATTTTGAAAGTTGGGAGTGTCATAGAATGTTGAGGACCCTGATTCGTCACGAGATGCTACTCAGTCGTCCCCGGAGAAAATTTGAAGTCATAATTCTGGCGAAACGCAGGAAAGCAACCGATTTCGGTCTCGCCTGTTGAAATATCTAGTGCAGTCTGATACAACTGATCATAGAAGTCACGAGAAGGCATCTTTGATTCGGTAAACACAACCGGGAAGAATTACTCAATGATGGTTCCGAACCTCCATTATGGTGGCTTTTAAGTTGCTGACGAAGTTTAGTCTGCTATTAAGACCATGCCTTCGACGTATGCCATGTCTTACAAACTTCCAACTCACTTGAATATCATTGTGCTATTTAATACAAAAAATATGCATGTATAGTGTAAATACTAAGGGTTCAATATCAGAACCCTGCGGGATCCTGTTTCATAACATACCATGGTCTCAGTATATGCAGATGAACAAGAATTACCCAAGCAGGATTACAAATTCACAGTTTGATTTGTAATTGTTGTGTGCATTGGCACGCTGTTATTAAAGAGCTTGTGTTTGTCCTTCTGGTTTGGATGATGAAGTTGTTATACCAGAGACTGGGTGTGTGTCTGTCGTTATCCTCGCCCACTTCACTGAGGATGTCTTCTTGTCTGTAGATCCTTGTAATTTCCTCGTCTTGCGTGGTTGACCGACAAAGTGCTCACACACCACGCACTCACAATGAAAGTAAATAAGCTCTTAGGCTGTATAATTTTGCTCTGGCGAGCGACTGGGCCTACAACTTGTCGGTCTATCATGGTTGAAAATTAACTCTTACATATCGCGTCACATTAATGGTAATGATATCTTACTTTCGAAACCTAATATTGTCTACTCCATACCAGATTTAGATATCTATCATACCATCATGCCATCTGTAACACCCAAGTAGGTGATTTATATTTGTTTTATGGCAATTTTTTCATAGGATCCCACAGGGTCCTGATATTTCACCATTAGTGTTCATATTACACAGGGATATTTTTGTATTAAATGACGGTGAGATGTTAATGAGTTAAAAGTTTCAAAGAGATGGATTATCTTAAAAATAGGGTGCACCAGCAATTTGTAACCCAGTTATATTGAACGCTGATAAGAAATGCTCTATGACCCTGGGTAGTTGAAGTACTTTAAAGCCATTAGTCATATTGTTATTGTTGATTAATTAATTAGTTTATTTATTTATTCGTTTAGTCCATCTTCGGATCATATGAAACCGTTTTTCTCTTCTTCTTCTCTTCCCAAAACTTATTCATCCTTCATCGTTGTTGTTGTTTTCTTTCATCCGCCTATTCACTGCCTGAATTTTTTTTGGGTACCTTTTTAAATTTACCATTAATATTGTTTTCCTAAATTGTTTTCTATTTCAATTTGTTCTTTCTTAATCATGAGTAGTTTCAAATCATATTTGACTTCTTTATAAAATATTGGCTTATTTCTTTTATTTTCATAGTTTCAACAGTTTGTTTTGTTAATCTGTCCTTGTCCATTCTGTACAGGTGACCAAAGAATCAAAATCATATTTTTCTAAAAGCATGGCCTATTTGCCCTGATGTTCTTTGTAAATCTTGTGTTCTTTGTATATTCCATAGGTTCCAAAATTTTCCTTAAGTTTACCTTTTCAATTTCTGCAGGATAATTGTTAATAATAGTGATCTTTCATAGGAACCTTGCAATCCTACTTTGGCCGCACTTGTTTCGAGGTGTCCTAATTTTGTAAAAGTGAAGTGGTTTCTTACAATTCGTTTCTTTGATGACCCTATTATTATTATTATTATTATTATTATTATTATTATTATTATTATTATTATTATTATTATTATTATTTGACCGGGCGAGTTGGCCGTGCGCGCAGAGGCGCGCGGCTGTGAGCTTGCATCCGGGAGATAGTAGGTTCGAATCCCACTATCGGCAGCCCTGAAGATGGTTTTCCGTGGTTTCCCATTTTAACACCAAGCAAATGCTGGGGCTGTACCTTAATTAAGGCCACGGCCGATTCCTTCCAACTCCTAGGCCTTTCCTATCCCGTCGTCGCCATAAGACCTATCTGTGTCGGTGCGACGTAAAGCCGCTAGCAAAAAAAAAAAAGATTATTATTTGGAATATCGTACAGGAAATCTCGTCCACTCTGAAATGGATTGTCACTGGTAACATGTACTGCGAGGCTATATTTTTAACGTACGTCATTTTCTGTCACAAGCCACACATTCTAGTGCAGTACTGTGTAATGAACTGTAATGGAATAGAGCTGAGGGTCCCATTATTCCCAGCATATTTCATGATAATCCCTATAGGATTACCGGTAATGTGTATTGCGGGTGGTTGCCCCGGCAGGTGTTAAATATAGTTAATTAAATTATCGTTGCCCGCCACATGTTGGCAAGATGGTGCTTCCCATTCCTGCCTTTGTCGTCCTGTAATCCTGTATCAACACCATCGCGTTCTACATTAAACAGAGATTACTGCATGTCGCTTATAATTAACAATATCGTAATAACGGACAGAGTAGCTCGATCACATAAGAGCACAAATTATATAATTATTTGGTTACTCTCTATTGCTGTCTCTTTGTGGATACAGTGATTTTGTATTCGTCCAATCTCAGAAAGTAGATCAGAAAGTAACATCCACTCGTGAAAAGTTAGAAATAAATCGAGAAATAAAATGGATGATTTATACCTATTAGACTCTTCACACAACCGTAACTAGTTTTGGGAAATGAATTAAAAACTACATGGAAAGGAAAACAGGAAAAATCACACTTATTTAGTATGTATTTAGTTGAAATACTTAGGAACTTTGAAATCTGGAATATATTAAAATGTAGTCCTCCCTTCTCTCCATTATAGCATAAAATGCGAGGAACTGAAAAAACCGTTGCTCTGACATTGGCGCGAGTCCAGCAGGCTGCTCAGTTCGTTGACCTTCCGCAACGCCATGGTCCACGCTCTGGCTAGGACAATGACGCGGTGTATTTTACTTTGAAGCGATTTATTTTTAGTGATCCCCTGTTATTATATTATTATATTAATTTTATAGTTGCTGCCGCCGTTGCTCTTATTATTGTCGTATTACAATTATTTTGTAAACCATGCAAAGGTTCTTAAGGAACACCGAATGGTCAGCCTATTGTACCGGTAATTTTCTGTTGTTTCTGTCTGTTGTTTTTCCTTACCTCAACTCTTCTGGAACAGTATTTGAAGATTATTATTATTGTTATTATTATTATTATTATTATTATTATTATTATTACTACTATTATTAGAAACTATCTTTACATCGGTCTGTTTTCAGACCAACTTTGCTTTACGGGAGCGAAATCTGGGTGGACTCAGGATATCTTATTCATAAGTTAGAAGTAACAGACATGAAAGTAGCAAGAATGAGATTGATGGGTACAAGCAGGTGGGAACAATGGCAGGAGGGTACTCGGAATGAGGAGATAAAGGATAATTTAGGAATGAACGCGATGGATGTAGCTGTACGCATAAACCGGCTTCGGTGGTGGGGTTGGGGGATGATTGGGGTAGCGGAAGGTGTACGGACTGAGTAGCGTATTGGGCTCACGGCAGTGTCAGAGCACCTGGCATTCCTATGCTAGATTGGAGAGAAGGGAGGACTTCATCTTAATATGTTCCAGATTTCAAGTTAATATGATTTTAAACAGAAATAAACATAAATATTGTGTGGTTTGATAGAACCTGATGATGATCGTTCAAGGATGAAACATATCATTCTATTTTAATTAAGTTGCTTCTTGTTTCATGTATAATCCTCTTACCGTGAGTTTCTTTTTATGGCAAATAAATTATTTATTCCAGTGTTTTATTTTGTAATATCTGAATCCACATCTTTTCAGTTTCGACTCGTTTAATTACAATAATAATAATTATTATTAATACTTATATGCCAGTGAATGTTTAGTACTCAATTATAAACTTGAAAGATTGGAGTTACCAGAAAGAAGAATTTCTAAGAAAAATATTAGGCCCTCTAGAAAGTACAGAATTTTGGAAATTAAGAAGTAATAACGAAATTTAGTAGAACATAGAAAACATATCTATAACAGTACGGAAGAGGGGACTGCTATTTTTTGGACATATTTACAGAATGGACGACAATAGACTAACCAAAATGATCTTCACGTATCTTTTAAACAAAAAGTCAACAACAACCTGGATCAAGAGATCAAAAAAGACTTGGAAATAAACAATACCAGAGAATAAGAAGTAATGGAAAGAGAAGTTTTCGGGAAGAAAGTTTTAAAGATGGAAGGATTCCAAAGGTGGGAGGCAAAGAAAACCGGCACTAAGTGGTGTGAAGAAAGAAAAAGGAAACATAGTGGAACAATGAAGGAATATTGGAAGAAAATGAAGCAACAACAACAAAGGATGAAGAATTCAAATTGGAACCTGGTCCCTAGTAGACCCTAATACAATAATAATAATAATAATAATAATAATAATAATAATAATAATAATAATAATTGAAGGTACTACTCGTTTGACGAAGTTGGCTGTAGCCTTTATTCTTGGTGTCTTTCATGGGTGCTTCCTTACACGTTTTGTCACTGTGTTCCTTGTTCGCAGTTGTGTTACCAAATTTCCTTCGGAGAGAATATATGACTGTACAGTAAGTCATCTTAACATCCATCGAATAACGTACAATCGATTTCATTGGGTCTGTCAGTTTAACGTACAGGACTAGAATATTGTATTGTTTCAGAGCCAGATCCTCCTTTGTATGGGAGAAACACTTCTTTTCCTCTTTGTTTTATGTAAATCGTGACTGAAATGAGCTAATACTAAATTTCTGAGCGAGGAAGTTTATTTAATTTAGGGAATTGTAAGATTCTTCTCACATCTCTGAAATAAAAGAGAAATACTACCTCCCTTAATGTATTCCAAGAACTCTCCTTCTTGTGAGGAATAATAACTCAGCTTCAAGTATCCGCTGTCTAAAAACGTCAGAAGATGAAAGTGGCGTTTGTCTGTCTTCACAGCTGGTTTGTTGAGTTGAATTTGGTCGGCTGGTTTTTTCTGGAAACAGCCATCATTATGCACCAGATATGTTTTCACAGAGTGTTAACATTCTCTTTGCACCTGTAATGATGCTGTTTGGTGAGAATCGAATATATAAGAAGGGGTAATTCAACTTCAACACCCGCACGAGGTAAAATACAATATTCACTTTGCGATCTGTCAGACAAAGCATGACTTACGGTTCCTGTCAGCAACTCATTTCACCAAGAAGCACACACTACATTCGTATTTTAATCCCACGTATTTTTTTATTTATGGCTGGGTGTCATCCGAAAATTTGTGTTAGTGACGCGACAGAATGTGCGACGAAAGTGTAATCGTAGCAACCGTGCAGGCTGTGATGTAAGGTAATGTTACATAGCAACCGTGCAGGCTGTGATGTAAGGTATTGTTACCTAGCAACCGTTCAGGCTGTGATGTAAAGTATTATTACCTAGCAACCGTGCAGGCTGTGATGTAAGTTAATGTTACCTAGCAACCGTGCAGGCTGTGACGTAAGGTATTGTTACCTAGCAACCGTGCACGCTGTGATAAAAGGTATTGACAGATGGATGGCCAGACGGTGTTACCTTTACCGAGCAGGCTGGTTCTCATCTGAAATTAGTAGCCGTTATGGATTACCATGACCGAGAAACATATTTATGATCATATGATTTTCGCAAAAGGAAAAGTGGTTTCTTGTTCTTTCCCATAGTGCTTACCGGTTAGCTACGTTATATAATTTAGTATTACAATTATTTAGTAATCAAACTTGACTTTGCTGGCAAGACCTACAGCTTACAGTGCGCCACGTCTTCTGGAAAGGTCTAGAACAATTTTCTTACATGCACTGATCTGTCTCAATCTAATAAGGAAATACCAAGGGTACAGATCTCTACACGCGGTTATATGAGTATTTAGGGGTTGTGGTTAGGATATAAAGGAAAGGGCATATAAGTCTCTGGTAAGACCCCGACTAGAGTATGGTTCCAGTGTATGGGACCCTCACCAGGATTACTTTATTCAAGAACGGAAAAAATCCGAAGAAAACTAGCTCGATTTGTTCTGGGAGATTTCCGACAAAAGAGTAGCGTTACAAAAATGTTGCAAATTTTGAGCTGGGAAGACTAAGGAGAAAGGAGACGAGCTGCTCGACTAAGTGGTATGTTCCGAGCTGTCAGTGGAGAGATGGTGTGGGAGGAGTTTATGTTGTGTCTTTAAAAGTAGGAAATATCACAATAGAAAGATAAAGTTGGATTTCAAGAGGACAGGTTGGGGAAAAAATTCGTTTATTGGAAGAGGAGTTAGGGATTGGTATAACTTACCAAGGAAGATGTTCAATAAATTTCCAATTTCTTTGCAATAATTTAAGAAAAGCTAGGAAAACAGCAGATAGGGAAACTGCCACTTGGGCGACTGTCCTAAATGCAGATCAGGATTGATTGATGGATTGATTGATTGATTGGTTGGTTGGTTGATTGATTGATTGATTGATTGATTGATTGATTGATTGATTGATTGATTGATTGATTGATTGATTGAATTATCCTTAGCTTTGACAATACGAAAGTGAGTGAGGTATGAGTGATACTTGTAATTCCATTCCTGATACTGGCAGTCCCTGCTGTGAATGGTGTGAAAATGTGTTCACTGGGTTGGTTGGTGCTTGCATTTCACGGGAGCTTGGCAGACTGATATGTAATAGCAACTTCTGGCTGAGTGAGGAAAGCAACCGGAAACCACCAGCCTTTGGCTGAGGACGGAACATACATATAATTACCAAACGGAAATATGGAAGCTGTAGTGGAAGAAAGGATGAGTCTCATGTAGGCCTACAAAGCGAGTCGCGGAGGAGTTGCCGGTTGTGTGTTTGTGTTGTGCTGTGTCTACACGAGTGGATGACGCAGCTGCCGCCCGAACCACATAGCTCGTTCTGTCAGGCCATGGTCTCAGCAAGTACAAAACTAATCCCTATGGAAATGATTTTACGCACTAATACGAGGGCAAATGGAATACCTTTTTATAATTTGTTACAAAGCAAAACCTCGAAACGCAGTATCTGAAGAGTCAGAGCGGCGTGGGTGTCGCCATGCAAGAAAATAGCTCCTTCCGACAATCGACCTCTGCGTTTATTGCGAATTGCAGGCTTCAGCTTGTTTACCAGCATATCACTGTAACGTTGATTGTTTACTGTTTTCCCCTTTTTCTGGTAATGTTCCAGGATTGGCCCTTGAGAGTTCCAAAAAAAACTGTGAGCATCACTTTTTTCTGCAGAAGTTTGACTCCTGAATTTCTGTTCAACTGGGGATCCTGGATGCTTCCATTCCGTGCTCTGACGTTTGCTTTTTGGTTCGAAGCGGTGGATCCATATTTCATCTCCAGTGATGATCCGTTTCAGAAAGGTTTTACCTTCGTTAGCATGACGGTCCAGTAAGAGCTGACAGATTCTTACATGATTGCGCTTCTGCTCTTCACAGAATTGCTTACGAACACATCACGGACAGACTTTGAGCAAGTTAAGCCTGTTATACATGATTTGATATGTAGAACCAAGGCTAATTTGCGTATGGTTTGCCACGTCATCAACAGTCACTCATCAGTTATTCAGGATAATATCAAGCACTTGTTCAATATTGGCATCAGTTACGGCTGCGGATGGACGCGCAGATCATTCTTCACGCTCGTATGGCCCCTTTTGAACTGCTCGCTGTCCCCGTGTATTGCTAAAAGTCTTCCTTGAATTTCCGCTCCTGGTACACCCTCAGACCACAAAAAACGTATTAAGGAACGCTGATCTTCCTTGGTGCACACAGAGAGTGGCTTGGCCATCTTTACGTCCCAGCAGCGCAAGCTGTACTCATCTGATAACGCTGAAACCTACCATAGACGTAGACAATGGTGCCATCTAGCAGCTGGTGAACACACAACGCCATAAAACCAACCAAAAACATTTAGGGTAAATTTGCACATATTTATTGACTTGCTTACGTAGATTAAAATGCAAACGTATTTGAATAAGCCGCGAGTATTATATAGCCATTCTACAGTTATGTCGTTGAGGTTTGTCATAGTTCACATCACTAACATTTATGCAAACCTCCCTGAAGGACCGTTGTGTGGGTATAAGTCGTTCTAATTTATTCATGCCTTCAAATTCTTTCCCTGCTGTCCCAATACGTTAAGTGTGGAACATGTTCTCACTCAGCCTGTTGATATTCCGGAACACTCTTCGCAATTCAGCCTCACGAATCTCTAAAATTTCGGTGAACTGCATTTAAAAATCTATTGCACGGGCACAAAAGCGATCAGCTAGTGGAAGACAAAGTAATCTCGCTGCACGCTGTACGGAAGCTTATCGCAGATCTGTAAGTTTCATTGTTTTCCAATCTGATTATCCATTCATCGATATAAAAGTGTACGGGAATGGTGTGGCGGTGACTGCGCTCTTGTTTACGAACATGCGGCAAGCAGAACGGATGGCAACTTCTGGAGGACTCACTCTTTATATCTAAAGTAACGTGTGATGGTAAATTTTCCTAGAGAAGAATCAAAATATCGTAAAAATTTGTTTTAATAAAATGTGTGGCGCGATGTTACCTGGCAACGCGCATGCTTTGATATAAAGTATTGATATAGTGCCATGATATACAGATCCATGGTGTGCTGTATACAGCTCTCATGGTACTGTTGCTAGGTAACACATTTTTTGACAAGAAAGTGTGTCATGGGTGGGGTTACCCGAACATTTGTGTAACGTCATGCGTAAAAATGTATGACGGAAGTGACCTCACAATTGGTCATTACCGTAGGTCTTGGTCGCCAAAGATGCTGAGACTGTGGATTTGTATAAATAGAGTATGTTGAAATAGAAAATGTACCGTCAGTGACGTCACATTGGTCGTTATCGAGAGCCTTGGTCGCCAAAGATGTTGCGGGTAAAAGTTATGTTCCTTTGACGTACAGTTTCAGTTCTGCTTGTTGTAACACTGAGTTTCATTTACTGTAAGACATATTCATGACAATTAGCTTTTCGAAAGGAAAACATTTGTTTTTTACATGACACTACTAATTCGTTACACAAATTTTCATGTGACTCGCAGCTATATGACAATTTTTTTTCAATATTTCCTACGTGTATGCTTAAAATTATATTTTACTTATAATATTTTTGGGTCTACTAATTTATTGTATCTTTCATTGTAGGTAAGTAATGGATCTGTGGGTTACATACGTTGGATCGCATTTTAAAATGAAATTGGATTCTTCTTGGAATTAGTATGTCTGTCATTGAACAGGCTGTTGCTACAATCTCTTGAAGATGACATTTTGAACTGGAGGTGTGGTAATGTAACGAGACTGTGTCTCTCTCCTTACCCGCACTTTCTTCCCTAAAACCCTATCTAGATTTGTATGTGCCATGCCCTGATTCCCGAACGTTGGCGATCACTACATCCAATTTTCCGCAGCACGGTACAGTTGTACTCTGCTCTGTATATCAGTGTATTCTTTTGTATCGCTAAAACAAGATTTAGTAATGCTATTCAGGCATTCGCTGTATAAAATCAGCGTTTCGTCTTAGGCCTGACAGTAGACCCATCAGTAGAATGCTTGAAGAAACATCATCCTCTCCTCAACTCCATCCGTTTCGCACCGGCAACCCAGGAAATTCCCATGCCACACCAGCCTTACTCATATATTTGCCAATTAAACGATTTACCTCATAATTGGAAAATGCAGTTACATTGTTAGTTTCCGGATTGTTGCGTCAAATAGACAAGAAATGCGGTGAATCATTAGGATTGCGCAAAGTACTGCGAGAAAGTTGGATTATATCACATGGATTAGATCATACAAAACCTCCAAGGATAAGCAAAATCCACCGTCCGTCATTCTTGAGAGCCAGAAAAATCTGGGACACAATCACAATAACTTGAATGTCCCCAAGATAATTTCTCTCTGTGATTGGTTATTTGAGATAAGTTATTTAAGAGAATTAGGTCCTGATAATGTAAACACCTCTTGAACAAATTTAATGTATTCTGAGTTTACGTCCATTATGCGAAAATCCTGAGAACTACATTCTGCCACATATCTCCATTTCACAAATATCCACTCACTTCATTGACGAATAGATTATAAGCCAGGAAAACATGTTATAATAAAGGCTGGCAAGTATCTCACTAGAGATGGGCAAAGTTCTTCATTTTTGTGGAACATTTCCGTTGTTTAAAATAACACTTCGTTAATAACCGTCCTTGGTTTAGGAGGTGGCGTGTATAGAAAACATCAATAAACCACGTCCTCGTGTATACTATCTAAACATTTGTTTCCCCACTACGAGTTTCATTCTTTGTGCTATTTGGATACACTTTAGGGTAGTCTAGCCTACTGTTCATTTAACGAACAGTTCCCAGTTCGGAGCCGTTCCAAAATAACTCTTCGTTTATTTTTGGCCCATTTCTGTGTCTCATCATCCGCCCTTCTGTTCCGTGAAATTTAAATCCGTTCAGAACTCCTACAAATTCTGCAACACTTGCTACCAAACCGTAGTGTGGTTTGTAGTCTTTTCAGATACAAAAATACTGGATTTTAATGGAGTACTCCACAGAAATAGACTATTAATCAATACACAATACAAACTAACATCTTCAAAACATGGTTGGGTATTTAATTTCTTGCAGTATGTCTTGTTGAGGCTGATAACAATAGGGAACAATATTCTCTCATACGTGGAAGACTTTATTACTATGATTAACACCACTTTAGTGAAAGTGAATTCCATAAATGACAGTGTTAAAAAAGTAATAAGTTCTATGTTATATCGTTTCTTTTTTAACTGTCGAGACATTGAATTTCATTCATACATGGTAGAAAAACTGTCTCCTCATGAAATATACACGTAGTCAGGTCCACAGTGGGCAGGGCCTGCAACAGACAATAGAAGCGAAATGGAAACCACTGTCTAACAAGCTCCGCAAGAGACGTGACCACATCTGTCTCGTATCTGCCTGTTTGTTTTTGTGGAGCGAGCCAGGCTTCTAACAGCGAGTTTTAGGGATAAATGTGCTCGAGAAATTCTTTCCTCCTCCAGGCATATTATACCGAGTAAATATCAAAGGCTGTAGTTACAATATAGACAATTGCTCGTCGTAAGTTCACCAGGCTGTTTATTTTAATTTCAGAATAGTTTGTCACCTTCCTTACCTTCTCTCAAATGTTCTCGCAACTTGAAGCCATCAGAGTATTCGAGATCGGTCTGCCATTGCGTCCATCTTATTGAGGCAGGTTCTGTTCTTCTGTTGTTGCTGTTCTACTGCCATTAAAATCTGTCACATCTTCTGACACTGTTCTGTTGAAAAGGCCCAGGGAATCCTTACTTTTCTTGCTGTTGATCATTTTCTTGAAGGTGGTGTTTCCCTTTCTCCTCCATTCTATCTTTTTACTATCAAGAAGGTTAGACCGGTAATGAGAAGTTCATACACAGCAGGTACTAGCACTATTATCACCATATGCATAAACCGAATTCTGTGTACAAACATACTGTCTCCGCAGAACTTAATTTTTGAAGAATTTGGATCACTTTGAAGTTGTTTGATAGAAATTATAGATTCCGTCATTTACATCTATAAGCCCTTCCTTTATCCTGTGCGGTTAAGACATTATTACCAATAATGGATTTCCTCAAGGTTCTGTTTTGGGTCTTTCCTTATTATTATTATTTTAGTATTGCGAATTGATTTGCTTCGGACCGCACTTGTTCAGCTTTGTGTCTTGGATCATTCCCGGCGTTGTAACATTATCTCCCGATGTAGCTTCTTTCTTTCCTCCGACCAGATTGAACCATTTTGTCTGCGCTGCTTTTTGTTCTTGAAAACCATATAATTTCATCAAGATTTGTCTCGAAGCCTGTCTGTTTTGTACGTCTGTTAGGTTCAGATCTTTTAAATCTTTCTCAGTCTCCGTTAGCCATGTGAAACAGACGGTTTTGCTTTTTTAGAAGATGAACAGACTGTCGGTCAGTCTGCTTGAACAAAATCTTGGCACATGACCTTTTTCTGTCAGGGTCAGAGAGCCTCTACCTGGAAATTATTCCCGGTCTTGTAGTACCAGGCCTAGGATATGTGCTAAGAATTATTCTCCCTCTGACTTCTAGGTTCTCAGTCAAGCCTTTTCCGTAATTACTGACAGACATTGCTTGGCATACAGGGCTTTCGGATACTGCTTCGATTCATATTTCTTAACAAGAATCGCTTGTTATACGCTAAGCCTATTATTATTTTTATTTATTAACGATATTTCGAAGTTTTTAACAACTTCAGTCACCAAGTATACGGTAGTTGTATGCATATTTACATGTACTCTGATGAAAGTGACAATTTGGAAGTTATACTAGAGCTACATTATGAACAGACTACGCTTCGTAAGATTGGGATATAGAAAATGGACTTTTAAATCAACCTTAAAGATACCCAGATCACCATAATAGACCACAAACAAAGATTATTAACTCATATTATAAGTAGGTATCTGCCTGACGTTATGTTACATAACACAAAGTTACTCTCAGCACGACAGGGAAGAATATTGCGTTTGAATATTCTGTACATGTCGCACAATAGTTTTCCTTGGCGAACGGATGGCACCCAGTTATGCGGACCTCTTCAACTCTTCCCTTCGACAACCATTCCCACTCTTGTTCTCTTTCGCTCGAAAGGCTTTAAGCTCATGTGGAACTCGGAGTTATAGGTTATAATACTGTAAGTTGGAATGCAGAATTATTTAAACGAATAGCCAGTATCGCCTTGCTCGCTCAATGAATGTGCTATAAGATTAGGATAAACATAGGGGGTAAAGCCTATTAGAACCCCTACAGTATATGCAGCTCTCTCTACATATCCGTAGAGCGGACTAGGCAATACTTGCAACTCGTTTCAGTAAGATTACATCCTAATACAGCTTCAAGTTCCGGGATCTGCGAGACCTAGGACGACCTTAATTTTCATGTACATTTTCATTCTTTTACTGGTACTTTCATTTATTGAAGGAGTGAACTTCGTAATTTTCTCTTCTGACTAAAATTATAAGCCAAGACTATCAGATACTACTTTTATTTAATAGCGGTCATCACAAGCACGTACCTTCAACCCTGTTTTTCTACGCTGTTCCTAATTCTTCAGCCTTAAATTTCCACCTTTCTTCCAACGTTTATTCACCAACCCTTTTCTTCGTTCATCCCTTCTATTTCTCAGGTACGTGTGTTTTTCTGTGCACACATTTCTACCATAATTTTCCTTCTCTTCTCTTATTTAACGTTTTTTCTCTCCTTTGCTTCTTCGTATTCTTGCCGTCATTTCACTCTTTATTTACATCCTTCATTACTTGTATTTTTGCCTCATTAATTGTCGATTTTCTCCCACTTATTTTCGAGGTATAATTTTCCTATTCTCTGTTCTCTACGTTCTTACTCTTCATTTTCATTCGTTTCCCTTCTCTCATCCCTGATACCCTCCCCATTACCTCCATTCTCACCATCCTAATTATCCTCTATTACTCTTGTCCATTGCCACTCCTCCACTTTCCCTGTCCTTTCTTGAAGGTCATCTTCTCCGTTTCTTTCCGTCCTTTTTTCTTCAGTCTTTCAATTCTCACACCATTTTTGGTGCTATTTCTCCTTAGATCTTTCCTTGCTAGCACTTCCAGTGTTACTACCTTATTCATCATACATTTGTGGCCTCTTATATTCTATTTTCCTTTGCTGAACTTATCTTTTCCTCTTTTAATATCTCATTTGTTAATATTCATTCGATTTTTCTCTTCATATTTCCTTTTTCACTCCCTCTGCTTATTCATGTAAATTTCACCTTCTCAATTTTCATAACTGCCCTTTTCCTCTTATTTTCTGTCCTTGTTCTCATCATTTCCTTTTCGTTGTTTTCCACTCTTATTATTCTTGTACGCCTCCGCTGTTCCCACATCTCTTGTGCGTTCTATACTCACCTTTATATTTCATTTCCATCCCATTACTTTTTAATTTTCTAAATATCTATCCTCTATTCTTTCTTTCTGCAACATTCACCAGTCTCTCTTCTCAAGTTTGTCTTTGTGTCTCTCTTGTACTTTCCTTCTTCTATCTTTTTACCCTTCACATTCGTCCATTTCCATCTCCGATTATTCTTCAGAGCCATCTTTTCCCTCAATTGGTCAGTATCATCGTCTTACTGTTATTTCACTTTCTTTATCCTCTATTAATGGAATGAAGTCTCGCCAGAGACAAAAGAACTACTTACTGATAATACTTGTAAAGGGCAAAGTAATGTATATATAACGAAACCTCCTGTACATAACATAATTTACTATAGTGTGAATGTTTGGTGTGCGTCGGAGGACGGTTTAAAGCTTGTGATCCCGAGTGAATGTGATGATGATGATTTACATACCACTGAGGCTGAAAAGCCCCTTTATGTAGCGTCTCCGTATAACACAATACAGGTTTGTGAATATACTAACTACATTTTTTTGCTATTTTGCTTTACGTCGCACCAACACAGATATGTCTTATGGCGACGATGGGATAGGAATGGCCTAGGAATTGGAAGAAAGCGGCCGTGGCCTTAATTAAGGTACAGCCCCGGCATTTGCCTGGTGTGAAAATGGGAAACCACGGAAAAACATCTTCAGGGCTGCCGACAGTGGGGCTCGAACCCACTATCTCCCGATTACTGGATACTGGCCGCACTTAAGCGACTGCAGCTATCGAGCTCGGTTAACTACATTTTATAATATTAAAATAAACATTAAACTTAAACATTAAAATACTGATACCAATTCCAATAAAATTAAAACATAAATTATATTAGAAGTAATAAAGTATATCATTAAACTTATTTAATATTTTAGACTACAAAAACTAAAGAATATAAAAATCAGAAACAATTTTCTTAGAAATATACATATTTCTGATTGTTAGACACAAGAATGCCTGATCTCAGCCCCTTGCGTACTCCTCCAGGAAGATAGGTGTTAAGCACTGCTTTAGTTGGATACAGTTAGTGTCATTTGGAAAGCGATGAAGATTAAAGGTATTAAAGATACGGGATGCAGTGCAAACAAGAGATTTGTTAAATTTAGTGGTACGATGAAGGGGAATTTGAAGGGTACTTTTTGTAAACCTATTATCTCTGTTATGTACTGACTGCATAGATTTAAATGCATTATAAAGGTATAAATACGGTAGTTGTATATGAGCAAATCTGTAGCCTATATTTGTAATTATTTAATATTGTTATGTTAAAGGCGAATGGAGAGTCCTTCGTGTATTTGGGGCCATGCCCTTTCTTCATTCACCATCCGGAAATGTTACCTACAGTTTGTGGAAAATAAATAAATAAATAAATAAATAAATAAATAAATAAATAAATAAATAAATAAATAAATAAATAAATAAATAAATAAATAAATAAATAAATAAATAATAATAATAATAATAATAATAATGATAATAATGATATTAATAATATACTGTGAAAGAATAACGAATGTAGCAAGGAAGAGACGCCTAGCATTCTATGGGCACGTCTACAGGATGCATCCTACCAGGTTGACCAACCGGATTCTCAGCTACTGGCAAAATAGGAAGAGCAAGTCACCATGGTTGATTGAAGTGGGTAAAGATCTACAGGAACTGGGAATAACAGAAGGAATCTTAAAGGATCGGACAGCACTCAGGAAGATGCTTAAACATAAGAAGTTCCAGGACAGACTACCAACAAAGAAGACTGGCGCCCTTTGGACAAAGGAGAGGAAGGAGCAACACAGCCTGAAGATGCGCAACTACTGAGCAAACATCAAAGCCCATTCCAAAATGCAATCGTTGAATGTCGTGGTCCTTAGCTGGCCTATACGAAACAAGAAGAAGAAGAAGAAGAAGAAGAAGATATTAATAATAATAATAATAATAATAATAATAATAATAATAATAATATACGTAATTAAAAACACAAATAAAAACCTTATCAGACAGTTCTTCTTTCAATCGTTACTGGAAATTTAGACTATAGGAATATTGACCAGCACGTTCGAGAATGTTGTCGTGCATTTTCTTTGCTATACTTCCCTATTAATCTTTTGCTGCTCCCTTCCATTTTATCTCTTCCTTTGGTTGTCCTCCATTGGCGTTCAGTTTAATTTCCCTCTCCTAATTTCTTTATTCTGCTTCTGATTATTCAGTTTCCTGCTCTTCTCCATTTCATCGTTGTTTCATACTATTTGTATTTTAATGATTCTCGCAATGTTTATCCTATTACCCCTTTTGTTCCTTTTCCGCTTCTTCGTACTGCAGTCCCTCTACTTACTCTTATCCTTGAATTATGCATGTTGTTCCCTGCTATTCCGTTTTCTCTTACCCTTTATTCTTCCAATAAATATTTTCATTCTTCATATTTTCTGCCTCTTCTCTTTCCTGTATCTCTTTTATGTATTCTTCTCTCTTCTTTGTGAAACTCTCACTTCTGTCATATTCTCCTTCACACGTTTATTTCCTCACGTGTACTTTGTAACACGCTTATTTTCCCTTTTCCTATTCGCAGTTCTCCATTTTAAACTCGTGTTCTTCATACTTATTCATTAGGATCACCTTCATCGCGGTATTAGCCTCTTGCTGATATTGTGTTTCTTTTTTCAATGCATCTAATATTACAGTACATAAATGGAAACATTATCTTCCAGTTCCCTTTTATCGTGATATATAATTTAGGTTGCTGAACTATTGACTTGCCCGTTTCAGAGAGAATAAAGGACGCGCAAAAACTGGTCCTTTTCATAGCGGGTTAACGCACTGAGCTCAATCCAACGGCACAACAAAACAGTTTTTAGCGAGGCCAATAGCTCAGACCTTCATCTGTGAATAGCAGTTAATGAAGCCATTTTATGCTGCCAGTCGTTGGTATGCGACTGTCGTTTTGGTAAAAGCAGGGTCAATGAAATACACCTCTCCGTCAGACTGATGTGTTTTAGTGCAGTGCGTTGTGTTGCAGAATGTTTCTCTGTCCCAGAATGGACTGGGAGAGCTAAATAAGTCACGGACACTGTAAGCGAGTAAAGAGCCGATGATTAATGAATATAGCGCTACTCGTAAAGATGATAAAAATTGTGCCCACTTCTTCTAACGTTCCACTTCTCTCGCAGTTTATGGTTCAGAAGAGTTTTCTCGCATCATATCATACCCGTCCCTCGTTAGCCTAGAGTAGGGGTGAGAAGGGTAAAGGGAAAGTGACTCGCTTAATAGAGAGGAATTTGAATATCAGATCTGAGCTCTAAAGAGTTCTTTGAGTTAAAATTCTCTTTCCCCAAGAGATGTGGGTGCGTGGCCATCAGAGTGTCTCAGTTGAGACAGGCATAGCTTCTAACTGGTTGTGGCAGATTCTCATTTTATATTGTACTTTTCGGAACTTTGTATGGCCAATGTTTATGTGACGTTTAGGCATTAATAGATTAGAGCGTCAACTTAGTAAAGCGAGTAACAAATATACTTTAGACTGCAGAACATTTCTGCTATGATATTTGCATAAACATTAGAGCTAATGCCTATCAGAAACCCTAGAAGTTATATCACTCTCGCTACATTTACAGAAGAGCGGGCTAGTTGATACTTCCTACTAGGGGCTCAGACTATTATAACTCCTGGAAGTTATACTACTTTCGCTAAATTACGGAACAGCGGGCTAGTCGACACTTTTTACTAGTGCCCGGATTATTGTAACCTGTAGTATTAACAGTATGTTACTCTCGCTACATTACGGAACAGCGGGCTAGTCGACACTTTTTACTAGGGGCCCGGATTATTATAACCCCTAGTATTTATGTTACTCTCGCTACATTACGGAACAGCGGGCTATTCGACACTTTTTACTAGGGGCCAGGACTATTGTAACTCCTAGTAGTTGTAACTCATGCTACACTATTGAAGAGCGGGCTAGACGGCACGTCCTGCTGGAAGCCCCGACTAGTATGACCCCTAGAAGTTATGTTACTTTCGCTACGTTACGGAAGAGTGGGCTAGACGGTACTTCCTGCTAGGAGCTCCGACTTTTGTAACTCCTACAAGTTACGTTACTCTCGCTACATTGCGAAAGAGCGGAACAGACCAGACTTCCTTCTAGCCAAATTAGTTTGCATTATTGCCTAAACATTCGAACTCTTAACTATGACGGTTACACTTGTCTACTATGAACTTGGTTAATGACTGTTGGTGGAGGTAGGAGAATAAGTCCACGGTATCCCCCAGTCTGCCGTAATGGGTAACGAAAAGAGGTATCAGGGGCTTTCAAATTGAAAGCGTTGATTGGTAACCACGGTTCCTCGAACTTAGTCTGACATTTCTTCCACTTAATTATTTCAGGATGCTCACTTTCGTCTTCCCTTCCAGACCTCAAATTCTGTTTATTCTCAACCCCGACGGTATTAACTTTGTGAGCTTTACGTTGTCTTTCATGTTCACGCCCTTCATGACCCTTCTCTTCCATTTGTCGATATCCTCATCCTTCATCTTCCTTTCAGCTAATCCCAGAAATATGAAAATCGTACGGGCTGTAAGGAGGTTGTTGAAGAGTTACCAACACAAATCTCTGAGGCGTGTTTTCCTTTTAGTAGTTTCACGTCGTTGTAACACGCTGAAGGTTTTTCGGCGACGCAAGTATGGAAAAGGACTAGTATTGGGACGGTAGCGACCATGGACTTAGTTTAGGTAGGCAGGTGGAAATGGGAAACCACGGAAAACTATCTGAAGGGTATTCCTCACACAGTTGTCAGTGTGGGGGCGGGCGTTGCCACAGTAAGGATAAAGTTTTTCGATACCACGCAGGGGCGTTGTTACTTTACGGCACGCCTCAGTTTCTGCAATGTGTCAAGAATGCGATTGAGCCGCTGGGATATTTGTCCGAACCGTTTTGTTGATTACTTTTGAGGTTCGGTATTTTCTACTGTACTTTTTGGATGATCGCCCGTTTTCATTTGACCGTCACTTGTACTTTGAGAATGTGAAGCCTTACCTATGCTAAGAGTCTACATCATGGGAAGTTATTTATTTAAGTGAACTTGCCAACGTACACCTTGGTAGGCTCTCAGCATTTATCACTAAATGAGTTGTTATACAGAGAGACTACATTGGGGAAGCACACTTGACCTAACTGAACGCTAGATCCTGTAAGTTTACGAAGTAATTAGCTCGAATGTAAACTACTTTGTTTAGTAAAAAAAAGTCGCCTAGCCCGAGAGTAGCATAATTCCAAGGTTTTCTAATTAGGCATTGCCTCTATTGTTTATGCGAATCTCATGGCAGAATTGTTGCGCGCGTGGGGTATACTTGTTACTCCCTTTAGTAACTTTGCTGCCTTACCTATTAACGCCTACATATCAGAGCTATATTGGTCAAAGTGTAAGGTTATGTAGTGACCTACCCCTTGTAACCTAATCTAATGGGATAATTTTTGCGTAACACAGTTCTATTATATTAGGCTGATAGAAAGGGTTTTCAGTTCTTTGGTGGCGGTGCCGTGTATCGCTGGATCGAGAGTGAGATAGAGCTTGTTATCATTAATGTCGGAGTCTGATCTTGGAGCACCCATCTCAACTCGTTATTGTGTCGCGAGCAAGGGACCTCTCATTACCCCCACCGCCGACATTGTATGCAAAACAAGACTGAGGTGACCTCGTACAACACTCCTTGGAGCATCGAGAACATGGCGAGACTTTATATGGTTCCACCAAGTCTTCAAACTCGGGCTCGTGTTGCACTGTCAAATAAATTGTATTTGTCAAAAGTCTTCTTATTAAATCTATAACCTGTATGCATTTTTAAATATTAACCAGATACTTCGTTTTACGAGGGATGGAACGACTTATAGCCTGTGTAACGTTCAATGTAATTTTTGTCTGCCTTTTACGGCTGATCAGTTATCTATTTCACTTTAATTTCAGGCTTGGTGGATTTTCATGAAAGTTGGCATTTATTAAGTGTTTCTTGGCATTACCATTAATTTTAAGTCCTTGAAAATGTCTACAATACAATATTTATTTCGATATTTCTTTTAATCTATATTTCATCATAAATTTTTCATTGACCCTACAATAAGGTTTGATGACGTAGATAAAGAAAGACAGGATATATGTATACGCCAACAATACCCTACTTCCGGAGAGTCTACAGTGTCAGGAACATACGAGTAAGAGTACTGCTTCAGGTTCCAAGAGGGACCAACCCAAGAAATGTTATCGAATGGCGGCACTCGTGCAGACAGGACAGAAAAATTCAAGACAAAATTGTTACCACAAGTAATAAAGGGGACCCATTCGTATGGAAAACATAGTATTAATTTTCCTCCTGAGAGCATAAATGAAATGTTCATATTCTTCAGTACATTGGCATTTCTTTTCGAAACCAACAATTCAATTATTTTTTCAAATAACATGTGAGCTTTTATGTGTCTTTTGGTAAACACGTATTGGTGTCAAAATGAGACAAAGAAACCTATATACAATCATTTATTACTTATTTATTTGAACTTACATTATGTCAGCAAATATTTATTAAATGCATCATAATGAAATAAGTATGAAACAAAATGTTAGGCGTTTACGTGAAAGTTTTCAGCAAATGTTAAATCTATTCTTTTGATCCTCGGTTCTAAACTTCTCCGGACTAGTTTGAAGTGCGCCAACAGAAGGCAACACACGGTTGCGCTAGAGTAGGGCTTTTTGTCTCTGAGACCCCCTGAGCACGTCCAAAAACCAGTTAGCCCCAGGGCATAATACTGCATTCACTAAACAATAAACATAATTTTTAATGGTACCATGTTTGATTTTATTCCTATTTTTTTGAAAGTTTAATTTAATTTGATTTACAAAAAGATATTTAATAAATTCACATAAATTATAAACCAATGTGACACTTGGTTAATAATTACAACACTCTGGATCTGGAAACGTACTTGAAAAATTTCACTTGTTGTGGTTGTTGGATCAGTGGGGCGGATGGTTCTGTTTTCCTAAGACCAAACGTTTTACAAGCGTATTCACTCGAAGTCGAAGATCAGACTCTACATCAGCTCTGTTTCTGTTCTTCATTTTCGTTTGTGTGGAGCAGAAAAGTACAATATGATGTCATTAAAGCCATTAAAAGCAGTATTTCCTTTATAGGAATTGTAGAGTAGAAGAGATGCCATAGGCCAAACAAATCAATCAGAGACGTGGAGTTGTGATACATTAATGGAACTTCCTGGAGCTAAACATGTCACTCCATCTGATTCTGCGCCGATGTCATATTTAAATTAATTTTTCACTTTATTTCAGCCGAGATACTTCGGCTAGTTTATTTTCCTTAAGCGAGGGCAGTTCATGTTCAGTTCAAAAGAATGGATTACTGATCCACGAGATTATCTCACCCAGAGGGGAAAGTATGGTCAGAGTGTGGATACTATCGATTACAAGTGTGTGGCAATTATATCACTTACACAGCCTTGTAGTATTTCCTCTTTCTCCGCTGCTAAATTGTATCATCCATCGGACAAATTAAGAGTTAGATATGTTGAATGTAAGTTATAAAACAGTGAATACATACTTCCTAAATTTAGTCTAATGGTCTATGAATTTTGTGTGTACAATATAAATTCTCTCTTCACCTTACATGATAATTACGGACCGTTTGGTTTATCGTGGCGGCCCCCCCAGGCTATAGTGACCTTCAGCACTGATACGGCAATGCGATAGGAGATATCTCTGTGATAACAGTGGAAGTTGTTATAGTGATGTACTTGTAAACTCTGGTATGTATGTATGTGTGGGTTAGTCTGCAATTATGTAATGAACAGAAAGATTCAACAACGACGCAACGTTAAATTTTGCGTGAAACTGGAAAAATTGGCAACAGCCACATTAAAGATACTTAGGCAAAAGTATGGCGATGATGCAATGAGTCGTCCGCAATGATTCGAGTGGGAACTTTTGCGTGAGGATCGTCGGAGGATGACAATGCAGGCAATGTCGGTGTGTCTGATGTCTGAACTGAACGCGTGGCTTGTCGCTGTTCACTTGAGGTTGTCCAGAAATGCCCATATTTTGACGCTCTATACAAAATAATTCTCTTGTTACATCCCACGTACCCCTGACTGAACATAATACTATTTTTAGTCTGTATCCGGGCTCTGTCATTAACGCACGCTCCAGATGAGAAAGAGTTAATTGAAATGACATGCACAGATTGAATATAATTAATAGCCTATCTCTGTGTGCCATCCCCAATCTCTCAACCCACTGGTTCATTCTCTCTCTCTCTCTCCCACACAGTGTAACTAATTCATTTTGCTGATCGTACTTATCAGTGAATGATGTCCAATAGAGAATAATCCACATCACTGGTGGTGGAGCTCATCGCCTTTCAATGGTAGTTGATGAGGTTACTGTCCAGAAAACACATGAATACTAATTACTCTGCGGATAATTATTGGCATAGTACTTCCCATACGTTCAATGCAGGTGTTTTTAATAGAGGCTTTTAAAATTTTTACAATACAATTATTAAATAAATCAAGTATTTATCTTGTTAATAACATCTGTGCATTCTTTTTAGGAAAGTTTAATGAGCATTTCCACAAATGTTAATATAATTATGTCTGTATTCTAAACGACGTGATTCCTCGTATACGTTTTCCTACAATCATATTGCGGTATTCTACTGCAAACTCATCCTGCTATACACTGTTGCACTGTGTAAGGCCAAGATGGGTTTTATTCAATGATTCCCCCTTTCGCATTTCCGGTTGAAGAATTGATCTATTCATTATTATTAACCATAACAAGGAACGTAGCTGAAGACACGGGAGGACTAGAGGGGAGAAACAAAGTACTCATCCGCTGCATGACCATACACATCCAGCCCAGAGACTGAGATCATCAACGTCTGAGGAACTGACTGGATCACCTGACACTGCAAGAGCACGGCTTTGGAAGGGCAAGATCGCCGTCATCCCAGGACAGACGACAGTTGCAGAACGTTTGCCACCTGGATGCCATGAAGACTGGTCTGTCTGGAATTCCTTGAACAGACTGAGGACAGGAGTGGGAAGATCCAAAGTCAACCTGGCAAGATGGGGCAACATCAACTGTAACTGTGCAGAAGAACAAACTATGCAGCATATGCTCCAGAGTTCATTGTGCCCATCTGGTCGAGATTGGTGTGAAGTGCTTCGATTTTATCTGCGTTATAGTTTGTTATGTAGTTAGTGTGCATAATTGAACTGTGAAAATGGCATTTCTGATAAGATAATAATTAATCATAACGTACATACATGTTTGAAAATATGAAATAAGGCAGGTAGATGGACACGATACGACCAAATTCTCCGATGTAGTGTACTACAGCGACACTAGACGGCCAGTCCACGAACTTAATGACTCTGATAGGTATGCAGTATATCCATGTAATCTCTGGACGCCGAGGCGTGTGTACATGCGCGCTTACAGGTAGTTAGGTCCTTTCCAGATACTAGTCTTTATTAATTCCGTGTTAAAGAACTCTCCTGGAAATTCTGAGCTTCCTCCGCTCTTTATTCTAGTAAAACTATTGATATGGCAATATCAGAGAGTCCTTATGTCGTCCATCAGTAAATACTCATTGAATATTGTGTCATTAGGTTTCGCATATTTTGAAATCTTGAGTGGAATTTCTAATCGGGATTGTGATTATTATTATTATAATTGTTATTAGACGATCAGAATCTATCAAATGCAATACAGTATCGTGTATGGTGCTTGCCTATGATGTTGTATTGCGCCGTCCAAACAGCAACGAGTTACAGCGAAAGTTGTAATCATGGTTTACAAAGTTGGAGGAGAGAGGATTAAAGATAAACCGAAAGAAAACAGTGAACTTTGAAGAACAGGGAGAGGGATCGATCGAAATTGCGAAGTGTTCGTTTCTTGTGTGTGTTGTTAGTCTATGGAATTCTCTCCCTTTGAGAGTTAGGAACTGCATGACATTAGCTTTCTTTAAACGGTCTTGCCACGATTTCCTCCAAAGTGTGTAGCTGGTTTTTAGTAGTATCAGTAGTATACACCACACCGTTTCTTGATACGGGATCGAGAATGACGTAAGATGAACTAATATGGCATGTTTACGGCTGGATGCCCTTCCTGACGCCAACTTGAACTGAGGAGCTAATGTTGAAACGAATGGTGGTGAATGAAATTGAGTAAGGAGGTATAAGGAATCGACTTGCACTTTGAAAAATGACACAGTCTTTTCCCTGGAAATGAATATAGGGAACCACGCCGTAGTATTTTCTGTTAATTCACACCTGTACACTAAGTCCATATGTAACTCCAGAATCAATGATGTTATAACTCACTTATTTAATAAAACATTGATATAAGTATGTTTAATGGCTGGGAGTCATCCGAAAATCTGTGCAGCGTGACGCGACAATGTGTGATGGAAGTGTAACCATAGCAACAGTGCAGGCTGTGATGTACAAATTACAAGTTGCTTTACGTCGCACCGACACAAATAGGTTTTATGGCGACGATGGGATAAGAATATGCTAGGAGTGGGAAGGAATCGGCGGTGGCCTTAATTAAGGTACATCCCAAGCATTTGCCTGGTGTCAAAATGGGGAAGCACGGAAAACCATTGTCAGGGCTGCCGACAGTGCGATTCGATCCCCTTACCTCCCGAATACTGGATACTGGTCGCACTTAAACGATTGCAGCTGTCGATCTCGGTAGGCTGTGATGTAAGGTAATGTTACCTAGCAACCGTGCAGGCTGTGTGTTATGGCTGATCTTCTTCTTCTTCTTGAGGCGCCTTCTCCTAGTGGAGGTTGGCGGCCCACATAGCCAGCACCGAACGTGATGTTGCAGCATGGAAAGCATCTTCAGAAGTGCAGTTGTGCCATCTTCGGATAATTCGAACTTTGTTGTCGTACACATTGATCTTTCCAAAACTGTCGGGCTTTCTAGTCATAGCAAGGTTGAAAGAATCCCCCCCTCCGGAGATCGGAATGGGGAATAGAAACTCCGGATAATAAGTTTACGTTAAACAGAGCCATGCCATGTGGACTTAAAGGGATATCCTTCAGGATCTTTAATGCAGTGGTTTCCCGTTGCCTTCCGCATCCTAATGCCGTTGACCAGTTGTAGGTTCTTCCGCCTTTTGGGACAATTTGCTGTCCCAAGGACAATAGAGTGCCCTAACCTCTACCCGCTCATCCACCCTCAAGGAGACTGTTGGCACTTGGTAGAGGGGATCTTCTTATGCCGGAAGATACTCGGTCCCTTCATTCGTTAGCCGCCTGAATATAACAAAATTGTCATAAACATTCGTTGCCCCCTCTCTACCACGGGGAGGTGAATGTCAGGATTCACCGTCATTGAAACTGGGACCATAATGGCTTTTCTCAGTTTCTCTGGAACTGCAGAGAGGGTTATGGCTGCTGGTCATGTGAAATTAGCAGCCGTTGATAGGTGGCCATGACCGAGAGACACATTTATGACCAATTGATTTTCGCTACCCACAATCGGTTACATACAGAATTAAGTTAGTTACTATCTTATCATATTCACCATTTTGCCCTATCAGCATCAGTATCATAATCATCGAATTAGGAGAGAAAATCTAACCTGTAAGCAAGGATATTATCATGTGTAAGACATGGCGAAGAGTCTTCACTTCATCTCTTATAAATAAATAAATAAATAAATAAATAAATAAATAAATAAATAAATAAATAAATAAATAAATAAATAAATAAATAAATAAATAAATAAATAAATAAATAAATAAATAAATAAATAAATAAATAAATAAATAAATAAATAAATAAATAAATAAATAAATAAATAAATAAATAAATAAATAAATAAATAAATAAATAAATAAATAAATAAATAAATAAATAAATAAATAAATAAATAAATAAATAAATAAATAAATAAATAAATAAATAAATAAATAAATCAATCAATCAATCAATCAATCAATCAATCAATCAATCAATCAATCAATCAATCAATCAATCAATCAATCAATCAATCAATCAATCAATCAATCAATCAATCAATCAATCAATCAATCAATCAATCAATCAATCAATCAATCAATCAATCAATCAATCAATCAATCAATCAATCAATCAATCAATCAATCAATCAATCAATCAATCAATCAATCAATCAATCAATCAATCAATCAATCAATCAATCAATCAATCAATCAATCAATCAATCAATCAATCAATCAATCAATCAATCAATCAATCAATCAATCAATCAATCAATCAATCAATCAATCAATCAATCAATCAATCAATCAATCAATCAATCAATCAATCAATCAATCAATCAATCAATCAATCAATCAATCAATCAATCAATCAATCAATCAATCAATCAATCAATCAATCAATCAATCAATCAATCAATCAATCAATCAATCAATCAATCAATCAATCAATCAATCAATCAATCAATCAATCAATCAATCAATCAATCAATCAATCAATCAATCAATCAATCAATCAATCAATCAATCAATCAATCAATCAATCAATCAATCAATCAATCAATAAATAAATAAATAAATAAATAAATAATGCATCAGAACAAAGGCTCAATAAGGCCATTGTTGACCTGTGTATTCCATGTTTCTTGAGTGTGTTCTTCCAAATTATTCAAGAATGCAAAACAATCCCCGGTAAGATTCAGATGAATTGAGTTATATTGATAATATTCTTAATATATATTGTTAACAAGAGTGGCTTCAACAAGGTAAGTTAGTTCGTCCTGTGTGTAGTATATTTTCTGTTGGTATTGTGGACATTGTCTTGTTAACGAATTAGTGGCAATGAATTTACACAGCTGCCTTTGTTAAAGATGACTTTTAAATCTTACTAGCTAAAAACAAACAAATGTGACTTAACACCACTTTGGTTTCGACTGGTCAACATAAGAAAATAATGCCAAGTCAATATGAGACAAATCAGTTTCATTCACGATCCACGGTCGATACTTAATTTATTTTTCGAATTAAACAAAATCAAAACAAAACAATGACTTAGAGGTGTTTCATATAATGCAGAATGGTTTGACAACATGTGGCGAAACGTTGATTTCGTATTGTTTAAAAACAAACAAAGAATGCTTCGACTGAGAATTTTGAATTTTTGGACTTATCGTGTTATTCTGTGGGATGAGTGAAATGCATGTAATATACTTCCATGTAAGTTTATATTTGATTGCTCCTGAGGGCAACACTTCTAAAGTACTATGTAAAGTGTTGTTTTGCTTCCACATTTCAATTTCAGTTTTGAACTTGGAAGGCTCAGTCCGGTGGTATTTGAAGGTGCTCAGATACTTCAGCCTTGTGTCGACAGATTTACCGGCACTTAAAGGAACTCCTATGGGACAAACCTCTGGCATCTCGACGTCTCCGAAAAACCGAAAAAGTAGTTAGTGGGACGTCCATGCAACATCATTATTATTAATTTCTGTGATATGTACAATTTGAGTGTTGATAGTCTGTCCTTCCAATCGAGTAACACTGTGTCTTTCATAAACTTTTAAAAAATTCCCTGCTCCATTAGCGAGCTATCAGCTGTGGATATTCCAGCCGCTGCACACAGTTGGTATGTTTACTGCATCCTCTCACAACGCGCGCTATACAGAAAGATAACCGGGGAGCGGCGCCCTCAGGGTGAAACACGATAACACGAAATCAAATTATCGCAAACTGCATAATGTACTGTTACATATCATTTATTATGCAGCAGCAGTGGAGTTGAATTATCCGGTTTACACATTACGGCACGGTTCGCATTACCCATTTACATATAATTAATTAATAACAAAACATGACACCATTGATTGAATTGGTAATACGAATTAAAAGTCAATGACGACAGCGCATGAAAATTCAAGCGATAATGATAATGATGAAAAGGAAAATGTCAAATGCAAAATACAATTTGTATTACAAATTAATTATTTTGAACAATTTTCCACCAGGATTACCCGTTCTTCGTCACGTTTCTCTGTTATATAGGCAAATAACATATATTGGTTGGGTTATTTTTATTCTAATGACGAAAATCGTTCAGATATTTATTTTGGTGAATATTGTCTTGAAGTACAGTGAAACGCAATAAATTTAAGGCCCGAAATTGTAGGCATTAGTAAGGTGGAATGGGAAAATACTAGCTCAGGGGTTTAAAAAAGGGTGGCCCGCGGGCCATATTTTGTGGCCGTTGAGGGCTATAACAAACAAATATCGGGATTTTAAGCAATGAGAAAAATCTGCAAAAATAAAACTTCCAAAATGAATTCATTTTTATGCCCTTTCAGAACAAATTCATTCTTTAATATTATTTCCTGTTTTTAAGTATTCACTTGGTCTGAATAATTATTTTTTATTAAAAAATGTGAATGAGCCCTCATAAATGCCGGTGCTAGGTCTTAACCATTACAAAAATAGCTTTGGCATCCATACCGATTGTTGAACTCCATGCCTAACTCACTGTGGACATTTTGTGCAACGTAGCATGCGATGATGAATACAAAGAAATAATTTAGCTGCCATTTTTGTACGAAGCTGTTTCAATTCTTCGTTCTTCTCTAATTGGTACAAAGTGCTGCACAGTCGAAGAAATTTTCGGTGAATCTGGAAGTACATTACTGAGATTGTAGGCTCTTACAACTGTACATCATTGCTCGCTTCACACTACTCCCACTAAATTGACCTCCTTTAAGTTTGGTTTAGACTACCTTATTAATTTCAGTTTGACTTAAGGTATTTTTCTCTTTCTGTTGTTTGTCAAATATTAATACAAATGAACTGATATTTTTGGTGCTCTACTTCCAAATTAAATTGTCTTGGGTATTATATATTAGTAAACCTTCGTTTCATTTCAACTGTGTATGTTATTTCATACTTATTCTTCTATTTGCAGAATTTTACAAAAACTGGTCCATTATTAATCAACTAGTTTACAGATGCTTAGGAAGTAATAGATTAGAATGCAAACTAATGTTGGCTTGTACGAAGCGTCACCTTGCTCGATGTTCCATAACGAAGAGAGATTAACAGCCGGGGCCCCTAATGCTTATGCAAAACTCATTGCACTTCTGTTGTTTGGGTTACGGTATATTTTTTGATCGTTCCAGTAAGATGAAAAAAATTACGAGTTATAACGCATCAAAGATTCAAGATATTGGCAGAAAAAGCGAAAGGGCCATGAGAGGCGTGAGAAAGAAAGGCTCTCTAGTCGTAAGAAGCGACCATCTCCCCCACCACCTACGTTCAATTCTGTGATGACGTCTAGGGTGCACCTAATTTAATGAGGCATAGCTTCCACTTACTAACGCCGATATCTCTACATTAACATTGCTCTCTTTGGCTTCCTGTGTTCCGTTGATAGCCATTCTCAGCTAACACCATCCAATACAAACATATCGTGTGTTTCAGCTGGTGCCACCGAAATGTTGTTACCAAATCCTGTCAGCCCGGAGGTCCGTGTTTGCATTCCGGTGCCCTCAAGTCAGTCTTCAGCCACATGACGATTTAGCAACACCCCCTCAGGAAGTCTATTTGAATTCGCTTGAGAAGCGATGTGATTGGCTAACTTCATTAACTGATAAAATGACAACGGCCGAGATATCGACATTTTTTCAGATTATTTATCAGTATGACCAACCCTCTAACCCTCATATACCCAGTTGCAGTCGCTTAAGTGCGGCAAGTATCCAGTAATCGGGAGATAGTGGGTTCGAGCCCCACTGTCGGCAGCCCTAAAGATGGTTTTCCGTGGTTTCCCATTTTCACTCCAGGCAAATATCGGGGCTGTACCTTAATTAAGGCTACGACCGCTTCCTTCCAATTCCTAGGCCTTTCCTATCCCATCGTCGCCATAATACATTCTGTGTCGGTGCGGCGTAAAGCAGATAGCAAAGAAATATATACCCAGTTTACGTTGTTTATGACAACCCTGTACAATATGTACTTCTGTCAGTCTTTCACAATGAAACTGAGAAACTAAGTAGTCTTCAATCCCAAATTATACAGAGGCTAATCTCATACTAAAAAGGGTCATCCAGATCAAACGTTGAAGGGGAGAGATCCGAGGGTCACCACTCGTGCTCCTCAGTTAAAATTGCCACTAGATATAGCTTATTACCTCCCATTATAAAACAAAAATAAAACTATCCCTTACGATGACGATGTTTGAACCTCTTAAAGAAAATAGTGTTTTGCTTTCAGTGAGGCGATTGTGTCATCATCACTATATGAACACGTCTGCACACCTGAATGTATTGGCATGAGTTGTGCCATAACGATACCGAGAAAACGAGTATGTTTAGGAGGTTGCAATTGGCACCAGATATAGGTTACAAGAACAGTACAATGGCGACAATCATATTTGGATAATTAAGTAAAAAATACCCCCTTGTGGCATAAGAAGCGGCATTGCCTTTCTTACCACTGTGTTTGTCGGGTGATATCTAACAAATTGTTATCGTGGCTGCTTCATTGTAGGTATTTCCATGGTAGAGATATTACTCGAGAAAGATGACATTCCGCATGCTTTTTCTCAATACATATGTATCTCGTTACGTGGGATGAGAATGACCTTTTGCTGCAAGTTGCATTATTAATGTTACCGTGGATCCGAGGCACACAGAGGAATAGGATGCGCCTGGGTTGGAGGGCTGGACAGGGAATCACTTAAAGCACCTTTTTTTAAAAACAAAATTAGGATATTTTATTTCTTTCCTTTCTTAAACGAGCAGAAGCCTCAATCAAGCAATCAGATGCTATTTGAAATTTCACTTACACTCGGTAACCCCTACGGTGATCACTGATCATAGTGTTTCATTACACCGGCTTCTCAATGGTGGGCTGATCTATGACTAAGTTTCACAAACAATATTAAGTATTGACCCTTAAGGCATCCTAAACGAAGACACGGTTACCCGAATAACCATAAGGAATATACAGAGGCATAATTACCCATACTACAAGGCCTAGAAAATTAAAAGATAAGATTACACAAAAGAGGCCATTAACAAAAGGCAAGGAGGCGAAACTAACATTCTGGAAGATAAAAACCTAAGTAGTCTTCAATCCCAAATTATACAGAGGCTAATCTCATACTAAAAAGGGTCATTCAGATCAAACGTTGAAGGGGAGAGATCCGAGGGTCACCACTCGTGCTCCCTGACATCAATTATTTTTCCTAGTGGGGAATATAAATATAGTACGAAGACTGAAGGTCCTATATATTAGCCCGAAAAGAAATATTACATATCAGATACTAGAAAACTGCTGAAACCTTCCCCTCAGAAACACGCCGGCATAATCACATGTTTAGGTAAATTCTGCCATTATCTTACCTTTCTTCTTCGAGCCGGCCGTACCCCGCCTCCTGCTCTCTCTAACCTCAGTCAAGACGCACTCTCAGTAACAGGAGCAATTCAGACAAGATGGCCCTGAACTGCTCTCCTTAAATAGCTCCGTAGGGGAAAGTTCCAGATTAAATTAAAATACGAAGCATAGATAGGCTAAATTTCCAAACACACTGCAGGGTTTGATTGGCTAGAGAACTTAGTTTCAGGCATGTGATAGGCATATTATATTGGAGGAGGAACCAGGTGGAGTTTTGACAACTTCGGTACATAAAAAGTCATCAGGGAAAGGTTTACCAGCTACAACAAAATATCTTCAGCAATTAATCTGTGTTTAGATTTCTAGAGGTCGCTAGGAAATAGAAATAGAACCACCTAACCATCGGAGAAGAAAGTTTTTAAGTTGTTAAAAGTTCTTGTTCACTTCCGTACTTGGCCATACAGAAGGCGCGCAGTTTAAGCAGCCGGAGAAGGTGTAATCTTGATACAATTAATATCATTTACTGATGCGTGTATGACTATCGACAGTATGTACGTTTTATCCATACTATACATTTTAAATGTTTCTCTATAGAGAAATATGATTTTGAAGACTTTCGTGTGGGGAGTGGTAGTGTGTGGAAGTGAAACATTCACTTGTACTGGTATTTCCAGGGAATCTATGCAATACATTCTGTTGTTCTTAGTTTAAGTTGGTTCTCTGTAAACTCGTTGCTGCGTATCGGCTACTGGAAACACCCCTCCTGCTTTTAGGATGTAATAGGGCGTCTCAGTTCCCGAGATGAAAAGGCTCAGGTATAACTGGCACCAGATGTAATCCCGCCACTGTGTTCGCAGCGTCCCAGCCTACGCGACGCCTTGCCTTCCCCTCGCCAGCCCTACTTGCTAATATCGACCGACGCTCTGGCCAGTATGAATATATCCCCACCTTCTCCACAGAGATGGCAGCAGCATCGCGGTAAAAGCGGCCTGGAAATATTTCGTTTCAGTTAAAAATTCGACGCAAAATATTGTGTTAAATAGGTCACTTCGCTGCCTGGAGGGCGTAATTGTTGAAGTGTCAAGTCTATGTTCCCTGCAACCTTTTTGTCTGGTTCGAGTCTCGCTGGCGGAACAAGAAACGAGGTATTATGTACAGGTGCTAGAGTTATATACAGGCATATATTTCGTTTATTGTGATTAGTAGAGCCCACACTTTTAGGTAGCAATAACTTACTGAAGGGATAAAAGGTATAGATTGCCTGCACAAGGGCTCTGTCGTGAGTTTTGCATAAACATTAGGGGTTCGGCCCATTAGAACCCCTATAATTTATGTTTCCCTCGCTACATTACGGAAGAACGGGGAAGACGACACTTCCTAATAACAAAATTAGTTTCAATTCTAACTTACTACTTCCTAACAATTCAGGGACTAGTGATTATAAATGATATACAAATTGAATTTTTATGTAGTTTTATTTATTTATTTGGATTTTTATTTGTATAATTTCTAGCAATTTATCAAGTTTGCCACGATCCCGTAGCTGTCTCACATGTTGTACAGATGTTATTTCAGTTTCATTCGATCCTTTGAATTTCGTTTCCTCACGTATGCGTTTTATCCAGTTATTAGTTATTGTATTCGGTCCTTTTTCAGAAGTATGCGAAAAGGTGTCACTTTTCGGTAACATAACATTCAATATTCCTTTTTTAATTTTAAATTTCTCCTTTGTTGTCTGGTAGATCTCGTCGAGACAAATCAAATGCAGTATTACTCGCCCCTGCGTGATATCCACCGCAATGCTACGCCGCGTGCTAAGAAGCATACCTTTTGGGGGGCCATCCTTTGATGATGACATGGGTATTATCATGACGAATATAAGACTGAGTGTGAGGACTCAGCCATTATAGCATGGTGGTTTGTGGTCCCGCCATTGCAAGCGCTGCAAGCGATTATATCCAACACGTGCTCCAGTAGTTCCGGCATGCCGGGTATAGAAAAGTACTGGAGACGTTACTGTGCGAGATATTTGAGTGAATAAGGTCAATTTTCTCTGCTTTCAGTTCCTAAGATCAGTTCATTGAACATTGTATAGTTCAAGCATATGTCTTACGTTGCTTAACTGATTCAGTAGTTCAGCATGTCGTACTGTTTTGTGCCTGGCTGTAAGTCGGGTTAGGGTAGACTAGTTGATGATATGCGATTTTCTTCACCACCTTACTACAGAAATCAATCTAAAAATGGGTCAGAGCTATTCAACGGAAGGATACTGAATTTACGCGGAATAGAAGAATTTTTCATGTTCATTTCTCTGATGATTTGATAGTAAAATCAGATAACTTTAGAGTGCATGGTGAAAAATGGATATTCACGTGAGATGGAAATTACCTCCAGGAGAAGTGCCTCACATTTTCCCTAATTTGACGAAATACCTTTCAAGTGAGATTAAGTCCCGTGAAACTCCTAACAGAGAAAAGAACCTAGACACCATCAGGCATATAATAAAGAAGATCGATGTCGGGAGTGCAGCAGTGATTGGGGAATTATAAAGTCAGTCTAATATTGATCAAAATTTGGGTTATTCTAGTGTACTTTATGATGCCGAAAAGGCAATATTATCTGTCAAATGGGCCCTAAAATGCTTATCGAAATGTAATTCGACTTAGGTCCAGTCTCAACTCAGCAAAATCAAGATAATAAAAACCTTAGCAAGAAGGAGATATACTCCTTCAGGAGCTGGCCGTTGTATTCAACATGTAATGTATATAATACCCAGAGTTGTTTATCGTTATTTGATGTGCCGATTTTCCTTCAGAATGAAGGAAATCCGGCGAGATTTGCAGTCTCGAACATCCGCCAAATTTTCACGCAAGCTTTCGAAAGTCGAGCAACCGACAAATTTAGTTGGTAAGTTGAGTATTACTTTTAAATAGTTCATGGGTGTTTGTTTTAATATTCTGGGGGTTATTTGCTATTTATCTGTATATGTACACTCCAGTAACCTGTGCTTTCCGCAACATGCGATGAAGGCCATAGCTCTTATTTCCATGTATGACTTTTTTCATTGCACCCTGCCAAGGTATTTTAATTGCAATATCTCATTGTTTTTTAAAAGGCAGTGTATATACTTATCAGTTACGGAGTAATACGTTTCACCTGGAATCAGTCCCAAGACCAGCTGATCGGTACTGTGGAGCTTGCCCACTCAAGCGCCGCCTTGCGGGGCGCGCTTGAACTCGATGAGTCCTAACACTTGTTCTTATATTCGTCATGGTGTTAGGTCAGCTACCGTAATCATGTCTTGTGCATTCATCCTTTTACTTCCAATTAATATACATACCATTCCCGTATTTTAATTATTTTAAGGTAGTATATATTGAAGTGTTTGTTGAAAATTGTTCTATCGATTTTTCGCTAAAGAGGCCACAATCTCAGCTTCGAAATGGGTGTTCGGCAGTGTAGGAGAGTTCTAACCAATAGCTGGATTATGTGCGTTCACTTCCAGACCTGTCCACATTATGCTTATGGTGTGAGGATTAATGCCTCTTTTGATGGTGCTAAGCCTTAAGCAGACTCCTAGGTGTTTTTGGCAGGAGTAGACTATGTGGCAAGACGGATTTTCACCTTCTGCCTGCCTCATCTATAGAGCTCAGATGTTTAGACAGTAATAGATTAGAATACAAAAAAGTTCGTCTAGTAGGAAATGTCTAACATGTTCTTCCGTAATGTAGTGGGGGTAACATAACTTCCAGGGGTTCTCACATACCGGATCCCAGATGTTTCTGCAACTTTAATAGGAAACCTTTGTCCGAAATATGTGTTCGATAACATAAGCGTTTTACAGTCAACGTTAGAATGCAGAGGGGGAAAAAAGGAGGCTTCAAAAATGTTTGTTGTGCATGTCTTGAGTACAATTTGGGCCAGTCTGGAGAAGTTATCTGCATGAAACAGAAATATATTATACGAAATAGGATTCCTAAAGACCTACACATTTACAGCAACGACAAACAAGTCATTCAATGTCATATGGAAAGGAAGATGTCTTCCTGGAAGTAAGAAAGTCTCGGAATGCAGTTTCTCCCACTTTCTATTACTGAAGATCTTCTTTAGAATCGGAGAAACGCAGTCGACTCTTGGAGAGGAAGCTTCTCACGTTTAATTTGGCCTTTACATATCAGGTGATGTCGTTGCTTTTCGCGAAGGATTATGCGATAGTGTTATAGACATAGACGATCATTTAAGCCAATTTGGCCTTGGTATGTCAATATGTTAATCATTTGGTCACAGTTCAGGAAGCTATATTGATAAAGACGAGAGCCTTACCTGTTCTGATTTAGTATTAAGTGTTTCGGGGATTTTCACACATGAATAGCAGTATTAACGCGCAGTTTGTATGTACTAGTATTTGTGTCGAATTTCGAAATGTTCTGGTCCCGGTGATTACTCAGAAATAGGTACAACCAAGCGACTGCGCGTTTGCTACTCTCTCAATTCATTGCACTCTGCGTTAAATATCAGTTGCAATCCAAACAAAATTCCGTGGCACTATGGCCTTGACGGCCCATGATCGACCAAGCATACCTGCAGATTACGAGAGGACGCGTGGTGAATGCGATGAATCTTCTCGCCCGTTATTCTTGGCTTTCTAGACCAGGTCCGCAGGTCGCCTACGGGAGTCAAATGACAAGACATGCACCTGGCGAGACGAAGTCCTCGGAAACATCCCGGCATTAAAAGCCATACGCCATTTTTTAATCGTGAATAGACCTATTTGTGTCGGTGCGACGTGAGGCAAATTGTAAGAAATAAACAAACTACAAGTGAGGATTACAATTGAGGAGCTATATGACGGTGAGATAGCGGCCCCGGTCTAGAAATCCAAGAATAATGGCCAAGAGGATTCGTAGTGCTGACCACATGACACCCCATAATTTGCACGCCTTTGAGCTGAGCAGTAGACCAGCTTTGTAGACCATGCGCCACCGGATTTCGGGCTTCATTAAATTTTCTACAATGAATTAATCAGTGAGCCACGATCTATTATTTGAATCAGCGAACATTAATGCACTCATGATCCCCAACAATCCTACTCAGCACATTGCTTGTTGAGTTGAGGACATACAAACATTGCAAAAAGCAGAAGAGAGAGGGGAAGATATCAATTGCTGTTCCAAGAAGCGAGGTTTAATATGGCAATTCTAAAGGTCAGGTCATCGTCTGGGAATCAACCTGGGTGGTCCAGTGATCGCCATACTGCCTGTGGGGCACAGACTCTTCGGCTCTTGATGAGATGGCGACCGGAATGTTGTCAACGACAGTCTTTGATACTGACCGCCTCTTGACCATTTCGTCGTACCACAACAACATACGAAATTATTTGGCGCAATCAAAAGACAAAAATATAACAATTTCGTATTCTTAGGAATTTGATGTTACATATTGTAATTGTCTTTGTAACTATAGAGGTAGTTTCTACCATAGGAATTACTTAACGACCTAGAAGGTAACGATGGGCAGCTGATTGCTTTCAACACCCTCTGAACGCCTGTGACATTCCTGGGTTCGAAGCGGTAAAAAAGACCTACAATTAACAGAATGACATCTGAGATGGGCCTTTGAATACAGGTGAATTAAAATCTTGCTTCATGACATTTTTTAAACCCTCATTAGTGACATATTTGAAACAGCTGATCTTCTAATTCTAGAATCGCTCTGCTACCATCTCCATTAAGTTTGGAATGCTTTGTCTTCTGAGCAGGTTCAAGTTAGGGGAAGCTGAATGGAATTTATGTTGAGAATAAAAATGTCAATAACTTGTTTACTTGGTTGAATTACCAAGGTATTGGCCAACGGTTCTGAAGATCTTGAGTTCGATTCCCTGCCCAGTCGAAGATAACTGTATAGGGTTAATTCCCGTAGCTTGGGTACGGGGTATGTGATCGTGTGATAACATATCTCTTCATGGTAACACACACACTCACTTTCAACCGACGCAATAGTGAATATATCCCTCCACATAAGGTCGACGTCAGGAAGGGTATCCGTCCTCAAAACTGGGTCAAATTCACACGAAATGCAGATCGCAAGAGATTCCTAGAAAGAGCAATAATAATAATAATAATAATAATAATAATAATAATAATAATAATAATAATAATAATAATAATAATAGCCCGGAAATTTAGACATTAATACGTTGGAATGCAATCATACTGAAGCGAGTAACAAGTACTCTCTATCCCGCATAACGGTTATGCTGTGATATTTGCATAAACATTAGGCGTACGTCCTAATAGAACCCCTAGAATTTATGCTACTCTCGCTACATTACGGAACAGCGTGCAAGACGACACTTCCTACTAACCGACGCTAGAATAGAGAAGGGCTGCAACTAGAGAGGAATCAACTGTGGATATAATTGAGGTACACTTCCGACAGTTACCAGGCGTGCGTATGGGGAAATATTAGTGGTTGAGGAGTAGGAGGTTCGAACCTATAACCTCCTGAATACAGGTTTATAGCTACACACCTGAAATCGCGAAGCCAACTCGGTTATTATGCAATTTACCGACATTCTTATAATGAAATGCGCAACTGCCCAAACTCAACACAGGCCTCAACTCGTCACAGCACACTCCTGGCGAAAGTACACTTCGTCTGACAGACCCTTCATATGACACACTATGAGAAGTTCATCACTTGTTGTTTGAGTCCATAAAGTGGTTTGATGCAGCTCTCCATGCCACCTTCTCCTGTGCTAAACTTTCTCATTTCTACGTAATTAAAACATCTACATATGCTCTGATTTGCTTGTAATATTCATTCCTTAGTCTACCCCTACCGTTCTTACCGCCTACACTTCCCTCAAAAACTAAGTGAACAAGTCCAGGGTGTCTTAAGATGTGTCCTATCTTTCTATCTCTTCTTCTCCTCAAATTTAGCCAAATCGATCTCCTCTCACCAATTGGATTTAGTATCTTTTCATTCATGATTCGATCTACCTATCTGAACTTCAGCATTTTTCTATAACATCGCATTTCAAAACTTTCTATTATCTTTTTTTCTGAGCTTGTAATAGTCTTATGTTTCACTTATATATAATAAGACGAAAGTCCTTCGAAACTTCTTTCTAACTCCTATATCAATGTTCGAAGTGAGCAAATATCTTCTCTTAAGAAGAATCCTTCCTCACTTGTGCTAGTCTGAATTTTATGTCTTCCTCACTTCTGTCATCGTTACTTATTTTATTGCCCAATTAAGTGGAACAGAATTTGTACCAATTTTAGCTATTGCAGTGAAATGGATTTGAATAAACCATGGGTAAACTTCGACTGTCAGAGGTTAGACTTCTGGGAGGTAATACTTCCAAACCTGAGAAATGTTGTATTTTCAAAAATAGAGATCTTTGAATGGTAACTTATTATTTGTAGTATTTTAGTATTAGCGTTTGTCATCGTATCCATTTGTATGAAAATAGTGATTCTCTCCACCATCATGGTTTTAAGACAGAGAATCAAAAACTATGGAAAAAAAATATTTGGTTGAGAGTTTCTTTACATATGTGGTCCGGTAGATATTTTCGCGGAACATTTTTACATTCTATGCCGGCCCCGTGGTGTAGGGGTAGCGTGCCTGCCTCTTACCCGGAGGCCCCGGGTTCGATTTCCGGCCAGGTCAGGGATTTTTACCTGGACTTGAGGGCTGGTTCGAGATCCACTCAGCCTACGTGATTAGAATTGAGGAGCTATCTGACGGTGAGATAGCGGCCCCGGTCTAGAAAGCCAAGAATAATGGCCGAAAGGATTCGTCGTGCTGACCACACGACACCTCGTAATCTGCAGGCCTTCGGACTGAGCAACGTTCGCTTGGTAGGCCAAGGACCTTCAAGGGCTGTAGTGCCATGGGGATTGGTTTTTTATTTTACATTCTATAATCCTTACATACATAGTTTGAGAATATCTTGTTCGGGATAAGCAGCGTTAAGCCAAGCGTCAAGAATGATCTATCTGTTCCTTATGCAGGGTTTCTACTGATAACTAATATAAAAAGCTGTTATACCAAGACAAGTTCAGGCGTGCATCAATGCAAAGGGATGTCTTAACCGGTATTAAATGAACTGGTGTATAATGTATTCTGTAAGTGGAGTTTAGGAAGGAAAGTTGTATTGTTTTAGAGTCACTCTTTCCCTATTTCATTGGGAAATAAAATGTCGGATATAATACTTCTGTGTATCTCTCTCTCATTCGTTTTTATAGAGTCAAAAACTCTTTGGTCTGAGTTGTTGTCAAATTTTTATTGATGTATGTATTATCTTGCAGACGGAAGTATATATTAATGGTATATATTTTTTATTTTCAGGTAAGTACTGCAGTATTTCAAGTTCTACATCCTTCATATCCATCAAGGTTTGGAGCCCTGAGATGAATCAGGTTAATCATTCTGTAGTCATGTATTGGTGGGTCGTCTGGAGAATGGTATGGACACGGTCCTGAAGAAGGAGTTACTGAATGCAGTCGAATAAGGTCAGGTGATACAGTAAATATGAGAGTATACAGTGAATTGTTAAAAGAAGAATACGAATAATGTTAGTCGAATAGTCGAATAACTAAAAATGAAAGATGTAATCAGGACACGAAATGAAAAATGACATAAGTAAAGGACATTTTTGTAACGAGAAGTAAGCTCACATTGTAGATATGCATGTTAAAAAGGTTTCTGAAGACTTTTGATATAATAATAATAATAATAATAATAATAATAATAATAATAATAATAATAATAATATGCAGAATTTTCAGCAAAAGTGGAAGAAAGGTAAAATTGAAACGGCATATGGAGGATTCGATAGTTTGACCTCAAAACTTTAGAGGAAATTGATACTAACATGGGGTCACTACAATAAACAAGTAACGTCACGCAATGCTAAAGTGAAACAGTACAAAACAGTTATTCTACCGGTAGCTCTCTACGCATCAGAAGCCTTATGTTTAGGAAGTGATTCTAAAATGGCAGATATTGAAAAACAAGAACTTAAAATTATTAGGAAAATTTTCGGCGCCATACTAGAAAATGGAATTTGGATCAATAGGCGAACTTTAGACCTCTGTTGATACACAGCTAGTTTCATAAATACTGTACGGAAGAGGCACACAGTGAGTTCAAGAAGAGATTTTGGAAGAATAGGAAGGCGAAAATCATCAAGCAAATGAACAAGTTCCAACATACTCTATTAACTGTAATAACGAAATAATAATAATAATAATAATAATAATAAGAATAAGAATAAGAATAAGAATAAGAAGAAGAAGAAGAAGAAGAATAATAATAAACGGACTAGATACAGAGGCCTTAGCGGCCAGAGAAAAAACATTAAGGTCGCTTTCCAAAACACCCGGAACGTATACAAAATGTGCTTTTCTATGAATACCAAAATTCACCATTATAACACTGTCATGAAGCATGTTTTTCCCTATGCGTCAGAATGCCTTATCCTCTCTCATAAATGTGCGTTCGCTACGTTAGAGCAAAAAGAGAGAAAGATAGAGAAGATCACGGACTTTTCAGAACAAGCGTAGTGACTTTTGAGACTTTCCGGGATGCGAAGTGGACAACTGGTGCAAAGTGATCAGATGAACGCCGTGATCCACACAGCGAGCTAATGAAAACCTACTGGATCAAACGAAACTGAGTTTCCGTCAGAATCCATGATGCAACTTATCGTGATCCCTAGTTCGCCGATTAGCGAATAAAAATAAATAAATAAATAAATAAATAAATAAATAAATAAATAAATAAATAAATAAATAAATAAATAAATAAATAAATAAATAAATAAATAGGCCTAAATAAATAAATACGTCCTTTCTCTGGCGGGTCTGAGAGGTCTGGAAACTAACTTGCGTACCCTGCACGAAATTATTTTTCTTCAAACACTTCTAAGCATTATAATTCCACTTATCTAATAAAAGGTATATTGAAAGAAATGCCCTATTCTATTCCATTACCACTGTACACTAAATTTTATACGGCACATTAAAATGTAAAATATCGTAGATTTGTGTTTGCGTTTTATTGTCGTGTTCTCTATCTTTTCTATTCTCCCATCCGGTTGTTTTAACTTTTCCCATTTCCCTTTGTAACTCCATTCGTCATGTGTTTCTGTGGCATTCATCGATTTTAATTCTTGTATTCCTATACCTCCCTCCCAGCTCTGCGGTCATATTTATCTCATGTTACTCCCAGCGTGGGCGTTATGGAGAATGGAAGAAACAGAGATTTGGTTTCCACGCTGAGGGGCCATAGATCAACTCCGCACAGATGTTACTACATAAAAGAGTTTAAACGCGTTTAGTGGTCGGATGGAATTTATTAATCTTGTGAACTAATTGTTCTCTTTGATGAAATATTTGTTTATAAAAAGAATATAAAAGGAACTGTACTGCAGAACTGTAGCTAAAATTTGTTATATGCTCTTGTACATTAAAAGTAATGTTCATAAGTTTTGTTTTCAGATAATAGACTTTAGAATGGGGGCTCAACCTTTATTAATTTTTTTCCGTTGTGTTTATACATAAGCTCTTTTGAAGCCTTTGTCCTTTATATAGAATATATGATTAAAGAGCATCCTCATACTGGCGAATGCACTTCTGACCTGATCAGTCCTCGACAATATTTGTTTCTGAGGATCGCAATGCTAGATTACAAGAGTTCCTAGGTATTGCAGAGAAGACGTCTGATGTACGATCTTTCTGTTCATTCGCAACACTTCTTTTTGCTAATGGCTTTACGTCGCACCGACACACATAGGTGTTATGGTGACGATGGGGTAGGAAAAAACTAGGAGTGGAAAGGAAGCGTCTGAGGCCTTAATGAAGGTACAGCTCCAATTTGCCAGGTGTGAAAATGCGAAACCAGGGAAAACTATTTTCAGGGCTGCCGACAGTGGGGCTCGAACCCACTATCTCCCGAATACTGGATACTGCTCGCACTTAAGCGACAGCAGCTATCGAGCTTGGTGAGAGACCTTTTTTTTTTATCAGTTTCGTCGTGGAAGTGTTCATGAACAGTCACTGTATTGTACAATGGGCTTCTCGTGTATTGGAAAATGAAATGAAATGGCGAATGGCTTTCAGTGCCGGGAGTGTCCGAGGACAAGTTCGGCTCGCCAGATGGACGTTTTTGATTTGACTCCCGTAGGCGACCTGCGCGTCTTGATGAAGAAGAAGAAGAAGAAGAAGAAGAAGAAGAAGAAATGATGAATACGACACATACACCCAGCCCCCGTGCCAGCGAAATTAACCAATTATGGTTAAAATTGCCGACCCTGCCGGGAATCGAACCCGGGACCCCTGTGACCAAAGGACAGTACGCTCACAGTACGCTGTATGCGTGGCCGCGTCGGGTATTTATGCCGTCTTAAGCATTATAAATCGTTCTGCACCAGGTCTTTCCGGAGGCCATGCACTATTAAAATTATTACTATTATCATTCGTCGCAAATGGGTCACTTAGGAACACGCCGAATCAACATTTGTTGGTTATTACTTTCAGCCCAGTTTTTCTTCATACGTAGTGAATGGGTGTGTTTTCGTTGCAATGACAACACCTGTCAGCCATTCACTCATCATCCTCAAACCTCTGTGTCAGTGTGATTTTTCTAATTCCATCTCGGTCCAGTAGGTTTGGTGATCCTAATTCCTTCTGGTCTTTCTCTTTCCGTTTGTACCAATTTGATCTAGTCGTTTTATTCCTTAAGAATGTGTAAATTCTGCCAGTCAGTCTATTTGAGTCCATTCTTTCTACGTGCCCCATGAATTGTATTATTATTATTATTATTATTGTCATTATTATTATTATTATTACTATTATTATGATTATCACCCTGATTTACTCTTTGTCCAAGAACTCTTTAGATAATTCTTCTCTATGTTAAAGGCACTAAAATATTTAGTTCAAACATTTTTTTATCTGTTGTTTTACGTTGCACCGACCCAGATAGGTCTTATAGCGACGATGGGACAGGAAAGGGCTAGGAGTGGGAAGGAAGCGGCCATGGTCTTAATTAAGGTACAGCTCCAGCATTTTCCTGGTGTGAAAATGGGAAAAAAGTGCAAAATCATCTTCAGAGCTTCGGACAGTGGAGTTCGAACCCACTATTTCCCGAATACAGGATACTCGCCGCACTCAAGCGACTGAAGTTATGGAGTTCGGTTTTTGTTTAAACAGTCATTTTTCTGAACGGTCCCTTTTTTTTTGTTTGTTATCTGAGTGTACTGCATAGCCGCATTTTATGTTCCTCGATGTCGGCGTATGGACCCGCTCAGAGATAAATCGAAGTGCCTGCAGCAGTAAGATGAAATGCCGAAAAGACTATAATGATGATTTGAAATGATGAACTCGAGTTTAAAATATTCCATAAATCAATGTCATCTGCATAATACCACCTTTTTATTTTGTGAAACCTTTGAACAATTCCGAAATCAAATTTATCTCATTTTGAGGTTTAAGTAAATCATATTAGAAGCGGCTAGTCTCTGCTTGATGACGGTATGGTTAAGTACTGTACATGTACGCCCTAGGCTTTGTAGTTCAATCATCTAAGGGACCGTGCCTCGCTGTTGCTACATATTGGCCTTATTCACGAATGCCGGGCTTAATCTAAATCCGTTTCGCTCTTCAAATAGTCCACTTCGTTTTACGACTACAGAACTCTGTCTGACAAGAAGCTATAAAAGTGACGGGTGCGCGACTCCAATCAGCCGACAAAGAAACGGCAAGCAAATTCTTAAAAATCAACCTTGGTTTTTTTTAGCGGTGCGGACATTGGTACCGCCCTCACTGTTTGTTCTACACGGTGTCCCAGGGGGAATGGTCGATATTCAGGGATATGCAGGAACGACCATTTGAAGCAAAGAACTTTATACGGACATATGCCCTGTTCCGAATGGTTTCCGACATTGAACATATCGACGTTGCCGGGACAAAACCTCGTATGTGATAATATTTTTGGAGATATACTGACCCGCAGCACACACATTACGAAGAACGACAATATTCACTCATTATTGCACCTTACCAGCCAAAGTCCTAAGGTTAAATATTTCAAACAGAGGAGGTTAAGTGCCGGCAGCGACGATATTTAATCTGCATTTGTTTTTGGGCTAGATGCAACTCTTCCTTCTGAAATTACATACGTGTTACAAGAAGACTTCCCATTGAAAACCGCTCTCTAAACATTATTATTATTATTATTATTATTATTATTATTATTATTATTATTATTATTATTATTATTATTATTATTATTATTATTATTATTGTTATTATTATAACCGGGCGAGTTGGCCGTGCGGTTAGGGGTGCGCAGCTGTGAGCTCGCTTCCGGGAGATAGTGGGTTTGAATCCCACTGTCGGCAGCTCTGAAGATGGTTTTCCGTCGATTCCCATTTTCACACCAGGCAAATGCTGGGGCTGTACTTTAATTAAGGCCACGGCCGATCCCTTCCCATTCCTAGGTCTTTCCTGTCCCATCGTCGCCATAAGACCTATCTGTGTCGGTGCTATGTAAAACAAGTAGCAAAAAAATTGGTGGTACTACGCTGCACCATTTTAACAACGTGTTACTGTTCCTCCAAAGGGCCTTTAAAACCCCTGCTATTTATGCAACTCTTCCTTCTGAAATTACATACGTGTTACAAGAAGACTTCCCATTGAAAACCGCTCTCTAAACATTATTATTATTATTATTATTATTATTATTATTATTATTATTATTATTATTTCGTTAAGCCCATTGATAGAGCGCGTTGGAACTTGTTCATTGGTTTCATGACTTTCGCCTTCCTATTGTTCCAAAATCTCTTCATGAACTCACTGTGTTGTCTCTTCTGTTCTTCTGACCACTTTGTACCAGTCCTGGTGCTAGTTTTCACCAAAAATGTGTGTTTATTTACTGAGGTTCTGAAAACTTCGCGGTTTCTCATCATGTCTTCCCCGATGTTCAATTCATTCAGATCTCCTCTTGTTTCCTCCAGCTAATTTATTCTCCTGTTTTGGGAATGTATTACATTAAATATTCTTTTTGTGAGTCTATTATTATCCATCCTTAAAAAGTGCCCTAAAAATTTCAAACGTCTCTTATTGATGAAACTATCTGTGTAACTATAGAGTCTTTTGATCCAAAATCCATTTTCTGAGGCCGAAATATTTTCTACGAGTTTTACGTTCATGTTTTTCAATATCTGCAATTTTCGAATGACCTCCTAAAGTTAGAGCTTCCGGTATAATAACTCTTTTGTACTGTTTCAATTTAGCATTGCGTGGCATTAGTCGTTTATTGTAGTAAAATGAAATGACGTATGGCTTTTAGTGCCGGGAGTGTCCGAGGACAAGTTCGGCTCACCAGGTGCAGGTCTTTTCATTTGACTCCCGTAGGCGACCTGCGCGTCGTGATGAGGATGAAATGATGATGAAGACACCCAGCCCCCGTGCCAGCGAATTTAACCAATTAAGGTTAAAATTCCCGACCCTGTCTGGAATCAAACCCGGGACTCCTGTGACCAAAGGCCAGTACGGTAACCATTTAGCCATGGAGCGGGACGTTTATTGTAATGATCCCATGTCAGTCTAAATGCCCTCTGAAGTTTTGAAGCCCTTTCTATAATAGTCAAATTGTCTAATCCCGGAGGAAGAATTATTTCTCCTAAGTATTCAAAATAGTATACCTGTGAAATTGTCCCATATTCCGTTTCATTTTCATCATTCATGCAATTTCTCTGAAAATTCTGGATATAGTTGGTTGTCTCGAATGAGACCCGAAGGCCTGCCTCTGCTAATATTCTGTGTAATGTCTCGATAGCAAACCTAGTTGTTCTTAGTTCTAGGTCATTTACGGAAGCCAAGCATTTCACATTAATTTTGTTCCCACCAGTCCCGATTATTATTATCATTATTTTTATTATTATTTCCGAATTTGGCCATCTATGAACCACATGCAACTTCAGTTTTCTTGGCTTTTCTTCTCCTCTCTTCCCATAACCTCTTCATTCGTTCGTTTCTCATTTTTGTCTCGTATTCGGAAACGATCCATTTGGGTGTCCATTTTACTGCCTGATCTTCAAATGATTTTAGACTGCCGACTTTTATTCTGAACTCTTTTCTATTGTTTGTCATCTGTAGTGTAATTCGAACTACTTCCGCATCTCTCTTGACCTTTTATACTCGCTTGGATGTGCCCTTAACCCCATGATGTGTCTGAAAATGATTTTGGTCAGCCGTTTGTCATCCATTCTTAGTAGATCTCCGTGAGAATTCAGCCTTCGTTTCTGCATTGTGTCACTAAGTGTACAATCCTTCCGGTTTTATTACTGAGTTATAATGTTGGATTTTGGCATTGTAGGATATTGCCAATTTGTTATACCTGTTCTCTGTTAGCTTGTAGGCTAGACCTTATTTTCTGGCTCTTCTATTCTTTTCCTCTTTACCCAGTCTGGACTGGATCCATTCACTCAGGTATTCTTCTTTGTTCGTATCGGCCTACTAAGGACCTCTTCTGTGGGCTTTGATCTTTGGCCAGCGCTCCTTCATTCATTGCCTGTGTTACTCTTCTGTTTACTCGGTCCACGTCTTTCCCGTCTTCAACTTTGGCCTTTCTTGAAAACCCTGGTGGTCTTTTAGTTTCCTCCTGAGTGGATTGCGTTCTTACATATCTTCACAGTGCTCCCCATCTGCTGCAGGTCCCTTGCCACCTCGTTGAACCAAGTTGGCTGGGCCTTCTTATCTTTAAAATAGGTAAAGATCTGGTTCGATAATCGTCTGGGTTTCAATCTTAGCAAGTGGCCATTAAATGCAATTCTCCTTCTAAGATCTTCTGGACATTAGTATACAGGTCTTGGTTATGCCGAGGTCCATACTCATCTTTGTCTTTAATGAGGCCAAGAATTTTACTTAAGATCTTTATTTCTTTAATTTCCAATTTTTCTATCAGGGATTTATTAGTCATAGCAAGGCATTCTGCAGCATTCGCAGCCTCTGGTCTTAGGACAGTGCAATAATGTCTGAGTTTTGCTTTCAACGATCTGGACGTTTTGTTGTAAACGTCTTTGGTCAGTAGACATGCCATTTCTATTTTATTCATGCGCGACGCGGAAGCTTATTTTTCAGATATGTTTGGTGCTATCCACACACTAAAGTATTATTTATTTATTTATTCATTTATTTGTTTATTTATTTATTTATTTGTTTGTTTGTTTATTTATTTATTTATTTATTTATTTATTTATTTATTTATTTATTTATTTATTTATTTATTTATTTATTTATTTATTTATTTATTTATTTATTTATTTATTTATTTATTTATTTATTCTACATCGATGTTGTCAGCTATAGACTACGGTTACACAATCCACCTGCATCTCTTTATTAAGCTTACACATTTTTGTTTACAATATAACCAAGTGTTTTTCAACCTGACACTTCTTTCCAGACGTTCTCCCGCCGAGATGCTCCGCGATTTAGCAGCTTCCTTCTCTGGATCATTCCTCAACCGCGCAGTTCTTACTAAAGATGGTCCTTCCCGTTATGTTCTCTGACCTTGTGTCATTTATCCGCGTGCCTTTGTGCACCTCATTCCACCAGCGGGTATGAGATTTACATTTTTCCTGTAAAACGAGAAATTTGTGCGCCAAAATCTCCGGGTTCTTCCTTTTCAGGTGACCATAAAAGGTTAACGTTTTTTTATTCATAACGCTGGTGATATTTCCGACCCTCACATATAGTTCCTTGTTTTAATTCATGTGAAAGACAAAACCGTTGGACACTTTCTTAGGACTCAAAATATTTCCGAGGAAATTCCTCTCCTTCTTCTCAATGACATATTTTCCAGTTTTGCTCGTGTTTCTGCAGCGTAAAGGCATGCCGGTCTGATTACTACTTAGTAGTGTCTCAGTTTAGCGTGGTAGGGGGTGGGTTTGGATCTATAAGTATCATGGCGAATTTCAAATGCCGATTCCATCTTCCTTGGTCTCTCCCGCAGTAATCTTGCCAAGGTATTTAAATTTTATAGTCCTTCGGATAATCCGATAAGCCGTCTCAAAGCTGTGAGTGGAGTCTCTCTTTTCTGAATCCATATACTCTGTTTTCTTAAAAAGATCCGTAAGCCTGTTTTAGCAGATATTTCTTGAGGAATTTCCGCCTGTTTTTCTGCTGTTTGAACAATGTTTGCTAGGAGCACAGTATCATCCGCAAAAGCCAAACACTCAAAAGTGATATCTGTGTTTTTGCATCCCACTCCACTCCATTTTGGAGATCATTTTCGGTCAGATTTTTCCTCCACTTTGATTACCTTCTCTAAAACACGATTGGACGGGGGTGGAGAAAGACCACCCCAATGCCCCAGGTCTGTTCTTGTCTCAAACGTTTCCGACAGCTCGCCAAGGAACTTGACTTCGTAGTGTATGTCAGTGAGATATTGTCTGAACAGTGCTAGCAACTTGTCGACTCCAAATACTGCATACAACTACCATGATGGATTATTATCTTTTTATTTGTGAATTGACCTCTGAGGATCACGCTACAATTTATTTTTTTCTTTGTCTGAACTTTCCTCTTCCTCCAGTACTTCTTCACACGGTCGCTGTGCTGTTTCTTCTGTTCATCCGTCCAGGCTCTTCTCGTCTTTGTAGATCTTTCGACTTGAAAACCTTCCAAATTTTGAATCATGGTCCGAAATGTTTTCCTATCTAACATCTGAACTTCCTGGGTGTTGGAATTCTCTAGATCTTTACGACCTTCCTTAATACAGGCCGTCGTCGTCTTCATGTTCCATAGGTACTCTAATAACATTTATATACATGTCCGAGAAATGATAACCTTCTCTTTTTCTTGGTCTCTGAAATTTTCTCCACATTTTTGTAGACTTGACTTTTGTTTCGAAATTTCTAGCGTATTTCAGTCCGGATTTCGCCCAAGATTTTCCGTATTATTCTTCTTTCACCGACCTTCAGGGTCTCCAATTTGTAATTCATCGACAGGCATTCGCTGGCATACAGACATTCTGTTTAACTACAGTGTTGTAATGTCTTATTTTGGCATTACATGAGATGCACTTTTGTTGTAGATATTTTAGTCAGTCTGTAAGCTCTCTCTCTATTTTTGAGATTAGATAGTCGACAGCAGCTTTCTCTAGTACGCTGTCTTGTATTTGAGCATATTATGCTTATATTTATTTTTATTATTTTTAATATTACGGAGTTTCCGTGGTTCAGAGAGAGGTGAAAGAAAGTGTGGGCCTGAATGGGTCTATCTGCGATATCAAAAATTAAAATAAAACTTTAAAATAAAGGTAATATTTTTTTTTAAAATCACAAACTTAACAAAATTTTCACTTAGTGAAATAACAAACTTACAGGTACAAGTAGCGGTTTGGAAATTACAAGTGCTGAGCTCTAGCTCCAAATTTATAAGTTTTACAACATCGCAAATATTGCGATTAGACGAGGAGAGAAATCTCCTAATTCAAGAGCACTTTGCTCCAACCGATACAAATTGTACAGCCTTCCAAAGGCACCCCTCAATATTAAAGCACTGCACTCCCAATTTCTTACAGCCTTCTCAAGGCGACATTACACCAAAAATTTCTGGCCTCTCTAGGCCCAACTTACACTTTTACAATTTTTACACAGGGGTATCAATTACCCAAACTACTTGGTCTTGGTGGATAAAAAACAGGTTAAATTACTGGCCCAAACACAAAATGAACGGAGGCGTACACTTGCTCTCCTAGAAAAGTGCATGTAAAACCCTAATTGGGCTCTCTACCTGATGATGCAGAGGCTAATCCCAACCTACTGAGGTGACTAGAATGAAGGTTAATTAAACGCTTCACAGAAAAGAGAAACTGTTACAAAATTGTAGTCACCTCAAACAAAGTTGAAGGGGAACTCGAGAAGGTAACGCACTCTCTACCCCCATTTACAGTTTAAGACTTAATGAAATTTTACATTAGCAGAAAGAAAATTTACTTTTTAGAAAACAGGTGGTTACATAGTTAGAAATTCGAACCTTCCTCTCGTGTAAGCCTGCGGAGGTAGCTACAGATAGATATGACTGATGGACATTACCTTGGCTGATGAACTGCCTGGCGAAGAATGAGGCGCCCCGCCTCCTGTCTTAACGCTCGTACTCTCAGAAATTCGGCTATCAAAAGACAAGGTAGCCTGAAAAGGCCGCAGCTTATATACCCGAGGGGACGGTTCGAGAGGGTTCTGGACTAAATCCGGGCACACCCTCTCATTTTTTTGGGTAAACCAAAAACCTACAAGAAGCCAGTGACTGGCTGAAAAATATTTACAGAAAATCAGTGATTGGCCAGATTAAAAAACTGGCGGAATGAGAAAGAAGTTTTGCAAACCTTGAAATAACAAAATAAATGAAAGTTAGTTGACAAAACATAATGTCAGAAGACTTCTTTAAATGATTAATTATTTTACCTTGCACCACAGTGCATTACCTAAGTTTTTTGTAATGACCTCTATGGAAAAAAGTTTAAACTTCTTGAGGTAAACAAACACAAAACAAATAAACCCAGTCAGTTTAGGCAACTTCAGAATAACACAATTACTCCATAATTCAATGGTGACATCTTCTGGTGAATGTACCAACTTCATGCCGTAGCTGTTTCCTTAAGGCGCTTCTTATAAATGAGCGTCGTTGAGGTGTATCTCCCGGTAAAGTTATTATTATTATTATTATTATTATTATTATTATTATTATTATTATTATTATTATTATTATTATTATTATTATTGACTTAATGTCCTTGTTGCTATCTTCGTTGGACAAGGAGATACATCACTCCTGTAATCTTGCTCGCTTTCGCTAAAGAACTGGAGGATTTCTCGAGTCTCCTTCGAAATCGATTACCGTGCACCTGAAGGCGATCTTGTTTCCACCTAAACAATTTTATGGTAAAATTAGTCTGTCGAAATATGTCGTAAATCAACAATAAATCTTTTAAATTATCGTCTCAATAGTAATTGTAAGTGAGTGAGTGCGGAATGATAGGCCGTTGTGGCTGGCGCCGCGAACTATTGACTGAATATCCAGAGAGAAAGGCTTGTTAAGGACCTGTTGCCAGAGAGGAAGAAAACTTTTAACTCCAGCAATATTTTATGTTTCAAACGAGAACAGGACCAGCAAAGTTGAGTGCAACAACTTCCAATACAGTGTTCCCTCTTCCCTCTCACTCCTTGCTCCTTTGTTTCCGATAACGTGAAATAACGAAATATTCTCCGCGCAAAGAGAGTGGAATAGCGTGGTAATAGTGTAGAGATCTCATCTCTGGCGCCGGTAATAGCAAAATACGAAGCTCATTCCTTCCTCCATCTACTTTTAAAGTCTACGCCCGAAGGCATTGAGGTCTACACGGGTTGAGTTTTTAAGCTATACCAGTCCGTTAGATCAGAGACGTACACACTCTAATTTCTGGCTTAATTTCCAATAAAACCTGTGGGTAGGGGATGCAGATGAAGAATACACCTACACCTGTAGTATCCCCTGCCTGTTGTAAGAGGCGACTAAAACGGGCGACCAGGGATGATAGATTTTGAACCATGAGATTACCAGTGATTAGTATTATCGGGGATGGACTACTATTGGTTTACAGTACCCGTGATTAGTTTTTCTGTATACGGAAAACGATGGGTTTATATTTCCTGTGATTAGTAGCACTGTGTAAAGTACACCATGGGTCTGGGCGTGGCCTGTGTGTGATTAGTACCACTATGTGATGAACACCATGGGTCTGCGTTACCTGTGATTAGTACCACTATGTGATGAACACCATGGGTCTGCGTTACCTGTGATTAGTACCACTATGTGATGAACACCACGGGTCTGCGTTACCTGTGATTAGTACCACTATGTGCGGAGAACCATGGGTCTGCGTTACCTGGGATTAGTACCACTATGTGATGAACACCACGGGTCTGCGTTACCTGTGATTAGTACCACTATGTGCGGAGAACCATGGGTCTGCGTTACCTGGGATTAGTACCACTATGTGATGAACACCACGGGTCTGCGTTACCTGTGATTAGTACCACTATGTGCGGAGAACCATGGGTCTGCGTTACCTGTGATTAGTACCACTATGTGCGGAGAACCATGGGTCTGCGTTACCTGTGATTAGTACCACTATGTGCGGAGAACCATGGGTCTGCGTTACCTGTGATTTGTACCACTATGTGCGGAGAACTATGAGTCTGCGTTACCTGTGATTAGTACCACTATGTGATGAACACCACGGGTCTGCGTTACCTGTGATTAGTACCACTATGTGATGAACACCACGGGTCTGCGTTACCTGTGATTAGTACCACAATGTGCGGAGAACCATGGGTCTGCGTTACCTGTGATTAGTACCACTATGTGCGGAGAACCATGAGTTTGCGTTACCTGTGATTAGTACCACTATGTGCGGAGAACCATGGGTCTGCGTTACCTGTGATTTGTACCACTATGTGCGGAGAACTATGAGTCTGCGTTACCTGTGATTAGTACCACTATGTGATGAACACCACGGGTCTGCGTTACCTGTGATTAGTACCACTATGTGCGGAGAACCATGGGTCTGCGTTACCTGTGATTAGTACCACTATGTGCGGAGAACCATGGGTCTGCGTTACCTGGGATTAGTACCACTATGTGATGAACACCACGGGTCTGCGTTACCTGTGATTAGTACCACTATGTGCGGAGAACCATGGGTCTGCGTTACCTGTGATTAGTACCACTATGTGCGGAGAACCATGGGTCTGCGTTACCTGGGATTAGTACCACTATGTGATGAACACCACGGGTCTGCGTTACCTGTGATTAGTACCACTATGTGCGGAGAACCATGGGTCTGCGTTACCTGTGATTAGTACCACTATGTGCGGAGAACCATGGGTCTGCGTTACCTGGGATTAGTACCACTATGTGATGAACACCACGGGTCTGCGTTACCTGTGATTTGTACCACTATGTGATGAACACCACGGGTCTGCGTTACCTGTGATTTGTACCACTATGTGCGGAGAACCATGGGTCTGCGTTACCTGGGATTAGTACCACAATGTGATGAACACCACGGGTCTGCGTTACCTGTGATTTGTACCACTATGTGATGAACACCACGGGTCTGCGTTACCTGGGATTAGTACCACTATGTGATGAACACAACGGGTCTGCGTTACCTGTGATTAGTACCACTATGTGCGGAGAACCATGGGTCTGCGTTACCTGTGATTAGTACCACTATGTGCGGAGAACCATGGGTCTGCGTTACCTGTGATTAATACCACTATGTGCGGAGAACCACGGGTCTGCGTTACCTGTGATTTGTACCACTATGTGCGGAGAACCATGGGTCTGCGTTACCTGTGATTAGTACCACTATGTGCGGAGAACCACGGGTCTGCGTTACCTGTGATTTGTACCACTATGTGCGGAGAACCATGGGTCTGCGTTACCAGTGATTAGTACCACTATGTGCGGAGAACCATGGGTCTGCGTTACCAGTGATTAGTACCACTATGTGCGGAGAACCATGGGTCTGCGTTACCAGTGATTAGTACCACTATGTGCGGAGAACCATGGGTCTGCGTTACCTGTGATTAGTACCACTATGTGCGGAGAACTATGAGTCCGCGTTACCTGTGATTAGTACCACTATGTGCCGAGAACTATGAGTCTGCGTTACCTGTGATTAGTACCACTATGTGCCGAGAACTATGAGTCTGCGTTACCTGTGATTAGTACCACTATATGATGACCACAGTGGGTCTGCGTTACCAGTGATTAGTACCACTATGTGCGGAGAACCATGGGTCTGCGTTACCAGTGATTAGTACCACTATGTGCCGAGAACTATGAGTCTGCGTTACCTGTGATTAGTACCACTATGTGCGGAGAACCATGGGTCTGCGTTACCAGTGATTAGTACCACTATGTGCCGAGAACTATGAGTCTGCGTTACCTGTGATTAGTACTACTATATGATGAACACAGTGGGTCTGCGTTACCAGTGATTAGTATCACTATGTGCGGAGAACCATAGGTCTGCGTTACTTGTGATTAGTACCACTATGTGCCGAGAACTATGAGTCTGCGTTACCTGTGATTAGTACCACTATGTGCCGAGAACTATGAGTCTGCGTTACCAGTGATTAGTACCACTATGTGCGGAGAACCATAGGTCTGCGTTACTTGTGATTAGTACCACTATGTGCGGAGAACCATAGGTCTGCGTTACCTGTGATTAGTACCACTACGTGATGAACACCGTGGGTCTGCGTTACCTGTGATTAGTACCACTATGTGCGGAGAACCATAGGTCTGCGTTACTTGTGATTAGTACCACTATATGATGAACACCGTGGGTCTGCGTTACCTGGGATTAGTACCACTATGTGATGAACACCATGGGTCTGCGTTACCTGTGATTTGTACCACTATGTGCGGAGAACCATGGGTCTGCGTTACCTGTGATTAGTACCACTATGTGCGGAGAACCATGGGTCTGCGTTACCTGTGATTAATACCACTATGTAATGAACACCGTGGTTCTACTCTACCTGGATTTTGTCACCCTTTGAACAACGGGTATCATTCATTTTCGAATTTGATTTAGAAGCAGCGCCTTGGTCAGTTTGTACCATTTTTTAATATTTTCTAATGAGGAGATGGGGATTTGCGGGTCGGATCCACTGATTGTTTAAAGTTCGTAATCATTGTCCATCGTCGTCTTTTATTTTATTCTGGTCAGTGGATGGATTTTGGAATTCGTTATAAATAGTTCAGATGATTTGTCTTGATATACCTCTCGTAGTCATTGTTTGGCCTGCCCTTTACAATGGTTTTATGAACATTTAATAAGAAGCGCGTTATGGTATGGCGCAGTTCGTAGTCAGAGTTCATCCATTGTGACGTCATCATGCCGTCTGTTGGGTAAAAATCAATCCACACATTCGCTTTTATATCCTGCAGTTATTGATGTAAATCTTGCTATTGTCTAGTAGAAGTCACTGCTATTTTTAATCGCATTTCTTCTATATAGAACGCTTGTCTTGTGAACTCGTTAGTCCCGAAAGAGTGGTTTTTGACAGGCAGAGACCTTTTTGAAAGATACATGGCCTTCACTCTTTCTAATGTAGCTAGATTGTCCTTCGATAGGTGTTCCCAGATAGTGTCTAAGGCGGATGCCATGATGGGGTCTGTTTGTACGTAGACTGTTTTCTCTTACCAGCATATACGTTATTAGGAACGTTCTGCCTTCTATTCAATATATTTCTAAGCTGGCAAAGATTCAAGAATCAAAGAGTATCTAGCAGGGAATAGCATTCTTCCATCATCAGAGGAAGTGTGCACTCTCTGACTTGACAGGTAGTAATCAAAGAAGTCACAATGCAATTATATTACTAGGGATGAACGTCACATACATCAGAATATTAATGAAAGTGTTAGTCGCTTAGCAACCTGCTAAGTACAGACCGTATTGCGGGTTAGGGTAAGCCTTCTCCTGCAATTATTGGAGTGATCATATAATGATTTGATTTTATGATTACTCAAAGTTGGCTAACCTTAGAGACCCATCAATGTCTCATCATTCACTGGCTGGTAATTCCGGAGAGAATTTAAGAAAACTGAAGAAAGTAGGTCCAGCAGAACGTACGGACGGATATAATAAAGCTGTTTTTAGTTAACTCTTTTAATATATACTCGTAGATAATATTTTGTCTCGTCTCGTACAATTAGGGGCGGGCGACCTAGATGTTAGGCCCATTTAAATAACAAGAATCATGATCATTATCATCATTTTACAAAAAACATTGAGGTAAAACACAATTTAGACATTTTGTGTAGCATATCAGAGTTTTGAACAATGTTTTTATTGAGGCAATTATGTAAACTAAAAAGGTGCATGTTTTTCTACCTGAAGTACTGTGGCATCATTTCCCGAGGACATACTTATACTTCTTCCTGTTCTTCTTCTTCTCACTGCATATACCTGCCCCAGCATTAACTACAACTAAGGGTAACAATTTATCATGGAGTGAAGTCCATGAAACCGGACGAGTGGCTGCGGGAGACTGTGGGTTCGAACCCCACTGTTAGCAGCCCGGACTGTTTTTCCGTGGTTTCCAGTTTTCATGCCAAACAAATGGCTGTGCCTTAATTAAGGGGAGTTATGAGCTAAATGTTGTTATTTTCGACCAGAAAAGGGATTTTTCAATGTTAACCTTAAAATCCCCTTATGACTGTTGCTCTATTGCAATTTTTAAAGCTGTAAATACCGGATTTAAAGTGTAGCGGCACGGAGAATATAGAGTAAGTACTCGTCTCCTTCTCTCACGCTGTCAGACAATATCGGCTTCAAAGTTCTTTAGAACTAACAATTGAATTATCCTTCTCGAGTACATTTACCTTGTAGTAGGCCTAGGCTGTACATAAGAGGGAGTAACTTACAGTCCAGAGCAGTTTTTAAGCAAGTGTGTTTCTTAAAAACTTCCAAATGCGTTTTTCTACCTAAAAATATTATTAGCTCATTGCCATGTATAAAATACTCCTTGTCACATATTCAGCTGAAATTTTCTGATGAATTTTTAGTGTGTACAGGAATGAAAAGTAGTTTTATCATCAGATGAATATTACCTTCATATTTTTGTTCCTAAAATAGCACCAAACTAGATTTTTTTCCTATTGTATGAATAATGAAAAATTGAAAAACTGATATCTCCAATAGTTTATACCTGACTGCAAAACTCATAGTTATTATATACCATATCATTTTTGACAAGTCTATCAAAGTATATTCTTGAATAATGAAAACTGCCGCAAGGAGCATTTTCCATGCAACACATTTGATAATAACTTTGCGACAAGGAAAACAAGATAAATAAAGTTGTTAAATTCAAATTCAAATAAGCCTAACTGGCTTGATAAAGAAGGAAATCGCGAGAGAACCAGAAAAATGAAGCTTGCATTCCACCTTACGAAAAGTACATACAACAAGAAAGCGATTTCTATTAGATCTAAACTACGAAACTATCAGGCAGTAATCCAACGAGAATGCCTAGGATTAATTTAACAACCAGGAAAATACATTGAAGAAATCAAGAAGAAGGAAAGAAACATTTTAAGAAAATTTCTCGAACAAAAAGATGTGCCGACACGTACCGATTACGCAGTAACGAAGAAGTACATAAAACATGCAGCAGGATACAATACGTAAAAGAAGGTTTAAATTGTTTGGATATATTTCAAGAACACCCGAGGACAGACTCATTAAGAATTTTTTAAACCATTTCAACAAGCCCAATAGAAAAAGCAACGCTTATGACAAATGGTTTGGTAAGACCAAGAAAGATCTGCAGGATATGAGCATCATGGATCAAGACATCCACAACAGAACAACTTTCAGAAACAAGATACACACATTTGAGGGATTCTCAGAACCAGAAAGAGCGACCAAGAAGAAACAACATTGGACGACTGAAAAGAAAGAGGCAAGAGAATGAAGGAACACTTGCTCAGAAGAAAACTGAGGTCATTAAGAGTCCTCTACGTGAACCTTAACTCGCCAGAAGCAATTATGAATGAACTTTGGAATAAATGAACTAATCAACTTCAAATTTTGTGTGGTTCTCTTCGTTGTTAGTATGTGCTTGTGTTTTAAATTTGGTTGTGGTAGATTAAAAATGTTCCGAATTTCAGCAGTGACTCCTCTTAATGCCACGGCCGCTTCCTTTCCGCTCCTAGCCCTTTACTACCTCATAATTCCCATAAAAACTCTCTGTGTCGCTGGGACTTAAAGCTGAATGTAAAAAAAGTCCAGGAGTAAACTTGTAATTAGCTGAGGAGAATTGCACGACTAAATTTAAGGAACTATACCTTTTGACAAAGAATTTCAAGGAATAATATATCTTTCTCGGATAAATGTATCTCTCAGAATGACAACAAGGTACGAAACTCAAAGATAGAAGAAGTGTTCCTGTCCCTGACATGTGCAAGTGAGTGTGCTGTTCTCCTTCAGGATGGAATATGCAAATGAAATGGCTCTGTATTGAAGGCTCTAGTCTATTGTGTCCTTACGAAATTGGCAATCTTGTATTCGTAGCACGGCCGCTTCGGAGAAGAAACTTCTAGGAACTATCTTGAGGTTGTCAGCAGGTTAATTAAGAGTTTCCAAGTTAGGAAGTGTCAAACCACAACTCCACCCATGGAAATCAATTTTAATTTGGCCTTAAATGGACTGTTCGTAACTCTTAAGAAGTAGCTGATAGCTTCCACTAGTAGTTCATCAATGTAGCATACAGAGCGTGACAGAATCTGCTCACAAGTGTTAAAACAATGTAATGGGGAAGGTACATTTTTATGGGTAAAAGTAAATAATTTTTCAGTGTATTTATTTATGAATCTGAGTTTCTTTTTTAATATTGTGAGAATATTTTTACATAAATTTGCTTCATGGCTAGGGGGTCATCTGAAAATTTGTATAGCGAAATTACCGATACAGAACGCATGACGCGATGTTACCTAGTAACCGTGGAGGCTGTGATGTGAAGTATTGATGGATGGCCATGATTGACAGACATATTATCAGAGAGAGGCGTTAGTGTAGAGATGTTTGATGTGATCTTGCAGGATGAGTTGTGAAGTATTGATGGATGCCAATGGCTGAGAGACATATTATCAAAGAGTGGGGTTAGAGTAAAGATGGTCGATGCGATCTTGCAGGATGTGTTGTGAAGTATTGATGGATGCCAATGGCTGAGAGACATATTATCAAAGAGGGGCGTTATAGTAGAGATGGTCGATGTGACCTTGCAGGCTGCGATGTGAAGTATTGATGGATGGCCACGACTGAGAGACATATTATCAAAGAGGGGCTTTAGAGTAAAGATGGTCGACGTTATCTTGCAGTCTGTGGTGTGAAGTATTTGATGCATCACCATGACTGAGACACATATTATCATAGAGAGGCGTTAGAGTATAGATGGTCAATGGCCATGAGTTAGAGGCTGTTTTATCTAAAGGCCTCATCTCATCCTAATCCAGAGGACTGGTTATAACATTTGTGGTATTTTCAGAGGCCCTCTTCCGGGCTGAGTGGCTCAGACGGTTGAACCGTTGGCCTTCTGACCCCAACTTGGCAGGTTCGATCCTGGCTCAGTCCGGTGATGTTTGAAGGTGCTCACATACATCAGTCTCGAGTCGTTAAATTTACTGGAGAAACATGTAGCTATGAATTTCTGTCTAGGACACATTGTATACGACCCAAACATTTTCTGGTCAACCTAAGTGAACAGCACTGTTCTTAATGGAAGCTCGCTCCGCCGGCACGAGGAGTCGCGCAAGTATTAGCGTAAACACCCCGCCCCATCTCCCATCCGGAAGGAAGACGATCTGCTTGAAGGTTGCCCAGCTTCGGTGGCCTCGTGATGCGTGACGTCACGGGAGTTAGAAACGCAAATGTTCGTGATGGGAGGGGGAGGAGTGGTTCTTGGGAGCGGCTCACTTACCGCCAGGGGTGTCCGAAAATGACACTCACAAATCGAAGGTAACTTACTGGAACGACATGAGTTTTACAATATATATATATATATTAATGTGTCGGTTTTCTGATTTTAAGATGGTTTTCACAAAAATATTTATTTACCAAATTGTTTCGTGGACACTAGGACTCCACCAAGCTTCAAACCAGATGGGTGATATCTGGGTCATAGTGGACACTGGTCTAGATGCAGATTGTCACAAGCGAGACGCCGTGGCTCAATGTACCTCGTACCAGTTTATTAGGATTAGTTTCCCTTGAAACTGTTCTCATCGTCCAGTGTCTGCTTTGGTTGTCCATTAGGACTTTTTTCTCAGGATCGTCGTACTCATACAATGTGGCCTTCCGACTGGCCTCCTAGAGAAAACTGCAGCGGTATGCTCCCTCCCTTTCCTTTCCCATGCATACGCAGATCAGCCGGCAGGCTGTGTGCCGCAGTCATAGTTTTAGACGCCAATTGCAGTACAGTCAAGTGTGTACATACGCAGTTGTCACACGTGTTATCCAGAGAAAAAAAAGAGAAACGTAAACGCAAATTACACTCCAAACAGTTGTTACAAGCTAGAAATCTAACACGCACATCGATTAGTTTCAAATATTTCAATGTTTTCCCAAAGACTCGAGCACTGCCTGTGTTTGGATAACTTCCGTTAACATTACAACGCCCTATGGAGAAATTTCCTACCCTCAATCTTTTTCGTAGTTGGTTGCAGCTCTTAATTTTCCGAATTAAGTAAATCTGTTCAGTGACTTTTCATCATTTAAGGGGAGGTTAATAACAACACATGTTATGTTTCCCTTCATTAAAAATTATGCATGTATTCTTCGAATTTACTTTAGACTTACTGTAGTGATGGACTAATCGAATACATATTAATCGATTGTTCGATTATTCCATTTTATTCGATTATATTTCCCATTCGATTATTTTTTCGATTATTCATTCGAATTTTTTCCATTCGATTATTTTTACGATTATTCATTCGGAATTGCATTCGAATGAATGAGGCAGTTGAATAGTGAATATTTTTGAAATAATATGATAAATAGTCATGTTATTAAGGCAGTTATTCACTAATTTAGTTTCAATATTTGGAGATACGTTTGGAAAAAGGCGTATTTCTATTGTTCATAAGAGTTCATATATTCGCTTATTACAATCGATTATCCTTCCGACACACTTAAACCGAAAAATTGATTGAAGACGCAAACGAATATTCTACGCGATACAACTGAATGGTATTTGAAACCCATTCCAAAGCAGTCATTTTTACTCATGCAGAGATGTACAAACAAATCATATCCTTTCTCATGTTGCTTTGACTTACATTAGTCGGCAATCAGGGTGTATAATACAACATGGATTACATTATAGCGTTGTGTTTTAAAATCATGAGAGAGAAAATCTACTCAACAAAAGTCTGCAATGATGATAGTATGTCCCTTATTGTAGATGAAGTAACCAGAGGAAGAATGTGGTGCTTCTCAGCACACTCCACTCAGACGTAGACATTGGCATATTATAACGAGACAAACCAATGTAGTGGACCAGATGGCCCGCAAACAATCTACCAGAACTGTCACAAGGCAGTGGCCAGTTCACTCCTTTCAGACCACTTTCGATCTGGCGCTAATAAATGACTGGATCCTAAAAAAAAGAAATAACATTAGAGAAAATAGCAAGAGGACGATTTTCGCAAAATCTAAATGCATAGTTGGCAAGTCCTTACATGAACAGCAGAACAGCTATCCATATATCAAGTGAACAATCTGATGTTGGTTCAATCACAAAAAGTAGTGACATATCAAAGAAAGGTGCAATGGCCCCTAGTTGTGTGTTGAACTGTCCATACGTACTTTATTCCTTTTTTACAGTACATTGGAGGGTATGTAATAATATTTACAACTAGTACTCGATCTATATATGATTATTGATGTAACTCATATTTTAACACAATTTTCATGCTATTAATAAAATGGTTGCTTATTGTTTTATTTCTTGCACCTATCTTTTCGAAACCATAGTTTGAAGAGTTTTTTCTTTGAGATAGTTAACAGTAGGTTAATATTATACCTTCCTCTTTATCCACCTCCTCAGCTTGTTGAAGATCAACCTCTAATGAACAGAAGGTTAAATTATTATTAGATGTGTTAGAATATGCTATAATATCAACCTCTTTCACTAGACCCGTCTAAGGAAATGCATGGGATTCCTCCGTGTATCTGCCACTCTTTTTGCCCCAAAGTATAAGAGATGGTTTTGCTAGAGGCTTTTACGTCGCATCGACACAAATAGGTCTTATGGCGACGATGGGATAAGAAAGGGGTAGGAGTAGGAAGGAATCGGCCGTGGCCTTAATTAAGGTACAGCCCCAGCATTTGCCTGGTGTGAAAATGGGGAAACCACGGAAAATCATCTTCAGGGCTGCCGACAGTGGAGTTCGAACCCACTGTCTCCCGGATAGCTGCGCGCAAGAGATCTTAGACCTTACACTTTGATGGCGTCAATTAGTAATGTTTCTCTGTCACAGAATGCTAAGACATGTTCAAGCGATTCGTTCTCGATGCTGTAGTGACAAGAAACCTCACAGCTCGTAGTACTCCTGATCACTGGTATTTAATGTCGTGTCCTACAACAGAGAAGAAAGGAACTAACTGCACACAGCTATGTCTCAAAGCCTAACAAGGAGAGGTCTGTTTCATCCAGGCTCATTATCCATGCCACTAGGAAGTAATGACCTCAATCCAGCCTGCTACCTGTAGTCGACTGACTGACGTCACAGAGAGACTTAATCAAGGAGTGATCAGTACAGCAGATTGAGTTCGACTGGCCTAATCACTTCCAGGTCACTAACCAATAATGCTTCCATCTGGAATATATTGCAAGGGTCTCCTGTTCAAATCTCAAATTTCGGCAGGAGTGCAAGTTGTATACACATTCATATCAGGAAGGACACTCGAGCAGTGAGCGGATATTTTGTTTCGAAGAAAGTTTATTCTGCTTGTTGCGTAATAGCTGCCCCGCGGTGTAGGGGTAGCGTGCCTGCCTCTTACCCGGAGGCTCTGGGTTCGATTCCTGGACAGGTCATGATTTTTACCTTGATCCGAGGACTCTTTTGAGATCAACTCGACCTACCTGATTACAATTGAGTATCTACCTGGCGGTGAGTTAGTGGTTCGTCGCTTTAGAAGCAAATCACTGTTTTGTGTTGGCGCCACAAGCGATTGTTGTTTCTCTTACAGCCAGCCTTCTTCGATGGTTTTCTGTGTCAGGTATTACCTTTAGCTTCATATGAAGTCCGGCCTCGCGGTGTAGGGGGCAACGCGTCCGCCTGTCACCCAGCGACCCCAATTTCGATTCCCGGCTTGGTCAGGTGTTTCTAATTGTAAACGATTAATATCCCTGACCTGGGGACTGGGTGTTTTGTGTTGTCCTTAACGTTCCTTTTCTCGTATTCAACACTCTAAACTTCCTCCATTCAAATTACACGCAGATTCTTATCACATGGTGCAAGTAGGGGCAAAAGATCTCTATAGGTCGATGCCCCCAACAAATAGCATTTGGAAAAAGAAAGAGCTTCATATGAAACCCTTCGCTTTTTATCTCTTGATTAAATATGGGTTGTTGTACAATAAAATTCGAAAGCTCTTGATGCCGAAGCACAGAGTTAAACGTTTTTCTGGAGTTAGCAAACGGAACTAATTCGCCATCGATGCTAATGTACACCCAAGTTTTCGAGACTGAGTATGGCTGGAAAAAGTACACATTATATTTTAGTAGATACGGTATTAGGCTGCGAATTGACATTTAAATTGAACTGCATTTCATTGTGTTGTAATTTTTCACATAATTCAAGTGGAACTGAACCTTTTAAAGCGACGATCAAACGACTAACAACAATTGGAAAGGAATTGTTTCTCAATTATTTGAGTTCTCTAATCACAGGTATGTGTATTCTTGTTGATACCTTATTTAAAATGCGATAATCATGAGCAATATGCTTGGTAGATGAGGTGTTGTTACTTCTGCATCATTGTGATCTAATTGTCTGGATTACATCCGCCTTCTTAGCATAAGGCCAATTTCAGCCTCTTCTTGCAGATTATCACGAAACTATCAGGTATAGAGAGAGCTGTCGACGTAGAAGTGAGCTTGTATTCGAGAAAATGTGCGCTCGAAACGTAGCATCGAAATTCCTCAAGATGATTTACCTTGGTTTGCCACTTACACAACAGGCAAATGATAGAGATGTCTTCGCCCGCATCCTTCCCAGTACTTCCCTTCTCGAAATACATCGTCGTCGAAAACTTGTATGTCCTGGTGCGCCGTCAAACCGCTAGTAAAAATCGCCGAAACCTATTCCTGAATTGATAAAACAGTGTCGAATTTGGGATTATCTGAACTGAAGATACTAAGCCGACAATTTAGCTAATGATCCGAACAATTCCAGTTATTATTAATATTAATATTATTATCATCTACATATTGAAAGAGTTTTCTAAAATCAGATTTGGCAAATCCGTCTGTCAGTTCTACTGGACTGATTTGCTTCATTTCTGTTTTATTCTCTCCAGAATTACCTGCCGGTGAATCATGACACCTTGATAGGTCTCTAAGTTCAGCCAACTTTGAGTAATCATAAAATCAAAACATCAAATGATCACTCCAACAATTACAGGCGAAGGCTTACCCTAGACCGCAATACATTCTGTACTTAGCAGGTTGCTAAGCGACTAACACTATCATTGTTTAAAAAAACATGCTGGTTCATGATAGTGGCCACCTCAGTGAGCGGGACTAGTGTATGCTACGAAGAACACCCCCAAAATATCACTGACACACCTTCGGCTTGAACCTGACCTTGCACACATCCAGAATAGAATGCTTCATTTGGCCTTCGGTGTACTCGACGACGTGCGCCATTAGAACATAGGTAAAAGCGTCATTCCTCTGACCACATTACGTTCCGCCAGTCAGTTTCTGTCCACGTTCGATGACTTCTAGCCCACTGAGGACGTCCAGCTTTATGAGCCTGTGTGAGCAACGACCTCTTGAGAGGTGACAGACTCTCCATGTTCATTGCATGCATTTCCCGTCGCAATGTTTTCTCGCTAACAGGTTGGGATGGACCTTCAATAACTGACTGCAGTAATTACTGTCGGGTTTGGAAGCGATTTTGATTCTAACAATTCTAACGTCGTGTTTCGTGGCCACGTGTACTACACCACTGCTTGTAGACATATTGAACAGTCCGCTATGAAACACCAAAAATCCAGCAACCTCACGCACCGAATGGACATGGGCATGGCCAAACACGATTGACTCTTTTTGCCACTCTGTCAAATCTTTACATCTACCCATGCTGACATACACTGGTCGCTTGAAATATCAATGTTTCACTGATGGCTACTGCTTTATGCTCACGTAGGGGCATTGCGCGTGCGGTTGAGCACGAAACTCGTTTGCTGTGCCATCTGTACAAGGCTTAACGATCCATCTGTGTGCGCGCGCTAGAGTGATTATTGTATCGTCCGTTGAGCTTATGTATGTATGTATGTTATTATTATTATTCTTATTATTATTATTCCGTGGTATTTCGTGGATCGCAGAAGTAAAAGAAGGTGCCGGGTTGAATGGGTCTAACTACAATGTCAAGAATTGAATTTAAAACCTAAACTGAAGGTTATATTTTCAGAACTTCACACATGACAACATTTTATGACAATATTGCAGGTACAAGTAGCAGTCATTAAACAGATGGCAAAAAATCCAAGATTCAGAATCTTAACTCTTTGGGCTTTAAGCCCCTAGCTTTACATATCCTGAGCTACTAGCTCAAATTTACAAAAGAGCACAAATTTATATAAGGCCAGAAATCCCCTAATTCAAAGAGCACTTACTCCCAAAATTACAACATCTAGCCTTCAAGAGGCATTCATTAATCTTACAAAAACCTTGCAAAAGAGCTAACCGGCTCTCAGTTTTCCAAGCCTACTCAAGGCAAAATCAACTTACAAATTCTGGTCTCTGCAGGCTCAACTTACAATAGGAAAATGATTATACAGGGGTATTTAATACCCAACCTACTGGACCTTCATGTAAAAGGAAAAACGGTTAAATAAACGGCCCGAACAACAAAATGAATGGAGGCGTATACCTGCACTCCTAAATATGAACTCTTAAAACCTAAAGGGCACTTGGCCGATGAAACCGGGGCTATTCCCCAAACTACTGAGGTTGCACGCATCGAAATAACTTTAATACATTGTAGAAACAAAACGTGGCACCTCAAACCAAGATGAAGGGGAGTTCGAGAGGGTACATCACTCTCTGTTCCTGATTTACAGTTGAAGATTTTATGAAGTTATTACGTTAGCCGGCAGAAAGTTACATTTTTAGAAAAGAAGGTTACATAATGGATGATTAGGACCTTTCCCTCGGGTTAAACTGCGGAGCTAGCGAGAAAGAAAGAAAGAAAGAAAGAAAGAAAGAAAGATATGTGGCCATTACCTGATAGAAGTTCTAGCAGCCGACGAAGAGGCCTCCCGCCTCCTGCTTGACACACACACTCAGAAATATGACGATCAATTGGCCAAGAGACGTGAAAATCCGCAGTTTATAAACCCTCTGGGAAAGTTCGAGACCATTCAAGGTTAAACTAGTCACACCCTCTCGATTTTATTGGTTAATTTAAAAGTCACACTCAAAATCGAAGAAGAAGAAGAAGAAGAAGAAGACTGTGATTGGTAGAAAATTAATTACAGAAATTATTGATTGGTTGGATTCAAAACTGGCGGAAAGAAAAGGTAAATATTGCCAACCCAGAAAGAAATGAATCTCAATTAGTAAAATAAAATATATAAACACAAAACTTCTTTAAATCAAAAGTTCCTTCACTTCGCACCAGGGTGCATAATCATAGTTTTTAGTAGTGACCACTACGGAAGAATGTCCAAACTTCTTCAAAAATGGCAAACAGAACAAGTAGAAATACAGTCAGTTAAGGAAACTTCACAATAACAAAATTACATCATATTTTAGTGGTGACATCTTCTGAGTAAATTTATAAGTTGGTGCAGGTTCAGTTTCACTGTTTCACCAGTAGAGGAGTCCTTTTAGGCGCTAGATTTAAATGCGCAGCGTTGGATACAATTATTATTATTATTATTATTATTATTATTATTATTATTATTATTATTATTATTATTATTATGGTTGCTCATTTTGTCCCCCACTTCGCAAAGGATGTCTGCAAAAGTTTGGCATTTAGGTTACCAACTGTGTTTGTTGTAATTACTTAATGATTTGTCCATTCTTCTTTTATGAAAGAGAAAACTATTAGAATACAAATAATTATTTTGTCACCTTGCAGAATTATTCTCTTGGTAATGGTCAGTGTTTTTAAAAATATTTTGATCTTCCTCCTTAGAATATTATAATTTTGGTTATGAGTATAAACTGACTGAGCAAATGTCATCAGTTGTATATGAGACCTTGTGAACAGTGGCCGTGCATGTGACAGGTGTAACATGGAACGTCATCGTGAGCTGACACCGTTCGAACGGGGTATGGTGGTCGGTGCGCGACGGATGGGAAGTGCGATTTCGGAAGTGGTGCGGGAATTCGGCTTCACACGATCAACCGTGTCCAGGATGAAACGTGATTGGTTGAATGAGGGTGTCACCGTCCACAACAGACGAACGACCGGCCGTCGAGCCACCCTCGATGACCGTGACCGGCGACATTTGAGACGGATTGTCAATAATGACAGACGAGCAACCGTGCAACAAATCACGGCTCAATTCCACACAGGCTGTGCTAGACACGTCTCCCAGTGGACAATCCGTAGGAACATGGGTTCTGTGGGGTATGGGAGCCGGCGCCGCACACGGGTGCCACTGTTAACCCAACGTCATAGGGCACAACGACGCGCATTTGTCGCCAGTCACCAGGGATGGACACTGGAACAATGGCGTAACGTGATGTGGTCGGACGAATCACGATTTCAACTGCACCATGCCGATGGGAGGCACCGTGTATGGCGCAGACCGCATGAAGTGATGGATCGCTCCTGCCTCGAAGGTGTGGTCCAGGGCGCTGGTGTCTCTGTTATGTCCTGGGGGTGCATTTTCCTGGTATGGAATGGGCCCCCTAGTTGTTCTGGAAGAGACTTTGAATGGTACGCGGTATGTTGAGCTGGTCGGAGACCATCTCCACCCATTTTTGACCTTCCAGAGCCCAGACGGTTCTGCGGTGTTTCAAGATGATAACGCGCCGCCACATCGCTCCCACGTCGCCCGAGAATGGTTCCAGGAACATGCAGCGGAGGTCCAACGACTGCGATGGCCACCCAGGAGCCCCGATATGAACCTTATCGAGCATATCTGGGATGTCCTGGAACGCAGGCTGCGTGCTATGGATCCTGCACCCACGAACAGACCAGCATTGACGGCCGCTCTGCAAACAATTTGGTGTCAGCTGCGTCCAGAGGAGTCCCAGGGACTTGTCGACTCACTGCAGTTCACAGGGCCTGAGGAGGCCCCACACGCTATTAGGTGACTATCCCATGACATTTGCTAAGTCAGTGTACTTTCTAAAAGTACTTGCTCTCAGAAATCTATTGTTTTTGCATTTAGTGTACATTTTGTTTTTGCTACTTGCTTTACGTCGCACCGACAGAGATAGGTCTTACGGCGACGACGGGACAGGAAAGGGCTCGGAGTGGGAAGGAAGCGGCCGTGGCCTTAATTAAGGTACAGCCCCAGCATTTGCCTGGTGTGAAAATGGGAAACCATGGAAGACCATCTTCAGGGCTGCCGACAGTGGGGTTCGAACCTACTGTCTCCCGAATACTGGATACTGGCCGCACTTTAACGACTGCAGCTATCGAGCTCGGTGTGCATATTTTCAATCACAACTCTTTTTGACAATGAATGTACATTATCGGATCGTTTGTTCTAGGAGCGTTGCATTTTTTCAAAGTTTGTACTTTTGAAATAGATATGTCTTTTTTATAGCTAGTGGTTTTATGTCGCACCGACACAGATATGTCTTATAGCGACGATGGGATACGAAAGGCCTAGGAGTTGGAAGGAAGCAGCCGTGGCCTTAATTAAGGTACGGCCCCAGCATTTGCCTGGTGTGAAAATGGGAAACCACGGAAAACCATCTTCAGGGCTGCTGACAGTGGGATTCGAACCCACTACCTCCCGGATGCAAGCTCACAGCCACGTGCTCCTAACCGCACGGCCAACTCGCCCGGTTGGATATTACTTGGGACATAATAATGTAGAATGTAAGTGCTATTTTTAAATTACTTTTTGTTAAAGCACTACAATTTATTCCCTATAACACTATTTTATTGGGAAAGAGCGTAATTATTCAATAATTTGTTCTTGAAATATTATTAATTTGGAATTGAGTCCATGCATCTTAAAGAGACTGCTATCCTTTTGCGTTCGAATGGATTTAGGAGGATTTTAATACCTTTCAGAATAGATAGTGCTCTATCGTTCTTTACCATGGCCCGCTGTATCGAGAGAATTGAGGTTGTGTGTGCGTGTTATGGATTACATTACACTGAGTGCGAGAAGCGTACAAAAGGAAGATGAATCGTTCCCTGCTCTTTATAATGGCCGTCAGAAAAGTTTCTAAAGGAAGGGAGAAAGGAATAGATCAAGAAGTTGGGTGAATGAGGTTGCAGGCCGCTCCGTTAACACACATGAATCAAGTGGCTGTGCGAGCCAGGATTACTCCACTAGCTATTGTTCATCATTGATTTTCTCTATCTCTTGGATGCGTGAGTGTTTTAGTTTACATTCTGGGTTTATAGCGAAAGAGAATATTCAGTGCTCCATGATTGTACCAAAAGTGTTTGGAAAAAACGTTTCATCTCTATCTGTCTGAACACTTGTTAAAATTAATGCTCCCTTTTAAGATCTGACGGATTGTTTACGAATACTCAAAATCCAACGTCAATTTTTTGTAACTAGGAGTTATATTTCTCGTTGACTTGTAGTTCAAATGTGCTCACAACCCATCATCCATTCTGTAACTGAAGATAGCTCGTTGAGGTGATTCCAAACAAACCATTGATTATGCAACTGAAGGTTGAGTTTATTTCTGGCTGCTCGTAGATGAATAGGGTTCAGATATGTCTTTAACCCTACAATACATAGTGAATCATATCTGAATCATAAGATTTTCTAACTTGCTGCTTTAACCTGTTACTGCATAGAGGTAGTTTTAGGGCGCAGACACAATGCATGACAGACGACAAAACACCCCTAACAAATATAGGTACTCCTTCCACCCGGTCAACATCCACGCGTGCCAATCACCGTTTATTGCCCGTGGACCCACCGCATCCAGTTACAACAGGCTTCAGGAGTACTCAACCTCACGACGTATGGTCGTGCAGGTATACATGGTCTAATAATAACCAATTCCTTTCATTGGGCCACAAGACTGGCAAGTTAGTTCACAGTTCATAAAATCAATAACATTACAGCTGTAAATGTAAAGCCAGTTAATCTGTTTATTTCCATTTATTTATTTATTTATATATATATTTATTTATTTATTTATTTATTTATTTATTTATTTATTTATTTATTTATTTATTTATTTATTTATTTATTTATTTGCCTCCTACAGTAGTTATTATCGGCCCCTTGTATATACAGTTACAGCATTGGCTAACTAACTCAGGTCTAACTGATCTGTGCTTCTGGAGACCGTGAGTACTTAAATCAGCTCCTGCCTTGCGCGCCGAGCGCAGACACTGGGGTCAAGAAATGTTTTTGTAATCTCGATTTCTATAAAGAGTTCAACAATATTCTCGACCACACAGGCAAGATCCACTATCAGATTTCATCTTTGTATTCTTTTCAGTGTTTTAATATCACACCGACTCACTTAGGTCTTTCGGCTACGTACGGTTAGGGCAAGGATATGATTGGGAAGGAAGCAGTTATGGCCTCATTTAAGAAGTTTCCTGTTGCAAAATTGGCAAACCGCGAAAAACAGAGCTGTGAACTTCATTCAGGAGATGGTGGATTTGAACGCCAACTGTCGGCAGCCCATCTGTGTATGCCAGCGTATTTTATTTATGTTATGAAAGTGATCATGTTCCTGTCAGCTTGCCTTCGGGAGATGGTGGGTTCGAACCCCACTGTGAGCAGCCTTGAAGATGATTTCCCGTTCTTTCCCATTTTCACACTACTCAAATGCTGGGAATAAATACCTTAAGGCCACAGTCACTTCCTTTACATTCGACGTCGTTTCCTGAACCATCGTCGGCATGAGCCTGTCGGTGTCGGCGCGACGTTAAGTAAAATATAACCCGAGCTGTATCGCAAACCCTTGTTAAAAATATAGAACGCATTGTTTAGTCCGAACGTAAATAAACTAACACACGTCCTGTGGCGAGTCGCATTTCTCCTTGTTTTGTTGAATAGAGGGATTATATTTGCCTCTATGCAGTGTATTGTTATTGTATAATACATACTGTTAGTTTTGTCATAATATTATGTTGTATTACAGTACGTCTACCTAACTGATTGATCAGCTTAATGGCTTTCCGTTCAGAGGGCCTCGTATTCGATTCTCTGAGAGTTTTAACTCCTTTGGTTACTTCGTCTTTCTCAGGGACAGTTGACCATGAGTTATTCAAAGGTGTTGGTAAAAAAGGATTGCCTTTCTACTTCGGATATTTGCTACCGTATAGTGACGGCTGTCGTCAGCATTTGTAATTTTATCCGCACTTCAGACAAGAAGAGATACGTAAATGCTTTTCGAAAGTATATAGAGAAAAAAAAATCCAATTGAAGTGGTGCCTTTAATCAGGAATATTCATACAATTCCCGTCTCAGCAGCCGAAAGCACAATGAATGGAATCCAAATCGAAAATTCAAAGGTTGTTGATTGCAAGATCAAGTAGGGTTGAATATGCATTTCATGTGTTCACCAGTTAAATCCATAACCATATGTTGAGCCTTCCCGCGGAAAGGAACACGTTTAACTGATAAAATAGCACATCGGAAAAGTGAGCAGAGTGTGTTCGACATCCAGTAAGAGACCAGTAAGGTGAATTCTGGTAAAAAATTAATTCTAACCGACTTCGAATAAATTACTATATCAGAGACGCCACAATAGTAAAAATCATTATCCATGACTAATTCCAGAAGGAACCAAGTCTCTGAAATGTTTATAAACTCGTACAAACTGAGTTTTCAGGGCTGATTTCCTACCTGTTTAGGCTTTAAGCAGGAAGCTTGAAGAGCGAAAATTATGATTAAAAAAAAAAGCAACTGGTATGCCTATGCACATTCTGTTTCATAAGTATTTCAAATTGTCTGATTTGTATTCTTCGAAGTACAAGAAGCTTAATTTCCTTTGACATAAAATGGATTTCAAAATATGTTGCAGGATATTGATTGAAATTTTGTCATTAGAGGAGCTCCATCATATCTCTGGGATTATACAACATGCATAAAGTTACAATATGGAATGCTGTAATAAAAAACAATTATTTTATTAACCTAAAATTTCCAAAATAGCTCTTGAAACAATTCTGCGAATGTATGTCCTGATTTACTAGGCGCATCACAAATCACGTGCTGTCAATTCTCTGTTGACACGTCGTGCGAATGCCTAATAATATGCAGGTGCTGTACAATTTACAACCGTTCCTCCGTTCTTTTTCAATTGTTACTACAGCAAGTGTTGTTATACGTCCTCTTTACATGCCTGCGAGACTAATGACGACGTATGTTTTAGCTTGGCTAGGTATTTGAACATCATTAAAATGTTCTCTAACCAATGCAAGTTATCCCTACCTATGCTTGTTTGCTGCTGAGAATATCAAAGAGAATTCATACAATATCACCGCAGTCGCTGCTGAAATAATTTGTGTGTGTTGTCTTTTAATTTCAAAAATAGAGAATGAAGTACTTGCTAGTTTATGAATAAAGAGAAGCATTCCCTTTCCTCTCACAGCACATGCGACTCGGGGACAAATGTTACAAATAAAGCAAGTAGAGTTTATTAAAATTCATCGGAGATATACTGATAATCGTCTGTCATAAAGCTGATGTTAATCCTGCTGTGATAGAGACATTTTAAGTCCTCTAAATCAAACTTAGTTAATTGGCTTTGACTGAAAGTAGCAAATGTATAATTATTTCATTCCATATTCATTATGATATATCATTATTGCTGCACCATCGTAGCTCTGAGGTACTTTAAAATAAAAAAGCATCCAAAGTATTACTTGGTGTTCGACGCTAAGGAATTGAGGCATGCAAATTTATATTTCTATTCCAGTATTAATTACAGCGTTAATTACCTCGTTTCTAGTACTTACTCTTATTATGCATATCTCAGAATATCGGACCACCGGGAGGATGAACGTCCTCTATACAGCTGTCAATCTGATGGGTACCAATATGCCATCGTCTTCTCTAAAGAATCCTCTCTGTAAAGCAGATATCAGACAAGAAAATCTGGCGGAGGAAATATTCATACGAAGTCTGGTACATTAATAAAGCTGGAGTGGGACTCTATAATGTACAGATAAGAGTGGAATATATGTAACTAAGCTTGTGTGTAAGTAAAATATGAGTAACAGTTATTTGTATTTTGGGACAAATGTATGTGTTTGACGGGGTTTGCTTTGGGGGGAGTTCCTCGATAGATAAACAATAAAACACTATCAGCATCAAATGAATTTGTAAATGTCACGGAGAAAACTGTTAGGATAACGTTCAAATCAGTCTTTTGGAAGGTTAATTTCTCTAGAAATATTGTCCTTTTGGCTCTAGCCCGACTCATTGGCTGAATGGTCAGCGTCGAGGCCTTCGGTTCAGAGGGTCGCCGGTTCGATTCCCGGCCGGGTCGGGAATTTTAATCGCCTTTGACTAATTCACCTGGCCCGGGGACTGGGTGTTTATGTTTGTCGCAATACTTTTCTCTTCATATTCAGACAACACAATACACTACCAACCAGTACAGAAACACGCACTAGTGATTACTTCCCTCCATATAGGGTTGGCGTCAGGAAGGGCATCCGGCTGAAAAACATGGCCAAATCCACATTTACAACGCAGTTCGCATCCGCGACCCCACAGGTGTGGGAAAAGCTGTAGAACATAAGAAGAAGAAGAAGAAGTTGAAGAATAATTGTCCTTTTTGTTCTAGCACATAGTAATGGAAGATATTTTCTGATAGTTCTGTCTCAGCTCCTGCAGGTTCGACGTGTGTGCGAGGGAATACGCTTCATAACATAATTAGCAGGTGGAAGGACATTCAAGACATTGTAATTTGCATTAATTCGTTGTGATACGCTATTGAATATCGGCAACAGATGGACAGAGGGCATTCCAATTTTCTCTTCATGTCTTCTGACAGGATCGTGAATGTTTTTTCTTCGTATTCCTCCTTTAATCGAATATTCCTTAAATTAACTTAGCTCCTTTCCTTCATATTCCCTTCTTTTCTCTTCTCATTCTGTCCCATTTATTGTATATAATGGAATATTTACTTGCATTTGACTATAGTATACCGCTACATATGTAGCCCGTATTGTTCTCAATTGTCGTTATTTTCACTGTCTGTTGTTCTTTCCCCACTTTCTTTGTTAATTTTTAATTTCCCTTTTCTTCATCTTCGTTGCTGTTTTATTTATATTTTTTTGCGTGTGCTTCTCTACATAATTCACCGGAGGATTTTGTAATTCGGCATCTCACTGTTTCGGTTTCATAAATAAATAAATAAATAAATAAAATAAATAAGTAAATAAATAAATAAATAAATACTTGAATGGCACCTTTGAGTAGATATTTCCGCCAGAAACCATTTCTGCGCAGATGTTTCGTATTTCCTTCATTGAACCGGTTCGCATTCTCATCTTATAGACATACCACAGTGCTTCAACCTCAATTACTTCCGCTCAATTAGACTCAGCCTCGGAGGAAGGAATGCAAACTCAACAAGTCTGTGGCACGGATTGCCGAGATTCCAGCCTAACTTGACGTTGTCTGGGCTGGCACAGGTTTTTAAACTATTAAAGTATGATGACCATTTGTGGCATTCTTCCACACGCTTGCATTGCTACTTTAACGTGGGACATGTGATAGATTCTTTCTTAATATTCTGTCTTTATTATGCATATCGAAACACTCCAATACTGAGTTTATAAGGACGACTGTTACATTTGTCATGTTCTGTATGTGCTGCTGCTCTTCCTCCCTTTCACCAGGAATATTTCCAATGGTCCGTATTCACAACATTGAATTTCTAAAGCCACTCGATCCCGTTCGTTTCTTCACCACTTCTCTGATACAAGTGACGGTCGCAATTCTTCACTAAAGAACCAAAAGAATTAAAATACCCTCATAGGTTAAATGAGTATTCGAAAAAAACCATAGGAAGAGTATTTCAATGCCTACCTACATAAATATTTTTATTGCAACAATCTGAATTGAATATTTCATCTATTTTTCCTTTTTGAACGAAGTATTATCTTCAAATGTCTTCAGTTTAAATGTATAATCATTTATTCCTTATATATCTATAAATATATTGAATATTAGTAACAGTGAGATCCACAATTATAACACAAGACCACGAACCTAGTATACTGGCGTAGCAGGGCAATAGGTGATACTCCCACGTGGCGCGTCCCAGGTGACGGATAGGGGGGTCCTAACCGGCTTGCCGACGGACTTGAGGGAAATAAAATAAATCTCGCGGACCAAACACACCACCCCCTGCGGGTGGGGGCGCACATAGAATACACCCGCGGTATACCCTGCCTATCGTAAGAGGCGACTAAAAGGGGCCCAAGGGGCTATCAACTTGGGAGTGTGGATTGGCCACCACGGGGCCCTTAGCTTAGTCTTGGCATTGCTTCCACTTACTTGTGTCAGGATCCTCACTTTCGTCTACCCTGTCCGACCTCTCTTGGTTAACTCTTGTTCTTTTCCGACCCCGACGGTATTAGAGCATTCGAGGCCTAGGGAGTCTTTCATTTTCACGCCCTTCGTGGCCCTTACCTTTCTTCATCCGTTACTTCATTTTTCGAAGTGACGGATCTCTTCTTTCTTCTTTTTTCTCCCTCTCTACCCAGACGAAAAATACACCCACGGTATTCCCTGCCTGTCGTGAATGGCGACTAAAAGGGGCGACCAAGGGATGATTGAATTAGAACCATGAAACTACTTTTGATTCGTACCATCACGCGGGGAACACCGTAGATTGCCTGTACTTGCGAGTAGAACCACTATATTAGGTACGAAACAGGTTTGTGATTAGTAGCAGCAATGAGTTGGTTCTCCTGTGGGTTTCCAGTAACCTGAGTCGTACCCATGTGATTAACACCACGGGTCTGGGTGTTGCCTGTGAGTTGTACCACTAAATGAGCGACACCGTGGGTCTGCGTTGCCTGTGATTAGTACCCACTATGCGAGGAACACCACGGGAATACCGGCACCCGTGACTAGTACACCTAGGTGAGGAACATAATCGGTTTGCATTGGCTTGAGTGGCCCCATTGTGTGAGTAACACCATAGGTCTGCGTTACCTGTACGACGTACAATACTTGTGAGTAGTACCATTATGTGTGGAACACCGTGAGTCTTCGCTACTTTTGATTAGTACCCCCAACATGACAATACCATGGTTCTACTTTACAAGCGATAAGTACCATTATGACGGGCCTTTGACCTAGATTTTGGACCCCTTTAGACATCAAGCATCCTCGATTCAGGATTGTGCTTTAGATGTGTCCCTTGGTCAGTAATACTATTATATATGATCTTTATTGAGTCGGATCCACTGTTTTCTTGTTCATGTCCATCCATTCATTATTCATGACATATTTTATTTTGGTCAGTGGATGTTTTTGAACTTTTTGTTTCTCATTTCATCTGATACAATTAGGGGCCGATAACCTCGATGTTAAGCCCCTTTAAACAACAAGCATCATCATCATCATCATCTATAAGTCAAGAATTACGAATGAATACCGTATGAGAATCCATCACACTAAAAACATATACCGTGAACCATATGTGAAGAGTATGTTACTCTATAACAAACTGCCCAAAGATATTTGACAACTTTAGAAGAATAAATTTTAGTACAGATTTCTTAGCTTCAATGGATGTAAAGTTTTATTGCGTTTGCAAAACACATTGCAAAGTGATTCACTGATCATTATAAATTGAAATACAAATTTAGAAGTATTTATAACCATTTCGCGTAACATCACTATTGAGAAAATGTATCATGACACGTGTCCTAAAATCTAAGTCCGTGTTAGTCGCCATAGAGCCGCTTTGACCCCTTAAATTACCGTTAGAAAATTATTTGATTTGTTTCATTCCGCGCAGAAAGCCAGTTCCCTTCTTATGTTTAAGCAAAGATCTCATGTTTTTTAAATCATGTGGAAGCTTTTGCATAAAATTATTGGTATTGCACAAACAAAACAACTGTGGAGCTGTTTCAAAGTTAGTCTTTTCTGACTAAGTTACAAAACGACTGATTTTTTTGGCTCATAATTTTGTTTGTGCGTCTGTGAATGTGCTGTGAATACACTGCTATGAGAGAGAGAGAGGTCTGAAAGAAGTCTTAAAAACAACGTGACAATGACAAGATTCCTTCGTCTTGTAGAAGAAGGTGATCAGAATTGCAAATAAAGCTATTTGTCTTGGGCAGGTTTCTTTCCTCTACTCCAGGGGGTCCACTAACACAAATACATGATTAATTCATAAACACCGCTATTCTCCTTGATGAAAAGGGCGTGAAGTCGGGCCCAATGATCTTATTCAATACTGGTACCTAAACATATTCCGTATTCCGGCGCCTCGTGTCTCATGTTATAACTTGCCGATCATCTGTGACGATCTCAACAACAGTGGTACCGAGAGAGGTGGCCGTGCGGTTAGGGGTGCACAGGTAGTCAGTTCGAACACAACTGTCGGTAGCTCTGAAGATAGCTTTCCGTCGCTTCCCATTTTCACACCAGGCAAATGTTGGGGCTGCCCATTAATTAAGACCACGGCCGCTTCGTTCTTACTCCTTGCCCTTTTCTATGTCTTTGTCGCCATAAGATCTGTGTCGGTGTGACGTAAGTCACATTGTAAAAACAACAGTGGTACAGATAGGACCAAGAAAACCGACAAAAATTGTAGAGGTTCTTAAGAGGTTCAGGTTTGGCATTGTAAGAAATAAAATACAAGGGCAAGTCAGTAAGTAAATCAAATTTTGCTCTAATTTTTAGGTTGGTTGTATGGTATTGTGTGCTCACCAGCCACTAGATGGCACCGTTGTCTACGTCTGTTGTAGGTTTCAGCGTTATCAGATCAGTACAGCTTTCGCTGTTGCGACGTAAAAATGGTCGCGCCACACTCTGTTTGCACCAAGGAAGAACAGAAGAACCATGACTAATGTGTATTTGGTTTGCCACGTCATCAACAGTCACTCGACTGTTATTCAGGATTATATCACGCACTTGTTCAATATTGGCATCAGTTACGGCTGCAGATGGACGCATGGATCTTTCCTCATCCTTCATGCTCGTGCGACCCATTTTGAACTGTTCAGTCCACTCGTAAACACTTATCTGTGACAAAATATTGTCCCCGTATAGTTCTGAAAGTCTTCCATGAATTTCCGCTCCTGGTACACCCTGAGAGCACTAAAAACGGATTACGGAACAGTGTTCTTCCTTGGTGCGAACAGAGAGTGGCGCGGCCATCTTTACGTCGCAACAGCGCAAGCTGTACTGACCTGATAACCCTGAAACCTACAACAGACGTAGACAACTGTGCGATCTAGCGGCTGGTGAGCATATAACGCCATAGAGCCAACGTAAAGACAATTAGAGAAAAATTGCAGGTACCTATTGACTTGATTGGAATTCATAAAACATTGTTAATGCTTTGGCAGTTTCGGAAACATCCGGAAAGAAAAACAAAATCTGCCATGATGTCAGCGTGTCTAATTTAGCTGTAAAGGTAACTGCAGTGTGTATATCCCGGCATTCGCAGTGTGAGCCATACAGTTCGTTTTAACTTTCATTTATTGTCTATAGAACTTTTCATTTATCAGCCAACATCAAGCTATACCCTTTATACAACAAAGACATATATTCTGATTTATTCCTTCATAATCGATTTTGGCCAGCTATGGATGATGCCAGTTTTCCTTCATTCCCTATCTTACAGCTTCTTTCATTTCTGCCGTCAAGTGTTGTTTCTTTTTAGTAGCTGTTCCTTGTCCTAGGAACCCCACAAATGTGTGTATCTTGTTCCTGCAAGTGATTCTGTAGTGGATGCCTGAATCCGTGGTGTTCATTTTTGAGATCCTCCTTGCTGTTAAGAAACCATTTGTCTAAGAGTGGCCTTTCCTATTGGGCTTGTTGAATAAATTAAAAGAAAGCGTAGTGAGTTTGTCGTGGGGCATTCTTGAAAAACGTCCAAAGAAATGAACTCTTCGTCTGTGTGTTGTATCTGAAATACTACTGCATGTTTCTATATGCACTCATGTTCATAAAAACCGGAACACCTTTAAAGACTAGAGATAGGAATTTCATATTCACATGACATGTGCATTAGAATGTTGTGAAGAAATGATTATCATTTGAACCATGTTGGCCCTCAGGTTCAAGGTCCACATCGATATTTTGGCGCACTGCCATTGTTAAAATGTGCCTGCGGCTCTCGTTGTCGATATAAACCGAAGGGAGACTTGAGCAGACGTGAAGGATGCCACGCAGACGTGTGCGAGAACGCGAGGGCGCATTATTAGCATGAGAGAACGTGATTCATCCTTCCGGGAAATTGCTGCTTGTGTGGGAAGAAGTGTGTCAGCAGTGCAACGGGTGTGTACAGAATGGTTCACAGAAGGTCGTAGAACACAACGAGATGGGTCTGGTCGCACAGTCCAGACCAACCCTGAGAAGATAAACACCTCATCCGAATGGCATTGCAGGACAGATCTTCGTCCTCCTCGACACTGGCGCAACAATGGAACAGTGTAACACATCGTACACTGTCAGGAGTGACAGTCCGTCGCCATTCATTTCGGTCTCGGTTACTGGCGCGTCGTCCATTTCTCCGCCTACCTTTCACTAATGTGCATAAATATGCTAGACTGCAGTGGTGTATGACATCACGTCACTGTGGACAGGAATGACAGCAGACAGTGTTTTCGGACGAATCCAGGTTCTGTTTGTTTGAAAATGATGGCCGCATTTTGGTTCACCGCAGACAGGGGGAGAGGCACTACACTGACTGCATTCGGACAAGACATACAGCGCCAACTCAAGGCCTTATGGTGTGGGGTGCTTTTGGGTTCAACCACAAGTATAAAAGTAATACTGAAGAGGGTAACAAGTATAATGTACAACACGCAACAGTTATGTTATGAGTCTTGCATACACTTCAGGTGCTCGGCCAATCAGAACCCCTAGAATGTATGATACTCTTCCTGCATAACGGAAGAACGGGCTGGACTACACTTCCTAAAAATCGGGAGTTTACTTATCGCACGCACGACTCTTGCTCTCCTGGATTGACTCCAGACAAGGCCGGTTATTCGCACGATCAACTCACGTGAGTGCATCTCACAAACTGAACTCTCAGCTTCAAGAACTACTCAATAGGGCCTCCAGAGAACTGACGGCCGGATTGCCACATACTGAGATCCATTAAGAAGACACTGTCTCATTGGAAAATAACTGAGATTTTAAGAAAGGAACCTTGACTGGATGTTTCTAGACTTGTCTAACCCCTGTCACTATTTGAAACCAAGAAGTTATTCTGCAGTCTGACGGTTATACTGAGTTGCTGCTAGTAGAAAATACAAGAGAAGAAAGAATGTTATTAAAATTCACACGACTTTCTTCCTAAACTTAATCAGAATCCCATTTGTAGCTGTAATATGAGTTGGTCTCCTTTCCTCTTCCATCTTCCTAAAATGAAGATAGGTTGAATTTAAATTTGAGGCTGAGAGTGGTAGCGGCAGAAGTTTCCCGAACTTATCTCACCATCCAGCCAGCCAGCCCAATATTGTGTGATTTTGCTATTTCATTAGCACAAAGGCGGCAGGCAGAAAGCGCGGAATAGCAATAAGCCAGCGAACGGACGAGAATAAAGACGGCTGGAAACTGCAGCTCCTCGCCAGTCGTAATGAACTTTTCGCCAATTGTATTTTCTCTAATAATAGTAATAACTGTGATTCTACAAACAGCATTACTGAAGGAGCCAGATGGTAGTGTTCATAAAGGCGTGTTCGGGAATGTTAGAGGCAATACGGAAATCTAGGTCCTAAACTGGCTCTAAAGAGGTGCCGAAGATCAATTACACCCAACACCTTCTAAATTACAGTTATGTAACTAGTGGCGATATATTTAAAAAGTATAAAGTCTTAATTTTAATATCACGCAAGGACGAAAAGCAATCAAAAATAGCAGTACACACTTTATGGAATCGTTGCTTTGGATACTTTCTACGTATACATTTCAGATTTTCCCACACGACGCTGTCATTGGTGAGGAATTTGTTCGTTACTGAGAATGTTTACTAATTAATGCAAGGAATGCATTGTTTAAGCAAATAATAATAATAATAATAATAATAATAATAATAATAATAATAATAATATTACTGCCGTTTGGCCTTCGGAGAAGCCTGGTGCAGGTCTTTCGAGTTGACGCCCTATACGAGACCTGCGCATCTGTGAATTCTAACGCAGAAGGCGGCACACTCATCCAGTCCCACCGAGCTCGATAGCTGCAGTCGCTTAAGTGCGGCCAGTATCCAGTAATCGGGAGATAGTGGGTTCGAGCCCCACTGTCGGCAGCCCTGAAGATGGTTTTCCGTGGTTTCCCATTTTCACACCACGCAAATGCCGGAGCTGTACCTTAATTAAGGCCACGACCGCTTCCTTCCACTTCCTAGGCCTTTCCTATCCCATCGTCGCCATAAGACCTCTGTGTCGGTGCGACGTAAAGCAAATAGGATCATCCAGTCCCCGATATGATCCGGGGCCCCATGGATCAAGGTACCAGCAGAAAATACTAAGGATAAGACAGGAAATGGAATACTTATATTTTCATAAATCTCAGGAACAGTACGATAGAAAAATATTATCCAATTAGGATTTCTGCAAAATACTAAATTTGTCCGTTAACAGAAAGAACATCAGACCTTTTACATCGTATTGATATACTTGATTACTGGACTGTATTGGATTCCAACGCTGTTGCCACGCACTAAATACGCTTCAAAAGATACTACACACTTCACAGTCCACCTACTTGCGAATTTTCTTTATGTATACTTCTTATCACGATAGAAATACTCAATCCTATCATACCAGCCTGCTAGCCCTACCTATACACAGATGTATGACAACTTCTTCAGTGTCTTCGCATCTCGCGAGTGGAATATAATTTCTAATAATATCTGCGCTATACAGAATGCAAATGCTTTTGACACAGGTGTGTGGGAATTTTTGTGTGGTAAAACCTGATGAAAGCTACGAATTACTTTAAAATTTCAGAACATTTAATTTATAACTCTCACGGTGTTACTCACTGACTGGTGTTAAAGTAATATTGTACATATCTTACTTAGTATGGATATCATCAAGATTTTTTTAATGAAGGAAAGTCTAGTTCTTCTTCATGGATGTTTCCTTCAGAGAAGCCTTCTGCCACTATTATCATTAAATTGGAATGGCGCTTTATGTGATCCACCATGCAAGATGACTATTACGGATGGTGCAAAGGATTCATCCCCGTTGGTTCATAATGTCTAGAGATCTGGTGTCTGACATCTTATCTCTCCACGTCACATTTATCATCGTATGAAACTTCAAAGACGTCAAGACGGTTCTTTTTTTCAGTTTTCTTTAGTGTCCACATTTCACAGACAAACAATGCCTGTCTCTATTCAAACGCAAGTAACATCATCATTCGGACTAACACTGAACAACAACATGTATTTGTCTTTCATCAAGTGGCACACCTGTTCGAGAGTTTTACACCCTAATCAATTTATTGCCAAGGTTGCATATAGTGAATGAGTTTACCTTCCGTTTTCTATGACCGTACAGAGGTTCTTTTACTTTTGGTTGAAAATATATTTTAACCAATCTCCATTCTATTTGATCGCAGGAATTTTGTTATTAAACTACGAGTGATAATTTTTTGTTAGGTCGCCCGTATACTCAAGTTGCAACTTGCGTGTGATGTCGAAAACTTAAAGTGGCACTTGAGGCAGAGGCTCGGATAGCCTGCTCCTACATGTCAGCTATTGACAAGATCGATAGTGTTACAAAATGTACCGGGACGGATGAGAATTCAGATATATCGGATATTCATTCATGAAGAGGTAATAAAAACTTGTCCCACCAAATATCCTACGTCTGTTATGCTGATTTATGGCGCCGCTGCGCTTGCAAAAACCGCTGAATGATGGGAAATACTGACCCTCATTTCACATATGATAAAGAGCGAGAATTCTGTGTAATCAACCGCTGAATAGCTCAGGTGGTAGAGGGCTGGCCTTCGAAGCTTAACTTTGCGGGTTCGATCGCGCCTCAGTCCGGTGCTATTTGAAGTTGCTCAAGTTCGTCAGCCTCATGTCATTAGATTTACTGGCACGTTACAGAACTCCTGGGGGACAAACGTCCGGCATCTCGGTGTTTCCTAAAGCCGTAAGAGTATTTAGTTGGACGCAAAATAAGTAATATGATTTATTATTGAACCTTAGATGACGGCCGATGTTCTAAGTTAATACTTGTATTTCACGCAGTGCTTTTCGGAAACAGAACGATGGCATATCCTGTCCATCCCATGTTAAGACGACAGACAATGTATTGACATAAATATGTTTTAGCGATGGGGTCTTCCGAAAATTTGTGTAACGAGAAAGTGTCGTCGAAAAAAATTGTGTGACAGTCGTGTAACATAGCAACCGTGCAGGCTGTGATGTAACGTATGGATGGATGCCCAGACAGTGTTACCTATCAACCATGCAGGCTCAGATGTAAGGTATGGATTGATGTCCAGACATTGTTACCTAGCAACCTTGCAGACTGTGATGCAAGGTATGGATGGATGGACAGACAATGTTCCCTAGCAACTGTACAGGCTATGTCCTGTGACTGGCCGTCATCTGAAATTAACAACTATTGATAGATGACCATGACCGAGAGGTAAGTAAGGCATATTTATCATCGTTTGATTTTCCCGTATTGAAAACTGACACAATGTTTTAACAATAATTCTGTGCCTTCTGTTTTACTTCGACAACTGTCTTCTAACTTTCAGTACAGGTGTGTCCATTTGTAAATAAAGTGTAACGTAATATGGTATTTTAGGTGATTTGGGAAATGATACTTACTCTTGACTTTTATCATGATAATGCACTTGAATTTCTAGGAAAACTATCACATAGTTTCTAATTGCTTTATTTCCAGCAAACTTGCTTTTTAGGTATTTGTAAAAAAAAAGTCGAGAAAGGAAACAACAACAACATTGTTTTGGGTTATTTCCACAGACACAAATGATCCTATATACATTCAAGAATTCATCATTTCACAAACTGTGAGTGGCCATGTTTATACTGAATTCTAAACGGAAGCGAAATTAATTTTAAGGTAGATATTACTCTATAGAATAAAATACCCATAACGATATTGTGAATAACGCAAAGCAGAATCTCTAAATGGACAGTTGGACAGTGCATAATGGATCAGAACGGAATCCAGACACATGTCCTGTAACTCCGATCTCACCGCAGTCTGGATGACAGCTGTGGTATCTGCCAGGTACGGCTCGAACCACCGCTGACTAAAGGAAGCCATTTTCATTCCATCTTGATAACAGCTGTTTCTTAGCAGACAAAGTAGGGTTGTCCATACTACCGAAAAAATAAAATTAAGTAATTTCCTCAATTGAGCCAAAAAGTTAAAGGCCTAAAAGGACAGAAAATGTTTCAAATTGTGAGTCTTATGTAGCTCCATCAAAGGAAAAAACTTCAAAACTCACTTCCGGTTTAAATACAGTTCCGGGAAAACAACCTAAAATCGCTTATTTCTTTACTCGTATTCCTTTTTATTCAAATCCTAGCCAAATTGACTTATTTACACAATTCTGTCTGTAATATGTTCCTTGGTTCAATGCCTCAGGCTCTTTTTTATGTTTACACAGAATGCAGTTATAAGGGCTACACTGATTAACATTAGTGCTCGTAGTGGTAGAAATAAGCAAACTGCTAATCTAATCGAACGGATAACGATAATTAAATAAATTTTTGAATTTTTTAGGAATAACTGACGATTATATTATCATACTTTATTATATTTTATTTATCTAAAAATTCGTGTTTCATATTCCTAGGATATTTTCAACATTAAGTTGTTTGCCTGAAGGGTTAGAACTGTTGAATTTTTCGAAATATAGCCTTGAAGCTTTGGGGTAATGTGAGCATTTTGCGGGAATATTTGACCTCTTATAACCCCTTGTATATATGCAAATCCCTACACGTTCGTATACTAGGGGTAAGAGGAAGTTTAGAGTTGCATAAATATGAATCCATTAATGCAAAGAATCAACTGAGTGGATTGTATAAAATACGGGTTTGAAGATACAAACCTTTAATTTTCCGAAAGGCAAATGATCTTATATTTAGTAACTGTACATGAATTAGAATGTTTTCATTTTCTCCTGCTGAATGCTGCCAGTTTTGAATTATGAGCTAGCTTCTTGCGAAAAGTAGGAAAGGAGAACGCGTCCGCTATCTCGTAGTAAACATGTGCAATGCAGTTTCTGTTTGGTGTCAAAAGAATAGTCTGCTAGCTGCTGACCGCTAGTAATTTATTAGCCAAGATATTTTAAGGCTTTCTGAGTAAGCCAAGCTTCTCACATAGCCTGGCCGTCTATTTCTCTTACCCGGTTCTGCGTGTTCCGGAGACTTATGATCACCCATTTCGCTGGTGAGTTTTTCGTCCGTTTTAATTTTCTTCTGTAACTCATCTCATAAATTCTGCGCCATCAAAGAAAATGAAAAATATTTCAAGCTATTGTTGTGTAGGACATGGCTTTATGGGCTACTATTATTATCCAGAGTTTTATGGTCTCTAAATTTATTTAAATTTAAAATTCTCCGAGAAGTGTTTCAAACGTTCATGACGCTTAAAGTCGGAATATTTCACTAAAACGTATACAGGATGGTTGAAAAGAACGACTCCGTCGGGCTTGAGAACTACGTCTAGAAATGAGCATCAAGCACTAGCACATCGTGGGCTTCAGCCAGTGTCACTGTAGTGCGCTTGCTGTGGGGCGAGCCTTTCATCAGGTATGTGCTTGTTCAAGTCGCTCCCCTGGAGAAGTTTATTTCTTTTATTGGCGCTCTCAAGCCAGTGGTAAACCGCGTGCGGAAATAGCAACACCGCCTCGCAAAGTCCATCTCAAGTCGCCCGCGAAGCGATGCAAACTCACAACGGTTATGATAGAAGTGTTGCATACACTTTAGGCGTACAACTCGTGTTGCCAGGTTTTTGAAATGCCATTAATGGACAGGTCATACTGACACGGCATAACAACATTTGCTCAAGAAAAACTCTGAGATATAATTTATTGTACTACAATTACATCGCTGGCACAAACTTTATCACAGTATTCTGCTATTTCATTTTCTACATAAAAGTTTAATAGCCGTACTTTTCTTCACTTGTAGCGTTTTTCAGTTATGGTGATTCCCCCTTAATCGCACCTCATGACAACTCTAGTATTAACACACCACAGCACAGCACAAACTGTTAGCTTTAATAAATCCTGGTAAAAGAATTTGGAAATGAAAGAATCCGGGATTTTGTTAATTGTTGCGTTGACAATAACCAGATGCTCCCGCGAGTTGGGCGCTGGCGGTTCCCTCGCAGTCTACCTGTTTTGATCATATTGCAGTATAATGAACTTAAATGCAGGATCGGTAAATAGAAGCGTGTTGTTTTAATATGGGATAAAAGGGCATTCCTAATGCTGTTAAAGCGGGACAGTAATTCACAACTTCAAATACGGGAAATCCCGTATAATAAAACCCCTACACTTTATGCTACTCTTGCTACATAACGGAAGAACGGGCAAGACGATACTTCCTAATAACCAAACTAGTTTGAATTCTAACCTATTACTCTTAATAATCGCTGTTATTTAATATGAAATTCCTCATTTTTGGGGATTTGAGTTGGAATTACATTTCACGTCATACATTTTTGGTGTTAGAACTGAAGCCATGTTTTTCGAAGTCGACTTGATTAAAATAATCGCATGGCGTAAGGAAGGCATCCGGCCTCGAACTAAGGTCAATATTAAAGTGACCCTGGGTACCTCAAGTGACCCCAAAACTAACTGGAATGAGCTTGAGAATAATTTGGGGCAGCCAAATGAAAACCGAACAACCGTTATAACACACATTCCGCGCGAAAGTTGGCAACACTGTTGTTACATATCGATACTGCCATCGCTGTGGTACAACAACGACATAGTGACAACTCACAGGTACACGCAGCTGTTGAGTTATGTCTTTGTTGGTGCGCAGACTGGTCTAGTGCGTTCGTCCTGCTGTAGAAATGGAGGCAAAAAAGAAGAGCAGTGAAGTGAGGTTCGTTTTCTGGTGGCGCAGTGCTGTGAAGACACTTTGCAGAAATTGACAGGTGCCATAAAGTCAAAACTCCCTGGAATTGTGTCGGACAGAATCAGCATGTTGCATGATAATGATCGCCCCCATACTTCCAATCTGTCACCTTGTGATTTTCACATTCTTTGCGACCTGAAGGAAAGAAAATCGTGGACGTCGGTTTCATTTAGACGAGGAGGTGCAAGAGGTTGTGGATCCGTTAGCGACTCACATCTTTCTACAAAAGTGGAATTGATCGTTTCGTCTCCCAGTGGGATACATGTCATAATACTTTTGGTAATTACTTTTAAATAAAACAATTCCATGGTCACGTTGTAGCGGTTCTTCGGTTCTCATTTGACTGCCCCTTATATTTAGTGAGGTGGCCGCGCTATGGAGTTAAGGTCTGCATTCTAGAGATGCGCGGGTTCGAAACCCACCTTGTCTCTCCTGAGAATGGTTTCCCATTTTCACTTCCGTACAAATGCTGGGACTGTTTCTATTCATAAATCAAAGACGATTCCCTCCACCTCATTACAGTGTTCCATTCACCATAATTCATTTCATCTTCATTACCTCCTCAAATGAGGATAGAGTGAAGAAGGGAATCCGGCCGTAAAACATATCGTATAAATTCATCTAAACATAAGAAAATGGACTAAAACAAGCAAACAAACATACAAACAACTACTTAGTTAAAATAAATGTAACGTTTCACAGTCTAATGTCAATATGGGAGATTGATAGATGAAGATTCAGTATTCAAGTTCGTAGTTGAGTGTTGCTTAGAAAGTAATGTTTAAATTAGAAAAAAACGTGCTTTGTACGCACTGTTGTCAAGTATCAGAGGTATCATTCGTTCATTCATGCACTCGTTCCTTCAGAGATTTACTACAGTAGTGTCCGTCTTCCAAATACGAATACAATCTTCTCCTTAATCTGTTTACCCTCCAGGGTTGATTTTCCCCTCAGACTCAGCGAGGGATCTCACCTCTACCGACTCAAGGGCAGTGTCATGGAGCACGAGACATTGGTTCTGGGGATACAACTGGGAAATATGCCCAGTACCTCGCCCAGGGGCCTCACCTTCTATGCTGAGCAGGGCCCATAGTGGGGAATGGGAAGTTTGGAAGGGATAGACAAGGAAGAGGGAAGGAATCGGCCGTGGCCTTAAGTTTGTATCATCCCAGCATTTGCCTGGAGAAGTGGGAAGCCACATAAAAACACTTCCAGGATGGTTGATGTGGGAATCGAACCCACCTCCATTCAGTTGACCTCCCGATGCTGAGTGGACCCCGTTCCAGCCATCGTACCACTTTCCAAATTTCGTGGCAGAGCCGTGACTCGAACCCGGGCCTCCGTGGGTGGCAGCTAATAACACTAAACACTACACCACAGAAGGGGACATGAATGCGATATGGAATAATAATACATGGAAGAAATCGAGAAGAAGGAAAGGAAGATTTAAGAAAAATTCTTGGACCCAAAAAGCAACAAAGAAGTTCCTGAAAATATGGAGTAGGATTTCAGATACAATGCGCAAACGAAGGGATAAATTCTTTGGATATATTTTAAGAAAGCCCGATGATAGACTCACTAAGAGAATGTTTAACCATTTCAACAAGCCCAATAGGGAAAGCAACGCTTCGTTAACGGTTCGTTAACCAAAGCAGAATCTGCAAGAAATAAACATCAAGGATCAAGGCATTCGCAACAGAACCACTTCGAGGAACAAGATAACACATTTGAGGGGTTCCTAGTCCCAGAAACAGCGACCAAGAAGGAACAACGTTGGACGGACGAAAACAAAGAAGCTGTTAGCAAGAGAATAAAGGAATAGTGGTGCCAAAGGGTACCGAAATCATGAGGAGTTATTTACGTGGTCCGTTGTCTGCCAACATCATTTATGAATAATAATAATAATAATAATAATAATAATAATAATAATAATAATAATAATAATAATAATAATAATAATTCTTATTTTCTAAGAAATTTCAGTTTCGGCTGTGTATGGACCACGTTTGACAATCTTTGCGGAATTCTTAGCCTTCACTGTCTTCACTCTTTGCCAGCATATTTTCATACTTTCTCCTACTACCTTCTTCTGCTCTTCTGTATAGGACCTCCCCTTTTTTCGCTAGCGTTTCTTCAGTCTCCTGGAAACCGCGGAACATCCTGACGAGTTGTCTACATTGACATGAAATAATCTTCTAGAACCCCCACCCTCGTCAAATCCAACCTCACTTCTGGAAACCATTTCAGCTCCCTTCGTTAGTCTGTTACTGTCCATCCTCAACAAGTGTCCATAGAACTGCAACCTTCTCTTCCTCACCAGTTCAACCACTCCTTCTGTTCACTGATACAATTCTTTGTTAGATTTGAGCCGCATCTTCCGATTTTTTTTGCATTTGGGCCTACTATGTTTTATAGCATTTTTCTTCCTCTTTTTTTGTTAGGGGCTGTACGTCGCACCGACATAGATAGGTCTTATGGCGACGATGGGATAGGAAAGGCCTAGGAGTTGGAAGGAAGCGGCCGTGGCCTTAATTAAGGTACAGTCCCAGCATTTGTCTGGTGTGAAAATGGGGAAACCACGGAAAAGCATCTTCAGGGCTGCCGTTAGTAGGATTCGAACCTACTATCTCCCGGATGCAAGCTCACAGCCGCGCGCCTCTACGCGCGCGGCCAACTCGCCCGGTCTCTTTCTCTTTTCCTGATATCTTCAAGTCCGCCCTTTCCAATCATATCCAATGTTTCTCCTGCATACAGGCATTCACGTTTCTAGGTGCCTCAATTTATCCCGATAAAATAGAACCTTTTCGTTGTAGGTGTTCCTTGTCAGCTGAAATACAAAATTTCCAGTCTTATCGCCCGTTCCTTAATAGCTTTCTCTTCCGACTCATCTCTTGCCGAGTTTCTCCCAAATACTTGAATTTATTATTATTAGTATTATTATTATTATTATTATTATTATTATTATTATTATTATTATTATTATTATTGTTGTTGTTTTACACCTGTGCTTAACAGTTGTAGTGGCTGAGTGTAACAGAGGGCCTGCGGACATTATCTCGCCACAAATAAGGACGTCATCAGTGAAATTCGGTGTTTTACGGTCATTTCAAAGGCATTAATAAAATTGTGCCTTCTCGAAATGAAATGTGTACGATTCCTCGGCAGGTCAGTGTCAGTGCGACGTATCCCCTCGGCCGTTATTCTTGATTTTACAGACGGTGGTCGTCAGAGAGCTTCTCAATTGTAATCAAGTATTCTGAGTAGACTTACCTCTCGACCAGCTGTACACAGACATTAAAATAAACAATTTGAAACAGACTAGGAATGTTCTTACGAGTAAAAGGCGTTATTCTGTTAACATATCCAGGTATATTCCTGATGTGTTGTGCTTATTATTATTATTATTATTATTATTATTATTATTATTATTATTATTATTTCTGGCTCCATGGCTAAATGGTTAGCGTGCTGCCATTTCGTCCAGAGGATCTCGGGTTCTATTCCTGGCCGTTTCGGTGATTTTAACCTTCATTGGTTAATTTTGATGGCTTGGGGGCTGGGTGTGTGTACCGTCCTCATCACTAGAATTCATCATAATTATGGCCCCATTCTCATAGACGCGCAGATAGCCTATAGGACGTCAACTCGAAAGACCTGCACCTGGACTCTTCGGACGCCACACACCATTATTATTATTATTATTATTATTATTATTATTATTATTATTATTACTAAAGTGATAGAAATTACAAAATTAAATATGAATACAACACTTTATCACCAGTCATCATTGATTTGTCTGTGGGACCGTCGGCGAGGTGTCGGATTACCTATAATTTGTACACCTAGCTTAAATGATTGCAACGAACTTGGAAATTGGTCGGATTTCTCCCTTGGTAAATTACTCGAATCCCTAATTCCTTTCCTGTAGATGAGTATTTGCCCCAACATGTCCTTTATGGTTTTCAGCTTTATCTTCATATTATGATCTTTGCTACATTTTAAAACTCCACTCAGGTTTATTCATGTACTAATGTCATTCCACGTAATCTCTCTGGAACATACCTCGTAGTCGAGCAGCTCGTCTCCTTACTCCCAAGACGTGCCAGCAATCACTACTCTTTCGCCGGAAATAACCCATAACAATATTGTGCCATCCTTCAGATACTTTCTAGTTCTCATATCAACCTTTCTCATGAGAACATTAGTACACAATACGAGTAGTACTAATAGGAAAAAAATTATTATTATTATTATCATCATAATCCGATACGTATAGAATATATCCACTATAAGATGAGGTAAGGTAAGGTAAGGGTTATTCTGCCCGAAGGCAGGTCCGAACCTCCGCAGAGGTGTTCCTGAGCCGGAGTTTACCTGCGGTAGGATGGCCTGTTCCTTTCCGCTCCTTCATTCCCTTACCCCCCACCAACAGCGCGAGGCAACCCATCCAAATGCTGACCACGCCCAATGTTGCTTAACTTCGGAGATCTCGCGGGATCCGGTGTTTCAACACGGCTACGGCCGCTGACCTATAAGATGAAAATAAGGCTAATAATAAAAAATATCAATATACCCTAATAACCTATAACTACTAAATCTGTAAATTTTGGCATTTTTAAGATATATCTACATTCATTGCGTCGTGAAATGTTGGCGGAATGTTGGGTCACCCTGTATGTACTTTTTTCAAAACAATATTAGCGCATGTAATGCGGTGACCACAGGGATACAAACTGCAATAGGCTTAATGTTCCAATACATAAGGAAATAACAATTGCAACGGCCGCAGGATTCTGAGGGTTTCGTAGAGTTACTTGTTAGAAATAAAACAAATATTATGGGGATAATACAAGATAGCTTGAAGCATAAATCATGCGACTACATTTCCTACGAGGACGTTCTTCTGTAACATTGCCATTGAAGATATTCGGCGGGCTATCGGCAGTGACTACTAAGGAGGGAGTACAAGGAGTGGAATGACTTAGAAACAGAGTCAAGGAGGTGGTTCTTATAGGAGAGATAATTTGAAAACGTTCAAAAAGGAACTTCAAGTCTTTCAGAAAGTTTCTATCCCATAAGATGATCTGTAGAAAATTGCGTTAAATAGCACAACACTTTTATGGTCGTAATTCCCAATGTGCTCAAAGTGGAACGCTAAATGGTGTGAACATTCGAACTAAACCGTAGCTGCCACCAATTACTCCAGTAGTTGTGTTGAAGTGAGGGCACTGCCAGTACAATAAAACATTCTCGGGATAATTGTCACGTACGACACGCGTGAAGTGGAAAATTAGTGTCAAGTGCTTTGTATTAGTGGAGTGACACAAAGGGCTTGATTAAAATTCAGGCCTGGTTGTAAGTGAAACTGTATATCAGTAGGTTACTGTAGTTATCGAATGTTCTGGCGCTGAAACTAGCTGCAAATGTCGTGCCGCTTGATGAATAGTCCACCCTTCTGTCACAGTGTCGCTCCCCCTGATAAAACATGCACCTGTCGGCCTGGCTAATTCAATATAATTATTTAACGAACACAACACCTGTGACGTCACCTAATATCCACAGTGTTATTCGCTTAGCTGATTACTCTAATCTGGTTGACGTTCAAAATTACCACCTGCTTGGAATTCCGAATAGAAGGGAGGACTGTTCACAACCAGCAGAGAAAATATGAAACAGAACTACATCAGTTTTATAACCTCTTGGTTGTGAATTTATACGCAATTACAATAACGGGCCTTTAAATATAGGGTTACCCAAAAGTTCGTTAAGATTTGACGAGACAGTACTCACATAATATTGTATATAGAGAGCTAATAACTGTCAAACATGATTGGCATGTCGTGGGATTTTATTGAAACCGAAATAAAGTACACAAAATGATCAACAGATAGCGCTCCATTACGATACACAAGCAGTAATTAGCATAAAAATCGAGGTTTAGCAAGAACGATGTTCTTTATAACACATGCTCACGATGTCAGCCGTCATTCTTCAACAACACCTGCAGTTGAGCGACAATGTTGTGAACAGTACTGTACAGCATATCCGTAGGTATCCGTCAGATGTTGTCTTTTATCATCCCTAATGAGGTCGAACGAACGCGGTAGACTGACGTGTTATTGTCCAGCACCTGTTTGTGCAATCGTTGTTGGTGTCAATAAATCCGCATGCTATGTCATGTCAAGCATGCGTGCCCATTTGTACTGACGTGTTGCTGTCCAGGGCCATCTGTTGGTCATTTTGTATACTTTATTTTGCTGCCAATAAGACCCCATGTTATGCCACTATATGTATCTATTATTACCTCTCTACCTCCAATATTCCTTGAAGTATCGCGTCGTGAAATGTTGACGGAATGTTGGGTCACCCTGTATGTACTTTTTCAAAACAATATTAGCACATGTAATGCGGTGACCACAGGGATACAAACTGCAATAGGCTTAATGTTACAATACGTAAGGAAGTAACAATTGCAACGGCCGCAGGATTCTGAGGGTTTCGTAGAGTTACGTATTAGAAATAAAACAAATATTATGCGGATAATACATTTAATTTACTAGAACTTGGTACACTTGGATTGTGGGCAGTAACTCGGTGTAGTATGGGTCTGTGATGTGAGAAATACGAAACATAAGTTAAGAATTACATATTGTAAATCGTTTCATTTCTTTTATTCCTTCATCATTCTCTTTCCTTTCGAATCTTACTTTAATACGTTTTCGCCAAATCCCTATCAAATGTTTCTTTTCCACAAGGACAGCTAACTTCCAACTGAGTGCGCGAGTCAACACAGCGCCGCGCGTGTGACGTTACATATTCAGCACAAATTTTGCCTTACTCACTTTGAAGCACTATTTCACTAAAACTACGTTTCAAATTATCATTTTTTGGCAACAGGTAGCCTCCGCTTCTATCTGTCAATTGAGACATTAAATATAATCCTATTTTACGTACTCTCGGTGATATAGGCTACGCGTTCTACGCAAACACTAAAAGCGTCTTAAATTGTCTCTACTTCAAAACCTGCTTGAGCACGATTAAAACTGATATCTCATGAGAGGAAAATACTACAGTTTTATAGGGTGAATATTACACAAAGTGACCTAGGATGACAAATCATAAAATATACAGTAGGGATGGCAGTGCTGTGCGTTATGATGTGAGGCACAGCCTAACGTCCCCATCTGACGGCCGAATCACCATCAACAGCGTCATATACCTTCGCTCCATGTGGACTCGCCGAAGAGGTTTGGATTGATCCCAGTCTTCTGGCACGCTATCTCCTACCCTGCCGACCAACATTCTGATGGTGACAATTTTTCCTACTAACGGAACTCTTGCTATCTAGTCACTGTGCCAGACCATAAATCAATCCATCCGTCATCGTTGATCGGCATTTAGGTGACTGATACCCTATCAGTTGTCTTTTCTTAAATGATTTCAATGAAATTTGACATTTGTGAAACATCTCCCTTTGTAAATTATCCCAATCCTTAACTCCTCTTCCTATAAAAGATCACCGCAGTTAAGCAACATTGGGCGTGGTCAGTACTTGGATGGATGACCCCATTCGTACTCTTCAAATTAAATTTTATTATCATTTTATAATCTTTCCTGCTGTTAAAATGTCGACTCCAGTTTGTTGCTTTACTCATGCCATTCCAAGCCGTCCCTCCACTGACAGTTCCGCGTAGGCGAGCTGTTCGTTTTGTAAGTTTCTCCAGCCCAAAGTATACAACATTTACCTAATACTAATCTTTCGTCGGAAATCGTCTACAACAAATCGTGCTGCTTTCCTTTGAATCACTTCCAGTTCTCGTATCAAGTACTCCTGTTGAGGGTACCATGAATACTTGGCGCCTTAACACTCATGGCTACCAGGCAGGCTGCACTCCCGGAGATTAACCTGGTACCCATTTCTGGTGTAGGTTGCATTACGTCCAGACCCATCTAACTCTTCGGAAGTAGAAAACTCCCTTCTGAATTTTTTGAATTCCTGACTAGACAATAATTTAGTCATAGTATGCATACAGAGTTGAGAACGAAGGCCAACATACAGTGTGACCCAAAAGTCGGTTAACATTTGATGAGGCAATACTTCACAGAACATTGGAGGTAGAGAGGTAATAATGATCACACATGATTGGAATGATATGGCGTTTTATTGGCACCAAAATAAAGTACACAAAATGACCAACAGATGGCGATGGACAGCAACACGCCAGCAGCAAATGGCCACACATCTTTGACATAACATGCGATTTTATTGACACCAACAACGAGTGCACGAACAGGCCAACGGATGGCGCGCACAGCACCACATCAGCGATGCCGCACGAGACCCGTGAACGGTAAAAGGAAAAGGGTGCTGTCGTGAGAGAAGGAGTCAGCTGCACATGCAATTGCGGCATGTTGTCGTTACCAGAAAAGGCACTGTTTCTGAAGCTTTATTTACTTTATTTTGTTGTCAATAAAACCCCATGTCATACCAATCATGTGTGTCTTACTCCTCTAACTCCAATATTCCGAGGCCTGATCAAATGTCAACGGACTTTTCGGCCACACTGTATTATAAAGGGGTTCATATCAATTCAAATGCGAATGTGTTTCGATTTTGATCCCTAGTCAAGCAGGCCTAAGTGGGGAAAATAAACGAAAGAAGTTTTGACAGCACAGTTTATCTGGTTGAAGTCTACGTACACATTCTACTTCTTCCAAATTCAGTTGTTAGCTTTCCAGCGAGTGAAGAAAGTTTGGTATTCGTGAAAAATTTCAACATACGTATTTTGATGAACCCTATTCACAGAAAACAAAGGATTAGGAACGTAACTGTGAATTCAAACAATGTGAAGCATCATTGCAAGAAATTTCGGCCGTGTACCTCGTCTAAAACGACATTACATTACTTGCCCATTTGAATCTGTTTGACAATTGCGTGTTCCTATGCTCACTTTAAAAACTCAGTTGCAGTTTATAATTTATTTATGCTTTATTTATTATTGCATTCCTGTACATGGAGGGATTAAGGCTATGCAGCCTGTACGGATATATAAACTGAATATAACGTGCCCTATTGCTATTTATAATTAGAAATAAGTTCAATTTCAAATTAACATGAAAAGTAATTAATTTGAAGTTTAAATTAACATGAAAACCAGAAGGGAAATTGTTAATACAAATACAGTTGCTATGGTTTAAATAGTAATAATTGGCACTCTCACATTTTCTCCACTGCACGGAAAAGCATAGAATAGTAGATATGTTTTGTGGCCAAGAAGACGAGGGACGGAGTACAGATTCTTTGGTTGCACCCCTCTTAGTAGCCTCTTACCACATTGATAGGGTAGATCAAATGCATACTTTGACTCCATCTACAGGGGAGATATGAGTTCCGATAAATCGAAAGATAAATGAGTGTATATACAAAAGGCTTCTGAATTGTGAGAAAATGAGACATGCCAGACCTCGTTAATATTTATTATTATTATGATTATTATTATTATTATTATTAGCCGTGCCTGTGGTGTGCACTTAGTGTACCGCTCTATTATTCCAAGGCTTTGGGTTCGTTTTCCGATGAGTTCCAGGATTTTAATTCTGGACTGAGTAGCAGAGCGTGGTTCACTTGATACGAGATTTTCCCAAGCCCTTAGTTACAGGAAGAAAGCGTACAAAGAGAAGATGGCGCTAATGACCTAGTGTACACGGACGTACAGTGGTCATACCATGTTGAATACACCGGTTCTCGTCTGATCACCGCAGTTAAGCAACATTGGGCGTAGTCAGTACTTGGATGGATGACCCAATTCGCCCTTTTGAATTAAAACTTCACCTTCATTTTATGATCTTTCCTGCTGTTAAAATGTCCACTCCAGTTTGTTGTTCTACTCACGACATTCCAGCCCCTCTATCCACTGACAGTTCGGAACATACCATGTAGTCGAGCTGTTCGATTCGTTTGTAAGTTTTTCCAGCCGAAAGTATGCAACATTTAAGTAACCTTTCGTCAGAAATCGTCCAGAACAAATCGTGCTGCTTTCCTTTGAATCTCTTCCAGTTCTCGTATCAAGTACTCCTGTTGAGGGTGCCATGAATACTTGGCGCCTTAACACTCATGGATATCAGGCAGGCTGCACTCCCGGGGATTAACCTGGTACTCATTTCTGGTGTAGGTTGCATTACGTCCAGACTCATCTACTGTAACTCTTCCGAAGTAGAAAACTTCCTTCTGAATTTTCAGAATTCGTGACTAGGCAATACTTTAGTCATAGTATCTACACAAGGTTGAGGACGAAGGCCAACATACAGTATGACCCAAAAGTCGGTTAACATTTGACGAGGCAATACTTCACAGAATATTTGAGGTAGAGAGGTAATAATTGACACACATGATTTGCATGACATGGGGTTTTATTGGCACCAAAACAGAGTACACAGAATGGAATAGATCTCTATTTGGGAGTCTTTCTTTCCTTATTGACATATATTGAATAATTTCACAAAATTCTGATAAAGTTCTTTTACTCTCACATTCTGCGCTAATCATCCGTTTTTGTATGTCCTTCACTTCGATGATCACTTTTTGATGAATCTCTTCTCTTTGCTGTGCATCTCTTTATCGCAGTATTCTCCCGTTCCTGTTCTGTCTAGCATACTGTTCACTTTCGTCAGCCAATAATCATCATCTAAGTGTTGTTATGCTAGGTTCAATATTTTCCTCCCATCTCCCGTTCTTAATATTAACAAATATTTTACTACCTTCCTGATTATATCTGCTTGGAGCTGATATCTTCGCATAGGCTTCTAAATCCACAATTTGCTGTGCATTCTGGTAGACCAATTATTATTTTACACAATCTGTTACTTATTGCATCTAATTCTTTTTTGTCTATTTCGATACCCCGTATTTCTGCTCCATACAGTAATCGTGATCTCTCAAGAGCATTTAAAATGCCCAAAAATATATCCATGTGATAACCAAATTTAGGCAATGTTAATTCTACTGAAACTTATATTTAGATATATATTGGTTATCTAATAATCTAACCTTTGAGGATGTGTCTTAGCTTCAATAAGTTAAATATTGACGCAGCATCCAGCACTTCCTTTTGTATAGATTTAGGTTACTTATGCCTGTAATTTCAGATGGGGTGGAATTACGTATGGTGCCCGGTACAAATGATTTGTTGTACATACTGATGTGACGAGCGGGATTGGACAGTAACGACCGTGTTGATGGCCTTGAGGGTGCTCTACCTGAAGGAGAGGGAAGTAGCTGAAATCTATTATCATTGAGGCAGGTTTTCAGTATTTGACGAAAGAGGGAAACTGTCCGACTCCTTCGTTGCATAGTCAGCGTCGAGGCCTCTGGTTCAGAGGGTTCCCGATTAGATTCCCGGCCACGTTGAGAATTTTAACCGCGTTTGAATACTTCTTGTGGCTCAGGGACGAGGTGTTTGTGTTTGTTCTTATACCCTCCTCTTCATCATCACCACCAACCACCACACAAATACGCAATAGTGATTACATCCCTCAAAAAGGTCGTAAAATGGGTCCAAATGTACATTAAGTAGATATAACGTATTCGCACCCATGACCCCACAAGTCTTTAAAAAGAGGTAGGTAAATGACTAAGAAGGAGGAGTAGAAGAATAAACTGCATGGTATTTACGTTTACCAATTAGGATAGCTGACGAAGGACTCGGCTGATGTGGGAATGGAGTGGAGACATTTAGAATGAATCAAGCGCATGCATTCTGTGCTCTTTGATTTCTAGAGCCAAGCGAACAACTTAAGTTATTACAGACTACATTGCAATAATTTTCTGATGTGGTTCGCGAGAAAGTACCTCATTTTGTACAAAGGAGTGAATTTTTGTCATAAATATTACTTAATACTGGGGCCCATCCGAAAGTTTGTTTAACGAAATAATGTCATCTAACAACATGCGTGACAGCATGTTACCTAGCAACAGTACTTTGAGAGTTGTATAGACGAGGTGTCGAGCAGACAGCAGACCTCGCTATCCGCTTTCTGAATGAAAGGGGCCTATTTTACCGTGTATAAAAGTCAGTTTTTGATCTGTTTTAATTTAAATTGATTGTTAACTGAGTTTTATTTTGATGACTTTTTAAGTTTATTTTGTGTATCTTAATGTGTTTCTTAACTTGAATGATACATATATAATTCACTTCAAGGAAATTCCTTATTCTACCTTAATCTATTTCATATATCATTTTACACTGACTGACAGAGCAAATGCAACACCAAGAAGGAGTGGTCAGAACTTTATGCCAATTGCAGGGTAGACTGACGTCACTGAGGTATGCTCATGATGTGAAATGCGCCGCTGTTCTGCGCACGTAGCGAACGATAAATGGGACACGGCGTTGATGAATGGCCCACTTCGTACCGTGATTTCTCAGCCGACAGTCATTGTAGAACGTGTTGTCGTGTGCCACAGGACACGTGTATAGCTAAGAATGCCAGGCCGCCGTCAACGGAGGCATTTCCAGCAGACAGACGACTTTACGAGGGGTATGGTGATCGGGCTGAGAAGGGCAGGTTGGTCGCTTCGTCAAATCGCAGCCGATACCCATAGGGATGTGTCCACGGTCACTGCCTTCGTAATGTCGAGGCCGTACTGTACCTCTGATGACGTCACGCTTTGGGGGGGACTTGAAGGCGATACGCATACGCTCCGCTTGAATAACACACTCGTTTAAATTACTTAAAGAACTGTTAACACCTTATAAAACCAAAACCTATCCTCAAATATTTGTTAATTCTGACATACAATGCATATCCTTCTCCGTAACGTTCTATTTCTCGCGTATATACGTTCGTTTGTGTGAGTACAGCCTAACACTTTGAGACATATTCTTGCGATTTTATCCATTTTCTGATCAACTGGAACATTCACATCATACACACTGACAGAAAACATGCAGCCAATTACCATTACTATTTATTACAAATATAAATTATTTCTGTACCTCACTGTTTCCACTCCATGCACACTGCAGCTTTCCTGGACCTCTTACAGGAAGTTACACCAGTATGGAGTAGGTCTGCTCTCTTTGAAGCACTTTGTTGAGTACACAAGTCGGTGTGAATTTTGGAAAAGTTATTTAAAAATATATTCACCCAAATATATATAGGCCTACACTGTCCGGCCAGGTCTTCCAATTTCTTCCCGCAGTCAAAAATGACTAGGGAATCTGCCAACTGCATTGACTCCAAAGCCACGGATTTTGTGACACACTTAGGATCGTCTGAATTTAGAAATACCATCTTATATGTATCTGACACTAACACACAAAATACTTTGTACACCTCAATTCCAAGTTCTATTGACATGTCTGATGGATACTTTAAGCCCCCTCGATTTAGGAAATTCAGATATCTTACTTCTGGAGGTAATTCATAAATAAGATCTGAATCTGTCAGAAGATAAGATTTACATAAATCACACTGCTGTTTGATTCTCATAATTTATTCATTTTTAAAATTATTTTTTGCTATTTGCTTTTTGTCGCACCGACACAGATAGGTCTTACGGTGACGATGGGAGAGGAAAGGTCTAGGAATGGGAAGGAAGCGGCCGTGGCCTTAATTAAGGTAGAGCCCCAGCATTTGCCTGGCGTGGAAATGGGAAACCACGGAAAACCATCTTCAGGGCTGCCAACAGTGGGGTTCGAACCCACTGTCCCCCGAATACTGGATACTGGCCGCAGTTAAGCGACTGCAGTTATCGAGCTCGGTGATACTCATAAATAAGACTTGCATTTTCAAATACACCGAATTCAGAGAAGCCGTAGGTCTGATTACATAAAAATATAGGGCCTACCTAATGTTACCCATGTTTATGACATAATAAAAAAAATAACTCACCATCTGGACGGGACATTCTTATTTCTCTCAGGATGTGATTTTTAGGAAAGTGCTTAATACACACAACTGTGTTGTGATTAACTATTAAATTCTCCCCGGGAATAGCCTTCCTCCATAACTTAACTCGTTCTTCATCAGAAGGAAACACTAATACCGGAGTGTACTCTCCTTGTTTATAATTGGCTTTGCAGCCAGGCACACCGCAACTCTTAGGCATGGTGATTTCCCTCACTGATCATCTTAATTCAAGTATATACAATTCGTGGTTAATAATAAAACTCAGAATGCACTAACTCAATTAATTTTACACTATAAATATAACTGTACATAAATAAACTACAAAATTAAAACACTGAAGAACGATCTTCTTAACCTATAGCTTCACATAAATACACGCACACACTAAGTTTTCTTCACTAATTAACGACTTTCCACTTAATAATGCAGTCGATGACGACTCATTCTCACATATATCTGAGTGAACACGCGGCTATCGTTAAAAATTCAATAAAACTGCGAAAATCTATGTTTAACTCTACTAACTCATGTGCTAAACTTCCCCCCTAACGATCAGCTGATTGCTTTCCCGCGCTCGTTATAGTACGGCCTGGACATCACGAAGGCAGTGCCACGGTGCAGCGCCTGTGGCGAAGATGGTTGGCGCAGGGACATGTGGCACGTGCGAGGGGTCGAACCACTCCTTCTTGGTGTTGCATTTGCTCTGTCAGTCAGTGTACAAGAAACTAATGCATTGCGAATTAGATCCACTGATTGTTTTAAATTTGTAATAATTTTTCGACATCATTTGTTTTGAATTCTAATCATTGGTTTTATTTAAACATTTAATTATCATTACATTTCTTTCCAACTCGTAGCCTACCATTACGGGCCGATGAGCTAGATGTTAGGCCCTTTTAAACAGTATCAGCTGTATGATGATTGCTGCTCAAGCCGTGGATCTGTATGTCACGGCCATCCATCAATACTTCACATCACAGCCTGCACGATTGTTAAGTCGCGTCATGTCACACATTTTATTGAAGGATACATTTATGATCATTTGATTTCCCCGGAGGGCAATAAAATGCCAATTTTCCTTCACCCTGTACAAGTATATCAATACTGTGAGTGGATCACCCCCACTGCATTACAGCCCTGAAGGGCCTTGGCCTGCAAAACGATCGTTGCTCAGTCTGAATGCCTGCTCGTTACGGGGTGACCACGCGATGAATTCTCTCGGCTGATATTCTTGGCTTTCTAGACCTTCTAAGCTGAGTGAACTTCAAATCATCCTTCAGATACAGGTATAAATCCCTGACCAGTCCAGGACTCAAACCCTTAACATCTGGTTAACAGGCAAGCACTCGATCCCTACACGCCAGGCCTGGTAATAAAATGAAGTAATCCTGAATTTTAAGCAAAACTATGTATGCACGTGCCGTAATCTGTACAGATGGCGTAATAAATTCAGCGTGTTGGAGAGATGAATTGCCTTTGGTAATTGATTCAGTTCTGGTAAAAAAAATCAACAAATACATCATAATCAAACACCAGTAGACCTGACATTATCAGCTTTACATCCCGGGCAACTTACAAATCTGAAATGGCATTCCGTTATCAGACCAAGTGTGAGAGCTGATTGAAAGAGGATGGAAATAATATACGGTTAATTTACATCCCTAGCATCGTCATAAATACAGGGATGTAAATACAGGGTGAGGAGTGGGGAGGTTGGCACATCATTACACAGTCCAATGCATGTTTTATCTTGCGGGGAAAGTCATGTACTGGATGGCTGTGTCAGGGCGTTGATAACTAATTACTGAACATGGCAATAAAGATAGCTGGGTAACTTTACCAGGGATACCAAGCACAAAGAGGATAATGAAAACAATTGGTTAAATATAATACAACGGTGAATCATAGTTTATAATTCTTCCAGGAATAATAATAATAATAATAATAATAATAGTAATAGCCTGTTTGAGTGGCTCAGTCGGTAAAGCCTAAGTACTTAATAATGAATCCAGAATGCCTTTATGGATCAGGAACGCTAATTTTGAACAGGAAGGCAGACATTGAAAACATTGGCAAAACCCAACGCAAAATAATAAGAAAAAATCTCGGCCCAAAACTCACCGACGGACAATAGAGACTTTGAGGCAGACAGGAAATCATATAGTACACCAAAATTCTCAGTGACATTAGAAAACGCAGGATGAGATAATATGGACTTATTAAAATAATGCATCCAGGCAGACTTACAAATGAAATAGTCGAATATGAAAACAGGAGTAAAGCCAAAACAAATACGTTTATATGAGCGACACCATGGGTCTGCCTTGTCTATGATTAGTACCTACTATGCGAGAAACACCACGGGATAGTACGAGTCCCTGCAGTTAGTGCACTTATGTGCGGGGGACCATAGGCTTGTGTTGCCTGTAAATGGGGCCGCAATCTGAGAAACACCATAGGTCTGCGTTACATGTGCGCATTACATTACGTGTGAGTAGTACCATAATGTGTGGAATATCGCGAGTCTACGCTACATTTGATTAATACCGCAACATGACAAATACCATGGTTCTACTTTCCTAGAGATAAGTTTCATTATGAGGGCCCGATGACCTGGATTTTGAACCCCTTAGACTACAAACATCGTCAGTATTGTGCTGGGTCAGTAATAAGTTGCTGTTGTTTAACGCTAGTTTCTGGGAATGTGAGGCACTGCGGGTCGGATCCACTGATTGTTTAAAATTGATATCCATCCATTCATTCTTCGCCCTCACGTTTTGAATTCTGGTCAGTGGAGGATTTTGGGCTTTTAAATTGTTATTAAATTTCGTCTCATTGGATACCGATGACCTAGATGTTAAGCCCTTTAAACAACAAGCATCATCATCATCATCATCATCATCATCATCATCATCACCATCATCATCATCATCAAAACACGCACATTGAAATTGATTGGCGAAAAAATGATCCGAAACAACCAGGAAGTCTACTAGCAAATTTCCAAAGCAGGGTGAAGTTCCGATTAAAAATTGCAAAATGGCAAGTTGATGAAGAGGAAAAACCAAAGAAGAAGACCGGAACAACTTGGTCTGAAAACAGAGAAAAATGCCCACAGTATAAAAGTGACAGAAGTATGGGCACAAAGAAGGCAAACACGCGCGCTTTTAAGTTCTCTGCGTATTCCCAACGGGCTTACTCGCAATAAATAATAACAATACACATTATTATTATTATTATTATTATTATTATTATTATTATTATTATTATTATTATTATTATTATTATTATTATTATTGTTGTTGTTCCGAGGTATCTGTGGAACACCAGAGGTGAAAGAAGGTGCGGGGGTGAACGGGCCTCAAAATACGAAATTAACGTTAAGATAAAATTTAACAAGGTTATATTTTCTTTTCAAAATCAAGAAATAACAAGCATGGCAGGTACAGAATAGCAAGGCAACAAAGTACAATTACAGTATTTACAGGATTTGGGCTTCGAGCCCCGAACTCACAATTCTTGAGCAATTAGCCCAGTTTTACCCCAAAACAAGTTTCAACAGAGGGGCAGAAAACCCCATTCATGCCCAGGAGCACTTGCTTCAAATTACACAGTAAAGCCTCCTTGAGGCGCGCAGAAAACAAAATTTTCAAGAAAGAGCAACTCGGTCTCAAAATTTAAGCCTGTCAAAGGCCACACCAAATTCCACCTTCAAGCTGTCCTCTAAGGACATAAACACAGGGGTAAAATACCCAACCTACTGAGGCCTATTAAGTGAGAAAAGGTTAATTACATGGCCTCTAAAATACCAATTTGAGAGGAGGCGATTTGCACTCCTAATACATTTTGTTTAAAACCTAATCTGGCTCTAGGCCGCTAATGCAAGGGCTAATCCCATACTAAAGAGGTGACTTATAGAAGGAAACAATTTACATTACGTAAAGGAAGAAAGGTTGTGAAAATAAGTTCACCTCAATGCAGTATGAGTGGGAGCTCGAGAGGGTTAAGCACTCTCTATCCCAATATGTAGTTAAAACAGAAAGAATTGACACCGAGTGTCTTTACATTATTAAAGGAAAGTTACATGGAAAAGGCTTCGGACCTGCCCCGAGAGTTAAACTGCTGAGCTAGCAAGAAAAGAAGTTATTAAAAGGCCATTACCTTGTGGATGAACTGCTGCCCGAAGAAAGAGGCGCTTCCCGCCCCCTGCTACGTACTTTACACACTGAAAGATGTTACATAAGTCGCCCGGAGACCCGAAAATCAGCAGTTTATATACTCTCGCAGAAAGTTCGAGGCGTTTCAGGAATGAGAACACCCTCCCGCAAAATCTTTATTGGCTAGGGTTAAGCAAGATATTCAAGTTGGAGAAGATACACCTGATTGGTCATAAATTAATTAAAGAAATTCGGGATTGGCTAAATTCAAAACAAGGGGAAGGAAAGGGTTATACAGCCAACTTAAACAATAACAGAAAGAAATTTAACAAGGAACAAACTTTTGAAATAGAAATTTCTCCAAAAACAGTTCTTTCACTTCGCACTAGGGTGCACCATTGTAGTTCTTCAGTAGTGTCCTCTAGAAGAGAATGTTCACACTTCTTACTACAGGCAAAACACAAAAACCTCGAAAACGACCCAGTTCAGAAACTTCAAAATTTCCAAGTAGTGACATCTTCTGAGAAACTTGAAAATTAATACAGTAGATAAAGTTCAGACTTCCTCCAGCAGAGGAGTTTCAACTGGCGCAAAGTTTGAATTAGCGGCGTGGAGGTGTACCGCCCGGTACAATTATTATTATTGTTATTATTATTATCATATAGTTTTATAGATTATTATATTTTATTATTATGATATAATTATTAATAAGACATTAGACTGCACCTATAATGAATGTTTTTAGAAAATTGAACGCTTGTAGCTTTGCTGGAACATTGTATTTAGAGAAATCGTAGGACTGTCACGTTATCTCAGAGTTTCTTCATAAAATATACTTGAAAATTTCCCAATTTTATCCTTTTCTAAATAACTTTTTTCCTTGATTTTATTAATGGAAACAAAAGGCAACATTAGGCAACACCTGACATGTCACTTTGCCTGAAAAATAACCGAAACTTTCTATACAATACGGCGCAGGTGTCTATTACAGTGTTATGTAAAGATGAGTTGTATCCGCCTTCATATCTTTTTGGGAAACTTTGGAAAATACAATGTTTTCTCTTGTATAATTGAATACTCCGTGCCAAAATCATCTACAAGTTCGTGCTGTAGAGAATATTTAGTTCTCTGTGTTTTCTGCGTGCCTCTTGCTACTGTGTAACACACAACGAACTTACTTGTGAAGGAACGAATCCAAATCACTTCGGGAGAGGAGAGTTTGTTCCTCAACAATCTGTACTTGCCTCTCCCACAGGTCATGATGTCCTTCTCTTCTTCAGTCGGACAATGAGGTGAGCCTCGTGCGAATCCTGGTAATGAGGAAAATCTACTTAAAAGAATAATAATGATGGCCGTAGAAATTTGAGTTATTGAAGGATAAGATGGCATGGAGTACTGTTTCAAAAAATCTAATGACCGACTACCAAATCAACATCAACAATATTTTAAAGAAGTGCACATAATGAAAGTCGTTCTAGCTCGTAAAGAAAAATTTCCGCCACCTTGTTAGTGACTTCTTTAATTCTATAGCGGCTCTGTTCATGTAACAAGATTTCAAACTTGATACTTTCCTGCCTTAGATTACTTTACTGCACCTCCTTACACGATGCTCATTAACTTTAAGCCTTACGAGTATCAAAGAACGTCGCCACGTCAGCAGCAACGGAGTCAGATGCGCGCTAATTGGTACTGAAATGAAGATGCCAGTGTAATGAAGTAGTTCTTTGCACGTAGTAGGACGTTCATTTCCCTAGGAGTCTTTCGCAGCTAACTATTCTTCTCCGTGAGCAATGTGGTTATCTATTGTGTGGTTTAGGTCGCGTAGCTGTCAGCTTGCATTCGAGAGATAGTAGGTTCCTACCCCACTGTCGGCAGCCCTGTCGCTTCCTTCCCTCTTCTAACCCTTTTCTATCCCATCGTCGCCATAACCCCATCTGGGTCGGAGTGACGTAAAGCAAATTGTAAAAAAAAAAAAAAAAAAAAAAAAATGGTTGGGTTCAAAATCCGTTCGTATCACCATTTCGAATGCCTGGAAGGTATGCATAGCCGCTTAACCTCGTGGACGGACAAGTTGCCGCCCTAGCCTTTCACTGTAAGGCCACTGTGTTATCACTGCTGTAGAGCGGATTGCAGCTTCCCCAGGCTGAACATTCCTGTTGTATGGATTAGACGGACTTATGTCCTTACCAGATATATTTATATATATCGCCATAATTTTTTTCTTGTTATCGTTTTTGTTTTATCACATCTACGTGCACGCGTTTGAATGTACGCCTAATTTTGACCACAGAGCACACAGCCAATAGGACTTTACTCTGTTATTCTGACGAAGCATACGTATGTGTAGAGTGCGGCCCAAAGAACTTAAATGGGAAAATTTAACAATATATTTCCTGCTAAAAGTTTTGTTCTCTGAGTAGCAATTGAAGGAACATGTCATGTTTGATTTAGAGCTTCGAAGAACGACGATGGTACATCAAACACTCTTCTAAGACATACGAGTGTTAAGTACTGTATTGTATCGTGTTTAACAAAAGCTGTCTGTTTCTGTAATTTGATACTAACTTGAACGACGGCACTGGGTGTACAAAAGCGTGAAGCTAGCCACCATTCATGTCCACAGAACACTACTGCCAGTATCCAGTATTCAGGAGATAGTGGGTTCGAACCCCACTGTCGGCAGTCCTGAAGATGGTTTTCCGTAGTTTCCCATTTTCACACCAGGCAAATGCTGGGGCTGTACCTTAATTAAGGCCATGGCCGCTTCCTTCTCAGTCCTAGCCCTTTCCTGTTCCATCGTTGCCATAAGACCTATCTGTGTCGGTGCGACGTAAAGCCAATATAAAAAAAAGAACACTTCTGACTTTAGAACAATGCGATATACCACGAACTTAAGTTTTACAGGGAGCTTTTCATCACATAGTACACCTGCGAGATCAGATCTCTCCATTTTTTCAATCATCTTTTGCCTATCTCGTATCTCTAAATTTAGGGACACATCATGCCTGAATTTTTAATCCTAGGGTACTTGAAATCCTGAACTCTGTTCGGAGGTTCACCATTAATTTGGAGAATTCCTCTTTCATCCACTGGTCTAATGTACTCTATCCTTCCGAGGTATTTCATTGTTAACCACGCAATGCTCACATTTTTCTACTAAAGTAGCTCATACTGTAGATCAGTCGCACGATGTCGTCCTGCGAATCCCAAGATCGCCAAAGTCCATTCGATACATGACATACGATACCGACACTGAAAATATTTCGTGTAACAACATTTATTGTTTAATCGACGAAATAAATGTAAGCTTAGCCTTACAGTAGATCGCTTAAGAGATATCATTTTTACTTTGCCACCCTGTAGAATAAAACGGAACGTCGAAAATTACGCGCAAGAATCCTAAATGACCTCAAGCTAAAGCGCCTGCATATGGTAGCTGAGGCCGTAGGATTATTATTATAATTATAATTATTATTATTATTATTATTATTATTATTATTATTATTATTATTATTATTATTATTCGATTAGGCCATCTCAGGGCCACATGAAACAGTTTTCCGATTCCTGCCTTCGCAAGACTTCCTCATTCTTTCTCGGTGTTGTTGTGTTCTTTCTTCCGTGTACTTATTGCCTGATTTTTTCATGGATGTCTCTGAGAATGATATCATCAAATATTGCATTCTTTTCTATTTGAAATTATTTTGTCCTTTTCTAATGTTATTTACTTTCAAATCTTCTTCGGCTTCTTTGAGAAAAAGCTTTTATTATTTTTTATTTGCATAGTGTTCGAAATTTACATACAAAAACATTAGTATGAGCCTCAGGAAGCGTCTTGTGAAGATATTTATGTGTGAAGCGTACTGATATATGGTAGTGAAACCTGGACTGTTAGCTTGGCTGATAAGAAATGTACAGTAGCCTTTGAAATATAGTGCTACAGGAAAATACAGAACATTCCATGAGTGGACAAAATCACTAATGGAGAAATGCTGAAAAGTATTGGAGAGAAGCCATATTTATGTAATATTCTTACTCACCGAAGGGTCAATTAGAGACATGAAAGTCGTCTGCACACAGTAGAGGGCAGTGTGGAAGGAAAGAACTGCAGAGGTAGACCATGTCTAGGATATATAAAACAAATCATTCACGACAAGTGTTGTGATAATTACGTGGACATGAAGAGATTAACCACAGACCGGAGTTTATGGAAAGGCGCTATAAACCAATCTTCGGATTGAGCACCACAGAAGGAGAAGTGTTCAAAAATTTGTTCTGTAATCTCTTTTCGTCCGTTCTGCACAGGTGACCAACACAATCTTTGTCTTCTTTTTCTGAAGGCATGACCTATTTTCCCTGACGCTTTTTGTAAATCTATTCGTCTTATTGTTTCGTTATGCCCATTCATAGAGCGCTTTGGAACTTGTTAATTGATATGATGACTTTCGCCTTCCTATTCTTCCAAAATCTCTGTATAAACTCACTGTGATGCTTCTTCAATTCTTCTGACCACGTTATACCAGTTCTGCTGCTAGTTTTCACCGTAAAGGCTTGTTTATTTACTGAACTTCTGGATACTTCGCGATTTCTCATGATGTCTTCCCTGATGTTCAATTCATTCAGTTCCCCTATTGTTTGCTCTAGCCAGTTAATTCTCTAACTACTTAGTTTCAACTTGTGTAAATATATGTTATTATTATTATTATTAATAATAATAATAATAATAATAATAATAATAATAATAATAATAATAATCTGTCCGTGCTAAGTTGATCTGCTTTTCCTAATGATGTTGACATACAGTTGGGGGAATGTCACCAGCTCCATTGCAGAGTCAGGATGTGCTGAGGTCTCGCTGTACGTAACAAGTAGTCGTGCTGCCCGCATCAAGGCGCACGTTCAATGGCTCGGTAACAGATTACTACAAGGCTGAATGTTAAGATGACAGTCAGGGTGTGTGTATCATTTCCCGCAATTCTTTATGGGTGCGGCAACAGACTACGTCAACTGTCAATTTTTCAAGGAGGCACATTACTCATTATTATTGGTGCTTCCAGCGACTGGCAAATTTAGACATCTGTTCGATACACTGCCATTGCTGAAGACAATTAACCCTTACAGAATTTCAGTGTAATATTTCTATGTGATAGAATATTTATGTGTAACAGTCACTCTCTGTAAGTCCCTTCGGCGAGTGACCAATCGAAACCTTTGGTCCACCGAGCTCGATAGCTGCAGTCGCTTAAGTGCAGCCAGTATCCAGTATTCGGGAGGTAGTGGGTTGGAACTCCACTGTCTGCACTCCTAAGATGGTTTTCCATGGTTTCCCCATTTACACCCCATACAAATGCTAGGACTGTGCCTTATTTAAGGCCACTGCCGCTTCCTGCCCACTCCCAGCCCTTTCCTATCCCATCGTTGCCATAAGAACTATCTGTGTCGGTGCGACGTAAAGCAAATTGTAAAAAAAAAAAAGTCCTTTGGTCCATAGTGTTCTGTGTTCGATGCCCATTCGGTCGACTATGTTAGCTGCATATCGCTAATTACTCTTCAGGCTCTGCCTAGCCGAAGCGGTAAAGGCTACTGCTCGTCACACACACGATAGAATGTGGGTTCGACTTCCTGTGCGGTAGTTGAAACATCTAACACGTTGGGCGCCAATATATATGTGGGAATTGGCCTTTGTGGACCGAAACATTACTTTTATACTCCTCAAACGGACACAAGTGTCCACAAAGGCTTAGCAGGAAATCCAAAAATAGTAATCAGTCTTCGTTCTGGTGCCTAGCGGATTAAGGAACTGAGAGGTTTGGCTGAGTGGTACAGGATAGGCAGATGTAATCCTGTATTCGGAAAGTTGTTGATGTGAGGCCTACCACCAGAAACTGTGAAGATTATTGTCCTTGCTGTCCCACTTTCACACCGGGCAAATGTTGGGAGTGTACCTCATGAAAGGCACGGCTCTTTCCTGAGTCAGTGTGACGAAAAACATTATAATGATGATCACTGATATGACGTTGAAATTGTAAAGATGGAAAGGCCTATTCACATTGCCTTTCTTGATCTTGGGGAGACTGTCAACCTCAAATCACGCCGTATAATTTGTTATGCATGCTGAGATCATATAGTTCCAGAACAACTCACTAATTGGATTCAAATGCTCTATCTTAACACCAGTAGTGGATTATGATGCGCCGCTGGTGTATGACACAGGTTTATGATCAAGCTGGTGTCCCTCAAGGTTCAGCCTTGTGACCAGTACTCTTTATTTGCGTAATGGACATGATCAGTCGAGACCTACCCTGTAGAGCTCCATAAAACTTAATTTGCCATGCTTGCCAGTCCCTCCAAACGTGTTCTGCAAAACCTGCAACAACTTCCTCAACAGATTTGCTGAACATCAAGAAGAGAGAATACCTTACAAATCAGAGTGATGGTGATATTGACATCAAGGGTGAATGTCTACACAGATCAATACCTTAGGATCTCGTTTATGTAGTAACACCACATTAACGCTCAAATGCGAGCAGGGATAAATGCTGGATGCATTCGATGGAAGAAGGTAATGGGGGTGCTCTTTGACAAAAGAATGAGGATATTGCTGAAATCGAAAATATACCGTACATTTGTTCACCCAGTCGATGTCTGTAAAGCTGAGTGCTGGCCTGTTACAAGTCCAGTAGAGCACCAATTACACGTCATGGACATGCGTCTCTTGTGTTGACCACACTACAAGCAACGCTATTCAGCGGAAGATTTACACGGTCCCAATAGTTGATAATATGTGTGAGAGACGTCCCCAGTTGTATGACTACATCTGCGTGCAGCACCTCACAACGTCGCCGATACTGTCTACAACCTTAGTCAGTGGAACATGACAAATTGGAAGACTAAAACAATGATGGCACGACGCAATCAACGCCGACAGAAAATCTTTCTACCAAGGACGTAATAGCGTTTTCGATCGTAGAAAATGGCATTCCTTGATTCGTCAAGTGGACCCTACACAAGTAAGATACAGGCTTAGAAGAAGAGAAAGACGTAGACGACATAGACAGCTTACATTTCTCAGTGGTATTAGCAAAGTTCGGGTGGTGTTCAGGAAGAGGACAGAAAACATGCAACTGTCTGAAATAAAAGAACACAGTAAAAGGATAAAGACGTTCTGAAGAGATGGAAAATCAAAAAAGCCGGCAAAAACATGAGGTTATTATACGTGGTCCATGGATGGCCAAATTGAAAAAAATCCACTTCCGGAGAAACACGTTCTCTGAGGTTCACACAGCCTACCACAAAAATGAGCATCAGTTTAATCCATGGAGGGCAAAGGCGACCGGGAGTAGAGCTATCCACTTGATTCCACAAAGTGTCCAGGTTTCTCCAAGGTCCTTCATGGTCTGTACTGAAATGGCTTTGCTTATTGTTAAATCTTCCGTCTCGGTGATGTGTTTATCTCAACACGCACCTCTTTATGTATACACAAAAACAACACAGTATCGACCTCCACAGAAATAGTAAACACATCCCTGAATATAGCCTTGGTATCAGGAAGACCGGCAAACGAGGTCAAATCCACACGTGCGATGCAGATCGCAAACACGACTGAAGTCCTGCACTAAAAGGTCAAGACAGCTCAAATCGCCAACCTGAATGGGACGCTGTATGCTCTAAGCAATACTCATAACCTCTGTGTCAAGTAGACTGAAAATTTTAGCGGTTATAGAATACACGCGTTGTCAGAACACATTTATAACTTCAGGTATGAAACACTTTGTCGTTTCTTGGGTCATCATTCCTTAGACTCTCTTGATGCATATGTCCCTGCCACCGTATCCTGTGCTAAACTTTTCATTTCTGCGTAACTAATCCGCTAATACTGCTCTAATCCGCTTTCCGTATTCATGCGTTGATCTACCTCTACTGTTCTTACCGCCTACACTTCCCTCAAAAAGCCGGTTAAAAAGTCCTGGGTGTCATAAGATGTGTCCTATCATACTATCTCATCTTTTGGACATATTTAGCAAAATGGCCAGTTTGATTCAATATCACTTCGTTATGTTTACGATAGTTAAATAAATAAGTAAATAAATCTAATGTGGTATCAGTAAAGACGACGAATTCTAGAATCTTGAATTTGTCAGTCAGCGTTAGCGGTTTGCAATCCAAGAAAACGGGTCATTCTGGCCTAACCTGTTCGGGGTCCGCAAAATTACACCGCACTTGCAGTGTCTTCTTTCGACTAATACTCACACCATTTTATTTGCCCTCTGTTCACCATCACCCCAAGATTACCACGATCTCTTATCGAAGATGATGCCATAGCATAGTCCAAGTCAAAACTGGCATCAATATTATTGCCAAGTAAAATATTAATATTTATATATTTGTGGGATTGAAAATATCTGATAAAATCGACTAAGACTTTCTACATTTCAACATCTGGAACCATTAATGTTCCTAAACTATCATGCTGCTCTGATATGAACGTTATCAAAGGATGTTAAAAATTTTGATTAGCTCTTATAAGACTCTTGAGTTATATTATCTGTCGTAATTAGCATCTCTTCAAAGGGTTCGCTCATGTGGACCAACAGTCTGCACAATAATCCACTTCATCGATCCAACTTTCCTTGAAATTTAAGAAGTGAAACTTCTTGATTTTTAATATTGTAGCAAAAGGGACAAGTACTGTAACAAGGTTTGGAGCTCGTAGCTTGCTAGAGACTTGTCTGTGTTGTTATTATTAGGAACTTTCCCAGATCCTTTTACAAGATGCTCAATAAATGTGAGCAAGTAAAAGTATCAAGAACATCAGGTCAGTAGTAGTGAAGAGGACGCGCTCTATTATTGCAGAAAGAGTGACTGTGCTCTATTTGTTAGACGTTGTAGGGAACAGTAGAGGACTAACTGCTGCGAGGTTGAGTTTGTATGAACTTCGCTTTTAGTTCAGACTAATTCCGCATTTTATGACGCATCACGAATCACACTGTCTTACTTATTGCCTAGTAATTAGGGGCTCTTCGGTGTTGAGTTACATGTGAATGTGATCGGGATCAGATACGTAGAAAGAAGAATTATCTACAATCTGTATAAAAGCCGGTCTATAATATAAAATAATAAACATTCCGTAAAGGCGTGAGGCAAGGTTGTTGTTTACCCTCTCCTTTTCATTCTTGATATAGAACATACAGTAAATGAAATCAGGGAGGAATTTGTAAAGGGAATCAAAATCCAAGGAGAGGAAGTCGAAACCCTGAGATTTGCCGGTATTACTGTTATTTTATCAGAGTCTGCAGAAGATCTGTATAAATTGATGAATGGTATGGACGGAATCTTGGGGGATTATGAGATGAAAAATTTTTAAATCCTAAACAAAAATAATGGAATGCAGTTGAACGAAGTCAGGTGATGCAGGGAATATTATATCAGGAAATAAAGTGTTAAAGGAAAAACAAAAAATGCTTGTCCTGGAACAGTAAAATTCGTCATTACTTAACAGTGATCAAACCTGAAGCTCTTTATGCTTCAGAAACACTCACTTTGCATCGCAAAAATTTAAAGGTACAATTAGAGATTAAGGAAAGGGAAAACATGAGAACAATCTTAAGGCCAAGAATTAAAAAATGGAATACATTATCCCAAACCCAACTCGGAAATATGTTCAAAATATGTAAACGTACTGAAGAATGAGGCTGCGAAGAAGTCAAATTTCAAGCCATTTCGAAATAATGAATAACAGCAGACTTACGTATCAAATACACAAATACCGGGCGAGTTGGCCGTGCGCGTGGAGGTGCGCGGCTGTGAGCTTGCATCCGGGAGATCGTGGGTTCGAGCCCCACTGTCGGCAGCCCTGAAGATGGTTTTCCGTGGTTTCCCATTTTCACACCAGGCAAATGCTGGGGCTGTACCTTAAGTAAGGCCACGGCCGCTTCCTTCCAACTCCTAGGCCTTTCCTGTCCCATCGTCGCCATAAGACCTATCTGTGTCGGTGCGACGTAAAGCAACTAACAACAAAAAAAACAACAAATACACAAATGTTTGGAAATCAAATGTACGAGATCAGGATGGTATAAACAAGCGGACAAAGACCTAACTGTATTAGGATCACCAAATATGCAGGATAGGAAAGTAATCACGAAAACTATTCACACAAGTGTATTTGAGAAGGATGAGAAAAAACCAACATGACGTACATGATCGGAGGAACAAAAAATCACAACAATCGATGAAAATGAAGAACTATTGGGCAAGAAAAAAAGAGCTCAACAAATGTTGATTCCGCGTGGTCCTAAGTGACCCACTCGCACAGAAGAAGAAGAAGAGAGGAAACAGGTGAATTTTGGTACTTGGATAGTAAAATAACTAACAGTGAGAAAAGGAACGAGGACATAAATTGCAGACTATCACAAGCATGGAAGGCCTTGCTTATGGAAATACATATGTTTTTGAAGACAGTGTGGCATTGTCTGGAAGTGAAACATGGATGATAACTAGCTCGGGAAGGAAGGGAATACAAATTTTTGAAATGTGGTGTTTCAGAATGCTGAAAGTAAGATGGATGGATCGAATCCTGAAAGAAGAGATACCGAATCGAATAATTAGTGAGAGGAGAAGAGATAGAATGATAGGAAACATCTTAAGACACCCAGGCATTTTTCAGTTGGTTGGAAGGAAGTGTAGGCGTCAAGAACGGCAAGTGTAGACCAAGGTATTAGTTTGACAACCAGATTAGAGTAGATGTAGGAAGTTGTAGTTACGTAGAAATGAAAAGGTTAGCACAGGATAGGGTGGCATGGAGAGCTGCATCAAGCCATTCTGTTGATTGATGACACAAAAAACAACCCCATTTCTTGTCCGTCGCATTATTATTATTATTATTATTATTATTATTATTATTATTATTATTATTATTATTATTATTATTATTATTATTACGGGGTTACCCGTGGAACGCAGAGGTGAAAGAAGGTGCCGGGGTGAATGGGTCAAGAAAAGAATTTTAAAACTTAACTGAAGGTTATATTTTTGAAAAGCAACCAGTTAACTAATTCCCGCTTAGTGACAAAATAGAATAATCCAAGATTTCAGAACTTTAACTCACTTGGGCTTCAAGCCCCTAGTCTAAAAATGTCTCGAGCTCAAATTTACAAAAACAAAATTTACACAAGGGCAGAAATCCCTCCATACATGGAGCGCTTGCTCCCAACTCACAATATCAAGCCTCCCAGAGGCACTTTCACAACACTAGAAAAGAGCTGTCGTGCTCTCAGTTTTCTAAGCCTATTCAAGGCGATATCAGAAAATTACAATCGCTTGCCATCAAGGCACAACTTACAAATTTGAAACAGGGGTATCTAGTATCCAACCTATTGGGCCGTTGCGGAGAAGAACAGGTTAAGTAAATGGCCCGAAATACAAATTGAATGGAGGCGAGTACTTGCACTCTTAAAACCTAAGGGGCACTAGGCCGATGAAACAGGGGCTACTCCCAAACTATGGAGGTGACTCTTATAAAAAGTAATTTACCACACTACAGAATGAAAAACAGCAATAAACGTAGTCACGTCAAACCAAGATAAAGGGGAGCTCGAGAGGGTACATCACTCTCTATCCCCGATTTACAGTTAAAGATTTATGAAATTTTTACCTGAGCCGATAGGAGATTTGCATTTTAGAGAAGTTGGTTACATAGTTAAAGTTTCGAACCTTTCCCTCGGGTTAAACTGCGTAGCTAGCAAAAAAAAGTAAGATGTAGATGGCCATTACCTTGTTGAAGAACTGCTGCCTGATGAAAGAGACGCCGCCCGCCTCCTGCTTAACACACACACTTAGTTAGATGACGATCAAATGGTCAAGAGACGAGAAAAGCCGTAGTTTATAAAACCTTGGGGAAAGTTCGAGACCTTTCATGAATAAACCAGCCACACCCTCTCACTTTATTGGTGGATTTAAAAGTTACACTCCAAATCGAAGAAGAATGTTGGGATAGGTTGAAAATTAATTACAGAAATTCGTGATTGGCTTAATTCAAAACTAGCGGAAAGAAAAGATAAATATTGCCAACGCAAAAATAAAGGAACATCAATTAGTTAAAAAAACTTCTGAATACAAAACTTCTTTAAATCAAAAGTTCATTCACTTCTCACCATGTTGCATGGTCATAGTTTTAGTAGTGACATCTATGGAAGAATGTCTAAACCTTGATGGAGGGCAAACAAAACAAGTAGAAATAGAGTCAGTTCAGGAAACTTCAAAATAACAAAATTTCATCAGATTTCTGTAGTGATATCTTCTGAGTAAATGTTTAAGTAAGTCTAGTTTCAAGTTCACGGCTCCTCCAGTAGAGGAGTTCTCTTAGGTGCAAGATTTAATGTGCGGCGTAGAGGTGTGCCTCCCGGTACAATTATTATTATTATTATTATTATTATTATTATTATTATTATTATTATTATTATTATTATTATTATTATTATTATTACGGAGATATCCGTGGTAGTCAGAGGCGAAAGAAGGTGCGGGCTGGAATAGGAAATATAACAAAGGTTATATTTTCTTTTCAAAATCAACAAATAACAGATAACATTTTAACAATTTCTACTAGGTGAAATAACAACGAAAGGCAGGTACAAAATAATTTTACCCGTTCAGGGGTTTTTTTTACAAGGTTTTGGGCTTCGAGCCCCACAGTCACAATCCTTGAGCGATTAGCCCAACTTTAACAAGGTACAAAATTGAACAAAGGGGCAGAAAACCCCATCATGCCAAGGAGCACTTGCTCCTAATTACAAAGTTAAGCCTCCTAGAGGCACACAGAGATCAAATTTAGGAAAGAGCAGACCTGGTCTCAATAGTTCAAGCGTATCAGGACGCCATAAGCAGACCTTACACTCAACTGCCCTTAAGGCATACTTATAAATAAACAGGGGCAACTTGTACCCATTCTACTGGGCCTCAAATGAAAAAAATAATACATTAATTTAAACGGCCCTAAATACAAGGGGAATGGAGGCGAGAACTTGCACTCCTATATACACATATTAAAACCTAAGAGGCACTAGGCCGATAATACAGGGGCTAATCCCAATCTATGGAGGTGACTCGTATGAGGAAACTTACCACATTAAGGAAGCGTAGAAACGGTTATGAAAACGTAGTCACCTCAATTTCAAAATGAAGGGGAGCTCGAGAGAGTAAATCACTCTCTATCCCGCTTTACAGTAAAAGAGATTTGTAGTTTTTACATAGACTGAAAAGGAATTTACATTTTAAAGTGGTAGGTTACATATTAAAGGTTTCGAACCTTCCCCGAGAGTTAAACTGCTGAGCTAGCAAGATATAAAGATGTTAAGAGGCCATTACCTTGATGAAGAACTGCTGCCTGAAGAACGGGGCGCTTCCCGCCCCCTGCTACATATCCACACACTAAGCTAGATGTTACTGAAGTGGCGCGGAGACAAGAAAATCAGCAGTTTTTATACCCTCGTGGAAAATTCGAGACCTTTCAGGAATGAGTAGACACACCCCCTCAATTTTATTGGTTCACTAATAATTACACATGGAAATTCGAAGAAGAAAGCAATGATTGGAGGAAAATGAATTACAGAAATTACGGATTGGCTGAATTCAAAACAGGCGGAAAGGAAGGATTTATGTTGCCAACCCACAAACCACAGAACAAAATTTAGTAAGGACAAAACTTATGAATACAACATTTCTTGAAGGGAGTTCATTCCATTGCACCAGAGTGTATTACCATAGTTTTTGGTAGAGACATCTGTTAGAGAATGTCCACACTTCTTGATCAGTGAAAAACAAAAGTAAATCAAAAACACTCAGTGACATCCTCTGATAAACCGTAGAGTTAGTTCGGTTTTTAAAGTTCAGGGTTTCTCCTGTAGAGTAGATTAAGTAGGCGCAAGATTTAAACTTGTGTCGTAGAGGTGTACCGCCCGGTACAATTATTATTATTATTATTATTATTATTATTATTATTATTATTATTATTATTATTATTATTATTATTATATACCACCTCAGTGGAAGTGATGTTAGTGACTCTCTCACTTGTGTGTTTCTCCACATCTTTCAAATACGGCCGGAGGACGTTTAAGTCAGAAATCAGTTAGCTGAAGGCTGACGATCGAAATAAATCACATCCAACTACCACAGATCAAGTCTATCTGAATTAAAACAGCCATTGAAGCACAGAGTGCAAGCACGACAATTTGTAGATAAAGCGCAGAACACACACAAAAAAGAAAAATTGGCAGTATTATGAATTGGCAAACTGATCATCCATCTCTGCCAAACCATCTCTCACTCGGATAATTTTGATTTATATTTCTGTAGCGGCAGACACTTGCTCCAGATACTAACCATTAGTCAATGTTCGGAGATAGTGACCACTTGTATTAGAAACCGGTGGCTCAATGGATTAGTTCACGCAGATGCGTCTACTTCGACTACAGTGTATTCCAGTGGATCAGGCACTTCAGTAGATAAGGTCTAGGGCCATTGACCGCGATGATTGATCAATTTGAATGCGGTGGAAGCGGTTATTGTGTTAAGGTGAAGTACAAATTGGTAGCCCTCCCCTCTTAAAGACACAGGGTACTCCTTAATATATAAATGTTAGCAGACAACATTGTTTCAAAACTTTTCTTCTTTTATGTTAAAAGTACGGTTGAGAATCTGATGACAAACACATGAAAGCTTTTCAAGACTTGACCGATGGCCGTATCATGTTATTTTAAGTGTAATTTATGAAAGATATATAAAGTAATACAATACTCACTTTTAGATAAGTTTTAAGGGTACATTCAGGTACATTTTCATCCTGTTGTTTCGATGCAGATACATGTTATTGCCTGCGGTTCATCTGAAATATTACTGTCACAAAGTGTGTGACGGAAATATGACCTAGCAACCGTGCAGACTGTGATGTAAAGTATGGACGAAGGGGGAGGGGGGGGCAGGCAGTGTTACCTAGTAACCGTGCAGACTGTGATGTAAAGTATGGATGAGGTGCCAAGCAGTGTTACCTAGCAACCGTGCAGAATGTGATGGAAAGTATGGATGGGGTCCAGGCAGTGTTACCTAGCAACCGTGCAGACTGCGGTAGAAAGTATGGATGGAGTCCAGGCAGTGTTACCTAGCAACCGTGCAGACTGTGATGGAAAGTATGGATGGGGTCCAGACAGTGTTACCTAGCAACCATGCAGACTGCGGTGGAAAGTATGGATGGGGTCCAGGCAGTGTTACCTAGCAACCGTGCAGGCTGTGGTGGAAGTATGGATGGGGTCCAGACAGTGTTACCTAGCAACCGTGCAGACTGCGGTGGAAAGTATGGATGGGGTCCAGGCAGTGTTACCTAGCAACCTTGCAGACTGGGGTGTAAAGTGTGGATGGTTGGCTGGCTAGACAATGTTACCTAGCACCCTCACAGACATGAATGGTCGATGTGATATTGCAACCTGTGATGTGAAGTAATGATGTGATTGAAAGATATATTTATAATAATTTGATTTTTCCAAATGTAAATTTGATACTTCTTTCATCTCGGTTTTTTCCACGTTTCATGCACACTAAAAATACATAAATATCGAATCAAAAGCTTGTTTAGGAATACAGTGTTTCAAATATTGATCTTTTTTGACATTTCGAAAGGTTTTATATTTTTCTTCAGTAGGATCACTATCATACAAGATATTATAGTAATATATTAGTCCTCTAACTTCCGTAGTTTTGAATTAATGATACGTAAACGTTAATAACGTGCAGGTAAGGGAATCAGATTCTAAACAAAACAGCCCTTTTTTTTTCAGAGAAATAAAATTAAATGCCGTGTGGCCCCCGAAGAGGCCTGGTGGAGGTCTTTTGATTTGACCCCCGTAGGTTATCTGCGCGTCGTGATGGGAACGAAATGATGGTGAAGACGGCACATACACCCAGTCCCCGTGCCAGGGGATTTAACAAATTTAACAAATTTAACAAATTAACCATGGAGCCGGACGTTTTCACAGAGCGATACCATAACTTCATAAAAATTTAAGCAAGTTAATATTTTACGATTCCCCTTCTTACGTTTTCTCTCTTGCATTCGTCCTTCTGCCCCCCTCTTCTGTGTACTGAAATATCCTACTTCTCGTTCACGAATATTGTCGACTACGAATGGAGAATTTACTACATTGGATTCATATTTAATTCCTAAATTCCTCAATGTATTAATATTGGGCGTTATACCATCATTGTAAACCCCATCTTAAGTTTGTAGACCAATAAGAACAAATGTTGGTAATCTTTCTAAAAATGCAGTGATTAAAACTCTCATTGGGATTTTGAATGCTCCATTTGGCTCTGTTAAGAAGGTGTTTTTTTTTCTGCTAGTTGCTTTACGTCGCACCGACACAGATAGGTCTTATGGGGACGATGGGAAGGACTAGGAATGGGAAGGAAGCGGCCGTGGCCTTAATTAATGTACAGCCCCAGCATTTGCCTGGTGTGAAAATGGGAAACCACGGAAAACCATCTTCAGGGCTGCCGACAGTGGGGTTCGAACCTACTATCTCCCGAATATTGGATACTGGCCGCACTTAAGCGACTGCAGCTATCGAGCTCGGTGTGTTAAGAAGGAAGTCATTCATATTTTAGTATCGGCTCACCTAATATAAAATAAAGCAAATAGCCAAAAAAAGCATAGTTATACAGATATACTTTGTACATGGAAGTTGCAATGTTACATTTCGTCTTTTTGACAGACTGAAAGAATGTCAGTTGCAACATTCGCTTGCAACCACGAAATTTTGTGCGTTACGCTTAGTGTAGCCAGCAGAGCACCGATGAGGTGTAATTTGGGCGTGGCCCATCACACGCCATTTTTAGACGATGATTTAAGGGTACTTATAGGCATATATTTGAATTCAGAAACTAGAGAAAATTGTATAATGGAGAATCGTATTTGCGGCTCGTTCTTGTAATTGTTTACCGTTAAATTTTCATTCGACACTAAATGTTGTCATGTTTTCGTCTAATATTTCCGCTAAAGAATGATTTTCTCTTCCACAAGGTTACTATTTTATACTTTAAATTAGTGGATGACAGTATCGTTGTTCTCCTATCTGTCTATTATTGGAGCCCGAATGACAGATTACAATGCAGACTTGCTGAAGAGACTAACATGTACAACTATACTCTATCACGCAGAACAGTTCTGCTATGTGATTTTCATATATATGTGTCATTGAAACCCTAAAAGGTATGTTACTCTCGCTACAATGCGGAAGAGTAGGCTGGACGACACCTATTACTAGGTTAGTCTGCATTCTAACCTATTAATGCCTAAACATCCGGATTCTATCCATGATATTCACAATATCCGCCACCAACATCAAATCTAGGTGGCAGTGATGTAGTTTTTGTCTTTATATTGTACCAGGAAAAATGTCTTTGGCCGCAGATACTAGATTGAAGAGCATGGAATAACCCTAAGGGGTGGAACGTAAGCATTGTGGTTGGTGCAGAGAGGGGTATTAGTTCATTGAATATATATTATATTATAAATCTGGTTTTATTGTTCATTTGAAGCAAATTCATATCACCTTTTATACAAGTTGAGTTGATGCGTTGTAGCAAGCTGGAACCTCCGGACTCCGGGACGATTACTGGGCTCGGTCTGGAGAGGGACCACGCCCGTCCTTGATGCGAAGTTCTAGAATTTCTCAAATTTATGGATGATCTGAAAGTTCTGGAATTTCCAGGTGCACACATTGCGGGGTTCGATCTCGCGCGAGAATACTGAGAGCTGAGGCGTGACGAGCACACAAGTCCCCGTAAGGTATTCAACTCACTTGTATCACTGTCTAATAAATTAATTTCTGCTTTTAAATACTCCATTGATTCATTATAAGTGGGATACGTCAAATGTTAATGACACTGACACTTGAATGTTTGACTCAAACACCTCACTGAACCACACATGTCAAAGGTCAGGGAAATGACACTTGAAAAGAAAACATTTGAACGGGGAACTGATCACCCGTTGCATGTCAGCCGAATTGATAGTTGGGAAAATTATGTGTAAACTTACAATGTCAAGTTCGCGACGAGTTTGGTAATCGTTCCATAGAGGAACGCAAATTCTCTTTAGAAAATACCTCATTTTTATGGTAGCAGTGCGTATTGCCTACCTCAGACGAAAAAGGCATATTAGGTTCCACAGGAAGAACGCACGTTCGATTCAGGCAGTCGACAATATTTCCACATCTCGAGAGGCATATTGACCGAGGATCACTTAGCCTGCATAATGAATGAGTACCTGGGAACAAAGATGGTGGTTACGGTCCACTCGTCCACGGGCCTCCATGGCGACAGTTTGCTTTGTTTTGATTACTGAAATGATCATCTAATCACTTGACTCCCAATCCGGATGTAGTATGTTCGAATTCCAGGAGCTTACAGCTAACTTTTTCAGTTCACTGTATTCATCGACACGTTACACGTTTCAGCTGCCAGGGCCCTGGTGTGTCCTATTGCTTTCAGGAACATCAGAGTGATGAAATTCCTCAAAATATGGCATGGATTTTGAGAAACAAACTAGTGTAATCGTGGCGCAAAATAATCAATATCTGGTGTTACTAAAAATATCACAGGCAGTTTTAGAACTGTATCTCTGTTCCTATTTAACCTAGAGGACTAATGTTGCTAAAAATTGCTCTGCAATATATTCTGAGTGTTGTAGAGCAGAATAGTTTTCCAGGGGGCGAGTTGGCCGTGCACTTAGGGGCGCACAGCTGTGAGCATGCATCCGGGAGATAGTGGGTTCGAACCCCAATGTCAGCTGCCCTGAAGATGATTTTCCGTGGTTCCCCATTACCTTAATTAAAGCCACGGCCACTTCTTTCCCACTCTTAGCCCTTCCATATCTCATCGTCGCCAAAACACCTATCTGTGTCGGTGCGGTATAAAGCAAGTTCTAAAAAACTGGTTTTAATTTCAATATAATGGCGTTATTCTGATACAGGATAAAGCTGCATCAAATATATTCATTTCAGTTTTAAATGAAGTTGATATCTTAATTATAAGTTGACATTTCATTTTACAAATTTATGATAAATTTAGAGGAAATGAAAATTGAGATAGAGGTCATTTAAAACTGAGGCACACATTACGAGCAAAGCCACTTATTTTCCTACTCCTAGAAACCTCCTGTTGCGTAGCATTTTTCTTAATCTTAGGATTTCAATTCAATGTGCTTCCTTCTGGCCCATAAGTATCTCCTACATTTTTTCTCTGGACTACACTGCTTCAAAGCCGGATTGAGGGGATCGTTATTATGTAGCATCTACGCCGGACCTTATTTACTTTCCACAAGTAATTCCAGGGGCGTGCTCGGTTCTCCCGGAAGGATGTGGGTTCGAATCCCCGTCAGGAAGTCGTAACATTTAAGAAACGAGATTTCCACTTCCGGAGGTGCACATGGCCCTGAGGTTCACTTAGCCTACACCAAAAATGAGTACCAGGTTAATTCCTGGCGGCAAACGTGGCTGGGCGTAGAGCTAACTACTCTAACCCATCACGTGCCGAGGTTAACAATGGTAGAAGACTTTACCTTCCACTCCTCCAAGGGCCTTCATGGCCTGTACGGGGGTGACTTTGCTTGCTTGCTTTACAAGTAATTCCAGCTTTCCTCAAGAAGTGTAGTTCTGTCGTACTACCATTGTTAAAATGGCAAATGCTCTTCATTAATCTAGGCTGAAGGGGTTTGTGTTCTAAGTACACATCATTTGGGCAACGTTGCCAAATCAAACCGTTGAACAACTCATTGGATTTCTGTGTTTTCCCATGTTCATATTTCGCCAAGAATACAATCTGCTTAGTTCTTACCAGCAAATATTGAAATGCTGAACAAGAAATATTAAGCTGTAAAGTGACACCTGCAGAAAAACGTGTATGCCTATAATTTGAAATGGATATAAATTAGTCAAAAAATAAGAAAACATATATAAATTACATATTTCTGGTAACTATACTAAACTATGGTCCAATACTTTTTAACAACAATTTCTTGGAAATGATACCTCAGTTTTTCCAACAAATAGTTTCTAGAATTCCGTACGTGGTCTCGTATTTTAAAAACACTCCATCAAAAATTTAAAATAGACAGGCTGTATTTTTGCTGATTAACGTGTGAACGAGTGGTTATTGTGTGTAGTGTTCGGAATGCAAAGTAACTGGAACTACAGTATTTGCTCGCAAAGAATTTTAATTATTTATTCATGAACGGCGAATAGCTTTCCCGATCCAATTAGAGCATGACGCCGCAGGCACGCGGACGGAATCAGTTCGATGTATAATTTTGTTCGATTATGGATCAAGGGTCAAGAGTGTGGCGTGATGTATACAATGCGCAATGTGCAGGTGACCACAAATCTTCAAAGCAGACAGTAGTGGTTTGAAGTTCAAAATCCCTTAATAATACACATTTTTTTTCACAAACGTAGAATTTTAATAAACAGTATTATTGTAATTTTCCATCCGTTTATTTTCCCTTAGCAGTGACACTGCTTGCAGTTTGTGCAAAGTGTTTCTCCCGGATCTACTTCTCCATTCCCTCTTGAAACTGTCATAATTTTTATTGATCTTTGCTCAAAAAGCTGTACAAACTTTCATTTCATGGAAATCATTGATAATTGAAGGACTATCCCCTCATAACGCGTTAAAGTTGGTCTTCAAGCTATATCTACTGAATGCTAGCTTACTATCTTGAGAGTTGAATCGTCAAAGATTATGTGGATTAGAAAATTCATCAATATTTAAGTTGGTTTCTGACCAACGTTTTATTTAGCAGCTCCAGAGATCTGATGTGCATTTAAGTTCCTATCAAACTCCTGTTCGTTGTAACATTTTCACAAACCTGGTATGCTTTTAAATTTGATTTAAATCATTGCACGTTGCAGCTGCCAGGACCCTGGTGGTGGCCTATTTTTTTCAGTAACATGAATGTGTATTTCAATTTATTTCATATCATTGATAGCTGTTACGTTTCCAAATGCGTGTGCGTGTGTATTTTGATTTGTTTCAGACCAAGTTACCTGCTGTAAGTCTCTAGTTCTTCGTATATTCCAAACAGTATAAAATACTTTTTCGTGTTCTAATTTTTTAATGCCTCGTTTACAATTATTTTCAAACATTTTTCCGTTGTAGTATTTCCATTATCCTCAAATTTCGAAATTTTCAAATAATTATTTGTTGCAATATTTCCAGAATCGTCGTATATTGTTAGTTTGAGAAACTACTCACAAATGTCAGTTTTTCTTGAATATTTGGCCATTGAAGTACAATTAAATCCTCCCGATTCAATGTTTTAAGCCTTTCCTTTTCACGGTTTATATAATCCTCGCTCATATGTCAACTTTTAAACACTTGTCCTTTGTTGAATTTGTATGTATAATACTCAAAGTAGAAGTGTTACGAAAATGTGGTAAACTTTGGGCTGGGACGACTTGGGAGTAAGCTGCTGGACTAAATGGTATGTTCCGAGCTGTCAGTGGAATTACTTTAGCAAACGAATAAACTTAAATGGAATTTTGAAAAGTAGGACATATAATATGAAGACTAAGTTCAAATTCAAGACGGTAAATTTGGGCAAATCATCTTTTATAGGAGGGGGAATTAGGGATCGTAATACTTTACCAAAGAGTATGTTCGATAAATTTCCAACTTCTTTGAAACGATAGGAAAGACTAGATAAGCAATTATCAAGTATCTTCCACCTGGCCGACAGGCCTAAATGCAGATCACTGGTGCAATTTATTTCAAATCTTTGCTTGCGGTAATGTTTCCAGAATCATCACACAATTGAAATTTATTTCAAAATATTCTCCTTAGAGGTATTTCTAGAATTCTCAGACTAATTTATACTTTTCCCCAACTTCCGTTCGTTTCAAAATTCAAAAATCCTCACACATATTTCTTATTTTCAAATACACGTTCGTTATAACATTTAGAAAATCCTCACATTTACTTTTATCCATTCAAACGTCATTTTTCGTTGTATTATTTCTAGAATCTTCCAACAAATTTCATGTTTTAAACTTTTGTGTTCTCCTATTTAAGTTTATTTGCACTATTTGTTCACAGCGATATTTCAGGAATCCTTGATGATATTTGAGTTTGATTCAAACCATTGATATCATTCCACCTTGAAAATGTTACTTGTCAAGCAATTTTAGTTCCTCAGAAGGATACAAATCACAGATAAATGGACAAAGAAACTTAGCACTTTGAGAGTTTAGTGAGGTTTTGCTCATTTTAAACAACTTGGATAATGGCGAATACTCCTCTTAAGCTGTACTCTAGGATAACTAGAATTCTTACATAAATGTTCACTTGTTTAATTAGTATATTTAGTTGCAAATTTGTGTAGATTTCTGTTTGTAAAATATGATCATTTGTTTTGTTTCAGGTAAGTACCTTGCCTCTTTTTGAAGAAATTATACCATGGTCTTTAGAAGGGAGCAATTCGTCCTGATTTGAAGGTTTGTTTGCACATATGTATTTGTATTGTTTGATTTCATTTATCTTAGTTCTTGTCGTTGAGTCGTGATAGTAATCTGTTTTTTGGCAAATTTTGTAACGTAATTTAGTCGTTACTAGATTGAATTTCCGGTACTGCAATCATGACTGATTTAGTTAAGGATAAAAAAGGATATTTTTCGACGACCAACACCAAAGCCTTAAAATTTTGTTCCGTGAACAGAGTGATACACCTAAGATTTTTCATCTCGTATATCTTATGATTAGTTTCAGATAGGTGATTTTCACCCACGTGATTAACCATACCCGGTATTTCAAGGAACATGTAATGTGTATCCGGTAAGCATAGAGGCGCTGATACCCGGTTGTCGTATTATTTACAAAGCCAAGCATGTAGCACTAGATGAAAGGACTGTTCAACTGCAGTACTACAAGTTTAAAAATTTCGCTACGTCACGTAATATTTTTTTAATTTACTTTGTGATTCGTTATGCCCAACTAAGAAGAGCCTCATCAATGAAAAATGGCCATAATTGGCTAAAAGAAATCAGTGAAGACCTAAATGAAATGGACCGATTTACCATCAATTATAATAGCTTTAGATGCATAAGGTGCTTTAACTACTGTGCTGTTATTATCTTTTATTTATTTATTTATTTATTTATTTATTTATTTATTTATTTATTTATTTCGGCCTTCTTTTCCGTAATACACTTGATATTGATTCTACTCTTTCGATATCTCCTGGCTTGATCTCTGCACCCATATTTCACGCTGGTTTTTGGTACCCCATATATCATTCAGCATCTTTCTTTCCACGTTTTTCAGTCGAATACAAGCTCTTTTGCCCAATGTCATGGTCTCAGTAGCGTACAATGCAGCGCTCAGGACGTTCATCGTATAGTGTCGCAGTTTGGCGTTCCTCGATGGGTTCTTCTTCTCATAAGTCGTGTTGGCCGTGAATCGTAGTTTCTGCAGGAGTTGTGCTTCGTCTACCGCACTCCTATTATAGTGTAGTTTTCCTGTTATATTCTCACTTAGGTACGGAAAACTGTCGCCTCTCTACTACTACTACTAGATCTACAACCTTCCAGTTGGCCTTTACATTCAGTATCTTAGTTTTCTTCTACGCTATCGTTAGGCCAAACTTCGCATTTGTTTCCGTCTCGTGTAGCAATGCCATATCATCTGCGAAGGCCAAGCAGTCCACTGTGGCGCTGTGTTTCATTTTGTATCCAATCTGTACACCTTCGATACCAATGGTTTTCTTCAACTGTCTCCGTTGTTTCACCACTTCATTCGGGACCAAGTTGAACAGTATTGGTGAAAGTCCATCACTTTGTCGGACTTCTGCTCTGATTTCGAAGCTGTCAGTCAGTGTATTCCGGAATCTAACTCGGGCAGTTGTAAGTTATCGACTTATTATTATTATTCATAATGGATTATGGCCAACTATGGAGTACGTAAACAACTCTTCAGGACTTCAGTTTCCTTTGCCGCCAATATTCCTACATTCTCTTGCTAACAGCTACTTTCCAATGTTGTTCCTCCTTGGTCGCTGTTTCCGGCTCTAGGAACCCTTCAGATGTGTGTGTCTTGTTCCTGAAAGCGGTTCTGTTGTGGATGTCTTGATCTATGATGTTCATTTCTTGCAGAGCCTTCTTGGTGTTAACAAACCATTTGCCATAAGAGATTCCTTTCGTATTGGGCTGGTTAAAATGGTTCTTACTGTTTATGTCGTCAGGCATTCTTGGAATATGTCCAAAGAATTTAACCCTTCGTTTGCGTATGGTATCTGAAATCTCGCTGCCTGTTTGATATATTTATTTGTTACTCGGTAATCGGTATGAGTCGGCACATCTTTTTGGTCCTAGAATTTTTATTTAAATCTTTCTTTCTTTGTTCTTAATTTCTTCAAAGTCTTTTCGGGTTGTTAATCCTAGGATTTTGAAGCATACAGGCACTCTGGTTGGATTACTGCGTGATAGTGTCGTGTTATTTTAAAGGAACTAAAAGGAAAAGGTAATAAAGATCTTCAGGCTCTGGTGTTTGCAGACGATGTGGCAATATGGGATGAAACAGAGGAGGGAGTGCAAAATAATCTGAATACATGGTGTAAGAAGTTTGATGACTATGGAATGAAATTGAACCCGTCAAAAACAGTAGCATTAAAAATCAGCAGACATTATACAGAATGCAACATAAAAATACAGGACCACCAAGATGAAGTAGTACACCAATTCAGTTATTTAGGAAGCGTAATCGCTAGTAATAACAGAGCTGAGAGAGAAATAACAAACAGAGTAACCAAAGGCTCTAACTTTTACAGCATCGTTAGACACCTACTATGGGATCAGAAAGTCCCACAAAGAACAAAAATGACCCTGTGCAAGTCATATTTCATTCCCATCCTTACATATTCTCTGGAAACCTGCACACTAACATCAAAGGATTGTAGTAGGATTCAAGCCTGTGAAATGAAATTTCTTAGAACTGCCCTCCAAAAGACCCGACTTGATCATGTGAAAAATGATGAGATCCGATCTAACCTAGATCTAAATGAATCGATGGAGGAAAGACTTAGGTCATCTAGACTTAAATGGTTTGGGCATGTTAAACGAATGAATAGCACAAGGTTACCATGTGCTTATTTGGAAAAGAGAATAACAGGTAGAAGACCAGCTGGAAGACCAAGAAGGAGATGGATGGACCAACTGAGGGAAGACGTGGAGAGAAGAGGATGGAACTGGGAATCTGTCTTGGACAACGAAATGTTTTTGAATAGGCATCTTTGGAAGACGCTCGTTTTCAAACACCCTACCCGGCTCGCTGGAAGGGCAAACCGATGATGATGAGTGTCGTGGTTTGGTCCTAAGAGAAATCGCTTTCTTGTTGTATGTGTTTTTCGTATTCTTCTTCTTCTTCTTTGTCGTTTAGGCCTACTGAGGACCACGGGGCTCGTATCTACTCTTGGGTAAAGTTGTTGCTTTCTTCTTCTTCTTCTTCCAATACTCCTTCATTTGCTGACTATGAGCCAGCTTTCTCTCCTCGGTCCACTTAGTTTGTGTAGTCTTCTTACTTGTAAGGGACGTTGGGAAAACTCCGTGTCGGATGGCTTGACGGAACAGTAGTCGGTCATGAGTTTGTCCCAGTGGGATATCTAGTTGTTCCATATCCGACTTAACTGACGTGATCCATTTGTTCTTAGAAGCCTTGCCTCTTCCTGTTACTGTGAATATCCTGTTGGTGAGTCTTTCGGAATCCAGACGGGCCAAGTGTCCATAAAAGGTCAGGCGCCTTTTCCTTATAGAAGTGACGATGTCCTCCTGGTGTTCATACAGTTCAGCATTATGGCGGATTCTGTAAGTGCCTCCTTCCTCTCTGATTGGTCCTAATATCCTCCTCAGGATCTTCCTCTCTTTTAACTCCAGCTTTCTGAGTGGGCCCTTCCTAGCCATTACAAGGCACTCAGAAGCATACAGAACAGATGGTTTGACTACCGAGTTGTAGTGTCTGAGCTTGAGGTTCTTGGAGAGGCACTTAGATGAATAGATACTACGACACGAGTGATAAGCCCTTTCAAACTTAGTACATCTGGCATCTATGGCTGGGTTCTCGCTCTGATTCGCAGAGATCCATTCTCCCAAGTACTTAACCGCAGGTACTTTTCGTATGGTAGCGTCTATGAGAGGAATTGTAGAAGGGGCCTCCTTGATATTGGTCATAAATTCAGTCTTCTGGACGCTGATTTTCAGACCAGTCTTAACCGCTACACAATAAAGACTCTGTAAGTTGTAGGTAGCCTCCTCTATATTGTTTGCCAGTAGAATGAGGTCATCGGCAAAGGCTAGGCACGGGACAATGAGGTTGTATTATTATTATTATTATTATTATTATTATTATTATTATTATTATTATTATTATTATTATTATTATTATTATTATTATTATTATTTTTTTTTTTCTTTTTTTTTTCTAGTGGATTGCCCCAGCGTGTGTCACTTAGTGTTCTTTTACGAAACTCAAAGAGCTCAATCATTGGCTTCATACTACCGCAGATATCTTCACTATTATACATGAGTAGAATGTTCAGGTGACCTTTTGTCCTTTTAATGTTGGTGATGCCCGATCATGTATCAAAGCTCATGACGGTGTGTGGACACTAAAAGCCTCGATAAAGCACATTCTCAAATGATGTTAAGTGGCTCTGCTGATAAACACTAAGCTGGCACGCAGACATTATGGGTGGTCTCCCAACACTTATCAGGGACAACATGGCTTTTAATTGGAGAGTCCTGTTTTATACCACTTTTAAATAAAATCCCTTCAACTATTATAACGTTAGGGAAACACGGATACATTCTCAAGCGCTATTCGGTTTTCTTTACAGTTTAATCCTCCTCCCTCTGCTTAGAAGAGTTAAGATAAATTACACCGATAACGCTCTTAATGTGTCTGTTCTAGTATTTATACCAAAGTGGATTCTTTTTAAAAGTCGACCAAGAGAAAGAATGATGATGTGAGTGTTTGGGGGGGGGGGTGCAGATATGGACAGCCTTCTTAAGTCTCCAAGGAGGGGAGAGGTTTCACCGGGAGACACGCTGGCGGTTTCTGATTTTTGCTACTCAAGACGCATTTTACGTTCCATTACATTCCAATTTCACGCCATCGCGAAATTGCGCACTTCTTATCGCTCCTTCCTTCGATCCTTCCCTCCTTACTTCCTTTCCATTACGGTAAGAGTCAGCCGACACTCCACATTATTCGCTTCACACTTCTACAACTGATACCTTTCCTGATTTGGCCAGAGTGATCGTGTTGTTGTTTGAGTCATCAGTCCATAGACTGGTTTGATGCAGCTCTCCATGCCACCCTATCCTGTGCTAACCTTTTCATTTCTACGTAACTATTGCATCCTACATCTGCTCTAATCTGTTTGTCATATTCATACCTTGGTCTACCCCTACCGTTCTTGCCACCTACACTTCCTTCGAAAACCAACTGAACAAGTCCTGGGTGTCTTAAAATGTGTCCTATCATTCTATCTCTTCTTCTCGTCAAATTTAGCCAAATCGATCTCCTCTCACCAGTTCGATTCAGTATCTCTTCATTCGTGATTCGATCAATCCATCTCACCTTCAGCATTCTTCTATAACACCACATTTCAAAAGCTTCTATTCTCTTTCTTTCTGAGCTAGTTATCGTCCATGTTTCACTTCCATACAATGCCACGCTCCACACAAAAGTCTTCAAAAACATCTTTCTAATTCCGATATCAATGTTTGAAGTGAGCAAATTTCTTTTCTTAAGAAAGCTCTTCCTTGCTTGTGCTAGTCTGCATTTTATGTCCTCCTTACTTCTGCCATCGTTAGTTATTTTACTACCCAAGTAACAATATTCATCTACTTCCTTTAAGACTTCGTTTCCTAATCTAATATTTCCTATATCACCTGCCTTCGTTCGACTGCACTCCATTACTTTTGTTTTGGACTTATTTATTTTCATCTTGTACTCCTTACCTAAGACTTCATCCATACCATTCAGCAACTTCTCGACATCTTCTGCACTCTCAGATTCTAAAGATTATTATAACGCGCGTGAATTGTGCAAATGATCCTTGTTCGAGCTAATCAACCCACGGGAAAATAAAGAGGTGTTTTTGAAGCCTCCTACTGCCGCTTAAGAATATCGAAAGATCATGTGGACACCTACAACGGATTAAAAGTTTTTTATGTTACTACTTAACCCTCGACTGGCGTTCGAGAAGAAGACATGTAGTGGGTTGTAAGTGGTTGTGAAAATGACGCAAATGTCTTTGAAATTCAAACGTTTTATGAGTTTTATATACTATAATATTTAAATGTACCTTTGAATTTGCGTTGGAGCAATGAATGTTTAAAATTTGTTTCCATTTAAGTTAAATTCAGGGGAGAGCGATTTTCTTTCAAAATCATTGACTGTAAAACCATTGTGCACTACCTCACAATCTGTAATCAGTAAAGATGTTAATTTATCATTGTAGGTAATGTAAAATGTATAAGAAAACATAATTGACGTGTACTTATTTTTGAAATTTAAATAAAAGGTGTTCGTTGTCTTCCATTCTCTGCTATCATCTTCGACCCCACAACGCCATTTACGTACCAAAGTTTTCACAGCGCCAGTCAGGGGTTAAGAGGCTAACCATGTACATCAGAGAATAAAAATCCACAGCCTCTTTCCAGTTATTCGACCGGGTCAGAAATGGAATTAATTCAGCCCTCATCTATCGGCGAGGATACGAACTGTGCCGGCTGCCGAAACCTGTCACACTCTTCTGGAACAATGATTAATGACTGACAGATGAAATTAAATGGTATTGGAGAGTGTTGGTGGAATAAAAGATGACAGCGAAACGAGAAGTACCGGGAGAAAACCTCTCCTTCCTCCGCTTTGTCCAGCACAAGTCTCATGTGGAGTCACCGGGATTTGAACCACGGAACCCAGCGATGAGGGTCCGATGCGCTGCCCCCTGAGCCGGGGAGGCTACCGAGATCAGTAAAATAACAGATTATGTGAAATATATTAACATTCATTTTGTTGAGAGAAAGTACTCATGTGTCATAGAAGACTTTTTTCCTAGTGTTTCGTGGTGTAAAATGGGAAACCACGGAACACCATTATCAGGTCGAACCCACCATCCCCGGAATTCAATTTCACAGGTACGCGATCTTAACCGCACGGCTATGGCAGTATGCAGAATGAGACGTCATGTTTGTCACCCTATCAGTATTCCACGGCTCAGCGTTTAACGGGCGGGTGGTCGCGCTATCCGGTTTACCCATCTCTCGGACTTTTAGTTTTTATTTATACAGCAGGGTATGGGGGTTGTTGTGTGCGTGGACATTACTCACGTCCCTACATACGAGGTACAAGTTTATGTGTTAAACCACCACCTCCACCTCGTCGCTGAATAACGACGGCGCAGGAAGCGGGGAGGACAAACAAATGTGCTCTGTTTATAGTCCGGTTGAGATAACTGCATAATATAGAAGGACTTTTTATCATGCGTACTGAAAACTTTTTATCGCGCCACATCTCTTCTAGCATTGAAGTAATGCTGCTCTGAATATGGAATATGAACGTATGAGACGAAGTATTGTCAGATACTGTGCAGAGTAAAAGTGTGTTATCACTATTTTTAGGCTCTAATAGATTAGAATGCAAACATACTAAAACAAATAACAAGTATACTCTTCCCGGGCAACAGCCGTGTTATGCGATTTGCATAAACATTAGGGTCCCGGATTCTTAGAATCCCTAAAAGTTATGTTACTCTCGCTACTCTGCGGAAGAGCGCGTAGACGGCTGTAAGTTGGTTTGCATTCTAACCTATTGCTGCATAAACATCCGGGCTTCAGTTATTAAAAAGAGTGCTCTTCCGTAATGTAGCAAGGATAACATAAATTCTAGGGGTTCTGATGGGCTCACCCCTTATGCACAGAAGATCGTTCAGAATTTTTGGGGACGATGTTTTAAGGGTAATTAGCTTACGGAAAGCCATGTCTCCACCAACGATCATGCTCAGTTGGAAAACCAGCATTTCTAGCTATAGCCCGACAACGTTATTTCCATTGCATCAGAGCTAGCTAAACTATCTTATCCCATTCCTCATGGCAGGCTTTCCAGGGGACACTGATAGTGCAAGGAAGTCTATTTTCTAAGGTCCTTTTTAAGAGTTCAAATGCACAGACGTCCATGGGAGATCCATCGGAATGTCACTAAATGGAAGTGCACGGATTCAGTCGAAAGAGAGGTGCGGCTCGATGCTATATCTCGATGTACCCATACCTGATTTCTCCCCTCCCATACAATGAGCCCTCATACGGCTTTCTACCGAGCTCGCTAGCTGCAGTCGCTTAAGTGCGGCCAGCATCCAGTAATCGGGAGATAGTGGGTTCGAGCCCCACTGTCGGCAGCCCTGAAGATGGTTTTCCGTGGTTTCCCAATTTCACAACAGGCAAATGCCGGGGCTGTACCTTAATTAAGGCCACGGCCGCTTCCTTCCAATTCCTAGGCCTTTCCTATCCCATCGTCGCCATAAGACATATCTGTGTCGGTGCGACGTAAACCAAATAGCAAAAAAAAAAAAAAAAACATACGGCTTTCTTGCGCTAGTGCGACGTTCCAAAATGTGATGAGGCAACAGCTTGCGAACTCGGTGCTTATGCCTCTTTTCTAATTGCAGCTCCTTGTTGATTATGGTGTTAACTGTTGAAGCAGATATCTCCAACTTACGTGCGATAGTCCTTCGGAGGGAATGGTTACCAAGTGAGACAAAGGGTCTTCACATTCCTCAGCACTTCTGGTGTACGACTGGTGGCTGGTCGTGGATTTGCCTGTTTTGTCCCCTCTGGAACTAACCCAGTCAGGCATTGCCTCTTTTATTCAATACAGCACTGTTCCCATTCTTTGATATCAAGAAATCACGCTTCTTGCACAATCCTTGGTTTGCAGAATAGCTATATTTAGCATCGGAAAGGGCTGCTATGTTGTCCTCCCAGTAAGAGTCAACCCGCTTCGGCATCGTTGTAGCTATCACGAAACTCTGCACACACGTTCTCAGTGCTGATGTGAATCATCACTCCCTGTGCTCAAATTGAAAACAGCGACGCCAGCGGCCTTCAAACTCGTCACCAGATCCCGAACGAACTTCTGTCTGTATATGCAAAACTCATAGCATAACTATTGTGCAGGTTAGAGTTTACTTGTCACTCGCCTCAGTAAGGTCACCCGAACAACAATTCTGCCATGGGATTTGCAGAGATGTTAGGGGCAGGCCTATGAGAACTCCTGGACATTATGTTACTATCACTACATATCGGCATAACGGGCTAGACTACACCTCCTACAAGCCAAATTAATTTGTAATCTAACCTATTACTGCCTAAACACCCGGGCTCTAATTATCACGCTACGAGATTTTTAGCTGCCTAAGATTTCAGCGTACACCAGTACTTGGAGAGTGCGTGCCTCCTTGACTGAATGGATTGTAAAATGAGAATGACGGGACACATTGTCTGGGGATCAAGAAAATGGTGGGAATCCTAGGGGAGGATTTTTAAAATAATTATTTAATAATTTTATTTAAAAAGGCCATAGAACATGAAACATTCACAGGGTTGGTTAGTGATTAGTTCATTCGTAGAGGATGTTTAAGTTAAAAAGCAGGAGTCCATAAAGTACGGATTTTAAGGCAAAACCTAATAAAGCGAGCAATATATTTATTCTAGCCCGCACAACAGTTATGCTATGAGCTTTGCATAAACGTAATGGGTACGGCCCTTCAGACCCCTAGAATGTATGTTACTCTTCCTACAGTAGAGAAGGGCGGGCTAGGCAACACTTCCTAATGAAGAAATTAGTTTGCATACTACCGTATTGCTGCCTGCAATTCCTGGTCTACTGATAAGCCTTAGAAGTCAACATACCAGAATAATACCCGGTATTCTTTCAGTACCAGAATACTTGCGCAAGGCAGTAAATAATTCCTCAGCTTGCAGTGGTTGGACGTGCCCACGAGCGAGCGGAGAGGTTTTAAAGCTTTGTACCCTCGGCAGATGACCAGATCTCTCCCATTGTTCTTCCTCTGCTATAATTATGGTGCATTAATCATGGTAGACACTGTCGGGGAGGAGGTGATAACACGCGCTGTGTTCGAGCATTGTCTTCCTGTATTACTGAAAGCTTCAGTGCTCATATAGGAGTAAAAAAAAGAGCGGTGTTACTGTGCTTTGTCAACAGGTTTACACTCATTTATGTTCCTCGGAGAGACATGACGCTTTTTATATAAAAGAATTAGAGATCGTGTGTGAAATCGTCATGTGCTACTTTTTCTAACAGACACGACATGCCACCTATTCGTTGACATAACAGGGACCAGATAGCACATTGAAAGAACATCTTGAACGTGGAGTGAAGAAAGCAGAAAATAATGCTTCACACAAAATAGAAACTTTCTGTAGTTTGTCCTAGCTATATCTTATTTTAGACTGGGGATTAAAATTTAACGTTCTTCTTGATGCTACGGGATTATTTCGCCGAGTGAGTAGGAAAGAGACGGAATAGCGGAGGACTGCGTGGAAGAATGATCATAACTCAGAACTTTCTGCAGTTTCTAAGGAAGAGGACAGAGTGTCGATCGCTTGAGCGTGGCATTCGACCACAATATAAACAATGCACAACTAGAACTGACTAATTTACTTGCTTGGCATCTCTCCGACACAGATAGGTCTTATGGCGACGTTGGTATAGGAAAGGGTTAAGAGTGGGAAGGAACCGGCCGTGCCCTTAATGAAAGTGCAGCCCTGCCTGGTGTGGAAATGGGAAACTTCGGCAAACCATATTCAGAGCTGCCGAAAGTGGGGTTTGAACTACTATCTCCCGAACGCAAGTTCACAGCTGTGCGCCCTTAACCGTACAGCCTACTCACTGGGTGGCTAATTTATATACAAAGCGAAAAATTAGTCACCATTCAGATGCTATATCTATCGTTACTGTGTGTTCTTTACAGACAGCTACAGCGTACTGAACAGTGCGGAGATTACTGTACAGAATGTGAAAATGTTTCGTTCTACTGTGACATAAATTTCTTACCTGAAACATGCTTATATATAAGTCTCTAAGTTCATAAATAAATAAATAAATAAATAAATAAATAAATAAATAAATAAATTCACTAATTTCAACAATTTTATAAATATATTTCTAGTTGAATGAATGAATACTGATCTGCATTTAGGGCAGTCGCCCAGGTGGCAGATTCCCTATCTGTTGCTTTCCTAGCCTTTTCCTAAATGATTTCAAAGAAATTGGAAATGTATTGAACGTCTCCCTTGGTAAGTTATTCCAATCTCTAACTCCCCTTCCTATAAATGAATATTTGCCCCAGTTTGTCCTCTTGAATTCCAACTTTATCTTCATATTGTGATCTTTCCTACTTTTATAAATGCCACTCAAACTTATTCGTCTACTAATGTAATTCCACGCCATCTCTCCGCTGACAGCTCGGAACATACCACTTAGTCGAGCAGCTCTTCTTCTTTCTCTCAATTCCTCCCAACCTAAACTTTGCAACATTTTTGTAACGCTACTCTTTTGTCGGAAATCACCCAGAACAATACGAGCTGCTTTTCTTTGGATTTTTTCCAGTTCTTGAATCAGGTAATCCTGGTGAGGGTCCCATACACTGGAACCATACTCTAGTTGGGGTCTTACCAGAGACTTATATGCCCTCTCCTTTACATCCTTACTACAACCCCTAAACACCTTCATAACCATGTGCAGAGATCTGTACCCTTTATTTACAATCCCCACTAAAAGCATAGCATAATTACGTAAGCCATCCAAAAATTAAGTTTCCCTATGTCGTTTCTTACATTTATCCAGTAACTACGAGCCTGCGCGACAGATCTATGACGTAACAATCACACCGCCCGGACAAGTCCCGCTTGGTGTCAGTAGTGCAGCACCGGTGGCTCGTACTCTCTCTCTCTCTCTCACGCGCCCGTGAAGTTTGGTTTGTGATAAAGTTTCTACGGAAATTGCGGTGGGCCGTTCAAAACACTAGGCGTGGTGTTGTGCTGATCCATGGCAATGTTCGGCGCGCAGCAACTGTTCTGCAGGAGTTCGGCTGGGAGGTGTTTGATAACGCACCGTACAGTCCTGATCATCCTCCCAGTGATTTATATATTTTCTGGCAACTCAAGAAATTCCTGTCAGCACGCTAGTTCCATTACCAGGCGGCAGAATTCCACGGCATTGGCATACATAAGTGATACCACGATACGACAAGTGTCTCAATTATGGTGGTGATAATGTCGAAGAATAGCTCCGGCATTACTGTATCGGGTGTCAGTAAAGTTTTTCAGGTAACTATGTTTTTTGAATAGGGAAACTTAATTTTTGGACGGCGCTCATAATAAATTGGGTGAGCACAACGCGGGTAACGCCCGGTTAGCCAGTCCAATTGTCAATGCACACTGGTTTGCTGAACATATGGTAAGGACGTGATACGACGTTTTCAATTGAGGAGTATATTTTCAGGCCTAACATCTCAAGCTTTGTTGTACGTTCGTGTGAGGTTCACAACAATACCTGGTCGTGAGGTGAAGAAAGCAAGTCTCTCACGCTCTTGTTGTCCCCGCCCAGAGCTCCAACAAGGGTGATCGCGTGTAAACCTTTATGTTATCTGGCTAATTAAAACCAGCATCTTGGTTGCTCTTCTCCCTCCCACCTTGCACACAATTAGCCTCGTCACCTTTCTGTAACGAGACTGGCAGATGGCAGAGTGAGTCCTTACTTCCTTCATTCATTAACAGCCAGCTCACATGAGCACCTACAAATCGCAAGGAGTTCTAAGAAGAAACAAATCCGCACACTTGATTTTTTTCCGCTACATGGAAGAAACATAGAATCGTGGATTGGGATTACTAGACGAAAGAGCGAATATCTGTTAGCCGGGCTGAGTGGCTCATATGTTTGAAGCCCTACCCTTCTGACCCCATCTTGGCAGGTTCGTCTGCCTCATGTCGGTAGATTTACTGGCACATTAAATTACTCTTGCTGGACTAAATTCCGGCACCTCGGCGTCTCGGAGAACAGTAAAATTAGTTAGTGGGACGTAAATCCCATATCACTATTTTATTTATTTTCGTTTCGGCCCTCTATGGACCACGTTTGACAATCTTTTTTTTTTCGCTAGTTGCTTTACGTCGCACCGACACAGATAGGTCTTATGGCGACGATGGGACAGGAAAGGCTTAGGAACGGGAAGGAAGCGACTCTGGCCTTAATTAAGGTACAGCCCCAGCATTTGCCTGGTGTGAAAATGGGAAACACGGAAAACCATCTTCAGTATTTTTTAGCCTTCTCTGCCTTCACTCTCTCCCAGTATATTTTCATCCCTTCTCCATCTTCCTTCTTCTGTTCTGAGCCATGCTAAAATGGCATGTTCATAAAAAATGATGTTTCCCATATTGCAAAGGACTTGTATCGGCCTCACCTCCATTGAGTTAAGTGTTTCCATGATTGTACCAGAGAGGGCAGCTCCCTCGGTCACGAGCACGGAAGATCATTCTTTCGGCGAGACTGTTGTTTTATGTCCTTGGAGCGAACCTATGCACTGTTATGTGTGTGGAATATAAACACCACGAGTCGACGTTACTTGCGACTAGTACCACCTGGTGAGGAAAACCATGAGCATACGTGGCCTGTGATTAGTACCATTGTGAGGCACCGTTGACCTGGATTTAGGACCCCTTTAGATAAGAATCTTCCCACTACTTAAGGTATTGTGAATAGGATCCTCTCATTGTTTATGCTTTTTTCATCGCCATTTGTTTTAGACTCTAGACGGTGGATATATTTTGAGGTTTTAATTTTCATTGCGTTTACCTCTTACCATTAGTGGCCGATAACCTAGCTGTTAGGCCCCTTTAAACAACAAACATCATCATAAATATAAATATTACCCTCTAAAGTATCTGTAAGAAATCTCGTTATTAAACAAGGAATAAAAATACACACTATTAAACGAGGAATAAAAATACACACTATTAAACAATGAATAAAGGTACCCATTATTAAACAAGGAATAAAAATACACATTATTAAACAAGGAATAAAAATACGCATTATTAAACAAGGAATAAAAGTACGCATTATTGAACAAGGAATAAAAATACGCATTATTAATCAAGGAATAAAAATACGCATTATTAAGCAAGGAATAAAAATACGCATTATTTAACAAGGAATAAAAATACGCATTATTAAACAAGGAATAAAAATACACACTATTAAGCAAGGAATAAAAAGACGCATTATTAAACAAGGAATAAAAATACGCATTATTAAACAAGGAATAAAAATGCACATTATTAAACAAGGAATAAAAATACAGACTATTAAACAAGGAATAAAAGTACACACTATTAAACAAGGAATGACACGTTTCGTTCTTAAAAGAACATCATCAGGTTCACCCAAGTCACATTCAATATTTGGATATATATATATGTGTATTTCTGTCCAAACATGTATTAATTTGAAATTTGGAAAGTAACTCCCTTGTCTCAACTCCACCGTACGCTGCGTGGCACAGAACACCTCCCCTCATTTGAATTTTTTAAAATATCTTATTCCAGTCCGCATTATCAAAAAGAATATTTCTACACTTTCGTATTGTATCAATTTTGCAAACGCATCTGTGCATAAGGATACCCCTTTGTCTCTAAATGAAGTAACAGCTTGGTTTAGAACACAAACAAAAAGTCTCTATGATTTATTCAAGTGAATTTTTCAGAGTTCAATTCACAGCCTGGCAAGCTCCGAAAAGGAATACATGAAAAATAGAACAAAGCCCTTGTTAAATTAGAATTCACATCTGGACTGGCCTAATGCAAGTCTAAATTCTCTGAGCAAGGATTCTTGACGTGGGCTTGCAAGCCAAGTGAGTAATTCCATATTCGCGACACAGTCCTCTAAAATGTTTATCGTGTTCCCTCCTTATTGAATGGTGAGCTGTTACACCAAAGCTCTTTAGCACCACTGTGCAACAGTGAGGGAGAGGCGGAATTCCAATTCACTTGCTGAATGACAGCGGGGGCTGCCAGACCAGTCCTCTCAACAACAACACCTTTCAACCGTGGAAAGGAAAACCTTTTCGAATATAATAATAATTGCAGGTGGAGTCCCGCATGCATCTTCATAGCGAGAAATGATTTTCTGTAGTTTTTAGTCACGTGACATTTCAGGAGTTGATTCTTCGTAGACCAACCGCGTCTAACCCAAAATCTCACCTGATTCGAATAATTTGGATGTAAGATCACGTGAGCCACAGCAAAAACAAGTAGCTATTTCATGCTATCTTCAATGTTTGTTGTTTGTTTGTTTGTTTGTTTGTTTGTTTGTTTGTTTGTTTGTTTGTTTGTTTGTTTGTTTGTTTGTTTGTTTGTTTGTTTGTCCAACCCTTGTCCCGTTTCTCTACGGGGTCGGGTATGAGGTGAGATGAGTCCGTCGTGGCGGGTTTGTATGACCGGATGCCCTTCCTGACGTTAACCTCATCAAAGGAGTTAATGAGATGAAATGAATGGCGTGATATATGATACTAGGAAGGGAGAGGGTGAAGCCCGGTGCAGGCACGTAGCCTACTCCTGTCGAATAGCACCAAGGGGTCTGCTCAAGGCTTAACGTACCCGTCCGACGGATGAATTACCATCAACAGCGTCATATGCCCTCACTCCATATTAGCACTGCGGAGAGGTTTGGAATTTAATGCAGGCTTTTGGCACGCGATGTAGTGATTACAAGTTGTATACCACCACCGCCTCTACCCTACCGGCCAATATTCTGATGGTGAAATGTTTTCGACCAACGGGATTCGAACCGGCTAACCACGGTAAAAGACCGTTTAGACTTCAACGCATTAACGATCATGACCACCAGGCGGGCTATTATGCCATCTGTAATGCATTACCAATGTTAATTTCTTGTTTTTTTAAATTCCCAAATTTGGTCAACTGAGGAACACATTGAATTTAAGACTTCTTGGCCTTTCCTCTCTTCCACGAACCTCTTCATTCTTTCGCTTCTTATCTTTTCCCTTTTTGGAAATTATCCGTTTGTGTCTCCTTGTTAGTGGTTTCTCTTCAAATCATTTTTGACGACCCACTCTTCTTCTGAACTCTCTTCTATTGTGGACCATCCCTAGTGTAATTTCAACTTCTTCCAAATCCCTTTTGACGCACTTGGAAGTGGCCTTAAATCCCCGGATATATCTGAAGATAGCTCTGGTCAGTCGTCTGTCATCCATTAAGCTAGGTGTCCGTGACCTTTCCACTGTAAAGTAGGGGGAGGGAAAATTCCTTTCGCACACCTAATTTCTTCCCCCTAGGGATTTTCAGTTCATACGGTTGGTACCTAATGTCTAGCTGCATGCGCACGTATAGCCTCATCCCGTTGTTTTGTTTCCGTATACAAGGAGGATTCATTTTTCACGCTGAGCTGAGTCAGTGCAGCATTCAGATTAAGAACCTGTTGTTCCTAGATTGAGCACTGATATGTGTGTGAAATAGTGGACTGCATTTCAGTCGTGTGGTGTTAAACATGAAAAGTGAATTACAACTCGGTACTGATCGCAATGGTCTGCGTATAATCAGTAATCTATACTGGAATCAGGTAGCATATATCAAAACTGATCAAGGAACTTCCGGAACAACTTCAATCAGAAAAGTTATACGTAAAGGTTGTGTATTATCTCCTATTCTGTGCAATATTTATTCTGAGGCAATATTCAAGGAAGCATTTTCGGATGATTGTGGATGGATCATGACTAATGGAAAATGTATTAACACCACTAGATATGTGGATGACACTGTCGTCGTAGCAGAAGAGCTTCCTGCCCTTCAACGCGTGATAAACCACCTAGTTCAGTACAGTGAGAAATACGGCCTGTTTACTAACACTTCCAGAACCAAGGTTATGCTGTTCTCTAAAGGGAAAAACCCAATGACCCTCACAATAAATGGAAAAACAGTTAGCAAGTATCCTCCTTCAAATATTTAGGCACTATTTTGGGCAGTCAATGTGACTTTGAGAAAGTGGTTAAACAAGCCCGGAAACAATTCACTGATATGAGAAAATTCTTCATACGATCAGACCTCAGCTTATCACTGAGAATCAGAAAGATCCGCTATTCTCTGTCCTCCTTTACGGGTGTGAAAGTTGGACATGGACCCAAATACTGAGAAAAGAATTGAGGAATCTGAAATGTAATTGTACAGACGTATTCTACGTATATTATGGATACTGAATGTTTCGAATATTGAGGTCCTTCGCCGGATGGAAAGCAAAGTGAACTATTCCTTGTTATAAAACAACGAAAGGCAAGCTAATTGGGACATATTATGAGAGGCGATAAATATCAGTTACTACAATTAATTATTGAGGGGAAAATTTATGGGAAAAATATCTGTTGGAAGACGAAGAAACTCGTGGTTGAAGGATATCCGAAGATGGCATTGTTGTACATCGGAGGAGGTCTTTCGTGCTGCAATGTCAAGGTCAGAGCTGGCTGTGTGGATCGTCAACCAGTGCTTAGAGACGACGTCTTATGAAGGTGTACTTCCTGGCGTGTAATCGCTACGGTGAGGTGATTGGCGTGAGTTACCGTGAAAGCCATTACAATAAATCAGGGAATGTTCGTAATTTCGTCCCTTTGATTTTATATGTTATTTACGAAATGCATTGTTATTTTCAGATCGGAAAACGCAAGCAGTGGGATAACGAAGCTATGAAAAAGGGCTAGTAATAATAATAATGTTTTATTTATCCTGGCAAAGTTAGGGATGTACTCCCTTTCTTACACTTAACCAGTCTTAACCTAGAACACTTAAAAATAACTGCTGATGACAATAATATGATAATATTAACAATAATAACAGTAATAGTATTAACAAAAGTAATCACACAAAAATCATATCATCTATATAATACCAATCGTACGTAGAGTATATTAAAATATATGAATAATGAGTACTATAACTACTACTTAAGAGAAAGTTTAGAAAATACATACGTTTCTACAGTACACCGAAATATCGCATTCAATTGAGAGGGGAATAGAAGGATTAGTAAGAAGAAGAAAGTGATGAAGAAGAAGGATGATCTGTGAAAGGAAGAGAGAAATAATGATGGAGAGGCGGTAGGAGGAGGTGTTTTCAGGTCATAACTTGATGAGTCATGTATGTTTACCTAGTATTTCGACACAGGCATGTTTAAAAGCTGAGCTGCTGGACATGCTTCTGACGTTCACTGGTAGGAGATTCCACTGTCGGGCTGTGGTAACGGTGAATGATTTCGTGTAGATTGCTGTTCTGTGTACAGGAAGGGATAAACACATGGTGCTGCAGGATCGGGTATTTTTGTTGTGGTCTGTGGAGAGGAGCTTCATGCGATCACGGAGATAGGCAAGAGACAAGATAATGGGTTACAAACGTTCAAGTTAAGCGTTTAATAACATTCCACGCGCAACGCTGAAAGACTGTGTTAAAAAAATACCAAGAAAATATTTTTTATAAATGGTCTTCAGGTAATTCATTATAGGGAAAGTGTTTGGTAAGGTTAAAAAGGTAAAATATATTAAAATTAATTGTACTCTTCATAAATGTGATGGGGGACGAAATTACGACCACATTTTTGGTAGTTTAGTTTTTGCAGTGTTTTTGTCAAGTATTGACTACCTCAGTTCCGTTGTAACTTGCCCGTAAGTGGAGAATGTATTCGGTAATATGTATACCAATTTCTAGCCGTATCCATAATATTTCTGAAATTTTACAAGTCCAAATTTGCTAAGTGGACGAAATATGAGGCCCCTGCCTGACTTGTAGAGCTTCTCATTTCTCCTTTCCTTCCAATTTGCCAGAATTTTCTTCAGAATCTTCCTTTTTCTTCTTCTTCTCCTCGAGTTCTTGTAGCTCCCCTTCTTAATTTAAAATAACATATTCTAAAGCGCACAATCCTTCTGGTTCTATTACCGAATTCATAACGTCCGATTTCGGCCTTGTATGATACACCCCGTTTGTCATACCTGTTCTGCCTTAGATTGCAGGCCAGATCTAATTTTCTAGCTCTTCCCTTGTTTGCCTCTTTTTCCGGGCTCTTCTTTACTAGTAAGGAACGACAGCAATTACAGCACAGATTAGTGCTTTTCCCAATATCGGACATCACTCTTCTGTCAACAACTTCTCTATTTCGGAAGAAATATTATTGGATGCTGCAACTGAACGGAGTGGTCACGCGTTTGACCGCGCGACACCAATGGTAGGGTTGGGCACTATGTCCCTGTTTCGGGACACTGTGCCGGTGCACCGTTATGTTCCGCTGTTCCGGAACACGGAGTGTCAATTGCTCCGAAACATTCTCAAGCGAGACCGAGATATTGAATTGCTATCCCGTCAGAAGCGACCTTCCCCTTCGCCTACTAGCTGACTGTCGATACCGGCAGTGTGCACTTTGTTCTAGCGCCTGATACTCAGGAGCCATCATCGGCTAAGTTAGCGTGCTGGCCTTTGGTCACAGGGGTCCCGGGTTCGATTCCCGGTAGGTTCGGGAAGTTTAACCATCATTGGTTAATTTCTCTGGCACGGGGACTGGGTGCATGTATTGTCTTCATCATCATTTCATCCTCATCACGACGCGCAGGTCGCCTACGGCAGTCAAATCGAAAGACCTGCACCTGGCGAGCCGAACCCGTCCTGGGATCTCCCGGCACTAAAAGCCATGCGACATTTCATTTTTATCGTGCATGATCGTTGTACCAGGATATTTAGCCACCACACTCTCCCTCTGCTTGAGCTTTTCAGAACTTATGATTTTCACTTTCCTCGAGTTCAGAGTGTACTGTGAACAGAATTACAGGCTCAGTGATATAACTGAACGCTCACAATGCTATCGCGTGCTCAATTTGTAATCGGTTCTAATGCTACTTGGTACACATTCATTATTTCTAACACCTTAAAGAGAAACTAAGTCGCTAATATTATTATGAAACACATCTACTTACAAATATTATCATATTTATATCGCTATGATGGAAGACCATGTCATATTGTAGGTGAAGAAGTGACTTGTAAATATCACTTCTTCACCTGGATGTTTCGTGTTAAAATGACAATTCAAGTTTTCCTATAATTAAAGGATGTAGAACATTCTGACATACTGAGCCCACCAAGTTATTCACAACTATTAGAGAATTAAATAATACACTTCACTAGCTAAAGTAATGATTTCACTGAACATTCTGAAAGAAAGAAACTCAAGTCCACGTTTTAACAAACTTCACCTCATTACCGCAAGCTACAGTTAACTGATTGAAAGCATCTTTTCACGCGGGATCTTCGAGAATGCTTACACTATAAGAAGGAAAAGAAAGAAAGTATTGTGTATAATAAAAGGAAGTACGGGTACAACATACTGGGCACACGAAGTTATACTTGGCTATTTTACAATTAAATAATACACTAGTTTAATTGGTTTCACTTCAAGATTCGCAAGTAATCAAAGGTAAGCGGGACCTGTGACGACACGATGCGTTCGGCACCATGAGTCAAGTGACAGCGGATATAGCCGATGACGGCTCATGACGGCTCCTGAGTGTCAGGCGCTAGACGGAAGTGCAGTGTGCCCGTGCCGCCGCCAGTCCCGCCATGTGCTGCTCGTGTTGGAGTGTTCCGTGTTCTGTCATATCCTCTTTGTTCTGTGAGTTCCGTTGCAGCCTGCCACTGGCCTTCGGTAGTAAATCGGTACATGCGAATAACTTAATGTGTTCTGTTTTGTGTTCAACTGTTCTATAAGTGTGTTTTCATTGAAGCCTAGGAATATACACCGTACAAAAGACGGTAAACTTTCCATGATGTCGCACCGGAGTCCTGTTTGGGACTTTTTTACTAGAATAAAACCCGACAGAGTGAAATGCAATATATGTTTTTCTATTTTGTGTGCAAAGGGATCTTCAACCGGCACAATGACGAGACATTTCAGACTTAAACATCCCACAACAGACATTTATCAAAGTAGGTTCTTATCGGTGCATCATGACTCAGAAGACGCAAAGGCAACAACTGAAGCTTCAAGTCCTGTCCCTGCCACATCTGTTCAAGTAATAACTGGACAAACCTATCTTCCTGTGTCGCTAATGGAAGCTGTTTCATCATTATCTACCACCAACACTGCTACTGCTACTACTACAACAGGTACGTCCGATCATACACTCGAGTTAAGCACATTAAGCAGAGGGAAGGTACAAAGATTGAAACAAAATAGAATACAAGCCTATTCATCCAGGCCTATGTCAACAGCTAAGAAAGAGAAACTTGACGAACAGTTGTTGAAATGGATTGCAAAAGATTTTTTACCTTTCAATATAGTTGAGGCTGAGGAGTTTCAGAAGTTTTTATCGATGTTGAATCCTAATTATAGTATCCCAAGCCGTAAAACACTTTCGAATAGTCTCTTGAATAAACTCTATGACACAACATTGCAAGATGTCAAGGCTAACATGTCAGAAAATGCTCCATATGTAGCCCTTACAACAGATGGGTGGACTTCATTGAAAAATGAAAACTATATAGCAGTTACCGCTCATTTCATATGTAAAAGTGATGGCACACTCTCTTCAAAGCTTCTGTCCTGCTCAAAGTTTGTAGGAAGACACACAGCAGACAACATTGCCGAAGAACTCAAGAAAGTGGTAATAGAATGGGATCTTCAGGACAAAATCGTGGCCTGCACAACAGATAATGCTTCAAATATGGTTAGTGCGGTTCAGAAGTGCAACTGGTGGCACGTTCCGTGTTTAGCGCATAGTTTGAATCTAGTAGCACAATCAAGCCTGGAAGAAATAAGGCAAACGAGAGAGAAGGTAAAACGTATTGTCGAATTCTTTAAAAGGAGCCCACAATCCTTGGAGAAACTTCACAGCACTCAAAAACAAATGGGTTATCCTGTTATGACTCTAAAGCAGGACTGTCCAACACGGTGGAACTCAACATACGAGATGATGAATAGAGTGATTCAGACCAAAGAACCACTACAAAGTACTCTTGCAATAATGAACAATAATTCTGTGGAAGTTTTAAACAAAGAAGACTGGTACATAATTGAGAAATCAGTTGAAATTCTTCGGTGTTTCGATGAAATGACGAGGGAAGTCAGCAGTGAAAAGCACGTTACCCTTTCAAAAATTGGATTGATGAGTAGGAACCTTCGAACTCATTACCAACACCTGCGAGAGATGGAATATGACAGTCCGGCCATTTCTCGACTCCTTGGCAAGATATGTGAAGAACTGACACGTAAAATTTGCAATAAGTACCACAATATAAATATAATGTGGGAAGCAACACTTTTAGATCCACGATTTAAGACGTATGGTTTTATGAAGGATGAAAGCAAACTTAAAGAAATAAAGGAAAAACTTATTAATGATGCTGCTACTGTTATTGGCACTGCACACCAACAGACAGCTGTTAACACATCAGGTGGAACACAAGAGCCCTCATCAAATGAGAGTAAGGCATATGGGTCTACAGTATCATTTTCGAGCATACTATGGAAAAACTTTGATACAGCCGTTGAAGAACTCGTTCAAGCGCCAACTGTTAATCCAAAAGCAGCAAGTATCATACAGATGGACAAGTATTTAAATATGCCTCTTCTGCATAGGATAGAGAATCCTCTTCAATGGTGGAATGACAACAAAGATACCTTGCCAGCCCTCTACGACTTAATGAAGAAGAGACTTTGCATTATGGCGACATCAGTTCCCTATGAACGAGTGTTCTCAAAGCAGGGACAGACCATCACAGAAAACCGTACACGTCTAAAAAGTGACAGTTTCTAAAATCATGTTCCTGAATGCAAATATGCCGTGAACATTTTGAGCACCATTTAAAGTGTTGTAGCCTATTGGAAGATTAACATTTGTCGGTAGTTTCCCTTAATTTTTATTTTCGTGCTCTCCTTGTACAGTATATAGTGTTTAATTGTTATTTTCGTGTTCTCCTTGTACAGTATATAGTGTTTAATTTTTATTTTCGTGTTTATTTTAGACATGATATTTCTGGGTGCATATTTCAGATTTTCGACTGGTTTTTCACGTGCCGTGAAGTTTTATCCTTGCCCTAATTACAATACCTGCCGATACATTCAACTGGTGGAAATATCCTTGGATTAGTTACTTTTAAACACCTGTACTTCCATTGTAACTGTGTTATCTGTATTTCGTATTGACCGAAAAAGTCTTAACCTAAACGCAGCCTTTAAACGAGATTATTGTGCGCGAATTTCAGTGTTCCAACTGTTCGTTCGCGTTTCGTGCAGCTTTATGCTGGCCATGGCCATTAGAAACTACACACAGCACGTTCGATACACTGATACAGGCATAGTCCAGCTGACGCGGAGCATGTCATGTTGCCTCTCTCTCTCCCTCTACTATGCAGTTACAGTCCCGCGTCCCATGTGGCGGTACTCTGTACCGAAACGCTCCGCCTCCAAGCTCCTAATGTTGCGGAACAACTGAATGTTCCGGTCTGCCCAACCCTAACCAATGGAGCTAAGCTCTGCAATCTGGAGATGAGAGGGTTCAAAACCCACGGAGGGCAGTCCTCCAGATGGTTTTCCGTGGTTTTTCACATTTTCACTTCCAGACAAATGCTGGGAGAATTCCTTTCCATAGGCCAAATCCGATTCCTCTCGCCTCCTTACCCAATTATCTCATTCACTGTCATTCATTTCATCAGCTCCTCCAGTGAGGTTAACGTTAGGAAGGGCATCTGGCCGTAAAGCCATGCCAAATAATGTCACCACACATCATCTCCGATCCTGTTTCAGGGAACAGGCCTGAGGGATAGACACTTATAATTTTATTTGCCGAGGCAACATATGAGAAGTCAGAGGTGGATAAAAACTCAGGTATGTCAAACCCCATCAGACCTCAGATAAACGAAATTTTAATTTCCAAACGTTACTAGATGAAGAATTAAAAGGTTACGAAAGTTCGAAATATTGCTTTTGTTTGAGTCATCAGTCCATAAACTCGTTTGATGCAGCTTTCTATGCCACCCTACCCTGTGATAACCTGTTCATTTCTACTACAACCTACATCTAATGTTTGTCATGTTCAAACCTTGGTCTACTTCTACCTTTCTTTTCGCCTCGAGTTACCTCAAAAACAAACTGAGGAAATCCTGGGTGTCTTTAGATCTGTCCTAATATTCTATCTATTCTTCTCGTAAAAGGTAGCGGAATCGATAACCTCTCACCAATTCGATTCACTACCTCTTCATTCGTCATCCGATCTATTCATCTCACTTTCAGCATTCTTCTGTAACACCACATTTCAAAGCCTTTTTATCTTTCTTCCGGAGCTAGTTATACTCCATGTTTCACTTCCATACTATGCCACGCTCCAGACGAAAGTCTTCAAAAATATATTTATAATTCTTATATGAATATTCGAGATGAACAATTTTCTTTTCTTAAGAAAGACCTTCCTTGCTTGTGCTAGTCTGTATTTAATGTCCTCTTTACTTCTGCCATCATTCGTTATTTTACTACCCAAGTAATAATATTCATCTCCTTAATTTAAGTCTTCATTTCATAATCTAATATTTCCTGCATCAACTGCCTTCGTTCGACTGCACTCCATTACTTTTGTTTTGGTCTTATTTATTTTCATCTTGCACTCCTTACCCAAGATTTCGTCCATACCATTCAGCCTGCAGTCGCATATAAAATAGCAATATCATCGGCAAATCTCAGGGTTTTGATTTCCTCTCCTTACATTAATCTCTTTTAATGGAGTTTCTTATTTTTTATTTTCAGAATTTCCTTTACGTCGCACCGACACAGATAGGTCTTATGGCGACGATGGGATAGGAAAGAGCTAGGAAGGGGAAGAAAGTGGGCTGTGGCCTTAATTATGGTACAGCCTATCATTTGTCTGGTGTGAAAATAGGAAACCACGGGGAAACCGTCTTCAGAGCAGGCGGTTTGAACTCACTATATGCCGGATGCAAGTTCATAGCTGCGCGCCCCTTACCGCATGGCCAGCACGCGCGGTTAATGGAGAATTATCAGAGTTTGAAATGTAGGAAACTGAAATATATGTGCGATGCCCAGTATATCACCGCTAACAGGATTACGATTAAAAGTTGCCCTTAATATAAGTCCGAACAAACATTAATGCCATACATACATACATACATACATGGATCTAGCGGTACACTTTTTTTTCGCTCATAAATGTGAATCGAATATGAGAGTTTGTTCGTATCGCTCGGAGTTTCTCGAAGGGTCCAGAACTGAAGGAAAATGTTATATACGGGGAGGTAGATTCATAGCATCGATTTATCTTCATTGTCTTGTTTCGTTTGTCGACAAGTTATTGAGAAGTTCGTTCGTAATCAGTGACCTGAGAAACTTCTCGAGAACGTGATTCTTATTAGTCGAAATATGCTAGCCGATCCCGCAATGTTTATTCCGATAAGCACGTTAAAACAATTCATAAGCGCTACACATGGTTTCGTATCAACAAGTAACTCAGTCAATTATAGAATGAAAATTTAGAAATTACCCATCGTATTGTCTGCACATGGGAGGCTCTTGCGCACGGGATATGCATTATACTGTATATGCGAATATAATCACTGAGCTAAAGCAGTTAAACGCAGACTCGTTACTGGGAATTTATAGCCTCCTCTCGTTAAGAACTCAGGTATAATGGACTGGTACGAACTGCAAACAGGGTAGCGTTTACGGTACAATGTCCCCGGGCTTTTCTTACATTAAATAAAAAGTAATTCTTGTCATGTACTGTTCTAGATATCGGGACGTTAAATAATGTTTTCTGGTTAGTTTACACTTGAACATCGAATGGGGTGAAATTAAAAAGTTTTAAACAATATAAATACCACAATCAAAAGGAAACTAGATATAGTCTAAATATTCTGTTAACAAAAGAGCCTCTGTGGCTCAGGCGGCAGCGCGCCGAACTCTCACGGCTGGGTTCCGTGGTTCAAATCCCGCCCATTCCATGTGAGATTTGTGCTGGACAAAGCGGAAGCGGGACAGGTTTTTCTCCGGGTACTCCGGTTTTCCCTGTCATCTTTCATTCCAGTAACACTCTCCAATATCATTTCATTTAATATGTTAGTCATTAATCATTGCCCATGAGGAGTGTGACAGGCTAAGGCAGCCAGCACAATTCCTAACCTCACCGCTATGTTAACAAAATACTAAATCTCACATCTCAGGAATAAACACAGTTACATCAGAACTAATTATTCTTTAGATTTACATAATTACAGAGTTAGAGCAGACAATTTTTTATTTCCAAAATCGAATGTACTAGTATTTTACCATGAAAAATATTTGATTGCTACGGATGTAACCAGAGCCACATGTCCAAACAGATTGATGGCAGCCATTCTGACCAAACTTATTGAAGCGAGTAACAAGTATAGTCTTCCCTGCATAACGGTTATGTTATGAGACTTGCATAAACTGTAGGGGTATGGCCCTTCAGAATCCCTAGAAGTTGTGTTACTCTTGCTGCATAACGGAAGAACGGACTAGACGACACTTACTAATAACCAAATTAGTTTGCATTTCCTAAACATAATGGAGTCTAATTATAACTTGAATAGCACAAACGTTGCTAAATATTTCACTATTGCTTGAGGGGAAATAATATTTTAAAGTGACATGCCTAACGAAAATTTTGTATTGATCGTATTAATATTTCACAATTTGCTTTACTTCGCACCGACACAGATAGGTTTCATGGCGACGATTTGATAGGAAAGACATAGGAGTGGGAAGGAATCGGCCGTGGTACAACCGCAGCATTTGCCTAGTTTGAAAATGTCGCTGCGAAGTAGAACAATTTTTAAAAAATGGGAAAGCACGGGAAGCCATCACAGGGCTGCCGACATTTGGGTTAGAACCCGCTATCTCCCGAATGCTATGTGAACCAAAGCACGCAGCCACTCGCTCGGTTTGTCATATTTACAAGGATAACATTCGTGATTCGTAAATAATTAATACCTAGTTAATGTTTGTATATTCAGAAATGTCATGGTATTACCTTTAATTTAATGTATAACTTGTCTCTATTAGTTAGATTCGAAAACCCACAAACCCTGTCCTGTTAAATGCTACATTGCCCCACTCCAGACTTCCGTTCGTCACAAGAATAGTCGGCTACGAGCTACTTGCTCCACGATGTTTATTGTAGTTAGCCTGGACGCGGATATCGCGCCTCACTTGTTTGTGAACTTGCTTACGACCACAAGTCCGTTGACCGCGCTCATAATATTTGTACAAGTATAATATTTACCCCTGGATTGTGTGTGTTTGGACTTTGGTTTGTTTGGCTTTCACAGTGTCTCCTGTGTCGTGTACGTTCAGACAATCTGATTATCCTTTGGATGATCTACGAAGTGTTAATGAGTGCTTGTTTGAATGTGGTCAGCGATCTTCCCTTGAACAGGGATGAATGTACGAGGACAAAGCTCAACGGTCATCGCAAGAACCTGTCTTCACTAACATGTCCTTGGTTTGAATCTTGACAAATGCACTGGTATTCACGCATCTATTCTCTCTCATTGCATGAGCTACGTACTGTCACTTTTTCCCCTTGCGTTCCACCCTCTTCGCGGTACGTTGGATCAATCATTTCTCTCTGCGTTGTTCTTTTCTTAGTGCCCGATATTTTTTCATTCTTTCTGAACTTCGCTTCCGAGATAATAAGTTTGGATTTTAATGTTGATTTATCTTGGAACCATATATTGCCGTACTTCGTTATTACTTTAGCTGTTCTATCGAATTGTGAATTTTCTGTAATTTTTAATTCCACTAGGTCTTTATCAGTTTCTTTAACCCAGTTTTGTTTTGTTTTGCTGTTACCAAAGAAGTCAAAGATTTTGTTTGGTTAATCTATTACAGTTCTTTCTGAGAAGATGACCATAAAAATGTATCCTTCTTTTTCGCAAAGTATCCGAGAGTTTTTCAATTTTCTTGTAGAGTGTTTTCTTGATATGTTGGTCCTATGGTCTTTCTTAAAATGTTCCTCTCTTTTAGCTCGAGTCTCTCCATCTGGCCTTTGAAATTCATGTCTAGTGTTTCTGCTGCGTATAGTGCTTCTGGTTAATTACTGTTTTATAATATTTAATGTCGACCCCAATGAAAGGGATTTCTTGTTATATGTATCTTTTTAGTTGCAAGGCCATTTCAAGTTCAGTTTTCCTTGATTCCATTCCTTTGCATTCCATAGCATACCAGCTAATCCATTCTCCGAAATATTTGAATTAATTTACTATTTCAATCTTTTGTTCTCGATCTTTGTGTCATTAATATGGGTGTTTGTTCTTATGAGTTTGGATTCTCAAAGGAGATGGGAAGACCTATTTTATCTCCTTGTTTCTCTAGTTCAAGGATTTTCTACCTTTCTTCCTCCATTTTTGTCAGCAAACAAGGCGATATCATCTGCAAAAGCAATGCCTTTGATTTTAAGGTTATTCCTTTTGCATCCCAGTCTAATTCCACGCATTATATCTTGGTTCCATTCTCTAACTACTTCCCGAAGCGCGCAGTTGAACAACAAATCTGACGTATTTCATTTTTTATTTCGAAGGAATCTAATAGTTCATTATAGAAGAAATATTTCAAATACTGAAATGAATAAGGTTCAGAATTTGTTCTTAAATACAGTAGTTCCTATTATATAGACTTGAGAGTCAGATGGGTTCCAATAATTGACTTGCTCGTGGAAGGTAAGACAAATAGAGGGATACCATGGCGACGATTGTTGACTTTCTTCTCAAACCTACTCACGTTTTGATTTGGGCTTTGTACGTCTCTCTGAAATAATTCTTAATGAAAAATTGAAAATAATGTTACCAGTCATTTTCAAGTTTTATCTAATAATTAATTTCACACCGTGTATCGGAGACTATGTTCCATCGTCAGGTGGTGAAAAGGTGACAGAGATGAAGTACCAAATACACAGAACTCCCTCATAAATTACACACATCTAAAAGTGATAAAAGTGAACATTTTTGGAACTTTAGAATGTTATAGACATTAGTTAAGATCCACAATGTACATACTCAATGATGGCATTAGAAAATGAATGCCTTAAAAACTATGTCAAGCTTTAGAAGCAAGTTCATAGTCGGGCTGAGTGTCTCAGATGGTTCAGGCGCTGGCCCTCTGACCCTAACTGGGCAATTTCGATCCCGAAGGTCATCAAATACGGTACGTCAGGCTCGTGTTGGTGGATTTACTGGCGCTTAAAATAACTCCTAACGGGCAAATTTCCGGCAACTCAGCGTCATCAAAAACAGACAAAAAGTGGTTATTGGGACGTGAAAGCTTTATTATTATTATTATTATTATTATTATTATTATTATTATTATTATTATTATTATTATTATTATTATTATTATTATTATTAAAAAGTTCTATTTTGGAAACGACCCATTTTTATTTTATCCAACATAGACTTAGTACACTATAGGCCTACATAGATTCTATTCTTAATATAATTATTATAAGATCTTTTGGAAGCAATTTATTTCAAGTAGAATAATTCTGTAGAATTAATTCAATTTTGTTTGTCACCATTTCGCAAGCTAAACGTAAATTTTTGTCGTCTTCCCGAGGTGGTGCAACTTTCTCCTGTCACACCCCAGTGAAGGCGAAATGGACGTACCATTTTAATCACATGCCAGTCCTTCGCCAACGGCCGTAGCCGTGTTGAAACACAGGATCTCGTGAGATCTCGGAAGTTAAGCAAAATTGGGCGTGGTCAGAAGTTGGATGGGTTGCCACGCGCTGTTGGTGCGGGGGTAAGGGAATGGAGGAGCGAAAAGGAAGTGGCCACCCTATCGCACGTAAACTCCGGCTCAGGAACACCTCTGCGGAGGTTCGGACCTGCCTTCGGGCAGAATAACCCTTACCTTTACCAGTCCTTCTTCGAAGCTAATAATGCTAACCGCTGCAATACGGACATGGGCATTTCACCTCCTGAGGATGGAGTAAGATCTCCGAAACGCGTTGTGAAGTGAATTACTTAATAATAGTTAAAGATAAGAAGTGTGGAAGTAAGGGACACCACATGGTAGCAGTAGATGGAAGTAGGAGATTTTAGAGGTGCTTGTTGCTCACAGAACTTTGCAGGCTAATATATATATGTCTAGAACAGGGGTTTCCAAATGGCGGCCATATATTGCGGCCCGTGAGAGAATTTTAATAAATAATATGAAGAAGAATAATATAACAATATTTTATAAGTCGTTCAAAAATGTATTAATTTTTATGTTCGTTATAGACCCAAGTCCGAACTAGTTCATTCTTTCTTATTTCCTCTGTTTAAAAATTCACTTGATTTGAATGGATTATTTTTCATTTTAAAAATTTTGAAATCCAAATTTCAGATAATAATGATTGATTTTTACGTCCCACTAACTACGTTTGATATTTTTTGGAGACGCCGAGGTGACTGAATTTTGTCGCGCAATTATTTTACGTGCCAGTAAATCAATCGACACAAGGCTGACGTATTTGAGCACATTCGGAATGATCTAACATCGAACCTACAAACTTCAGAAGACCAGCGCCTCAACCACCTGAACCACTCAGCCCGGGTCCAAATTACACTCCTTTATGCAATTGTAAAATAATGTTTTGCCTAAGTAATTAAAATTATCAGACCATTATTTCAATTGAATTATGTTTATTTTTTCATAACGGTACTTCTGTAGGCCTACTTTCTGCAGAATTTTACGAAAGCTGGCCTATTACTTAAGTGCGGCCCGCGAACATAACTAAGGTTTTCAATATGGCCCTCAAGCCCTTACAAGTTGAAAACCTCTGGTATAGAATGTAGATCTTTCAATTTTGAACGTTCTTATTTATCAAATCAAGGTGCTGTGAGAGTTTGCTTCTCTACCATTTGGATATGATACTGCCCAGACAACGTTGCAAACTAACTTACTTGTGCATTTGAATCCATAGCCTAATCATAAGATGTCCCTCCTGAATTCAGTCCGCTGATAAAACGGCGCCGGTCTGTGTTGTGGGTTGCATTCCGCTCACGGCCGACTGTTTGATAAGTTCGCCGGTCTTGGCATGTAATTTACCAAGTGCTGTATCCACGATAAGTTCACCACCAACTTGAAGGGTTGGGGTAATATTCCTCCTCGTCTGTGGTTGGTCAAGTCACACTCTGAAATGGAACTTGGACGTACTTGGTGGAGGGGAGACGGGTGTAGTTCTTTTGCTTCTGTAACGGCTATGATTGCATCGTAAGCCCCGGAGGCTAGCTCTGTCTCATAGCTGCAGTAAATTATGTAGTTATATCATCACTCAGGTTGAAAATTGCAATGCCATTCTCTCGTCCGGATTTTCCGTACAATAAATCTGGCTGCCGATTTGGGTCACAAAGATATGAGCTTCCATTCAGAAGGTTGCGGGTTTGAAATCCACTGTCGGCAGCTCTAAATTTGATTTTCCATTGTTTCTCATTTTCATACCAGGTTATACGTTCATTAAAGCCACAGTCGTTTCTTTCCAAGTCCTAATCCCGTCACAACAACACTTACCCGAGTGGGTGCGACATGAAATAAATTTATTGACGTAGGAAATGCATTTGTATCCATCCCAGTTTTACGCACGGCTGCCCTTCCCGATACGAACCATGTATGGATTGATGTATTCAAGCTGACGTGTTAAGACGAGCAAAGGAGACGCAGTCCCCGAGCGAGGAGAATAAACCAAAAGGAGTTAATATCCTAGACCCGGCTGGGAATGGAAACTGGGACTCTATAAAACGAAGTCCAGTATGATGGCTATTTAATTACGGAGCCGCGGCGCGCAGCTGTGAGACTACATTCCAGAGTTAGTGGGTTCGAACCCCCTTGTCGATAGCCCTGAAGATGATTTACCGTGGATTCCCGTTCTCACACCAGGCAAATGCTGGTACCGTACCTTAATGAACGCGACGGCCACTTCCTTCCCACTCCTAGACGCAACGTAAACCCAGCTGAAAAAACAGCAAGTGTCAGACGTCTTCGCGCGATTCTGAAGCAGTGAATGAATCAATAGTGCGTAGATGTATGGTAAAGTTCAATGAAAAGGGTTCAAGAGTGAAGAGTGTACAATGAGTTGCTCCATGGGCGGTTTCCTGATGGCCTGATCTCGCATAATTGTAAACAAAAAATGGCCATCAATCTCATTTGACTTTATCCCTTGAAATTCTTCTCTTTGGGGTTATCTTAAATCATTGGTGTACGTCAATAATCCATGAAAAATCCGCGAGTTAAAGTATGAAATTCGATGAGTTGTTGGCGAAATCCACGTGGAATCTTGTCAGACAGTTATTGCGAGTTTTACGGGCAGAGTTCTTGCATGCCAGCGCAGCAGGAGGGGGGAGGCGGGGGGGTCCTATGTTCGACGTCATTTTCCATATCTGAAATAAGAACGTGTGATGAACATTTGCATGTATATTTCTTTAATATGAATTGGAAATAATGAAGTTCATAATTTGTTACACCAAACCAGTGCGCTTTTTCAAGGATTCTATATTACAAAACGTACCTTTTGTTTACAAACTTCTATGAAGGATGACAGTGCTAAATCCGTGTTGCCGAGAGGGTGTAAAGATTTAATTTTGTAAATATAATCTTAGATTATACATATAATCTTAGATTAATCCGATTGTGATGCAGTTGTATATTTTTTGTCCAAGTATAGATTTGAATTGCAGTGGTTGAACAAAAATCCATGTTGAAAACATCCTAGGGATATGAGCTACGAAGTTTAGGTAAATAAAATATAATAAAATATGATAATATATTCTTTATTTATCCCTAAAAATTCTTAATCATCCTTAAACGGTCGATTAGATTAGCAGTTTGCCTTTTTCTTCCACTACGAGTGCTAATGCGAGAGAATGCAGTTTCACTCAAGGCCTCATAACTGCATTTGGTGTGGACATTTATCAACAAATCAAAAGAATGCCTGAGGGTAATAAACCAAGGAACACATTACAGAAAGTTAAGTTAATTTGGCTAGGATTTGAATCGAAATGAAAACGAGTTAAGAAAGAAGTTTTTAGGCTGTTCTTCCGGAACTGCATTGAGGCAGGAAGTGGTTTCATATTATTTTTAGTCTGATAAAACTCAATTTTTTTAAAAACTTTCCTGGACCTTTAGCCTCTCAACTTTCGGCTCAATTAAGTTAAATGCTTAATTTGGGGTTTTCATAGTATGGGGTCCTCTACTACTTCGGCTAAGGAATGTTTTCAACTTGGAAACAATTATTCACAAAAGATATGGAATTCGTAACACGATATGAGCCGTCCATCATTTTTCTGATCGCAGGTCTAAACGGTCGTGCAGAAGGAAAATAAAAATCTTTGTCATAAATTGCTTTCTTCTTCAAGTCGGTAGCTACCTGCCCATATTTCGTTCTGGCACTTGTGCTGAAGCTTACTTAGGAATTCTCTCCTTTCCAACGTGCATGTCTGCCACAGGTTGATGCTATCTGTGTGTCCCAAGCTTGGAGCCGCATACAAATCGAAGATTCCCTCGTGTTATAACGCTCACCTGTCTCGGGATATCACATCTGGGAATGCGACGGAAGAGTGTACAGAATGAATCGTACTTCACAACACTGATCGCAGCTCAAAAGTCTACATGTTCATATCCACAGTCATTTAACTTGTAGGTAATCGTCCGGAAAGATTATTGTAATGGATGAGTATTCTTTAATACCCAGTAGTTTCCGGCACAAAAGTTCAGTAGAGACACAACATGTCCAAGAATTTTTGGAGGTAATTTACAGGATGACCCTAAAATCCGTTAACATGTGACTTCACGGAATGACATGGGGTTTCATTGACACCAATAGCGAGTGCACAAACAGGCCAATAGATGTCGCTGGACAGCAACACGTCAGGTCCAAATGGCCACGCATTCTCGACATGACATGGGGTTTTATTGACACCAATAGTGAGTGCACAAACAGGCCAATAAATGGCGCTGGACAGCAACACGTCAGGTCCGAATGGCCACGCATTCTTGACATGACATGTGGTTTTATTGACATCAAGAGTGAGTGCACAAACAGGCCAATAGATGGCGCTGGACAGCAACACGTCAGCTCCGAATGGCCACGCATTCTTGACATGGCATGTGGTTTTATTGACATCAATATTGAGTGCACGAACAGGCCAATAGATGGCACTGGATAGCAACACGTCACGTCCAAATGGACACGCGCAATCTTGACGTGACATGAAGTTTAATTGACATCAATAGTGAGTGCACAAACAGGCCAACAGATGGCGCTGGATAGCAACACGTCACGTCCAAATGGACACGCAATCTTGACATGACATGGAGTTTAATTGACATCAATAGTGAGTGCACAAACAGGCCAACAGATAGCGCTGGATAGCAACACGTCACGTCCAAATGGCCACGCAATCTTGACATGACATGAGGTTTAATTGACATCAATAATGAGTGCAGAAACAGGCCAACAGATGGCGCTGGATAGCAACACGTCACGTCCAAATGGCCACGCAATCTTGACATGACATGAGGTTTAATTGACATCAATAGTGAGTGCAGAAACAGGCCAACAGATGGCGCTGGATAGCAACACGTCACGTCCAAATGCGCCTGCAATCACGGCATGTCATGCTTAGCCTCCTCAGTCCCTAGACCTCAATCCGTGCGATTATTTTGTTGTGGGCTTACCTGAAGTCTCAAGTCTGCCGCGATCGTCCGACCTCATTAGGGATGCTAAAAGGCAACATCCGACGGCAATTTCTCACCGTACCTAAGGATTTGCAGTACAGTACTGTTCACAGCATTGTCGCTAGACTACAGATATTGTTGATGAATGACGGCCGACATGTTGAGCATGTGTTATAAAGAACATCGTCTTTGGTAAACCTCGAATTTTATGCTAATTTTTGTTTGTGTATCGCATGACGCCATATGTTGGGTCCTTTTGTGAACTTTATTTTGGTGTCAATAAAACCCCATGGCATGCCAATCATGTGTGTGATGTATTGCCTCGTTATATGTTAACTGACTTTCGGGTCTCCCCGACGCTATATCACAATACTCCTTGTTCTCCTTGTTTTCTCTCGGGAGCAATTCATCAGGTGGCATTCCTAACCAATCTGTGAGATTCTGTAGCCAGGAAATTCGTCGTCCTCCTTGTTTCTCATCACGTCACAAAAATATCCCAGCTTCCTCTGATGTTATACTTCGCTGTTGACCACGTGGTTCACCCTCGGGATTGGACATATCTGTGGATTCACACTCATTTCAAGAGCTTATATCCTCCTTTCGGACAATTTAATACCGAGCGGGTTGGCCTTGCGGTGCGGGGCGCACACCAGTGAGCTTGCACAGGTTGGAACCGCCACTGTCGGCAGCCATCAAGAGAGTTTTCCGTGGGATCAGGCAAATGCTGGGTTTATACCTACCACTATAGCTTCCAGTCCACCAATAATCTACATTTAGGGCTGTCTCCCACGAGGCAGATTCCCTATCAACTTATCACCTAGCTTTTTCGTAAACATCTTTAACGAACTTTGAGTTTTATCGAATAGTTCCCTTGATAATTTATTCCAATACCTTACTCCTTGTCCTATAAATAAATACTTGCCCCAATTTGTCCCCTTGAATTCAAATTTTATTTTCACATTCTCCAGTCAAGTTTATTCTTCATCCCGAAACATACCACCTAGTCGATCATCTCGTCTCCTTACTCCCAAGTCTTTCCAGCCCAAAGTTTGCAACATTTCGTAACCCTACTCTGTTTTCGGAATTCACCAAGAACAAATTATGCTGCTTTCGTTTGAATATTTTCCAGTTCTCGTATCAAGTAGTCCTGGTATTGGTCCCTTACACTGGATCCATACTCTAACTGAGGTCTTATCAGAGACTTTTACGATCTCTCCTTTACATCCTTTCTACAACTCCTGAATGCTTTCATAACTCTCCTAGTCCCTTCTTATCTCATCGTCGCCACGAACTTACTACTCTTGCGTAGCAGGGGGAGAGGTGATACTCCCACGTGGCGCGTCCCAGGTGGCGGATAGAGGTGTCCTAACCGGCTTGAGGAAAATTCTGCTTGTCGTACCAGGCCACTAAAAGGGGTGACCAAGGTATAATTGTATTAGAACCATGAAACTACTTGTGATTAGTACCAGTTTAGGAGAGACACCATGGGTGAGCGACACCATGGTTCTGGCTTGCCTATGATTAGTACCCACTATATGAGGGACACCACGGGATAGTGCGGGTCCCTGTGGTTAGTGCACGTATGTGATGATCACCATGGGTTTGCGTTGCCTTTAAATGGCGCCGCAATGAGCGAAACACCATAGGTCTGTATTCCATGTGCGAATTTCATTATCTGTGACTAGTACCATAATGTGTGGAATACCGCGAATCTACGCTACTCGTGATTAGTACCGCAACATGACAAATACCATAGTTCTATCTTCCTAGCGATAAGTACCATTATGAGGGGCCGATGACTTGGATTTTGGACTCCTTTAGGCTACAAGCATCATCGATTCAGTATTATGTCATAGAAGCAGTCCCTTGGTCAGTAATACTATTCTTTTACGCCAGCTTCTGTGAATGTGAGGCACTGTGGGTCGTTTCCACTGATTCTTTTAAATTCATATCCATCCATCTATTCATTCTTCGTCCTTGCGTTTTGAATTATGTTCAGTGGAGGAGTTTGGTCTTTTAATTTGTCATTTCATTTCGTCTCATTTTGTACCACTAGGGGCCGATGACCTCGATGTTGGGCCCCTTTAAACAAAAAGCATCATCACCATCATCATCCCATCGTCGCTATAAGACCTATTCGTGTCGGTGCGGCGAAATGCAAATATAAAATAAATAATTACACATTGTATTAAATTACTTTGCCGATATCAAAGCTCAATAGTTGATAACAAAGAGTAGCTGCATAACAATCCCATTGTTGTATTAAATAACAACTTCAGATTCATCCTCCTTGCCATGCAAGCGTAAAGTAAGTTGGCGTCCGGAAATAACAACGCATAGTAAAAGTTTTTACACAGAGTACAGTTTACACGTTGCTCCAAATCTCTCAAAATATAACTAATTTAACAACATGGTTTAGTAAAATTTCACCAACTCATTTTAATATGAGAGCAGAAGAACATGCATTTTGCATGTACGCCGTTGTTAATAAGACGTGAGAAATGTTATGACAGTTTTACTGTTTTAGAGTTATGATTGTTATGGTGCGTTTCATAAATACCTCCTTCCACCGCCACTTCGTCTGTGGCAGCAATCCAGACTTACTGATAGTGTTTGGAATTTTCTTTTCTGTGGGAATTACTAACCATAAGTGAAAGAAGACATTTTAATGAAATTTTGGATTGTAGATGCTATAATTTACATTAGAAAACATTCTGTAGGCTCTTTTCTTAAGACACAAGTAATTTAAATTTTTAAACTAATTAATGGAGATTCTTTTTAAAAAACAAGTTGTATAAAAGGTAAAAATGTTCCCCTTTTTCCTCCCGCGACGTTTCCTATAGTACATTCTAATGGTTGTGGTTACTAACAGTGTCGTGCACATAGCTTGGTCCTATTTAACGGATGGATGCCCTTCGTTATGCCATGCCATATTTCTATGATGGATTTTCGTATGGTATGTTATGTGAACATGAACAGACTGGTATTGAGACAAGTGCAAATACCTAGTTTTTAGGCAGAAGAGTTAACCACAAGCGGCTAGATTTACCAACCTGGGCGGGAATCAAATCCGGCACCCTCCGATCTGAAAGCCTTGATTCTGACCGTTTATCCAAAGAGCTGAACATTGCAGGCAATGACTATGTAAGAAACAGCAGTAGTAATCTAATTTGGCTAATAGTCTAGCCCGCTCTTTGCTGAAGTAGTGAGAGTGGCATAACTTGTAGGAGTTGTAATAGTTCGGGCCCCTAATACCTATGCAAATCTCATAGCTGAACTATTTTCCGGGCTAGAGTATACTTGTTACTAACTTCATCTCATCTATAAGTGGCTGAAGACCCGTGTTCTCTTGGAAACCCAACATTCGTAAATTCACTCTAAATATACAGTATGATTAAGTCTCTTCGGCTGGTGAGTACCGCACTAGAGTGTGTGCACAGCCAGTGCATGAACTGCTCGCAGATGTCATTTTATTTTATATTCACATGTTATGATTAACGTTTCTCCAAGCTCGACAGCCCTCGGTGCTCCTATACTCCCATCTCCATGCTCTAGCACATTTGAACACCATGAGTGGCGTGGCTGTAACGTACTTGTAAAGGGAGAGGCGTCGTTCGTGCCATTTTCTGCGAGTGCGTACAAGCACAGAAACCTGTGTCATGTGCAAGTGCCGTCTGAACCTATATATTTACCACATGTTTGCGTAGCGTAGTTCCCTATCGCCTGGTGTCATTTGTGAAGTTCACAGCAAATTTTTCACTCTGTAGGGGGATATCTTAGGGGAAAGTAAAGATGATAATAATAATATTGTTTTTACGACTCACTAACTACTCCTATGCCCTTGCTGCCAATTCCTAGTGCTTATACTGCGCTATGTCTTCGGGTGTGGGCTAGAACAATTTTGTAACTTTCTGTGATCTGTCTCTATCTCATCCTTGGCGTTGACAATATAAAAGTGCTATTTTCTATGCTATAAATAAATAACAAAAATAATATTCGTAATAATTTTCAAACTTGTTTGAGACCCAGTTTTGAAAATATCTAGCCCTCTACTACCCTATCTTTCACTTTGATAGAACATTTAAATTCCTCATACGCATTTTCAATTGCTTCAATTCCTTGATGTTCCGATTTGACTGAACTTATAGACGACATCCAGTCTACTCACTGCGTCAAAAGTTTTCTCTAAATCGATTGCCGTGATGTACAATTTGTTTCTTTTCTTCCTCATGTATTTATCCATTATAATTTTAACACAAATTTTGTTGCAATTTGTCCTCATTACCTTGCTAAATCCTGATTGGAGTCTCGACAGGAATGAACACCCCTCTGCACAATTCATTAGTCTTTTTGCCAATATCCCTGTATAAATCGTACTTAGAGAATCTAGTTACTTGGATTTGATCTCTCACTCCTTTTCTTATATGTAGGGCAAACAGACTGAAACAGTATATCCAGGAAAATGTGCAATAACTTCGTTAAAATTATTTACGCTAAGAGTAAGTAAATAATCTATAGGAAATCGGCCACGCGGGCGACAGTCCTAAACGCAGATCGCGATTGATTTGATTTTGATTTTCATTTTGATTTGATTTGATTTGATTTGATTTGATTTGATTTGATTTGATTTGATTTGATTCTAAACTCTTTACTGTTTGTTAGAGTTGGATCGACTGTTTATGCTGTTTGAATTCTGCCCCCTTAAAAAGACGCCAATAATCAAAATTTCAGTGAACCATATTCCAAATCAGCACATCGAGCTGAAGTGTTCACCAGCCGCCGCACTTCTTCATAAAATTTGGCCAGGTATGTAAAAAAGAGACGTGACTTCCTCAACCGTGAGTTATGGCGGCCGGTAGCTGCATGTGTATACCCTGAAGAACTAATAAACAGGAGCATCTCGTCCCGCTGATGAATAGACTGTTGACAAGTCAAGCACGCCCATCCTGTCTCCGCCTACATCACAACAGATATGTTTACTGTACTTCTTAACGGACCACTTCGCTCCCCACAGCAGCGTAGCAGGAGACATCCGAGACGTCATACTGAGCTCGTGCTGATGTTTCGCCTAATTTATGGCTGCCATCTTCAGTTCTTCAAAAATATGAAAAAAGTCTCAAGCAATTGTAGGATGAGAAGTTTCGTTCAATTAAGTGAAAGTCTTCATGTTACTAAAGTCATTTTCCCCTACAATTCCTCTACAATTCCACTATCAACTGTCATAGATATCCCAGGCATAATTTCCCGTCTCTTCCTCACGAATCCAGCATATCAGTCTGCACAACCCACTGAAAGATTTATTAATCGACCCTGTGTAAAGAATCTTTACATAAATCAAACAGTTCGGTAAGAGTAGGACAGAATTTGTCGAAAGAAAGCAAAATTGCTTAAAGATTATTGTCATTCACCAACCTTGTTAAATACACTGGCGAAAATAATATCCAAACACCATGAAGTACGGAATATGGGGAATACAGAAAATTTGGCAATATATTTATCAAGGTAACATATTTAATTGATTAAAGGTAGGCCTACAACACTACAGGTTAATATCCGCGCGAGAAAAGCCATGCTGGTCCATTATTAGTCGGTGTCATCGCCTAACTGTTGAGTGCAGTCATGCATTGTGTCGTACTGGTGGCGGATGTCAGCTTGTGGGATGTTGCACTTGGTCGGTCAATATAGGGACGATTAATGGCGGTTCTAGATGACGCTGGAGTTGTCGTCCAATGATGTCCCATTTGTGCCAGACAGAGGACTGATCGGGGGATCGAGCAGGCCAAGAGCTGGCCTCTTCGTCGTCGTAAAGGCATTCTTGACCCACTCATAGTCACTCCGGCCAGTCTCACAGGTAACTAACGCTTTTGCACAGTTCAGCTCGTGTTTAAAGCAAACCTGATGTGCAACGCCATGGGGCCGCTACCAGCACCACGCTAATGCCGTGAATCAACATCACCAACGTTCGTTAATCTAGCACAATCCCTTCTTGGTGTTAAGAAAGTAATTCGAAGTTGTTCTCAATGAAAACAAGGTGTTTATGCGGGAGGAAAGAAAATTGAATGCGTCAGATTCGCTGACAACCTGGTGAATCAGAAGTAATCTATATTTTTCGGATGAGTTGAAGAACAGGATTACAATTGCCAAGGAAACAAAGGGTACGGATGAATGGACCGCTGAATATGGACCTTACTAAGAGGTTAGTGAAGTGTTTTGTTATGGAAAGTTGCTCTTTATGGATCTGAGACTTGGACTTTGAGAAGGGAGGAAGGAAGAAAGAAGATTGAAATTTTTTGAAATGTGGGTATAGAGAAGATCAACTGGCTCATCCCTTCCTATCCGACGTCTCTTGGTCAACTCTTGTTCTTTTCAGATCCCGACGCAATTAAAGCATTCCAGGTCTAGGGAGTCTTTCATTTTCACGCCCTCACGGTTCATGTCTTTCTTTGTCTGGTACTTCCATTTTCGAAATGTCGGATCTCTTCTTTTCCCTTCTTCCCTTTCTCTCTACTCCTGTGGGTGGGGGACGCAGACGTAGACTACACTCACGGTATCCCCTGGTTGTCGTTAGAGACGGCTAAAAGGGGCGACCAAAGGATGATGACATTAGAACCATGAGAATATTGTGATTAGTACCATTACGTGCGGAACACCATGGGTCGACGTTACTTGCGACTAGTATCACTTTGCGAGGGTCTACGTTATATAGCAGCAGTACCATTCTGCGTGGAACATTATGGGTCTGACTGTTGCTTGTGAAAGAGATCATTTGTATTCCATTGGTACTTTCCACTGTGTTCAGTTCGGTCTGCGTTCCCTTTGAGTAGTACCACATTTTGTTCAACGCCATGGGTCTACGTTGCCTGAGGTTAGTACTACCTGAGAAACACCAAGGGTTTGGCTCACCCCCGTGATTAGTACCACTGTTTGAGGAACACTATTTGTCTGCGTTGGCAGAGAGTAGTATTGTTATGTGAGGAACACCATGGGTTTCCATTACCTTTGTTTTGAAACACAAGTTGAAACTGAGTTGGGAGAAGATAAATTTGGGTTCAGAAGAAATGTGGGAACACGTGAAGCAATCCTGACTTTACGTCTGATCTTAGAGACTATATTCTTTCCCAAAGACTCTGTCCATACCATTCAGCAATTTTACCAGATCTTTTTCAGTCTCAGATAAAATGACAATATCATCAGCTAATCTCAGGATTTTGATTCTCTCTCCTTGAACTTTGATGCCCTTTCCAAATTCCTCTTTAATTTCCTTTATTACCTGTTCTATGTAAACAATGAAAAGTAGAGGGGACAAACTGCAGTATTGCCTCACTCCTTTCGGGATTGCTGCCTCTCTTTCAAAGCTCTCTATTCTTATCACCGCATACTGATTACCTGTGATTATTACCACTGTAGGAGGATCACCATTGTTCTACTTTACTAGTTACTGCATTTTGGATCCCTTTAGATAATAAGCATCATCCCAGTAATTAAGGCATTGTGCACTGGATCCACTGATTGTTTTAATTTTGCTTTCATTTTCTCATCACCATTCGTTTTAGATTGTACGTTACACCTCGTATCATTAGGGGCCGATGACCTAACTGTTAGGGCCCCTTAAACAACAAACATAATCATTTTCAACAAAGTAGATAAATTACTTGTTGTTGTTTGAGTCGTCAGTCCACAGACTGTTTTGATACAGCTCTCCATGCCTTTCTATCCTATGCTAACCTTTTCATTTCTATATAACTACTACATCCTATATCTTCTCTAATTTGCTTGTCATATTCGTACCTTGGTCTACCCTTACCGTTCTTACCACCTACACTTCTCTCGAAAACCAACAGTACAAGACCTGGGTGTCTTATGATGTTCCCTACCATTCCATCTCTTCTTCTGGTCAAATTTAGCCAGATCGATCTCTCACCAATTCAATTCATTATCTCTTGTTTGGTCATTCAAACCACCCACCTCACCTTCAGCATTATTCTATAACGCCACATTTCAAAAGCTTCTATTCTCTTCCTTTCTGAGCTAGTTATCGTCCATGTTTCACTTCCATACAATGTCACGCTCCAGACGAAGGTTTTCAAAAATGTATTTCTCATTCTTATATCAATGTTGGAGGTGAACAAATTACTTTTCTTAAGAAAGGCCTTGCTTGCTTGTGCTAGTCTGCATTTAATGTCCTCCTAACTTCTGCCATCATTCGTTATTTTACTACCAAAGTAACAATAGTCATATACTTCCTTAAAGACTTAATTCCTAATCTAATATTTCCCTGCATCACCTGACTTTGTTCGACCGCACTCCATTACTTTCATTTTGGTCTTATTTATTTTCATCTTGTATTCCTTCCCCAGGACTCTGTCCATACCATTCAGCAATTTCTCCAGATCTTTTGCAGTCTGAGATAAAATAACAATATGATCAGCAAATCTCAGGGTTTCGACTTCCTCTCCTTGAACTTGGATACCCTTTCCAAATTCCTCTTTAATTTCCTTTATTACCTGTTCTATGTAAACAATGAAAAGTAGAGGAGACAAACTGCAGTCTTGCTTCACTCCTTTCTGTATTGCTGCCTCTTTTGCAAAGCCCTCGATTATTATCACTGCAGACTGATTTTTGTATAGATTGTAGATAATTCTCCTTTCTCGGTATCTCAACCCGATTACCTTCAGGATCTCAAAGAGCTTGGTCCAATCAACATTATCGAATTCCTTTTCTAGATCTACTCAAGCCATGTACGTGGTCTTGTCTTCCTTAATTCGGTCCTCTAAGATCAGACGTAAAGTCAGGATTGCTTCAGGTGTTCCCACATTTCTTCTGAATCGAAATTGGTCTTCTCCCAACTCAATTTCAACTTGTCTTCCCAAACATCGAAGAATAAGGTTATGCCAGTCTAATGCGTATATAAAAATAAGGGCAGAAGTATATAAAACAATAAATTAAGTGTGGGTAAGAGAGAGTGCGTATTTTCTTAATTCTTCACTGAGCTTGAAAACCGAGTTAATTATGAATATCGTGATTGATCGTTTATTTCGGTAAGGGGACTTCCATTATTCACACTTACATTGAGGTTAGGTTGTTGATGGTTATGCCTTTTGATTTCAATATGTAAAGAGTCACGTTGCCAGCAGTGATGAACCATTAAAAAGGAGAATTGGGCGGCCGTATTTGTTTTTAGAGTATAGTCTTACCTGACGACTAATATAGTAATCGTGTTTTTACATGATTTTTTATTTTAATTTTATGTCTTGCTGCGATGTGATTAAAACAATATTTTAAAATAATTAAGATCAATAAACAATAAATAAACTAAGTATTCACTGTTTAATTTAATAGGAAATACCTGGGGTTATATCAGCTAGTTCACTAAAATTGTTTGGTACCAACTGACGATTAAAACATAAGATGCTTTTAGTCACAAGATAGTTTCCATCCCCACTCACCACAAAATAAGAAAAGAAGGCTAGACCTAGCGGGTTTCCGCCAAATTTTCAACAATGGAACTCTTCATTAATGAATATTCAACAGCTGTTGATATCCCTTCGTCTTTTTTCTTTAACATCTCATCTCCGTTTCCTGTTGAGCTAAACATTCGCCATTCGATCCAACAGTGATTTTTTTTTCTTCTCTTGAAGTTCTTGTGTAATGAACACTGTCAACATCTCTCTGACGAAGGCGGATTGGAGCATAATGCAAACGGAAGTTGGAGCTTTATATGTTCTGCCGACAGCTTCAATTGCGACTTTGATAGATGACTCCATCTCCTTCCGGCCAGCCAGACCCGGGACGGAATTAGCATTGCATTCAATACAGAGAGCAAGCCGAGAGACGTGTTCTCGACTCGTAATGCGCCAATAATCTTTGAGAACTGCTGCTGCTATATATTCGTGTTTGAGTTGTCAGTTTACATATATAAATGCGTGCTTTGATTCATGCATATATCCTATCGTAATCTCTGGTGGTGGTGGTGGTGGTGATTATTGTTTTAAGAGGAAGTACAACTGGGCAACCATCCTCTATATAACACTAATCAGAGGGAAGAATATGGAAGGGGTCCGACACTTCGAAAAATGAAATGAAGATATCGGCCAAATGGAGACAAGGGCCACGAAGGGCGTGAAAATGAAAGACTCCCTAGCCCTCGCAAACCTAATAGCGTCGGGGTCGTAAAAGAACAAGAGCTGACCAAGGGAGGTCGGATAGGATAGATGAAAGTGAGGAGCCTGACACAAGTAAGTGGAAGTAATGTCAGGACTCAGCTAAGAGCCCCGTGGTCGCCAACCGACGCTCCAAAGTTCAGAGCTCCTGGGGCCTCTTTTAGTCGCCTCTTACGACAGGCAGAGGATACCGTGGGTGTTATTCTACCGCCCCCACCCATGGAGGGACGAAATCTCTGGCATAGTTGAGCCAAACTGCCTAGGCAGAACTTTTCAGTCAAGAGTGCACAAAACACCTATCAATAAAAATGTGGAAAATTATAATTCTTTACCGAGATAATAATAATGTTATTGGCTTAACGCCCCACAAACTACTTTTACGACTTTCGGAGATGCCGAGGTGCCAGAATTTAGTGTCGCGGGAGTTATTTTACGTGCCAGTAAATCTACCCACTTATGATTTTCGGAGACGCAGAGATGCCAGAATTTAGTCCCGCGGGAGTTATTTTACGTGCCGGTAAATCTACCGACACGAGCCTGACCTTCAAATACAACCCGTCTGAGCCAGGATCGAATCTACCCAGTTGGGGTAAGAAGGCCAGTGCCTCAACCGTCTGAGCCATTCAGCTTGACTAAATCAAGATTGTTGTTATTACGATTATTTTTTTCTTTTTTTTCCTATTTGCTTTTCGTCGCACCGACACAGATATGTCTTATGGCGACGATGGGATAGGAAAGGCCTAGTAATTGGAAGGAAGCGGCCGTGGCGTTAATGAAGGTGCAGCCCCAGCATTTGCCTGGTGTCAAAATGTGAAGTAAACTGAAAACCATCTTCAGGGCTGCCGACAGTACAGAATGTATTGCGGGTTAAGGTAAGCCTTCGCCTGCAATTATTGGAATAATCATTTGGCTGTACTTAGCAAGTTGCTAAGCGACTAGCACATTCATTCATTCATTAATTAATTCATTAATAAGTAGTAGTGTCATTGCATGCAGTCATGATTGATTACTACCTGTCAAGCCAGAGAGTATACACTTCCTCCGGTCACGGAAAAATACTATTCGCTACTAAATACTATTTGATTCGATAACTTTTCCCGGCTTCCAAATATATTCAACAGATAGCAGAGCGTTCGTAAAAACTTACATGCTACTAAGAGAAAAAAATTTACGTACAAACAGACCCCATCACGACATACGCGTTAGACATTATCTCGGAACACCTACCGAAGGATAAACTAACTACACTAGAAAAAGTGAAGGCCATGTATCTTAAAACATTTCTCTGCTTGGCAAAAAACGCTCCTTGGAGACTAATTTATGAGCTCACAAGACAATCTATCTATATAGAAGAACTGCGATTAAGAATACGACTGCCCTCTACGAGACAATAGCAAGTTTTACATCAAGAACTTCAGGATTTGAAAGAAGGCGAATATATGGACAGATTTTTACCAAACAGACGGCATGATGACGTCAAATTGGATGAATTCTGAGTACGAACTTCGGCATACCATACCATAACGCGTCTCTTTAAGGGCAGGCAAAACAACATGAATACGACAGACACATCAAGACGAGTTATCTGACCTGTTTATAACGAACGCAGCGGAGTAGCTCGAATCCTCTAGTTATTATTATTATTATTATTATTATTATTATTATTATTATTATTATTATTATTATTATTATTATTATTATTATTATTATATCTTCCCAAGGACACTTGTTTTGACTGGTGCTAACTTCTTCGTGATCCGAGACGTTATTCTACTAGTTCTTGGTCATAGTGAGGATTGTTTGATTTTCTCAGTTTCAGCTGCTATTTGCCGTCGTATCGGAGGTGGAGCTATGCCACAAGTGCGGTATAGGCCTATCCTTTCGACGTTTATTGGTTTGAGGCCGCCAGAAATTTGTGGCACGTATAGTTCGAAGCAGCACCCACGTTCTTGGAATGGACGGAGTTGATCCACAAGCATACTCGACTGTAGAGAAAGAAGGTGCCAAGGCTGTAGTTCTTACAGTTACTGGATGTGCTCCCCAGCTTGACCCCGTTAGCGTGCGTGGTAAACTATTCCTGGCTCTGACCTTCACACCGACAGAATGACAATGTGCTCTAGAAGTAAGAGACCGATCAAGTTGAACTTCAAGGTACTTGATAACAGGGCTGATGTTAAGTTTTTTGTTTATCAGGTGGAGAAGTGTAATGTGCGTTGAGAGTATTTCGCTTAAGTTAATTGTCCCTGTAATACGAGGGCCACCCAGAAAGATCTTTTGTCAAAAATGCGCCAAATAGTTACATGAAACATTTTATTTGGACCCTAACAGCAATGCTGGACTATTATTCGACATAATCACCACCAGAATTGAGACATTGTTACATCGCGGAATCGACGTTTGTATGCCGGTGGAAGTCCACCGCCTTGGAGTGGAACCAGCGTGTGACATTCGTCTTGAGTACCTCCTCCGTGTGAAAATGCTGACAGGAAAACAGAAATTCCTTGAGGTGCAAGAAAGGATTAAAAATCACTGGCAGTAAGATCAGGGATGAACGGTGGGTGAACAAACACATCTCGGCCGAACTCCTGCAGAACAGTTGCTGAGCGCAGAGCATTGCCATAGATCAGCATAGCACCTGTACTGACCATTCCATGCCTCTTATTTTGAATGGTCCATCGCAATTTCCGTAGACTATCACAGACCGAACGTTGCAGGTGGCGGGAGAAAGAACACGAGCCGCCATTTCGGGCCACTGCTGTGACGCTACTGACACCAGGCGTTATATGATTGTTACGTCATAGATCTGTCGCGCATGCCCATATTTTCTGGCTAACTCTGTTTACTTAACAAGAAAAGAAATAGTGAACCTTAATATCTGGATGGCCTACGAACATGGAGAACTCATGCGGCAGTTCTGCAGTCTGGATTCTACTTCCCAAAATGATCTGCGCTGAGTTCCAACACCATTATCGCCAACAACAGTAACCTCCTGGAATCAACTGTATTTCTCTCCTTACATGAATGGTATTAAATTTGGGAGGATCTGAGAATCTTACATTTTTACGCGCCCTTTGTGACCGTACGATTTCATTTGCCGAAAACTACAATCTTCTAGTGCATAGCCCTCTTCCATTTCTCCCCTCACTACCGTTTATAGAGAATTTTTGCCTATTTGCAGGTGTTCATAAAACAATTATCGCCTAAGTTTGTTAAAGTCCAAAAAATCCATTAACAGAACACGATTTACCTAATAGTACAACCGATGTGAGGAAGCATTTATGATAAGAAAATAATATCAGTATGGTTATATCAACTTCGTTTTACGACGACAACATCTATTGCAACAAAAATGTGTTCTTTGAATGTACCAGGCTTTTGCATATCACTTCTCCGAGCCAAGAGCAGAAGAAAGGAACGTTTTTAACATAAATATGTGTTATGGTTGGGAGCCATCCGAAAATGTGTGTAACGTAACGCGACAAAATGTGTATCGTAAGTGTAACCATAGCAACAGTGAAGGCTGTCATGTAAGGTATTGTTACCCAGCAACCGTGCAGGCAGTGATGTAAAGTGTTGTTACCTAGCTACCGTGCAGGCTGTGATATAAAGTATTGTTACCTAGTTACCGTGCAGGCTGTCATGTAAGGTATTGTTACCTAGCAACCGTGCAGGCAGTGATGTAAAGTATTGTTACCTAGCAACCGTGCAGGCAGTGATGTAAAGTATTGTTACCTAGCTACCGTGCAGGCTGTCGTGTAAAGTATTGTTACCTAGCAACCGTGCAGGCTGTGATGTAAGGTATTGTTACCTAGCAACCGTGCAGGCTGTCATGTAAGGTATTGTTACCTAGCAACCGTGCAGGCAGTGATGTAAAGTATTGTTACCTAGCTACCGTGCAGGCTGTCGTGTAAAGTATTGTTACCTAGCAACCGTTGCAGGCTGTGATGTAAGGTATTGTTACCTAGCAACCGTGCAGGCAGTGATGTAAAGTATTGTTACCTAGCTACCGTCCAGGCTATGTCTTATGGCTGGTTGCCACCTGATATTAGCTGCCGTTGATGCATTGCCATTTCCGGGAGACATATTATTATGATTGTTTGATTTTAGCAAAATGAAAAGTGGTTTCTCTTTGAATGAGTCTGCGAAACTCAATACAGCTTACATCAGGGCCTCTCAAACGCCCAAAATCTCACGCGTGCAATCAGCGGTGCAGAGTACCTGTGTACAGTGCACCGGTCCCGCTCGGTTCGGCTCGGACTAACGCTTCGTCTCTGAGCTACTCGGCTAAGCTCGGCTCAACTCGGCTCAACTCGGCTCAACTCAGCTCGGATTTGGAGCGCTACGGAGCAAGTGAGGAAGAGGGAGACAGGGGGAGCGAGTGAGACAGGCGTGGGGAAAGAGAGAGAGACAGCGCTATTGCTCCAAATCGATGAGTGGAGGACTGCACTGTGGTCAACCAAGTGAAGTCGTCTTTTACACCGTGTACCAGTGCATGCACCAGGCGCATGCACCCTGAGAGGCCCTGGCTTACATATTTCATGTTGAGTTGTTTGCAACATTGCATTTGCAGGTGTGTCTTACTTTCATTCTGTCCATTGCGCGCATATATGAGAAAGCACCATATGTACATTGTACCCAGGAACAGGAGATTCCCTGTGATCGGATGTGACATTTAACAATATTGACTATCATATATCAGCAAAAGTCACCTGCCACTCAAATATCGCTGCACTAATGACTAGTGCCCGAATTTCTAAGCAGTGGTAAGTTTCTGAAGCTGGTAATGAGTATACTGTAAACTGCACAACGGTTACGGTACGACGTTTGCATACACATTAGGGTTATAGCCCATCAAAACACCTAGAATTATGTTACTCTCACTACAGTACGTAAGAACGAGATAGATGACACTTCCTAATAATTAATTTAGTTTTCATTCTAACTTCTCACTTAGTAAAACTCCGGGGTCTGCTAATGACAAAGAATGTCTGGAGATACCTGGAGACAAATGTAAATTAACGGCAGTTGAATTTCAATAATTACAAAGAGCTGCAATGAAATATCTTCGAATGTTATCATTGCACCTCAGATATTCTTCTTAATTTATAAAATCTCTGACTGTCCATGAAGTCTGCGACATAATGGCAACCCTGGAATCACCATTGCCGCCATTCCCTTATTTATTTATTTTGCATTCATTTTCATCTCGTATACTTTTACCGGAGATAAAACATGTAAAACCTACACACTTTTTAAAACTTGTTGTTAGTTTCGTAATATGCTGTCTCGCTATATCTTTTCGAATCCCACAAACAGAGAATAACATTGAGATACATTACTTGTGAATACCGCAGTGAAAAAGCTGCCGAGAAGAAGAAAAGAAGGAAATAGTATCCTGGAAGACAGAGCAGTGCACGGAGGAATCACAAATCTGGAGGAAAGATTAACGGCAGACAAGGAGGAGAAGAGGAATGATCTTCAGCCCAATTAGCTTGTCTTCTACCCCGCAAAGCGGTCTTCTTTCCGTTCCTTTTCCCCAACCCACTTCATTTTACCTCCATCAGTATGATTTATACGTTCCTTCTTAATTTGTTTGAGACAGGGTAATATTCTTGAAAAAGATCCCGTAATAATTTCTTGGGAACGACCTGGAAAGAAAATGAGTTTTGTACTTTATTGCAAAACAAAGGTATTGTTTATTCTTTTTATCTGCGCGAAAATTGTCTCTTTGCTGCAAATACGCCTGCTCTTCAGATGACATTCTTTATGAAATTGCGTTTTAGTGAACAGATTATGCCTTCACGATGGATCAGTTTCATTACCATCAGATGCTGACGATCTCCCTTTTGAAGTAAAGATGTCTTCCATCGTCCTCCTGTAATGTGTCTTGGACTAGGCTGAGTAGCCCAGATGTTAGAACGCTGGCCTTCTGACCCAGCATGAGTGGTTCGATCCTGGCTCAGAGCGGTGGTATTTGAATGTTCTAAAAGACGTCAGCCTCGTGTCGGTAGATTTGCTGGTACATAAAATAATTCCTGCAGGACAAAATTTCGGCACCTCAGTGTCTTCGAAAACCGAAGAAGTAGTTAATGAGACGTAAAAGGAATAAAACCATTATTTTTATACGTAGACTTTCATGACCACTAAATTACATAGTCATATTAATTTGGGGATATTAGATCGCGAAATATTTATAATCTCCTCACGCGTTGTCTTCAGTCTTGCACGCTCTTGCCTTCATTTGGTTGAGATACGTCGATGACATATTTTTTTAATAATTTCGTGTGGCTATTTCTAGCCGAGTGCACCCCTTGTAAGGCAGACCCTCCGATGAGGGTGGGCGGCATCTGCCATCAGTATGTAACTGCGTGTTATTGTGGTGGAGGATAGTGTTATGTGTGGTGTGTGAGTTGCAGGGATGTTGGGGACAGCACAAACACCCAGCCCCCGGACCATTGGAATTAACCAATGAAGGTTAAAATCCCCGACCCGGCCGGGAATCGAAACCGGGACCCTCTGAACCGAAGGCCAGTACGCTGACCATTCAGCCAATGAGTCGGACGATGCCATATTTATCTGGCCATATGGTGAAAATGAATTATTCATATTTTTGGATCTCCTGAACAGCATAGATCCAAACATTACATTTACCATGGATGCTGAACGTAGAGAAAGATTACCGTTCTTGGATGTTTTTGTTTCTAGGAAATCAGATGGAACATTAGGTCATTCGGTTAACCGTATACCCACCTGTACCAGAAGATAACTGCGCTTAATATCCTTATCAGCCGAGCAAGGGAGGTTTGTAAGGAGGATAAATTAAACGGTGAACTTGAGTTACTAACCAGAATATTCCTGAGCAATGGCTACTCGAGGCAAAATATTGGCGAAGTGCTACATCTTAAGCCAAAAGACAAATTGCCCCGTGACTCTCGTCTTTTGAGTCTGGCCTTCATGCCATACGTGCAATCCGCCACGGCACGGTAGAGTAACAAGATCATTTTAAGTCTAATATCACGACAGGCAATTACGTGCGGTCTGTTAAAGATCCTGTTGCTTTAAACTGTGCAGCAATATGTACGATTCCTTGCTCCAGTCGATCAGTTTATGTTGGCCAAACATGTAGGAAGACAGCAACATCGCAGGCGGTGAAGTCTGCTCTGACAGAACATGCCATACATAATGACCATCAAAACATTTTCGATGCAACTTCTGTCATGTATAAAGAGAAAAATTTCATTTCGTGAGGCGATAGAAATTGATTGCTAAACACCCCAATAATTTTAGCAAAGGTGACGGCTATATACTGAGTAGATCATCGCTACCCTTCAGAGTTAACATCTTTCCCCTTGACTCTGGAGGCCCTGGAATGAACTATATTTCTAACAGGGTCTCTCTGTCTTGAGTCTAATTACTATGGAGTGACAATTGCCACAATTCCTTGTTATTACTCTGAAGACGATCCTCATTGGAGATTCGAATCGCGTCAGCTGATTATAAATATTACGCGACCTAATATCCCCATATTATTAATAATAATAATGCTATTTGTTTTACGTCCCACCAACTACTTTTTTGGTCTTCGGAGACGCCGAGGTGCCGGAATTTATTCCCGCAGAAGTTCCTGTACGTGCCAGTAAATCTACCGACACGAGGCTGACGTATTTGAGCACCTTCAAATACCACCGGACTGAGCCAGGATCGAACCTGCCAAGTTGGGGTCAGAAGGCCAGCGCCTCAACCGTCTGAGCCACTCAGCCCGGCTATTATTATTATTATTATTATTATTAGGAAAGAGCCTCCGTGGCTCAGGCGGCAGCGCGCCGGCCCCTAACCGCTGGATTACGTGGTTCAAATTCCGGTCACTCCATGTGAGATATGTGCTGGACAATGCAAAGGCGGTACAGGTTTTTCTCCGGGTACTCCGGTTTTCTACCAGTCATATTTCATTCCAACAACACTCTCCAATATCATTTCACTTCATTTCATCTGTCATTCATTAATCATTGCCCCGGAGGAGTGCGACAGGCTTGGGCAGCCGGCACAATTCCCATCCTCGCCGCTGGATGGCGGTTTCATTCATTCAATTCCTGACCCGGTCGAATGACTGGAAACAGGCTGTGGATTTTCATATCATTATTAACATACAAAAAACTATAATAAAAGTGCGAGGCTGTAAGAGCAACATGCCTTTTGAATGTGAGGCGGAACAGTTCTTGTGAATACTTACTATCTTATAAAACATGGTTGTATACATTTTGCACTTAGGTCAGCTCTGAGATTTGTGGGTGTCCGGTAGTGGCCATCAATCATTGCTAAGGCGGTCCTGTGTCAGAGACACCGTCCCTCACCCAACTGTGTGTGTTCGTGATTACCTCAGGTCTACCATCCATCAGCACAACTTAACGGGAACGATGGAACTACACGTTAGAACACAGTCCTCAAAGCGACGTCCTAATTATTATCGCTGTCGTCTCATTTTCGTGAAGGCAGAGTGATGCTTCCCTGAAACAACATTTAGTCAATATTAGGGCCTGAATTCTTAAATTGACCTAGATTTCCTTGCAACTTAATTAGAAATTCTAATGTGATAATATTGAATCAAAAAAAAGGTTAGAAGAACTAAACGAGGCCCTTACCGAAACCTTTAAGTGAATTCAACCGGCCCCACCATGAATGGTAGAGTGCCTGCCTTTCTCTTTCCCAGAGGGCCGGCTTCTATTCCCGGTCACATCAGGGATTTTTACCCCGCTTTGAGGTCTGGTTCGCGATTCACTTAGCATAGGTTATTACAGTTGAGGAGCTATCTGACGGTGAGATAGCGGCCCTGGTCCAGAAAATCAAGAATAGCGGTTGAGAAAATTTGTCCTGTCGACTACAAGACGCCTCGCAATATGACTCCTTCGGGATGAGCAGCGGTCGCTTGGCAGGCCAAGGCCCTTCGGGTTTTATAATGTGAATCCTAATTTTGTCTCGAGTCCATGTGGAGGCAGCAGTTATTTTATTGTGCGTGTACAGCCTTCCTCGGGGGGAATAAAAAAGAATGGAACAGACTATTTTTTGAAAAGGGAATTGCGGTGGGGTGGGCAAACATATAATTTGATGCCTGAGAGGCAAGCACCATTCAGAAAATAAACTATGATAACTAAAATGCGTTCTAAGAGGATATTTATGAATTGTAAACGCTGTATTAGTCGGTCAAAGACAAGTAGATATTTGTTAGTAGACTCTCCTTTAAGTACTTCAAGGTATACCGGGCAAGTTGGACATGCGTTTAGGACCGTGCGGCTGTGAACTTGCATCCGGGTGATAGTGGGTTCGAACCACAATGTCGGCAGCCCTGAAGATGGTTTTCCGTGGTTTCCCATTTCCACACCAGGCAAATGCTTCCTTCCAACTCCTAGGCCTTCCCTGTCCTATCGTCGCCATGAGACCTACCTGAGACGTAAAGCCACTAGCAAAGAAAAGGAACATCTTCTCGGCCCTCATCCGTCGTGTTTGAGAACTGAATGTTTTTATAGTGAAGGACGGTCCTGTGTGTGGTGTGTGAATTATAGGGATGTTGGGTAGGCTACTCGCGGTATTAACATCCAAACCCCGAGCCAGGGGATATAACCATTTTAGGTTAAAATCTCCAACTCAGCCTGAAATCGAACCGGGGCCCCCTGAACCGAAGGAGACTACGATCAGCATTCAGCCAAAGAGACGAACAATTCTTATTGCGCGAATTCTAGTAAAGCATGGCATAAAGGCATGTTGTGACAATACCCCGACTGACATAGTATTCAGACATCAGTGTCACTAAGTATCGAAATATTCTGGCTTCCATTATGTCTAAAAATATTTTGGCCTTCCCTGTCTCCAGATATGCATATTATTTACGTTGTATAAATATTACTTTTACGAGTTTGCATCTATGTGATATCCACGAGGAATTTACTAATACGCCTGAAATGGAATGAGAAATCAATAATTAATTTCCAATTACATACATTTTGTGTCTGACGAGCCAGAAGGATTGCTGATTTACCAGAGAATTTTGTAGTAATTCATTACAGTTTTCACGCGCAATGAATATCATAGAAAGAATGACAATTTCGAGAGTTTGGATTAATCCTTTCTATCGCTTAGATGTATTTTTAATCTCCACACAGTGCATTCTAATTAGTCCAAAACATTTCATAGGATTAAACAGGATATCTCGGTTTGAAACTTAAATCATCAATATTTCACTTCTGATCTTTATTACTGGGACAGGAACTAATTTCATTTCGCAGGATCAGGATTGGCTTACGGAGTTCAAAGTAAAACACACTAGCTCGATAGCAGTATGTAATTGATGTTGTAATCAATAACTAATAATTTCCAAAGGCAAAATCTGTTTCAAATTTGTTTACTAAGCAGACATTATCGCTGTAATTCTGAATTATTCTATTGAAGAATTGTATTTGTTCATCCTCCGCAGTGCTGCCAACTCTGCTATAAGAATTTATCTAGGTTATCCTTTTAAAAAGCAAGAAATTGCACGACAGATGCTAGATCTTACAATGAAATATCCTTAATTACAATGCGAGACAGAATTTAAATTCTGAATGACAATTAGCACAAAAATATTTTGTATGTCCACCCCGACTGGTAGAATGTCTGTTTCCGGGCGAGTTGGCAGTGCGGTTAGGGGCACGCTCCTGAGAGCTTGTATCTGGGAGATAGTGGGTTCGAATCCCACTGTCGGCAGCCCTGAAGATGGTTTTCTGTGGTTTCCCATTTTTACACCAGGCAAATGCTGGGGCTGTACCTTAATTAAGGCCATGGCCGCTTTCTTCCAACTCCTAGGCCTTTCCTATCCCATCGTCGCCATAAGACCTATCTGTGTCGGTGCGACGTAAAGCCACCAGCAAAAGAAAAAAAGGAATGTCTGTTGTTGGTTACACAGCTTGCCTTTAAAGGAGGAAAGCAGTCTAGGGCTCTAGTGCTTCGTAAACACGTCTTAAATCGTAACAGAATGCATTCCTTTTCAGAGACAGATATATCTGCCTTGTGTCTATATTTGTTCGTAATATTAAAACGAATTGTTTTCTGTTTCTTTTCTAGGTGAGTACTGCTGATATAAAAGAAGAATACTATGAAGTACCCGTAAGTTATATATCATTTAGTACATAGAAATGGAATAGAAACGGTAACGTAGTTTGAGAAATAATAATATACATGCTTTATTAAAATACAAAGGAAAAAGAATCACCTGAATATGCATTAATTCTTACAGTATTCACTAAAATATTAGCTTCTTTTGTGGCACATCGTTAGACGATACATGATACGCCTTCGTCACTCGGTCTGTGGAATGTTCTTATTGAGTATATCTTATGGTGGAAACCATGAATGGCGGCTCTCGTTATTAAATGCATTTGATCTTGGTTCTCGTTAGCCCACGTTCTGTCCATCATGGAGTCAGTAATACAGTCTGAATCCAATATTTATTACCACTGTAGAATATATGAGAAACTAGTACGTAAGCTTGTCTGCAATGGTCGAAATTACTGAGCGTTCAGTAATTGGAAATACGAAATTAAGATGTTAATGTGTCTTATGGATAAAGCTTAAAAACTAATTACTAATAATTAATTGGAAAATTTTAATAGATCATTAATGACCTTATGGATAAAAGTTTCCCTGATAACATATACGGTACCGAGCTCGATAGCTGCAGTTGCTTAAGTGCGGCCAGTATCCAATATTCGGGAGATAGTAGGTTCGAACCCCACTGTCGGCAGCCCTGAAGATGGTTCTCCGTGGTTTCCCATTTTCACACCAGGCAAATGGTGGGGCTGTACTTTAATTAAGGCCACGGCCGCTTTCTTCCCACTCCTAGCCTTCCCTATCCCATCGTCGCCATAAGACCTATCTGTGTCGGTGCGACGTAAAGCAACTAGCAAAAAAATACGGTATTTAAATGGAATCAGAACAGGTATTACAGTTTTTCCTACAAACCATATCGTGTGTAATTGTAGATGGAAGTTGTACTTTGAAGTCTATATAGATCTGTGCACTATGACTAAACACCGAAGTGGATTTATCCCAGTTTTCTATACGTGAAGCTGAGCCCGTTACAATTTGTGCATGAACGATACATTTGTCTAGCTTCAGTATAGTGAATCTTGTTCCATTCCACAAACCAGTTTTAAAACTCAATAGACATCATTGCAATCACGGAACCAGTGCCAACGTACGTTATTTGGTCATCTATCAAACTATTCAGAACCTGTTGGTTTATGACATTAACTTGTTCGTTTGGTGGGCAAGAATTGTTGCATTGAAAAATGAACTCACTGGGATAAAAAGACGAACTAAATAAATAACGTACAATACATATTTTTGAAGTCTGGTTTTATGGAATCTCGGTAATGAAATTTTGACCTGGTTCTCCTTTGCCGAGTTTAGGGGCCACTCACTGAAGTTATTACTACAGCTCTTATATGCTCTTTGAACTGTAAAAATATTAATTTTGGGCCATAGTATGTAATATCTTATACTTAAATTGACAACAGATGCTTTGTGACTGTGAGGAATAATTGGCGGGCTCTCTCAAGTAATATTACTCTTTTATTATATTTTACAATAGCTGATCTACCCCTGAGCCGGCCTCGTGATGTAGGGGTAGCGTGCCTTCCTCTTACCCGGTGGTCCAGGGTTTCATTTCTTGCCAGGTCAGGGATATTTACCTGCGTCGGAGGGCTGGTTTAAGGTCCATTCAGCCTATAATATTAGAATTGGGGAGCTATATGAGGGTGACATGGCGGCCCCGATCTAGAAAGCCAAGGATAGCAGCCGAGATAATTCGCTGTGATTAACCCCTCGGCACCTCAAAATCTGCAGGCCTTCGGGCTGAGCAGCGGTCGCTTGCTAGGCCAAGGTCCTTCGGGGCTGTTGCGCCATGGGTTTATTTTTTAATCTCACGCTGAAGGAGCGTAATGGGGAACCAGAGCAGAACAGTGACATTTTCGCTAATTGACAAGCAGAAAATTCAGCAAGATGATGTTTATTGTTTTAACCTTTAGGAGTCGTATTTAAAAGTAGCACGTTTTACAGATCTCACGCAAATGCTTTAATGTAAGTAATTTTTAAATATAGGGATGTATCTTTATATGCCGCGCTGATTTTGCAACTGATTCTGCTTTTCTAGTTTGTTTCACACATACACCTTCAGTCCTTAGTCCTGTAATCGTGTGGTACAGCACAAATCAAACGCTTGGATACAAACCGGGTTTTTTTCCACAAGTTGCACAATAGCATACAATTTTCCGTTGACCACCTTTTATTTTCCTATTTGAACACACTGTGCAGTCCCAGTGTTCTTTATCTCAGTGGAGTAAATCAAATTTGGTTTCCCGTTCAGCCTTTTACACGTGCCACGTGTCTTTCGACGATTCCCGCACAGACCTTCTCTTGGCCGATAACTTTTCTCTTAATTTCTTCAGATATATCCGAGAGAAAGGTATTGTCACTTTCAGAATTCTCAAGTGCATCAAGATGTCTGAATCGCTCAAAAAGATGCATTTACATTTGTTATCTATATTAATGACAGAGCCCATGTTGCTCAATGATTACGCAGAACACAAACAGAAACACTTGGTTGTTTCTTGCTAGAATTTGATAGTTGTGTTTCTACATATATCGAGATTATTTTATTAACTCCTTCGAGAAGTTAACACAACCTTCGATATTATGCAAAGAAACGTATAATTGTCGTAATATGATCGTAAATCACATGGCGGTTTCCGGCCGACATTCTACCTCCTCCAGAAAATCATAATGTCGGGTCGAGTGGACCGGTAAAGGTTAAAAAGTAGATATTTCTCTCTCCACTTATTTACGAGGTAAATACGGGATGCTTTCCCGCATAGTCGGTTCACTTGAAAGGACGAAGACACATCTCACCTGAGATGAAAATTAAAATGCACGGCCTGTTTCCATGTTCAAATGTGTCAGGAATGGAATGAACTAAGCCCTAATCTAGCGGCGAGGATAGCAATCGTGCCGGTTGCCTAAGCCCGTCTCACTTCCCTGGGGCGATTGACAGATGAAATGGTATTGGAGAGTGTTGCTGGAATAAAAGATGACAGGGAAAACCAAGGTACTCGGAGAAAATCCTATCCAACCTCCGCATGGTCCATCACAAATCTCACCTAGAGTGACCGGTGTTCGAACCACGGAACCGAGTGTTGAGAGGCCGGCGAGCTGCCGTCTAAGTCAAGGAGGCACATCTGCCCTCAGATAGTCTAGTAAAATTTGTAAATGAGGTCTCCACTTCTGACAAGGGAAGCTTCCCAAAACGCAGTTTGCTGTGCAAGATGTAATTTGGAGTTGGAAGAACTGTTTTGTAAATATAGGGAGGTCGGAAACTTGAACAGGAGATGTGAGCGTTAGAGGGTTGGCAACACTGATAAATAATTTGAGAGAATATTCCATATCTCGCACTGTTGTAATTATATCAGCTGCTGAATATAGCCTGTCAGATCGTTTCGCGGGCGGATTCATATGGGCTTTGCGCGGCAATGTTGATAAAGCGACCGGGAACGAGATATCGAATTATTTTTCGAATTATTTAAGAGTATGACCAACCCTCTTAATACTTACTTACCCAGTTTACGTTGTTTACGACCATCCTGTATGTACAAGGTTTGCTTTGGGACATAAGTCAGGGCGAGTTGTTTCTGTCTTCACATTTTCCTGGTGGTACCATACAGTGGCCATATGGCACTCATGGTACACGCTCAGGACGATGGGACTAGGGCAATGAGTCAGACTCCGCGCGGAATGAATGTGAGGAATTAATTTTGGGCCTGGGCATATGAACCAGACTTCAAACTCCAGTCTGGTTAATGGGAACATTGAGGATCATCACGAAACCAGAACTTTTATCAGAAACCCTTTTCCCGTGATGCTAGCTAAAGGTCATTGTGACTTACGAGTCAGAGGCGTGATTACGTGTGACTTTGTTCCAGGAGGTGGCTAGCCCTGTTGCCTAACTGAAATGTCTAGCGGCACCGATAATCGACTTCGGCTCCTCTAGGACTGTAGTTGAAATGTCGTATGGCTTTCAGTGCCGGGATATCCCAGGACTGGTTCGGTTCGCCAAGGTGGAGGTCTTTCTATTTGACACCCGTAGGCGACCTGCGCGTCGTGATGAGGATGAAATGATGATGAAGACAACACATACACCCAGCCCACGTGCCGTAGGAATTAACCAATTAAGGTTAAAATCCCCGAGCCGGCCGGGAATCGAACCCGGGACCCTCTGAACCGAAGGCCAGTACGCTGACCGTTCAGCCAACGAGTCGGACAGGACTGTCGTTAATAGAGGTTTATGGAGTTGCTGAGTTCTTTCACGGACTTGCAGATCTTGCAGTCCAAATCATTGTTATGTTACATTTCTCTCTCTCTGGTATTCTGCACTACCAGTCCTTGTTAAATCTCGCCAGTATCCTGCAGACCACTTTAAAGAGGATAATGGAGGCTCTTACTCTGTTAATCTGATTACTTGGAAGAAAGCTTCTATTAGCCCTGATCATTGCAGATAGAATAGATTGATTCTAATCTCAGAAAGGATTATAAGGCATGCCCAGGTTTCCTGTCTCTCGAATAACTTCCTTACCGGCTCGTTATCTCAATGGTCAGCATACTGATTTGCAGTTCAGACGGCCTGAAGTTCGATTCTCAGACAAACCAACCACTATAGATACAAGCAAGAGTAAATCCCTCCAGATAGGGTTGCCAAATCCACAATTAGTACTAATCTCAAATAAGTTAGAAAAGGTCAGGAAGAAGAACGATAGTTGTCTCTTTTATTGACTTTAGCTAATATTTTTCGATTTCCTTTTAACCTGGAGTAGTTATTCCAAACATTGGTTCTTTAAAATCTTGAATTTTAACTGAGAAATGTATTTGTTCTATTTAATTACAGTCCTCTCTAACTCCGATTAATTATCACTACATGCTAGTTTTATTTTTATGGTAATATTCTTATTTGTAAAATTGTTATTAATCAGTGGGGTGTCTGTTTTAGAATGAGTTTGAGTGGTGGTTTTAAACGTAGGTAAGATCACGATATGAAAATAAAGTTGGAGTTCAAGAGGACATACTGGGACAAATATTCGTTTATAGGAAGACGCGTCAGGGATTGTAATAATTTACCAAGGGAGATGTTCGCTGAATTTTCAAATTCTCTGAAATTAGTTAGGAGAGAACTAGACAAACAAGACATTAAATTTGCTACCTGAGCGACTGCCGTAAATGCAAATCAGTGGTGATTGACTAAATTTATTTCGTCTAATTTATCCTATGTTATTGAGGTGTTAATTACCTGAGCCAGATTCACGTGTAGTCTAGGAGTGGCAAGCCTGCCTCTTACCTAAAGACCACGGGTTCCATCCCTGGGCTGGTCAGGGATTTGTACTTGCATGAGAGAGCCGATTCTTTTTTTTAGTTGTTTTACGTCGCACCGACACAGATAGGTCTTACGGCGACGATGGGACAGGAAAGGGCTAGGAGTGGGAAGGAAGCGGTTGTGGCCTTAGTTAAGGTACAGCCCCAGCATTTGCCTGGTGTGAAAATGGAAAACCACGGAAAACCATTTTCAGGGCTGCCGACAGTGAGTTCGAACCTACTATCTCCCGAATACTGGATACTTTCCGCACTTAAGCGACTGCAGCTATCGAGCTCGGTGAGAGAGAGAGAGAGAGAGCCGATTCGAGGTCCAATCACCCTACATGGAAATAATCGAGAAACTATATGACGGCGAGATAGCGATTCTGTCTAAAACGTAAGGAATAACTGACGAGAAATTGGTTGAGCTGACCACGTATCACTTCTTAATCTGCAGGCCTTTGGAATGAACAGAGTTTCCTTGCTAGACGAAGACTTATCAAGGCTGTGGCACTATGTTTTGTTTTATTTTAATTTGTCGATTGCCCGTCATTCATTTTACATTCATTTTACTCTCCTAGTCAGTCGGTACTTTTTATATAATTCATTTCTTGTCGTCGGAGGCCGATGATTTTGAAGTTAGGCCCTTTAAACAATTATCAATATCATTAGACACCCCAAATTTTTGGGTAGTAATGGGTTAGAATCCAAACTAACTTGGTTATTAGGAAATGCCACCTACTCCGGTCTTCGGTGAGGTACCGAGAAGAACATAAATTGTAGGGATTGTAATAGGTCGTTCCCCTAATTTTTATGTAAAACTAATATCATAACCCTTCTACAGACTAAAGTATACTTGTTCGGATGGGTAGTGCCTCTAATGTTTATGCAAAACTCATAGCATAACCGTGAAAGTTAACACGTTCTGATGAGTCGTACCCCTATTGATTATGCAAAACACATAACATAACTGTTGTGCAGACTAGAGTATACGTGTTCAGATGGATCGTACCCCTACTGTTTATATAAAACTCGTAGCATAACCGTTGTGCAGTCTAGAGTATACTTGCTCTGATGCGTCATACCCCTACTGTTTACATAAATCTCGTAGCATAACCTTTGTGCAGACTAGAGTATGATTGTTGTGATGGTGGTACCCGTTATGTGTATGCACGACTCATGGCATAACCTTTATGCAGACTAATGTACTTGTTCTGATAGGTCGTATCCCTAATGCTTATGTAAATCTCACAGCATAACCGTTGTGCAGACTAGAATATACTTGTTCTGATGGGTCGTACCCCTACTGTTTACATAAAACTCGTAGCATCACCGTTGTGCAGACTAGAGTATACTTGTTGTGATGGTGGTACCCCTAATGTGTATGTACAACTCATGGCATAACCGTTATGCAGACTAGAGTATATTTGTTCTGATGGGTCGTACCCCTAATGTTTATGTAAAACTAGTAGCAGAATCGTTGTGCAGAGTAGCGTATACTTGTTACTCGTTTTAGTAAGAGCATTCTAACCTATGCCTGCCTAAAACCAGAGCTCTGATCATCATCCTATTCCAACATGGTACAGTAACGAGAACTCGGAAAGATAACATGTTCCAAGTAGATCTCTACATAACAGAACTGTCTTCTTGTGCGCGCTCCTCTCTGCTTTTAGCGTCACAGACTTAACCCTCAGTTCCCTGTGAATGCGAGGTTCTTCAGCTTGTTAGTGGGACTTCCTTCTATCTCGAGTCAAGAACATCCGCTCAGCAGGAACCTGTACAGTCATTACGAGGTGAACCAGTATAGTGCTGATGTCACGGTTTCCGTTGACATCATGGTGAATTTGTGCATCAGGAAATAATAGCTAATGCACTTCTAATGACATCACGGCAGCAGATTATTAAAGGACTTATCGCACGGCTACGATCTTTCTAACACAACAGTACTTACGTGTAATAATAAGAATAAAAAGAAGAAGAATGATGATGATATTGTGATCAGAGTGTCCGAATCTCCCATTTTTACGTAGATAATTGAAGAAGTTCAAGTATCTTGTAGACTAGCGGGAACGCAGTGTTTCAGAAGGAGCAGCGCTAACAACCCGGACGAACAGACACTATGCAATAATCCGTACAGAATCCCCGTACGCCACTGAGTGTCTTATAATTAACATAAAGAAACTGAGAGGCAAATTGGAAGTCCAGCAGAGAAAGATATTACGTAGGATATTGGGATCAGTCAAAAAAGTACGAATACAGAAGAGGATCCTACCAGGACTTGTACAAGTACAATGAAAAGATCACAAATGTTGCCAGGAAGAGGAATCCTACATTCGACGGTCATATTTGAAGGATGAATCCAACCAGCCTGACTAACCGTCTTCTTGGTTACTGGAATCATAGAAAGATCAAGACACCGTGACTAATAGAAGTGATCAAAAACATGCAGTAACTGGGAATAACAGAGAGTGACATCAAAATCCGGTTACCTCTCAGAAAGATATTAACACAAAAGGGGCTCCAGGACAAACTACCACGAAATGAAACAAGATGCGCCCTCTGGATGAAGGATAGAAAGGAAAAACACATACGGTACCGGTCAAAAGTTTAGGACCACATTAAAAAATCATGAAGTTCTATCTATAACCTAAAATTTTGCTACTAGACCTCTGTATTTTTTTCCTGAGCTCTCGCATCTAATATGATATACGTCGCATGATTTCAGTGATTTACGCCAAGTAGTGTATAAGTTATAAATTTTTAACTGTTGGAAGGTCACGTCAGAAAGTTAACATTTTTGGAAATATTATGTACTATATACTCTAATCGGCTTCAAGTATCACCAACAAGATTCTTTTATGGACTTAGCAATAGTTGGGGGTCATTTTGGTATAAATAGAAAAAATCCGAAAAAATGCGGCACCGACTTTTGTGCTTTAATTTTTTCTTTCAAATCCGCTCTAAAATGGTCAGGTTTTCCTTGTGTTCTTGTCATAGGTCTCAGTGTGAGCTATCGTCATCAGAAATGTGTTCTTGGTTGCCATCCACAGAGTGCAAATGGAACTATCAGGGCAGACAAGTGTCATGCCGATAGCTTGTCCTGAGACCTTGGGCCATACATGACAAAGGCAAAGAAAAATCAACCATTTTGACGCTGGTTCGAAAAAAATAAAACACGCAAAAAAAAAGGTGCCGCGTATTTTCGGAAGTTTTTATATTTATACTAAAATGGCCCCCACCTATCTCTAAGTCTACAAAAAATTCTTGGTGGTGATACTTGCAACCAATTAGAGTGTACAGTACATTATATAACCAAAATTTTTTATCTTTTGTTGTGACCGTCCAAGAGTTAAAAATTCATAACTTCCGCATTATTTCGACTAATTCAATGAAATCAGGCGACATATATCCTATTAGATGCGAGAGCTCAGAAAGAAAATTACAGATATATCGTGGCACAATTTTAGGTTCTAGATGACATTTCGTGATTTCTTTACGTGGTCCTAAACTTCTGACCGGTACTGTAGCCATAGAATGCTATATTACAGGTCAAACATCACAAGACCAACTCCAAAGAAAACCGTGGAACGTGGTATAATAATGATGAATAATAGTAATATTAATAACAATAATAATACAATTCATTGAGTCAAAATTAATATATCTGTTCCAGATGTGTCTCTTACAAAGTATCCTAAAATGAATGTGTGGTGTCCCGAACTCCCGTGTGATCCATATAACACACTCAACACAATCCTCCAGTACAAGTATGCACTTTCTCATACAGTGTAGATATCACACACCCACATCGAACTGTGTTCCTTACACGGGCTGGTCCAGATTAGAAATAGCCACACGAAAACACACAGCCCTACACACCAACATTATACACGTAAAATGAATGTACTACGAAATATAACCATATTTTATGTAGGTTTTCTCCGTGAATGTGAATTAACTCTTTGTAAAATAATGAAACTGTTACCATTCGCAAGTTTCATTAAATTATATATTCACAACGCGTTTCAGAGATTTGTCTCCGTCTTCAGGTGGTAGAAATGATGACGTATAATTGATGCCCTACTTGACTCACAGTTTGACTCAAGAGAAGAAGCCGTTATATTTATTTCATCTATCTCCCGTCAACTTCACCCCGTCTAGAAAGCCAAACATAACGCCCTAGAGGATTCGTCGTGCTGACCACACGACATATGGTAATCTGCAGGCCTTTGGTTTGAGCAGTGAACCTTTGGTAGGCCGGACATTTCAAGGCTGTTGCTCCATGCGTTTTGGTTCTTTTGGGGGGTCAACTATAAGAGTGCGTCGTCTCAGAAATACTCAGTTGTAGATAAAACTTAATCTTGATTTTAAATATTCCTTTTATATTTTATAACTGGGCATGAGTTGTGGAGCTATTAATTGATAGACTATCTGTAAATTTCTAGAGTTTCAAAGTGATTGAATTAAATTTGAGCAGATAACCTAACTGTTAGATATTTTTTAACAACAATCATGTGACTTAATTCATCAACACTGTGTATTTGAGTCTGGGGATCAACTGAAAGCAACAACCGACCCATGAGCCTTAAAGAAACTCATTCCGCTTAGTGAATCTCACCATCACCCCTCTTGTCAGTCCGCACAGCGAGCCTGACTCAGTGATTCTGGTAGGCTCAGATACGGCTCAAACAGGCTCAATGCCGTGTAGGCTCACTACCGGCTCAAATAAATCCATTTGTTTGAGTGAGTCCAATTTTCAGGCTCATGCATGTGTAGAAGTATGCTTAATACACATGTCTAGTTGGATGCCATACATTCGAATCCTATCCACCATTTCGAGATTTGTTTTTCAAGTTTTAGAAGCTTTGGTCACGTGGGTACAAGGTAGTATAAAATTACTGGAAATTTCCCATTTGGAAAATCAAAGTATGAAGCAATGTTGCCTAGTTGTGTCCCCCTGTGGGTAGGGGTAGTAGAATGTCACTCACAGTATCCCCTGCTTGTTGTAACCGACGACTAAAAGGATACCTAGGTGCTCTTAACTTGGGAGCGTCGGTTAACGACCACGAGGCCTTTAGCTGTGTCCTGACATTGATCCCACTTACTTGTACCAGGCTCCTCACTTTCATCTGATCGATTCGTCCTCCTTTAGTCAATTCTTGTTCAAAACCGACCTCGGCGGTATTAGAGTTTTCGAGGCCTAGGGGGTTTTTGATCTCGACGCCCGTTGTGGCCCTTGTCTTCCTTTGGCCATACCTTCATTCTTTGAAGTGTCGGATTCCTTCCATTTTTCCCTCTGTTTAGTGTTAATAGAGGATGGTTGCCTATTTGCTCTTACTCTTACAAAAATATAATTTCCCCTTTGCGAAAACATAATGAATAATTAATGTAATTTTGCTTTACGTCTCACTAACTACATATTACGGCTTTTAGGAGACCCGAGGTGCCAGAATTTAGTCCCGCAGGAGTTCTTTTACGTGCCAGTAAATCTACCGACACGAGGCTGACATATTGGAGCACCTTCAAATACCACCGGACTGAGCCAGGATCGAACCGGCCAAGTTAGGGTCAGAAGGCCAGCACTTCAACTGTCTGAGCCACTCAGACCGGCAAAATAGCTAATGATTATGTCTTTCAATAAATAAATAAATAAATAAATAAATAAATAAATAAATAAATAAAACCAAGGTGTACGGTAGCGGCTAATATGACGTCACTGACGATACACTTCCCATTTCAAAACACACTATTTATTCAAATCCACAGCCGCAGTATCTTCGGGACCAAGGCCTACGGTAACGACTGTGACGTCACTTGTGTTTAAAATTTCGTCACGTTACACTCATTTTCGGATGATCTCTAGCCATAAAACATATTCATGACGAGACAATAATCACCACCCACCATCGCCACCATGCAGGCTGTGATATGGATGGCCAAGTCATACAGCTCTCAAGGTACGGTTGCTAGGTAACGTCGCGTCTCACATTGTATTACAACACACTATTTCGTTACACAAATTTTCCTACGTCACTCCGCCCCCAGCTCTAAGACATAATTTCGTCAAAACAGTTTCCCTAAATATGCCTTGAGAGAAAGTTGAAAATATATCCAGAATATCATTGACGATGATCCTGTCACAGCTGCGAATTCAATGTCGTAATTTTGCAACAAGGATAATAAAAGCGAAGTTCATCAACCCTGCCCTAGAACTTGTACAACAGCTCTGCAAGTTGGACGTGTCCTTTATACAATCACCCGCTGATGGATTATGTTAGATGAACTAATTAAGATAGCAAAAGCAATTATACTCAATTTGTCAAAGCAAATCTTGCGTGTAAGATTAGTCGGTAGCTGTCTGTGTATGGGAAGCCAATTAAGGAAGTCTGAGAAGAGAGACGCTTATTTCCCGCCTCCCGTCGCAAACCCTCTCGCTCGAACCACCACTCAGAATTCCGAGCTGTTAATAGGTACTTGGAAACTAAACGCCACTACATTTAGAACTTTTTTATATTCAGTTACGACTTGTCTCTGATCGTATACCGAGAAGATGTAACAGATGCTATCAGATGTTCCTCCCGTTCTGTAATGCTGAAGACAGTTTCGCACAAGCTTAAATCATCAAAGGAATGTGTCTAATTATAGGATTGAAATTATGGACCTTATAAAGGCTGCCGCTTCATATGAATTAACTGGTGGTTGCGCCCATCATTACTTCTTTAGTCGTATCATTATCATCTATTTATATAAAAGTGGATGTGTGTATGTTCTAGCATAGTTATTGAACGTATGGAACAATTTCAATTAAACTTGGCACACATGTGACTTAGTGTCTGCAAAATAATACTGCGGGGGTAAAATACCCCTGGTACTTCTAGTAGTGGAGAGGGGTTGACAGTAAAAAAATGCACAGTTCTAGCTCTTCAGGCAAGCGACTCAGTGTTTAAAACATCCTAAGGATATGAGCTACGAATTTTAGGTAAAGAAAATTTAATAAAGTATGAGAACATATCATTTATTTATTCCCATCATCGTCATCGTCATCCGATCGATTAGATTAGCAGTTTCCCCCCTTTTTTTACCACTACGAGCGATAATGTGAGTCAATGCAGAGTTTCACTTGAGCCCTTGTAACTACATTCTGTGTGACCATTTTTGAAAAATCAGAAAAAAACCTGAGGGTACTGAAAAAAGGAACACATTGCAGAAAGAATAATGTAAATAAGTTAATTTGACTAGGATTTGAATGAAAAAGGAAACGAATAAAGAAAGAAGCGATTGTAGGCTGTTTTCCGGAAGTGAGTTTTGAAATGTGTTTTTTTTGTTTTGTTTGTATACAACTATACAGAACTCACAATTTAAAACCTTCCCGGACCGTTTTACCCTTCTGTGATGATGGAGATTTACTAGGATGTATATAATGATGAAGACGGCAAACAAGCCCAATCCTCTGGCTAGAAGCATTAACCGATGAAGGTTAAACACGGTTGGGAATCGAACCCATGACCCCTTAGTCTGGAGGCCGAAACGCCACGGCGCTGGGCAGAGTGAGCTGAGGAAACAGGGTCCTTTGAACTTTCCATATTCGCGTCTACTTCACGGTGAGTGTCAGGTTGAGCTATCATTTAGACACCCTGTAATCAGTTGAAAGCAACATCGACCTTCTTGCAGTGGAAAAGGCTGGCATATTCACCAGCCGAGTAGCAGTGTCAAGACTGTGGTTCTTACTGTTCCTGGATTAGCACCTCAACCTGATTCTCAACCTGTTGTGAGATGGACAGCAGGCAATGGTATGTTGATAAACGGGGTTAAAAGTCAGGTTGTGAGTTTCACAAATAGGAAAAGTCCTCTCAGTTTTAATTACTGCGTTGATGGGGTGAAAGTTCCCTTTGGGGGTCATTGTAAATATCTAGGTGTTAATATAAGAAAAGATCTTCATTGGGGTAATCACATAAATGGGATTGTAAATAAAGGGTACAGATCTCTGCACGTGGTAATGAGGGTGTTTAGGGGTTGTAGTAAGGATGTAAAGGAGAGGGCATATAAATCTCTGGTAAGACCCCAACTAGAGTATGGTTCCAGTGTATGGGACCCTCAACAGGATTACCAGATTCAAGAACTGGAAAAAATCCAAAGAAAAGCAGCTCGATTTGTTCTGGGTGATTTCCGACAAAAGAGTAGCGTTACAAAAATGTTGCAATGTTTGGGTTGGGAAGAATTGAGAGAAAGAAGAAGAGCTGCTCGACTAAGTGGTATGTTCCGAGCTGTCAGCGGGGAGATGGCGTGGAATGACATTAGTAGACGAATAAGTTTGAATGACGTTTATAAAAGTAGGAAAGATCACAATATGAAGATAAAGTTGGAATTCAAGAGGACAAACTGGGGCAAATATTCATTTATAGGAAGGGGAGTTAGGGATTGGAATAACTTACCAAGGGAGATGTTCAATAAATTTCCAATTTCTTTGAAATCGTTTAGGAAAAGGCTAGGAAAGCAACAGATAGGGAATCTGCCACCTGGGCGACTGCCCTAAATGCAGATCAGTATTGATTGATTGATTGATTGATTGATTGATTGATTGATTGATTGATTGATTGATTGATTGATTGATTGATTGATTGATTGATTGATTGATTCTGTCACCTTCCTGAGAAAATTATTGCGACAATAGATCTTTGACTTGCCTTTTGCGCAGTGGTGCTCATACTTGATGAGTTAGTGCCCCGTATTGCTGCAGTAATTCCATATAATGGGGATTGGCAGTGGAAAGGTTAGAGGATAGAGCTGTCATTAACAGTCTGTCTTTGTGTTGTCATGCATTGAAGAAGAGTTTCGCAGTGTCCAATACATATCCTTTCGATTGAGAGGGAAGTTATTTGCGAAGTTAAATACAAAACCAGTCAGCCTTACTGAGGAATCAAAAACCCCTATAGCTGCATATCAGAGTCTTTAAAGACGGTATGGTTTCACGCAGAAGAATGTTGCTTCGATTCCCTGTGAGGAAGATGAATCTTCCACTTCTTGAACTATCACATTACACACAGACTAACTCCAACTCCTTCTGATTGAAATCACAAATTGTGATATATTATTAGTATCATTTCTTTATGTGCCAGTATAAAAATCACAGCAATCCTCTCAACTCGCTAGTAAGAATGTCGCCATTCTGGCGGAAGTCGAATCGTTGCTCCATTTCAATTTATTGGTGTCGAGAAAGAATGAAACTGTTTCACGGTAGTTTCCCTTGTCTGATACAGCCACTCTTCAAGGGTCAGAACTCATTCAAATCTTATGAGGGACAAGAAGATTCTTATAGAAAAATCAGTTATATAAGTTATTAATTTCCAGTCTCACTTCTTAACCCGCACTACGCACCATTTGAAGGATTTTCATAATTACTAGGTGAATGATTTCTTATGTACAAAACAGTATTGCGAACTGGCAAAACCTTAAATCTCTATGGAAAATACTCCCATCTGTCTTGTTACGTACAGGAATGGGTTCGCGACTTACGAGTAGCCGAATCTTCCGAGTCCCAACTGATGCGGAAAATAATGTTTACAATCTAAATGAAACAGAAAAGTCGAAGGAATTACCCCGCGAAAAGCTTAAGAATAAAGGATCGTAATGGAAGGGGAAAATGAGACTCCGTAGACCTCAGATATTATAATATCGCCAAATACACTGACTGACAGAGCAAATGCAACACCAAGCAGGAGTGGTTCGAAAGGGATGAAAGTTGGGGAAAAAACAGAGTCGGGACGGACGAATAATTGATGTTTATTTCAAACCGATATGCAGGTTACACAATGCGCACGGCATCGACTCAGTAGGATGTAGGACCACCGCGAGCGGCGATGCACGCAGAAACACGTCGAGGTACAGAGTCAATAAGAGTGCGGATGGTGTCCTGAGGGATGGTTCTCCATTCTCTGTCAACCATTTGCCACAGTTGGTCGTCCGTACGAGGCTGGGGCAGAGTTTGCAAACGGCGTCCAATGAGATCCCACACGTGTTCGATTGGTGAGAGATCCGGGGAGTACGCTGGCCACGGAAGCATCTGTACACCTCGTAGAGCCTGTTGGGAGATGCGAGCAGTGTGTGGGCGGGCATTATCCTGCTGAAACAGAGCATTGGGCAGCCCCTGAAGGTACGGGAGTGCCACCGGCCGCAGCACATGCTGCACGCAGCGGTGGGCATTTAACGTGCCTTGAATACGCACTAGAGGTGACGTGGAATCATACGCAATAGAGCCCCAAACCATGATGCCGCGTTGTCTAGCGGTAGGGCGCTCCACAGTTACTGCCGGATTTGACCTTTCTCCACGCCGACGCCACACTCGTCTGCGGTGACTATCACTGACAGAACAGAAGCGTGACTCATCGGAGAACACGACGTTCCGCCATTCCCTCATCCAAGTCGCTCTAGCCCGGCACCATGCCAGGCGTGCACGTCTATGCTGTGGAGTCAATGGTAGTCTTCTGAGCGGACGCCGGGAGTGCAGGCCTCCTTCAACTAATCGACGGGAAATTGTTCTGGTCGATATTGGAACAGCCAGGGTATCTTGCACATGCTGAAGAATGGCGGTTGACGTGGCGTGCGGGGCTGCCACCGCTTGGCGGCGGATGCGCCGATACTCGCGTGCTGACGTCACTCGGGCTGCGCCTGGACCCCTCGCACGTGCCACATGTCCCTGCGCCAACCATCTTCGCCACAGGCGCTGCACCGTGGACACATCCCTATGGGTATCGGCTGCGATTTGACGAAGCGACCAACCTGCCCTTCTCAGCCCGATCACCATACCCCTCGTAAAGTCGTCTGTGTGCTGGAAATGCCTCCGTTGACGGCGGACTGGCATTCTTAGGCATACACGTGTCCTGTGGCACACGACAACACGTTCTACAATGACTGTCGGCTGAGAAATCACGGTACGAAGTGGGCCATTCGCCAACGCCGTGTCCCATTTATTGTTCGCTACGTGCGCAGCACAGCGGCGCATTTCACATCATGAGCATACCTTAGTGACGTCAGTCTACCCTGCAATTGGCATAAAGTTCTGACCACTCCTTCTTGGTGTTGTATTTGCTCTGTCAGTCAGTGTAAGAAGAAATGCAATCATGGGGGCCGATACAAAATATTACTGGAGAAAGTAGCAGTTACACCAGGTCCTACTGTGTCCACCTGGTAACCATCATTGACGATTAATGCAGAAAGTATATTATGTTTGAGTAAATCATCATCATCTTCATCATCAACATCAGATGTATTTTCCAGCTGTTGGCCAGATCTGCTTGGAACGTAAGCTTCTCCAAGACCTCTTGTTTTCCCATCACTTATCCCTCTTCACTCTTGCCCAGTCCTCTCCTTTTCTCCGTATATACTCTTCCACTCCTTTTATCCACCTGACTCCTTGTCTTTCTCTTGGTCGTTTTGCTTTGATCTCCATTTCGTCTTCGGTTTTCTCCGACTTTCTCTACATATGTCCATACCATCTAAATCTAGATACCTCAATCCAGTTTTGCATTTCACTTGCCTGTATCCCAGTCACAGCTCTCTGCCTCATTACCCAAGTTGCTGCTGCATAAGTCAGAGTAGGTACATAGTATGTCCTGTATATCATTCTCCTGCTTCTCTGAGGGACATCCTTGCTCCAAACCAGGCTTCTGGCACTTTTCAGGAACACTCCTGCTTGTATTCCACGCTCAATGTCTTACACTTTCATCTATGATACTTCTCAGGTACTTGAAACACTCTACATTCTTAAGCTGTTCTCCTTCAAGCATTATTTCTCTCTTAGGTCTCTCTTTCTGTCTAATTCCCACCACTATCTCGCACTTTCTGGCATTAAATTTAATTCCATATTGTTCCACCTCATCTTACGATGCGTTTAACTGTTCCTGTATATCCTCTTCCTTTTCTCTCCGGGGTACAATGAAAAGCAAAGGTGACAGAGCAGTTTTGATCCACGTTTTAGCTCAAACCAGTCTGTTATTGAGAGTAAAGCGGAATAAATAGAACGTTAGTCGCTCAGTTTGTGTACCATCAAGTCTCAGGTTGTAGTTTTAAGAATGCATATTTTCTAGAGAACGTGCTAAAGCCAAGAGTAGAGCGCTGCTGGACTGACACAGAAGCTTCAGACTAGAAGATAAACTGCGGTTTATCACTGCTAATTCCTAGAACACACAAGGAAGCTGGAGACTGGGACGATGAGGCCACGTCTTCACATATGACTCGTTAGTGAAACATGGAGAATTCAAAGAAACATCTAGGATGATTCTCGACTTATTTTTACTGAATAAGTGAACATAGATACGGCTGGCCTATAAGAAATGTTTCATTCGTAACAGTGGATGATTGCATCCGGGAGATAGTAGGTTCGAATCCCACTATCGGCAGCCCTGAAAATGGTTTTCCGTGGTTTCCCATTTTCACACCAGGCAAATGCTGGGGCAGTACCTTAATTAAGGCCACGGCCGCTTCCTTCCAACTCCTAGGCCTTTCCTATCCCATCGTCGCCATAAGACCTATCTGTGTCGGTGCGACGTAAAGCCCCTAGCAAAAAAAAACAGTGGATGAATGCCTCTCGTTTGTGTTCTTTTTAATAGGTTTTCGGGGACACAAAGATGGGATAGCAATGGGATTGGGAAGGTAGCGACCGTGGCTTTAAGTAAGGTACAGACCCAAACGTACCGTGAAAATGGGACACCACGGAATACCATCTTCAGGGGGATCTTAACGCATCATTTCCCTAGTTCAAGCTCACACTTACTTCACCCAAACCGCAAGGCCAACATGCTGGCCGTACTTATTCTGCGTCCCGCTGGAAATTTCAGGATTGAAAATGCCTAAGCAGATTAAATGTTTCTAACATTAGCAACGGATCATAGTAAATGATGGTTTCTTTCTCGAAATTTTGTTTTTGATATAGAGTATCTTGATTATTCGTCTAGCCTGTTCGATACGAAGCACAGTCAGTCAGATGCGCAATGACGTTATGAATCTGACATCGTATTCACTAGGTTTTGCATATTGTTAATTTCATTTGCTCCTCCAGGTCAGAAAATATTCCCTGTTGGTAAACGATGATACGAGAGGTACCGCGACGGTGCAAGGATTAGGGAGATGTTCTTTATCAACCTGAACTTAATTGTGAATAACTGTGACGAGAGTCCGGATGTCTAGGTAGTGTTGCGTTAGAATGCAAACCAGATGATCTAGTAGGAACTGTCGTCTACCCGCTCTTCCGTAGTGTAGCGAGAGTAACATAAGATATAGGGGTTCTAATAGGCGAGAGCCTGCCGGGGAGAGTGGCTCAAACGGTTGAGGCGCTGGCCTTCTGACACCCAACTTGACAGGTTCGCTCCTGGCTCAGTCCGGTGGTATTTCAAGCTGCTCACATACGTCAACCTCGTGTCGGTATATTTACTGGCACGTAAAAAGAACTCCTGCGGGACTAAATTCCGGCACCTCGGCGTCTCCGAAAACCGTAAAATTAGTTAGTGGGACGTAAAGCAAATAACATGTATTTATTACTAGGCGGGAGCCTACTGTTTATGCAAATGTCATAGCAGAATTGTTGTCCGGGTAGAGTGTACTTATCTGTGGTGTAGTGGTTAGTATGATTAGCTGCCACCTGTGGAGAGCCGGGTTCGATTCCCGACTCTGCTACGAAATTTGAAAAGAGGTGTGAGGGCTGGAACGGGATCCACTCAGCCTCGGGAGGTCAAGTGAGTAGAGGTGGGTTCGATTCCCACCTCAGCCATCCTGGAAGTGGTTTTCCGTGTTTCCCACTTCTCCTCCAGGCAAATGCCGGAATGGTATATAACTCAAGGCCACGGCCGCTTCCTTTCCTCTTCCTTGACCATCCCTCGCAATCTTCTCATCCCCCAACAAGGCCCTCGTTCAATTTAGCTGGAAGGCGGCCTGAACCAGGTACTTGTTCTCCTCCCCATTTGTCGATCTAAAGTCTTACGCTCAAGGACACTGCCCTTCATGCGTTAGAGGTTTGTTCCCTCGCTGAATCCGAGGGAAAACCAACCCTGTAGGGTAAACGGATTAAGAAAGAAAGAAAGAAAGAAAGAAAGAAAGAAGTTTTACAGCCTAAACATCCGCGCACTATGACCATACCTGACAGGTGAAAACATTTGTTTGTTCAATACCCTCCGAAATACTGTCATACAGATATTGCCGAATATAGAAAGGTATACAATGTGGTGTACAGCGCCGGCTTCGCGATGTAGGGGTAGCATGTTCGATTCCCGGCCAGGTCAGGAATTTTTACCTAGATCTAAGGGCTGGTTCGCGGTCCACTCAGTTTACGTGATTACAACTGAGGATCTATCTGTCTGTAAGATAGCTGCCCCGGTCTACAAAACCAAGAATAACGGCCGAGGGATTTCGTTGCGCTGACCACACGGCACCTCATAATCTGCAGGCTGAGAAGCGGTCCCTTGGTAGACCAAGACCCATCGGGGCTGTTGTGCCATGGTCTTTTTGTACAGTAATATAATAGTTTGCAGTCGTATTTAAAGGGTTGTCTAAACCACAATACTGTTCTGTTAAGAAAGTTCCATAAATAGTTCGAATTCCAAAAGGATCGAAAATCTTTTACCAAACAACAGTGCTGACTAGAGGGTACATTCATATTGATAACCAGGAGCACATTCTAATGCATTTCTGTATAGAAATTGAGGTTCTAGTCATAAAAGGGAAGTATATAATGCTATGTTATTAGTTAATCTCTGACGCTGCCACATACGAAGTGGCTGAGTGCTATTTATCTTCTCAACAAACATTCTTGAGGAGCTCCCTCCGAAACCATTAGCAAGTTTTGAGTGCTTGCATTAAAGCAGTGTTTATCTTCAGGCTTACGACCAAAACTGGTCGAAAACCCCACAGTAAACATTGGAATACACGCTCGTGCCGGAATCTAAAGTGTCATACTGGTATTACGATTTACAAGCAACTCAATTGTATCAGTGCGTGTCTCAAGGTTAACTTTTACATGTGGAAGGTTAATATCTTTGTATCTGGGTTGGAATAGGTCATAGTACTGTAAATAAGCCAGGAGATCGTGTGGATTATCTAGTTACCTCTATTGGATTAATTTGGGAAGTAATTGTAAGTGCTATTGAATGTAAGAGTCCGAGTCTAAGTGGGGCGTGTAGTTGTTTCCATTTTTATCGGAAGGGAATTGGACCATGTCCTCTGTGAAGATGATTTCAGATGGGAGGGAATGGGGTTGTCATGCAATTAGAAGGGTCTCAGGAAACTCTATCAATATCATCCAGACTTCGGTTATTCACTTTCAATTGGATATTCTTTAAAACAACCCAGAGGACATGTGACTAAATGCAAATATACCACCAACGCGAAATTAGTGTGTATTCTTCGTCTAACGAGTGGAGAATACTGTGCGACAAGAAACTGTACATCTGACAGAAGCATGCCACCAATTAATGTTGATCCGGAATGTGACGGCGCCATCCGTAACGTGCCTACGTTTTTCGACAACTTAAAATATCGTCGCCTTGTAAGCGAAGTAAAGTGATCAGACACTTGACTATCTAACGTTCTTTTCGTTTCACAATAAGTCAGAATTTTCCAACGGGCATACCATGTTAAATACACCGGTTCTAGGCCGATCACCGCAGTTAAGCAACATTGGTCTTGGCCAGAATTTGGATGGGTGACCGCTTGGGAACACCACGTGCCGTTGGCTCAATTCCCTTTTGCCGGCCCCGCGGTGTAGTAGTAGCATGCCTACCTCTTACCCGGAGGCCCGGGGTTCGATTCCTGGGCAGGTTAGAGATTTTTACCTGGATCTGAGGGCTGGTTCGAGGTCCACTCTGCCTACATGATTACAATTGAGGAGCTATCTGACAGTGACAAGGCGGCCCCGGACAAGAAATCTGTGAATAACAGCCGAGAGAATTCTTCGCGCGGACCATACGACACCTCATAATCTGCAGGCCTTTGAGCTGAGCAGCGGTCGCTTGTTAGGCCAAGGCCCTTCGGGACTCTAGCGCTATGGGGTTTGCATTTTATAAGTCAGAATTTGGCTGGACAACAACCTCGCCTTCGTCACATATATTTTCTCCTTCCTGATATTGTGTGTTTGTAATGCTTGTGATACAACGTTAAATAAATGCAGTGAATCTTCTCCACAATACAATCCCTACTCGCGACCTCTTTCAGGGAGGTATTCTCATAAGACCAATGAGTTTTCACCCTCCTTAAGACGAGCGCCATTTTCCTGACCGACGACCACAAATTTTAGACTTAGAGTAACATTTCTTATGTATCTCCTTGAAGATGTCCACACTGTGGTTCACAACCTCAAGTTGCAAACCACTTGTATAAAGTCAATTCTATTTTCTCGTAAATACGGGAAACTGCGTGTAAAGTGCTCGGTGGTCACAATGGCTTATCGTGTGCCACACTGTAACGGTACTGTAATTTCACCCCTCGTCTGTCGTGTAGATACACAAAACAGCGTGACCTGCAGCTGCTTTGCGTTTAACCCACAGCTGTTGGTCATTGACTACGAGAAACCCGCTCTTCTTCTTGTAAGATTGTAGGAGTTGCCGGAAGTTTAGGCATGTACACGTTAGAATACAAACGTACTGGAACGCGTACCAAGTATTAGGGGCCCGGCAGATTAGAACCCCTAGAAGTTATGTTACTTTCCCTGCGTTACGGAAGAGCGGGCTGGGTGACGCGTCCTTTGTGCAAACTTAGTTTGCATTCTAAGATATAACTGCCTAAAGATCCGAAATAATCTGCTGTACTTCGTGTTAAAAGCACCAGGACCCGCTCTGTTTTCAATGTGGAAGAAAATCGTCACGTCAAAGCGAATATTTTCGTCTTTAAATGAAATGAACCAGGACGACCACGAGATGATATAGCGAATCAATTTAGTTTAATTCCTGGAAAAGCCAGATTGAAAATACAGTTGCAAATTGTGACAGTTAGCTCAATGTGTGGAAGGAAAATGCAAATAAAGACTCGAGGAAAAAGCGTTGGCGAGCATGTGAAGCTGTGTTCGAGTAGTTTAACCGCTTTCGAGCCGAGGAATATCAGTATGGAATACGTGAGGAAGGAGAATAGGCCTACTGTAGATTTCATCTGATTACTAATTATTAGTAAATAATTAATAATGTTATTTGCTTTACGTCCCACTAGCTACTTTTTAAGGTCTTCGGAGACGCCGAGGTGCCGGAATTTAGTCCCGCAGGAGTTCTTTTATGTGCCAGTAAATCTACCGACACGAGGCTGTCGTATTTGAGCACCTTCAAATACCACCGGACTGAGCCAGGATCGAACCTGCCAAGTTGGGGTTAGAAGGCCAGCGCCTTAACCGTCTGAGCCACTCAGCCCGGCAATTAGTATTAGTAAATAAAGTTATAAATACTTTGCCTTATTGCTCATCCAAGCAACCGGCCTTTTGGCCATAATCGTTAAAGCATCATGTCTATATGGTCTGATAGGATGCTTATCTGTCTCGAGTCTCCTTGGTCGAAAAAGTTTCACTATCAGGGACAGGGTAGGGGAGGTTGTGGTATTCAATTTCTAATCACTAGATTGCGAGCCAAAAGCCTGGATTACATTCCAAACCCCTCCACAGTGTGCATATGGAGAGAAGGCATGTGACACTGGTAAATGTGGTTTGTCCGTCGGATGGTGACGTTAAACCTTGAGCAGACACCTTTGTGGAGCTGTACCTTAATTAAGACCACGGCCGCTTCCTTCCCATTCCTAGACCTTTCCTGTCCCATCGTCGCCATAAGAGCTATCCGTGTCGGTGCGACGTAAAGCAACTAGCACCCTCTCCGTACTATCATATATCACATCATTCACTTCATCTCATTAACTCCTCTCAGGAGGTTGATGTCAGGAAGGGCATCCGGTCCTAGAAACTCACTAGGAAGTAGCGAGACAAGATAAGGTTCGGACAGTCAATGCTCATCTCCTTTAAGAACGTCATCGAATCCAACGACCAATTTTGTGGATTTTTCATCTGGTCAGCTTAAAGGGGTTCCATTGCAATGCACAAATAAAGATATTTATCGTAAGGCTTTTAGTGCCGGAAATGTTCGAGGATATGTTTGGCTCGCCTGAGCCGGGCCTTCCTGTTTGACGTCCATGAGCAACCTGCGTGTCTGGGTATGTATTAATATGTTAGGGGGAGGGTGAAACCCGGCGTCGGCACGTAGCTTACTCCTATGGAACAACACCAAGGGGTCTAATCAAGACTTAACGTGCCCATCAGACGAATGAATCACTATGAACAGTGTCATATAACCTGACTAAATGAGAGGAATACGGATAAAATGGTAGCGTATAATACAATCACATGCTGCCAGCTGAGAACTGTTGTAATGTTCTTCCTTGGACGACAACTTTCAACATGATCACCTTGAGAGCTAAAAGGATACTAGACTGCCTGTGCGTTAAATTACATCTGTTATGCCATACAATCGTGCGGTAACGAGACCATTACAGGACTGTGTTATCGGGTGCTAGTAGAATTTCAGCAAACGCATTTTTACGTAGACTTACGTTCCTTGAAAACGGGAACATGGAAAGATAAATGTTAGGGCGTTTTGAGTGTTTTGACAGAACGCGTAATGTTTAATGTTTCGATTTACATATAAAAGAGGAAGCTACCTGTTCCAAATGAAAATTCGAAAGTTATTTTTCATGAAATAGCGCATCAAATATGTGACGTCACACGCATACTCTGTTACAAGATGGCGCTGTGTTGACTCGCGCGCTCAGTTGGAGGTTAGCTGAAACAGCGAAAGTGATTTCATTCTAGGAAACCATCAGAACTCTGTGGCCATCACAATATTGGCAGCCTAGTGCCTTTTATTTATGCCGAAAACATGTCTTAGCACACAAAACATGGGTTCGCATACTACGAAAAACGTAAAATTAAGCAATTTTCACAATTGTGCCGAAAGTTCAAGGACTAAAGGACCCGCAAAGGTTACAAATTGTGAGTATTGCTTAGCTGAAACAAACTTTAAAAAAAAACAAATTTCGAAAGTCACTTCCGGCAGTTTCACAAAAAGAGCCTAAACTCGCTTGTTTCTTTACTTGTTCTCAAATCCCACCCAAATTAACTTATTTGCATAATTCTTTACGTAATGTGGACCCTCAGGCGTTTTTTTTCAATTTTTCTAAAATTGTCCGCACAAAACGTAGTTATATGGGCTTAAGTGCAACAATGCATTTTCTCATATTTGCACTCGTAGTGGTAGAAAAAGGAAAACTTCTTTTCTAATCGACCGTATAACGATCGTTAAGAACAGGATTGCAATTTTTATGAATAAATAAGGAATATATTCTCGTATTTTATTATATTTTCATCATCATCATCATCTGTTTACCCTCCACGTTCGGTTTTTCCCTCGGACTTAGCGAGGGATCCTACTTCTACCGCCTCAAGGGCAGTGTCCTGGAGCGTCAGACTCTTGGTCGTGGGATACAACTGGGGAGTATGACCAGTATCTCGCCCAGGCGGCCTCACCTGCTATGCTGAACAGGGGCCTTTGGAGGGATGGGAAGATTGGAAGGGATAGGCAAGGCAAGGAAGAGGGAAGGAAGCGGCCGTGGCCTTAAGTACCATCCCAGCATTCGCCTGGAGGAGAAGTGGGAAACCACGGAAAACCACTTCCAGGATGGCTGAGGTGGGAATCGAACCCACCTCTACTCAGTTGACCTCCCGAGGCTGAGTGGACCCCGTTCCAGCCCTCGTACCACTTTTCAAATTTCGTGGCAGAGCCGGGAATCGAACCCGGGCCTCCGGGTGTGGCAGCTAATCACGCTAACCACTACACCACAGAGGCGGACTTATTATATTTTACTTACCTAAAATTCGTAGCTCATATGCCTAGGATGTTTCCAACATTGAGTTGCTTGCCTATGGATGTTTTTAACGGAACGGGAGTACATCTTCAGCAACAGTATCCACATGATATTTCCAAACATCTTGCTGGAAAAAAGACTAGTTTCTACGAATACAGAGTGAAATAAAAACTGTGTTTCCTGAACATTGCATCCTCTAATGCCCTTACCTTGTTCTCGTGTTAATCTGCTTTGTACACTCAACTGAGAGACAATTGCGACCTCTCTCTTGTTTGCAGTCCGTATTAAGTTGAACCCACGATCTCCTAATCGCTTTACGCTTGCTAGAAAGTTCCTCGCGTTCCTCTATAATTATGTAAACCACAGAGCTCATTAAGAGCACGTGTGGAAGAGACTGCGTGCCTGCAATTAAGACACCACAGTCGTAAGTACTGTCGCTGCTATTAATCTACTCTCATACACTTGAAGTGATGCTTCTGTAACGCAGTCTCTCTCTCAATCCAAGTTGTCTTCCCTTAACATAAGCAATTTCATTCTCTGCGACTTCACATTTCTGACGTGAAGGCGACCTCTGTTATGTGCTACTACTTTATTAAAGAATCAATATGTTGACTCATCATCAAACTGTCTCGCTAATTAAGGAGAATCAGCTAAAGAACTTACTTAACATTTTAGCACATAATTGGTATTACACGTAATAAATTTCGTTATCGGTTCCGTACTGACTTGACTGTTGTTGTTTGAGTCATCAGTCCATAGACTGGTTTGATGCCGCTCTCCATGCCACCCTATCCTGTGCTAACCTTTTCATTTCTGCGTAACTATTGCATCCTACATCTGCTCTCATCTGCTTGTCATATTCATACCTTGGTCTACCCCTACCGTTCTTACCACCTACACTTCCTTCAAAAACCAACTGAACAAGTCCTGGGTGTCTTAAGATGTGTCCTATCATTTTATCTCTTCTTCTTGTCAAATTTAGCCAAATCGATCTTCTCTCACCAATTCGATTCACTATCTCTTCATTCGTGATTCGATCTATCCATCTCACCTTCAGCATTCTTCTGTAGCACCACATTTCAAAAGCTTCTATTCTCTTTCTTTCTGGGCTAGTTATCGTCCATGTTTCACTTCCATACAATGCCACGCTCCACACGAAAGTCTTCAAAAACATCTTTCTAATTCCTGTATCAATGTTTGAAATGAGTAAATTTCTTTTCTTAAGAAAGCTCTTCCTTGCTTGTGCTAGTCTGCATTTTATGTCCTCCTTACTTCTGCCATCGTTAGTTATTTTACTACCCAAGTAACAATATTCATCTACTTCCTTTAAGACTTCATTTCCTAATCTAATATTTCCTACATCACCTGCCTTCGTTCGACTGCACTCCATTACTTTTGTTTTGGACTTATTTATTTTCATCTTGTACTCCTTACCCAAGACTTCATCCATACCATTCAGCAACTTCTCGAGATCTCCTGCAGTCTCAGATAAAATAACAATATCATCGGCAAATCTCAAGGTTTTGATTTCCTCTCCTTGGACTGTGATTCCCTTTCCAAATTTATCTTTGATTTCCTATACTGCCTGTTCTATGTAAACATTGAAAAGGAGAGGGGACAAACTGCAGCCTTGCCTCACTCCTTTCTGGATTGCTGCTTCTTTTTCAAAGCCCTCGATTCTTATCACTGCAGACTGGTTTTTATACAGATTGTAGATAATTCTTCGTTCTCGGTATCTGATCCCTATCATCTTCAGAATCATAGATAAAAAATTACATAGATCCTAAAAACTCAACATTTCAAAACGTTTCAGATTTACATCCTGATTTTAGTAATCTTTGCCGGGCTGAGTGACGCAGACGGTTGAAGTGCTTACCTTCTGACTCCAGCTTGGCAGGTTCGATCCTGGCTCAGTCTGGTGCTATTTGAAGGTGCTCAGATACGTCAGCCTCCTATTGGTAGATTTACTGGCACGTATGAGAATTCCTGCGGGGACTAAATTCCGGCACGCCGGCGTCTCTGAAAACTGTGAATAAGTAGTTAGTGGGACGAAAATCCAATAACATTATTTATTAGCGAATTGGTACTTAGATCTTTCGTTCTTATTCTGTGTAAATTATCAGGTCTCCGTGATGTTAGCTATCAATTTGACAAGTTTACGTCTATTTATAGCTGTTCTAAAATTCCGTTGTGTTAATCGGACTCCAACCCAGTTCTTGAAATTCAGTCGCGATATTTAGCTTCCAAGGCGACCACTCATTTTACCGTGGAGTATGATTTACACCTCGGATTTTCAGGAAGTAGTAGGTTAGAATTAAGTCATTTGGTTATTAGGAAGTGTCGTTCCAACACTCTCTTTCATAATGTAGCGGGAGTAACATATATTCTAGGGATTTTAATTGCCTGAACCCCTAGTATTTATGCAAATCTCATAGCATAGCCGTTGTGCAGCCTGGAGTATATTTGTTTCTCGCTTACATTCTCTTCTGTCTCTAAGAGAGTTTCCATTGATACACTGCTCTTAAAAGCATTCCCTCGTAGCAGGACTTTATTGTTTGAAACCGTCTCAATCCTAGGATATTCAGAGCGTTCTTCTACATACCCACACATCAAATGACAATATCCAGCTAGTGATGCCAGACTTCAGTGTCCATATCTCTGCTCCATTTAATAGCACTGATCGCAGGGGGCATTTATCCATTCTAATGTGCAGCTTCATGCTGAGGTCGTCATTATAAAGGAGTGACCTCGTTCTCTGGAATATAGACCGGGCTATTTCATTGCAAGCATTTACTGTGTCTTCCATCAGCATTTGTGTTTATAGTAATTAATCTATGAACGTATTCACCTAATGCTGGTTGCTTTTAGAAGATTAGTGTACGAAGATGTAGATGTGCAGCTAAAATCCGCACACAGCTACACAAAATCTACAGTTCTAACCCTTCAAACAATGTTCTAGGGTTATCAGCTACAAATTATAGGTAAATATAATAAAGTATGAGGATATATTCTTCATTTATTCCTAAAAATTACAATCCTTTCCTTAATCATCGTTATCCGGCCGATTAGAGTAGCAGTTTTCCTCTTTCTGCCAATACGAGCACTCAAATGAATCAATGCAGAGTTCCACTTAAGCCCTTATAACTACGTTCGGTGCGGACATTTTGCAAACAATCAGAAAAGGCCTGAGGGTATTGAACCAAAAATACATTCCAGAAATAATTATGTAAATACGTTAATTTGGCTAGGATTTGAATAGGAAAGAAAATGGGCAAAGAAGCAAGCGATCTTAGGCTGTCTTTTTGGAAGTGCATTTAGGCCGGAAGTGATTTTCGAAATTTGTTTTTAATTTTGATAGAGCTAACCAAGGCTCACAATTTGAAAACTTTCCGGGCCCTTTAGCCCTTCAATTTTGGGCAGAATTGAGGAAATTGCTTAATTTTACGTTTTACGTAGTATGGAGATCCCTACTTTGTCTGTTAAGAAATGTTTTCAATATTCAAAGTCAGATCCGGAGAATGTGGTAGCCTCTCCTACAAAGAAAATTCAAATTAATGTTTGCGAAACCCCTGAACCGTTCTTACGTTGACAGTGCCGTTGTATTATACTCCTATATGTGACAGTCACTCAGTAATACATCTGTCGACTTAAGAAAGAACATCATGTCTTGAACATTACGTTATATATCGGTACATTAAATAAATCAGGAATTGGCAGAGTGAGAACACTTTAATAAATATGTTAATAGAATTAGATATAACATAATGACATACGGCAGAACAAAGGCTTTGTATTCTTGATCAAAATTGTTAGAAGGGATAAAATAATTACATCATGTCTTGAACATTACGTTATATATCGGTACATTAAATAAATCAGGAATTGGCAGAGTGATAACACTTTAATAAATATGTTAATAGAATTAGATATAACATAATGACATACGGCAGAACAAAGGCTTTGTATTCTTGATCAAAATTGTTAGAAGGGATAAAATAATTACGAATATCTCAGTAGCTTTAATGTACTTAAATACTCCTTTAATGTCTAGTTCCATGACTAAACGGTTGGCATGATTTTCTTTGATCGAAGGGCACCGGGTTCTTTTCCCGGGCAGGTCGGGGATTTTAACGTTCTTTACTTAATTCCTATGGCTCGGGGGCTGGGTGTTTGTGTCGTGTTCATCATTAGAATTCATCTTATATAGGGTCGCATTTTTGCATATGCGCAGGGCGGTTATACGATGTCAACTCGATACCAGGCCTTGCCAGAGACAACACGTCACAGTGCTTTAATTAAAGCACGAAGGCCAGGATTAGTGAACTCTTGTGGAAAATTCAAACATATTTTGTTTGAAAATACATATTATTTGAGAATTTTTTTCTCATGGTTCCAATGATCAATCCGATATATTAATACCAAAAATTTTCAACCAGTCGAAGAGCTGGACGGCGTTATCACTTTTGTATTCTTGCACCTACGACCTGAATTCATCAGCAACATCTCCGTAGCTTCTTTGCTCCAATATCGTGCTACAGTAGTCTCCAGGAAAACAAGCCGACAGTCTTGCACTCTGTGATCAGATTTATCAGACTGTATTCGTCATTTCTGACATGATTTACCGCCGCGATTAATCTCCTCTTTGTTAGAACGTTTTTTAAATGGGCGTGATATCTCTGTCATTGGTCCCAAGATACCCTACCTTTACTTTTATACAGTAACAAGTTGGAATGCAAACATTATTATGAACAAATGTCGTCGAGAATCGTTGAGTAGGCGATCTACTTACGTCTTACCCCTAACGCTTATGCAAATCATACTGCAGATCAACTTTACATGTTGCTTTAGGTCGCATCGACACAAATAGGGATTATGGCCACTATGGGATAGGAATGGGCTAGGAGTGCGAAAATATAAAGCCCCAGCCAGCATTTGCCGTTGTGAACATGGGAAACCACGGAAAACCCTCTTCAGTGTTGCCTTCAGCGAGGGTCGAATTCAGGCTCACAGCCTAATCGCACGCCAGTTCGCCCGGTGGAGGTAAATATCGTAGGGTCTTCAATACAGAATGTTTACATTATCACGTACAAATGTATACTGATTTGATATTAGTCCTCTGAAGTAGCGCTCAAGAAATGTGATGCCAATCTCAAAGACCTGACGAATGGCCCGCATCATGTGTTCGAGGAATGGCATTAAATGCTATAAGAAATGCATTCAAGTATATGGAGCCTAATTTGAAGCATATCATGTAAACTTTGAAGCAGAGTGATAAACATGTATGAAAGGAATAAGCCTGTCTTTCATTATCAGCTGTCCTAATAATAATAATAATAATAATAATAATAATAATAATAATAATAATAATAATAATAATAATAATAATAATAATAATAATAATAATAATAATAATAATAATAATAATTGTACCGGGCGGTACACCTCCACGCCGCTAATTCAAATATTGCGCCAGTTGAAATCCCTCTACAGGAGGAAGCCTGAACGTTAACAATCTGTATGAAATCAAAAGTTTCTCGGAAGATGTCTCTACTGTAAATTTTGAAGTGTTCTGAACTATGTCTGTTTCGATTTGTATTTGTTTGCTCTGTAGTAAGAAGTGTGAACATTCTCTTCTAGATGGCACTACTTAAGAACTACAATTGTGCACCCTAGTGCGAAGTGAAGGAACTTTTTTTGAAGAAATTTGGTATTCATAAGTTTGTTCTTTGTTAAATTTCTTTCATTCATTTTTTGGGTTGGCAGTATAACCCTTCTCTTTCCGCCAGTTTTGAATTTGACCAATGAGTAATTTCTGTAATTAATTTTCCACCAATCCTAGATGTCTTCTTCAGTTTTGACTTGTAATCTTTAGCCGACCAATAAAAATTTATGGGCGGGTTGTTAACATTCATGAAAGGTCTCGAATGTTCCACGAGGGTATATAAACTGCTGATTTTCTTGTCTCGGGGCCACTTCAGTGACATCTTTCGCAGTGTGTGAACATATATAGCGGGGGGCGGGAAGTGCGTCTTTCTTCGGGCAGCAGTTCATCCACAAGGTAATGGCCGTGTAATAACTTTATTTCTTGCTAGCTCAGCAGTTTAACCCTCGGGGCAGGTTCAAAACTTTCCTCACGTAACCTATCTTTAAAATGTAATAGACATTTGGTAAAATTTCGTCTCTTTAACTACAAATTGGGATAGAGAGTGCCTAACCCTCTCGAACTCCCACTAATATTATTTTGAGGTGACTACGTTTTCATAACCGTTTTTCTTCTCTTCGTAATGTAATAATATTTCCTTTTCGTGTCACCTCCATAATATGGGATTAGCCCCTGTATAACTGGCCGAGTGCCACCTAGGTTTTAAGAAGTTTCATGTAGGAGTGCAAGCTACGCCTCCAGTCCATTTGTTTTTTGGGCCATTTAATTAACCCAGTGTTTGCTTTCTTCATGTGAAGGCCCTGTAGGTTGGGTACAAGATACCCCTGTTTCACGGTATGTGCGTCTTAAGGGCAGTTAGGAATAAAGGTTGTTGTAGCCTTTGACAGGCTGGTAAAATTGAGAGCGGGTCTGCTCTTTTCATCTTAACATTGTAATTAGGAGCAAGAGCTCCTTGTACTTAGGGGTTTTCTGCACTGTAACTACAGTATTCTGATGGTGAGCTGTGAGCTCAGAAATTAATCTTGGGGCTCTGTAAATTCTTAAAATGTTTTTTTCTTTTTTTTTTTTTTTGGTACTTGCTTTACGTCGCACCGACACAGATAGGTCTTATGGCGACGATGGGATAGTAATGGCCTAGGAAGTGGAAGCAAGCGGCCGTGGCCTTAATTAAGGTACAGCCCCGGCATTTGCCTGGTGTGAAAATGGGAAACCACGGAAAACCATCTTCAGGGCTGCCGACAGTGGGGCTCGAACCCACTATCTCCCGATTACTGGATACTGGCCGCACTTAAGCGACTGCAGCTATCGAGCTCGGTCTTAAATTGTTAACCTGCTACTTGGTACCTGTTACATTTTATTATTTGTTGTCATTTTTTGATTTTGAAAAGAAAATATAACCTTTGTTAATGTTTTAAATTAACTTTAATTTCGAAAGTTGAGACCTATTCCCGCCCGCACCTTCTTTCACCTCTAATTACCACGGATAACTCCGTAACAACAACAACAATAATAATAATAATAATAATAATAATAATAATAATAATAATAATAATAATAATAATAATAATAATAATAATAATAATAATACGAACATAATCGAGAACATTGTCCACATCGCACATGACGACCTAGTGTTGACCCTGTAACAGAAACACGCCCATTCGAATAAAATTTCCGTATACATAACGATCTCCACTAGGGTCGCAGCGATATTACAGGCAATACGATACTGAATCTTTAATGGCGATTTCCAAGTTAGGTGGAATAGTGTTGGCCGCCACTGTTAACTTTGATGAACATAACACGAAGAAGTCTGAACTTATGGGACAGTCTGTGGTGTCATGCTGGGTTATCCTTGCGACAAGGATCTACACTATCTTCGTCTGAGAATGACATCTCTCCTTCACGCCCACATCGCACCATCCCTCTGGAGGAAACATGCACTTAGAAAGTAAGACATAGGATATTTTCATTCTAAATATAGTCTGCCACCTAAGCGCCTGTTCAGTGCACCAGAATTGTGCAAGTGTTATCAAGAATTTTTATCAGGAACTGCTTTGAATAAGCTCTTGTATGCTATTGTATCTGAGATAAATTGGACTGAAAACCCAATTCATACACTCATGTTCATAAAAAACAGAACACCTTGAAAGACTAGAGATAGGAAGTTCATATTCACAGAATATGTTCATTAGTATGTTCTGCAGAAAAAATTAGCATTTCAGTCACCTAGGTTCAGCAGGTGTCCTGTTGACCAGTAGGCATTGGGTCATCCATGGGCACGGATATGGAAATCTCGTTACATGCGTGATGGCGTCGAAGCGTATAAGGCGCGAATCGCGTCCTGGGGTATAGCCATCCATGCTGCATTCACCTGGTTCCACAGTTCATCTTTGGTGGTTGGCATTGGGTCACAGCGCCGCACCCGTCGTTTCACCATATCCCACACATTTTCGATTAGCGACAAGTTCGATGATCGGGTGGGCCAGCGCAACAGTCTGACATCCTGTGACAACAAGAAGGCGTGTGTTCGTGTAGCAACATGTGGTTGCGCATTGTCCTGCTGAAATATGGCGTCGGGGGTGTCGTGCAGACAGTTCTTGGCTACGAGTCGCAGGATGTCATTCACGTTGTTCAAAGTAGTCACAGTACCCTGTACATGTACAAACTGTGATTTGTGCTTGTTCCCAATAGCACCCTACGCCATAACGCCAGTCTGCGGCGAACCAAAATGCGGCCATCATTTTACAAACCTGGATTTGTCCGGAAACAGTTTCTGCTGCCATTCCTGTCCCAAGTGACGTTGTTCCATACACCATTGTAGTCTAGCTTGTTTATGCACAGTAGTCAAAGGTAGACGGAGAAGTGTATGACGCGCCAGTAACGGTTACGATGTGTTACACTGTTCCACTGTTTCGCCAAAGCCCAGGAGGACTGCAATGCATTCGGATGTGGTGTCAATCTTGACGCGGGGTGGTCTGGGTGGTGGAGCCAGACCCATTTCGTCGTCTTCTACGGTCTTCTGTGAACTGTTCTGCACAAACCCGTTGCACTGCAGACACACTTCGTCCAACTCGAACAGCAATTTTCCGGATCGATGCATCACGTTCTCTCATGCCTCATTCAAACTCACTCGTTTGACGGTACGGTTCTCACATATCTCTGCGATGCATCCTGCACGTCTGCTCAAGTCATTCTGATCCATCATCTTCGGTTTATAGCGACAACGAGGCCCGCAGATACATTTCACCATTCGGTGGTGGAGCGCCGAGATATCGATGTGGACCTTGAACCTGAGGGTCGACATGGTTCAAATGCTAATAATTTCTTCAGAACATACTAATGCACACGTTCTGTGAATATGAACTTTCTATCTCTAGTCTTTCAGGGTGTTCTGGTTTTATGAACATTAGTATATATTTGTTTTATCTTGCTAATTATATAGTGATATGAGAGCACGAATTTGTTAATTCGTTACATATATTGACTGTTTGTTTATTTATTCATCTATTGTGCAATTGTAGCATTGTTGTTGAGGATTGTAGAAAATGAGACAGAAAATGTACGTGAAGGAAATACGTTTTTCAATCTTAATGTACCTATTACAATTTCTGGGGTGATTTTGTCATGTCATCTTGCCTTGACGCTCTTCCACTTCCTGTTTCCCACCAAAACAATACCTTTCGTACGTTTGCGGATATTAGGGACCACAATAAGTAACTGTTACACATTCTTAGAAGCCTCATTTGAAGCTTAGTATCGTAGCATTCTCCCTCTGGCAGCCTGTTTCCTTTTCGCTATCCACCTCCTGTTCTACTTCATGAATGCCCTTGAAGTTATTTACTACTACTTTTCACAACCTTATGCGCTACTATGGAGCGCGACTGAACTTATTTAGCTGGTTTTTTTCTCTTCCCAGAATGTCTTCAACCTCTCGCTGTGTATTTTCTCCCGCTTTTCCGTTCTGGTTCTCACCTTGGATTATCAACAAAATTATGTTTGTTCACCAACGTTACGTATAATTCCACCTGTTATGCTGATTTCTTGAAGGTCTTTCTCAATTTCGATTATCCAGTTGTTCTTGACATTTAGTGAGGAGGCATAATTAGATATCATTTTATTAAGTCTTTTATTGTCCATTTTTCTATGATATTTTTCTAATAGTATCTGATATTTCCTCAGAATGCTGGTATAATTCAGGAGACCTCCTATTCATTAACCACATTCTATGGATATTCGGCCAAAGATTTTTCTCAGCATTTTACTTTCTTGTTTATCAAAACAATGATAAAGGTTTCTGATGCGTATAGTGTTATATTTTTTTTACACCTGTTCATTGTGATTCTATAGGATTTTTATAATTGAGATATTCTCTCTCTGTTTGCTACACGATTTTGCCCGGGTGATTGGATGATTTCCCCTAAGTAGTTTAAATTACATATCTGAGGGGATTTTCCAAACTGAGTTACCGCAGGTTGCTTGTCTGAGTATCGAATAGGTTATTATTATTATTATTATTATTATTATTTGTTCTTCGAGTTGGACCTCTATGGACTGCGTGCTAACAACGAATCTCATTTTATGTGTCTGTGTCTTGTTCGTCTACCGGCTTTGACATCCTGCCAGTATCTCTTGCGTCCATCTATGAGCACTTTCTTCCGCTCCTCTGGTAAAGGGCCCCTCACCCTTCTGGGTTCTGTCTCTACTATAAAACCGTTGATAGCTTTTCACCATCCTTTTGAAAATATCCCTGTATTTAGTGTTATTCTCTGTAATTCCCACTTCTCTCAGATCTTTCTCACACTTTTGGAATCATCTCAGCTTAGACGCATTTGCTTTTAGAAAATTCAAGATTTTCTTTGTGAGCTGGTCATTATTCATACGGAAGATGTGTCTATAAAATAGCAATATTATCTTTCAAATTGTTGCTTCTATTATTATTATTATTAGAGCCCGGATGTTAAGGCTGTAATAGGTTATAATGTAAACTTACTAAAGAAAGTAACAAATATACACTTCCCGGACAACACTTCTGTAATGAGATTTGCATAAACTTTTGGGTCCCGGCTTGTTATAACCCCTAAATGTTATGCTATTCTCACTACACTACGGAGGAGTGGGTGGTTTGCATTCTAAACTATTACTGCCAAAACATCCGGACTGTAACCACTTTACAGTGAACCTGAAATTAAAGATTTATTTCCGGTAAGACGAGAATCGAACGGATGGACAGAGAAGTGGATGTCAGGATGGAATAGCAAGAACGGTGCCTCTTTCTATTTCATAACCTAACTTGCTGTGCACCGTATGACTCCTTGTTCAAACATTAAAAATGAAGGTAGAGAATCCCAGGGCTTAGCCCTGTTGTCTTGCTGCTTACAATGGGATGAAACCCACGCCTCCTTGTTGTCGTCTGCTTGTCGGACCGTGGGTTGGACATATAAATAAAGATATGGAACAACGAGCGCCTGTTCTGTTTAGGGAGGGGAGATAACAAATGATTACTATTTTACAGTTTTCATGGTTAGTGATACATTACCCATTCATGTGAGGACGCGAGCGACCAGTCACCCGTGGAATAGCTGTGTCCAACCGGATGGTAGACATTGACCCTTGAACTACAAAATGTAGAATACCGCTTGTGGAGAAAAACTTACTAGAACACGGTGTCTGCAAATATATTAATCCTCCACGAGTTCAAGTGCGCTGAGAGGATATCTCCAGCATAGTACCCTAAGTGAATCACTAGCAAGGTGTCCACCGCCGTATCCCAAGATAACGGGTTTAAACCCGACGGAAGTAATGGTATTTTTAAAATGAGTAAAATCTCAGTTTAGCTCTCCATGGTATATGTAAAATATCACTGTTGAGACAATTGGCGTGCGGAAAAGAGAATTAATTAATTCTCAAGAGTAGTTCACCCGATAGATTTCCAATTTTTCTGCCACCTAGTAGAGTGAAATGCCTGTTTTATTTTATTTCTTATTCCGTTTACCGTCCAGGATTGGTTTCTCCCTCAGACACTGTGCGGGATCCCACCTCTACCGCCTCATGGTCAGTGTCCCTGGAGCGTGAGACTTTGGGTCGGGAGGAGGACCAGAACTTCGCCAGGTAGCCTCACCTGCTATGCTGAACAGGGGCCTTGTAGGGGGATGGGAATTTTGGAAGGGATAGACAAGGAAGAGGGAAGGAAAGAGCCGTGACCTTAAGTTAGGTACCATCCCGGCATTTGACTTGAGAAGAAGTGGATTACCACGGAAAACCACTTCAAGGATGGCTGAGGTGGGAATCGAACCCCTTCCTACTCAGTTGTACTCCCGAGGCTGAGTGAACCCTACTCCATTCGCTTGTACTATTCAAGTTTCTTGGCAGAGCCGGGAATCGAACGACGTGGTAGCTAATCCTACTACACTACAGAGGGAGAGTGAAAATGTTCGGTCGAAATTTTCTCGTAGGTAGCCTAAAGGACGTCAGATAACAATTTTGGCATATAACATCTGAAGTTACACGATTATTATTATTATTATTATTATTATTATTAGTAGTAGTAGTAGTAGTAGTAGTGACGACGACTCAATGGCTGAGGATTTGGTGCCTCGGGTTCGATTCCAGGCCAGGTTGTAGGTTTTTTAGTCGTAAGTGGTGAATTCTCTGGATATGGAAATTTCTGTTGTTGCTGTCCCCATCATACGCGCAACCCATACACAACACCCACACACACCACGCACCCTCCCATACATCAAAAGAGCCTTCGGAGGGTCTGGCTTACAAGTGCTGTATCCGACTATAGTGGGTACATGAAATTATTGTTAATATTATGATTATTATTATTATCTCCAATTTATGAGGATTAAAACTTGTCAGTTGTAAGCTGGCATGATTAAAGCTTTGGTAATAAAGGATTGTGGAATTTCAACGGCTTCCATTGACAGGGATTCGTATCTCGGTCTTCTTGGAAAGAGACTAACGGCAAGATCATCATTATAATACTCTCATTGTTTGTTTGGCTACCACGTGACAAAATTGTATCTGATACACCTTCCACGTTACAGACACAAATATTTTATCTACTTCAAATATTAGCTTCGTATCACAATCCTAAATATTTTTAAGGTTTCTCATTATTGCCATAGAGTACGTCTTTGAGCTGTGAGCATTAATCATGCAAGTTTTAAAGTTAAAATCATTTCTAGACTCCACGTCGACTTGCGTTGTCACTACAGTAGCTGAGTTTAGAACACCGAAAATTGAAGGTGGGATTTTTGAAATGGAGACTCATGGCCCTGTGTTTCACATTGCGCATACAACTGGAGATACCGTGGCTATAATCAGGATATGTAAAACCAGCGCTTTGTTCACGTGGAAAGTTCGTGCGTGGAAGATACACATACACTGGAATGTAGAAGTAGGAACTTTAGTGTTGAACGTTCGTTAAACTTTTTATATTATTGAATTCACTCCGTCCATGAGCACTGGGACGTCATTCATTTCTTCCTGAAGCTGCGCGTTGTTATCGTAAATAATGCATTTTCTCTACTGTTTTCATATCTATTACAAAGAAATGTTAATAATGTTACTTGTTTTTCGTCCCATTAACTACATCCCCATAGTTTTCGGAGCACGTCGAAGTGGCGGAATTTTGTCTTACATGAGTTCTTTTACGTGCCAGTAAATCTACTAAACACGAGGCTGACGAATTTGAGCTCTTTCAAATAACACTGATCTGAGCCAGGTTTGAACCTGCCAAGTTGCGCTCAGAAGGCCTGCAGTTTACTGTCTGAACTACACAGTCCTGCAATAAAAGAAATATTCAGCTGATTTGATACTTTAGCAACCTAAATAGAACAAGTGATCCGACGGTAGAAGCTCACGTGTCCATGAACAAATTAGTCCAAAGAGAAAACATCCTGTATCTTGTATATTACACTTCTACTCACGTGGTCTTTGGTAGCGAGGTGGTTGCTATCTTTGTGTGTGAGTGTTAAGTTTCAAGATAAAGAAAATAATCTATTTTACATCCTCTCCGGCAGTTAAAAATGTTTTGAAGATGACGAAAGCGTAAAAAACAGCATCAATTTCGTGTGATAACTGTGCCGATAATGACAGACTGATACATTGGAGTTTATTGTATGCAGGTCAGCAATAATAGACGCTAACAGTAGAGGAGATTCGGGTAATATGGAATAGTCGGGTAATATGGACTACCACAATATCTTGCCTGTAACGTACTCCTCTCAGGTGGAAACTCGTCGAATTACGGTAAATGTTCTCGTGATGCTTTGTATTCAGTTTCGACATGCTCGTGAGTGAGGTTTGTGCGTGGAGCAAGAATACTTTTTCATATTTGAAAAGCTTTTGCAGGTAATTCTTTTAAAGCTTGTATTAATTACCAAAACTGAGTTTAGTCCTGTGAAATCCAATGTTACATATTGTACAAGAGTTGCTTATATTGCTACATCAGTGTAACTTCCTTGTTGTGCAAAGTTTATGGCATGACGAATCCTTTAATTCAAACATGGTGTGTCGGGATATATGGAATACTGTTTTAGTTTCAAAGTAAAATGACGTTTAAAATTAATTAATATTAATTTCATTAATCCTGGTATATTATAACATTTAATTACCTATAGATCTCAGTTTCTGCATCTGTGACTTTTGTCACTGAATGAACAAGTGGCTATAAAAAAAAAACTCTGAATAATTAGTGTATACAGATTATCATTTAAGTTAATTACCAATTTTATTCTTTCGATTTTTTAAAATTTCTGTACGTCCACCTGTAAGAACGTTCCTTAAATATAACTGAAAGAATTTATTGAAGCTGTATTTTAATTTAAATATTATTTACCCTACTATTCCATATTAGCCGACTATTCCGTATTACCCACCAAGTGCAACTTTTTGAAAGATATAATTTTGACGTGAAGACAATAACAATTTACAATTTAAAAATATAGAGAATCTCGGCTAATTATTTGAATTTTCAAACCATATTTATTTATATTTCATAACTGATTTCGGAAAGAAGTTATACTGCCAGAAGTAAATGGTATTCCATATTATACGACTCTCCTCTACTTCTTATATTTGGTTGCCGTTTATTGCATTTTAATGTGTAAAAATTGAGGTGAGGATGTCTTGTTGAATTCAGACTGTTGAAACTACAAGCTTGCTTCCTTTTCTCCCTCCAGCAAAGTCAGTGCGCCATTGTGCTGGAGTGTACTTGTTCTAGAGAGTCTGTTCAATTCTACTCATGCTCCAGGCAGCACTTCATGATGTGACCATCATGTGTTAACCACGTTCAAAGCTCCGTAACCTGAAAGCTGGGCACATTCGTATTTGTATAAGATTACAGATAATGCTTAGCAGGCCACGGTTTCTTACATATTACGTCGGTGTGATAAACAAACAAGGGAACACTGCGACTTTCCCGCTTCTGATATTTTATGAAACTTACTAATAATGTGTGAAATTAAGTGAAACTAACATGCGTCATGAAGCTTGTTCATATCACCCTGTTGAAAAGTAAAACAAAAAGTATAATATCTGTGCAGCCCATGAAAGCCCAGGAGGGGAGGAAGGTCCAGGCTTCCACTATCCTTAACCTCAGCACTTGGAGGGCTAGAGTGGTTAGCTGTTAGCCCTAAAAAATGCAATTGAGCCAACGGCACGTGATGTTCCCAAGCGGTCATCCATCCAAGCACTGACCACGCCCAATGTTGCTTAACTGCTGTCATCGGAGGAGAGCCGGTGTATTCAAAATGATATGGCCGTTGTCTCTCGCGGGTTACTGAGGGGGGAAAAGATTGGACATCCCAGTAGTTAGGTAACCTGTAATCACCTCTGGGTAAAATGTATAGCAGAAAATCAACGCCGATACCATGTTGCTGGTTCCCGTCCGATCACTGCAGTTAATCAACATTGGGCGTGGGCTGTACTTGGATGTGTGACCGCTTAGGAACACCACGTGCCTTTGGCTAAATTCCAACCTGCCCGCCTCTGTCGTGTTGTGGTAAGTGTGATTAGGTGCCACCGCCCGGAGGCCCGGGTTCGATTCCTGGCTCAGCCACGAAATTTGAAAAGTGGTATGAGGGCTGTAACGGGATCCACTGAGCCTCGGGAGGTCAACTGCTTAGAGGGGGTTCGATTCCCTCCTCAACCATCCTCGAAGTAATTTTCCGTCATTCCCACTTCTCCTCCAGGCAAATGCCGGGATGGCACCTAAGTTAAAGCCTCGGCCGCTTTCTTCCCTCATCCTTGTCTATTCTTTCCAAACTCCCCATTCCCACGCAAGGCCCCTGTTAACCGTTAGCTGGTGAGGCTGACTGGGAGAGGTACTGATGCTCGTCCTCATTTGTATCCCCCGACCCAAGGTCTCACGCTCCAGGCCACTGTTCTTGAGGCGGTAAAGATGGATCCCTCACAGAGTCAGACGGAAAACCTATCCTGGACAGTAAACTGATAATAAAAGGATGTGTAACAGAAATTAATTAAGTACCTATCCCAAATCGTATTTTAATATGGATATAGTTTTTATTACGTAGCTATAAATTCTACTGCAGTATACTGATTTTTTAATAAGGAATATTCTGCTTTTATGTCACCCCTAGCTCGCATGTCCAGATATAGTCTGTACGTGTGTTAGTTTATGTTTTGCTATTGCTCGTTACCGCCATGTGTAGTATACTTCCCAATCAACAGCTCGGACTAGTTTACTATCTACAGGTAGGTCAACAAATGGTAATGAGAATGAGAGTTGCAGCGCTGGTGTGGGCGTTCAAGCGACCACAGTTTAGTGGTGTTTTCTGACAATTAACTACCTTGTCTACCGTACCTGTGTATTGCGTTGAGGTGAATATTGTCACGAAGCATTATGCTAATTATTTTCTCAAGCACCTGTATGGAAACAAATACAGACAAGGTTAGACGCCACGCTATTTACAGTCGTGTTCATAATATTAATCAGCGAAAGGGAATAGTTAGGTCGGACAAGACATATTTCAATGAATATTGATTGAATGATCATATAGGGCTCGCATGTTTATAAGTTAGAACTCAGATTTATTGAAGGAAGTAACAAGTATATGCTAGCCCAGAAACCGTTCTGTTATGTGGTTTGCATAAACATTAGGGGCCCGGCCTCTTGGAACTACTGTGCGTTAAGCTACTCTCCTTACATTACAGAAGAGCAGGCTGGAGTACACTTCCTACAAGGCAAATTAGTTTGCGTTCTAACTTATCACGTGCTGAATATCCAGACTCTAATTATCAAGTATTAATATATCCTATTTTAAATGGCAGTAAAATCAAGGGCAGTGTTACAAACACTTGCTGAATATAATCTGGCTTAATCAGAACAGGTAGCTGATGACAAAGTTACGTAAAACACATTATACAGAAAATGAGATATTTAAAACGCGAACACGATTTCACGCTCAACAAAACAATTGTACTAACGCGTAAAGTATGCGAATATACAGGATGACCCAAAAGTCCGTTAACATTCGACGAGACACTCTACGGAATATTGGAGGTAGGTAGGTAAACATTGACACACATGATTGGCATGACATGAGGTTTTATTGACACCAAAAGAAAACACACAAAATGACTAACAGATGGCGATGGACAGGGATACTAAAAGACAACATTCGACCGCAATTTATCACCATACCTACGGATATACTGTACAGTGGTGTCCACAACAATTTCCCTCGACTACAGCCTTTGTTGATGAATGACAGCCGACATCTTGAGTATGTGTTATTAAGAACATCGTCTTTGTTAAACCTGGATTTTTATGCTAATTATTGCTTGTGTATCGTATGAAGCGCCATCTGGTGGTCATTTAGTATTTTGGTGTCAATAAAACTCCATGTCACGCCAGTCATGTGTGTCAGTTATTACCTCTCTACCTGCAATAATCAGTGACGAATGGCCTCGTCAAATGTTAACGAACTTCTGGGTCATCCTGTATTATAGTAACTTTTTAAGGTTTTAACAGCCGTGTATCGTTTATAATGGAACCTAAAATATTATGTAGTATGAAATCTTGGGTACATTCATCAATGTAATCAATGTAATATTTTATTGGCACTGACGAGAAACCCCCTTATTCCAGTTCAGAATTGCTCATTTTTGTAATGCTACCCACAGGCTATTTAACGACGACAGGTTCTCACATCTTAATAATTAACTACCCAACAATTGATCATTAAGACGTACATACATCACAATCATGTGTAACAATAAGGCAGGAGCTGAGCAAGTGGCTGCATGGAATGGGCCACGTAGCCGTCAGCTTGCATTCTCAGGATACGGGGTTCGAATCCCACTGCCGATAGTCCTAAAGATGTATTTCCGTTGTTTCCCATTTTCACACTAAGTGAATAATGGGGATGCACCTTAGTTAAGGCCAGGGTAGATTCCTTCCCGCTCCTAGCCCTTTCCCCATTCCAGCAACGCCGTATGACCTTTCTGTGTCTGTGCGATGTAAAGGAAAGGAAGGTCAAACTTCCACAGACGTAGAAGTAGAAAGTATCTTATATGGACACGGCCTGGAAACACTTTATTTTCTTATTTAGAACTCATTTTTCCACGAATCTACTACGCTGGCGTAGCAGGGGGAGAGTTGATTCTCCAAACTGGCACAAACCACGTGGCGGATAGGGGGGTCGTAAACGACTTGCCGGCGAATGTGAGCGAATTAAATCATTCCCGCCAAGAAATACACTCAAACGGAGTATGGAGTTGGACTGCGTATTCATTCGTTATTTCTAAATTTTTCGTCCCATTATTTTGCCAAAAAGTCCGTGTGTTTTCTTGTGAATTGAGAAATACTTTCCTACGACCCAACACTGTGAGGAAAAGACCCAGAAATTCCTACACATAGGGATATATCCCTACGGTTAACACACTGGTTGTACCTCTATTATTGGTAGAGATATTACCATCTTAGTCGGAGTCATATTTCCTACTAGAAAAAAAATATATTTAACCTCTTTTTTCATTCCACGACCGAGTTAACTCGGAACTCAACACATTTTTCACCGTCCCAACCAAGACTTAACTGAGATTGCAAACGTCACACTGTCTCCCAAACCCGCATTTTGTCGGACGCTGCATTTCCATTGTTCAGCACGAGATGGTATCATCTGACAAAGCCCTCTGAATAATAATAATAATAATAATAATAATAATAATAATAATAATAATAATAATAATAATAATAATAATAATAATAATAATAATAATACCATCCAGAGACGCGAGATCTGATGCAAGTATTTACAGGATGGAGGCCTACATACAATGAAATTGAACGCTGACGATGCCAGATGAATAAATTGATGAAACTTAAAATTCCGACGGGACAGGGATTTGAATCCGAGACCCGTTGCCTATAGGCCAGTGTGCTAGCAAATTTGCCACGGATCCGGGCAGTGCCCTGCGAAGATGACAATCATTTCCATTCATTACTTTACGATGTTTTTACCAAAATTCTGTGTCTTGTGTTCAACATTGACAGCTGTCTTCTGTCATCCTACACATCTGTGCCCAGTCGTAATCTGGGTTAGTAGCTACCCGCTCTTCTATTACGTAGCAAGAGTAACATACATTTCAGGGGTTCTGATGTACAGTACCCCTCATGTTTATGCATAACCGTTCTGCAGATCGTGTATATTTGTTACTCGCTTCACTAAGTTTGCATTTTAACCTATCAACACATAAAAATCCGTGCTCGAAGAGGATTTTGCAATGAATGAATATTTTAAAACTGATCACTCAGTTGTTCCGTCGCGGCGAAAGGGCAAGAGATAACAATTGTTATTATTTTCCATGGATGGCTATTCAGTAATTTCGTAAATATTTATTATATTTTTAAATTACTTAGCCCATTTCAGCCATTACTAAAACATCCCGAAAACCTAGGATGGGCATGCATAAGGGTGAATAAAAATTGGTACTGTAAAAATGAAATATCTAGTGTGACAGTAAACCGGTGCTAAGAAATAAATATGCCTTTGATCGACTAATAAATCCTAAACAATATTTTGTTTCGCATCCTGTCCAATTCCTTTTTAATATCTTCGTTAGAGATGAACCCCGCCTGAAGCAAGTGTTCTAGGTAAGTTGCGATATCTCTGGAAGGTCCTATATACCTTGAGGTCTTCACTAATGGTATCTCCACGTAAAGAACAATGGTGAAGGGTCTCTACCCTCAAAGGCTGTAACAGGAAGGAGATAAAGCCCGTCTCACTCTCTTGGCTTCCGCCCAAGGATATTTCCAGCACGCTCCAGTCACTCACACATACACATTCAACTTCGCAACTCATCCTAGCGTCACTTTTCTAAAATAACACACCTACACGAAGAGAAACCGCAGCTGCGAACGAGATGTAGCAGAGTCTGAAAAACCACAGCTCATCCTGTGACCCAGTCATGATTACAGTCCGGATGTTTACCGGTAATAGCTTAGAATACAAACTAACCTTGGTTACTAGGAAGTGTCGCCTACCCCGCTCTTCCGTACTGTAACGAGAGTAGCGCAACTTCCAAGGGTTCTGTATGCCACGCCCCTAATGTTTATGCAAATCTCATAATAAAACTGCTGTCCGGGCTGGGATATATTTCTTATTCACCGTAGTAAGTTTGGGCGTACCAACCTATAAATGTTTGAACATGTGGGTTCTATTTAATTGTTCATGAGCAGGTCATACATTTTTATAGGTAGCTGGGTTCGAATCATGGGTGGAAGTATTAACGTCAGGAACGGCATCTCGCTGTTAAACTGGGCCAAGTGAAAACTTGGGACACAGTTCGCACACGCTACCTCATCATAATGTGGGGAAAAGTTGCAGCTAACTAATATTTTCTCTTTAAATTAATTTAATATTTTCAGTGATATCTGCTACTTTATCCGCATTGGGATATAAATAATCTTTAGGTGATATTAAAGATTATTAACAAATCCGGATGTACCAAGTTGATTTTTCATATGTTGCTGTTGTTTGGGTCATCATTCCACAGACTGGTTTGATGCTGATCTCCAAACCACCCTATGCTGTTCTAACCTGTTCGTTTGTATGTAATAAGTACATCCTACGCACAGTATACTCTAACTTATTTTTAAATATTCATGCCTTGCTATACCGCTGGCGTCCTTATCGCTTACTCTCCATTCGAAAACTGAACCAGTCCTGGGTATCTTAAAATATCTTATATTCTATCTTTTCTGTCAAATTTAGCCATTTCGTGCTCCTCTCATCAATTCGATTCAGTAACTCTTTATTCGTGATTCGAACTGTCCATCTCACTTACAGCGTTCTTCTGTAACACCACATTTCAAAACCTCCTATTCTCTTTCTTTCTGATCTAGTTATTGTCCATCGTTCACAACCGTACAATGCCACGCTCTAGATAAAAGTCTTCTAAAATCATCCTTCTGATTTCTTGTTCAAAGTGAGCAAATTGTATTTCTTAGAAAAGACCCCCTTTGCTTGTGCTACTCTGCTATTTTATGTCCTACTTATTTCTGATATCCATAATTTTTCTATTAATCTAGTAACAATAGACATCTACTTCATTTAACACCTGATTCCCTAATCTAATATTTCCTGTATCGCAAGACTTAGACTGCACTTGATTGCATTTGTTTTCGATGTATTTAATTTCACCTTGTATTCCTCCTCCATGACAGTATATATCCATACGATTAATCAATTTCTCCAGATATTTTTCAGACTCAGATTAAATGACAATGTCATTGAAATATCTCAGAGATTTGATATCCTATACTTTCTTGTGTTTCCCTTTTCAAACTCCTCATTTGTGCGCCTATATATACGTCTTCACTGCCTTACATGCTTAAACACCTCGGCTATTCACATGACTTAGATTTTCGAGTTTTGATTCTTTCTAAGGGTATAAAAATAATCTGAAGTAACGTAATTTTGCACCAGCTTCATTTACGAACGCTGATAAATATATGGAGTTGCCTAAAGGGAAAAATTTTGTAAGGTTTATCTATTGATTTTTGAAAATATTAGTGTTAATTATCGGGCGAGTTGGCTGTGCGTGTAGAGGCGCGCGGCTGTGAGCTTGCATCCGGGAGATAGTAGGTTCTAATCCCACTATCGGCAGCCCTGAAAATGGTTTTCCGTGGTTTCCCATTTTCACACCAGGCAAATGCTGGGGCTGTACCTTAATTAAGGCCACGGCCGCTTCCTTCCAACTCCCAGGCCTTTCCTATCCCCTCGTCGCCATAAGACCTATCTGTGTCGGTGCGACGTAAAGCCCCTAGCAAAAAAAAAACATTTAGTGTTAATTAACTGTGCTTTAAACCTCTGAACTCGTGTATCCTACTTTGTATAACACTGTGCGTGTGTGTTGTCTCGATGCACGCTGAGACTTGTAGCCTGAGTGATCAAGCGAAACAGAAGCTGAGAGGATTTATGCTTGGTTACACAAGACGAGTTGAGGAACAGGGACAGTCAAATATTGAGCTGGATGAAACGAAAAGAAGGAAGAATTTAAGAGCAAAGTATAGTTATTATGAGAGGGAGAAGAGGGATTAAAACCTCTGGTGAAAATATACAGTATATACAACTACATGTTGGGTATTGTAAGTATATGGAAATGGATGCTCTGGCTAGAAGGCTATCGTACTGGGTGATAGAGGCTAATATAAAGCGATTGAAGCGTGTGAGACTCTCTGTGAAATTATTTCTTGAATAGAGAAGGAAGATGTACTTTAAGGAAGTGTTTATAGTGCACTGTGTCTTCTGGTATGGGCTAGAGCAGTGATGTGCAGATACTGGGAAACTGGCAACAGACACGTTGCTTTGGCACAGTCCGCTGTGTTTTCGTGCGTTGTATGACTGTACGTTACATTCGTAGTTAGTCTCAGTTACTGCAGAAGATCCAAAGCGGAGTCTCCCGACTTCGTTGTTCATTCGACATGAATGGGAAGTATTGTTCTTATGTACGCACAAGAGTTGGATAAATGTTCAGTATGTCATACAACCTTGAACCAATTGAAGAAAATTAAATCTAAAACGAAATATGGAACATACAGTACTGTAGTACGCCTCCACGAAGAGGGAATCGCTCGAGAAAGTAGCAAGAAAGTTGTCAATAAGACATGATGTAGTGATTATATAAGTCACCACGGAACACACAGTGAAAGGAGGATAGGCACATGTAAAGTATTTAATAGAGAATTTCCAGCGGAGGATAATCTCAAGAAGTTCAAAAGACACGTCTGCAATATTCGGAGCAGAAGCTATGTAAGAACGAAATGTGCAGGTGTATGCTTTAACCAAGAAGGAATCTCAACCCTCCCTGGGGAAAAACTGTACAAGTGCCAATAATGTAATAATACGTTTTCACAATGTTGATCTCGAAAGACAAAATCACCGAGCTCGATAGCTACAGTCGCTCAACTGCGGCCAGTATCCAGTAATCGGGAGATAGTGGGTTCGAGCCCCACTGTCGGCAGCCCTAAAGATGGTTTTCCGTGGTTTCCCATTTTCACACCAGGTAAATGCTGGGGCTGTACTTTAATTAAGGGCACGGCCGCTTCCTTTCCAGTCCTAGCCCTTTCTTATCCCATCGTCGCCATAAGACCTATCATTGTCGGTGCGACGTAAAACAACTAGCCAAAAAACATTAACACCTAGATACTTGCAGTGATCCCCAAAAGGAACTTTCACCCCATCAAGGGAGTAATTAAAACTGAGGGAACGTTTCCCTTTTTTGAAACTCACAGCTGACTTTTAACCCCCGCCGTGGAATTTTCTTTGTAACCCAAATGATGCTACTTGAGCTAAAGAGGCTTTTATATTAACAAAATTCAGCTTTTGCTTGACTATTCTTACTTCTTATTTCCTTTCGTAACCTTGCTTCTCAGGTAATTATATTCTCTCACGTCATCCAATGTTTCACACATTTCATTGCGATTTTTTTACATTGAATCTTCTTCTGTCACATATCATTACTTCAGTTTCCTGTTTATTGATCGTCATATTATAGTCTCTCCCATAATTTCTTCCATTTTTCTAGCGTGTACTCAATATCATAATCCACTCTCAACAACTATTGCAATGTCATCTGCAAATAGAAATTATGTCTATTGTTTCTCCATTTACATTTACTCCCACACTGCCTACTTCCTGTTCAGTGAATCTTGGATGTAAGCATTAAAATCTCTTGTTTTGATTGCTGCAGTTCAATTTTTGTTAATGCTCCAATTTAGTCCCCTTTGTCAATACCGGACTCCTATGTTTCTGAGAACTTCAAATATTTTCACCAGTTTGACATTATTAAATAATTTTGTATGTCCAAAAAAAGCTAAAAATTGTGTTTGTCCTTTCCCTATCAGGTGTTAATCTGATCTATTCTTCTATGGTTTCAAAGAAGAAGGAAATGCATGGGACATTTTCCTTAGTAAATCATTTCATTCACTAATCTTATTTTTCTGTGAACGAGTATAAATCCCTTGTCGTCTTGAATTTCAATTTTCCATCTTATTATGATACTTTATACATAGAAAAAACGGATGTGTTGAACTATTTTTTTCCGCAGCAGTCGAAATGAATACTAAAGGGAAGCTTAGTATGACAAACATATTATTCCTTAATGATATGTCTACGTAATTAGAAATCATATAAACATTTGCCATCATATATAATTAACTACTGTATCATGGCCATTATTTTTCAGTTTCCGCGATAATTTCCAAACACAACAAACTCTACAAAATGCTAGGCACCATTAAATACAATCGGACATTGCTCAAGCGTTACTGGAATCAACATTTACAGTCTTCGAGGAGGCCCACGGTCTCTCTGTTACACGCAGCAGCCGTAGAATTGACATGATAGCCTTCAGAGAAAACCGACAGCGCTTTATAATAGAACCTACAGATTCGAGACATCCAAAACACGACTCAGTGAGGTTCAAGAGGAAAAGAAAACAGCATATTAACAACCATCCCATTCCAGCAACAAGAACACCGGCTGGATGATATCAAAATCATAGGATTAATGGTTGGCGCTAGAAAAATCATTCCTCTCTTTTTTCCTCCAGTTATGAAAATTATTTAACCTCAATCAGGCATTAATAACATAAATTGCAGTGACTGCCCTGAAATATTCCATCCAAATCCTGAAGAACCATATCTCCCAAACTCTTTAATGCGATAACATGCAGTATGTCAAATGTGCTAACCAACTCACAATTTCTTTCAATATTCACATTGCAATTTTTGTATACTTTGCCCTTGGGACAATTTCCACTTGGGGAAAGTGGAAATAAATATACCTTCAACATGTGCTAGACGGTCCATCAAGTATAAATATTTTTTTTTCCTGATGTCATTTTCAAGTAATAATTTCTTCACTAATTTTCATTTGAATTTTAGAAACATAAGCAATGAATATATCTCAATAATTCTAGTTTATATTCGTTTTCTTTATGAAATATGAAAGCATGCAAAATATCGTTAATATCTTGAAAACTTTCCGAGTTGTCACACATCACAGAACGAAAGTTACGGGAGAAGAGCAGCGAACTTACGGATAAAGAGCTTCTTTTAGGTGACACGGCTTCACGTTTTCGGTCATAACTGCGGAACTATTGGAGATATTGAAAACAATTTTGCACTGTTATAAAGATAATAGTCCAATCATAAATGAAAAACATAATTGAAAAATCTTATTTTGGTCGGTCCAAGTTGTTTGTCCACTATTAAAAGTCCACTCAAGTTTATTCATGTATTCTCTTCATTCCACACTATCTGTCCACTGACAGTTCGGAACATGCTGCTTACTCGAATAATATTGAAATAACATTGTAAACTCGGTGAGTACATGTACGAACAAGCTCGCAGGTTGTAAACTAGTAAAACACTGGTGATGATCAATTCCATCCCTGATCTGCTGACATATTACAGATGACGGCAGGTAACTATTTGCCGTGCATGCATTTACTATCTGTGTGGCATGGCCTTCGGCTTCAGGTTGGTAACCCGCGCGATCTTGTTTTGGCAGACAGAGGGAGACCTTGTGAGATGTTACGTAATGCCCCACTACCTCGCTCCACATCTGGGAAGCCTAGTCGTGACGTCACCGAGATGAGACTGTTCTTATGTTCGGTTGAAACAGAGAGTAACCTACAGCACCGCACATCGCTCAAGTGAAGTGCGGAACATGTGATATATCCGGCCGGACTTCCATGAACACCTTATCTGAAAGACAGGGACCGTCCCTTTTGGAATAAACTACACTTCTCTCAACACAAAGACAATAATCACGGTTTTATACAAGCTGAAACGCGTAGGGAAGGCTAAAATAAAAAGTGGCAATGGGAGTTTCCGGGAATTAAGTGACTGTTTTAATTTTTAAAATATCTCTCAGCAGACAAAGTAGGGGTCCGCATAGTACGAAAGGCATAAAGCTAAGTAATTAACTCTATTTTACCGAAAGTTGAAGGGATTAAGGGTCCGAAAAGGTTTCAGGTTGTGAGTCTTTAGAAGGTAAGGTAAAGGTTATTCTGCCCGAAGGCAGGTCCGAACCTCCGCAGAGGTGTTCCTGAGCCGGAGTTTTACGTGCGGTAGGGTGGCCAGTTCCTTTCCGCTCCTCCATTCCCTTACCCCCGACCAACAGCGCGTGGAAACCCATCCAACTCCTGACCACGCCAATGTTGCTTAACTTCGGAGATCTCACGGGATCCGGTGTTTCAACACGGCTACGGCCGTTGGCAGTCTTTAGAAAAAGAGCATAAAATCGCTTGTTTCTTTACCCGGTTCCTTTCTAATTCAAATCATAGACAAATTAACTTAGATGATTATTTCTGTAATGTGTTCAACGGTTCAGTACCCTGAGGCTTGTTTTATTTTGTTGAAAACTGTACAAACCTAATGTACATAGTTATAAGGGCTTCGGTGAAACTCTGCACTTATTCACATTAACGCTCGTAATGGTAGAAAAAAAGATAAACTCCTAATCTAATCGACCGGATGAAACGCAAGAGGCTTTTTATTAGAAACTGCACCAGCATCGGATATAGAAGATAAGTACAATTGGTCAACACCTAATTATTATTCACTTTTCTGCTACTGTTCGAGTTGCAACCTTCTTCCGATACGAAGTGGTGTTTTATCAACGTGAATAGTGTGCATGAACATACTGCATACTTCGCATTCAATGATTAATAAAACGATTGTAATCTTTAGTAATAATGTTAATAATGAATATATTCTCATACTTTATTATATTTTATTTACCTAAAATTCGTGGCTCATATCCCTGGGATATTTTCAACATTGGGTTGCTTGCTTTAAGCGCGGTATTACTGAGAAGGTTATTAATCGTTTTCGGAAATTATTACGAGAACAAAACAAATCTGCTGCTATTCTTACATATCATTTCAGTGAGTCAAGTTTCGACGCTGTGACATTGGACACAAGTAATTTGAGACTTGTAGTAGAAGAAATAGAAACTGGGGATGGAATGATGTTAATAAAGGTGGGAAGGAAAAGAAAGTGTAGTTCTTAGATTTCTGGAAACAGTCATCTGCTGTTTGGGAGATCACAGACTTCGACACTCCTGCTGGTATCAGCTTTGAAGCACGTTCCCTTGAGTACGTCCCAAAGAAGAGATGACCTTCGCTGCTGTGACAGACAGCAGGCTGTACTGTTTGTGTATTCTGCAGCTCATCCAAGAACTGCATAGCTGTGCATACTGTCAGAGACAAGTGTGGGAATAAGCAGCACAGTTTTACGGTAACTGGATGCCTGCTCTTCATAGCAAACGATCAGCTTCTTAACTTGATAAAATAAGTGTGCGTGATTATAGGGCAAAGGAACGTAGGTACTTCTTACCTCGTTATAATAATAATAATAATAATAATAATAATAATAATAATAATAATAATAATAATAATAATAATAATAATAATAACTAGTTCGCAGACTGACGGGGTTGCGTATATGTACATGTAATTACATGTATCTATTCTTCCTTGACGATGTGTTAAACGTATGGGACAGCAGTTAGCTGCATTTGCCTTCCTGTACGGGGTAATTTTATAACTAGAACAAAATATATTTCACTGACATTTTTAAGATATTTAGAAGTTTTCCTGAACTATTCAAGCGATACTAAAGTCGTACTGCTTTATTGATAAACTAGCAGTGCTGCCAGGTCAACCAGTGATGAAAACCCACAGCTCTGTCTCTTCATGCACACGTCACAAGAATTATTTTCCTCAAAAACTTAAATTAAAATGAATCCAAGCACTACTATTGACAATTTTAGACTACTGTGATACGGTACTAGTCAATATAAATGCTGAACCAGCTTTGAGACTTCAACGAGCACAAGACTCGTGCATACGATATACCTTCCAACTACGACATGACTCTCATGTTACACCATATTTCAAACATTGCATAAATGAACGAAGGAATTTTCATCTAATGACGCTTGTTTACCAAGTGCTCTCGACGAACACTCCTACTTACCTATCTTCTAATTTTCGTTTCCTTTCCACATTCCTTGAAATTAGCACCCGTTCTGGTTCCCTACTTGAAATTCCACTAAATAGAACGAAGTCCTACAATCATTCCTTTTCAGTTACTGCATCGTTCAGTTACTCTGGAATACACTCCCAATGGACATTCGGCACCTTACTTCTTCTCAAAAATTCAAATATTTCTTTTGCTAGTTGCTTTAGATCGCACCGACACGGATAGAACTTATGGTGACGATGGGATAGGAAAGGCCTAGGAGTTGGTAGGAAGCGGCCGTGGCCTTAATAAAGATACATCCCCAGCATTTGCCTGGTGTGAAAATGGGAAAGCACCGAAAACCAGAGCTGCCGACCGTGGGATTCGAACCCACTATCTTCCGGATGCAAGCTCACAGCCGCGTGGCCCTGACCGCACGGGCAACTCGCCAGGTAAATTCAAGTCTGCCTGCCGGAAGTTTTTCCTGGGAATATATAACTGAGTTGTGAGAGTCATTGTGTGTATGTTGTGTGAATGACTCTTCATCTATTATGCACTTCAGTCATTATTCTTATTAGTATTTTTACACTAATTATCGTGCTAATATGTAACTTAATCTTAGAATTATTTGCCCGGAATATTATTTTTTGTAGAATTTCCATGTCTTACTTCTATGTTTACATTTATAAATATTATTGTTTATTGTGGTTAAGTGTAAGAGAGACGTGATCCCTAACTTCGCCGCAAATGTAAGTCAGGAATAAATAAATATATAAATAAATAAATAAATAAATAAATAAATAAATAAATAAATAAATAAATGTTGAAGACATCCTTAGGATATTACTTGTGAATTTTAGGTAACTAAATTATAATAAATTATGATTTTATATTTTTTATTTATTCCTAAAATTACAATTCCTTTCTTACTCATCGTTATCCGGTGGATGTCCGACTCGTTGGCTGAATGTTCGGCGTACTGGCCTTCGGTTAATAAGGTCCCGGGTTCGCTTCCCGGCCGGGTTTGGGATTTTAACCTTTATTGGTTAATTCCAATGGCCCGGGAGCTGGGTGTTTGTGCTGTCCACAACATCCCTGCAACTTACACACTACACATAACACTATCCTCCATCGCAATAACACACAGTTACCTACACATGGCAGATGCCGCCCACCTTCATCGGAAGGTCTGCCTTAGAAGGGATGCACCCGGCTAGAATAGCCACGCGAAATTATTATCCGGTGGATTAAATTAGCAGTTTGTCTTTATCTACCACTACAAGCTCTAACGTGACTCAATGCAGAGTTTCACTTAAACACTTATAACTTGAATAAAAAATAAAACTACGAGGTCAGATCAGAAAATAAGTTGCACTTCCCAATTATGGCCATTTATTACACCACCTATACAACAGCAACACGACTATAACGACATACACTGTAACGTCACTTTTCAACATAGTTTCCAATAGACTCCAAACATTTCTGCGAACGCACAACCAACTTGTCGATGGCGGATGCATAGAAATTTCCTCCAGCGTTCTGCAACCAAACTTTAAAAGGTCATTATAAAATTGCAGATATTGAAAAACAAAAACGTTAAATTCTAAGGAAAATTTTCAGCCCCACACACGAAAATGGAATATCACACGGATAGTTTAAACAATACTGTACGGAGGAGACGTTAGAAAAATGTTGGACACATTTTTAGATGGATAAAAGTAGATTCACAGGAAGATTATCAATGTAACAAATTTCCAAAATAGGAGAATAAATTGGAGACCTGAATGAATTGAACATCACCAGGCGAGTTGGCCGTGCGTGTAGAGGCGCGCGGCTGTGAGCTTGCATCCGGGAGATAGTAGGTTCGAATCCTACTATCGGCAGCCCTGAAGATGGTTTTCCGTGGTTTCCCATTTTCACACCCGGGAAATGCTGGGGCTGTTCCTAAAGTAAGGCCACGGCCGCTTCCTTCCAACTCCTAGGCCTTTCCTATCCCATCGTCGCCATAAGACCTATCTGTGTCGGTGCGACGTAAAGCCCCTAGCAAAAAAAACAATGAATTGAACATCGTGGAAGATATCATCGCGAAGTCACTCAATATTTCAGTAAATAAACACACATGTATGGGGAAAACTAGCAGCAGGACCATAACAAAGTGTTCAGAAGAACGGAAGGGGAAACAGTAAGTTCATGAAGAGATGTTGTAAGAATAGGAAGGCGAAAGTCATTAAGCCAGTGAGGAAGTTCCAACGTGCTCTATGAATGGACATAAATAACCAGTAAATAAGAAGAAGAATAAGAGTACGAAGAATAATATACAACAACAACAACAACAACAACTCGCTTCATTGGAGCGGTATAAACTCAAAACACACCAAATAAACCGGAGGCGAGATTCGATCCGTTAATCTCTAAGATGTGCACCGGAGAGCTTGTTCCTTGCGCTTCACTTTCGTTGTGCGAATGTAATGTGCGTTAATCTTGTGAAGCACTCTAGAAATATTAAAATTCAATTTTCTTGTAAGTAAATGGGAGTTGCACCTTGCAATTTTAACCATTGAAAGTTCTTGCCATGGCCTCTGCGTAAATTGAAAGTGGACCAGATTGACGCACATACGATCATTCAATTAAGCAGTTAACCAAATACTCAAGCATTCATCATCCTTCTGCATTTCGGGCTATCACCCAGGCAGTAGATTCCCTATAAATTGCTGTCCTTTCTTAAATGATGTCAAAGAACATGGAAGTTTACACATTTCCCTGGATAATTTATTCCAGTAACTAATTCCTCTTTGCTCTAATTTGTCCTCTTGAATTCCAATTTGAGATCCACTTAAGGTTTTTCGTCTTCTAATGTCATTATACGCCATCTCTCCATTTAGCTGCTCGTTGCAATGCCCATTTTCTTGAAACTAGGTGAGAGTTGCACGTTGCAATTTCAACCGTTGAAGGTTCACACAAAGTCTCATTTTTAGATTACGGTTTCGCTGAGATTTCATATCCCTCAGCTAGGAACTAAGTGTCAAAAATGTGTATGCAATTATTTTTACGTCAATGCCTGGTGAGCGCAACTTTAGGAACACACAGCTCCTTGAGCCACAATCCCTCTGCTCGGAGAACATCTTCATCTAACTAGTCGACTGATTATGAATATACGAAATGAGAAAACTTCTCTTCAAAAGGTTGATGCCCGTATACTTGTCAGCAGCAAGCAGACAAAAGGGCATCTGAACTTTAAAGAAAAAGAAAGGAAAGAGAGAGAGAGAGAGAGAGAGAGAGAGAGAGAGAGAGAGAGAGAGAGAGAGAGAGAGAGAGAGAGAGAGAGAGATGGAGAGATACCGGTGAGGAAGGGAGAATCTTAAAACTCTATCCCTAATATTTTGAGCGACCACATCGATGAAAAGTTCCTTAACCTCATCCTACCCTTCCTATTCTTATTCTTATTCTTGTTCTTCTGCTGCTGCTGCAGCTGCGAACATGTGAACACCATCTAGGTCAACCACTGGCCAGACAGTAATACTGAATACCACGTTATTCAAATGTTGGCGTGGGAACTAAAGTAGTCCACAGAACGTACAGTCTAGGCCAGCGATCATTAAACTGTTGTCCGCGGACCACTGAAGGGCCACGACGATAATCTAAGGGGATGCAATACTAACGTAAGTTGTAAGTATTTGAAGAGTGAAATTTTCTTTTACAAACTCGGTTCATAGACCATTATACTACCAAATTTAAGAACGATGACTTCTCTGTTGTATAACTTACGTACAGTATATATAAAAATCTTAATTTTGCCAATATATAGTCGAAGTTATCAGCGGAAAAAGAATAAATACTACAAGGCATGTAATTGTGAGACATTTGGAATGCTCGTATCCACACTCAGACGATACTTTCCGTGTCCGGTTGAGATAATCTCGTGGATCACAAATCCCTTCATTGAAACTGAACATGAATTGCCCTCCCTTGAGAAAGATCAACTATCCGAAGTATCTAGGCTGAGAGAAAGTGGAAACTAAATTCAAATTAGATATGGGAGGACAATGAAATGAACTGGAATGTTTAGCTCCAGGAATTGCCATTAATGTTTCACACCTCCACGTCTCCGATTGATTTTTAGCTCCATGATACCCCTGTACCCTACCATTTCTACAAATGAAATACCGCGTTTATTGCCCCTCATGGCAGCATATCTGTGTCAGTGTACCTTCTCTGACCTCTCGCAAATGAATTAAATGTACAGAAGCAGAGATAATATAGAGGCTGATCTTCGGTTCGAGTGACTACGATTGTAAAACGTTTGGTATTTTGGAAACAGCATCGTTCGTCCCTTTCATCCAAGAACCGCAACAAGTGATTTTTTTCAAGTAAATTTACAAATTCTGACTGTTGTAATTATTAGTCAAGTGTCACACTGCCTAATAATTTCTTTATATTTATAAATTATGTTCATGTAAATGAAGTTAAATTAAAATTTCAAAGAAAGAAAATATCAGTATTTAGTTCTGTGGTTAAGCGGTCCTTGACATGCATGCGATATTCTTAGGAGGCTTCAGAGACAAAAAGTTTGGGAAACTCTGGTCACGGTCGAAATCAGGACAAGCCTGGAAATGTTATGAACGACCTTTATTTATTTCATACCACCAACACGGACGTTTCTCCAATTACAGGTGGCGTAGTCACTATATATTAATTATTAAATATAACAAATGTTAGGAAAAACTTAATACCTAAAAATAAAAATACACAACATTAGTAAGAAGTAAAGCAGCAATCAGAATTTACAGAATATTAATGCTTTTTCAAGTTAGAAGTAGACTAATGTCCTAAAATAGAGAAACATCAAATACATTAAGAATTAGTATATACAAAGAAATAACTCTAGTCATAAACTGACACCGGTTAAAGCAACTGACATATAGAAGTAAAATAATGGAAAATAGGGCATGAAATACATATGTTTTATAAAAGATGAATTGTGGCAATCCGTATGAACAACGCGTTAAATCTTAAGTACAAATAGACGCTAGTAATTGTTACAGGGTTACCCGTGGAATGCAGAGGTGAAAGAAGGTGCGGGGCTGCAATGGGTCTAACTACAAAGCCGAGAAATGAATTAAAATTTCATTAAAGGTTATATTTTCAAAACAGACAAACTTAACAGTTTTGATATAGAATTTCCAACTTCAACCAATAACAACAAGTAATAAGATACCAGTAACAAAATTTAAGTCTAGGAACCACAAGATTTGGTGGTATAACAGAATTTAGGCATAAAGCCTTCACTTTACATTTTCTGAGCTCTCAGCTCCCAAAAACATATTTACCAAAGGGCAGAAAACCCCTAATAACATGGAGCACTTGCTCCCACCTTCGAATATCAAGCCTCTCTGAGGCACTTTTACCACAAATAAAAGAGCTAACCCGCTCTCAATTTTTCAAGCTTATAAAGGTAATACCAGACCGTTACACATGATTGCCATCAAGGCACAACTTACAATGAAACAGGGGTATCTTGTATCCAACCTATTGGGCCTTCGTTGAAAAAGATTAGCTTAAGTAATTGGCCCAAAATGCAAAACTGAATGGAGGCGTAAATTTGCCCTCCTACACGAAACTTCTTAAAACCTAAGAGGCACTAGGCCGATGAAGCAGGAGCTGTTCCCAAACTATGGAGGTGACTCGTATACAGAATAAATTTAATACATTACGGAAGAGTAGAAGAACGGTTACGAAAACGTAGTCACCTCGAATTCAAAATGAAGGGTAGCTCGAGGGGGTAAAGCACTCTCTCTCCCTGATTTTCAGATAAAGTTATATGAAGATTTACAAAATTTTACATGTTTAAGAGATAGGTTACATATTAATAAGGTTTCGGACCTTCCCCGATGGTTAAACTGCTGAGCCAGCAAGAAAATAAAGATGTTAAACGGCCATTACCTTTGTGAAGAGCTGCTGCCCGAAGGCAGAGGCGCTACCCGCCCCCTGCTACACTTCCATACACTAGGCCAGATGTCTTTCGAGTGACCCAGAGACAGGAAAATCAGCAGTTTTTATACTCTCGGGGAAGATTCGAGACCTTTCATCAATAATTAAGACACACCTATAGGCGTTTATTGGGTAGCTTACAGTTACACATCCAAACCGAAGAAGAAAGACACGATTGGTCAAAAATTAATTACAGAAATTCTGAATGTGCTAAGTTCAAAACAGGCGGAAAGAAAAGATTTATATTGCCAACCCACAAATGAAAGAACGAAATTTAGTAAAGAACAAACTTATTAATACAACATTTCTTCAAATAAAGTTCTTCCACTTCGCACCAGGGTGCATGGTCATAGTTTTTTGTAGAGACATCTATCAGAGAATGTACACACTTCTTGATCAACAGAAGACAAAACAAGTTGAACTCCACACAGTACTGACAACTTCGTAATAACAAAATTTACGGTAGTGACATCTTGTGGGCAAACTTACGAGTTGACACAGTTGTTAAAGTTCAAGAGTTTCTCCTGTAGAGAAGTACTTTAAGTCGGAAAATTCAAATGTGCGGCGTACAGGTGTACCAACCGGTACAGTAATGATAATTAATTTGCAGTTTTTGTTACATTGTGATTTTCTAGTGTAAATTATATAAATTTAAATAATATAAAATAAAATAATGGAAATTATAGTTTATTTATTTTCCAAATTGTACTCCTGATTTATATTTATTATTATTATTATTATTATTATTATTATTATTATTATTATTATTATTATTATTATTATTATATTGCGTTTCGCCCTCTAAGGAACACATACAACCATTACTAACACCTTGTTCTTCTTAGCCTTCTTATCTTCCCAGAACTTCCTCGTCCTATGGCTTTGGAGCTGTCCTCTTTCTTGCGTTTTTGAGTTTCAAATTCCTTCCTGTTGGGTTCTTGGCTATGGAGTTATGTGTACTGAATTTCTTCCTGTATGTAGTATATACAGTTGCCAGTGGGTCAATATCGAATTCTGTGAGTTCACTCTGGGTGTCTACCAGCCAGCGTGTTTTGGATTGTCGGGTTCCATTGACGATGTGATAGATTTGCATGGTCAAGCGACAGTATACCGTATCCGAAACGTAAGAGTAAACACAATTACAGCAATTCTGAAATGGCTTATATAAATTTTTACTAGAACCTGGCGACATCCTGGGCATTCTCTGAGGACTGATGCAGGTAGTTGTTCGTTCATGAAGTTGAGCACAGAAGGCAGTGTGCTCTCTCTCCTCCGCAGTCACATTTGATATAATCTTTAACGTAGCCCCATCTTGCCAAGTTCTTATTGGACCTGTCAATGCCTCACCTCAGCCTGTTCAAAACCATCTCTCCCCGTGGCCAGGTGGAAAACTTTCAACTCCTTGAATATTCAAGCTTTTTAAGCTTTTTGTGTCGTAGCAGTGTGGCAGCGGGCTCGTCAGTTTGATTGCCACACCTTTGCGGCTACTTCTTTCCAACCACAGGAGAGACCATTTCTTGCTGCATATCATTGCAGCCTGGCCTCTTCACTTGGGATCATATATTTCTTTGATGTCCTTAAGAACCTCTTACTGGACTGCACAGGTCATTTATGCCCTTACAACGGCTGGGTTCTCTCATGTTCCACCTTCATCCCTTCATTGCTCGCTGCTGGGACATAGGGTGGTGCTACTTCTGCGAGAGAACTAGACTTCACAGAACCATGCTTAAGCAGCACTAAACATGATTTCCGTGGTTTCCCATTTTCACACCATGGAAATTCTGGGGTGTACCTTAATTAAGACCTGCCCTCTCCTTGAGTCGCCGAAAGCCTGTGATGTGTTTAGTTAAACCACTACAAAAAATGGACACCGTGTTATCAATCTGCAAATGTCGTTATTGAGAGCCATATCCTCCAGTGTTGTGTGATATGAACTGTACCAGACGGGACAAGCATACTGTGCAGTAGAGTATCACAGAGCCAATGCTCAAGTTCCTTTAGTTTGTGGTTCGCTATCCCACTGTGATCCAATCAGTTTTTGCGGCATATTGTGCCTCGTGCAAACTTTCAACTTGCATTTCATGCAGTGCTGTTTAAACGTGAGAGATCCGTCAAGTGTCACTCCTATACAATGCAGAACTGGCAGTCTATGAAGCGATAGTTGTCAGTGCACACAGAGAAGTGTTAGACATTGGATGTTGTTTACAAAATCTGTTCGAACTGTCGCCCACTACATTCAGTGCAGGCTTACATTGGCGTAGTAAGCTCTGGCGGTGAAACTGTAGACCACTGATATTTAAGCACTATCAGATTATAATGCAAAGTAATTTGATTATTACAGCGTCATCTTCTGTAATGTATGGAGAGTAACATAAATTCCAGGAGATCTGATGAGCCATTCCCCAAATGTTTATGCAAAACTCATAGCAGAACTGTTTCGCAGGCAAGGCTATTCTTGTTTATCGCTTTAAGTTTATATTCTAACTTATTATTGCGTAAAACTCCATGCTCTAGTAATCAGGCACTGGGTTTGGTGAAGACGGACAGTTTTGAAGTCGCCGGGTTGAGTCGCACAGACGGTTGAGGCGCTGACCATCTGAACCTAACTTGGGAGGTTAGATCCTGCCTCAGTCGGGTGATATTAGAAGGTCCTCAAATACGTCTTTCAAAAACTCGCAAAAACAAACATTATTTTGTTGATTACAAAGAGACGTTTAACGATATAAAAGGAACAAAGTACCAAATTTAATTGTCATCATCATCATCTTCCTTCCAAGTATTGGGCCATGTGTCCGTTACGGTCCTGCGTTTTCCCTCCATCTCATCATCGGACGTCCGACAGATCTTTTTCCGTTGGGTTTGTACCGAAGAATCTCTTTTTGCAATCTAGCAGGCTCCATCCTTTGTATATGACGTTTCCTGATAACTGAAGATGTTGTCAGTTATCGGTTATACTTTGTTCTTTTAGCGTCTCTTCATTCCTGTTATTGTCCCATTTTGTATACCCTGCTGTACGAAGCATGAATGCCATTTCTCGTTCTCTAATTCGAGACAAGTGTTGAGATCTGAACGTCCAAGCCTCGCATCCATAGCAAAGTGTTGGTTTAGCATGGGCATTTTAGAAGCGCAATAGAGTTTGTTTCAGAACAAGTGATGGTTTCAAGATGTTGTTTATTATTACTGTAGTTTTGTGAATTTATTAATGTTTGCTGGTATATCTCACTCTGTTGTGTATGATAAGTTGCTCCAGAGATAATTGAACACATTTACTCTTTCCAATGTTGTCTTATCGAAACATATTTTACTAGAAATCAGTTCTCTTCCCTTCAAGGCCATTATTTTTGTCTTTTCTCTTGAAATATTTGGATCAATGTCTGAAGAAACATTTCTTAGATTGAAAACTTATCTTTGTAGATCATCTTCCATCGTAGCCAGCAATGTAACATCATCAGCATATAATATGGCGTCTAGGTGTTCCAGGCTTCTAATAATTGATATTGATCCATGGCGTCCTTGTCCCCACCTAAAATGAACGTTATCCCAGGTGACACATGCATAGTGTCTCCTTGTTAGTTTGCTGTAGAATTAAACGTATCCACAGAGCTAACTACAAAGGGAGGTTTGTGAAGGTGCTTAGTTAACTCACAGAAGGTTGCAGATTGAGCGATTAAAGGCATATCGGTATATAATGTATCTATGTTGTATTTATATCTTCGATGATCGGGCACTGATAGGTTAGACTACAAACTTACTAAAGAGTGTAACAAGTATACTCTAGCCTGCAAATCAGTAGTGCTATGAGATTTGCATAAACATTAGGGGTACCTCCTATTAGAACTACAAGACGTTGCGCGCCCAGGGGAAGCGCATCCAGCCATTACTCCTGATGTGATAGGGTGGATTGATAGCCTTATCATCACTGAGGAAGATATTCGTGTTCAGATCGGCGTTAGCCATGGCTCCGTGCATGCCGTCTATTTCATTCGAACGAGAAAATTCAAGAGTCGGTCTGGTTGTGGATCCGTCAACAGCGTACCTCTTTCTACAAAACTGGAATTGATCATCTCGCTTCCCAGTGGGATAAACGTACAGGATGATCCAAAATTTCATTAACATTTGGCGGGGAAATACTTCAAGGAATATTGGACGTAGAGAGGCATTGACATGACAGTGGGTTTTAATGACACCAAAATAAAGTACACAGAATGAGCAATAGATGGCGCTTCACAGCAACAGGTTAGGTAAAAATGGCCATACATGCTTGACATGACATGGGGTGGTAATTCTAAATTCCCATGGAGGGAATTAGATATTTTTCCACCAATAGAGCATATCAGATCAAAAAATTAGATGCATGGCTTTTCAGGCGTTTGCTCTATTAACCAGCATTTCGTCTTAGGTCTGACACTAGACTCGTCAGAGTGGGATGTGTCAGACCCTACCCACTTATGCTGGGGTGTATGCAGGTGAACTTATCAGAAGCCTCTTATGTGACACAGTCTGATAACTGCATACGGGAGATAAAACTCCACAATGGAATCAATGCCCGCCTAGCAATTCCAATTGATATGCTCTATTGGTGGAGAAATATCTAATTCCCTCCATGGGAATTTAGAATTACCATTTGGAATTGCTAGGCGGGCATTGATTCCATTGTGGAGTTTTATCTCCCGTATGCAGTTATCAGACTGTGTCACATAAGAGGCTTCTGATAAGTTCACCTGCATACACCCCAGCATAAGTGGGTAGGGTCTGACACATCCCACTCTGACGAGTCTAGTGTCAGACCTAAAACGAAATGCTGGTTAATAGAGCAAACGCCTGAAAAGCCATACATCTAATTTTTTGATCTGATGACATGGGGTTCCATTGATATCAACGACGAGTGCACAATCAGGCAAGCAGGTGGTGCTGGACAGCAACACGTCAGTCATACCGCATGAAACACGTAGACGGTATAAAAGGAGCTGTCGTGAGAGAGGGAGTCGGATGCGCCTCCAATCGCGGCGTGTCATTCTTGGCCTCTTCGGTCTCTGGACCTCATTCCGCGTGATTGTGGGGTTACCTGAAGTCTCAAGTCTACCGCGATCGCCCGACAACATCCGACAGCAATTTCTCACCATACCTACGGATATGCTGTACAGTGCTCTTCACAACATTGTCCCTCGACTACAGGTATTGTTGATGAATGACGGAAGACATGTTGAGCAAGTGTTATAAAGCTCGATTGTTATGCTAATTATCGATTGTGTTTTGTATGAAGTACCATCTGTTGATCATTGTATGTACTTTATTTTCGTGTCAATAAAACTCCATGTCATACCAATCATGTGTGTCAATTATTACCTCTTTACCTCCAATATTCCGTTAAGTATTGCCTCGTCGAATGTTAAGGGACTTTTGGGGGACCCTGTATTAACACTTCTGGTAAATATTTTGGAATAAAACCATTCCATTAGCACGTAGCGGGTGTTCGGTTTTCATTTCATTGTCCCTTACAGTTTGTATTCTTACTTATTACGCCTTAAATATCCGGGCATTAGTTATATTTAATTAGAAAGTTGTCTTCTTGGTGAGGAACACTTATTTGAACGTCCTCAGGATCAAGTAGAGAACTGCTGAAGCACTCTGGTGTAAAGGAAGCCATAAATGTGTGTAATTCCGATAACCTGAAAGATCAGTGAAGACTGAAGGTGAAGACTTCTTGAAGCTCGTTAATCCGGGCGGACGGACAGGTGTAATTAGGGCCGGATCGCGCACGTTCACGAGATTTATAGCGAGACCCTGCTTATTGGGAATTTAATTCTCTTCCATTACCATTTCAAGCACGCTCCAAGTACGCTTCCTCTCGCTTCGCCTTCTCCGCTCCGTGAATAAGGAGAACACATTGCCAGGTCTTCCATCTCCTACAGTCAGATGTACGTCTTCTCCCGTCACTTCACAGAATGCAGAACCTCCTACGGATGAACTTTCTCCAGTATAAAACCTAGATAAGAAAAGTTCCATGAAGTTCCCTATCTAAGTATCGTATTTACTACGCCGATGCTCTTGTTCTCACGACTCACGGATCGAGCCTTTTTCTTCACATTCGAGCCTGTTTAAATGTCACGTCCTTCCAGTACTCCTCAGGGACAAGTTGGCTCTTCTTAAACTGAAAACTTCTTTCTTTGTACAATTTGATTTTACGTCGCACCAACACAGGTCTTATGGCGACGATGGGATAGGAAAGGGCTAGGAGTGGGAAGGAAGCGGCCATGGCCTTAATTGAAGTACATTCCCCAGCATTTGACTGGTGTAAAAATTGCAATCCACAGAAAACCATGTTCAGGGCTGCCGACAGTGGGATTCGAACCCAGTATCTCCCTAATGCAAGCCCAAAGCTTTGCGAATCTAACAGCGCGGCCAACTTCTTCGGTGCAACATTTATTATTATTATTATTATTATTATTATTATTATTATTATTATTATTATTATTATTATTAGCCCGAGATATAGCCTTGATAGTTAAGGCGTCAATAATCTACGGACGAGTAACGGCGTAGGCCAGTTTGGATCCAGTTGAGAGGAAACATTTCCATGATCAGAACGTTGGACGGCCGGGTAGGGAAGATCATCATCTAGGTATTCTGCCTTATGGCAGGTCTTGTTATGGGATGAACCTCTTTCACTGTTGCCTGTCCTGCGCCAAGTTTTTCACGTTCTAATATTTATTTCCTTGGATATTGTCCAACATTTGATAATTTTTCCTTCGTGTTCCTCCTTCTCCTTTCACCCTTCCTTCTATTCCTTCTTTCAGTAAACAGCCCCTCCTCAAACAATGTCCGATCCAGTTCATTTTTCTCCTTCTAATGATTTGCAACATACTTCGTTTTTCTCCAACTCTTCGTAATACCTCCTCATTCGTTACCCGCTCTTCCCATTTCACTCGTTCTATTCTCCTTCATACCCACATCTCTAGTGCCTCCAATCTTCTCTTATCTTTCTTTCTCAATGTCCAAGTCTCTGCGCCATACAGCGCTATGCTCCAGTTATAACACTTAGCAAGTCTTTTCCTCAAATAATTATTTAGTGGTCCACAAAGTAATCTTGATTTTTTCTTAAAGCCTTCTTTTGCTATGGCAATTCTTTTCCGTCGTGCAATACATATAATCTCTGATCACACTTCCCAAATACTTAAAAGTTATTGACAATTTCTAATCAGTATATTGCGTGTGAAATGCCTGGGTTCAGCTTAAAATATCTCAGGATTGTTCATAGGGAGTGAGGACTTATATCGGTATTGATGGTGAATCGTCCGTGCGATGGAGACGTAAAGTCTTCAATACACCCGTTGGCGTTATTCGACAATAGTATACTATATTCTGTCACAAGGTTTCGCCGTCTCCACCCACCACAACCACACATCCAGAAGCGCAGGTCACCCACGGGAGTCATATGGCCCTTCTGGAGGCCACGTGAGATGTTATTATTATTATTATTATTATTATTATTATTATTATTATTATTATTATTATTATTATTATTATTATTTCTTTCTCCGTTAGGGTCTACTAAGGACCACGTGACAATGTCAATGTTTCGTCCTTTGTTTTTCCTTCTCCTTCCTCCAATATTTCTTTATCTGCTCATTATGTCTCCCCTCCTCGAAAGATTTTGAGCCTGTTTTCTTCCCCTCCAACCTTGTAACCTTTCAATTTTTAACACTTCATTTCTAAAAATATCTCTCTCTGTTGCTGCTTCTTCCCTTATACTGTTTCTTTCCAAATCTTCCTCGATTCATCAATCCAGGTTGTTCTTGACTTCTTGTTCCAAATATATTTGAAGATCTCTTTGTTTAACATGTTATCACCCATTCTGTATAAATGTCCGAAAACTGCAATCGTCACTTCCGTGTTATTATTATTATTATTATTATTATTATTATTACTATTATTATTATTATTATTAATCCCACTAAGTACCTTAAGAGGTTTTTGAGGCGCTGGAATGTTTTCCGTACAACACTTCTTTTACGTAAATCTACCGACAAGAGGCTGACGTATTTGAGTTGGAATCGAGCCCAAACCCACCAACTTGAGCTAAGATAGTCAGTGCTCTATCGTCTGCACCACTCTACTTAATGATCGCGTTTTAATTGCAGAATTATTTCGACCTTCATTGAGCTTAACAACAAGCATTTAGATTAATGGAAGGGACAGTTCCAAGACCAGCAGGTGATATCAGAAGTGTGTTAATTTAGAAGCGAATGTTGAACAAGTATGTAAATGTAGGAATTCAATTTAAGTTCGTTGTTGGTGGTCCGCTGAAGCTGGTCATTTCGTGAGTGAGTTCCGTAAGAATTCGAGTGATAAGCATTTATATTGAAACGATATCCATTTCAACTAAGGGCACATGAACACAGAACCGAACAGAGACATGTCGTCTCAAAATTTCTCATATATTCACTCCTTGAGATTTACTTTTTTCTGGATAAGCCTACTTGAAGTACTCACTGAGAAGAATTAAATGGCACCTTGCACGTTGTACTACACTACAAGAAAGCTTTAGTATCTCAATATGGCGGAATGTTTGAACCATCCATTGAAGTCATATCGGGATGAGAATGGTATGGCTGAGTACACGAGTCCTTTCTCTTTACAATAAAGTACTGAACACTGTCGTTGTACATGTTAGCTGGACAACAGTTATGTTATGAGCTTCCATAAGCATAAGGGGTATGACCTACTGCATTAGAACCCCTAGTAAGAATGTTTTGCAGGCTATTAGTGTACTTACTACTCGCTTTAACAAGTTTGCAGTCTGACCTCTTAATGCCTAAACATCCGGGCTCTATTTATTATTATTATTATTATTATTATTATTATTATTATTATTATTATTATTATTATTATTATTATTATTATTATTATTATTATTATTATTGAAACAAACAAGCCCAATTTTGAGGTAAACATCTGACTTGAAAGAATGCATCTGGCGTTTACATAACATCATTCCAGGCTACTAAATATTTTAGAAGCCAGTCTGTAAATTCGGAAACCTTTCTCTAGGAACGTTTTGTTAGTTGTTGAGAAGATTTTTGCATGATGATATTTTCCTCAGATTTTTCAGTCACTTTGCAGAGTTACGAATCTTGCATTTGGTCAGCAGGTGGTGAAGAGGGGCAGTGGCTGCTGTGAGAAAATCAATCACTAGAGTTGGAAAATTCTATGCAGTAACAGGTTAGAATATAAACTTACTGAAGCGAGTAACAAGTTACACTACCTGCACAACGAATATGCTGTGAGATTTGCATATACATTAGGGGTACGACTACGATCTATTGGAAACCCTAGAATGTATGTTACTCTCGCTGCATTAAGCAACACCCGGATAGACATATCCTAGTAACCAAATTAATTTTTATTCTAACCTATTACTGACTAAAAAAAAACCGAGGTTTGGCAATGACTAGAGGCATGATTTTTTCGCATTAACGATAAACGCGACAAAAATATGTGTTACGGTGCACAACAGAGCGAAACAGTTTGCGAGTGAAGGTTTATATGTTTCGGAAAGCAGTATTTTAATGTATAGATTTTGTAAAGTTCGTATCGAGGAGGAGAAAAAGGATACTGTCTCAAATCATTGTTTTAAAAATAAGTAACATTCAGAACGTAAATTTAGCACTCCAACAGTGAAACGGCAGGCAGCAATAGAACTCTCATTAAATATACAAAACAAAGCTCCTCAGTCCAGAATTTATTCTCGAAACAACAGCGATGCTACTCACAGCCAACATCGCTTTGGAGAAAGTGGACGAGCCTGCAGTCCGGAAATGGCTTCAAAAGTATGTAGCAGGTATGTACAGTCTATCAATTAAACCTCCACAATCAACGATCAGTGATAGTAATGAAACCTTCAATGATTAATTTTAGAATTTCATTAACGCGAAATTAAAGCAATAGGGCAATATCGATTTCGCGAAATAACGCGAAAATTAGTATCCTTCTCGCCAAATCGTTCAAAAATTAATGCGAAAAAATTATGCCTCTAGCAATGACCTAGGGATAGAGAATGGCTGAGCTTGCTCTGAGATCAGCCAGTAGTGGATGCCCGCTTTGGACAATGATGTATTACATGTAAACTTTCCAGCCGCATTTTTAAGTGGCTAAGTTATTTAACAGAGGTGAGGAAATGGAGAATTCTCTACGCCAGTATATTATTGAATTCTTTTACAATATCATCTCTTATTGATTGCTATGGTGAACATGAATAGGGTCCAGCAGTGTGATCGATGTATTTAACATCCATTGTCAAGTGCGACAAGTCTCCTTTAGCAGTTGTGATTTATCCTCGCACGGCTCCATAGTCAGTGCATGAGTGATGTGTTAATTGAGCCAAATTAGTCGCCGTAACAAGAGATAAGGCTGGGTACAGTTAACTTTCTCGATCAATCATCCCTCTCTCCGGACCCATTGTGTCCAGTCCGGCCTGCGAGCGGCACCATATGTGGCCACGACGGAATATTACCTGTCACTCACATGGAAAATTCTCGACAGAGAATCGATCTCGAACTTCTGGTAGGTTATTGGAAAGCTGCCTTGTTCCTTGCAGCACATGCTCCCCCAGCCTGTTAAGAGTTTTGACGTCGTCGTGATCTAGCAATATGTTGCTGACACTTGTGATGGGAGCTAGCAGGAGATGTTTACAGAATTTGCTACGACTTTATAGAGTTGAGGTTGAGTTTGGAGATGTTATGATTTATGTCGTGATGTCAGGAGTAAATTGGATTCATCGCTCAAGGGGGATGCTGAAAGAAAGAATATTTCATAAATTGTTATACTCGGTATCAAACCTTTCTCATTCCCTAAACCAAAGCAAATGTCATGACATTAAAGTTGTGTTAGGCTAAGCGATCACTTCTAAGAGCAAAAGTCTGAAGATTACGAAGTGCTACCTGATTAGTGAACGAATCATCTCGGCTATTACTCGCATCATTCTACATCACTGATTTGACCTAGAACCAGCTCTAAGATTTAGATAAAAATCCCTAACATTGCCAAGAAATGCAACCAACCCCTCCTTGTAAGGAACAGACTCGCTGCCCTTACGTTTCGGGGCCAGTCTCACACACATTCTTAACCCCTAATTGCCCCCACGAGATCTCTCAGAACCCTCTGGGGATACCAGGCCTTATTTTATTGTAGACACTAAATGACATCCTCTCGTATTGCTCAGGCCAAAGAAGAGAAGTCTATTAACATCAAAGGCTACCTCACTTTTAGTGAGGAAACATTTTACTAAAAACTTTGTTTAGAGCATTGCAACCCACGTCTCAGAAGCCTGGACTCTGTTGAAGAGGGTCAAGGCAAGAATAAGAGATTTTGAAAAGTAGTGTTGGCGACGAATCCTACGAAGGCCATGGACAAGTAAGCTGAAGTTTTGCATAGAGTGAAAGAGAAACGCTCATTTTTACCAACTATTGAAAATCGACGGAACAGCTTGGTTGTTCATCTACTGAGTCATTCATCCTGGTGCATCTTACTGATGGAAGGAAAAGTGGAAGGGAAACCAACAGGAGGTCGACCAAGAACAGAATTTCTAGACGACATAAAAATAACCCTACCAGTTAATTAAATACCTGGCTCAAGAGCAGAAGTCATTGGGAGAAGATCATGCTCCCCACCAAACTTGGGGTTGACAAAGAAGAAGAACTAAACGACAAAAGAGAAAACACATTTGTAGCAAATTAAGACAGATTGAGTGGCACCACATGTTACACACACATCAACACGAACATCTTAATCTCCTTTGAAAAGCCACTCTTTATACATGCCAGTCATTTATCTAAAGAGGGAATACAAATACAAAAAAACCTGGCGAGTTGGCCGTGCGGTTAGGAGCGCGCAGCTGTGAGCTCGAATCCGGGAGATAGTGGGTTCGAACCCCACTGTCGGCATCCCTGAAGATGGTTTTCCGTGGTTTCCCATTTTCACACCAGGCAAATGCTGGGGCTTACCTTAATTAAGGACACGGCCGCTTCCGTCCCATTCCTAGGTCTTTCCTGTCGTCGCCATCAGGCCTATCTGTATCGGTGCGACGTAAAACAAATTGCAAAAAATGCAAGTACAGAAAATTCGTGAGATAAATGTCCATTTTTTTCAGTGAGTGCCACAATTTCTAAGTAGAAATGCTCTATACTTCTGCTAGGAAAAGAACTCCGGTTGCACATTATGTTTTAAAAATCTCGAATTATGTATATTTACATCCTTCCACCAATTAAGATGATGAACAGTTAGTTGCAAGTAAGAAGCTGATTTCAACGAGTAGACGGCTTTTTCTAGCTCGCACGTAAGTAGAAACATCTGCATACATACTGGGGGGGGAGGGGGGTGGTTGATGTCTTGCTCCTGATGTTTATACAACTCTTTAAAAGGCTAGTTGTACGGTCTTGAAGAAGCTTCCTACCCATTGTAATATAGACTATTACGGCTCACAAATTCGCTCCCTCCTTTTAATAAAGAATATGTTAAATTTAACCTTGTTTTATTGCCATACGTTATTAAACTCCTGGGATCATAGCTCTACATAGAGAACCTTGCTTGGCATCAGTAAGGCAGCTAGTAAACCCAGCTTTTCTCTTCAGCACAGGAAGCTAGTGAACATGTTGATGTCACACGTAGTATTACTGATGTTAACAATTATTTCACATGAGAGTGGTGCATCGGAAACCACGGAGAAGTATTTAAAAATCAATTAATTCATTCATTCATTCAATTGGCAATACAATATTTAGGTATGTGCGTAGTATTCTATTGTCTAAAAGTCTCCATAAACAGTTGCGTTCATTGTGTCATCGGGAACAACTCTTGCTTCGAGCCCACACGAGAAAAGAATAAATAGCCCCTGACCATCACACTCAGGTAAATACCGTTCTCCAGGTATCCGCCAGATCCACACACACCCACATGAAAGCCAGAGCTTATACCTGGAAACACTACTCCATGAGACCTTCTTCAACTCCTCCACAGAACAATGCCGGCGTTGTTTTCATAGCTCTAAGTGGCGTCGCACACTCGTTTGCGTGTTCAATGTATTCCGGCCAACAGCACGAGTCTTAAAACCGAATCCTATCACAATAGGGGCAAGGCCCTCAAAAACTCCTAGAAAGTATGCAGCTCTTAATACTTAATTTACTGTATGTACGGACGAGAAGCAGCCTTTTATTCGCTGAAATGTTACCTACTACTCCATGAAAATCCGCTCGCTATAGACTCATCACGCATCCTCCGCCATACCTCAAGCAGTATCAATACTATAACATCATAAATGATGCCGAGATTTGAGGGGAAGCTACATTTTTTCCTAGCATGTATCAAGAGGCAATTGAGGAGTGTTTGTTCAAAATGTGCTATTTCCACTTCGAAAAAAATAAATCAGTATTTCGTCTACATGTATTTCAATAGTTGAATATTATGGATTGCCATGAACAATCCAGACCAGGAAGATGTAATTCCGTAATAGTTGTGCCAAGCCCGAACATGGGTACGTTTCATGCGCTTTTCCCACAACTTACTTGAGGTGAAAATATAACCTTTCGAACATAATATCCTCAGTTGGAAAAATGCTGCGTAGATCGAAAAATAGAAACAGGGTAAATCACTTAATATACGAGTAAAATGATAGCTCTATGCTCCCTCACCAGACAATAACATTTCCCCTCTCCAGCCCAATGATTACTATTGAATCACTAATCTGTGAGTTTGTTAAGTAACTCCTTCATGTTCCCCAAATATTCCATTTTGGATCACTGTTCCCCTGTTCTTATCTTTTCCTAAAATTGAATGGATTTTAAGACAAATTTTATTCATACTAATTTGAAGGGCATTTTTAAGAAATTTCTTTTTTTCATGTGTCAGATAAATTTGGCATGTGGAGTATTAAATTGCAGAGAATATTGAGTTTGACTTGTATATACTCAGGTGTAAAATATTTAAATTAACCTTGGATTGAAATGGAACTGCACTACACAATCAAATTCTCTAATCGATGTGAGAATATTTATGGGAACATAAAACTAGAAATGCTTCGTGAACGAATGGGGAAGCCAGAGCACAGTGTCCTGTATTCAAACTCAATCTGTATCTGATTTCTGCCGCTGCTTAATTATCCTAACAGTAAACAACGAGATTCGGAATTAGAGTGAAATCCTACCTTGCCTCTGGTATCGCACATTAATCAGAATTATTAGCCGTTTTCGATAAACCGAAATGAGGGACGATACACGTAACAAACCAGTGTGGAGGGGTAATGGACACACACACGAAGGCAATCACAGATTGACAACACTAGGTGCATGTTATTGAACAAAGCTTGGAATTAACGAGGGGCTGAGTGCCTGGAAAACAGGGGTGCACAGCACCTATGTGCCTCTGGGGGAAGATTGAATCATGGATTGGTAGTGTCGATTGTGTTAAGCTATAAAATGTTAACTTCTCTTTCGTGTTTATCTACTGTACATCAACGGTCAGGAGTTTGTACACAGTTGGAAATTATGAGTAGATCGCGGATGTTTGCACAGTAATGGAAACTCAGTTTGGCTAAGAGAAAGTGTCGCCTAGCCCTGTCTTGATAATGTAGCGAGAGTGCCCAAGGCAGCGGTGCTCACGCAGCACTGATGTTGTGGTTAAGTCACAGGCAGTGGCTGCTGCGATAAGCTAGTTTGAAATGAAGGCAGACAAATAATAAAGGAAGGAGAGCAGAAGTCCTTGCCATTTTCAATTTACATTGTAATTTATGTTTATTGCAGTATTGACAGGATACAATTAAGAGCTAGGCCTACAATTTCAAATATTTCTGTAATGTACTTAATGTACAGCTTTCACTACTGTATGTTAAGAAGTGATTAGTAGAGTCCGGATTATTAGGTACTGATAGGTTAGAATGCAAACTTACTTAAGCCTGTAACAAGTATACCCTACACTGTGCAACGGTTATGCTATGAGATTTGCATAGATATTAGGGGTACAGCCTTTAGAACTCCCTGAATTTATGCTAATCTTCTTACATTGCGGTACAACGGGTTGCATCAAAGTTCCTACAAACCAAATTACTTTGCATTCTAACCTATTACCACCTAAAAATCCGAGGTATAGTGACTAGGAACATTTCTAATATAATACGGAGTTAAGGTGGATAAGTTGTGGTTTCTTGGGATTAAATTATGTGATAAACTCACCAACAATCCAATCATGCCTACCGAGAACAACATTAATTAGTATATTTATTTCAAGGCAAAATGTATATCTACTTAGTGGATGCATTTACATTGCTGTACTTTAATCTTGGATAGTAATTGTCTATGTCCTCACTCGGGATGAAACTACCTCGCCATTTAGAGACTACCTATTATCATCGGGCGCCTGGTGATACACTTTTCATCATTTCAGGGAACAGGGAAAGTCACACAGCAGTACAACATTGTGCAAAATCAAGCAGTAAATTTATTGAATTATACAAATATATTACGTTTTGCTGAATAAATAGCAGGAATTTTTAATGGAAGTCCTGTAATTCCCATCCAAGAAAAAATCATAGTTTGTACCCTTAAATACTGCCCCATTGTAAATTTAACACAAAATTGTAACGTGTCAGTTTTCCTTGAATGTATAAATATTAGAAAAAAAGAAATGGTTGTTTATATCAAGCGAAGTATAAATCAAACCGAAATATCTTCAAATCGTACGTTTTCGTGAGATTATAGCGTCTTCTTTTTAGGAAGGGTTTGGTGAGTAATGGAGGAGAGCTTCATTGGCATAATCAAACGACACTACTTCACTTCCCTGCCAAGTGTATTTGCTCTCTCGCTTTACCGTGATGTATGCTGCCCGCATTTATGTCACGCCAGCCTGGTCGCACTGGACTAGCCTCAACGGGCTCCCAGCTGAGCACCTCTGTTCTAGGAGTTCTAATAGACCAGGCCCCTAATGTTCATACAATCCTCATAGCAGACCTGTTGTCCGGGCATTCTAACCTATAACTACCTAAACATCCGGGCTGTAATGATGACTAGGAGCTGGGGATATTACGTGAAATGATTATAAACGCCTGTACTAAATTTTCCACTTCTCTAAAGCTGACTTTTGTAAACGAGATAAAATGCGAAATTTACTCACAATTGAAAATATATACTAAAATCCTATATAAGTTCGAAAGAGACCTCTGGAAACGTCAACTGAGAAGTTATGCGTCCTCGGGACTGCCTATAAATGCCGTTGGCTATTAAGCTCAAATATTCAGAGTTTGTCCAAGCAGCTAATATTGTAGATACTTCAGTAAAATACTATTTAATTGTAGGCGATAGGAGAACGCGAATCAAAGAATAAAACGATCAGGTATGTTCTATGATTCCTTTCAACAGCATCACTGATTCATGAAAATGTTACTATTTATATGTTTTAGGCCTGGTGGTCGTTCTGCAATTTGTGCCATCAGTTCCCCGACATCACTGTAACTATGGTAACCACTATACGTCTATGTACAGTAGGTCAGTAGCGTCATCTTCTCACTGTGCGCTTTCTTCCTGTAACTAAGAGCTTGGGAAAATCTTGTATCAAGTGAACCACGTTCTGCTCCTCAGTCCAGAATTAAAATCCTTGAAATGGCCGGGAAAAGAACCCAGGGCCTTGGAATAAGAGATAAGCTCCCTACTCTACACTACATAGGTGATTATAATGATGATAATAATTACATTAGTATTATATCTACAAAGCTTTTTATTTTCTCAGAACTCGTGATCCTTACCATTCTTTTGTGCATACACTCGTTTCTCTATTTATTCGAACACTTTATCTCTTTATCTTTATTCTGTCACTATCTGTACTCCAAGCATATTGTCAAAGGCTACTAAGAGGGGAGCCAACAAACGAATCTGCATCACCTCTCGCCTTCAAAGCCCAAAAATATATCTATGATTTCATAATTTTATATGTAGCAGATAATATGTCAGAGCGCGATATAATTAATTATTATTTATTTATTTATTTATTTATTTATTTATTTACTCAATTATACCCAATGTCAGATTTCCTAAGGCAGAGGTGACAACTGTTACGGATTGTCCGTAATTATTACGGATGTCATCTCACGAATACGGAATTACGGTCAAAGAATAAATTATTACGGAAAAGCTGACATTATCACATAAATAATTGCCAAGGGAAAAAAGAAAAGAAGGAAAATATTCAATCCTTTCGAGCCTTTCTCCTAAACCGTCCTCGTCTCAATGCTTGTGAGTTGGCAACGATACTTATTCGATCGTGGCTTCTCTTTGCTACACATAAGAGTTGTAAAATTCATGTGAATGAATGAGCTCAGGCGCTGCTCTGCTCCACTATAAATCCTTCAGTAGTGTTGTATTTGCCGTGTTAAGTCTAACTCACAGTTGACAGATAGATTGAGAAAGATGTGAGGCCTACATTAAGCACATCTGCACTGGAATCGCTTATCGTTCAGAAGACGAATATGTCATCACAGTGGGAAAGCTGCTTCAAGAAAAACTACACTGAAAATCAGCTGCTGCGTGAGAAAGAAGCTGCAACGAATGCTTTTTTCACAAAACTAACAGGTTGTGTGCAAATGAGACTGTGTAATATGACATAATTTCAAGTAGATTGCTAGTGGGAATGACAAAAGGGGTGTCATTATCGAGAAGGAAGGAACATTCTTTGGATTTGACTCGAAATTTTTCTTAGGAGTGGAGGGCAATTACTGATAATCCACTTCAAAGGTTGGCACCTCTGCTAAGGGCACATCACATTTACGACAGATTTGTTTGTACCTAGTATAGTTAATCATTTCTTTTGTCCAATATCTACATAGTATCGAAGAATAACTACTGAATATACTATTTACAATTTTTTCTAGAACCTGCTTTTCCAATGTATACGAACAACGCCACTTGACGAAGAATTACGATTTTTTTTTCCTCGATCCGAAACATTTTAAGTTCATATTTACCATAAAAGTAGGGTGTACATGTTTCATTGTATTACTTATCTTTATCAGCTTATTTCGGTTGTGTGTCTGAAGTCTCGAATTGAAAAGTAGAATCGATGATTTCTCTCATCTTGTCTTGCCGATTGATAGTAATAATGTCGACTCCTTTGAAGCTTCCGTTCTCGGCCAGGAAATGCGCCTCTTCGCAGGCTTCTAATTATTTATTGCGAAAGTTATTGGTTTGCAGGTCGCGTACGACGACAAGCTGTGTAATTCATGATGATTCCTCAGTAATGAAAACCTATGATTCCCCACAACAGGCATACTATGACTTTACAATCTACAAATGAATGTCAAGAGCTGTTACATGATATAAATTTTGGAGTGACTTGTATATAACAGGTGCAGAGACAATAGACATTTGGTGCCAAACTTGCTTCGATCTTAGGCGTACAGTGGCTCGAGCAGCGGTCCACGGTTTTCATTATAAGGCTGTCCTGAAAATGGTTTTCCGTGGTTTTCCATTCTCCTGCACTAAGACGAATTCCGAGACGGTTCGTAGTATAGTTGACGGCCGCCAAACCGCGCAGCTCCGCACATCTCCTCCAGTACAAATCTTCTGGTATGAGAGATGGCGTTACTCTCCAGGAGGCCCTCCTCCGCCGTCAAGGAGGAATGAAAACACTTGAGTAGTAGCAGTAGTAGTCCTTGAATTTCAGCACGTTAAAAATCTAGACGAACTTCCGACACCCCGGCGTCTGTGAAAATCTGGCATTTGGGACGGACGTGAAACAAATAACTTTATTATTATTATTTTCAGTGCAATACAGATACTGGGCAACAAACGGAACGAAGTGTAATTACTCCGTAACGAGCCATCGGAGACCACGGTTCCCTAATATACTCAGAAGGTATCGCTGAGCAATCTGCGAAAGTTATGTGTTAAATGGTGGAGTGCCTTCACGAGATATCTACCTGCTTCAGTATCAAGAGTTGCATATGTAATAGGGGATTTAAAGTGCCGCACCCCTAATGGTTATGCAACTCTTTTAACATGAGCGTTGTGCGGCCTTGAAGAAGTTTTCTACCCGTTGAAATCCCTGATACTCGTATAACGGCTTGCAAATACTCGGCCTACTTAGGAACCGGTGTACCATGCTCTTGCTCTTTGGCTCAAAAGATCATCATGTATGTTTTCTGCCAGCCCCCTCGAACCTGATTTGTTTGGGGTTGGTTCCACTGACATATGAACTTTTTGCTGCCACTCATCTCCGTTAGAGGGCATTACTGCAGCAATGATGTAAAAGCTAACTCGTCAGTCATCGTTGCAGTAGCTAGCAAATAAAACCTCCATGCAGGGTGGCGTGTCATGTTTAATATTGAGAATATCCATCAATACGTGGCTTGAATTGAAATACATCGCGAATAATTTAATAACGAAATACTCAACGTGACTGGTGAACATTCTTGCAGTATCACTATGGGCTTACGTTGCCAGATCACTTATGTTTTCTTCTGTATACTTCTTCTTCTTCTTCTTCTTGGTAACTTCCCAGTTTATCGGGATTGGCAGTTTTGTGTATTTGGCCCAGTGTTAAGACCGGATGTCCTTCCCCTGTGCAGGGGATATTTCCAGTATTGCGTGTTCTAGCGGGGTTTGTTTGTAAACGAAGGGATGCGTACTAAGACGAAGAGAAACACCCAGTTCCCGAGCTAAAGTAATTAACTCTGAGCAGTTAAAATCCTTGTCCGGGCCGTGAATCGAGTCCGAAACCCTGTGACCGAAGGCCGCCACACTGAGCTTTCGTCCAAGGAACTGGACGCTCCTCGTCTCGGTCTGAAACGCTTATTATCTTTCTTCTACGTTCTCTGTTTGTGTTACTAATAGTCCCCAAGGAGGACAGATGAGCGGACGAGGTTATGGTGTCCAATGAACTTTTGTTGACGAGCAGTTCCTTCATCTTTTGTCGAGGAATGGAGGCCGCCGATGAGCGGACGAGGTTATGGTGTCCAATGAACTTTTGTTGACGAGCATTTCCTTCATCTTTTGTCGAGGAATGGAGGCCGCCAACTCCGTAAATAAACATCATTGACTGAAAGCCTGCCCCAGTCGTCGCATTGAGGTCCAAAAATAAACCCACTTTTCATGGAAAACTGTGCTACATGTTGAGATGTGTCATGTAACAGTGATTCTCGGCTGCTTTCAAATATATTGCTTTCTGTCGAAAGATATGTAGGAATATTCTTCTTGTTGTTTGGGTCGTCATTCTATAGACTTGTTTGATGCAGATCTCCATGCCATCCTATCCTGTGCTAACCTTTTCATTTCTACGCAACTACAACATCCTACATCTCCTCTAATCTGATTGTCATATTCATACCTTGGTCTACCCGTGGAGTTCTTACAGCCTACACTTCTCTCAAAGACTAACTGAACAAATTAAGAACTGTTCTATCATTCTGTTACTTCTCCTCTCACCAATTCCATTATGCGTCTCTTCATTGGTGATTCAATTTACCCACCTCACCTTCAGCATTCCTTTGTAAGACCATATTTAAGACAGCTTCTATTCTCTTTCTTTTAAGCTAGTTATCGCCTATGTTTCACTTCCACACAATGCAACGCTCCACACGAAAGTCTTCAAAAATCTCTTTTTAACTCGTATATCAATTCTCAGTCCACCTCTGTGGTGTAGTGGTTAGTGTGATTAGCTGCCACCCTCGGAGGCCCGGGTTCGATTCCCACCTCAGCCATCCTGGAAGTGGTTTTCTGTGGTTTCCCACTTCTCCTCCAGGCAAATGCCGGGATGGTACCTAACTGAAGGCCATGGCCGTTCCCTTCCCTCTTCCTCGTCTATCCCTTCCAATCATCCGATCCCCGACCAAGGCCCCTGTTCAGCATAGCAGGTGAGGCCGCCTGGGAGAGTTACTGGTCATCCTCCCCAGTTGTATCCACGACCCAGAGTCTGAAGCTCCAGGACACTGCCCTTGAGGCGGTAGAGGTGGGATCCCTCGCTCAGTCCTAGGGAAAAGACAACCCTGGAGGGTAAGCATATTACGAAAGAAAGATATAAATTCTCATAGTGAGCGCATTTCTTTTCTTTGTGCTAGTCTGCGTATCATGTCCTCCTTATTTGCGTCATCGTTAGTTATTTTACTACTTCCTCAAACATGTTATTTCCTAATCTAATATTTTATTCATCAGCTGACTTCGTTCGAGCTGCACTCCATTACTTTTTGTTCTGGATTTATTTATTTTCATCTTGTACTCCCTCTCCAAGACTGTGTCCATATATTCATCAGTTTCTTCAGTCCATCTGCAGACTCAGATAAAATAATATCATCGGCAGATATCAGAGTTTTTATTTCCTCTCCGTGGGTTATGATTCCTTTTCCAAATTCCTCTTTTATTTTCTTTACTGACTGTTCCAGATAAAATTTTAAAAAATACAGTGGGTGGAGGGCGGACTGCAGCCTTTCTTAACGCCTTTCTGGATTACTGCTTCTTTCTCGTAGCCCTCGATTCGTATCACTCTAGGCTGATTTTAATACAAATTTTCGTTTATTATTCCTTCTCAGTTTCTGATCCCGATCAAAAGAGCGTGGTCAAATAGTGGGAATGGAACAATACATCATAATATTTCCATGAATGTAACATTGTACCACTTGAGAATATCTGAAAATCAGTCACTTAGATATTAGAAGAATTGAAACGTGGGCGAAGAAACTCCGAAAGTGGTTAATATAGCCCAGAGTTTAATAGAATAATGGCGTATGGCCTCAGAAGTAGCCTGATACAGATATTGAAGGTACAAACCGCCGTCCTCGTCGGGAATCGCACCTGGGACGCCTTTGGCCGAAGACCAGCACCCTAACCATTTAGCCGTGGAGTTGTACAATTTAGGTATTAGTAAGTCACAATGCACACTTACCGAAACTTACATGTATATCCCTATTTTAACTGCACTATTGTTATTCTATAAGCTTTGCGTAATCATTAGGGGTACGGTCCATTAGAACCCCTAGAATTTATGTTACCCTTGCTACATAACGCAAGAGCGGGCTAGTCGACACTTCCTGATATCCGAAGTAATGTACTAAAAATCCGGGGATTAGTGATTAGACATACGCGATACGGGAAATCTGTTCGGGAAATACAAAATATAAAAAAGGAAATACGTCAAACCTCAGTGAGGGTACTTCACCAGAAGATGAAATTAACTATAGCAAAATAAGTGGCTTAAAGTTTTAAAATTCTCTGGTTCATTGACCGGGATATTAATTGCGAATGCCATGTTGTAAAACCAATGATGGTGTTACTGAGCTGTTGTGATGGCGTTGTTATTCGAACTAGGGCCAACCTGGTGGGATGCTTATATGTTAAGCCGGCTTCGATTGTATATAACCACTTTAAATTCAAAAAAATTGATGACAGGTTTTATAAAGATCTGTGTCAACAACCGCACGCTATGTATGTTAATAAATGAAAAAAAATATATGAATATTGAATGTGTATTGTAATCCCTTGCTACGCAGGATTATAAAACGTAACAGCATCAATTCATTGTAATTAACATAATTAATGGAGTTACCCTGCAGCGCGCCAGGCATAGCAGAGTTGAAGTTAATTTCATGGTACGCTTCAGCGGGATGTTGCGGACGGCTTTTATTTAAACCACAATGTATCTCCCAAAATGTAGTTCCATCAGCGCTATGCAGCAGTCGTGCCATTAACCAGTGAGTGACGCTTCTCTCCCAGGGGTTCATAAGCTGAGGGTTTCAGATGGTAGAGATTTAGCTTAGGCGACGAATAGCTCCATGCTACAAGAAATCTGAAAGAAGAAAAAACTATCTCACTACAGTCCCTCAATGTCCTCCCTCGATCTGAAAATGTGCCACATCCTCGCCTAGAAATAACTGCTGCCAGAAAAGCGATAAGAGTACCGAGAGAAAGGGCATTGAGTGAGTGGTGTGCTATTACAACGAACATACTCCTGCCAACTCCTGTATTCGAGACTATCAAACCTTGTCATATAGTGAATATCCTCAGTTTGATCATCAACAGGAAGATCTCATAAAGATTCCCTTTGTAGGCGCTCCCTCATGGAGACTGAAAACCATGCGGATGTTCTGGGATCTTGTCCTCATTGTGAACATTTAAGGAATACACGTCATCATAACATCCGCTCGTTAATTAGGACAAAGCTACAAGACGATGGTTTACAGGTATTTGAAAAGGTTCATGACTTGGCTAACAACGGAAGGCACAGAAGGATCGACATCATTGATCCAACTGTTAACTTTAAAATCCGTAATTCGCAGCCCTCAGATATCAACCTCGAGAAGAGGAATATTTTCCTACCAACAATTCCTTACCGCATAGATAAATACCAGCCAGAGGAAATCGATATAGTGGGTCTATTGATTGGAGCGAGGGGGGATATTTCCCGTATTCTGGCCAATTTTTGTAAACAGATGACTCTGCCAGTTACAACATCAGGGGGAAAATTGTCATCATTAAAAATTCTAATAAATCGTTCTTAATATTAGACCACCATCTAAATTTCTCAAGTATTTCTCTTCACAAAAATAATATAAAAATATGTCGCAAAGCAGCCTCTGCATGAGAGGAAGTATTTAATAAAATAAAATAAAATAAAATAAAATAAAATAAAATAAAATAAAATAAAATAAAATAAAATAAAATAAAATAATAGTTGGAATTGGTGGTTTCAATTCTGTAATATTTGAAGGTTTGGTTAAATATGCCTAGTTATTTTTTAAGGTTCAACCGAACGAGTGGCAACGTAGGGTCCGGGAGTTCATATTTCATGACGATAACCTGGAGATAAGATATCTTGAAGATAAATAAAAATACAGTGCAAACTTACTTAAACGAGTAACCTAAGGCGTACGGCCCTATCAGAAAACTTAGAATATATCTCTTCATATTTCTGTGAATCAGTAAAAGAAATAGGAGGATGAAGAATATTATTTGTTTACCGCTCATCAATTGCTGCAAAAGTGTAAGAGAAACTGAAACACCGAAATTTCTGTTCTATTTGAATACTTTAACACGATAGAAAATGTCGCAAACTAGAGAATCGAAATCAAAACAGGAGAATGATTAAAAGACTGTATATATTAGTTCGGAGGTCATGAAGAACGCGAGTTAGGAAGACTCTCCTTAGATATTTCATGCCTAACAGCATTAAGATAGAAAGTGAAAATACATTTTTCGTTGGAGATCTGACAAAGGAAATAAATGATCGAAGCTAATAGGAGTTGCGGGCGTAGTGAATTAAGGCAACACTGACATGATCATACAGATCCCAGAATATGGTGCTGCGGAGAATTTGCTAGAAAGGTGAGACAGCATAACCTACGGTAAATAAAGTTTGAGTTCATATCACGGAAAATGAAGAAGGCACCTTAACTAAATTTCATTTGAAATGTTGTCCCTTGTCATTTTTTGCCTGTCTACTTTCTTTCTTTATATGTATGTAATTTGTATTCCCCTTTCCTTCTTCGTTATGGTCTTCGATGTACAACGTGTGAATTTCAAAGCTTGATCTTTTTTCTTCTTCTTCTTCTTCTTCTTCAAATACTCCTTCACCTTCTCACTATGTCATCTTTTACTTTCCTACGACCATTTGGATCCTGTTTTCTCTAACTTCCCGCCTTGGAATCTTTTTTTTCTAAAACTCTCTCTCTCTCTTTCTTCTTCTTTTCCTATATTGTTTCTTTTCAAACCTTTCTTGCCTTCATGAATCCAGGTTGATATTGATTTCTTGATCTTAAGTATGTATTTATTTACTTATTTATCTCGAAGATTCCTCCAAAGAGTTTAGCTGACTCTACCAGAGAGTGAACCTGTGTCACTCTTGTTGACAGATACAGACCTCGGAGAGGGTAGAACAACAACTACAAAGATTTAAGGATCAAGTTCCGGAGTCTGAAAGACATACACAGAATAAACTGTGAAAACTTTGGTCTAGTCTGTGGCACAGAGCAGCCGTAAGACGTTTTATCTTCTTACTTCCAGACGCACTGCACTCATACTTCAAGCCAAGAAGCGGATACAGCTTGGGAAAAGTTTCACTTTTCAGAAAATATGCTTCGTACGCTACGCAGCATACGAGAAAGGAAAGAAAGAGGCGGAGAGATCAACAGAGAAGTTTTAGAAAGTCACATTCTAGGCGATAATGAAAGTAAATGGACAGAAGCGACAGTAAATGAATACTGACGGATAGCTTCAATGTATGAAGTTCAATACAAAACAAAGTATTTTAATTATTTTAATTCTTCTTCTCATACTTGCGTTCGCTTACGGTTATTTTAGACCACTTTAAGCAACAATCGCACATTAGTGGAAGCCTTATTTGCAGTCCAAAGTCTTTGCATTCCTTCTCTGCCAGCCTGTCTTCTTTCCATTTTCCATTCCCTATTTAGTTTCTGTTCGTCATTTTCCTGATGAATACAGTAACACTGAAGAGCTGACAACACTGTGCAGCCGAAGTTTTTAACGTTTGGTGATGCCGTGATCTCTCCATGTTTTCTTTAATTATTCAGCATATCACAGGTGTAGAGTTATCAGAAGTTGTTAGTGTCCTAAATACACAGACTTGTCGTTAACATCAAAACTACGAACTCTCTGTATTGTTGGGAGATTGTCCCTTGTAGCAGAAGAATTTTTAACGCGCGAATAAGTTAGAAAACTAAAATATTAACAAGCCGCAATTGTTCTCTACCCGCACAACGCTCAACAGTGAGATTTGGATAAATGTGAGCGATCTGAACTATCAGAACCCCTAATGTGTCTGCTTCTCGTACAACGGTTCTGCAGTGAGATTTGCATAAATATTAGCTTTCTGAACTATCACAACCCCTAAAGTGTCTTCTACCCGCACAACGGTTCTGCAGTGAGATTTGCATAAATATTAGTGACCTGAAATATCAGAACCCCTAAAGTGTCTTCTACTCGCACAACGGTTCTGCAGTGAGATTTGCAAAAATATTAGCGATTTGAACTATCAGAACCCCTAAAATGTCCTCTACCCGCACAACGGTTCTACAGTGAAATTTGCGTAAATATTAGAGATCTGAACTACCAGAACCCCTAAAGTACCCTCTACCCGAACAACGGTTCTGCAGTGAGATTTGCATAAATATTAGAGATCTGAACTATCAGAATCCCTAAAATGTATGCAACACACATGCATAACTGTAGAGCGACTAGATGGTAGTTGCGCCTTGTTCAAATACATTTTCATTCTAAATAGTTCATACCTAAAAAGACTTAACCTATTTAACTCGTCTCTGTATATATTTTTCGCAGTGATTATCCGACTCAATCACTGACATAGTGTTTTTCGAGAACTCTAACTGATTATGATGTCCTTCTCCTCGTGGACTGACGCAGCAGCAAGAGACATATTCCGAACAACTTGAGAAACTACTTCTCAACACTAAGGGTAAAGGAAAGGGAAAAAAAAAGGTTCTTGTAGAACTTGTCTGGTCAGAATAATGCTGTAAGAAAGACTGTACCCCCAGCAGCCCGCCTTCAAGTCGTGTTGAACAAATTGCCTACTATTACGGCGCTAACTGTTCCGTGACAAACTGCCAAGGTTGGAAAACGGTGAGGTGGGGAGGTGAGGTGGGTTTTAACACAAAGGAGGTGAGTTGTTGACAAACGACACTGGAGACCAGTTCTCTCCCACTCTGACGTAGAGAGTAGATCTGCTGAACCCGACGACTGTCTGGAAATATTGAAATAATGTAGAAAAGAACTGGCCCACAAATTATGACTTTGTGATTTTCAGATAAACATTAAGTCGGCATTCATGGTGTCGAATTTCGTCGCTCTGCTATCATAGGACCGACGGGACCATTGTTAATTACTAAATAATAATAATTATCTAACCAAGAAGATTTCTGATTACATCTCCAAATTGAAACACACCAGCGGTTGATTGGAAGAGATACGATAGTGTCCACAAAGACTGAAGGTCACAAATGACATCATAACTAATAGCGCGACCTTCCGATGACAGATCACTTCTGCGGATTTTTCACTTTTGCAAATTCGACGTCAACCTGGGAGTGTGTTATCGGAGGGACAGAAACAGACGATCAGCCGATGTTTGAAGAAGTTCTGGGAAGAAAAGGAAAATAATAATACTCTACCATAGTCTTAGCTTCCAAGCGGTCTACAATTGACCAAATACATTTATTAAAAGTAATAGTAATAATATTGTTTCTGTTTTGTTTTTGATGAGTAGAGCCAACCTGATGGCCATCAAGAAGTCAAGCGAGAAAGAAACTATTAATATTAAGTCTGGAAATTGCAAAATTCAAGAGGATGAGAGTATTTATCTACGTATAACAACATCATCATCAACAACAACAACAACAACAAGCAATTCCATGGAAAGAAAATATTACGAGAAATATTACTAGTTGAAATTCTAAATCTAGCATCATCATTTGCAAATTCACATACAACTTACGTATTTCCTGTGTTTAACAGTACGGCTTACAGTACTGGTTGAACTTTACATTGCAAGTGATAATACAGTAAAGTTAAAATACAATTACTGGGGCCCGGATGTTTATGCAGTAATAGCTTAGAATGCAAACTTCGTGAAGCGAGTAACAAGTATAGTCTACCTTCACAACGACTATGCTACGAGGTTTGCATAAACAATAGGGGTACGGCCCATCAAAACCTCTATAAAATATGTTACTCTTGCTACATTATGGAAGAGCGGGTGGCCGACACTTCCTACTAACCAAATTAGTTTGCAATCTAAGCGGTTACTGCATAAAAATCCGGGCATTAATAATTACCAATCAGTAACATGAACAAAATTGCGAGAGAAAATATTACAAGAAATACCACTCGTTTAACATTCTAAATCCACAACCATCATATAGAGATTCACGCACAACTTAAGTATATCTAGTGCTTAACACTGCAGCTTGTTGAGCTTATTACTAGCTTAACATTACAACACACACATACACAAATTCACACGTATCTTAATATTTCAAAATTTTGCACTATGACTTACAATAGATCGAGCGGTCTTACTGTTGTGAATACAGCAAGTTCATATACAAATTCACACAAAGGCCTACTTTAAATAATTGAGATGCCTTAATACTTACAGTTGGATTAGTGTTGCATTAAAATATGACGCCATTACATAGAAATTTACACGCAATTTACAGAATGCTGGAGTCTATTCTTGGAACATCTTACATTTTTTGGGAAAAGGCTCTATGACAGCTGCAGGTAATACATTACAGTCATCAATTCCCCGATTTTCGAACAAATATTTACCATTACCGAGGATATCGGAAGCAACATATAAATTGAGGGAATAATAGCTAGAGTCTGGCTGTTGAGGCAGGACGGAGGACTGTGGGGTTTGAAGTCGCCATCTTCAGAATGCAAGATAACGGCTAAACAGTGTGTACCGCACAGCGGATTCGCTGTGTTTAACTTAATACATTATGGGTACAGCAGCGTATGACAAGCCTGTAGATCTGAACCACTAAATGAAAAGGAATCCACTATACTTTTCTTTCGAACGCACTGAACTTTCCTGAAAGCAAGAGGTCATCGTAGATATCCTCTATAATTAGAAGTTAGGGAACGTTGCAATAATACATTTTTATCTCGGGGACTCAAAGGTCTCTCCTTTATTACAGTCACGTCGCAGCGTCATCAGCGACCACAAGCACACTCCCGGGGCTTAACTTCTGCGGTCTTCTCAGTGACATATTTCTTCTAAACTCACAGGAAAACAAAAGAGAGGAAGATCGAAGTTTTCACAAGTTCTAATGACCAAAGTGTTTCTGAGTTCCGAACTACAGTTATAAGAATAACTTACGCTTTTAATGGCGTATAATGTAGTTTACCAGACACTTGACTTCGGTACCACATAATAATAATAATAATAATAATAATAATAATAATATAAATAATAATAATAATAATAATAATAGTCATTTAGCCACGGTGATGGACAAAATTTGTGTACTCGTCCCGGGGTGGTGTAGCTTTTTTTCAGACAGACCCCCAACGGAGGAGATCCGCGTGTAAAAATTTAACAACATACCAACCCTCCTTTGATTATTAAATTTCTGGCATTACTGGAAATCGTATTCGGGCCTCCGAACATGGCAGTTAATAGCGCTGACCGTAGACATAAAAGATGATGATAATATACTATCGTTATCATTGCTTACCTGAGTTACGTCCGTAAGATTAAGAGGTAATTTTTACCGTAAGTTGCTTCAACTGTAGATGATTCACACCTCCTTCCTTCAAACATTAAAATGAGTATCAGTACGATCCATTCTAATTCTTTCACGCACCAGGCAAATACTCGGGCTGTGCCGTTATTAAGGCCACGGTCGCTTTCTTCCCACTTTCCTGTCCCATCGTCTCCGTAAGACCTATCTGTGTCGGTGCGACGTAAAACAACTAGCATACATATATTCTTTTACGGAAACATAATCCCACTTCTACGTTGGATCTGAATTTTCTTCCTGTATTCTCTTCAGGGCTGCTTCTGCTGTCCAATATCTTTCTCTCAGATCTTCTACTTATCTTAGCTTCTGTCTACCAGTCCTCTTCCAGTGTGAACACTCATTCTCTCGCACATTATTAGAGTCGTATAACGTTGAGGATGACTTTGAATACCACCAAAACTTATGTTCCTCAGTTGGATAAATACGTCCTAAGAACTATATCTACGTAAAATTTACCGTTACGAGTAAACTCTACAGACTGTCTGCTACAGCAAGTAAAGAAAATGTTAAAATCATTTAGTCCTTCCTGTATCCACTGTGCTACAAAAGCAGAGCATGTACTTTACAAGGAAGTTCATCAAGGCTCCTATTAAGACAGTTGTTATTTGACGAGGCAGTACTTCCCGGAATATTGGAGTTAGAGAGGTAATAATTGACGCAAATGATTGGCGTCGCATTGGATTTTATTGACACCGAATTAAAGTACACAAAATGACCAACAGATGGTGCTGGACAGCAACACTCAGGTACAAATGGCAACACATGCTTGACATGATATGGGTTTTTACTGACACCAACAACGAGTGTGCAAACAGCCCAACAGATGGCGATGAACAGCAACACGTCAGGAGTACTTACTTCATTCCTACTTAGAATCAGAACTAAAATCTGGGAGTATACACAAATCCATTACAGTGGGTGGTCATCTAATTAAGAATTTCTATGAAATCTTGCTTTTTATTATAATGTAACAAGTGGTGCTCTATTAGAAGCTTTGATTCGTATCTAACAGTGAATTGCTACACTAACATACAACGACGAAATGTCGATGTCTTAAAAAATTGGATATATGTTCAATTTTCCTAGTAAAGTCCTGGTTTTTCGTGTGATTTAATAAAGATTGTAATGGAAAGATCCCGTATTGCTGGGCAGTAATATATTGAGATGAAAGGTAATTTGGTTGTAGGGAAGTATCGGCCATCCCACTGTGTAGCCGGAATAACATTCATTCTAGGGGTTCTGATGAAACCCACCCCGAATATTTATGCAGACCTCATACCATAACCGTTCTGAGGCTAGAGAATAATTTTTACTCGCTTTAGTTAATGGAATTCCAACCTATTACTGCATAAAAATCTGGCCTTTAATAATAACCTACATAAAGTGTCTGACTGAACTAAATTAATCCCAAGCAATTTAATGAGTACTAAAGAGCCAAATATGACAGTACGAACTTTGTCAGATATGGGCTAACATTACGAAGTTATAAAACATACATTTAAAGAAATTGGCCAGTGTACAGAGTGGTAAAACTGAGCCTCGTTTTAGAGCGGGAATGTCGAGCCATCTTCTGTGAAGCAGGGTAGCTTCCGCTTGCTGATCGACGTAACACATTGCCAAACTCTCGGTGTGGATCATCACCAGAGCTGGGATTATTAGGCGAGTAACAAGTACACTCTGTGGTGCATAACTTTTATGCTATGAGTTTTGCAAAGATATTAGGGGTACGGCCCTATCAGAACTCCCTAGAATGTATGGTACTCTCGCTACATCACGGAAGAACAGGCTAGATGACACTTCTTAATAACCAAATTAGTTTGAACTCTGATCTATTACTGTCTAAATATCCTAGATCCAGTCACCATTGGTACAGTCTCTTCAGGCACTTTTTTGACGTCATTGTTTTAGGAGGGTTCACTTATCACTTCAACGACTGAAACACTGCTCAAAAGCTAGGAGTAACATACAGGTACGCGCCTTGCTGTTTGCAGTAACTGTCAGCTTGTCACTAGTTTATTTTAAGTGACAGAACTTCCATATTTTTTTATGAACGCGTGACCTCAGTTAGTGATGGGACAAACAAAAAAACAACATCTGGACTGCTAGAAGTCTCGAATAGTGGGATGGGGACACTGTTCTTCATTTATATACAATGGTGGCGGTAGCGGTGACTAGTATTTTACAAGGAAGTTCATCTAGGCTACTACTTCACGGAATATTGGAGGTAGAGAGATAATAATTGACGCAAATGATTGGCGTCGCATGGGATTTTATTGACACCGAATTAAAGTACACAAACTGACCATCAGATGGCGCTGGACAGCAACACTCAGGTACAAATGGCCACACATGCTTGACATGACATGGGTTTTTACTGACACCAACAACGAGTGTGCAAACAGGCCAACAGTTGGCGCTGAACAGCAACACGTCAGTGATGGCACGTGAGGTCCGCATACGATATAAAAGGAGCTGTCGTGAGAGAGGGCGTGGCATGTTGACATTATCAGAAAAGGAACTGTTAGTGAAGATTATTAACTTTATTTCGGTGTCAATAAAACGCCATGTAATGCCAATTATGTGTCTCAGTTATTAGCACTCTCTCTCCTCCCAAATTCCGTGAAGTATTGCCTCGCCAAATGTTAACGGACTTTTGGGTCACGCTGTATAATGTGAGGGGACATTTAACTTTCGTAAGAATGGTTTGAATTCCACGGAACCTCAAACTGCGGGTTTCGAATTATTAACGCCCTTGTGTGTGGGGAATAACTTGGAAGACAGAATTTTAGAAGTTACCTTAAGTCCGCAAACAATTAACAAATTTTAAGAAGGTAAGGTAAGGGTTATTCTGCCCGAAGGCAGGTCCGAACCTCCGCAGAGGTGTTCCTTAGCCGGAGTTTACGTGCGGTAGGGTGGCCAGTTCCTTTCCGCTCCTCCATTCCCTTACCCCCAACCAACAGCGCGTGGCAACCCATCCAACTCCTGACCACGCCCAATGTTCCTTAACTTCGGAGATCTCACGGGATCCGGTGTTTCAACACGACTACGGCCGTTGGCAGATTTCAAGAAAAAGCCTTAGAAATGCTTGCCACTCTGAGAGTGGGAATGCATGCGTCAGCTGTCATTAGTCATCTAATCAAGACTGAGTTAGGATTTAAAATGTAAGGAGGAATTTGTTTACTGTACTGACATTTGACAATAGTTTTGCCTGTTAGACGTAAAAAACTTATCAGAGTATCCGCGGGAGTAAACAGGTTGGAACTAGCCTATCGACTGACAGAGAACACTTATAAGAAAATGCCTATCACACAATCAGAAACGGAAGCACTACATGCCAGTCATACGACGAGAAGCTCCGTATGCCATGGAGAGTCTTTCACTGAACCGAAGAGGTCTGATGGAGAAACTGGAAGTCAGAGAGAGGAGAATTCTCTGAAAGATCTTAGGTCCGATAAAGGAAGATGAATAATTCCGTAGATGGCACAATTCCGAGCTCTAAGAACATATAGAGAGGTTCTCTGATTGCGCTAGGAAAAGGCGAGTAGCCCTCTATGGCCATATAATAAGACTGAGACTGGCCAATCGCCTGTTCATCTTCTGGCAGAACAAGAAGATTCGTACCACTTGGCTGACAGAAATTGAGACGACATTAAAGAACTGGGAATATCAGATCTTCAAGATAGACGATCCGTACGACGTACCCTGAAGGAAGTCCATGGATTTTAGGAAATCCCTGGAAGAAAGGTACTTCTGGGCAGATGAAAGAAAGGAGTTACACAGGCAGAAAATGCACCAATACTGGGCAAATATCAAAGCCCAACAGTTGAACAAGCTCGGTCCAAAGTAGGCCTATTCGAACCAAGAAGAAGAAGAAGGATGTACAGTAAGTAGATCTAAAAATTCTAAAGAGGCTAGTTCGTTGGTCAAGCACTGTGGGCTCTGTAGAGGTGATCATAGGAGGTCAGTGTCAATGAAGCGCTATCACGACCGGGGTTACGTTAATAACTGGGAACCACCCAGCCATTAATATTCATCGTCAGAGACTCACTCAATTAGCCATGATTCACGTCTAGTGGTGGCGATAAATCACTGGTGGACACCTGTGATGTTATGTGACAGCTTCCAACTCGTGGGGATGGTGACAAGTCTCACTCTATGTGTGTCTCCTGAATGACGTAATGAGTGAGGTCTAACCTGACAGGGGGAAACATGGTGCAGAATCTATTATAGGAACTGAAATGTAGAAACGTCGTGTTAATCGGAGTGGGGTTTGTTGTAATAAAGTACCATCAAATCTACCATCATGAATGTAAAAATGAATAGACAAGGGTTTAATAGTTCAGACTAGAAATGAACAAGTTGAGAAATATGACAAAATTTAGCAAACTAAATACCACATTGTTGTGTGGTAGAATTACTTCCTACTGAGAAGCAGAGACTGGATTTCCATGCACCATTAGGTTGGAGTTTTAGAGTGCTACCTCAGTAATTAGTATCATATATGCACATGTACTAATATCTGGTGCAAACAGTTCTGCCCTCTATTCTTGACTAATATTTCCACCAAATCACACCTTCGTTAGTGATTGTACCTAATGAAATTTTCTAATGGTACTTTGTCGTGCTATTGTACTATAATACAGTTTAAGTGTTTTTTATATACTTACGTATATATTATTTCAATGTTGTTTTCTTCTCTTTCTAGGTGAGTATCCCTATACACATGACTGATGAATTGGAGAAGATGCATATACATTCGTGAGTTACACTTGAATTCATCAATATTATGTAATAACGGCCGAAACATCGTATATCAATATAATACATTGCCAGAGAAAAACGTGCAACATACTCAAGGACATGGTCATTTTATTCACAGGCGATGTGACAGGCAGTTCATTGTTGCAGGAGTATATGACTACAACTTGAGACCAGCTGTAACGCACATCACAGTAAAGCGTAATGCAGGCCTGTATTGGCGCATGAAAACTATCATAAAGGTATCGAACGGAATCAGGCGATGGATTGTCCCAAGCATCTTGCACCTTTTGATGCAAGTCGGCAGTGGTTCTTGCAGGCTATGGAGAACGCGTAAGTTGCCATTTCATCATGTCCCGTGCGTACCCAATTGGCGAGAGATCCGGTGATCTTCCTGGCCAGAGCACTTGTTGTACACCAGCTGTGTGTGGACATGCATTGTCCTTCTAGTAAAGCACATCACATTCCTGTCCAAGAAATTACAGTAGCAAGCGGACAACGACCTATGCATTATAGCGGGCACTGGTTCCGTTAGCCTGCGGAAACACCAACTGTGACCGCGATTTGTAACTGATGTACCCCTCCCCCCCACACACACGCAGACACACCATTAAACCTTAGGTAAGACCTGCGTGACGTGGATTAGGCCGCTCACCAGGTCTACGCCGTACACGTGTACGTCCATCACCTGCATACAGACAGAGCGTACTCTCGTCACTGAAGACAATGAGGCGCAATTCTCATCTCCAAACGACTCTTTTACAACACCAGAGAAGCCGTGCTTGTGGGTATCGTGATGTCAGTGGTAGGCTGCCCAGAGGCAAATGTGATCGTGATCCTGCTGCTAGCAGACGGTTCCAAATGGTCCTTGGTCACACAGCAGGTGCAACATGTTCATGGATGTTGTTCGGTCGGCCACCGCTGCTCGAACAATGCGTCGATTTTGACGTTCGTCTGTATTACGTTGACGATCGTACCCTGGTCTACGGGCGTGGTAATGTTCCACAGACCACTTCTGAAAGCCACAACACACATCCTATACGTTGTTGACAACATGTGCAGCAATCCGTTCATATGTCCATCCAGCTTCCCGCAGAGCCACAATGAGACCCCGTTCAAATGGCTGCAGTTGTGCAACAGGTGCACATACTCCTCTGCGGAGCATGGTTGTACCCTAGAATGAATGTTGCAAACACAGTTCACCTCTAACCTGAACACAGTTACTGCCTGCAGAGTCAAAACCTAGTGCGCAAATACAGGCCTCCTGAGCGATATCTGATCGCCGATGACCGTGACAAACGAATCACTAACACAACCACCCCTCATTATGTATGATATTCATTACTTCCTCTGCAACATATGCCCATTTCATATAAAATATAGAACAAGAAAACACACTAACTTAGCTTGCCGAGAAGATGAGTGATGTTTTTGAATGAGCTACAGACGTTATGTGCCGCATAGCATAAATACACAGATGAACGCACTACTTTGCATCAATAAGTAAGCCGCCTCATATAAATGTGATGTCTCCACACATTTGCAAGGACTGTTGCATTGTGTGTTTCTTAAATAGATCGAATGAAAGTGTTCAAAATGAGGTCCTTCCGGAACGTGATGGAAATCTCGTGGAAGGATAAAGTCTCTCAAGAGATATTCAGTATACGTCAAACGTAAATGGCTTTGGGAACATGCAATGTGCCATTCATAGTTTATACAGACCACGTTTCATTGTAAGAAAGGCAACGCGTGCGCCATCATAAAGGAAGAATCTTACCTTAAGTTGTGAAAGTCAATGTTTTTGAATCTCACAGTGAAGTTGGGACTGGAGGTTTACAATCATTTCCTTCCCATTCCTAGCCGTGCCATCCCATCGTCGCCATAATATCTACCTGAATCAGTGCTACGATACATATTTACATGTCCTACGTCACTTGTTGATAAGGAACTGAGAACATTTATGGAATAATCTATGGATAACTACCTCATGAGGTCAAGTTTACAAGAATCTTGTTCTTTCCGAAGATTCAGGATAGACTGAAAAGTAGATTAACCAAACCAAACCAAACCAAACCAAGCCAAACCAAACCAAACCCCATGGTGCAACAGTCCCGAAGGGCCATGGCCTACCAAGCGACCGCTGCTCAGCCCGAAGGCCTGCAGATTACCAGGTGTCGTGTGGTCAGCACAACGAATCCTCACGACCGTTATTCTTGGCTGTCTAGACCGGGGCCGCCATCTCACCGTCAGATAGCTCCTCAATTGCAATCACGTAGGCTGAGTGGATCTCGTACCAGCCCTCAGGTCCAGGGAAAAATCCGTGACCTGGCCGGGAATGGAACCCGAGGCCTCCGGGTGAGAGAGAGGCACGCTACGCGTACACCACGGGGCCGGCAGGTAGATTAACACATGACCATATTTTAACACAGTTTATGTCAGGCCATGGAAAATTTGGATCGGTTTTTTATTTTTTTTAGAGAGATTTAGAATCAATATTCACAGGCTCTACACTTGTACCTGTGAAATGCCACAAACCGTTTATCATATCTTATTTGACTGTTCCATTTTTGAAAGAAGGAAAACCAGATGGGTTTCGGAAATGCGTAAGATACTTTGCTGTTTATTATTATTATTATTATTATTATTATTATTATTATTATTATTATGAATTAGTATTTCACTTAAATATGTGTGGTATACAATATCAAGCACCTTTTAAACCTTTATTTCAAAAAGTTGCTGTTTTAATGCGTTTGGTGAATTTCTCCATTTTATTTAAAAGTCGCGTCCCAGTTTTAAGTTTAAGTTGTTTTTTAATGTATTAGCTGGCTATGTATTTACATCTCTAATATACCATGTATAAAATAGGGTTTGTAATTGGATAATCAATAATAATAATAATAAATTAATAACAAAGAATTGTACGCATTTTCCAAAGACACCTGGTTTTCTTATCGAATTGGTTTCAGAGATGAAAATCATTAACTTGAAAGTAAAATAGAATTTAATCGAACAGTGGTCTATGAAATGTCAAATACCGTGGGAAGTTTCTTGAAACAAAATTTTCGATTAACAATGTTGAGGAGCAACTGCATGAGTTCTCCAGAGGATCTGCTCAGGTGGTGGGCTCCAGATAAGCTGGACAAAGAGGGAAGACCCTGTTATGAAACCAGAAACTGAAGTCAACAAGCCGAAAACTCTTGTAGAGGCTATCAGGTAACCGCACGCCCACCATATGGCGCTCTTGTACTACCCTCAACACTAACTTCCTGCCTCCGTTATTAGTTAACTCTCACACCGCCAAGGTAGTTCTACTCTCAGTGAGGGCATGTTTTGTCCTCTTCCGCGTATTATAATAATAATATGAGGAGATTCGCACTGCAGATGAAATATGCCATAATTTCATCTGTACTTTCTTGAAATATCTCGGAGAAGTTATACTGCCATCTGGACAGGACTGTAAGGCAAATTTAGAAAGAGCTACCCAACTTCAGAAGGCGTGTAGAGTAACATGAAACCGCTGCAATAAAAGAGTAATATCGGGTAATACCAACATAAATAGAGGACAATTATTTAGCCGGAAGCATTACTCAGACTCCAATGGCGATGAGCACCCCGCGGGGCGGGAGGCCCATGGCTTGTGAGGGGACCATGACTGTTTCTTAATTCAGTAGATGAAGATTGATTTTACGTACTGTATTACAGAGGGTTATTCCAAACTTAGGCCGTCGTAGTGCAGAGCTTCTTTCGTCAATAAGAGTTCGGTAGTTATTTCTGAAGGAACGTCGGTTTCCCAACATGTTCCAATAATAACCATCCCTTGCTGCCACTCACAACAATCAACAAATCTTTTGAAGTGATCAGCCAGTTCTGAGAACCCAGTAATCAGAAAAGATGCGATAACAAAGACTTCCTCCTTAACTAAACTTTAAATACTGAAGTTTCCAGCCTGTTTGTAAGTCTCGGCAGTCGGTGTAGATAAGCAGGCTTTTGACGAACGGTTGAGTTGTAAAATAGTAGTAAATTATTTGGTCCTAGGAAAGAGATTATTTCTTAATAATGTCAGCGTGTTTTTGTTACTACACTTGAAATATGTATTTCTTGTGCGTGTGTACGTGTATTGTTTTAATTCCATCGGCTTTGAAAACTAAATTGTGTAACTTATTATTAATATTATTATTATTATCATAATTGCTGTTCATTGTAATAATATACAACATTTTACTACGAAATGAACTTATCATCAGGAACCGAGGCCCCGTTTTCCAATTATTGGGGGCCCCATTTTCAATTATTGCGGGGGTCCCCAAGCTTCTTAGCTCTGCTACTGGGGGAGGCCACTCTAAAGTTGATGAAATTGGAAAACAAGAACGGAAAATTCTTAGGAAAATATATGGTCCTGTAAACCAGTAAACAACACATAAGTTTACTGATGCCGTACATAAGGGACCCTTCATATGCTATGATCACATATATAGAATAGACAATAATAGATTAGCCAACAACTATTTACTATAATAAATTCAAAGGAGGTCAAGCTCAACTGGTTGGAAGAAATTAAGAAGGACTTACAGGAAATAAACCCTAAGTCTTTGGAATTCTGGTTACAAATCGAACATTCTTGGAGAAACCTAAAAATACCACTGGAAAACAGTGGACTGAAGGACGGTAAAAAGCACCACATCAAATTAATGAAGAGATTTAGGAAAAAGATGAAGAGGTACCCTTCAGGTGAAGGTAATAAGTTCAAATGTGCCCTTTAATTGGGCATAACGAAGAAAGCATTAATACGAATAAGAAAAACCGTCTGAGTAGCTCAAACAGTATAGTACTGGCCTCTTGAGCTCGAGTTGACTGGGTCTTCCCCAGCTGAGTCCGGTTGCACGTTTGAAGATATTGAAATATTCTAGTCTCGTCGGTATGTTTACTGGCAATTAAGTGAAGTCTGTGAGAAAAAATTTCGACACTGTGGCGTCCCTCAAAATATTAACAGTAGTTAGTGGGACGTGAAATCTTTCTTCTTTTCCGTTTCACCCAATTTGGCGTACGATAGATCAATCAGTGGTTGGTGAGTCGTGTTTTCCTGCCCTCCCAGTACTTTTTCATCCTTTCTTCCTCTCTTCTTATGATATTGTGCATAGCCGTTTGGGCTTCACCCTGTCCTGAAAGCTCTTTATTTTATCTTTGGTTATTTTCTTCGCGCACCCATCTATAACCATCTCTTGTGTAGTTTGGAACTCTCGTAGGTCCTTCTCAGTTTCCTTAAACCACTTCGGCTTGGTTTACTTGTTGCGAAAATAGTCGAAGATTCTTTCAGTTATCCTTTTCTGGCCCATTCTTAGGATGCGTCCAAAGAATTCATTCTCCTCTTCTTTATTGTATTGGATATTGTTTCTTTTTTTTCTATAGAGGATTTCATTGCTCATGTGTCAAAATTCGTTATTAAAAAATTGGGTACTATAATTTTTCGTAGTATTTTCCTTTCCTTGATCTCCAACGTTTCGATTGGACGATACATAGTTGTATACAGTGTTTCTGCAGCATAACGGGCTTCAGGCTTGACTGCTGTATTATAATGTCTGATCTCGGAATTCCAGGAATTTCTTTTTGTCATAGTTGCTTTCGTAAGCTGAAAGGCTGCTTCTATTTTGGTATCGTCGAGATTCCATTGCTGTGTTCCGTAAACTCACCATTATAATTATTATAATTATTGTTACTTTATTATTATTAATATTATTAATATTATTAATATTAATAATATTATCATTATACGAAAAAAAGGATAAACGTGAAATCTCAATAACTTCTAGTTCTTTACAACATACACATCTTTACGAAGACTAAGAAATTAACTTTCACAAAAAGGAAACTATGTTATATGCTTTCAAATGGCTGCCCCTAGATTGCCACAGCCGAAGAAATGATGAACAGTTTTGGAGCGTATAACGGAAATTTCTACTCTTGATAAGTTAATTACGAGGACGAGAGTCTGTAGCGGACTCCCAAACTTTAAAATCAGTTCGTGCTGCGTGGAACTAAATGGCTTCGTCCAACTATTAATTGAAATTCAAAGTGAATTTAATTTTAGATTTGCAGACTTTGCCTTATTGGAAGGAAATTACTTTCAAGGTTTGAACATTTCTTTGTCAATACCTGTTTAAACAGTAGAGTTATTCCTTAAAATGAAATGACAAATTCACTTGTAAAAGTTATTCTGAATGAATCGGTTGGTTTCATTTATGTTGGACATCGCAGTCTCCTGTATAGAGTGATGTCCAAAATCGAACATTAAATAACACAGGGCGAAATACATTCCTCTTCTTGCTAGTGGCTTTACGTCGCACCGACACAGATAGGTCTTACGGCGACGATGGGATAGGAAATGCCCAGGAGTTGGAAGGAAGCGGCCGTGGCCTTAATTAAGGTACAGCCGCAGCATTTTCCTGGTGTGAAAATGGGAAACGACGCAAACCAACTTCAGGTCTGCCGACAGTGAGATTCGAACCCACTATCTCCCGAATGCACGCTCACAGCCGTGCGCTTCTAACCGCACGGCCAACTCGCCCGGTGTGAATACATTCAATCGCTCGTACAATGACCTTGTGGGACCATAGAATATGCGATCGTTCTGTAGAGTTCCAGGTATAAAAATGACATTGTACAAATTGAGAACGCGAAGAAAAGATTTCTCGCAGTAGTACAGTATGAAAACAACAGGCATACACCCACTAATGACACCATGCAAAGAATTCCTCCTAATTTTCAAGGTTTACTACCTAGAATTCCAAAGGGAGTATGATGCCATGACATTTCTCTTCAAGATCATAAATGGTGGAATAGAAAACTCAGAATTACGTCAGTATTAGAACTTCATGCTCCTAGGGTCAACAGTAGAAGGAAGTTAACATTTAGAACATATGTAACCAGTACAGGGTGTAAAATCGACCCACTCATCATTCAAAACCTTCATAATTGACTTCTGACCTTATGAAAAATCTTAAACGTACATTTCTTCCACTCACAAATTTGTAAATGACTGTACATTCCCCGACATTTCTATAATAATGTATATAGATGGTATATATTAATAATAATAATTTCATGTTATATTAGAATAATTCATTTATTATAATTTATTTTTAGAATAATTAGAATAATACAATAATGTCTGTCAGGTCAACAGCCCAGAGGCTGCTTAGATCCTCAAATAGCACCACCAAAGGTTATGCGGTTATAAGGAAACCCGAAAAACCAATGGCAGCATCAAAATGAGATGTACTAGGCAACATGAATAATAATTTACTAATGGACCTGTTCTGCTCCACATCATTCGTTATAAATACGTCAAATTGCTCGCCTTAATATTCCTGTTGTAGTGCTATTGTTTTGCCTGAGCTTTTCCTTAGTTTTTGAACATTTAATAATAAGCGCGTTATGGTATGCCTCAGGTAATACTTATAATTCATTCATTCTGTCGTTATCTTGCCGTCTGCTTGCTGAACATATATATATATTTGCTTTTTTATCCTGCAGTTCTTATTGTAATGCTTGGTATTGTGTCGTAGAAGGCAGTGGTATTATTAATCGCAATTCCTCTATAGAGGGCGGTTGTTCTGTGAGCTCACAGGTTAGTCTCGGACGAGCGCTTTTTACCAAGCAGATAATTTTTTAAAGATACATGGCCTTCACTCTTTCTAGTGTAGTTAGAGTATCCTTCGATAGGTGTTCCCAGATAGTTTAAGGCACATGTCATGATGGAGTCAGTTTGTACGTAGCATGTACGTTGTAAGGAACGCTCTGCCATCTGGTGCATATATTTGGAAGCTGGAAAAGCTTAGAAAATCAAAGTGTATGTAGCAGGGAAGAGTATTCTCCTGTGATCAGAGGAAATTTATACTCTCTGGCTTGACAGGTAGTACCGTATTTACGCGAATAATCCCCGCACCCTAACCTTAGGTAGGCTTATTTTCAAAAAAAAAGAAATCCCAACTTTGACGCAAAAAACCGCATCCCAATTTCGTGCATCAATTTTTTTTCAATGTGCAGGTATTATTCGCGTAAATACGGGTATTTATGCGAATAATCCCCGCCACCGTATTTACGCGAATAATACCCGCCACTGAATAATCCCGCACCCTAAATTTAGGAAGGCTGATTTTGAAAAAGAATGCCAACATTGACGCAAATAAAACCCGCACCCCAATTTTGCGCCCCAGTTTTTTTTAATGTGCGGGTATTATTCGCGTAAATACGATATTCAAACATGGCTGCATGCAATGACATTAGTAAGGATGAACATCATATATCAAAATATTAATGAAAGTGTTAGTCGCTTAGCAACCTGCTAAGTAGAGAATGTATTGCGGGCCAGGATGAGCCTTTTCCTGTAATTATTGGAGTGATCATTGAATGATTTGATTTTATGATTACTCAAAGTTGGATGAACTTAGTTTCATGAGTCAGCGGCAGGAAATTCCGGACAGAATAAAACGAAGATGAAACAAGTCGGTCCAATAGAATGGCCGGACGGATTTGTCAAAGCTGTTCTCTTTTAAATATAGAGATTATTATTGTTATTATTGTTATTATTATTATTATTATCATCATTATCATTATTATTATTATTATTATTATTATTATTATTATTATTATTATTATTATTATTATTTTGGGATGCCTTTGCTGGCAGGACGTTGTGTTTACGGTGCACTATGTCTTCTGGTATGGGCTAGAGCAATATTGTTACTTTCATTGATCTGTCTCAGCTTTATCCTTGGCTTTGACAAGATGAAACTGACTGAGGTATGAGTGATGATAGTAATGCCATTCCTAATGCAGCCAGTCCCTGCTATGAATGGTATGAAAATGTTGCTCATAGGGTCAGTTGGTGCATGCATTTCAGTGGGCTTGGCAGACTGATATGTAATAGCAAATTCTGGCTCGGTGAGGAAAGCAACGGGAAACTACCGCAGTCGTCATTCCCTAGTACTTCTCTTCAGTGATGCCTAGGCCATTTATGGCAGCTGATGGCAGAGCTGTTGAGGATCCAACCAGCCTTCGGGCTGAGGACTAAACATACATACATTATTTTGTGTCTAAATCGCATGAATGAATTGCTAAAAGAGAAGTGCGCCATGAGAATAAAGTCCCGTACAAGGGATAATCATCAAATTGCCAATCTGCAGATGGATGGAGAAAAACTAGATCTAAAAAAAGGTATTCGAATACCTAGGAAGTGTGCTAACATCTGAAGGAAAACGTAAGAGAGAAGTAAACGCCCGCATGACACAGGCGAGGCGAGTTTTCTCAAAAAATAAGTCTGTACTTACATCTAAAACCAATTGCATGGTTGTATGAAAACACCTTGTGAAAAATTTTGTACCGAGTTCTGTAACCTATGGACCCTGCGAAAAGCGAGAGTGATGAAACTCAAGGCCTTTGAGATGTGGTGCTGGCGTAGACTATTAAAAATAACCTTCGACTGACCAAACGAGAGCGTTCTCGAAAGGGTAAATGAGACACATACCTTGGTTGAAGCCTTGAAATAAAGACAAAATAACTTCGTTTACCACTTGATGCGTCGAAGGGAAAATGGAATGTAGAAGGACCAAAGTAAGACCTAGAGAGCAATTTATCGACGTCACTAAAGACACCTATTGCCACTTGAAGATGCTGGCCAAAGAACGGAAACTCCTAGAAGACGTGCATGTTACCCACCAAACTTAGGATTGAGGCGCACTAGAAAAAGGAGAAGAAGAATTATAGGGTCTACTAATAAATTTTGAATTTACCGGTATGATATACAACCATAAAAATAATTTATTTATTTATTTATTTATTTATTAATCAGTATTACAATTTGAGTATATAATTTTAATTAATATAATGCATAGCGCTGGCCCAGCGGTGTAGGGGTATTGTGACTGCCTCTTATCGGAGATCCTGGGTTCGACTTCTGGCAAGATCAGCCATTTTTACTGGATCAGAGGGCTGTTTCGTGGTGCACTTTGCCTATGCGATTACAATTGAGGAGGCATATCACGGTGAGATAGCGGCGCCGGTCTAGAAAGCCAAGAGTAACGGCCGAGATAATTCGTCGTGCTGACCACACGGCACCTCGTAATCTGCAGGCCTTCGGGCTGAGCAGAGGTCGCTTAGTAGGCCAAGTCCCTTCGAGACTCTTACGCCATGGGGGTTTCGTTTTACTATAATGCATAATATTGTTCTAGTATAGCATACTATTTGCATTAATAAAATGTAAAGATGTAAACTCAGAGAAACATACCGAAAAGAAGCCCTGGGGTGTGAAATAAATAAATAAATAAATAAATAAATAAATAAATAAATAAATAAATAAATAAATAAATAAATAAATAAATAAATAAAAATTAAAGAAATAAATAAATAAGTAAATAAATAAATAAATAAATAAATATTACCGTATAGTTCAATCAGGTGATATCAACATGTAAAGAAATGATACTACACCTGTATACAGCCCGGCAGATGACATGCCAGTCTTCGTACAACCATGAACGTGTGAGTTCGTCAGTGCCTCTATCATCAGGTGTAAGTAAGTAAGTAAGTAAGTAAGTAAGTAAGTAAGTAATATGTTTTATTTATCCTCGCTAAGTTAGGGATGTACTCCCAGTCTTAACCTAGAACACTTAATAATAACTACTGATGACAATAATATGATAATATGGACAATAGTAACAGTAATACCATTAACAAAAGTAACCACACTTTTAAAAAAGATCATATCATCTATATAATATAAATCGTACGTAAAGTGCAGAATATAATTATGAATAATGAGTACTAAGAATATCATTATGAATAATGAGTACTATAACAACTACTTAAGAAAAAGTTTAGAAAATATATACATTTCTACAGTACACCGAAATATCGCCTTCAGTTGAGTTTTGAAGAGAAGGATTAGTAAGAAGTAGAAGAAGAGGAATAAGAAGAATATCTGTGAAAGGAAGAGGGAAATGATGGTGTAAGTAGTGCACTGCCGTATTCACTGTTTTAGCATTCAGATATGGTGCAGAGAAGTCGCCTGGACTACTCCCTGCGGTGGAGAGCGGTTGGACGAATGGAAGCTGCGTTTCAGCCTCACCATCGACTGTCTTGAGAATGGTCTTCCGTGGTATCTCATTTTCACTTTCAGCATCATTCATTTAATTTTCGTCAGCTCCTTAATTGAGGTTGGAGATGGGAAGGGCATCCAGTCGTAAAACCATACCATGCAAGTTCATATCACCATGAGGGTGCGAGACAAAGGCGAGTACATAAAAAGTACTATCATAAGATAATGTCCCTTTTTCTTTGTTCCCTCTTAGGCAATAGATCTGTATTTAAATGTTTATATTGTGTAATTAAATTTATGAGAAGACATCACCGTCCTAATTTAGCCTCCAGTAAAAGCTACTACTACTACTACTACTACTACTACTACTACTACTACTACTAACCTCGCCACTAATGGGCTAGAGTCGTTAGTTCTTTAACCAGTCCCCTGTTTTAGGCAGCAATGAGTTATAATGCAAAGTAATTTAATTGGTGTAGCAAGAGCAACATAAATTCTAGGGGTTGTGATAGACCGTAGCCCCTAATGTTTATGCAAATCTCTTAACATAAACGTTGTACAGTTAGTGCATACTTCTTATTAGCTTCAGAAAGTTTACATTCTAACATATTTCTCCAGAAGTAGAAATCTCATTTCGAAATTTTTCGACTTGTTGACTGGGAACAGAACCTACATCCACCAGAACGAACTGAGCTTGCCTCGTGGCTTGAGCCAGGCATCTCCTGTGCTTTGCACTGCTACGATAATGAATAAGGAATTATACTGAGCAAGAAAACATCTCTTATGTATGGCACATCACTTCGTTAATTGCGAAACACAATTCATTTCAGATATGAGATAAAAGTACAGCTTCTATGTTCACTTCTACAACTCCCGCACACCTTATTTCTCTCTGCCACCAAATATGGAAACACTCTCTCACTACTCTCTTTCTACACTTCTCCTTAGCGAGTGTCAAAGCAGATGCTGTGCGCTCTTGCAACCGCAAGCTAACTCGGAGAGTACAAACTTTCTGATGTTACGACGCAAAATATGACTAATTGTATCTTTATTTAGCAAATAGCATTTATGATGCTTCTACCTTAACTGAATATAGACCAAATATCAAATCGCTTTTGAACTCTGTAGATAATCGTCATCATTTTCTAAGGGCCCAGGTAACATAGGAGGTACAATCTGTCTGACCTCTATACCGCTCTTCCGTAAAGTAGCGAGAATAACATAACTTCCAGGAACACTGTGTTTCGGAAACCTTGGTTAGCCTCTTGGTTTTCTTTCCAGAACGTTTACCTTCGAAGATGTTCTTGAGAAAGGTGTCCCATCTTAGGTATTCTAAGAGCGTTCCTAAAGTAATTGCTACTTCTGAGAGCATTTCTTCGGCTCTCCTTTATTGCCATCAGAATTTCTATATTGCTCATTCCGTATGTTTGTTTTGTTAAGCCGCCTCCATAAACACCTTTCAGCTTCTTCAAGTCTTATTTCTCCAAGGTCCAAGATTCACACCCGTACGTCATCATTAGGGTCGGAATGTTTATATACTAACACGTCAAAATGCAAACTAATTTTGCTAGTAGGAACTGTCCTCTATCCTCCTATTCCGTAGAGTAGTGAGAGTAACATAACTCCCAGGGGCTATATTAGTCCGATCTGCAAATCCTTATGCAAATCTCATAGCAGAACTGTCGCCCGGGCTAGAGTATTCTTGTTACTCGCTTCAGTAAGTTTGTATTCTAACCCACTACCGCCTAAACATGCGGACTCTGGTCATCACACTCCAAACATATGTTTCAGTAAACTTCTTCCCGGTCTCCAGACTGATGTGTGAATTTCACAATTTTCTCTTGTTTTCTAAAGGCTGCTCGGCGATTGCTGTCCTCCTTTTCACCTCAGTGAGGCGTCTGTTTTTTTAAGTCTCAGTGACACTTCCCAAAGAGCAGAATTCCTTCATCTGTACTAATTTAATTTGGCCTAGTTTTATTATTGTTTTACGGCTACTGTGGTCATTGTCTTCTTTGAAGTTATTTTCAGTTTGACTTTCTTTTAATATTTCCCTTAGTATGTAGAACATCCTATTAATATAATAATAATAATAATAATAATAATAATAATAATAATAATAATACAGAACGAGTTGGCCGGGTGGACAGAGGCGCGCGGCAGTGAGCTTGCATCCGGGAGACAGTGGGTTCAAATCCCACTGTCGGCGGCCCTGAAGATGGCTTTCCGTGGTTTCCCATATTCACACCAGGCAAATGCTGGGGCTGTACCTTAATTAAGGCCACGGACGCTTCCTTCCAACTCCTAGGCCTTTCCTATCCCATGGTTGCCATAAGGCCTGTCTGTGTCGGCGCGACGTAAAGCCACTAGCAAAATAATAATATTATTATTAATAATAATAATAATAATAATAATAATAATAATAATAATAATAATAATTTAGATCCCGAAATTGTAGGCAGTAATAGGTAGGAATGCAAACTTACTGAAACGGGTAACAAGTACAGTCTATCCTGCACAACGGTGATGCTATGAGATTTGCATAAACATTAAGGGTATGGCCTGTCAGAACCCCTAGAATTCATGTTACCCTCTTTACATACCGGAAGAACGGGCTAGAAAACACTTCCTAAATAGTTTTCATTCTAATATATTACTGCTTAAATATCCAAGCTATAATAATAATAATAATAATAATAATAATAATAATAATAATAATAATAATAATAATAATAATAATAATAATAATAATAATAATAATAATAATAATAATAATAACAATAATAATAAAACTGCATGGCGTCACCGAAGGTGGACATATTTTAATTTCATGCTACAAAGCCTGCCTGCCTGTTAGTGCTATAACAACTGAAAAGATGACACTTCGTGGTATTCATATTCTCAGCTACATTCTAATAAAGTATTATGAAGGCATTTATTCTGGAAGCACATCCTCCTGTCGTGGCCAGGCATGCAGATATTCATACTGCGTGACGTGCCGTACCGAATTCTTCTACCCTTCAAAAATTACCTATGCTGGGTTCCTTAGGAAGACACTCTACGAATGATACGCGGACGTAACCAACACTGTATGAAACCATTCAGTATCAGCTTACCTGTGATCGACCTACCTGTCAGATTTAATCGGTCAAATTGCTGGTCGGATTCCGAAGGAGGAAAGTCACAACAACATGAATTTGAGAACTCATTTTAATGTTCCAAGACTTCCAAATTTTCTGATTTAGTCGTAAGTATGCAGGGGATTTCAATGTATTAGATTTCAACTAATAGAAGGCTTCTACTAGCCTACACGTACTGTAAGTTCAATAGGAAGAGATTTCCATACACTGCCGGAGAGAAACCTGCAACGTCATCAAGGACTGCGTGCAGTGGCACACTTGTTGTGTAAGTGATTCATTTGTCACGAAAATCGGCGATCAATTGGCGCTCAAGAGGCCTCTCCATGCGCAGCCTGTTCTGACTCGGCAGGCGGTAACTGCGCTGAGTTTAGAGGTTAGTAGTTTTTTCAATATTCATTCTTGGGTACAGCCATGCCCCGTCGACGAGTTAGGTGCTCATGTTGAACAACTGCAGCCATTTGAACAGAGTCGCATTGCGGGACTGCGGGAAGCTGGATGGACATATCAACGGGTTGCTGCACACGTTGGGCACAGTGTATTGGTGATGTGTCGCTGCTTTGTGGAATATTTCCACACCCGTAGACCAGAATCCGGACGTCCGCATAGCACGCATTGTGCGAGCGGCGGTGGCCGACCAAACATCATCCAGGAACGAAATCCGGTCATATGCTGCATCTGCTGTGTCACCAAGGACCATTGGTGACCGCCTGCTTGCAGCGGGATCACGATTACGTGTGCCTGTGGCCAGGCTACCACTGACACCACAACACTGTCAAACACGGCTACTCCGGTGTCGTAAAAAAGTCGACTGGAGAGAGGAATTGTGCTCTGTTGTCCTCAGTGACGAGTGTAGATTCTGTGTGTTTGCAAGGGATTGATGTAGACGTGTACGGCGAAGACCTGGTGAGCGACCAGTTCCAGAGTGCATCCGTCCACGAGACCCAAGTTCCACGCCGGGGCTTTATGGTGTGTGGGGTCATCAGTTACAACTCGCGGTGACAGTCGGTGTTTCCATACGGTGACGTAACCATTGCCCGATACATTGCACAGACTGTTGTTCCCGTGATACTATCATTTCTTCGACAGGAAGGACATGTGCTTTTTCAGCAAAACAGTGAACATTCCCATACAGGAGCTATGACGCAACGTGTTTCACGTGGCGTACAAAAATTGACCTGGCCGGGGAGATCTCCGGATCTCTCGCCAATAGTTACGCGTTCTTCAGATCCTGCAAGAACCATTGCCGAATTGCATCAAAAGGTGCAAGTTCTGCACCTTTATGATCGTTTGCATGTGCGAATACACTCCTGCATTGCTGCCATTGGGGGATATACTCTGTATTCATGCGACTGTTGGGTCGCCCTTTAGTGCGACATGTGTGTTTCATTTGGTGTGAATTTGTAATCTAACACTCCTCCAGTGATGAATTACCTGTCACATTGCTTGTGAATAAAATGACCCTGTCCTTGAGGATTTTGCATCTTTCTTCGGCAGTGTAATGGGGGGTTTTAAAAGACTGTGCCCCTAATGTTTATGCAACTCTTTAAACAGGAGCGATATGCGGCCTTGAAGCAGCATTATGGCCGTCCATTGTCAGCTATTACTGTTTACAAATTTGCTTCCTAGCCAATAAAGATTGTCACTTGAACTATAGTTTGTCTGCTAAACCAAATTATTGTAATGAGAAATAGAATCTTGCACATACCGATCACAAAATCTGCGGAGTTCATATGGTTATAATGAAAATATGTTACGAGCTGTACTGCGAGGTCGAACGCGATGCAAACCAACATATTGCTTCAAATTACATTTTACACGTCGATTTATCATTCCGTGCTGGATTAATAGCTTTAGTATTTCAAAGATGTTCGCAAAACTGAATAGTTATTTTCTTTTAATGGGGCATCGTCTTGAATATTCTTGTGAGTTTCTCAATGGTCTTGAAACATAGCATTAAATTCACTATAAATTTCAATTAATACTTGGATATAATCATTTCATTCTGCGCCAGTACGAACTGATATTAAAGTTGGGAAGACGCTCTTCCTCGTAATTAACTTGTCGAAGAGTAGAAATTTCCGTTAAGCGCTCTGAAATTTTTCAGCATATCATCGGCTCAGGTATTCTAGGGCAATCAACCGAAAACATCACACCTCTCTGAAAATTAACTCAAGTCCTTCGTCTTCCTAAGTGAATTCCTGCTGTAGAAAACAAAAGTACGTGAATTGTCACGTATAGTGCCCACTTTTAAAAATCTTCTACTGATTATTATTATTATTATTATTATTATTATTATTATTATTATTATTATTATTATTATTATTATTATTATTATTATTATTATTATTATTATTGATGTCTTGTGGCCTGGCAAGAAGTCTGGTTCAGGTCTCTCTGCTTGAGTCCAATAGATGACCTGGGCATTTATGTGATGGTGGTGTTGACGATGAGGTAGCGAGAGCTTGAAACTCTGTGTCGGCATGTAGCCTACTCCTGTGGAATAGCACCAAGGGGTCTACACGAAACTTAACAACGTCCTCATCCGGTGAATGAATATCAACAACGTTTTATGTCCCAACGCTGTATGGAAAGAATGTGGCTTGTGTAAACTTTGCTGTGCCATAGATTGTCTTTGTACAAAGTTATTTTGTATGTGTGGACAACCCGTGCCTTCACTGGCGTAAACTGTTGTGAAATGCACATAAGGACCGATGTACGTAATTATTGCAAGGAATTTATCTCCAAATTTATTTAATTTATATGTGAATGCCCTTTTCATCTCAGTGAACATATAGTGTTTCGCACCATCGTTTCGATTAAAAGTTTCCACGTCCCGTCTCTTTTCACCAATAAACTATAGAAAAACTTTTGTAAAAATAGTTCACTAATACACACTGACACGATTAGTATAGCAACTTCCTCTCGCTCGGAAGACGAATTTAATCATAATGACTTTTGTAAAATGTAAATACCACCATTTGAACGCAGTACCTTGTTCTGTCGTGTTGTACAAACTATGCTGTGGAAATAACTCGCTGTCATTTAGCGGTTTCAACGAATGGGGTACAGTGAGAAGTTAATAATCAGGAAATGGAAAATATGATACATCAAGGTTTCTCAAGTTCTGCTGAGCCAGTCACATTTTGCTTTCATAGCCTCATACATCAGCAATGTTCTTGTTAGAAACTAAAAAGTATTAATTCATTCGTAGCTGTAGAGAAAAACAGTTTTTTTGACATCAGAAAACCACTTAGCAGGATTATGATTACTGTCTTATGTAGCTACGGTTACGGTGGTCTATCAAAGCTTGGTGTAACTTCGTAGCTATTATCCCTCTTTCATAAAGAAAATAATGTAATCGGTCATCGTTAGGAATTTACTAAGTCAGTTCATGCCGGGAATGAAATTTTGGTTGATACTCATATTATCGAGAGAGTCACAACTGTTCGTGTTGAAAGGGCTTATTAGTCGTAAAACCAGAGAACCAAGTTAGACTTATAAAGCCTTCCTTGTTATTTTAATATCACTAGGTAAAGGAAAATAGTAGGCTAGAATGCAAACGTATTTAAACAGGCAAGTGTCATATAGACCGCGCAGTGGTTTTGCTGTAAGGAGTATGGACCACGAGAAACCCTGAAATTTATGCAAACCACCTGTAAAACTCAACAGAGTGCTGCTGATTCTTTCACGTTTACATCCTACCCTGTTCATGTCCAAAAATCCTTTCTCTAAATGTAATATATCCAATGCCCTTGCATTGAAGATAAAATAATGTGCATTAATGTGAATTATGAATGTCTGTTGTCATAAAAAGAAATCATCTATATTTTAGTCATAAACATTAAATTTCTACTTATTGAACTTGTGAATCAATATCAGAAAGGACAAGGTGAAATTGTTTTTCTAGTAGTTTCCCAAAACGAAACAAATATATTCCTTTCTGGAATAGCATATTGTAGTGAGTAATATTTACAATTAAGCCTGACAACTACATATTTTTTAAATTACTTCGATATACAAAATTTGAGTTAGTGCCTTTTAACCAATGCAATTAAACACAGAAGAATAACTGTTTCGTTTCGTTGTAAACATAAACCAGATATAAAAAATACCGAACAGTTTTGGGTTCTTCGGTTGTATTTTAACAGTAGGGCCTACGGTCTAAAGATTCTTGGGGTCAAATTCGACCAGATTTTTAAGTGGGCAAATTTAATGCACTTGGCTGAAAGACTGAGTGTATATTTGCCTCAATACGTGCTTTTTCATATGCGCAAAACCCTTCACATTAGCAACCAACAACGGCATTCAGCCGTAAAACGGTGTCCAAGTCCATACGAGAACGCAATGCCTACCTGTGATTCTCCGAGAGTGTGGTAAAAGTACAGAACAAGAAAAATATAATACTTTTATCTAATAGGTTAACGTCACACTAGCACACGCAAAATTTTCGACAACGCAAGAATAGAGAAAGTGTAGAGTTTTTCTTAATGTATTTCCGCACTGTTTACCTAGTGAGAAAATAAGAAACTATGGAAAAATATCTTCAGGATTGTGCATTGTGGGTTTGAACTAGTTGGTTTGTAGGAAATAACTCCTAACGCACTGTTCCGTAATGTAGCGAGAGTAGCATTTTCTAATATGCCGTACCACTAATGTTTATGCAAATCTCCTAGCACAGTTATTGTGCAGGCTAGAGTATCCTTTATACTCGCTTTAGTACGTTTGCATTCAAACCTAATACTGCCCAAAATTCCGGGCAGTAATAATAAAAATAATATTTAGGATGGACGAGAAATGGCTGACAATACAGATTTGTATTATACTTGATTGTAGACCTAAAGTTTCCGACAAATATTTCAGGGAGGTAAGAAAGCATCTTAAGCGGTCTCGATTGAATCGATAAGACATCCTAAACCGAGCAAAGTATAGATTAGTTATCGACAGCTTAAGAGACTTCTAGGACGAACAGAGACTGAATATGGGATAGGCACAGAAAATAAGACACTACCAGAGCAAGAATGCAAAGATTTTTGGCTGCAAAGAACCCTTCCAGTAAAGTGTGATTTTTGCCTAACGTGGTCTCAAATGGCCGTTCGCGAATTCGAATGTAATAATAATAATAATAATAATAATAATAATAATAATAATAATAATAATAATAATAATAATAAATCCTGATTTCATGTGTCGATAGCTTCGTTTAACGGTTTTCAGCCAAGGAGAAGCGTTTGTCATGAGAAAAGGACTCTTCCCGCATACAAAGAAGTCTCACCACATCCATCCATCCATCCCACGGGAAGTTGCGGTCTTTAAAGATCACGGGCTAGCGAGTGGTGACAGTGGTGAGCGCCTGTAAAAGGTCATCTCCTTTGGGTATGAGCGTGTGCTGTGACGTCACCACAGCTGTTGGCGAGCCATTTTAGGAATGACTTAACACAACCTATATAGCTCCGTCCAGTTAGCATACGAGCGCAAGACATGACATATGTCTTGTTTCCTCACGCACACCCGTTCAACAAAAGCGGCACGGAACATTTAGAAATACGAGATAATGTCGCTTCCAGGAGTAAGGTCTTAAAGAACATGTCACTTAACAGCTTTCCAGGGCTGACGAATATAAATATTACTCTAGAACATAGCTGGAAAAGCACATTATTAAACAAGGAATGAAAATAGGTTACAATGCAAATTACCGGGCGAGTTGGCCGTGCGGTTTGAGGCGCGCGGCTGTGTGCTTCCTTCCGGGAGATAGTGGGTTCGATTCCCCTTTCGGCAGCTCTGTAGATGGTTTTCCGTGGTTTCCCATTTTCACACCAGTTAAATTCTGGTGCTGTACGTTAATTAAGGCCACGGCCGCTTCCTTCCAACTCCTAGGCCTTTCCTATCCCATCGTCACCATAAGACCTATCTGTGTCGGTGCGACGTAAAACCACTAGCAAAAAAAGAATGCAAATTAATTTGGTATGTAGAAAGTGTGCCTTAACCCGCCCTTCCATAATGTAGCGAGAGTAGCATAAATTTCAGGGGGCCCAATAGGTCGAACCCTTAATGTTTATGGAAATCTCACACCTTTTCGTGTTTAATAAGGTGATTTTTTTTAAATGTTGAGAAACATTTATTAGCAGGCAATGCACTGGTCCCAATACAACGAAAAATGTGAAACAAAGCAATTTTCTCAATTATTCCGAAAGTTGAAACATTAAAGGGTCCAGAAGAGTTTCAAATTTTGAGTCGTGGATTGCTCTATCAAACTAAATTGTTTGGAAAATCACTTCCGGCCTAAATGCAGATTCCGAAAAACAGCCCAAAACCCATTGTTTCGTTACTTGTTTTCTTTTTTATTCATATCGTAGCTAAATTGCCAACGGCCGTAGCCGTGTTGAAACACCGGATCCCGTGAGATCTCCGGAGTTAAGCAACATTGGGCGTGATCAAGATTTGGATGGGTTGCCGCGCGCTGTTGGTGGGGGGTAAGAGAATGGAGGAGCGGAAAGGAACCGGTCACCATACCGTACGTAAACTCCGGCTCAGGCTCACCTCTGCAGAGGTTTGGACGTCCCTTCGGGCAGAATACACCCTTACCTTACCTTACTAGCCAAATTAACTTACTTGCATAATCCTTTCCGTAAAATATTCCTTGGTTCAATACACCCTCAGGTGTTATTTTGATTTTGAAGTGTGTCCACACCGAATGTAGTTAAAAGGGCTTAAATGAAACTCTGCATTGACTCACATTAGGGCTCGTAGTTGTAGAAGAAAGCAAACTGCTAATCTAATCGACCCGATAACGATGATTAAGAAGAGGGTTGTAATTTTTAATAATACATTTAAAATATATTCACATACTTTATTATATTTACCTGAAATTCGTGGCTCATATCCCTGGGATGTATTCTCATAGAGTTGCTTGCCTAAAGGGCTACAACTGTCGATAATTTTTACTGCTATCTTATAATATAATATTTAATTTAAGTCTTCGACAGACTGAAAATCTTTTTAAGTCCACACTGGAAAGTACGGCTTCCTTCATAACAAAACATTCCACAAGAGACACGGGATTACATGAAAGAAAAGTAGCAAGGAGGATGTGATCGTGATTATCATCATGTAACAGCGTTATGCTCAAGAACTCTTTCCAATTTGAACGTAGATATATTTTTGGGCTGGTTCTCTGTCAGGAATTAGCATCATCCATTTTACGTCACCACTGTAACCATGGCAACCACAGTACGTCTATGTACACTCGGTCAGTAGCGCCATCTTCTCAGTGTGCGCTTTCTTCCTGTAACTAAGAGCTTGCGAACATCTCGCATCAAGTGAAGCCCGCTCTACTCATCAGTCCAGAATTAAAATCCTTGATCTGGCCGGAAGACGAAGCCAGGTCATTCCAGTAAGGGCAGATACGCTACCTCTGCACCACAGGCATGACTAATAATAATATTAATAATAATTAGATTAATATTACAGCAACGAGGTCTACAGTCTCTCCCAGAATTCACAGACTTGACGGAATACAAGATGAAAATAAGTCCAAAACAAAAGTAATAGGGTTTAGGAAATGAAGTGTTAAAGGAACTTGATGAATATTGATACTTGGGTAGCAGAATAACTAAGAATATCAAACATTAGGAGGACATACAATGCAGTCTACCACAGCAAGGAATGCCTTTCTTAAGAAAAGAATCTTCCTCACTTCTAACGTTGATGTAGGAATTAGAAAGACATCTTTTAAACAGCGTGACATTGTATGGAATTGAAACATGGAAGATAACTAGTTCAGAACGAAAGATAATAGAAGCATTTAAAATGTGAAGGTGAGATAAGTAGATCGAATCACAAATGAAGAGATGTTGTTGCCTGAGTCAGTAGTCCATAGTCTGTCTTGATGCAGTGCTCCATGCCACCCTGTCGTGTGCTAAACTTTTCATTGCTACGTAATTTCTGCACCCTACATCTGCTCTAATCTGCTTGTTATATTCACACCTTGGTCTACCCTTACCGTTCCTACCCACCACTAAACCAAAGTCCATGGCACTACAGCTCTTGAAGGGCCTTGGCCTATCAAGCAACCGCTGCTCAACCCGAAGGCCTGCAGATAACGAGGTGTCGTGTGGTCAGACGACGAATCCTCTCGGTCGTCCCCACCGTCGGCAGCCCTGAAAATGGCTTTCCGTGGTTTCACATTTTCATACCAGGCAAATGCTGGGGCTGTACCTTAATTAAGGCCACGGCCGCTTCCTTCCCACTCCTAGTCCTTCCCTGTCCCATCGTCGCTATAAGACCTATCTGTGTCGGTGCGACATAAAAGCAACTAGCAATAACCTCTCGATCGTTATTCTTGGTTTCACCGTCAGATAGCTCTTCAATTCTAATCACGTAGACCGAGTGGACCTCGAACCACCTGTCAGGTCCAGGTAAAAATCCCTGACCTGGCCAGGAATCGAACCCGGGGCCTCCGGATAAGCGGCAGACACGCTACCCCTACACCATTCGTACCCCTACACTTCCCTCAAAAACCAACCGAGCACGTCGTTGGTGTCTTAAATTGTGTTCTATGTCTTCTCGTCAAATTCGATTTATTATCTCTTCGTTCGTGATTCGATATATCCATCTTACCTTCAGCATTCTCCTGTAACTCACATTTCAAAAGGTTCTATTCTCTTTCTTTCTCAACTATTTATCGTCTATGTCTCACTTCCATACAATGCCACGCTCAAGACGAAAGTCTACAAAAACATCTTTAAAAAAACCTATATCAATGTTCGAAGTGAAAACATTTGCTTTCTTAAAAGGCCTTCTTTACTCGTGCTAGTCTACTTTTTATGCCAGCCTAACTTCTACCGTCATTAGTTATTTTACTACCCAAATAGCAATATTCACCAACTTCCTTTAACACTTCATTTCCTAATCCAATATTTCCTACATCACCTTACTTCGTTCGACCGCACTCCCTGACATTTGTTTCGGGCTTACTTATTTTCATGATGAACTCATTCCCCAAGACTCTGTCCACACTATTCGATAATTTCTCCATATTTTCTGCAGTATCAGATAACATAACAATATAATCGACAAATCTCAGGTTTTTTATTTCTTCTCGTTGGCTTGTGAATCCCTTTCCAAATTCATTTTTGATGCCCGTTACCGCCTGTTCTATATAAACATTGAAGAGGAGGGAGGGGCAAACTGCAACCCTGCTTCACTTCTTTTTCAAAGCCCTCGATCCTTACCACTGGACTGTAGCATATTTCTTTTCTAATAATTCGTTTAAACTTTTCATGCACACTGTACTCAAAATTTTCTAGCTCATTAAGAATGTGGGCGGCCTAGTTAATATCACTTTAACGTGGCGAGACCGTCTCGCAGGTGGCCGAGCCTGGGTGTGGCACTGTTTGCCCTATGTCTACCTCATTACAGAAACCGAGTACTAAGTGCTTGCTCCGTGGCCTGATAACGCTCCATTAGCAATATTAGCAGCCGAACTCTATTATAGAGATCAGAGATATTCGCAATCGAATTGCGATAATTGTGGAGTACGGACAACTGCTCTAAAAATAAGTGTAATTGACGTTTGAAATGCTTGTAAGTGTATCATTGTACCGTATGTCTTAATTCGCAAAAAAAAAAAAATTAAAGCTGGCTACAAAATGCGAAATATCTGTCATTCCGCAAAATAAGAGTGAAATATCTTAACTATAAATTCTTTGGTGTATGACAAGTAAATAATCAGGATAAGTATGTGCGATGTTTATATCATACTTGACTTTAAATCAGAAGATTGGTACAGGTTCCAAATTTTCTTCTAGTAGTTTCATCACACCTCCATTTTTTGTGTACGAATAGCAGAGAAATGTGGCTTAGCAGCTGTCCCGGTTGTTCTCATCTCAAATTTTATGTAAAATTGGAATATTTTTCTACAATTTGCTCAACGTCGCAACGATACAGATAGGTCTTACCGTGACGATCGGATAGGAAAGGGATAGTAGTGCGAAGGAAGCGGACGTGGCCTTAATTAAAGTACAGCCCCGGCATTCGCCTGGTGTGAAAATGTGAAACCACGGGGAACCATCTTCATGGCTGTTTACAGTGGGGTTCGAACCCACTATCTCCCGAGTAAAAGCTGACAACTATGTGACCCAAACAGGGCAGCCACTTCTTCGGTAATTTTAATGCAATAAACAGATTATTATTATTATTTTATATGAGACCGCAGAAGATCTGGATAAATTGCTGAATGGTATGGACAGATACTTGGAGAATGTGAACGAGATGAAAATTAAATAAATAAATAAATAAATAAATAAATAAATAAATAAATAAATAAATAAATAAATAAAATTGATAGATTACAAAATGGGGATCGGGACAAGGATAACTATGTTCGGGACCACACATGACTATTATATAAAACTGTTGAATAATAATAATAATAATAATAATATATGAAGAAGAAATACTATCACCACCAAAGATGTAATGGAGTGCAGCCGAAGGAAGTCGGGTGACGCAGGAAATATTGGACTTACAAGAAGTATATGAATACCTGGGGAAGTACAATAACTCACGATGGCAGAAGTAAGGAGAATATACTGTGCAGGCTAGTAAAAGCAAGGAAGTCCTTTCTTAAGAAAATACATTTATTTACTTCGAACATTTATATAGAAATTAGAAAGATATTTTTTGAAGACTTTCGTCTGGAATAAGGCGTTATATGGAATGAAACATGGACGGTAACTACCTCATAAATGAGGGGAATATAAGTTATTGAAATGGGGTGTTACATAAGAATGCTGAAGTTGAAATGGGGAGATCGAATCACGAATGAAGACATACTGAACTGTATTGGTGACAGAAGAATGATTTAGTGAATTTTGAACAGAATAACACATAGAAAGATAGGACACATTTTAAGACACCCAGGACCTGTTCAGTTAGTTTAGAGAGAATTGTAGGGGGTCAGAATGGAAGGGGTAAATCAAGGTAAGATTATGACAAGCAGATTGGAGTAGATGTTAGTTTTAGAATGACGGCCCCTGGGTGTAGGGGTAGCGTACCTGCCTCTTACCCGGAGGCCCTTGGTTCGATTTCCGGCCAGGTCGGGGATTTTTACCTGGATCTGAGGGCTCGTTCGAGGTCCACTCAGCCTACTAGATTAGAATCCATGAGCTATCTAACGGTGAGATAGCGGCCCCGCTCAAGAAAGCCAAGAATAACCGCCGAGTGGATTCGTCGTGTTGACCACACGTCACATCGTATTCTGCAGACCTATGGGCTGAGCAGCTGTCGCTTGGTAGGCCAATGCCCTTTACGGCCATAAAGATTGGTTTGGTTTGTTTTGGTAGCGTTTTGTAGTTACATAGAATTAAAAATTAGCACAGGACAGGGTGTCTTGGCGTGCTGCATCAAAGCAGTACGTTCAATAATGACCCAAAACAACAATATCAACAACAGCAACAACATGCAGATATGTTTGATAAAACACCAGGTCTATCATGGTCTTTGTCTCCCTCTATTTTTTTACGCTGGTCTGAGTGGCCCAGACATTTAAGTCGCGGATTTTCTGAACGCACGTTGGAAGGTTAGATCTTGGCTCAGCTGGATGATATTTTAAGATTTTCAAATATGTCAGCGCCGTGTTGGTAGATTTACTGGCCCCTAAAGGAACTCGTAGGGGCGAAATATCGGCAGCTCGGCATCTCTGAAAACCTTTAAAAAGTGTGGGATGTTGCACCAATATTATTATTCCTCTTACACCTCATGACTGAGTCCATTATTCCCCTAGGTAAGCTATCCTACTCCATTCACCTCATGTGACACCGCCACCGAATTATGGCGGCATTCCGACAACCCTCCAGCCATTGTTCCCACCTGTTTGCTCCAGCGATGGTTCTCGCTACTTTCATGACCGTTACTTTTAAATTGTATGTTCAGTCCTCAGCCCTAAAGCTGGTTGGATCCTCAACAGCTCTGCCATCAGCTGTCATACATGGCCTAGGCATCACTGAAGAGGCGTTGTTTTCCTCACTGAGCCAGAAGTTGCTATTACATATCAGTCTGCCAAGCCCACTGAAATGCATGCACCAACCGACCCTATGAGCAACATATTCACACCATTCATAGCACGGACTTGCTGCATAAGGAATGGCATTACTAGCATCGCTCATACCTCAGCTCCTTTCATATTGTCAAAGCCAAGGATAAAACAGAGACAGATCAATGAAAGTAACAAAATTGCTCTAGCCCATACCAGAAGACATAGTGCACTGTAAACACTAGGTCCTACCAGCAAGGGCATACTTTTAAATCATAAATTCGTTTAGATAGATGATCGATATACACAATGAACAATGGAAGTGAAATATTACAGCCTTGTCTAACCCTCCTTCTAAATCATTCAACCATCAGTTCTCACCGCAGCCTAATTTTCAACATAAATCCCTTTAATTGCTTTTAATTATCTACCCATCATCCCATAGACACCGCAGTACGGCGAACATCTTTTCCCTCTGTTCTCGGTCATATGCCGTCTCTAAATATACAAAACAAGCATAACTGTCTATTCTTCTCGTAACACTTCCCAGTTACCTAGCTCACACTGAAAATATGGCCCTGAGAACCCCTCTGTGGTCTGAAATCACACAGGTTTTCATCCAACTTACTCTCAACCACTGATCGTCCCCTCGCTTCCAAAATGCCAGTGAACACTTTGCCGAGTGCCCGAACCGTCCCAATGTAAGTTCAACGGACAGCATTTATTATCGTCTGCCATGATCGTAGCTACTCATACCGGTTCTTCTTTCCTTCTTCTTAATTTTACTCAGTCAACGTGATTGCCGACTCCTGCACGCAACTATGTATAAACGTAAATTTCACATCCTCTGCTTTATGGCACTCCGCGACCTGATCCATAATATTCTGTCATAATGTCGTAAGTGCTGTTATTAATCCTCGAACATCTGCGTTCCCTCATCTAGATATGTCATAACACGACTCGTTCTCTCATGTCATCTTTTTTGCGTACACTTACAGACATCCATCTTGCGATTTCCATTGTGAAATTTGTTTGTCTCTGCAAAGCGTAAAAAAACAACACATGTTGCTTCATCCTTTAATCTAATAGCTGTGCACTTCCATGTTCAGCAATAAGAAATGAGGTGGAGCTGGGAGAGATAGAGAGAGAAAGATGATGTTTAATATATTAGATGTGCTGTAACAAATCCGATCTTGTAAGCCAGATGTTTTTTGCGAGGTTTTTCTTGTGGCACGACTAAAGTCTGCCTTAAGTAGCTAATCGCACACATAGCTTTCCTGATAAAAACACTGTGCGTGTGTTAGCGGGTAGTTGTCGCTGTATTTATGCTGGTGGCTACTAAAGGGACGCAGTATTCTCGGTGGAGGTTATTAGATTGCTAGCCTTGTGGCTTTGTACTGCAGTTAAGCCAACTTCAAATGCCTTCAGAACGTGGAAGCGAGGGAGTTCAGGGGAGATGGCGTAGGTTAAACGAGTAGAGTCAAAGCACAGTAGGGTGATCATGAGGCTACGTCCGAATCCAGAAACTTACTGTCTTTAAAATGTTCCACTTTAACATGGATATGTTTTTGGTCTGGGGATGATCTGAAATTAGCGGCATCAATTTATCGTGGACGGAAAACCGACAGTGTGGTAGAGAATCTTAATTTTGTCTGTTCTGTTCTTGAGAAACTTCAGTGTTATTTGTAGTTCATCAATATCATTTTTAATTTCTGTTAACTATTCAATCCCGGTATTGCTGCTCCATAATATTTTCTACTAATTCTGGTTTCCGGTGACAAAAAATGAGATGCGCTTCTTTCTAATTGTGCTTAATACTGGTTCGATTTCCTTACAAACTGTGTTATTTGAAGCTGTTCTGCAACGACCATTAACTTGATATTGTTTATTTATACACATTCTAAATCTTCTTATGTTAAGTATTTTATCAACTCCAGCTGCATAAGTAGTTTTGAAAATAATAATAAATTCTTGCTCATTAAGGAATATCTCACCGTCTTACGTTCATACATAAGATTATCTCCAATAGTCACAGCAAATTATTATTATTTGTATTATTATTATTATTATTATTATCATTACCTAATTTCAGTTATTTGTTGAATCTTATCGTAGCGAGATTACATCAGACATGCTGACTTGACACGCACTTACAACAAGCATTCAATGCAGATCTAAGATCCATCTCCGTGTCACATGAAGACTTGTGACTTTGTTTTAGAAGAAGCGGTTCCCTCCCAGTAGAATGCTACCCACGCACTCCCAAGTTTCCACTGTCTCTTTGTCTCCTCTCACATCTGTCGCTGAAGACACAACTTGGGTAAACTATTGCCTTCTCCACTCTGACAAGTTATTAGCGAACTCTAATATATGTGAGTTGAACTGAACACGCCATGCAACTGCGAGAATGTAGGATGTCACTTTCTAATGCCAACAAATTCGACGTATTAACTAGCTCTGCCATTAGAGAATGAGTTAGGAGACTTCTAGTTTCCGGAAATCTTACTTCATCAATTTCAATCTGAGAACTATTAAACAGAACAGAGTTCATTCAGTATCGTGAGATCAAATGAGGATTTGTCTGACATGAGAGACAGCGGATCAAGAAACAATGTATATCGCCATGCCGGCATCTGGAGTCCGCATGGCCTGGCAGTATTCTATCATTGAGTACATTGCTTTTGGTTGGAATTATGCAAGGCCTCTACTTCTGAAACTCCCTATACCTTTCAAACAGATTGTTAGGAATTGGTGGTGGTGATTATTGTTTTAAGAGGAAGTACAACTAGAAAACTATCCTCCAATTAACACTAATCAGAGAGAAAAATGGAAGGGATCCGACACGTCAATAAATAAAGGTATCGGCAAAAAAACAAGGGCCACGAAGGTGGTGAAAATGAAATACTCGATCAAATGAAGAACCACACATTTTCTCACTTTTAACGGGGTCGGAAAAGAACAAGAGTTGACCAAGAGAGGTGGGATAGAATAGATAAAAGTGAGGAGCGTGGTACAAGTAAGTGGAAGGAATGCCAGGATTCAGCTAAGGGTCTCGTGGTTGCTAGCCCACGCTCCAAAGTTCAGAGCCCTGGGGGCCCCTTTTAGTCGCCTCTTACCTCAGGCAGGGGATACCGTGGGTGTTATTCTACCGCCCCCACCCACAGGGAGACAGATTGTTAGGAAGTTGATGTGTCGGTCATTTCAATTATCTTTGAAAACCAACACCCCCAAAGTATTGTTAGGCGCGACAGTTCATGTTTGCGTTCAGTAGCGAGTAACAGTGTTACTCACATTGGTCAAACGTTTTCTTATGCTTGTGTTTAATGTGAAATGTTTATACTGTGATTGTTGTTAGTGTTGTCATTTCTTGATGGTTGCAGAGTTAAGTTTATTCATGGCTGACGGACGTGGGTGAGATTAGCTCCTCAGTCAATGTGAATTAGCAGGTGTTATTTCCTAGTAATGTATATCAAACGTTGTGTTAAAGTGTGCAAACATAGTCTGAAATTGTTTAATGTGAAAGTGTCTCCCTGACGTGGCCATATTTTTATCAGTTCATTAAAATATTCCATTGTGAAACAAGATGATCAGGAGCAACAAGCGCAACAGCAAGGAAGCGACCGTCACGAGGATCCTGAATGAGACTCTGGACAGAATTATAGAGGCGATATCGAAGCGAGTGACCACACTTGTCGTTAAGGAATTAGAGAAATTTCTCCAGTCCAATCCTGAACTTGTAGCGGTTTTAAAGAACAAACTTGAGTGTCGGGACAAGGAAATCCAGGTACTTAGGTCAGAATTCGAAGCTAGAAGCGACTCTCTCGAACAATATAGTAGGAAAAATAACACTAGTATCATTGGAGTGCGGAAGAGCTCACAAGAAAATACTGACGAACTTGCCGTAAACGCCTTGAGAGATATAGGCGTGAATATAAATATCAATTATATTGATAGAAGTCACCGTATTGTCCGGCTCCATAGCTAAGTAGTTAGCGTGCTGGCCTTTGGTGACAGGAGCCCTGGGTTCGATTCCCGGCAGGGTCGGGAATTTTAACCATCATTGGTTAATTTCGCTGACACGGGGGCTGGGTGTATGTGTCGTTTTCATCATCATTTCATCCTCATCACGACGCGCAGGTCACCTACGGGTGTCAAATCAAAAGACCTGCACCTGGCGAGCCGAACATGCCCTCGGACACTCCCGGCACTAAAAGCCATACGCCATTTCATTTCATTTCATTTCATTTCATTTCATTTCATTTCATTTCATTTCATTTCATTTCATTTCACCGTTTTGGGCCTAAATTAGTAGGGAAAACTCGACCTGTCATTGTCAAGTTTACTTCTAATCGTACACGACAAGAAGTATTCGGTAACAAAAGGAGACTAAAGGGCACTCATGTTACCATCCGCGAAGATCTCACGTCCACTAGACTCTCCATACTGAAGGCCGCCATTCACCGTTTCCATGTAAGCAACTGTTGGACTGCAGACGGTGATATCATCATTAAGAAACCTGATGGGGGCAAAGTGCGCATTAACCGGCTGTGTGACTTACCGGAGGATAGAGATAAAATCTAAACGGACAATTCACTTGACTGTTCTGATCTCTATTTATTATATTTCATTTTATTTAAATACCCCCTTAGTGTAATTTAATTACATTAGCTCACTGTAGTTAGATTATTTCATTCACATAATTATTAATTTTTCATAAGGTAATTAGATTAACTCACTGTAGTTAGATTATTTCATTCACATAATTATGAATTTTTCATAAGGTGGATACGGGAACTAATGGGTTACTCTCGTCTGACAGTACCGGACATTCCTTCCCAGCCATAATCCCTTTCAAGGCCTCACTCACCCCTCCATTCTCCACAAACAGAATACGATCTTGTGACAACAGTCAACTGACCCATTCTGGAATTAACCCCCTTCCTTCTCACTCAACTAGAGACCTGCTACTAGCTAAAGTTTCCTCTTTCCCTAAAGGTCTCCATATAGCTCATCTAAATGTACATTAATTGTCTGTCCATTTCCACGAACTTAAAGAACTTGTCCCGGACGTATTTGATGTTTGCCTTCTCACTGAATCCTGGCTTCATGTCGAAAACATTCAACATACCTGGGTTCAAACCTGGCAGAGGTAGTCGGATTTTTGAAGGGCGGAAAAAAGTCCATTCGACACTCCATGTCGTACGATGTCGGCATGTAAAAGATCTCTGGTGACACATTTGGTGTTTACCCGACAAAATTAATTAAATCTCAGCCATAGACGCCCAAGAGAGTTTCGCTTTACTCGGTCTGCCACCTAGTGGGGGCCTAGAGAAAAACGGAACGTCGAAATTGACGAGCAGACAGCCAGATGGCGTCAAATTGAAATGTCTGCACACGGTAGCTGAGGCCATACGATTATTATTATTCTTATTCTTATTATTAACATACCTGGCTACTGTTTACTTCGGAACGACAGGGCTGGAAAGAGGGGAGGAGGTTGAGCAGCGATAGTCAAAACCAGTTTAAAGCCTAGGATAATTGCGTGTTCAGATAGCGAATACAATTGACGACCCGAGTTCCTGCTCTTGGAAATAATCGTAGCCCATTAGAAATGTGCTGTCTATGTGGTGTACAAGCCACCTGCGATTGGACATTTGGAGGACGTAGAGAACGCATTATTACGCGTACTCCCGCAATATGAACATGTAATTGTCATGGGCGCCTTTAACACAGACACCGGAAACAACAATGCCGAATGTCGGCAGCTTATAAGCATGACTACATCTTGCTATATGAGCATTTTGCAAACACTCCCTACTCACCACACCGCCACGTAACACACGACAATCGACTTAATTATTGTCAAGAATACAGACAAGGTACTACAACATGGACAGACATTTGTACCAGAAATTTCAGCTCATGACCTAATATACATATCCTACTCCTTAAAGACCCGAAAGACAAAACCAAGGACTATTACATTCAGAGATCTCTCTAAAATTGAATAGAGTATGCTCACTGAAGACGCACTAGATGTTCCATGGCACCATATGCTGACAGTTGACGACATTTACATTAAAATAAACATATTTAACGAATATCTGACAGCACTCTATGATCGACACGCTCCGCCGAAAACAATACGGGTAACGCGAGCCCCAGCACCATGGCTAAACTTAGAGCTAAAGGAGTTAATGGCAAGACGAGATGCCGCACATAGAAAGTTTAAGCGACCCAAGACAATTTTGACGTATGTAAACGGCTACGAAATAAAACATCGCAGGCAGTACGCAACGCTAGAATTAGACATGCACATACCCTGCTAAAACAAAATACTAGACCTGCTACGGCTTGGAAAGAACTAAGACACATGGGAATAGGTAAACAAAGAGACGATCATCTTATTGACATATCCCTGGACTCCCTCAATACATATTTTACCACTCCCGGACATACCATTAACAGAGAAAGGAAACAAAGAACACTATACAGCAATCACAACTCCCCTGGTCCTGACAGAGAAAAATTCTACTTTTCACATGTGACACCCTCGCAAGTTAAACAAGCCATATTTAGAATAAAATCGAAGTCCAAAGGGATAGACAACATACAAATATAACTTATTAAAACAACAATTGACATAATTTTACCTACTATAACTCACATATTTAACCATTCATTAATGACTGGCACGTATCCCTCCTTACGGAAAGCTGCCGTTGTCGTCTCGCTCGCAAAAAAATCATCGCGTGAAGACGTAACTGACTATAGACCTGTGAGCATAATATCGGTCCTTTCAAAAGCCCTAGAATTCATTGTACATCAACAAGTCTCCAACTACTTGCAAATACACGATGTTCTTGACGAACAACAGTCTGGTTTTCGACGTAACCACAGCACTAGTACTGCACTACTTAAGATTACAGACGACATTCGAAATGCGATGGACAAAAGATAAGTTACCATCTTAGCTCTTCTTGACTTCTCTAAAGCTTTTGACTCAGTTGACATAGGCATACTACTTTCCAAGCTATTTAAACTCCAGTCCTCGACAAACAGTCTTCAGTGGATGAATTCATACCTCCGCGGTCGTCTGCAGTGTGTAAGAAATAACAATAATAAATATTTATCCTGGCGATTCGTAGAGGTTGGTGTTCCACAGGGGTCTGTCCTAGGACCGCTTCTATTTTCTGTCTACATCAATGATATTACGTCGCCGGTAAACAGCTGCAGACACCACATGTACGCTGACGATATACAATTATACTTGCACTGTGATCCGGAAAGACCAACCGATAAAATTTAAAATTTCAATAGAGACTTACAAGAAATCTGTAATGGACTGACATGCATGGACTTAGATTAAATAACGTAAAATCTCAACCTATAATAATTTCACATCCTCGACTTTGTTCAAAAACCATAAGCACCTTCACTTTACCAAAACTTTACCTACAAAATTCACCCATTGATTTCAGTGAATCTGTCAAAGATCTCGGCGTTATGATAGACGAACATCTTTCTTGGAAACAGCAGGTTACCAGCATCTCCAGGAAAGTATTTGCGACACTTAACTCACTTAGAAGGTTCCGCAACATATTTTCTCGAGTATAAAAAGAACGCCTCATTTGCACTCTGGTATTACCTCATTTCGACTACTGTGACGCCGTGTACAACGACCTGACTGCTACTCTTAACGACAAACTACAACTCGCGCAAAACGCCTGTGTTCCCTATATATGTGACCTACGTTACTTTGACCATGTTACACCTGCCTACGTTGAACTCGGTTGGCTAAAACTCAAACAGCGCCGTAATCTTCATGCTTTATGCCTTCTTTGTCGAATACTCTCCTCATGCTCACCTCCCTACTTGTACAGTCAATTTCATCACCTCTCATCCAATCACAGTTTTGGAACACGGTCAAAATCTGATACACACTTATGTATTCCACCTCACCGCACCACACGATACACAAACTCATTTGTTATTTCTTCGGCACAACAATGGAAGACACTAACCGTCTCTGTCAGAGGAGCCTCACCTGCTAGTTTTAGGCAACTTTGTCACCGCTACCTATTAAGTAATGCTATGGAAATATTGTAGATTTAGCCTTCCTCAAACTATAGACCTTATATAATCCCGCTGTTATTACCAAGGATAATGGAAATTAGCTAATCATGTCATAATTGTGTAAATAATCATCTTCATCATCATCATCATCACCATCATCATCATCATCATCCTTCTCCTATTCTTCCTATTTTTATTTTTTATTTTTATCATAATATTGTATTGTGTAGTAGTTAACTTGCAAGATGTTTCAATTGTAAGTGTATTTATTTCAATTTTGCACATGTAGAAACTGTATTTTCTGGTTAGATGGAAGAGAGGGCCTAATGGCCTTAATCTTGCCAGATAAAATAAATCCGTTGTATTGTATTGTATTGTATTGTATTGTATTGTATTGTATTGTATTGTATTGTATTGTATTGTATTGTACTGTACTGTATTGTATTGTGTTGTATTGTATTTTTGTATCCGTGTCTTGCTACAGGCCCGAGCAAAGTGTAGCTTCCCCCAAAGCCCCAGTCTCATCCAGGCTGTGAAAATATGGGAGCTGCTGGGGTATGGGTTGTGCTGAGTAATGTCATTTGGAGCACAACTTATGTCCGAGTGTTATGAAAGGTGTTGCTCATTGGATCAGTCGTGCTGCAGTGGCACCTTCTGGTCCAGTGAGGAAAGCAACGGCAAACTACATCATCACTCCTCATCTTGCCTCATTTGGTCTCTGCCATTGGTTTTTTCGGTTTCCCTATAGCTGCATAGCCTTTGATGGTGCTATTTGAGGATCCAACCAAACTCTGGGCTGATGACCTAACAGACGGACATAATGCCATCCACCGATCTGATAATTTCGGGTTTGGGGTGACACGCTGGAGGAAGTAGACATCAACACCGAAAGTGATGTTGATGAAACAAATTGGGATTTATGAAAGTGATTCTAACTCTGAAACAGTGTCTGCAAGTTCTGAGCAACAAGAGGCACTTTCGTTCATTGAACTCCATTAGTTTCAGAAAAGGATGGAATTACCAAGGGATCGTGTGCTCCCACTACAAATATTCGAACCCGCATACAGTGTTCCAAGAAAAGGTGCTGGAAGGAACAGAAGTGAAGACTGACTGTGAAATGTTTGTTTCCTGTTATGTTGGCATTTTCTAGTTCAAAGTGAGCATATTCCACCTATGTTTAGATTTAAGTATTCGTGTATCTAATATATATATATATATATATATATATATATATATATATATATATATATATATATATATATATATATATATATGCTACCACTGAGTCCCGTTTCTTGATACGAAGTCGGGGATAAGGTAAGATGAATTTATGGCGCATGTTTTACGGCCGGTTGCCCTTCCTGACGCTAACCTCAGTTGAGGAGTTAATGGAGATGAAATTAATGATAGTGAATGAAACTGGGTGAGGAAGTGCAAGAAATCGGTTGTGGCTTATGAATAGGAACTTTCTCAGCATTTGCCTTGTGGTGAAAATGTGAAACAACGGAAAAACATTCTCAGGAGAGCTGGCGGTGGGATCTAAACAACGCGTCTCCCGAATAGAGATCTTGCCTCCATAGCCGTGCGTTAATTCCCACGGCCACTCTCAAATGTTCTCAAATAAATAACTGTCTGGAATTGAAGTATTAAAAATACCTCCATCTTATCGAGGCACATTTTGGCCTTTAAACTAGTGATGGGGTGATCGAATGCTTTTAGTAATCGAATAACCTCCATCCGATTATTTGAATAATCGAATAAATAATCGAAAAATTAAAAGTTTCAAATATCATTTAGATGTATCAAATGCAGTTCCGAATGAATAATCAGAAAAATAATCGAATGAAAAAATTCACTACTGGATAGCCTCATTGATCTAATGCAGTTTCGGATGATAATCGATAATCGAAAAATTAATCGAATGACAAATATATTCACTATTCGATTGCCTCATTCATTCAAATGGAGTTTCGAATGCATAATCGATAATCGAAAAAGTAATCGAATGGAAAAATATTCATTATTCGATTACCTCATTCATTCGAATGGAGTTTCAAATATATAATCGATAATCGAAAATAATTGAATGGAAAAAATATTCACTATTCGATTACCTCATTCATTCGAATGAATAATTGAAAAAAAATCGAATAGGAAATATAATCGAACATTCGAATAAAATGAAACAACCGAATAATCGATTATTTTGTATTCGATAATCCCATCACTACTTTAAAACATAAAAGAGAGCGCTGCGCTCACTAGCGAGTAATGGCGCACGTAAAGATCTGCCGAGTAATACCGCGTTAAGGAGAGGAAATAAAATATAAGGGATCCGACATTTCGACAAAGAAAGGCGAGGACCACGAAGAGCGCGAAATTAAAAGACCCCGTAGGCCTCAAATTCTCTAGTTCCCTTGGAGTCAGAAAACAATATGAGTTGGGCAAGGAAGGTCGGACTAAAATGAAAGTAACGAGCCCAGTACAAGTAAGTGGAAGTAATAACAGAACTCAGGTAGCGCCCTGTGGTCGCCAAACGACGATCCCAAATTAAGAGTCCCTGGGGTAAAATAATTTAATACGCATTAAACCTGTTAAAAGTACATCTGAATTAGTGATGATATCATGAACGTCACTTCTGAGACGTACTGTACTGTTCCTCCTCTGTGTTGTTACTTGTTTGCCTTACGCCACTGCTCCTGACAGGGTTTCGCGGCACGATTTGCGGTGCTTTGCCTGGCTGCCTTGCTACGGAGAACGTGAGCAGTTGGTGATGACACAGAGCATTCAGCTGGAAACGACTGTCGTATAACGTGCTTTACGTGTGTGTAGGGATGGTTGCATAGGTAATAGGCTCTCCAGACGACAGTATCCGTGATGTCTACTGCTGAACCACCGTCCGGTCAAGTCATGGTGTAGTATTCATAACAATCTCCAGAGGTACCATCATAAATACTATCATAATTATACTGTCACAATACTATCACGGTAGTCTGGTTCCCCAACAACTGTAAATTTTTTTTAAAAAAGCCGGAACATGTACATTTTTTCAAGTATTTACGATGTGTGTTCTCCCAGGATGGTAGTTTATTGAGATAGAATCAAGGTACAGTAAAGCTAATGCACTGAGCTCGCATTTGTGATCAACAGTTTTCTGTTAGAAGGAAGTCAGCTCCCGAACAGCTGTTGTTTGCTTTATGGGAGTGAAGGCTGGGGGTGGACTCAGTATATCTTGTTCATAAGTTAGAAGTAACAGGCATGACAGTAGCGAGAAGTATTGCTGGTACAAGGAGTAGGGTACTTGGAATGAGGAAAGAAATGAAAGGAATGAAGGAATGAACTTGATGAATGAAGCAGTACGCATAAACCAGATTCGGTAGTGGGGTACTATGAGGACGATGGGTTACCTATTACTATATTAAGGAGGATTACTTGATAAGAGAACTGGAATACCTTAAAAAAAGCAACACAATTTATTTTGGGCGATTTCCGACGGAAGAGTAGTGACTTCGTGCTGGAAATGCTTGGAAGTAAGGAGACAAACAGCTTGACTAAGTGAAATATTTCGAGCCGTCATTGAAGAGATGGCTTACAATTACTAATACGCTTGAGTAGAGTTTAAAAAAGTAGGAAAGCTCATAAAATGAGGACAAAGTTGGGAATCAAGTGGACAAATTGAGTCAAATACTCATTTATAAGAAGATGAATTAGGAATTGGAATAAATCATCAAGGGATATGTTTGATAAATTCTCAACTTCTTTGAAATCTCTTAAGAAATGACCAGATCAGGAACTGATGGGGAAACTGCCGCTTGGGAGGCAGCCCTAACTGCAGATCAGTGGTTTTTCATTTATCATTAACATTTTAGATTTCCGTGATTTCAGTGATATTAGAGAAACGTAAGTGTATTCTTCTCCTTTCTTTTCTTTGCTCACACAAGTAGGTGGTAATAGTGGCAGGAGGGTTGTCACAGTGAGGAGGTAAAGATTAATTCAGGGATCGTTTCGATGAATGAATCTGTGCGGATGAACTGCCGTCGGTTGTAGGATCATATGTAGGGTATGGAGGAGATAACGTTATCTAGGAGAATAATTGCCATGGCTATGAAGGGTAGGACACGTAAAGCGAGATCAAGTTGAGGTAGTGAGACTCAGTTTCTAATAATTTACAGCAGGGCCTCTCAAACGCCCAAAACATCACGCGTGCAAACCGAGGCACAGAGGTTCTGTGTTCCGTGTATCGGTCGGACTCGGCTCGGCTCGGATGGTGGGGCGCTGCAGTGCAATTTAAGAAATGGGAGACGGGCGGAGTGAGCGAGACAGGTGTAGGGAAAGAGAGAGAGAGAGAGAGAGAGAGAGAGAGAGAGAGAGAGAGAGAGAGAGAGAGCGCCATAGCCAAACATCGAAGAGTGGGGGTTCTGCACTCTGTTCAACCTAGCGAAGTCGTATTTTGCACCTTGCGCCGCGCAATGCACCGGTGCATGCACCCTCAGAGGCCCAGATTTAAAGGGTGTGGGGCTAAACAAGGTCTCTTTACCAGTTGCGAATAGAGGATCGCACAGGCTTATTCGGGATTATTCAGAGGCTTGCACACTCAGTGTTGGAAAAAACATAGCGGTCTATACTGATGATATATGTATAATAATAATAATAATAATAATAATAATAATAATAATAATAATAATAATAATATCCGTTAAGTACTATTTTAACGGTTTCCGAAGACGCTGAGGTGCCGGAATTTTGTCCCTCTAGAGTTTACATGCCGGTAAATCTACCGACACAGGATGACGTATTTTAGCTCCCTTAAATACCACTGGACTGAGTCAGAATTGAACTTGACAACTTGGGCTCGGAAAGCCAGTGCCTTAAACGTGTGAGCTACTCAGGCCGCCAACCCAAGGTGTGTTCTACGACTTCGTATTGAAAGTACTGTACATGTGAAATTGTAATGTCTTCATTGCTTCAATAGTACTCAGTTTAATATATTTCAGATTACCTCCCTTTCCGGATGAAAAATCCACAGTCAATCGACCGGATCAGGAATGGAAGTAACGAAGCCCCATCTAGCGACGAGGATAGGCACTGTGTTGGTGCCGAAGCTCGTCGCATTCCTCTGGGGCGCTGATTAATTACTGACAGATGAAATGAAATGATATTGGACAGTGTTGCTGGAATAAAAGATGACAGGGATTATTATTATTATTATTATTATTATTATTATTATTATTATTATTATTATTATTATTATTATTATTATTATTATTATTATTATTATTATTATTATTGATTTAACGTATCAATTTCAATGTATTCAGTTTGTCGCGATTAGTTGTTTAAAGTGTAGGCTAATATTAGCACGCCAGTTATATGCGAGGCATTGAATTGCCTGCACTGTGGGTTGCGTAGTTATTTTTTGCTAGTGGCTTTACGTCGCGCCGACACACATAGGTGTTATGCCGACGATGGGATAGGAAAGGCCTAAGAGTTCGAAGGCGGCCGCGGCCTTAATTAATGTACAGCCCCAGCATTTGACAGGTGTGTTACTCGGAAATCTTCAGGGCTGCCGACAGTGGGATTCGAACCCACTATCTCACGGATGCAATCTCACAGCAGCGCGCCCTTAACCGCACGGCCAACTCGCCCGGTGGTTGCGAACTTCGACGGTCACTGCTTTTCTAGAGACTGAGCGGGATTGGCTACGTGGTTTCGGTCACGGAGTTTTCGGCGTGCATTCGGGAGACGCTGATTTCGAATCCCGCTGTCGGCAGCCTAAAGATGATTCCCCATTTTCATACCGGGAAAATGCTCCTTTCCTATGTTATTGATGCCATAATACCTGTTGGTATCGCTGCGAATTACAAAAAGTCGCATCAAAAACCTTTCCAAAGCAGTAAAGGAATACCATTAGGCCATTATCTACTCAACAACTAGGTAATAATTTGAAATTATTTTTTGTGAAGCAGTGAATTTCTAAACTCTCTGTGGCGAGCTAGTCTGGGTGACGCCCGATTTATACTTATTTCTACATTGTTTGAACATGACGAACAACTCTCAGCCCTTCACCCTAGTATCAAAAATGTATTCTTCTCTCGAGCCACACGCATTGTGTTCGGTTCAAGTAAGTAACTCTTTCTCCGTTATCTTGTTAAAATTTGTATCATCAGGAGACACACAAGACTTGACTTGTGTTCTAATGACCACAGCGGCGCTGCGATAACAAGGGCTTGAACTTTTTTAACAGCTCTCCTGGGGGAACCTGGTTCGCCCACGTACATACATTTAAATCTTCCTCACGAAGGTTACGGTCTGTTCTGACCTCACGGCTACCATCTCAGTACAGGCTGCTGTATACTTCTCAACACGACTCAAGAAAGTACTTTTATTTTAGCAAATACCTGAAAATAGTATCTTCATAATGCACACGCTAAAGAATGGATAACCGGGCGAGTTGGCCGTGCGTGTAGAGGCGCGCGGCTGTGAGCTTGCATCCGGGAGATAGTAGGTTCGAATCCCACTATCGGCAGCCCTGAAAATGGTTTTCCGTGGTTTCCCATTTTCACACCAGGCAAATGCTGGGGCTGTACCTTAATTAAGGCCACGGCCGCTTCCTTCCAACTCCTAGGCCTTTCCTATCCCATCGTCGCCATAAGACCTATCTGTGTCGGTGCGACGTAAAGCCCCAAGCAAAAAAAAAAGAATGGATATTACATCAACGAGATAATGTACAGAAATAATTTATTGGAGATGATGATGTTTATTGGGGTTTAACATCTAGGTCATCGGCTCCTAATGATACCAAATGTAATGACAATTTAAAATACCAAAATTCATCCAGTGACTAATTCAAAACAAGATGAACAATGAATGCATGAATTTGAATTTAAAATAATCAGCGGATTCAACTCACACTATTGAAAGTTAAAAATAATTACAAAATCGGTCCAATGACTAGCATTCAAAAATACGATGATGAACATTGATTATGAACTTCAAACAATCAGTGGATCCGTATATATAGGCCTACATACTGATTTAGGAGCTGCTTCCAAAGCACAATCCTGTATCGATGAACGTTATTGTCTAAAGAGGTCCAAAATCGAGATCATCGGTCCTCATATTGGTACTTACCGCTAGTAGAGTAGAAGCATGTTACTCCTCACGTAGTAGGTACTAATCACAGACAACGACCAGTCCCGTGGTGTTCCTCGCAACGCAGATCCATAATATCCATAACCAGATGCTGAATCACCTCAGCGAGGATATCCTATTCTTGTCTCCTTTGGGTGTTAAAGCAAATCTGTACAAAGGGTGAGCCTCCGTCATACTAGCGGATATTAAACAGGGATACTATAAACCTTCAGTACCGGTCGAAAGTTTAGGACCATATATAGAAATCAGAAACTGCCGTCTAGAACCTAAAATTTTGCTACTAGACTTCTGTACTTTTCTTTCTAAGCTCTCGCATCGAACAGGATATATGTTGTCTGATTTTCTTGAGTTAGGCCAAGTATTGTAGAAGTATAAAGTTTTTAAATGTTGGAAGATCGCACCAAAAAAATAAAAAGTAGTAATATGATGTATGTATACTTTAGTTGATTGCAAACGGCCGAGATGGCCGTGCGGTTAGGAGTGCGCAGCTGTGAGCTCGCATCTGGGAGATAGTGGGTTCGAACCCCACTGTTGGAAGCCCTGAAGATGTTTTTCCGTGGTTTCCCACTTTTACACAAGGCAAATTCTGGAGCTGTACCTTAATTAAGGCCACGGCCGCTTCCTCCCCATTCCTAGGCCTTTCCCGTCCCATCGTCGCCATAAAACGTATCTGTGTCGGTGCGACGTAAAGCAAAATAGCAACAAAGAAAAGTTGTTTGCAAATATTAGCACCAAGTTTTTTTTGTAGACTTAGCAATTGGTGGGGGCCATGTTAGTGTAAATATTTTAAAAATCCTAAAATATGCGGCACCGTTTTACTTGCGCGTTTGTTTCTTTCAAAGCAGTTCCAAGACGGTCGATTTTTCCTTGTTCATGCCAGCAGTGTTAATACCTTATGTATCAACAAGAACCGAGACATCTCCGTAAAGTTTCCTTCCTTCTTTATGATATTTATGGTATGGCTTAACTGTCCTTCTTGTTCTTCCCTGTTATGCTCCTGTATTTACTGTAAATGTATTTTCCTCCGTTAATGTCGTTCTTTATGTTAGTATTTATCGTATATAATTGTACAGTATTTATTGTGTATATGTGTGTCCTTTGTAAATATTTATATATCTCTCATCATAGGTTCATTTCTATTGTACATATCTCGGATTAAATAAATCAAATCCATCCATCCATCCATCCATCCATCCATCCATCCATCCATCCATCCATCCATCCATCCATCCATCCATCCATCCATCCATCCATCCATCCATCCATCCATCCATCCATCCATCCATCCATCCATCCATCCATCCATCCATCCATCCATCCATCCATCCATCCATCCATCCATCCATCCATCCATCCATCCATCCATCCATCCATCCATCCATCCATCCATCCATCCATCCATCCATCCATCCATCCATCCATCCATCCATCCATCCATCCATCCATCCATCCATCCATCCATCCATCCATCCATCCATCCATCCATCCATCCATCCATCCATCCATCCATCCATCCATCCATCCATCCATCCATCCATCCATCCATCCATCCATCCATCCATCCATCCATCCATCCATCCATCCATCCATCCATCCATCCATCCATCCATCCATCCATCCATCCATCCATCCATCCATCCACCACCATCCACCATCCACCTCCATCCACCCATCCATCCAACCAACCATCCAACCCATCCAACCATCCACACCACCAACCACCAACCATCCATCCAACCATCCACCACCACCATCCACCATCCACCACCACCCACCATCCATCCATCCATCCAACACCATCCATCCATCCATCCAACCATCCAACCATCCCATCCAACCCACCATCCCCACCAACCAACCACACCATCCAACCATCCATCCATCCAACCATCCACACCACCACACCATCCCATCCATCCATCCAACCAACCATCCATCCATCCACCCATCCACCACCACCACCACCAACCAACCATCCAACCATCCAACCATCCAACCCATCCATCCATCCATCCATCCATCCATCCAACCAACCACCATCCACCAACCACCATCCATCCATCCCATCCATCACCATCCATCCATCCATCCATCCATCCATCCATCCATCCATCCATCCATCCATCCATCATCCATCCATCCATCCATCCATCCATCCATCCATCCATCCATCCATCCATCCATCCATCCATCCATCCATCCATCCATCCATCCATCCATCCATCCATCCATCCATCCATCCATCCATCCATCCATCCATCCATCCATCCATCCATCCATCCATCCATCCATCCATCCATCCATCCATCCATCCATCCATCCATCCATCCATCCATCCATCCATCCATCCATCCATCCATCCATCCATCCATCCATCCATCCATCCATCCATCCATCCATCCATCCATCCATCCATCCATCCATCCATCCATCCATCCATCCATCCATCCATCCATCCATCCATCCATCCATCCATCCATCCATCCATCCATCCATCCATCCATCCATCCATCCATCCATCCATCCATCCATCCATCCATCCATCCATCCATCCATCCATCCATCCATCCATCCATCCATCCATCCATCCATCCATCCATCCATCCATCCATCCATCCATCCATCCATCCATCCATCCATCCATCCATCCATCCATCCATCCATCCATCCATCCATCCATCCATCCATCCATCCATCCATCCATCCATCCATCCATCCATCCATCCATCCATCCATCCATCCATCCATCCATCCATCCATCCATCCATCCATCCATCCATCCATCCATCCATCCATCCATCCATCCATCCATCCATCCATCCATCCATCCATCCATCCATCCATCCATCCATCCATCCATCCATCCATCCATCCATCCATCCATCCATCCATCCATCCATCCATCCATCCATCCATCCATCCATCCATCCATCCATCCATCCATCCATCCATCCATCCATCCATCCATCCATCCATCCATCCATCCATCCATCCATCCATCCATCCATCCATCCATCCATCCATCCATCCATCCATCCATCCATCCATCCATCCATCCATCCATCCATCCATCCATCCATCCATCCATCCATCCATCCATCCATCCATCCATCCATCCATCCATCCATCCATCCATCCATCCATCCATCCATCCATCCATCCATCCATCCATCCATCCATCCATCCATCCATCCATCCATCCATCCATCCATCCATCCATCCATCCATCCATCCATCCATCCATCCATCCATCCATCCATCCATCCATCCATCCATCCATCCATCCATCCATCCATCCATCCATCCATCCATCCATCCATCCATCCATCCATCCATCCATCCATCCATCCATCCATCCATCCATCCATCCATCCATCCATCCATCCATCCATCCATCCATCCATCCATCCATCCATCCATCCATCCATCCATCCATCCATCCATCCATCCATCCATCCATCCATCCATCCATCCATCCATCCATCCATCCATCCATCCATCCATCCATCCATCCATCCATCCATCCATCCATCCATCCATCCATCCATCCATCCATCCATCCATCCATCCATCCATCCATCCATCCATCCATCCATCCATCCATCCATCCATCCATCCATCCATCCATCCATCCATCCATCCATCCATCCATCCATCCATCCATCCATCCATCCATCCATCCATCCATCCATCCATCCATCCATCCATCCATCCATCCATCCATCCATCCATCCATCCATCCATCCATCCATCCATCCATCCATCCATCCATCCATCCATCCATCCATCCATCCATCCATCCATCCATCCATCCATCCATCCATCCATCCATCCATCCATCCATCCATCCATCCATCCATCCATCCATCCATCCATCCATCCATCCATCCATCCATCCATCCATCCATCCATCCATCCATCCATCCATCCATCCATCCATCCATCCATCCATCCATCCATCCATCCATCCATCCATCCATCCATCCATCCATCCATCCATCCATCCATCCATCCATCCATCCATCCATCCATCCATCCATCCATCCATCCATCCATCCATCCATCCATCCATCCATCCATCCATCCATCCTCAGAGCGAGAAATCCGCGTCAGACTTAGCTGCCCTATCAGTTCCACTTGCTCTCTGCGGATGGCATCTAAAAACACCTTTCTGACGCAGATAGCTCGCCCTGAGATCTATGATAAGAACAAGGTAAAATCAACCATATTAGCGCTGGTTTGAAACAATTAATCACACAAGAAAAGGGTCTCGCATTTTTTTCGGAATTTTTATATTTATACTAAAATGATTCAGGGTAAAAGAGGAAGATGAAGACCTAGACTGCAATATTCAGGACAGATCGGAGATGACGTAGGAACAGGCTCATATGTGGATATGAAGAGATTAGCGGATTACAGAGAAGTGTGGAGAAGACGAATTGCTGCCAACCAATCTTAGGATTGAGAATTGAGAAGAGACTAAAATGATCCCCATCTATTGCTAAGAATCTTGGTGGTGATACTTGCAATCAACTAGGGTATACGGCACATTATATCCCAAAAATTTTGAGTTTTTGGTGTGACCTTCCAACAGTTAACAAAGTATGATTTCTACAATATTTGGCCTAACTTAATGAAATCAGGCGACGTATATCCTCTTAGATGCTTGAGCTCAGAAAGAAAATTACAGATGTATTGTAGCAAACTTTTAGTTTCTAGATGACATTTCCACATTTCTTTATGTGGTCCTAAACTTTTCACCTTTGCTGTATAGCGATCAAGCCACAGACCCATGCTATTCCTTGCATAGTGATACTAATCACAAGAAAAGTCGACTCACTATGTTCCTCCCGTTATGGCACTAATCACAGCTAAGGTCAAGGTTCAAAATTCAGCATCCCTTGATCGCCCCTTTTAGTCGCCTCTTACGAGAGGCAACGAATACCGCGGGTGTACTCTTCATCTGACTCCGCCATTCACAGGGGTTTGTATGTTTGGTCCGCGAGAGTTTTTAATTTCGCTCAAGTCCGCCGGCAAGTCGGTTAGGACACCTCTATCCGTCACCGCGCGACGTGGGAGTATCACCTCTCCTCCTGCTACGCCAGCGTAGTAGGTTCGTGGAAATAATTTATTAATTTATTAGGTCCACCTGTCGCGTTGATTTTAATAAAAGTGCTTTAAAACTTTAGGACATGGGCCGGATTGTCGTATTTGGCCATCTTCACTTGTAATGAAAATCACTCGTCGCCATAAGACCTATCTGTGTCGGTGCGACGTAAAGCCCTTAGCAAAAAAAAGAAAAAAATGAAAATCATTCTAACCACTTCATCGAACGGATGGACCTTTTAATGAATTATTTTATAATTTCTCTATACATCATATTCTCAGAACGGAACCAGCATGCAATTCATAAGTTATAACCTTCCATATAATGTAGACGTCACAGTCCAACGACATAACAGGAGAGTAATGCATGTCTAACCGCTCAGATATCATCTTGACGGCATAATTTTACGAACAGATGCCCTTCCCGAGGCAGCTTCAGTTGAGGAACTAACGATGACATTAATGATGGTGAACGAAATTTATTATCAAGCGAGTTGGCCGTGCGGTTGGGGCGCTCATTTTTCAGGTTGCATTCGGGAGATAGTGGGTTCGAAAGCATACTGTTGCCAGCCCTGAAGATCATTTTCTGGAGTGTCCTATTTTCAAACCAGTTCAAATGCTGGGACTGTACTTTAATTAAGGCCAAGTCCGCTTCCTTCCCAGTCCTAGCCCCTTCCTAACCCATCGTCTATCTGTATCAGTGAAAGTAATGCAAATTTCTTAAATGATTTGAAAGAGTTTGCAAGTTTATCAAACACAATCCCTAAACACTCTTCCTATAAGAGAATATTTGCCCCGATTTGTCCCCTTGAATTCCAACTTCATGCTATCTGATGTACCTGTGTTTCGCTACGGAATTCTTAGGATGGCTGTCCTTGTAGTTATCCCAACTGAATCAATATAGGTCATTACAATGACGTCAGTAGAAATGTAGCGATTGAAAGTAATGTTATCATATAAAATACTTGATCAAATGAAAAACCGCACATTTTCTCATTTGTAACGTCCGACTCGTTGGCTGAGTGGTCGGCGTACTGCCCTTCGGTTCAGAAGGTCTCGGGTTCGATTCCCGGCCGTGTCGGGGATTTTAACCTTCATTCGTTAATTCCAATGGCACGGGGGCTGGGTGTTTATGCTGTCCCCAACATCCGTGCAACTCACACACCACACATAACACTTTTTCTTTTGCTATTTGATTTACGTCGCATCACATAACACTACCCTCCACCACAATAACGCGCAGTTTCCTACACATGGCAGATGCCGCCCACCCTCATCGGTGGGTCTGCCTTATAAGGGCTGCACCCGGCTAGAAATAGCCACACGAAATTATAAATTATTATTATTCATTTTTATCGAACAGTACCACGGTGCCGATCTAACAGTCAAATTTTCCAGTGCTGGAATGACCAGGAAGCAGACAGCCGCGAACGCTCACCTGCCATTATTCCGTTAAGTGTGCCCTCCTCATTCCTATCAGTGGCTCAGAGTAGGGATCCAATAGTTGGAATACTATGATAAGCCAGTGTGTTAACGTACCAGTAGTATCAGAAAATTTGTGAACAAGAGGAGTGACATGCTAAAGAAAAGAGAGAGATGTAACTCCGCAGCTACTTCCCGCCAGTATTGAGGCTAGCTGTTATACTCCGTACGCAGCAACAGTCCCATCTATCGGAAATGAGTGGCAACAGAAGGCACCATGCACATAACAACAACAACAACAATGGTCAATGTATTGTTATTGTTGATCAATTTTATGAGCTTTCTATATTGTAGGCCTTCACAGGTAGTTTTCTTTCGACTCTGTGATATTACGACGTCTTATGAAATTGTTTATAGCGTAGACTGTAGCTCCTTATTCCCCGACTTTACATACCGATTTTCTTGATCTGTCAGCGGCCTATGATACTGTCTGGAGAGTGGGTATCCTCCTGAAGCTAATCAAGATTGTACCTTGCCTTAAGGTAATTACTCTCATTGATAATGTATCGAGTAATTAATTATTTCAGGTATTCTCTGAAAATTCCGGGAGTAGATTTCACAAATTGAATAACGGCTTACCGCAGGGTTCAGTCTTAGCCCCTATACTGTTCAATTTGTACATCCATGATATCCCAGAAACCACAGCTCGGAAATATATTTATGCCGACGATATAAACCTAACAGTGCAGAGATCTACTTTCAAGGAGGCTGAGGATATACTGTCTGAATATCTACGGGTTGATGGATGAATACTTTAGGAAGTGGAGAATTCAGCCAAGTCCTTCGAAGGTGGAAGTAGCCGCATTCCATCTCATCAACTTAGAGGCTACTTATCAACCTAGGTTATGGTTCAGGAATCAACTTTTGAAAAACAATAGTACACCAAAATACCTAGGTGTTACATTAGAGAGATCGCCGACATATCGAAGTCACATCGAAAAAACAGCCGCCAACCTTAAGACCCGGGATAACCTGCTGAGCAAGTTAGCTGGAACTTCATGGGGAGCTGACGCCAATACTTTGCGAACTACCGCCTTGGCCATGGTGTATTCTACAGCTGAGTATTGTGCCGGAATATGGTTAAATAGCTCTCACTGCAATCTGATTAATATCCAACTTCGCCAACTAATTGTATCCGGCACGCTGTACTCAACTCCAGTCCAATGGTTACCTGTCCTTTGCAACAACTCTCCCCCTCATATAAGGAGATAACAAGCACTTAATAGCTTATGGTGCAGAATAGTGAAGAATGAGGCACTTCCTATACATCAGGATATAAAGTAGCACACTAAAACTAGGCTAAAATCAAGAAAACCAGCGTGGAAGACAACTTTGGACCTGTCATGTCCTCGGTTCAATCCCAGGAATGCCTGGAGAGAAGAGTGGAGGATGTCGTCACCCAGTGGCTTATGTGATATCTCCGACCCCAGCATGAAACTGGCTGGCTTTAGTCTGCCCCGTGCTGAACAGGATCCTATATTGTGTTGGTAGGACTGGTGCAGCCTTATGTCTATGGGGATGGGTAGCTTCTCCCTGCTGTGACTGCGGTGCTCAAATGCAGTCTATCAAGCACATAGTTCAAGAGTGCCCCCTACGTGCATTTCCTGGCTCTGTGGAGGAACTTTTTGAAGTAACACCGGATGTGATTACATGGATAAAAAATTTGGACGTTAAAATATAAAAGTGGAGTCCTGATACTGTCACCAACTTGTATATTTGTATATTTTGATTGCCATGTACACATCATACGCTAATAATAATAATAATAAAATTAATTATCTTCAGACAGACTGACAGACCGACAGACAGACATAAATTACGGGAAATTAATAAGTGAATTTCCTTGTTACTGTGGGCACGACCGATACAGAAATACCATTCTTTTTTTTAAATTCTGAGCAATGTACAGACAAAATTCTTTTGTGTATATATGTATATAATGATCTTTCAAACTTTCAGAAACTCCGCTCATACTTATTCACCTACTAATGTCATTCCTATCACAATGAACACCCGTGATATCTTCGAATCGCACCCAGGCCGCTTTAATAATATTATTATTAATAATAATAATAATAATAATAATAATAATAATAAATATAAAATGGCCGCCTACGCTGTCTTTAGGCACGTCAAGGACTATAAATCTAGGAAGAAGTAAGATTGCAAACCTTAGCACTTAAGGAAAGACGTAAAATGGGCAATTTTTGACATTTTCACTTTTTAAAATTTGATTATTTTCTTTATTATTGTAATATCTTATGTATTTTTTATTTTCTAGTTGCTTTACGTCGCACCGACACAGATAGGTCTTATGGCGACGATGGGACGGGAAAGGGCTAGGAGTGGGAAGGAAGCGGCCTTGGCCTTAATATAAGGTACAGCCCCAGCATTCGCCTGGTGTGAAAATGGGGAAACCACGGAAAACCATCTTCAGGGCTGCCGATAGTGGGGTTAGAACCTACTATCTCCCGAATACTGGATACTGGCCGCACTTAAGCGACTGCAGCTATCGAGCTCGGTATCCTATGTATTAATGGAGCCGATGACCTAGCTGTTAGACCCTTTTAAACAACAAACAAAATCACCATTAACTATTTATTAATGTGGCATTTGTTTCATTCAAATATTTAAATTTAATATATTGGTGCACTTCTATTTTAAGACACGTTTTGCGCAATGTGTCACTGATTTACACATATCTCACGGACTATTTGCTCTAGAACGTGTTTTGAAGAGAAATATCTGTTTTATTACTTGGTCACCCTGCTTGAGCTGCAATCGCAGGACGCAGTGTTGTTTTGGCGGAGGATTTTAAAGCTTGTATTCAGTAGTTGCTCTTTACAGAAACTCTAACTTTTAAATGCAATTTACCAAAAATCACCTTTTCCGAAACAAATGTTCCCTTTTCTCAGAAACTACTGGGTTCATTTCCGTGAAATGTTTACCGAATGTTTGTGATACTGTTATGGTAGTATGGGTCTACTTTGGTTGAAATAACTTTCTTCGTAGCAATAATATAAATCTATTCTAGAGATGAGTTATCATATTAAAAAGTCGTCTTTCTATATTCAATGGCTACTGAGAAAATATTGACGAGATACAGTACTGCGACTCCCCTTAAAGCACACATAATGAACACTTGGACGTCGAATTCTGCGTCAATTGTCCTGACAGGCGTAACACATTAAAAGGCCGATTAATTTAATGAGTTTCCTTCTACCTTTCATTCTTTCATTATTTATTTATTTCGTTTAGAAGACTGGGTTGAATAGATCTGTTAGAATATCTGCAGAACAGTACATGTTAATGTGACTCCATTCCTAGAGTTTATGCAAACCATCTCACAGAACCTCAATGCGGGTCTAACATAAAGGGCCTCCAGGTGAGTCGAGAAATCCTGCTGTGCCATTATACAACATAAATCGCGTAATCCATAAATTAACACACATCTTGAATGTATAGTTGTCAGCAGTTGAAGAATGGGCGAATACTACCGGTTTTGGAGCAAGATGGTTTGCATAAGTTGTCTACGAAAGGAGCGACTTACAACAGACTGTTCCTCGAACCCACAATATTTTAAACGAACAATAAAAGCACTGCTGCACGTTGATGTATGTTCCTATATTGAACTGGCTGATACATTACCTCGGCAGTTCACCAACATTGTATGTGCGGCATAACATTACATCATTGGCGCGGTCTTCCTCCGTGTACAAGTCTGGTTAAAGCCGGCACACACACACACACACACACACACACACACACACACAGGAACAAGTTCAGGACAGATAAATCAATAAGAGGTCACGTTCCCAATTGCTCCATGAATCATTTCCATAACCAAATAAATTAACCCTGAAGATGAGTCAGCGTCGGTTCCGAAATGGAGTTGCCAATAACTGTGGTGACAGTCAGATCAGATGTCGACATTAAAATTATAAAATGATTAGATCAATTGTGATGACCGGCGCCAGATTATGGAATTTTCTGCAAGCTCAGGTCAGAGAAACTAGCTCTTTATCAAGGTTTAAGGCCGCCTGCCGAGGACAGCTGACTGAATGTGTGCGTGCCTGAGGAGTAGTTAATTTTAAAATTTTTAATATAATTAGTTTTAATATTAATTTAGTTAGTAAATTATTTAATTTCGTTTTTAATTCTATTAATGAATATAGCTTTAACTATTTTAAGTACCTTAGCATTTTACTTCTGATTTAAATTAGTATATGGTTGATTTTGCCACTGTAAAAAGGCACTAATAAAAAAATAAAAATAAAAAAAACAAGATCAAATAGCAAAAGGGGAATTACTATTACTCTACTTGCTGATATCTTTATAGATTCTGCTACTTCACTGAGTAAGCATAAACTTTAAAATATTCTTTTGTTTTCTCCTTTCCTGCGAGAACTGGCAACTGGTTGTCGTGGGAGAAGGTTTTTCTACAAGTTGCTTTACGTCGCACTGACACACATGGGTCCTATGGCGACGATGAGATGGGAAAGGACTAGGAGTGGGAAGGAAGTGGCCGTGGTCTTAATTAAGGTACAATATTTTTCTGCTGTGGAACTGGGAAACCATCTTCAGGGCAGCCGACAGTGGTAATACAACACACTATATCTTGAATGAGAGCTAATACGTGCGGAGCCCTAACCGCATGGCCAACTCGCTCCGTCTTGGGAGAAACTGAATGTAGGTCCGTAGATTGAAAAGTTTACGACATGTCTCGACCTTATAATAGTTAACTACCGCGTGCAGAAACCAATAATAATAATAGTAATAATAATATATAAATATATTGATTTATTTCACCCAATTTCATTGTTACATGTTTTCCACATACAGCATGGTAGAAAACAACGTGAACAGGATATATTAGCGTTAGAGGGTTGGTCACACTGATAAATAATTCAAAAATCGATATCTCGCGCCGTCAGCTGCTGAAGTTAGCCAGGCAGACACTTCGCGGGCGAATTTTAATGGTATTTACGTGGCGGTGTTGCTAAACCTGCACCTGACCTGCATGACAGCGCAAACCGGAGAATAAAACTTCGACAGGGGACTGGGTTTGAAGTACGGACCTCCGAGCTGACAGGATCGGACCGTAGTTAGAGCCCTGCATGGATATGCTAAACAATATCCTAATCCGCTCCGCATACGCACTTCTTTAATCCACACCGACATCCGCGAATGGTTATCCGCGGATACTGCAAATTGTGATGGGATAATCGAATACATTTAATAATCGAATAAAATAATGGAATGAGTTTCAAATATCATTCGGTTGTATCCCATAGAATATTTGGATGCGTCATGAATCAATTTTTCGGTTGAAGTGTGTCGGATGTATAATCGATTCAAATAAGCGAATAGATGAACTCTTATGAAAAATAGAAATACGCCTTTTTTTCTATACGTATCTCCAAATGTTGAAACTAAATGAGTGAATTAACTGTCTTAATAACATAACTTTTCATTCGATAATTTCAAAAAAAAATCACTATTCAATTGTTTCATTCATTCGAATGAATAATCGAAAAATAATCGAATGGGAAGTATAATCGAATAAAATAATCGAATAGGTGATTATTTAGTATTCGATTATCATATCACTAACTGCCACTATTTAACTATATTGCAGCCAAGGTATTGAATTGGATAGATCTGATAGGCCTGATAGCTGGTACAAGACGCCCTGCAGTGACAGGTTTATGAGGGATATCCTCTTGCGACAACTACCGATATATTGAGCGGTTCTCTTTCGGAAACGTTGTTCCTTCCTGCTACTGATTGCGGACTGGAAACAGTTATTCTTCGCTCGGATTCCGGCTTTATGGACCCAAGGCTCTTTATGTACCACCATTCTCCCATATCAATAAATGTATTTATTTACGCAAGTGTACCACAGGGGTCAGGCCTTGAACCCAGACTAAATAGCATTTACATCTTCGGGTGAAGGGTCGCTTCACCACATGCAAGAAATAACTGCATGAAATGACTTACCTGTCGCGATAAACCTGAGTATACCTAAGTGATAGTTAAAAAAAGAGTATTTAGAAATTGTCAGCAAAATTATCGGCATTTCCATACAGTTTACATCCGACTAGACACCAACAATAGGAAACCGGCTGAAACCCACGGTGTTTGATGCTGATTTCTCTGCATGGATCTCAAGCCGGTCTTAAGTAACATGCGGACTTAACAACACCGCCGCGCAAAACACATTAAAATCACCCACGATGTTATGATGTGATTGGCTAAGTTCAGCACCTGAGAATTATCGATTTTTTTTCAAATTATTTACCAGTCTGACCAACCCTCTAACGCTAAAATGCCCGATTCAGTTTGTTTCCGACCAGCGTGTATATGTCGAATTGATGTAAAAGAATTAAAATTGAAAGAATATACATTTATGCAAGTGTACCACAGGGAACAGGCCTTGAACCCAGACTAAATAGCATAATCTTCGTATGAAGACATATTTGCCTGAAACGTAAAACTGTGCAATATATGTGTCTCTATGATTGATTGCAGCGTACTAGCCTTTGGTCGCAAGGGGTCTGGGTTCAATTTTCAACCCAGCTGTGCTATTATAACCGTGGATGTGTAATTGCAATAAATCGGAAACTGCGTCTTGTACTTTCTTCATATTTCTAGACTCCTTGCGCACAACATACAGCACGTCTCTCCACCTCAGTCAGGTGTATTATCCGAGCTAATCACCAGAAAAATTCGCACGGATAACTGAAAACTCGGAGAATACCATTTTGTGCATTTTAATGGACAACAAATCTTTTAATACAGAACATCCAATACTGATTGAAAATTCAATAATGTCAAAAAATTAACATAATCAATAGCCACTTTTATCAATATAGAAGTCCAATATAAAAATTATTTACAACGTATATTGTTGATAAAACCCTTGAGGTAGAACAAGTATACAAAAGGTCACTTTATATTTGGTATTTTTTTTGCTAGTTGCTTTACGTCGCACCGACACAGATAGGTCTTATGGTGACGATGGGACAGGAAAGGCCTAGGAATGGGAAGGTATCGGCCGTGGCCTTAATTAAGGTACAGCCCCAGCATTTGCCTGGTGTGAAAATGGGAAACCACGGAAAACCATTTTCAGGGCTGCCGACAGTGGGGTTAGAACCCATTATCTACCAGATGCGAGCCCACAGCTGCGCGCCCCTAACCGCACGGCCAACTCGCCCGGTGTTTGGTATTTTTAATGTCTCCAAATGTTTGAATACTAATTCAATAATCATTCGCTAATTATTTTACTGATTCTCCTCTCAAAATTTTCAGTTAATTCAGGCTTTTGTTTTAAGCTTGAAATCACTTTATATCGCTTCGTAGTCAAAAGCGCTTTCACAGAATACGGACAAAGAGTTGCTATACAGAACATTTGTTTTGTGTTTACTTCTCGAACAAAGTATGTCTCCAACACAATTGCAGTCGAGAGCGCACTCGAATCTCAAGCGAGCAGATAACACCGTGACAAAAATCAAGGCAATAAACCGTCGGGGTACACGGATAATCCGCAAATCGGATAATCCGCACATAATGATTATTATTATTATTATTATTTTCCTATTATTTCGTCAGTAGAATATCCTCTTAAGGTCCTGAGTTAAGAGGCATGCATAAAGAGAACTGCTTCCAAATGTATTCCTAATCTCCACGAGTAAACAACAGTTACAGTTCCCCTTTCGGAATGCCTCTTATCGCCTTTAGCTTTGAAAGATGAATGAAGGCACTTCCGTGTTACTTACCAATTACTAACTTTCTTTACGGCACAGTAACAGAGTCCTTATATAGAAACTAAACACACCAACAGAGGAAGGATGTCGTTAAGGAAAGAAGAGCTAAGGGAACGCCTGCAGTGAATGGCCAGTTAAGATCAGCCTCGCCTGGGCAGCAAGCCAACCAGGCGTCTGACCTGCTGTCTCCAGTATAATTTGTGAATCACTCCGAAGATGAGTGGAATATGGCGCCGGGCAATGAAGCCAGGCTTTCTGGATATAATTACCAATGACACTCTCCCCCACACTGTGCGCCTCACACATCATCACTCTATTACTGAAGTCGTAAATCCTTCTCTCCTTCAGGTGTACCACAGGGGTTAGGTCTTGAACCCAAACTAAATAACATATACATCTCCGCATGAAGACATATGTGCCTGAAAATTATACAGGGTGTATGCGTGATGTTAGAAACTCTCACGGATGATGGAGGACGGCAAATGGATCAATATGAGATAAGGAACCGTAGTCCGGAAATGTTAGAGTCAAAAGTTATTAATATTCCAAGTTGTTTTACGTCGCTGTTCAAACGTCACCGAATATTTGAACGGGTGCGACAGAACTTTATGTGGCTCTGCCATGAGAGCCTTGATGCAGGGGGACGCCATTTAGAACATTTATTGTATATGGAGCAGCTTGTGAAACTTGTGGAGGTAAACGGACTTAAATGAGTAGAATTTAGCTTAACTTTTGACTCGATCATTTCCGTTTCCGTCGTCCATCTTCCCTGAAAGATTTTAACATTATAACGGATACACCCCTCCTTGGCTGAATTGTAGCGTACAAGCATTTGGTCGTGAGGGGTCTTGGTTCAATTTTACACCGAGTTGTGGTATTATAACCGTGGATGTGTAATTGTAACGAATCGGGAAATGGATGCTTGTACTGTACTGCTTGTTCTTCTTAACATCTTGCTCATTCTATTACTGAAGTCGTACCTCCTTCTGCCTTGCCAGTGTACCACAGGGGTTAGGTCTTGAACCCAAACTAAATATCATATACATTTCTGGATGAAGACGTATTTACCTGAAACGTGTAAAGGGTGTGTGCGTGATTTTACGTCTCTCCACTTCAGTTAGGCAAAGGAGGTCTGCATATTAAGGGTTTCATCCAGACTGCATAAGTCACACGACATTGAATAATAAAAATGTACAAGGCCTATCTACATTTTAAAATATATTTAGTGATGTGATCGTAACCGGTTTGGACAAAATGCAGAATAATGCCGTTCATTAATCTATGCGAGCATCATCAGTCAAGAAAATGATTCGGATACTGTGAGAGAAGACCTGATGAGCTGACGCATACAGTTAATAAGTTAACAGTCGGCGGTATGCCATGACTGTAGTAAAACAAAATTAAATTTGAAAACATGGATATAAGATATCTTCCAGCAACCTAAGTTGTTGCTGCGCGAGAGCTTAGTACGATCAGCCTCGGAAGAACGATAAGTAGGTACTGTTTCCACGCAGGCCATGGCAACTCTACTTTCTGTTACCTCAGGAGTAAGGAGACCTCAGTAGTTGAAGTCACCGATTCTATTGATTCTTCGTGTGTTAAAAGCAGAGGTTAAGTGTAACAAAATGCTGAAGTATGAAGCGAACCTCTCAACCTCTCGGAAGAAAATAACAAATATGGCAAAGTAGGTAGGAGATAATTGTATTCTAATTTTCTCATAGGCAGCCCCTCAATGGTAGTCTAATGGTAGCGTCCTTGTCTAGGGACCTGGTAATTTGCTACACTTGCATCGTGTTCCATCGTGGAAAGAAATAGAAAGATAATGTTCATTAAGTATAAATTTAAGAAGATCCGAACCAAGTGAACGTCTGCGCTGTCAGCTTGCATTCGGGAGATGGTGGGCTCGAACCCCAGTGTCGACAGCCCTGAAGATGATTTGCACGGTTTTAAAATGGGAAGCCACGGAAAAATATCTTCAGGGCTGCCAACAGTGGTGTTTGAACCCACTATCTCCCGAATGCAATTTCTTCCTTTTTGGCAGCTGTATGTTGTGTTATATTAACAAATTTATAAGATGGCAGCCACCAAATAGAAATTAATTTAATTCTAAAAGCAACTTGGCAGGATGTTTTAATGTACCCAGGAAATGCCTACAACATAAAGAATGAAAATACTTTTGTGCATTGTTGTTCAATTTACAAACCGTCGGGGTAAGATTAAGCTGTCAACGTTGAAAGGATTACAGAAGTGGATCGTGACAGCGCTTCTCTAGTCCGTTAAATCCTCTGTGTAGCTGTAACACATTCTTTAATCAGATAACAATCTTCACCAAGATACAGCCCACAGTCCTCCAGTAGGCCTCTTGTGTTGGCGGGACAGGATCGCCTACACCAACCAGTCTCTCTGTACGCTACACTGATCTTCTCTCGCTCGTTACATTTATTTACTGTCTGGTGATGTGGCAGCGATAGCTATTTTAAGTTTATTAGTCTGAATGAGAACTTGGATTCTGCGAAGAAGAAGAAGAAGAAGAAGAAGAAGAAGAAGAAGAAGAAGAAGAAGAAGAAGAAAGAAGAAAATTGCCAGATCATGGAATTTTAGCAAGACTTATTAAAACGAGGAACAAGTATTCTAGCCTCACAACGGCTATGCTCTGAGGTTTGCATAATCATTAGGGGTACGGCCCATCAGAATTCACACTCGTCACATAACGGAAGAGCGGGATACACGATACTTCCTAATAACTATATTAGTTAGCAGTTCGAATCCGAGCCCATGTATGTAGGGTTAAGCAAATGAGAATTATTATTTTTTAAAGTGACACCACGTAAGGTGGGGATGCAGCAATCTCTGGCAAGGTAAATTGTGGCATTTTAATTGTTTTATTTCTCGTATTGTTGTACATCATGTATCCAATAATTTGCACTTATTGTACAAGTTGTTTAGTCTCCTTGGTTGTCTGTGGTTCGCTGGCAACGATGAGGAACGTGGAAATTACCACGTGGAATTCTCTTACGATTTCTTGCTTGTAGGCAAAGCGTTTCGCATGCAATGGCTACTTCACTTCGGGTGTAAGATGGAAGTCGCAGGGACTACTCGAGCTCGGTTACTTCCTTTAAGCACCCCTGTTATCAAGCAACTGACTTAGGGAGAATAATCACAGCCGGAATGATACGGCATCTGCCGGAAATATTGCCAAGTTTATGTAACTTTTTTAAGGGTCTTATCAGAACTATACCGACAAAAAAAATATTGGATGTTCTTCGTCTTATGTTAAAAACGATGGTGCAATCGGATCGGTGAAGAATTTATTTTCACAAAATGAGGTTCCTTTGTTACCACAGGGTGTGCGGTTCAGAGGATGAAACGGAAGGGAGGGGAAGTGGGAAGTGGGAGACAGAGGCAATGAACCAAGAATACAGGAAACTTTCGAAGTTGTTCGGGACTCACCACACATCCTGAACAGAGTCCAAAGCTCCCTACTACACCGTTGTAAACTGTGCATCGAAATAGGAATGTTAAACATCTACTCTAATCAAAATATTATTTAGCTGGTTCAGTACTTCATTCCATTTACAATGTTGTGAGTGAAGGGATACACTCTTGTGGGATGGCAGCGTTGCATCTTCAAACATTTTAAATAGTAAAGAACGTTACTGCGACCAACAGACGAGAGGAGAAAAGATCTGGTGCATTCCTTGAGTGACAAGTCTGTCTTAAGTGATTGCACTGTGTGTGCAGTTACGGGTGTTTAATAAACGAACTGCGGATATTGCCTGTAAGAGATAAGGACAATCCTGTGCTGGTCGATCGAGGAAACTTAAGCATACGCGCAGAGCATTACCTCTGTCTTCATCAAACACCTCACTTCTCTTCCCTGAAGCATGACACCGGCTTGTAGTCTGGCACAGCTTATACGGCGATTTCGTCCAACGTATTCTTGAAAATAAAACTTTTCTCCATAACACGAAGAGCATCCCTGATTTTTATTTCTTGGCGGCGTAGAGTTGATACACCCTATATATATCACATACTTCGCGTTTGCATATTTTTTGGAAATAAATAATTCATTGCCATGACATCTGAATCAACACTTCTATAGCCTATAAATACTGCGCGAAATATTATTTTAATGGAAATAACATACATTATTATTACTTTGATGTTGTTAACGTAAGGTACCTCTTCTTATAGGGCAGTTATTCCCTCCGTTCTAACCTCTCTCTCTTCTTTTGAGTAACTATATACTTTTATCTTCTTCTTCTTCTTTATCTGTTTAACCTTCAGGGTCGTTTTCTCCCTCGGAAACAGCGAGATGTCCCACCTCTACCACCTCAAGGGCAGTGTCCTGGACTCTGGGTCGGGATACAACTGGGCAGGATGACAAGTATCTCGCCCAGGCGGCCTCACCTGCTATACTGAACAGGGGGAGGGGATGGGATGATTGGAAGAGATAGACCACGAAGAGGGAAGGAAGCGGCCGTAGCCTTAAGTTAGGTACCATCCCGGCATTTGCCTGGAGGGAAAGTGGGAAACCACGGAAAACCACTTCCAGGATGGATGACGTGGGAATTGAACCCACCTCTACTCAGTTGACCTCCCGAGGCTGAGTGGACCCCGTTCTAGGCCTCGTACCAATTTTCATTTTTTTATGGCAGAGCCGGGAATGGAACCCGAGCCTCCGGTGGTGGCAGCTAATCATACTATCCACTACACCACAGAGGCGGAATATATACTTTTATTTGTCATTATTTTGATTTCGTTTTAAAATGCTACAAATTCACTTGCTTCTGATAGGGGTTAATACAACTGAACGTAGTCTGCATCGTTGTTATGGAGGACGGACTGTATTTAATAAAACGGACCAGATGTCACTCTAAAGCGCGTGTACATAACTCCCCCTGGGGGGGGGGGGGGGCAGCTGGTAAATTCTGAATTAAACCGAGAATCCTCTTTTCCAACATTTGTATATCGCGTGAGGCAGGTGGTGGCCGCGGAATATATTCATGAGGTAAACACACAAGCGACATCTGTTGCTACACAAGAGAACCAATAAACACCAACTTGTGAATACATCATGAGTCTCAGTTGGACTGTTAGGACAAGCGAAGCAAAATAGTCACGAGTAATCCTTCATGGCAATTCAGCTTGTCGACAAATTGTGTTTCAATTGCCTGTGGTACTTCACGCTCCGTTTAGAGAAACACTCGCTACTGTGCGTTTCATTGGACTGTATTATACCTGTTCATTCGTCATGCTACAGAACAAGCTCACTTACAAAGCATAGTGAATAATCGTGCACTTCAAGATGTATTCTAAACAAAAAATAATAGACCTATTGTTATGTTTGGAAGTGTTAGGGATTATTTTGTTTTGTCTTTTCTTCACTGTTTTGGAAACTGTCTCATGGGTAGCCCTTTTTTTCCGTTTAGGGGATCATTTTCTACCACACTTAAGCCCTGATATTCGTATGCACTGCACGCAAAGCTTCCCAAAGTAAGCAAACGTTAAAGGTTTGCTCAAATTTAATCGAGAGTAGTATTATCAGTTCATTTTCGTTGATTACATGGTCAGCGCGAGATGCAGTTACCGTATAGAATAGACGTGTTTAATATCGTCAAACAGATAAGAAATTAGTTGGAATTGATCAACCGCGAAGCATGTTCATAAAAAATGCAAAGCGTACATTGTAGCAAGCAAATTAACTTTGATGCTCTAAATCGCAACTTTTATGACTGAAATCATGGCACTACAGCCCTGAAGGGCCTTGGCCTACCAAGCGACCGCTGCTCAGCCCGAAGGCCTGCAGGTTATGAGGTGTTATGTGGTCGCACCTGCTATGTCTTTCCAATATTCCCTTATGAAATGGAGAAATGAACTCTTAACACATATTTACTGTAAACAGCTGGAATCTTTTTGAATGCGACTTACTACAGGCGTGTACTTCAAATCTTATGATTCAAAGTGAATTTAAAATACGGTGTTCATGGGGAGGTTTAATAAAACAACTGAGGTTTTCCCTTCCCTTAAGACTTCTAAAGGTGTACTTTTCATTCATACCTTGAGGTGAGAAAAGCTTAAACCCCTGCAATTGATATCTCAAGGATTTGGGAGGCGTCAAACATTATGATTTGGAAATATTCGTGAATAGTACGACGGAAGTATGAATTCACTCCTAGAAGTTGTAAATCTTAAGTTTAAAATGCTAGAATGACGTGCAATGTTCTGTAACAACCGGACTGGTAGCTCGGACGTAATGCGCTGCCCATCTGAGCTCAGCTTGCGGGTTCGAACGTGGCTCACTCCGATGTCCAGGTATGGTAGATTTACTGGCACGTAAAACAAATATTATTATTATTACTATATTATTATTATTATTATTATTAGAATTATTATTATTATTATTATTATTATTATTATTATTATTATTATTATTATTATTATTATTATTATTATTATTATTATTATTATTATTATTATTATTAGTATCAATTTAGAAAGGCTCGGCTTGTGCCGGTAACATAATGGGCTGACTCGGCCTAAGCAAGGAGTCACCCTCTTGATTATGAAACTACAAGTACGTACATCTACAAATATTTACAACAGACATAAATACAACATATACATGTATACAATAAATACAAAAAACTTCAAACAACTTCTTATCTCCCCGTTTTGGGAATCTGTTCTTCAGTTTTACTGGAACTGCGGCCTGGAACTTCATGCTGTTTGGCGTGAGTCAGAGGAAAAGTCGTTCCTAGGAACTTTCTCACAATGTGGCAGGTGCTCAGGAGGGTGGCTTTCTGTAGTTCAACGTATGTGTGATGATGCCGGTTTAATGCGGCCAGAGAGCTGTGCAAGCTTTTTGGAATAACACCGGTACATGATATTACTATTGGAACTGTGGTGACTGATTCTAGTTTCCACAGGCGTTGTATTTCTATTGCTAGTTCTGTGTATTTTGATATCTTTGTGGCTATTGTTGTTTGCAAATTGGAGGTGTTTGGACAAGCAATTTCTATAAGGGATGCGGATCTTTTTGATTTATCGATTACAATAATATCTGGCCTATTGTTGCTGAGCGTGACATCGGTTATGACTTCTCGGTCCCATAGTAGTTTGTATGAAGAGTTTTCGAGGGATGGGTGGAGGTGTATATTTCCAATATGCAGTTGATGACTGAAGAAATCCACATTTTACAGAAAGTTTCAGGTGAATGACTTTGGCTACCTGATCATGTCGGTGCTTATAATCGGTGTTGGCCAAGTGTGGGCAACCAGAGATGACGTGTTGTATGCTCTCTGTAGTTCTGGAACAGCGGCGGCAGTTGTCTGAGACAACTGTTGGATCCTTCATGATAAATCTACGGTAGTTCCGTGTAGCAATTACTTGATCTTGGATGGCCAGAACAAATCCTTCTGTTTCTGGGAAAAGACCGGAGTAGGTCAGCCAAGCGTGCGACGCAGGTTTGTCGATATGAGGCTGATCCAGTTCATGGGGGTATTTCCCGTGAAGAGGTTTTTGCTTCCACGTGGCCATATTCATCTCTTTTGTAGGTAGGGTAGTAACAGGCATTTCTGGCGACGACAGATTGAGAGGTGTATAGTTTATATCAGCTCTGCAAACAGCTTGATGAAGACACGATGTATCAGCTCTCGAGTGGAAATATTCTCTTAGACTTGATATCAGATTGCTGTGTAAATTGACAATGGATAAGAAGCCCCTACCACCTTCTGATCTCGGGAGTGTAAGACGTTCGGTTGCAGATTTAGGATGGTGCATATGGTACCGGGTGAGTGAAACTGCTGTTTTATTATTATTATTATTATTATTATTATTATTATTATTATTATTATTATTATTATTATTATTATTATTATTATTATTAGGTACAAGGTGACAGCCAAGAAGAATACCAAGAAAATTCATCATCTATTTTGGCCAGGATATAAGCAAAGATCAAATTATTCCCAACACTTTACAAAAGAAAGTGTTCTTGAACATTGATAAATATAATAATTTGCCGGGCTGAGTGGCTCTGACGGTTGACACGCTGACCTGACCCCCAACTTGGCAGGTTCTGTCCTGACTCAGTCCGGTGGGAATTGAAGGTGCTGAAGTACGTCATACTCGTGTCGGTAGATTTACTGGCACGTAAATGAACTCCTATAGAACACCATTCCGGCACCTCGGCGTCACAGAAACCCGTCAAAGAGTAGTTAGTGCGACAAAAAGGCAATACCATTATAATTATTTTAAATATCGTAATTTAGACACGTACAGTATGTTACTTGCGTAGAATGTCTGCTGTAGAATATTCTTAAGAGATGTAGAAAGACCGCCCGTAAGATTGCAGATTAATGAGAAGAAGGAAAATCCTTCGCACTCGCACGTTTTGTCCGCTGCACGGAACAGTAAAAAATCCTGGATATTTTTTTAGGCTTAGAAGACGGCAAGGCGAATACTTGTCCACAATGCCTTTCCACGTAGCGGAGGAAATGTACGAGGTCTATGAGTCCCTGGTTGACTTTAAACAGGTTTTTATTGTATTCCCTGTACCAATAATTTATGTATTTGCTTTATCACTACAGATTTAAAATGTTTTATGACAACCTAATACTCACACTAAGGAATGGTAATTGTGTAAATATTTAAAAAAATTCATTATATATGAAAATATCAATTAATTTAAATCATCTCTTTGTTGGTGTTATGGCAGCTATCCTACACATTTTTTTATTTTAAAAATATAGAATATAGGATGCTGTTTATTATTTTTCAAAAGAAACGCATAGCAATTATGTTAATTTTACAAATGGTCGCGTTCTTATTGCAACGTATAGATGGCGCTACTGACCTAGTATACTTAGATGACGAACACTGGTTGCCATGGCGTCGGAAAACTGATGACACAAATTAAAAGATTTCAGAGAACATACGTGATTATATAATTTCAAACAAAAACCCATGTAGAAGATAATCATGTAACCTTTGTCAATGTAATCACGTTAAATATTTTCACACAAGTATATCTTAGATCTGGTGCTCATCCGAAAATTTGCGTAACAAATGTGTTACCTAGCAAGAGTACCTTGAGAGCTGTATATCACTACCTGCGCGTTTGCTAGGTATCATACCGAGCTCGATAGCTGCAGTCGCTTAAGTGCGGCCAGTATCCAGTATACGGAAGATAGTAGTTTCGAAGCCCACTGTCGGCAGCCCTGAAACTGGTTTTCCGTGGTTTCCCATTTTCACACCAGGCAAATGCTGGGGCTGTACCTTCAATAAGGCCACGGCCGCTTCCTTCCAACTCCTAGCCCTTCCTGTCCCATCGTCGCCATAAGACCTATCTGTGTCTGTGCGACGTAAAGCAACTAGCAAAAAAAAAGCTAGGTAACATAAATGAAATAAGAACACCTGATTGTTGGTGGATCTGCCCTGTCAATTTTTATAACCTCGATAATTTGATGAAATCGATCGTTCTTGTTTCAGCTTTAAGGCAAGAACAGACGCAGCAACTTTTAGTGAACATCGAAAAACTTTAAGTGTGAAGATTTGTAGCAATTTCTATTATAATTGTAATAAATGATAAAGAGTCTTAAAAAATAAAGATATGTTGCTCATGTTGTTCTTATCGCTGATGAGAACGGCAATTTCTCGAAACATGTACAATCGATGGTTGGTTAAATTAAGGTGGTTGTAATAAAATATTGACACGGCGGACCCATCAGCAACCCGGTGTACTTATTTCTTTCAGCTTGCTCAATACGGACTAGCATAAAGTCAAAATTGGTCGATTTTGTGAATTCTAGGTAACCGTGTAACACGTTTTACTGCAACGCATATTTATGGTCATTTCATTTTCCCAGAGAGAATTTATAATGTTGAAAACATAAAATTAAGCAATTTCCACAATTGTGCCCGGAAAAGCTTCAAATTGTGAGTCTTCGATAGTTCTGTCAAAATAAAACACAAATTTCGAAAATCACTTCCGGCCTAAATGCACTTCCAGGAAAACAGCATTAAATAGTTTGTTTTTTACTTTTCAGAAATTCGAATCCTAGTCAAATTAACTTATTTACATAATTCTTTTTGTAACGTGTTCCTTGGTTCAATACCCTCCGGCGTTTTTCATTTTTCAAAAATGTCCACTCCGAATATAGTTAGAAGAAATTAAGTGGAACTATGCATTGACTCACATTAGCGCTCGTAGTGGTAGCAGAAGGCAGACTGCTAATCTAATCGACTAAATGACGATGATTAAGAAAACGATCGTAATTTTTAGGAATAAATAAAGAATACACTCTCATACTTAAATATATTATTTTTACCTAAAATTTGTAGCTCATATCCCTAGGATGTTTTCGACATTGATTGCTTGCCTTGTGGGTTTTGAATATCTTTAAGTCGACTTATTACAGCAACCATACGTGTGTTCTGATCTGATTATTGGACATGAAATATACATTATGACTTTATGAATGTTTGGCAATGCTTCGAAATATCTACCTATCGTTTAAAAATGACTGTCACTCTGCGATGAACTGCAATAAAGAGATGCGCAAAGCAGTATGGTTGAAGTACGTACGTACGTACAGGGGTAGGTTACCATGCCAACGGAGCGAGCAAGCAAGAAGGGCGGTCTTCTTCCAGGGGATCATGAATATTACATGAACATCTACTGTCCACACTAACACTTCTTGGCTGGGGGATTTAAGCCTGTCACAGATTGTATAGTTCCACCCGAGCGTGCAAGTAATGTAAATTCTATATTAATCATGTCTACAGTGTTCCAATGGAACATCGAAGTGGGATGGCTTTATTTTAAAGTCAGTTTTCAATGGAATGGAATTGCTGAATATTATGGATACAGGCTTAGAAAATGCGAAACGAGATAAATTCGAAATATAAATAATAGAATTCAGGAAAAGACTTTTGAAATTTTACGGACATATTATCAGAATGAGTAATTAGAGATTGACCAAAAGAATTCTGAACCTTGCCCTATCAATGAAAGTAAAACACAATTGTTCGCTCGGAGTTGGAAAAGATCATCAGGATATAGGCGTCACGGATAACATTGTGTTGGACAGATATAAGTTCAGAAAATTAGTCTACAATTAGTCCTTTACAAACCATCCAAGCACTGCCACCAGAAAAACCTGGTCAGAAGATCGCAAAGAAAGCCACAGTGAGAAGAAGAGATTTTGGGAGGAGAAAAAGGCAGCGACGAATCAGTTAAATAAGTTGAATTGCGCTCGTTAACGAAGAAGGAGGAATTCAGTGGAGCAGTATCAAGTAATCTGAAGATATTTAGACCAGAGTAGCTGCTGGCAGTATAGGATAAGTAACGATGCAAGAAGTAAGTGCGTACTTTGGTGACTTACACTTCTGACAAAGACCTTTCTGAAGAAAAGAAATTAGCTCACTTTAGACATAAATATGCATGTACAGAGAGACGTTTAGACGACGTTTGAGTGCAACGAGGCACTGTAAGGAAGTAAAAAATCAGCACTGAAAGAAAAATAAAGGGAGCTTTTTAAATGTAGTGTTTCAGAAGATTAAAGGTGATTTGAAAAGATCGGACTATAAATGAACTGATTCTGAGTCGAGATGGTAAGAGAACTATTTGGTGAAACTTATTTAAATGAACATATAGATTGATATAGCACTTCTTAGGACACTTACGACTTCTTCAGTTTGCTACTGAGGGTGGACATGGTGGGTGTAGCCAAAATCATTTAGGGTGTTGTAGCTATATAAAAATTAAACTGTTAGTAGACGGTATTCTGACTTTGAGAACTTCATCAGTATTACTGTTCGAGTGTGCTTTAAATGAAAATTAGTGGTGCAATATTTTCGGAAGTTCAACAGATAATAGACGCACTGAAGGAAATGAAATAGAAATTAAATAAAAGGAAATGGAATGTAAGGAAAGAGGCAATTTAATTTACTAATTCACTGGCGTTCCTTATGTTCTATTCTCCTAAGAAAAGTTATTTCTCATCAAATACGTGTAATAGGAATGGTTTGGTTGCTAATGGGAATATATAAAAATTAGGGTGAGAGAGAGAAATATCGAAAATCAGTGTTTACTCTGTGGAGAATAAATGGATGAAGCGCATCTATTAAGAGTTTGTAGGGGAACCAAAGAAGTAGAGTTAAATATCTGAATATAAAAAATAGAAAGGGAGAGAGAATTCTATACAACTGTGAAATTATCAAATAAAGAGTGAATTACTCCGGAAATAACAGACATTTTTATTTTAAAAAGTACGTGTAAAAAAGAATTAAAAATCAAAACAAATACGAACGAGAAAATGATTAGGTTGAATATAATATCAGATGTAGTAATATAGCAATAGTCAAATCATTGTAAGAGAATAATGTACCGGTAATGCATTTATCGAAATTAATGAATTGCAATAAAGGAGTGCTCTCTCTCTAGTTTCAGACGAACTCGAGCTAAGGGATGAGTGTTCTATTCTATTCTATTCTAGTAGTCCTCACAATTATAGCCATAAATATGATTCAGTGATGTTGTCGTGCAGGGAGCTCTTAGTATAGGCTAATGTTATTAGCCATTGTGTCTCCTGTAAAGTTTATAAATGGCACCTGCATACTTTGCCTGTTATGGGACGATATCGCGTAACTTTAACTGGGAATCTGTTGCGCCATGGGGCTTGCTTTGTACTTGTGAAGTTTTATATACGATAAAGGTATTAAGACACTGACTGTTAATGTACCACACGTATGTCAAGTTACATTAAAGCCCTTAACGAATACTGAGATGGTGAAACAAATACCTATATTACATAACAAAAAATATTTTCATGTATGATAACCAACACAGTTAGTAAAGGAGGCACAGAAAGTTCGCCTGCAGAAACTCAAGAGAGCGTAGTGGATAACATGCGACATTTACAATAAAAAATGCTTGTCCATACACACAGAGATATACACTGTGATAACACCTGAAGTTTTACACGCAAGTGAAATGCAGGCAATCAATAGAAAATAATGTTATGAAGAAAGAACGAAAGATTATGAGGAAAATTATTGGTCCAGAAAAGAACTGAAGAGGGATACAGACCGAAATTGCGTAAAGCAACATAGAAACTCTGCAACCTGGCAGCACACATGAGAAAACGTAGATTGAAATTTTATAGACACGTTCAAAGACTCGCAACAACAAGATGAATCTAAGTAATCGAAAAGGATCTCGAAGAAACCCACAGAGATATATCAGAAATATTAAACAGAATTCTGCTCCGTAAAATGGTGAACAGATGGGCAGTGCAGCCAGAGAATTAAGTTCTAAGGAGACCAGGAACCAGGTTGGCTGAAGAAATGAAAAGAGCCCACGGAAAAGAAATGAAAGCCATATGGAAGACCAGAAAGGCGAACCGAAAAAGCACTGCGTGATCCAACAGAGTCCATACGCAATAATAATAATAATAATAATAATAATAATAATAATAATAATAATAATAATAAAGAAAGTATTGCAAAACTTCGAAGAGCATATAAAATTGGAACACACACAATAAAGGAATTATATAAAAACAGGCAAAATTACGACATTATAACACAGTAGTTGAGCCTCCGTGGCTCAGACGTCAGCGCATCGGCCTCTTACCGCTGGATAACGTGGTTCAAATCTCGGTCACTCCATGTGACATTTGTGCTGGACAAAGTGGAGGCGGGACAGGTTTTTCTCCGGGTACTCCGGTTTTCCCTGTCATCTTTCATTCCAGAAACACACTTCATTCTCATTTCAAAGCATCTATCATTCATTAATAAATCACTTTGGGAGTCGCGACCCCATCGTACTAATAGCCTATATCTGCTTCATTCATTCCATCCCTGACCCGGGCAATGAATGGAAAACAGGTTGTAGGTTTTCATTTTCATTTTTCAACACAGTAGTTAAAATAAGAGCACTTTATGCGTCTGAAACGATTATAACTGGTGGGAAATCATGAATAAAGATGATAGAAAAACAAGAAAGAAAAATCCTCAGGAAACACCCAGGACCAAAATGCGAAAATGGAATTTGGTTGAAATAGAAACCACAGAAAAAATCACGGATACAATCAGGAAACGGCTATCACAATTTTATGGTCACTTATATAGAATGCATTATAACACGCTCACTAATAAAAGTGTAAAGTTGGCCTTAATTGTCCTAAATTCGCTAAAAGATGTCAGTGAAGACCTAAATGAAATTGGCATTTACGAAGAAACCATTCAAGTTAGAATACAATTCAGAACCTTAATTCACAAACAGAAATATTCCGTAAAGCCCAACCGACTAAATACACGATGGACTGAACAACGTGAAAGGGAACACAGCGAGAGGATGAAGGGATATTGGGAAGAGAAGAAGAAAAAAGCAAGACAAGGGCTAATAAGTTCAAACGTACTCCATAGTTGGGCATAACGAATCAATAATAATACTTTCTGAATTACATTAAAATCCTCCAAGAATATCATTTAGTTGCAAGATCGCTTAGCCCTTTTGAGATCGGTTTTCTCTCTCCTATTACGCACCTCAACTGCTAACTGAAGACATCTTTATGACAATTGAGTTCCAACCCATTGCCGAGAATATAGAGCTAGGAGTAACGGAGAACATCAAATCACTTTAATGTTACACACTTGAATCACATAAAGGCTCACCAAATAATGCTCTGAATTACATCATTCATCATAAACGATAGTATACTTATCCAATTTGCACAGAATTCGCAGAATTGCAACGCTAAGAGTGGGAGAGAGGGGAACTTATCCAAGTCTCTCATGTAATAACAGTAAATTGGTCGGATTCTCAATGGCTTATAAGGAAAATGTATGACTTGAGTTGCAATGCAAATTGTGTGTGCTTCTTCTTGACGAGGTTAGCATCTAAATTACTTTATGGTAATAGCTCAGGCAGTGTGGAGGGGAGGGGTATTCGTTTCCTACAATCTACTGTCATTCATTGCCTCATTTATTTTCTCTTTTCCCTACTTGTTCCACTCAATTACATCTCTTCAGCTTTGTTTGATTGCTTATTCATCTGTATAGATAATGTCATGTATTCTAACGTGCAGCTGTGTCATACGATGCTTTTGAATTTAGAAATGCGCTTGTCTTTCATAGCATTAATTTTAAGTTAATATATTCTTTTCAAAGATTTATCTATACACTAAAAGTGTTTACTAAAACTTATTTGGCAAATATGTCTGTCCGTTCTACTGGACAGATTTGCTGCTTCATTTGTTTTTTCTCTCCAAAATCACCTGCCGGTGAATCACGAGACATTGTTAGGTTTCTAAATTCAGCCAACTTTGAGTAATCTTAAAATCAAATCGCTAAATGATCACTACAATAATTGCAGGCGAAGGCTCAGCCTAACCCGCAATACATTCTGTACTTAGCAGGTTGCTAAGCGACTAACACTTGTATTATATTCTGATATTATTTTCATCCTTAGTAATGCCATTGCACGCAGCCATGTTTGATTACTTCCTGTCAAGTCAAGCCAGAGAGTATACACTTCCTCTGATCAGGGAAGAATACTGTTCCCTGCTAGATACTCCAAATATATTCAACATATGTCGGAGCGTCCCTAATACCTTACGTGGTGCTAACAGACTCCACCATGGCATACGCCTTAGACATTATCTGGGAACACAAATCGCACGATAACTACATTAGATAGAGTGAAGACCATTTATCTTAAGAAAGTTCTCTGTCTGGTAAAGAACGCTCATTCGAGACTAACCTATGAGCTCACAAGACAACCGTTCTATAGAGAAGAACTGCGATTAAAACACCCCATTGCCTCCTACGACACAGGATACCAAGCTTTACATCAAGAACTGCGTCCGACTCGTTGGCTGAATGGTCAGCGTACTGGCTTTCGGTTCAGAGGGCCCCGGGTTTGATTCCCGGCCGGGTCGGGGATTTCAACCATCATTGGTTAATTCCAATAGCCCGGGGGTTGGGTGTTTGTGCTGTCCCCAACATCCCTGCAACTCACATACCACACATAACACTATCCTCCACCACAATATCACGCAGTTACCTACGCATGGCAGATGCCGCCCACCCTCATCGGAGGGTCTGCGTTACAAGGGCTGCACTCGGCTAGGAATAGCCACACGAAATTATTATATTATCAAGAACTGCAGGATAAAAGAAAGGGAATATAGGGATAAATGTTTTCCAAACAGACGACATGATGACGTCAGAATGGATGAATTCTGACTGAGAACTGCGGAATACCATAACGCGCTCCGTATTAAATGTTTATAATACCATTGAAAAGGGCAGGAAAAACAGGCATATCAAGACGAGTTACCTTATCTATTTACAACGAATGTTGCGAAACACCGCGGGTCCTCTAGTATTTTAATAACCTTTTACAATTGACAACCAAGACTAAAAAATCCCAAAAGAAACATGTCTCAACCTTGCCACTGAAGCCGAGCTCGATAGCTGCAGTCACTGAAGTGCTCACAGTATCCAGTATTCGGGAGCCCTGAAAATGTTTTTCTGTGGTTTCCCATTTTCACACGAGGCAAATGCTGAGGCTGTACCTTAATTAAAGCCACAGCCGCTTCCTTCCCACTCCTAGGCCTTTCCTATCCCATCTTCACCATAAGACATATCTGCGTGGGCACGTCCATAAACAACTTGTAAAGAAAGTATTTAAATTCTTCTTCTACAATTCATAGTCGTCTGAACGACGCACATTGGGTTATTTGACCCAAAAATGTGGTCAAAATTAATTTCGTACTAATCTGTATTCCTGTCGCTTTAGTTAAGTAAGACATCTCTATGGAAGACATCGTAGCAATGAGCTCTCCGCCTGTCATTCAGTTGTCAAAAGGTACTAAATGAAATATGAGTAGTTTTAGTTGCTATTGAGGTAAACTCTTTCTGTCTACTCCTCATTCGGAATTTTTGTTTTCACTTCCATTTACTTGAAAACTTAGAACATGTAATAAATAAATTACGTAGGCCTATACAAATAGACAATTACTTACAGAAAGTACAAGGAAATAAGGGTTTAGTTTAAATATAATTTATTTTATAAATTTCTTTAAATGTTTGTAAATTGGACGAATATTCCAGTATGAGGAAGTGCCCCAACCCTGTTCATCATATTCTTCGGAATGTTCCTCATATCCTTGTTCGTTATTTTCCCAAGGAGGCAGCATTTGTATAGTAGTCTTGGTAAAAGGCTTTGATTTAGATTTTCTTTGTATAATAGAACTTAAATAGGGATAAGACGTCAATAATAATAATAATAATAATAATATGCTTGTGATGTTCATATTGGGATAATCTATTACTTCATTTAGAAATATATCCATATTTTTCAAAAAATCCTTTTCAAAGCACCGATTCTATCTCCTAAAAAAATCCCTAGTAAAAAAGTCTTCACTTTAGAAGATCACTAGCAAAACCCGACAGACGTTGTCCGGCATGTGTACATTTATATACCTCAGCATGTACGACACTAATATTGGTCGTTTTTTATTACTTTTACATTTCATCCTCTCCCCTTCGGTTGGGAGGGGTGTCCTGCCCCCACACTATTTGATAAAAGCAGAAATAAGTTTTAAGGAACAGATCATAATCTTTACATACTGTTGGGTAGGCAACCCGCTGATCGGACTTATCTTGCGGTTTGCTTATCTTCCCCAATTTTATTTTTCACTCCTTAGTGCCGAACTACCAATCAAATTTCGTTCAAACCACTTCATAATCCCTCTCAGATGTAATGAGAACAAACTGTGAAAATTTCAGCGAAATCGGTCCAGTAGTTTTTGAGTCTATTAGCTTCAAACATACCAACATCCAATTTTATATATAGATAAGCAGAAATGAAATCAGAACAAAGACGACTAGTCACAAATTTATCGTTCTTCGTAACAAATATAGACTGTCCAAAACATATCAAATTAACTGCGCCTTTTCGGCCCCTAATATTCGAATATTCAGTAAGTAGATAAGTGAAACTAATATATTAAATAACATGAACTAATTACTTCATAAATCTATGTTTTAGTTAAACAAGAATGATTTTCTTCTTAGTTTGGAGAACATACAGTAATATATAAATTACAACTGAGACGGGCTGGGAAGGCCAGCTCTTTAACCGTCTCAGCTACTCAGCCGGCATCTCAGTAAACAGCAAACGTACTATTTCATTAATTCAATAACATCCATCTTTTCATTTTAGTTCCACAGTGTTATCATTCCTTATGAATAAAGAGGTTTGTTGTGTCTTCGGGCAACTTGTATAGAAGCAAGCAGCTTCATTTTGTTAATAAAGGATGTCTCTCCCTACTGATATACGATAAGAGAATGCGATTGTAATATGAAGGCCTTGAAAGAATATGGTACTATGATACATTTTCCAATAAAATGAACCAGCAGTCCGAAAAATATTCTTATTGATTAATTAGAGCTATATCAATACATTCATCCTTTAAAGTTATTTCCATGCGTATCTGTACCATTAACTAAATGCAATTTTTGAAATGAAAGAGTGTTACGAAAACAAATTGAAGTAGGAATAAGTTGCAATTGACTTGTTCTGAAACCTATGAAGCCATTAATATCTGCAAAGTTTAAGACTGGAACAGTACTACGGTGCTCCACGCTTTGATTCGTATGAACCCTTTCACTAATTCTGAGTTGCAGAGTTACGAGTTCAAGTATCGTACCAGTCAATGTTTCTTGCTTGTTAGAATAACATTCATTTCATGTATCTTGTCCATTAATGCACTCATTTCCACCAAATGAGAATCACCTGTTTCAGGGTTAAGCTAGCCAAATCCATCTCTTTGCTGGGTATGAAATTACCTCGATGGTTGGAAGGTAACGTTTCCACATTAACAACTTCGGCAATAAGTAATATGCAGTGGTTACCTCTATGCCCTTCACACCTTTACTCCCTGGATCTCAATTTAAGCGTAGGTTGAATGAACCATAATGTCATGTGGTTCTCTAAAATTAGAAAGCTAGTTTTCTTTATTCTTTCCAATCGTTAACATAATTTTATTGACTTGGCAAGGTAGAATCAAAGGAGTCTTAAAATGACACACTACTGTGTTCAGTTTAAGGGTCCGCAGTCAGACATTAATGAACTTCGAAGATTTTTGCTACATTTATGTCTCAAATTAAAACACTCATTCATAAAATCACAGCCTTCAAAGCGGTACTGTTAAATACATCACGATCATACAAATGGAAGACTCATCTTTGGTGAACTCTCGCATGGAAAGTGTGGAAACACCTGCATCACGAGTTCCCTGCCAACATTCACTTTTCCTTAGCCATCCTAACATCCATCCTTCCACTTAAACATTCTTGTGAAATGCTAGGTTCAATTAATAAAACTGTGTTGTCACAATTATTGCAAATTAAAATTTTGCCTAACACCTTTCCAAGAAATAAAACCAAACTTCATGCCGCAACAGCCCCGATGAGCCATAGCCTACCAGGCGACCGCAACTGAGCACGACGGCCTGGAGATTACAAGGTGCCGTGTGGTCATCACGACGAATCTCCTCGGCCATTATTCTTGGCTTTCTAGACCGGGGATAGAATTTCCCCAACAGATTATCAGTTACAATCACGCAGGCTGGGCGACCTCAAACCTGGCGTTAGATCCAGGCAAGCAATCCCTGATCTGGCAGGGAATCGAACTCAGGGCCTCACGATAAGAGGCAGGCAAGCTACACCTTTCATGAGGCCACCAACGCCTTTTCTGCTCTGTTATATTACAATATAAGGCACTCTTCATGAAATTAATCATCTATATACCTCACTGTAAGCACAACCAACGCAGATGTGCAACACTCACTGTTCTGCAACTACGAGTACCCTTTAGCACCTTAGTTTGGAAAGCGAGCTTATCTTTATTTTACGACCGGATACAAAACGGCAGTCTCGTAAAAGAAGTTTTATAATAAATGCAAAGCACAGTTTCAGGAACCAAGGTACGTGGTTTTGTCCCGTAGCTGTGGAGATTGCAGTCGAAAGGTAGTGTTTTCAAACCCCAGTGTTGTCAACCATATGATGATGCGCGACGCCCAGTAATATCTACAGCAGACAGAGATCTGAAATTTTGAACATGGGTAGATGGAAGGGGGTCCGAATGCACCTCAAAGCCGGATTTTTCATTTTCGCTTTCGTTGGTGAGCTATGAACGAAAAACCATTGGTAAACGTATATTAGGATATGACAATCCAACGTGCTGTCACCAAGATTAATTGCATAGATTCACTATCGCTAGGCAACGTACATAAGAGAGGTAATACAAGTCAAGTAGCCATTTACGTCCATGGCGTAGGAAGCCATTTTAGGTCTTATGGGGCATATGACGCTGTTGATGATGATACGTCCACCGGATGAGCTAATTGAGAGGAGCATTTCATCAATTACGCATGGATGTGTAAAAGAGCAATTCTTGCTCAAAAAAGTAAAGCTTTCAACGTCATCAACAAGCAAGTTTTATAAGAATCACTGGACACGGTGTTCTATAAATTTACAAGTCTATCGACACAATGTCTAATACACACGACAGAGCTTTCGAACAACTTAGAGTCAAGGGATGAATGTGGTATGTCCAGGCACTGCCCCTAATGTTTATGCAAATCTCATAGCAGAACTGTTGTCCGGCCTAACATGTACTTGTTACTCCGTTCAGTAATATTTTGTATTCTGACCTATAAATGCACAAACAGTAAGAATTCTACCTTTTTAAAATTAAAATGGCAAAAACAATTTATCCGTATCCGTCGTATCTTTATTCATCCGTCGACACCCAGAGTTCATTAAATACTTAAAATGATCTAATATTCATTTCTCTTAGGTTATTCGCTACTGGCTTCACTTTAGTCTTCGAAAAGCTAATATTGGACAAGAGGCTTTCAGCACTCCTGCCTTTAGGACAAAGTCGTCGGCAAGGGATAAACCGATTACTATATTTCCCTGTCAATTTACGCCTTTCAGGTAGATAATGCATGTAAACTATTATCATTAGAATTATCTATATATTTAAAACACTAGGCTAACCTTGTTGAATCGATTTTGAGAGAGAAACTGAACCGATCGACATCGTAAATCATTTTGACGAAAGCTCTTAGTCTGTAGATTTGCAGAGTGTCTTCAAAAACATGAAGATTTCTTGCTATATATTTTTTAAGAAAATGTAGCATTCTGATTGGCTAATACGCTCGCCAGTACTTCAAGGCCGCCTGAACCGTGAGAGCGCTGATCAGCAGGCACGATATGGGAGGTATGAGCTTGCATTCGGGAGATACTGGATTTGAGCCGAGTTGTCGACAGACATTAAGATGATTTTCTGTGGTTGCCAATTTTCACAGCACGCAAATGCTGTATCTTAATTACGAACACGGCCGCTTCCTTCTCAACCCTAGGCTTTTGATATACTATGGTCATCATAATACCTATCTGAGTCATTGCGACCTTAAACCACATTATAAATAAAACATTTTTATTATTATTATTCTCCTGGCCAGTCTGTTGCATGCATTTGCAGACCTGAATACGTTAAAATTTTACCGTAACAATTCCATAATCAATCATACCAGTTGTTAGAGCTGAACAACATTCCAAAATTATACCGTAGCAATAAGCGTTTAGAAAGTTACAACTCTGTTAATATTAAAATATAAAGCAACATAATATGATGCCTTTGACGAATGAACCTTTTAAAATATGTTTTTCCTCTTGCACCGAACTGTGTGCACAATTTTACAATTTAAACCATAGAAGCTTATAAATTTCATCTCTAGTTTTGACGACCAAATACTCATGTTGAAGAACCTGTATAACATCACTGTTCTTCATACGTCTGACCTTTTCAATTAATGAACGTCTCTGGAGTGGCCAGAGCTCCTTAATCTCTGTCGAGTGCGATGACAGCTGGTTATCATAATGAACGGTAATGCAAAAATAGCCGGCCGAATTAAGCGAAGTGTTTCCATCTGGTGAATTCGAGTCAAGGCTGTTTAATTGCTGACCGATAGCCCCGTGTGAAGTGGCGGTTTATAACCCGCGGGCTTATCGTCGAGCTGTCAGGGAATGGCCCGGGTCAATTCTAAATGGAGAGAATTATGTCATAACTTCGGCAACATCTTTCTTTCTTAGTTAGGATTACTCTAAGTTGAAGGCGTGAAGAAGAGTTTTAAATCACCTAACACTGCACGTTAGTGATAATACTTGCTCAGTAATTCTTTCTTCCCTACAGGCTCCAAAGGTCACCGTATAGAATCGAACACGTCGGCAGTCTGTTACAGGTCAAATAAGTGTAAATTTGCTCTTCTCAGAAGCTGGTTTCGGATCTCATTTATATCAGTCTTAAAAGGATTTTCCTTGGCAAATCATATTACTTAATCTAGGTGCGAATGAACTTGGGTTCATGTAAGGCGCCCAGATCCATAGCTAAATGGTTAGCGTGGTGGCCTTTAGTGACGGGGGCCCCGGGTTCGATTCCCCTCTGACGCTCATAGGCCTATATTTACCGACCACACCGCATACCAATTTCTTAAGTCTATGTACCATTTACAACATCTCTTTTGAAATACATGTCTACTCTGTAAGATAAGCTACTTAGGAGAATAATGCAGCCATCCACTTCTGCGGCGTTCATAACCTCGTATTTTAACAGCGCCCGGCTCCGCTTTTGGTCCAATATCCCCAGGTGTGATTCCCCGCCTGGTCGGATTTTTAACAATTATTAGTGAATTCAGATGGCTCTGGGGCTGGGTGTGTGTGCGTGTTGTTTTATTGTTAGAATTAATCATTGGTAGGGCCCCATTCTCACAGAAGCGCAGGTCGCCTAAATGGCGTCAACTCGAAAATCTGCACAGGGCCTCTTTGGAGGCGAAACCTGAACACGTCTAAGTGACCGCCTGCCAACAACTATAGAATAAAAGGTGTCTTAATCTGTTTACCTTCCATGGTCGGTTTTTCCCTCGGACTGAGAGAGGGATCCCACCTCTGCCGCCTCAAGGGCAGTGTCCTAGAAGGTGAGATTTTCGGTCTGTGTATACAACTGGGAAGGAGGACACTACCTCGTCCAGATGGCCTCATCTGCTATGCTGAACAGGACCCTTGTGGAGGGATTGGAAGATTGAAGGGAGAGGCAAGGAAGAGAGAAGGAAGGGGCCGTAGCCTTAAGTTAGGTACCATCCCAGCATTTGCATGGAAGAGAACTGGGGAAACCACGGAAAACCACTCCGAGGATGACCGATGTGGGAATCGAACCCACCTCTACTCAGTTGACCTCCCGAAGCTGAGTACCACTTTCAAATTTCGTGGTAGAGCCGGAAATCGAACCCGGGCCTCCGGGAGTGGCAGCTAATCACGCTAACCACTTGTTCATGATTCGACATAATGTATTCAAGATATTCCTATACTAATTAGAGCCTTTAATATTCACTATTACATTCAGCACATACTCCAAAAAGAATTTTTTTACAATTGGGTTTGCATATTCCCTTATTTGCCAGCCCCGCGGTATAAGGGTAGCGTGTCTGCCTCTTACCCGGAGGCCCCGGGTTAGATTCCAGGCCAGGTCAGGGATTTTTACCTAGATCTGAGGGCTGTTTCGAGATCCACTCAGCTTACATGATTACAATTGAGGAGCTATCTGACGGTGAGATAGCGGCCCCGCTCTAGAAAACAAAGAATAACGACCGAGAGGATTCGTCATGCTAACCACACGACACCTCATGATCTGCAGGCCTTCACTCTGAGAAGCGGTCGGTTGGTAGGCCATGGCCCTTCCGCGCCTAGGTTTGCCTTGGTTATATTCCTTTATTTATATGTACGAGTTTGTTTATACGTTTATAACCTAAATATCATGGAAAATAAAATCGAGGAACACTAAAAGTATCCACGGATTTTGTCTTCAAAATTCTAACATCTCGCTCAACTTGGAGTAAGTGACGTTGCCGAGATTTTCTACCGGCACTGTTTCTTTGCCATAAATCCTAGAGATTATGTATCCTCATCAGTTTTAATATTTAAAGTTAATTCCTTCCTCGAGCTTCATCCATCATCATCCATTTCACGTAACGTTATTGCGAGACGTATCCATCACTGCCGCCTGCCCCGAAGGCAGAGCGAGAGTTTGAAATATCATCCGGGAACGACCTGGAACGGGAAACTGTCACGCGTACATTTCACTCAGTCTCTCATTGTATGAGAACAGGTTACCACATTTTTATCAGGAATTACTATTATTCTTACTCCGTTAGGGTCTTATAGGGACAACGTGACAATTTCAATCCGTTGTTGTTCCTTCTGCTTTCTCCTGTATTCCTTAATCTGTTCACTATGTCTCGTTTTCCCCTTCTTGATCCATTTTGAGCCTGATTTATTTCCCTCCCGACCTTGGAATCCATCCATTTTTAACACTTTCTTTCTAAAAATGTATCTATCTCTGTTTCTGCTTGTTCTTTTATAATATTCATTTCCAAATCTTCCTTGATTTCTTATCCCAAAGATATCTGAAGGTTTCTTTGGTTAACCCGTAACTACCACACAAGAAAAATATTATAAATAAGACACACATGGGTGCATTTGTCACTGGCACCAGAAATATTGAAATAAATTATCAAGCACAAATCATTTTTATGAATGTGCCTAATTTATTAGTCATTTAACATAACAGTATGATGATTTCGAGGAGGTATTTCAAAATGGCTTACAACAACAAATCTTTCTTTCGAAAAAAGTGCTACTCGTAAACCTGTTTGTGTTTCCTTACAATGTTTTGGTTCTTTAAAGTAATGTAATATGTATAAAACTGAAAATCCACTTGGCACATTAAATGAAAAAAGGAAAACACTTTTCTTTTAGCAGACACATACGAGCTGATGCGAATGGAAGGGTATCACACAAAATTTACCGATAACACAAGTTTGTTCCATTTTACCGCTTGCTTTGGTCTTCAAGGTGGCACAGAATCTCTGGTGCCTACTAACATTCAAACTAGCCTATTCTTTGTAGCGTTATGGACATACTACATTGTCACATTTACCACATACCAAAGTTTTGCACTTAGCACACTCTCTACAAGACTTTCTGTCTTTCGTTGAAGGGCAAACTGAACTCACATTCACTTTCTGAAACACTTGAATCTACAGTTTCACTGGACGTCTGATGTAAAAGTTCTAAGATTTGTTCATCATCGAGATTGCCCAAAACCAAGTAAGCACATTTAACAGAAAAGTTACACTTAAGACACACAAGGGTTCAGACGACCCGGCGACTGTTATCTATAGCAGACCGGGTACGACAATGAACTTAACACAGTGGCACCTCAAAGCTAACTGAAGATCGGGAGCATACATTTTAGTCCAGCTCCAGGCTACCAACTGCTGAGACAGGAAGCGGAAAATAAATTTATCTTGGGTCCCCTGGACCCATGTGTGGTACTTACGGATTAACCAGTCCCATTCTATGTAAATGTCCAAAAATTATCAATCGCCTCTTCTGCATTGTTTCTGTTATGTTTTCTATATTCCGGTACATTTCATTATTATTTCTTGATTTCCAGAGTTCTGTAGTTCTTGGCGGACCGTGTTCTTTGCGTATATTTTTTCTTTCCATAATTATTATTGTTATTATTATTATTCATCGTTTGTGAAAACACGACGTTTTGTTAGAGGAGCGGCAGAGTATTCATTACTGTTCGTAGGAGAGTTGAGTATGTTACCCTAAGCCCTTACAAAAATAAAGGTCATTTATTTTGTACTTTTGTTAATGACAACCTTTAAAGTAACTATTTATTTTTCTGGTACACGGTAATTAGAAAGCATGTTGTTTTCTCGCATTTTATGCGAACGTTGTGTTGAATACATTTAATTATGTGTGTTCTCATGTAAAAAATATATAGGCCTACATGTATTGTACGGAGCACCGTAATTATGAACGTATAATGTGTCCCCCTCCCCCGCACTTCCGAGTCTGCAATATCTGATAGCGCTCGCAACACCTGTTTGTCATGCTCCCAGAACTCTCAGCTCATGACCTAGAGACGCCTTGTGCACCGTGACCAGTACGACACACCATCGATATCGTTCATCGTGCTCCGAAGGTACTCACGGAAATGTTACCGAATTCGTTTCACATTTTCGGGTGATGCATGCGGAAGGTTTCTCTCAGACTTATCCTCTTCTGCAAAGGATGTAAAGCGCTAGCACCTCGCTTTAATGTCACTACTCTTTCTAATGCAGACCTGTGTTACAAACTGCTGGCGCACTACACGGCTAGTCGGGGAACATTTTTGATACGTCATTGTGTTTGAAGAATAAAATACTTGTTACTTCTCGATCCACCCTCGTACTGTCAAATTAAACGTGCACTAAGTGAGAGGCAGACACATTTTCTGGTGTAAGTACTAAGCTATTTTGGAAGAGTTAGTCTACGTGATATACAGAACAACTTATAGAGTTGGATCTCCATAACGGAACATAACTATTCTGAAGACTCATGAATTAGTTATCGTCACCGGGTGTTTGCACCTTCCTTTCATGGTGAAGCGTTTGGTAACCTTTCACGTCATGAATCATGCAAGACAACAAGATTTATTTTAACCCCAGTAACATGTAGGGTGTGGATTTCTATGTTATTATTAAGATATATTGCATCAGGTCATCGTCCAAGTGTCGCCTAGCCCCCAGTAGTGCTCTGTAGGCCAGGGCGCGAACTAATGAACCAGGAACTGCTTTCCGTTATCGGTTACCGCCAGAAATTCCTCAGGGCATGGTTGAGTTACGCCCCGACATATTAGGGGAGGAATTCCATCCCTACACAATCAATATTTTCCTTCCCTTAGGACTGTCTGTAACATATTATGTAAATTATTTTTCTGGCATCAAATATACACGTTGTTTGAAAAACGAGCAGCATTTTGCCTAATCAAAAGGACATGACTGTGAATATTTAATACTAGTATATATACCCGTTCTTTGCACAGGAATTGGTAATAAATTTCATGACTCCTTCATGAATTTATGGGAAGTTACATCCCTGTATTCAGACGTTTAACATGGCACGTTAAACTGATATTCCTCTACAAAAGCAAATGGCGGTAGTCTAAACGTGAACTACGATAACACTGAACAAAGTGGAGACAGAATGGGGATGACCACAGAGTTTATTGAACGATACAGTTCCTGTTCTGAAGTTGCGCGTAATTCTTCATACTTCACGGTTACATGTTGTAGTGGCACAGTGCCTGAAGGTTCATGAAACCAATCGTTGACGAAAACTTACCTTATTTTCTGTTCTAACGAAAACAATGAAATGCTTCTTTACTTACACCCTGTACCCCAACCTTGAAATGACATGACTGCAGGTAGAATCACGGTTTCAGTTTCGTATAAACCCGCAGTCAGTTCAGGGATTTAGAAACAATATTGGTCCTGAAACCTACCCAAGGACAGGAGGATTCTAAATATGAAGTTTGGTAAAAATAGGTGCAGACACATGGTCGTTACAATTTTATTTATATAGATACGGAATCTGCTCTACATACAACACCTTTTGGGCTATGTCCACTGGACTTAGCCTGTAAAACCAACCGTTAATGATATCTCCCTCATTAATCATCCTATCTAAAAAGTGCGCACGAGGAAAAAAGTTTTAGAAATGGATTCCCATCCAAATTGGTCTGTTTTATTTTGTGGGAGAGTAAAATCTCTGTTTTAGCCTCCTATAAACTCCCAGTCCACTCCAAGAATGTGAAATTCTATGGACCATAAAACCTACCTTTAGACGGTGGGGGGATATGAAGTCTGGCTAAAATATCTCCAGTACTTTTGCAGTTATAAGAAATATACTTTACACGCACCCGTTTTCAGGCTGAGTCCGCTGGAACTTGGACTGAAAAACCGACCGTTAATGATATTAATAATCCTAGTATCAAACTGATGCAGATGAAAATAAAGTTTTAGAAATTGATTTCCATTAAGGCAGGTACATTTCGATTAAGTTTGGTTGTGTATATTTTGTGAGAGTGCAAAATCACGGTTTCGGTTTCGTGTAAACCCCCAGTCAGTTCAGGGATTTAGAAACAATATTGGCCTTGAAACCTACCCAAGGACAGGTGGATTCTAAATATGAAGTTTGGAAAAAGTACATCCAGTAGTTTTCAAATTATAAGAACTCGACAAACAAACGGGCAAACAGGCACCAAAGCCAAAATACATGTAGATGGTTATTATTACACCTGAATCGGATAACTGAATGAAAATTTTCGCCAAAATAGTCAATATACAGACACATGATCGTTACTACTTCATGTATATAGATAAATAGGTATACATTTAATCGTTAGAAGAAGAGCTTGCATGTTTAGACAGTAATAGGTTAGAATGGTAACTAAATTCGGCCAGCGGGAAGCTTCACCTAGCCCGCTGTTCTGTAATGTAGAGAGAGTAACATATATTCTAAGGGTTTTAATAGGTCAGGCCCAGGAATTTTATGTGACTTAGTATGATTAATTCAGCAGTAGACTGTGAATTCTTAGCTAGTAATATTGCTTGAAAGCGGTAATGAATATTGTACAAATACCCACCTTAGCTTGTAAACATGGTAGAAGTAGTAAAGTGCACTGAGATGTTTATTTCTCTCGTTCTGTGGCCGAGTGATTTTGTTTGTTTGTCTTAATATAGATTTTCATTTACGGACGACACATCACACGGCAAACATCAACAGAAACATGCAGCAGTGAATACATCCGTCGGCGTAGTCTTGGCGTCACCTGAACGTAAAGCTAAGCTAACGTCATACCTAGTGCCGACCTGAGAGAATGGAGAATAGGCGAGGAATAATAATGATGATAATAATAATGATGATGATAATGATGATGATGATGAATGGGTGTAGATCATGCCCCCAGACCTAGTACAAATAGAGGAGATAGAAAGCCTTTACTTAATTCAAAGAGGTTTCAAGAATGAATTACTGAAGACATAACAATTTTCGTTTTTTTGAACGACCTCCCCGAAGAAGTAACATTTTCCGAAGTTGTATTGCTTGCCGACGACATGAAGTTATTTAAATCGATAAAAAATAATTATGACTGCATGGAACTTCAAAGGGACTCCAACTAACTAAATAAATGGACCAATAGATGTAAAACAATGCGTTTCACTCGACGAAAATCTGGTATCAAATATCAATACGAAATCGATGGTAAACCACTACGTGTAGTTAGTGAAGTGTCTGATCTAGGTGTTACATTTTGCCTGCGACCTAAATTTCTAAATGTTAAAATTCTTATTGAAAATATTGCCTTCAAAGCTTAGAGATGTATGGAATTTATCAGGAATTTCTAAAGTTCTTGTTATATAACCTGGATAATATTGTATAATGCTCTTGTAATATCAAGATTAGGATATGCCTCGATTATTTGGAACACCAACACAGTGAAATATGTAGATCTAATTTAGAAAGTTCAAAGAAAATTTCTCATATATATTCATTACAAGAGGTTTGGTTGTTATCCCTACTACGAATCGTACTACCTAATACTCACAGTGGTTGAAGCAGTAATAAATAGTAAAATCAGAGAACGAATTGACATAATTTATATGTTCCAAATGTAACTCCCATTATATTCCGGAATATATTCTTCATGCCGAAAACTACAGTAACACAGTCTCTCACAAGAACTCCCCTTTGTACAGAATTTTGATTCACTATAATCTAGTGCACGATTTTGATATAGACATCTTTAGCGTGTGGAAAAATCCGTTTTCTATATCTTGTGATAGTGTGCCACTGTCTTTGTAAGATAAATGGCTTCTTGATATTAATAATATTTCCTCTTCCTCTATCTCTTTATTTTGTAATTAAGTTCTATTATTATTTCAAACCATTAATTTGCTGTCTTACTTGTTGCTAATATTTAATAAGTAGTGAACAGTGTAATTGGGGAAACCTGTAATGTTCACAACAATGCTTAAACAAATTAACAATATATCTATACCGTACTGTTATTATAACTGATATGGCGTCTTTGTTTGTTTGTTCCGGATAGGCTCGAACACCACAGGACTGACTGACTTTAAAAATGGTAAGGCTATACAGTAGCTTGGAAGTCCCGAATCCCTTAAGGGAATCTTTTGATTACGATATATATTTCACCGCTTTCAACAAGTAGGCGATGTAACAGGAGTATGTTCCAAATGTGGAAAAAATTAACCCTACAAGAATCAGAATAACTAGTAAACGGTTGAGTTGTCGAAGAATGAACGCGCGGCCTTGACAGTACTCAAAACATCATATGGATTGTTTTCGAGAATTTTGGTAGATTTCTTGTGTTTTCGGCTGTGGTTCACGGCGAAATAAATTAACTAACTTTATCTCTGAAACCGTTCACCTAGGACTATTTCCTTCACGATGTTGATATTATTATTTCCTCTGCGAGGCCTAAAAATAATCCAGCCTTCACTTCTGAAACGGCTACTCATTTCACGTGTGAGTAGGGGTCATGTTCCTCATCATTCACATACACTTACGGGCCACCTTAATGTATCCACTGAAATCCTTTGTCATAAATCCATTCGAAGAACGAGTACTTTAGCTAGTAATGAATATGGATGTCCTTTTAATTTATAAACCTATGTTCTGTGTAATGTTAGTTATAGGCATGGTTAGAAATGTTGAATGTTAATGCAACTTAAAATATATACAGTCTTTGAAACCGGTTCGAGTAAAAGACCTTATGAATTTACTTATAGGAGCTAAGCATTTTACAAAAGTTTCCGAACTCGACAGTTGGCAATTTTGTTTTATTTGACTCATGAACAGGGTCTCCAAAATGTACTTAGTTAACAAGATTTGAAATATGATGGAATACAGTGGTGTGTTGCTGTATGTTGTGGGTGCTCAATCATGAATGTTCGCGTCTCGCTTGTTCAAATTTTCAAACATTGACACCTCCAAAAGGCGGTTAGTTGGAAAGTTCTGTTAGGATTCAAATGCTGAGGACCTACCATGAATATATGTAACATCATGTGATACAGTTAATTTAGAGTGCACACAGAATGAAACGTTGCTACTAGTGCACGTGGTATCCGATTTGCGCAGTCAGGAGACAAAACTATCCAAACGTCCAGTGAATTGCGAGTACCCTATTACAGTAAAATTCCTCTAAAATTATAATTTTGCCTTTTTTGATATAGTTGTTTTGTTTTATCTGTAACAAGTAATTTTGTATGATTTTTGAAGTTTTTCAATTTTTTCTTTGTTAGCTTGCTGATTCAAGGTAGCCAGGAAGTACGATCGCTGTAAAACACAACCATTCACATCTTCTCTTGTATCTCCTAATATTTTCAAGGTAATTTCTTGAACTTTTTTGAATGTGTTCACCAATCCGTAATATTAGTTTTCTTTCCCTTTTGCTATCATTAGTTAAACAGAAAAATTTGTCTCGACTTTTTTATGGGGGAAAATTGATCACTTTGATATACGTTTGTACCTTCTTACCATTATCAACTGCTGGAATTAAAATGTATTTTATAAGTTCATCAGTTGCTGCTATTTTCTAGAAACTAAAATAAATGATCTAGCTTATTCTGGTAATGAGATACGATTTTTTTTATTTTTAAAATTTTTGAAGCTTTTTGCAGTGTGCAATTTCATACAGTTCTGAAAATAATGGTGGTACTTGAAAAATTTGAGTTTCCAGGTATTATCTTACACTATTCGTAAAAAATTTCATTAATATTGGTGCAAACAGTTCAGAGAAAGCGGTACATTTACATTCAATTTTTTGTGGAAGATCGAGGAAAAAGTAGTAGTGAAATGACTTGACATTAATACATCCCAGGGCAATAATCCTCCTGACCATCCTCAACTCCCTCTTTTTTCTTCTTCAGCAATCTTCTTTCTGCCTTTGATTCATTTGTCATGGCCTCAGTTTTCTGATTGGCGTAGAATATCCGAGCATTGTCAGTGGAGCGAAAAGCCTCATTATAGTTACTTCCAGGTAATATTCCCATTGTTTTTAAGACTTAATTCTTGATACTACAGCGTCATTAAATGTCACCATAGCATCATATGTACCTATCCTATGTGTCTAAATACCTACATACAGTTGTTCAATGCGCGTAGAGGCGCGCGGCTGTGAGCTTGCATCCGGGAGATAGTAGGTTCGAATCCCACTATCGGCAGCCCTGAAAATGGTTTTCCGTGGTTTCCCATTTTCACACCAGGCAAATGCTGGGGCTGTACCTTAATTAAGGCCACGGCCGCTTCCTTCCAACTCCTAGGCCTTTCCTACCCCATCGTCGCCATAAGACCTATCTGTGTCGGTGCGACGTAAAGCCCTTAGCAAAAAAAAAAAAAACAGTTGTTCAAACTTTCATATACATTCTCCGTTTTTCCATGAACACATTTTTTCAGAAGAGAGGGCTCACTGAGGTCTCAATACATTTGTTTTATACCTTCCATTATTGGCACTAATAAGGCATCTGATGTATGTAGGTTCCACCAACTGCTACAGATTTTTGGTATTTACACCATGAGTCAGCTCCCATTGGACAAGGATAGTAAATTGGATTTTCGTCCTTTATACCAAAACTGGTAGTCAACTCGAAAGTGGATGTGGCACTTTCTCGCTATACATTCAAAGCTTGTTTGAATAAGAAAGAAACATCGTTTTGCTATGTTTGACATATAAAAATTGTTCGTAAAGGTATTCCTATATTTTAAGGTCAAAAAACAAAAAATATATTTTGACCATTTTTGCACTTCCTGGTTACCTTTACCCTGCTGGTTCAATAATTTCACCTAAAAATTGTCTACTTGAGTGATATTTCCATATTTCGTGATTAATGTTTGGTTGGTGAAGCCTGGTCTAGACCCTTCCATATACTTGTCTTTTCATAAGAAATTTGGAGTCCTGTTTCGGCTGCTATTTCAAGGAGTTTTTCCACAGACTGGAATGCTTCTTGTCTGTTGTTAGATAGGATATCAATGTTATCAGAAAATGCTAGGCAAGTAAGGTGAATTTTGTTTTGGATACATCTACCAATATTTATACCTTTAGTTTAATTTTTCCATATCCTAATCAGTTTTTCCAAAACTAAATTGAATAGTAAGGGAGATAATACATAATTGATATTTTCATTATTTTATCATTATTATTGTTATTAATAATAATAATAATAATAATAATAATAATAATAATATTAGCTTCTCATAATTTCTGTCCTCAGTTGACCTCTCAACTCTCTGTTAACTCTAATCGGTGTGTTTCTAAACGATGTTGTCAAGTTAATAAATTCTTGACCACATGAAAGGACAAAAGGCAGGCTCAAATTGGCGGCATATCTCTCTCTAGCCAGTGTTCCCCATTCATCATACGGAACAAGGACGTGACTTGGAAGATAGAGAGAGATAAAGAGCACAAGCTTATAAATTTAAATATTATGTCGCTCTAAGTAATAAACAATAAATACAGTGGTTGAGAAATGTAAGCGACAAGTTCAAAGAGGTTACTTGCCAGCACCAATTAGAAACAGTTAAGTGTGTATGAGATAGTGTCAGGGGTCGTATGATACAGATGGCAGCCACCAGCTTCTTCATCTTATTGGAGGACAAGGATATAATCAAAACTAGGAGAATATATTTATTAATGCTCTTTGCTTTCATGAACTTTTTTATCAAAGATAATTATCTTGAACTTCTCAAGAATTTCACTCTTCGTCTGAGATCTGTCAGTGCTTGGTTCACAGATTTTTTTCTAGAACTTTCAAGACTTTTCAGACCAAGAAACTGTTAGATATTCTCATAGAACTCTGAACTTAACTTTCTCTCCACTTTCTGAAACACATTCATCGTTTGGAAATATTTCAAGTTCTCTTAATTGGAACATGGTATTCCATTTCTCTTTGCGAATCAACTTACTTCTTTTAGAATTATTTAAAAAATAGTTTCTACAGAATGCTTTCAATTTAGCCGATGTTAAATTTTTAAGAAACTGAAGCAAAATAATTATATATTGGAGGAATTAGTTATAAATCTCTATAGAAAATTATACTTATTGTAAAATAACAGCTGACTTCAACTCTGTTTAGAAGGTAACAACTGTATGGCAAGAATGTTAGAGAATACACACCTAAGGAGAATTGATATTGGAAGCTGTATGTCATACTGTTTAGGTACGATCTAAAACGTGACACAATGTGTTCAGTTAAACGAAGATCACACACATCGTTGAGTCATTTTCCTTAAAAATGTACAATGGAGAATGATAGACTTGATAACTTCAAACGAAGTAGTACGTACCCTAAGTGTTACAGCTTAAACATATAGACTGTAGTCATAAATGTGTATGGAATGGAGCAGAAAGGAGAATGAACAAAGCTATAACAAACTGCAATCTGTACGTAAAAATCCACATCAACGTAAAATGCACTCACATGGAAGAACGCCATCACAACGAACATGACAACATTTACGAGAGGAAAGACCACATATTCCATTTGTACCTATAAGCGATTATTTCACCACGTACTTTGAAGGCACGGGAAGACGATTTGCAGTCTTAAATATTTAATTATCAGATATTCCCTTTTCATGAAACCCGATAGAGATTTCTGGAAGGCAGGAAATACTGATACAAGCAGTATATAGTGCTGAGTGATTCCCTTAAGAGAGAGTATAATTTACATTGTTTCATTATGAGACAAAGTGTGATACATCCGACGTTACCGGGCGAGTTGGCCGTGCGCGTAGAGGCGCGCGGCTGTGAACTTGCATCCGGGAGATAGTAGGTTCGAATCCCACTATCGGCAGCCCTGAAGATGGTTTTCCGTGGTTTCCCATTTTCACACCAGGCAAATGCTGGGGCTGTACCTTAATTAAGGCCACGGCCACTTCCTTCCAACTCCTAGGCCTTTCCCATCCCATCGTCGCCATAAGACCTATCTGTGTCGGTGCGACGTAAAGCCCCTAGCAAAAAAAAAATCCGACGTTTTCTTTCAAACCAAACACTTTGTAATCTAAATAATATTTTTTCCTCATTCTGATATAGTCTGGAGATTCTCTGCTGTTCTTTCTTTTTACAAGTTGCTTGACGTCGCACCGACACAGATAGCTCTTATGGCGACGATGGGACAGGAAAGGGCTAGAAATGGGAAGGAAGCGGCCGTGGCCTTAATCCCAGCATTTGCCTGGTGAGAAAATGGGAATCCACGGGAAACCATCTTTATGGCTGCCGACAGAGGGGGTTCGAACCCACTATATCCAGAATACTGGATACTGGCCGCACTTAAGCGACTGCACCTATCGAGCTCAGTGTGCTGCTGTTCCTTAGATATGCGACCAGTTGATGGTGTATCCCCGTTTGATCTGACTTTCCTGTGTTATAAACATCGAGTGGATTCCCATGCAGTCGGCCAGGATCGGCTTGCCTGGTTCGAAGTGTCCTGTAGTCCTCCATTAAGATATGTAGGTAGAGTTGCATAAATATTAGGAGTTTTAAATAGCTGTGCCGCTAGCGTTTATGCAATTCTTCATACACAGATGTTTTGTGGCCGAACGAAATACGCTTCTCGTTGAAATCTAACCTAGTATTAATATTACATTTTAATGCAAATATTGTACATATTTGTATTCTGTATCTAACTGATGTTTTTGTTTTGTTTCCAGGTAAGTGTTTCCCTGTTTGCAAGACCGAGTAGGCGTAGAGAGTTTGCGGTGAGTCTCAGTATTTAATGCTTGTATTTTCTTGTGACAGTCTCATGCTGCGGGAATCATTCCTTTACAGCAGCCTGGAAAAGTTTATTTCCTCTATTGGCGCCCTCAAGCCGGTAATAAACCATGTGCAGGTTTAGTAACGCCTCCTCGCAAAGTCCATCTGAGTGGCTAACTTCAGTATCTGAAAAAATGAGAACGGTGCGAGAAATCTAATAATTATTTCCAGTAATTTATCAATTTGACCAACCTTCTAACCCTCATACTTTGTTTACGAACATCCTGTATATACTGATGACGTTATTTTAATCCTCTCTGGTGATAATCTGACTAGTCAGAGGATAACACTGGAACAGTGACAACGCCCGACATGTCAGCTGCTCTGACTTGTACTTCATAATTTAAACTGGCGACTTGGAATTTAAACGGGAGATTATATGATGCAGGGTTCCTCGTGTTGGGGACGAGATAGATAGACAGCTCGTTGACTCGGCTAATAATTGGAGCGAATGGAAGTGTAAATAATTCCTAAGATGTGAGCAAGTGTAGAAACGCGGGCTTGCCGGCTGGCAGGAGAGATCCCGCCCTCTCTACTAGTTCATTATTAACGTAACAAGTGCTTTAACTCTCGGATAATTAAACCTCTAGCAGAGCATTAACCTGAAGATAGAGTAGTGTGAAGTCTCGTAAATGAAGATGAGTGGAATTAACTAACCTCTTAATTTAGAGAACGCCGGGATGAGTGGCTCACACGGTTGAGGCTATGGCCTTCTGAACCCAGCTTGGCAGGTTCGATCCTGGCTCAGACCGGTGGTATTTGAAGGTGCTCAAATACGTCAGCCTCGTGTCGGTAGATTTGCTGGCACCTAAAAGAACTCCTTCGGGACAAAATTCCGGCACCTCGGCGTCCCCGAAAACCGTAAAAGTAATTAGTGAGACGTAAATCAATAATAATTATTATTATTAATTATTAATTTTGAGGGAAGGTCATATAATGCACACACCCGCTTCCTGTACGAGGACAGTAAGACTAGACACGGTAGTGGTGACAATTTTTTCAAGGGAAAATACAACTAGGCAACCATCCGATCTAAATTCTAATGAGAAGAGGAAATGGAGGAGGGCCAATTTTCTTAAGAATGAGGGTATAGAGGGAAAGAAAAAGGACCATGAAAGGTGTGAAAATGGAAGACTCCTTAGGCCTAATACGACAGGCGACGGAAGAGAACAAGTGTTGACCAATGAAGGAACCGGAGAGAATGTTAACCCTACTGAACATCTTCAAAAGAAGTGTTCCATCGACAACGATGACATGGTAATCTTGATACCCTGCTTCCTGTACGAATATGACACTCAAAGAAGTAAATAAGAAGAATAACAATAACAAGAAAGACAAATCCCATAAGTTAAAATAACTCGCTATGTTAAGTATTGTGGGTGGCCTAGACGAAGCGGTACTGGCGTAGGTGGACTGCGCACTCTTCGCCAACGGTAGATGAAGTACTTTATCCCATTTTCGAGGTATTCCGGGTGAAATTGACAGTCTACTTTACTTTTTTATTTCGAAATACCTGCGTTACCACACGTTAAATTGTGTATTTCCCTACCCTTGTACAGAACGTATCTTCATCACATCAGCAGAAATACAATCTACTGGAGATTTAACTACAGTCTGTCAATGAAATTGTATTGACGATCAATAATACCCTTAGATTCATAATATAGCAAGGAATTGCCAGATATTTTTGGAACACTATTAGGAAGGTTGGATTTGAAAGGCAGATCGTACAAGGGAGGACCTCGAACAAGATGCATCGGCCAAATACAATACACTGCAAATTCTCCCTTAAAACAGTGCATTGGAATTGTGAGAAATAGAAACATTACAAGATTACAAGTAGGATTAAAATGTAGTCGAATTTTCATGAGATTCGAATCGGATGATCGATACGGGAAAAGAGGAAAATGTATAAATAAATAGTTTGCTTCTCTACAATATGAACAAGCAGAAGACGGTAAGCCTCAAGTACGACTACGCTTTGACAATTTGAATCCTATTTATAACTCACTTTTAAACAATTTTGATGAGGCGAATGTTACATTTAATGAACTCAACTAAGACATAATCAGACATTAAAGAAATGAGTTCTGAGCATTCTGATTAGGATGTAGTGAATCAGTTCGTTCGATTGCACCTTCGTTGGAATTTCACATGAGCGACAGACAAGCCGTGGCACTGAAAGCCAGCCAACACAAGTGAAGCAGGAGAGGATGACTTAATTTCCGCGGTCGGCTCCCCACATCTCGTGAATATTTATCACTAACTCCCAAGCACGCGTCGCCATCCACACCCTTCTAATTCCTACGCCCCCCTCCCCCGTCATCCACTTCTCGTCCGAGGAATGCGTACACACAAACAGTCGTTATGCAAGCAATGAAGAGGCGTATTTATCATTCTAACACCACGAGGACTCCGTTAGCCCTGTCTGGCAACAATATACATGTTTTCATTTAATCGACGAGTTCAGAAATGAAGTCATATCTCCATCAAAACTTTTACTGTACATGAGAGAAAACCTGAACATTTTCAGTTAACAGTACAACAGATGTGAAGAGGTTCGTATTTTATACAAGCTAAAGTTCTAAACTAAAATAAGATTTCTAACAATACTGCTTGCAGATTTCTTCATTATTTTGTAAGCTTGATCTTTGCAAAAGATGCAGAGTCTACGTAATGAAAATTAGTATTTCCAAGACCAAGATAAGATATTCATTGGGGTAATCATATATACGAGGTCATTATTATTATTATTATTATTATTATTATTATTATTATTATTATTATTATTATTATTATTATTACTTTCAATTTGCTCTACGTCGCACCGATACAGATAGGACTTATGGCGACGATGGGATAGAAAAATGATAGGCATGGGAAGGAAATAGCCATGGCCTTAATTAAGGTACAGCCCCAGGATTTGCCTGGTATGAAAATGGGAAACCACGGAAGACCATCTTCAGGGCTGCCGACAGTGGGGTTTGAACCCACTATCTTCCGCATACAAGCTCATAGCTGCACGACCCTAACCTCACGGCCATTTGCTCGCTAAACGAGGCTTCATGTAGTAATGAGTATGGTCCAGATCTTTCCTGCACTAAAAGCGATTAAAATATGCAAGAAATTATGCACAAAAAGTGTAGAAAACATGCATTAAAATTGAAAAATGTGCTCTTTAAAATAAGCCAAATTTATACACTCACTTAATGCATGTATCATTCACTGCAAAACTATGCTTTACAATAGATAAATACACGTTTTTGAATGTTTTATGGAGACAAATTACGTCTAAGTTTGTAGACAGGGAATAACTTTTCTACATCAATTGAAGTGATGGGGAACAATTTATACACTGGCACCGAAGGTTCCGTACGTTCATCTAGAAAAGGCACCTTGATTCCATTCAGATACTGATTAATTTTTTGAATTTCTTTGGTCCTGGGATATTTTGATGTACACAATATTTCTTCAGGAATGACTGCAGAAGAGGATTGTTTAATTTATTCCACTGAATATTGCTGACTTACAAGGACCGGCTGAAAATGCTTTTCGGTTTTTCATGCGTAATAAATAGTTGTAGTGTGTAGTTGTTCCTTCCCCCCCCCCCCTTGCCGTAATATTTGCAGTCGTTTTTCGCATCTTGTTAAAGTTGAAATGTCTTTTCATATTTCACTTTCTTCGAACTTACTTTACAATTGACGACAACGTCATCAGTTGGATAATTACTATTCCTTGACACTCACTGATTTAATACTTTCTCTTTGTTGCTCTTCTCGTGGGGCATTTTGAGTAAAGGATGTGCAGACTAAGAACACAGTAACACATCAACTCAAGAAACTAACCCCGGGCTAATAGCTGCCCACATGTGGAAGGAATGTCCCGCCCAATAGCCAGGCACCGTAAAATACTGTTACTGAGAATGTCCAACACGCAGGCGAAACCAATTTTGTTCGAGATGTTTAAAATTATACTTAAGTTTGGAATATACAATAAGCCCAGTAAAACCATAAAATCTGCATTTGCCTTTTTTTAAGGTCAAGTCCCTAGTCAAGGTGATATTTAGGGGTTGCAGTCAGGATGTGACTGACAGGGTGCATCTTATGCTTCCATTCAGTGTTTATACGTTTGCTGTCTGGTTCGAAGTGGTGAACCCATGTTTTATATCCAGTGATGATCCGTTTCATCTACGTTACCATGACGGTCCGGTAAGTGCTGACAGATTCTCACGCGATTGTGCTTCTGCTTTTCATTGAGTTGTTTTGGAACCCATCTTGAACAGACTTTCTGAAAGTTAAGCCTGTTATTTATGATTTCATACGCATAACCATGGCTAATGTGCATATGGCTTGCCACGTCATCAACACTCATTAGTCTGTTATTCAGGACAATATCACGTACTTGTTCAATACTGGCATCAGTTACGGCTGCAGATGGATGCCCGGATTTTTTCCTCATCGTTCACGCTCGTGCAACCCCCTTTTGCACTGTTCAATCCATGGCAAACCATTGTCCTCGTATTGTACTGAAAGTCTTCTGCTCCTGATACACCCTGAGAATACAAAAAAACAGATTAAGGAGCACTGCTCTTCCTTGTTGCATACAGAGACTGGCGCGGCCAATTTTACGTCCTAACACCGTAAGCTGTACTGATCTGATGACGCTGAAACCTACCACAGATGTAGACAACTTTGCCATCTAGCGGCTGGTGAGCACACAACGTCACAGAGCCAAGCTAAAGACTGTTAGAAGAAAATTTCAGAGAGTTATTGACTTTCCTACGTATTTTCTCTCAGATTATTTAAATAAAACATAAAATAAATTACAAAGAAGAAGCATTTTAAATTTCTGCTGCATCAGTTGCAGGTGCTGAATGAAAGAACCAAGAACAATTTCATTATGGAATTACTCTGTTCTACCTGGTGACATTCTCGTTGTTTACTTTTAATTGTAAACTAGTTAATTACCACATGTCCGACACTGTTTGTATATAATTTGGATTACATTTGCAGTGTAATTGAATGTATGTACTCCACCATTACAAGCTTAAGCTAAGATACACTTGAAATTAATTAATTAATTAATTAGTTAATTAATTAATTAATTACGTTTATTTTAACCACGTTGAGTGGTGGCACATACTAGCGCGCTACAGCAATGGAGCCATGTTCTCCATTATGAAGGAGCATGGGTTCGAATCCCACCATCGACTGTCCTAAGAAACTTGTTCTTTAGTTACCCATTTTCACTTCCAGAGAAATGTCTGGACATTTCTTTTTCATAAGCCACACCGGATGCTTCCCACTTCCTTGCTCAGTTTCATTCCCCATCATTCGTTCCCTCCGCATTTGCTCCTCAACTGAGGTTCGCGTCAGGAAGCGCATCCGGCCGTAAAACATGCCGTATAAACTCCTATCGCTTTATTCCCGGGCGGAGCTAAGGGTAGACAAATATTACGTTTATATTACGTATCCACTGGATGAAAATGCGAATTACCGAGCTCGATAGCTACAGTCGCTTAAGTGCGGCCCGTATCCAGTAATCGGGAGATAGTGGGTTCGAACCCCACTGTCGGCAGCCCTGAAGATGGTTTTCCGTGGTTTCCCATTTTTACACCAGACAAATGGTGGGGCTGTACCTTAAGGCCATGGCCGCTTCCTTCCACTTCCTGGGTCTTTCCTCACCCATCGTCGCCAAAGACCTCTCTGTGTCGGTGCGACGTAAAACAAATGGCAAAAAGAAATGTGAATTAAAGAGTTGGTTCCGGTGTTAATTTTACTCTGGTGAACTCCTGTATCATGTCGTGTAATTACTGGGCAGATTTGCCTTTACGCAGCACCGACACTGATAGATCTTACGGTGACGATGGGATAGGAAAGGGCTGCGAGTGAGAATGAAACGACCGTGGCCTTAAATAAGATACAGCCCCGGCATTTGCTTGGGTTGAAAATAGGAAACCATGGAAATCCGTATTCTGGGTTCCCGACATTGGCGTTCAAAGCTACCATCACCTCTTGTTGTGGATAGCCTGAGCCAATCACATAGGTTCTCCGGTCACGAGAAGCTCCTCCTAAGCAGGCCGCGCCTTCTACATATCCTTCCCTGAAGAATCAGACGGAGTAGGGAGTAGACTATACTTCTCAGGATGTTGCATCATACGATTGAATTGGGAGACGCAAACGAAGACTACACCCATGGTATCCCCTGCGTGTCGTAAGAAGTAACTAAAAGCGGTGACCAAGGGATGATGACATTAGAACCATGAAATTACTTGTGATTAGTGCCATTACGTGCGGAACACCATGAGTCGACATGCGACTAGTACAACCTTGCGAGAAAAACCATGGATCTAAGTCACATAGGAACAGTACCATTATGCGAGGAACACTGCGGATCTGGACTTTGTTTGTGGTAAGAGTCATCATGCGCATTCCACCGGTCGGTTCCACTGTGTTCAGAGTGGGCCTGCCTTACCTCTGAGGAGTACCACTACATTAGAATCATCCTTGCCCGTGATTACTATCACTGTAGGAGGAACACCATGGTTCGGCTTTACCAGTGATTAATACCAATAAGAGAGGCCGGTAAACTGGATTTTGGGCCCCTCAGAAAAGATTTTGTGAGTTGGATCCACTGAATGTTTATGTTACACGATCATTTTTTATCATTATTCGTTTTAAATTCTACTCAGTGGATGCATTTTGAAGTTTTAATTATCTTGCACCTCGTACCATTACGGGCCGATGACCTAGCTGTTAGACCCCTTTAAGCAACAATCATCATCATCATCATCATCAACAAGATCTCATCATGATCTCACGCTTCTTTCCCATCCATGTCAGAACGTCTTCGTTTTGAACCCGATCTACCCTGTCAGTGTTATGCATGTGGCGATAGCATCACATGGAGCATACCTGAAGCATCTTTCAGCGTCCATGACTGTGCTCCGTAAGGAGGACTTTAAAGACATAGCACCGGAGAAGGCGTACACTGAGATCCAGGTTCAGTTCGCGGCCTTTGAAGACTGACTGGCGCTTGATGAATATGGTTTTCGCCTTCACAGTGTGGCACTCAAGTTACAAAAGCTGGTCCCAATCCTTACTGACAGAAAACCCAATGTATTTAAGCAGTTTCATCCGAGTACTTTTGCATTTTGAAACAGTCGATTTCAACTGACTTTCTAGCAAACCGCGCAGCATATAATTATTTGAAGCTATGTGATTAATCGAGCCTGAAACTTTAGGCAGTAATAAGTTACAATGCCAACTAATTTGGTTTGCAGGAAGTGTCGTCTGTCCCGCTCTCCTGTAATGTAAGAATAGTAGCATAACTAATATTAATTCTAATAATCCGGGACCCCTAATATTTACGCAAACCTCATAACAGAACTGTTTTCCGGGCTAGCTAATGCTTGTTCAGTAAAGTCGCGTTCTAACCTATCTATGCCTAAACGTCCGGGCTCTGATGATTAATTCTTAATGTTGATTAAGGTTTTATGCCTATGAAATTGTTGCTACTCGGTCGTTTACGTATCTTCATCTCGTAGGACAGTGCATACCTACCAAAAGAGTAGGTCGGTTATGAACAGAAAGAAATTGTGCAAAGCAAATAATGATCTGGTTTTGGGCGGTGGGAAGACGTCGTAATATTCAATCACCAACATAAACCACTGTTCCCACATCGGCAAGATTCCGTGCACTCGTTAGAATGTATACGTATATACAAGAGGGTCCACTCAGTTCCTAGCTGTTAAAGTAATAAACTTTAATAAATAACTAATATTGGTATATAATAGTTATTTTTAAACGGGTATTATACCTCTATCAGTCTGTAAAGTGGAAATGTTAACTTTCACAGCACCTGGTGTTACTAATGAGCACTTCATTATTCCTCGAATCTATTACCATAATGAACTCCCTTGGAATGTGACCAGCTATCAGAACCGATGCTGTTGCAACATCTCACCGACTTTTCTGAGAAAGAGAGCTTCTGTTTAGAAATACAAATAAAGAGGAGAAATGAGGGTCCAGGAATAACTAGCTGCCTGCTGTATTTGGAGATGTGTTTACGTAAACATTGTGAGGAATAGTGTATGACATCACGGATCTAAACCACTTAACGCCAGATAAACAATATTTATAAACTCGTTTAAAGTAAGCTCAACGTTGACAACGTCAAATCAACATCTAGGGAGAAGGGGGGAACAAACTTATATAACAAAGTCAACAAACAAAATCCCGCTAACAAAAGTGCTTTACTTCCTACGCATGGTGTTGGCTATACTCTGCTCTTATAAAAGTAATTGCTATCATAAAACAATATAATTTTAGTGTGTACATCAGAAATATAACTACGCAACAAATACCCAAAAAAATGCAATATTTCAGATGAATATATAGGCCTATATGTAATCAGGAAACCGTTAGCGCCGTGCTTTCTACTTATAAATGTCCCGCATGCACTAGTGATGTACCGGATGTATAATAACTGATTTTCCCAGGGGTATTTCTGCTTGCAGGTAAGTTACGTCAGAATACAAAGAGATAAGAACCGGACGGTCGCTTGCTACACGTTCCTGAGGCGCTACCCGTCAAGTTCGTCGCCTTGCGTTAGTAAGCCTCGTTGTCGATCTCATAGTTTGGTAAAGTATCACTACAATTGCTGTCAACAAATCAACCATGCCTGGTGTGTTCGGCAATGATGAACACTTAAGCATCATTTTAATCTATGGAGAATCTGGTCGGAATGCAGTCGAAGGTCGCTGACGGTATGCGCAAGAGTTTCCAAATAGCCGCCTGCCTTATATACATGCATTTCGCCGAACAGAGTTACAATTAAAAGCTAATGGATCGCTCAAGACACATACCACATACAAGCAACTTTTTGATAGAGCGGAAAGTCTGTATGTGTTTAAGTTAATGAGTTATTAAACTATATTTTCTGTGCCTTTGGTGTGTTAACAAATGCACCCTGTTACAGAACGCGTGTAGGAAAATGATGGCATTTGTATCATATCTGAAATGCAGCACGTTCTAGGGATCCTTTGAAAACCAGCGAATAGGCATCCCATTCATCACTAGTGCATGGGGGACACTTACACATAGAAGGTAAGGGGCTGGATGTCCATCTGGTTTATGTATTTTACAATTTATTTTTATTTTCGCCGACGCAAGTTAGTCTTATGGCGATGATGGTATTGAAAAGGGGTACCAATGGGAAGGAAGCGATCGTGACTTTAATTAAGGTACAGCCCCAATATTTGCCTGGTTTGAAAATCGAAATCGCCGCTAGTGCATTCTCAAGCTACTCTCTCCAAAAGCAAGGTTACAGTTACGTGAGACAAACCACGCAGCGACTTGCTCGGTCGGATGAGTACATCCTCAGAATACTAAATGTACTATGAATTAGTCATTCCCTCTTGCGTCCGAGTTGGAAGCCCCTCTCGTGCGATTCAAGGGGATGATGAAGAAATCTTCATTCACCCTTGTATTATCACAGCGTGCCAAACAACAAAGCATGTTGGCAGCAATGTTATGTCCATTTATAGTTTCGAAATAATGTAGATGTTATTGTTAGATCTACTGAAAGTTTCAAAGTAATAAGAACAATATCAATTATAGAATTAGGATTAATTTTGTACATGTTCAGAGTGAATATCAACATTCGCTCGTGCATCAGTCATGAGTCCCTTAACTTAATAATCCCCGAATTGATGATGCAGCTTTCATTGAGGAAGGAACCTACAAGTTAATAAATCTTCTGTCTACTAAAAATTCACTGTGGCTGTTCAAGATCCTACTCTAATCTGATAGTTAGGTTAAATACTAGCGCTTAGGGTCGCGCAGCTGTGAGCTTGCATTCTGGAGGTAGTGGGTTCGAGCTCCACTGTCGGGAGCCCTGAAGATGGTTTTCCATGTTTTCCAATTTTCACAGCACGAAGATGCTCGGACTGTACCTTAATTAAGGCCACAGTCGCTTCCTCCCCACTCCCAGCCCTTTCCTATCGCATCGTCGCCAAACGTGTAGGTGTGACGTATATCAACTTGTAAGAAACAGCAAATTCCCTTCCTTCTGCCAATTATGATTTCGCTATGAAGCTCCTTCGCCTCGTGTGCTTACAAAATGAAAAAGAATGGACGTTCCTTAGAAGTTACCCACGATAACAAAATCCCAGAATATGAGGAAGCAATGTCAGCAAAGGGATTCATGCCGACAGTGTTGCGAGGTCTACAAATAAAACATCGGTAGATTGTACGTACAAATTTTGGGAGTATAAATGAAAATTTCTGTAGTTTCTCGAGCACTGAAATGTTAAAACTCAATTAAGGAATGTAATAGCTACTTGAAGTTATTATGATCAAAATATAAAATTTCACTCACCGGTAGTTTCCGGCCACACTATGCTTCTTCATCTTTTCTCCTCCCCACTCTTCCTGTAGATGTAGTTATTCATAAGGTGTGGAAATTGTGAGCCAATTTTGAAGTCATAGCAGTATGCAGATTTTGTATTCTTTTTCCCCACTCTTACAGCCAAGAAAAGTAAGGGGGGTCCAATGTGCGAGGGGGGTATAATACACGAGTAAATGCGGTAATCCCCGTGTACATGGGGAAGTAGAATATACCTGCCTGTCGTAATTGACGACTGGAAGGGGGACGTACGGTTTCACGCTCCTTACCTTCATCTATTTTATGCGACCTTCGTTAGTTTAACACTTGTTCCTTTCCGACACGGACGGTATTAGGTTCACGAGGCCTATGGATTCCTTAACCAACTTGCACTCAACGCGCCGATCTATCGGCGCGAGAGGTTATGGCGAGAACGGTTACGACGCCGACACATTGGCTCTGTCCTATTTAGGGATTTTAGTCATTTGTATGGCTGTTAAATGGCAACAGTTGATCGTGTCAGTAACTTGAAGCGTTGAATTTGCGTCTTACTCTACAGATATATCGACGATCCCTACAAAATATTTTGACAAATGAGATTTGTTGACCATGAATGTTTATGCTGTGGTTGTTCGAATTTGTTATTGCGTTGATCTGTTTTGGTTGGCTTATGAATACAAAAATTTGATCTTGCTATCAGTTCGGTTTAGGGTTTATTTCGTTTTCTGGGTGTATCGCATGTTCACTTTACTTCGCGAACTATAATTTTACTTCTTATCATTACTCCGTTGTTGCACGTGCTTGCGTCATCCTTTTATCGTAATGGCTAGGCCATATTCAAAGCCGAATGACGCCGATATCCTGAATTTTCAGATGATTTAGACAATAATCGAACCGCGAGGACCTGACACCGATGACCGTTTAGTGTAGAGTAAAAAACTCTGTGCCATGCTTCATGAGTGAATTGCAGCACACACATATTGATATCGAATTGTACAGAATTAAATGTTCTTTCTTTCAGGCCTAAGAGAGACGCAATAATATATGATCTTTCTGTCACTGAAAACCATAATTACTTTTTTAAAATTATTTTCAAAGTTTAATATTTTTTCTGCTTTATCAATAATAATACCTCCAAGGTATTTTCATTGCTGAAATTCTCATAGTTTCCTGTATTAGTGTAGTTTATTTTATTTGAATATGTGTTAAATTGTTTACGTGTTTTTTGGTTGCAAAATCACAAAATTTAGTTTGAGCAAACCCCTGCATATAGGCTGAGTGCAAAAGGGCTGACTTTTATGCCTCGTCATTCTTTTGACAAAAGCTTCATATTTCGAACTGCCCCACATAGCCCATTTGAATTCAATGGCGTAGAGATCTTTTTGGCAGACGAAATGACAACAGCGCGAGATATCTATTTTTTTTTAAATCAACCAGTGTGACCAACCCTCTCATGTTCATATACTCCGCTCATGTTGTCCCCGCCAGTTTACGTAATACAAGCCGGCGTTCCTTAGAACTGATTTCTAAATCTGTGATTATGACATGTCACTTGCTCGTGGCAAGTTAGTTTTGAAAATATTAATGATGTAATTGAGAAAACTGAGAAATGAACGTAGGGGAAATGTGAGTAACCACTTAACTTCAAACGTCCATAACTCCATTGACCCTAATGCAAATTTATCAAATTTTATACACGATAATTAGTGCAATATATAACATGATTTGGTGAAAATAAAAATTAATATTAGCTCAAGGATTTGTTTAACAGTAGGCCTACTATTCATTCTAAAATGTATCTGTAATTTGGACTGGCGAATATAAACATGTACAACTTATGTAATGAATTCATTATGAAATAAGCAATAAAATATGACACTCTTAAATGTGGTCGTCACTTTTGGCATGTAGGGCAATGTTAAAACAATCCACCGTGAATTTTTGGTGCAATGTGCATGAGCCCACTTTTGGCAACTATTGCACTGAAACCGATCGTCTTCGTAGTACTTGTCAAGAAAATGCTGTCTGATGCCTCATCAATTATAATCACGTAGGCTGAGTGAACCTCGTATCAGCCATCAGATCTAGATAAAAATTCCTGACTTGGCCGGGAACCGAACGTGAAGCCTCCGATTAAGAGATAGGCACACCACCCCTATACCGCCGGGCTGGCCTCAAACTGGAAAACAAATTATTTTAGAATCACCAGTAGAACTACGAAGAAACATAATTATTACAATTGTTTCAACGGTCCAAATTACACAACGTATTAAGATTTAATCAAAAACTAAATAATACGCAAAGTATTCAAAATTTATGAATGGAACTGTTTTAAAACTTGCCTAGATATTTGATCAGTACTTGTAACAGCTAAACATCTCCTCGGCTGAAATAACTACTTCACAGTACACTTGCTTGTCGCCGTACAAGCTTACAAGGAATGTGAGTATGAATATTGTTTTCCTCTTGCCCCTTCAACCGTACGTCCATTAGCAAAGCAACTTCCAGGAAGAAAGCCACCCTCGACTGTCTTGTTGACCTTGCCCCAGGCAGGGGGTGACCAAACTTGCAAATACCAAAAAAAAAATTATCGCTCCAGATTAGACGCTGGTCCAAACTGCAAGGACTTCCCCTATCTATTAGGATTGTTTCTGCCTAACAAGTGAATTCTTGAACTTGATGATGTGCCAGAAATAATTCGTAGAATCAACATGATCAGTTTATTTATTTACAAACAAACGACAAAAGAACCGAACATTTTTGTGTATTACGTAGCAAGAGGTAACTTTGTTGCCAATCAACAGGCATAAAATCGGTGAAGAGTAAAGAAATTTTTTGTTCTCTTATTAAAATCAATTTTTCATACTAACATACCTTGCTGGTCCATCTGTAATCCGCACGCTGTACAGTAATAAATATGCCACATACTAAAGTGATAACATGCTATTTCTCTTTGTTGAATTGCAGCGAAGGAAAGCGAACCATCCATTCGAGTTTTTTGTTCCTTTCTTTGAGGGCAGTAAATAAAATGTTAGAGAAAGTTTTCGCGACTGATTTGCGTACCGTTTGAATGTGTAATCGCTCTCACAGCACACGATATGCATATTAAACCGTGGTATGTATCCTGTGTCTACTCTGCGGTCACATTGCATATTTCAGTTGCCGCGCTTGTAACTCGAGAATTTGGCAGAGTGATGAGGCATATTCTGTACGCGCCAAATGTCCATGTACATGCAAGTGTATTCGCCAAGGCGGGTGGGGGTGGGGGGGTGCCGCACAATTTGCGAACCCTATCCCAAGATTCCTGTGCGATATTCATCGTAAACTTCCAAACACAAAGAGTGATTGGCAAAACGAAATTGGTGGTAGACCGTCACTATTGTAACGGCTGCAGGATTTTGAAGATTTTGTAGGCTTAGTTATTGGAAATAAAAGACAAATATGATGTAGATAATAAATTTTATTTACTAGAACGTGGTGTTCTTGGAATGTGGGTGATAACTCGATGTAGTATAAGTCTGTGAAATGAGAAATAATTTAAGAGTTCGGGAGTAATATTACGAGTCTTGTCTTGCAACCAAGTCTTACTTGATACAGATGCACCGTCATACACTTCAAAGTAGTTACTTATTGTAAATTGTTTTCGCTGTTTCAATTTCTCATAGTTATATTCCCTCCATTTCCGTTATTCCTTCATCATGAACTTTTTTTCGTTTCAATTCTTTCTTTGGCACGTTTTTGCCGAATCCTAATCAAAATTTTATTTTCAAATATTAAATTTGTTTTTCCATACAACTGACCACGATGTATTCACAACGACAGGGAACCTCCAACTGAGCGCGCGAGTGAACACAGCGCCATCTTGTAACAGAGTATTCGTGTGACGTCACATATTAGTGCTATTTCATGAAAACTACGTTTCAGATTTTTATTCAACAGTTGTCCTCCTCTTTTTATATCAATTGAGACATTAAAATTAAAATTCCTCTTTTCATCTACCTGTTCCTGAGGGACGTAAGTCTACGTTAAAATTTAAGTCTCACACAAAAATGCTCGACGAAAAGATCACAATGTCTTGTGGCAACTTTGTGTCAGAATAGAAGTAATCTTACGTTGGTTTGTCTACATTTCGCTGATGAAATGGTACACGTCTATCTCTTGACCACTCCGCCGTCAGTGTGATGTTAAACTAATAACGAAATACAAAGAAGAGAAATGAGAATATAAATGCTAAGTTTCGAGTGATGGATAAACCAAGTTCAACGGATGGGTCATGCGGGGAGTATAGGTTACAGGAGAAAATGGCCCAGGCCATGGGGATATGATAATCTGGGGTAGACGAGGGTGTTAATCGTTATATTTAGTTTTATTTACAATTGGCATTACGTCGCAACGACACAGATAGGTCTTATGGCGACGATAAAATAGGAAGCGGACGTGGCCTTCTTTGAGGTACAGCCCCAGGTTTTTGCCTGGTGTAAAAATAGGAAACCACGTAAAACCATCTCCAGGGCTGCCGACAGTTGGGCTCAAACCCACTATCTCCCAAATGCAAGCTCACAGCTCCGCGCCATTAACCGCACGGCCAACTCGCCCTGTATATTTAGATTTTAATTAGGTGTACAGATAAGCGGTGCCAACTAAACAAAGCACTACTCGTAGTTTTATATAGATAATTGTGGAGACGGGTAGTTAATTCAGAGGGGCCTTGCAGTTTGAACATTCAATGATATTCCAGTCTATAATGAAAATGTAGTGTAGAAACAGATCGTTAGGCTTTACGCAAGAATGCGATTAATTTATTTACGCTGCAGAGTCATAAGAAACAGTATGAATGCCTTGAATTTTACTATGGTAAATATAATTTCAATGATGATGTCATATTCGTGACAGTTGTTGTCTAGGTAAACTTTGTAGAGATGAACGCAGAGGGTATATTTCTAGAACGCTTATATATGGTGCAGAGGCACGGACTCTGAGGATAGAGGATGAAAGAAGGATGAATATATAAGTCTGCAGAAGAACAGAAGTAATTAAATGGGAATACAAGGTAAGAATCGAAGAGGTCTTGTGAAATGGGGGAGAAAAAAACATATTTTGCAAGATATTAGACAAATTGATTGCAACTAATCTGGATATTTATTGAGGACAGATTATTTCTTAAAATATAGTTTTGTGACGAAATACAACCTGCACGGTAAAGGAGTTGTTTGATACTTTTGTTGAGGAATAGAATCTTCGTGGTAAAACAGTTATTTAAGAATAGTTTTGTGAAGGAATAGAAACTTCAAGGTAAAACAACTGTTAAACGATAGTTTTGAAGGAATAGTACCTACATGGCAAAAGAAAACGTGAAAGAAAGACATGAGATAGGTATGAATTAATTAGAAATGAGACGTTCTGCAAAGAGCAGAGAATATTGGAGATTAATCAATTCAGTGACCTGCCTTCAGGTGGAAAGTCCTGAAAGAAGATTTCGCTGCAAAACCATAAGAAACAATGTATGTTACGTCTGACAAATTTTACTCGGTCGAATTCAAAAGGGTTAAAAGGTGTCATAATCATGGCAATTGTGAAAGAGAATGTTCATATGAACGTAAGAGTTATAATCTTTCCAGCGTGGTGTCAGACCACTTACGGTGGTTGTGAGTTACGGAGTCCTGTTTCTTTCCGCTATTATAACTTTTTATCAGAAGAGTTCTGTGTGGAGTGAAGTTTTCTCTTCTTTACCTCTAACTGGAAGGGAAAGAAGAGGGACAAGATGGATCCTAAAATGAAGAGAGAAAAGTATGAGAAACACTTTCACGAAAGGAAAGAAGAATTGGAAGACAGACAGCAAAGCTATGCTGTAAGCGTCGAGACATTAAAACTTAGTTGGTGAGCACGAAACCTTCCCCTCACAGCAAGAGTTGAAATGTCGTGATTTAAATAAGAGCACCGTGAGAAAAAAGAAGAGAGAGGAAGAACGATGTAGATGGGAAAGAAAACCCGCGATGGTGCTGTAAAACTGCGGAAGATCGAGTACGAAAGGAGAACTGCAGGAGCGCCATAAATTAAACACACACACACACAGTTGAGGGGAAAAAAGAGGAAGATTCCGCTAGTTTTGTGTGAGAGAAATGTTAGGCAGCGAAGTCAAAGAAATAAACAAAACGGAGGAAGAAAAATAAACACACGATGGAATTTATGGGGAGTAGAATTACATTTGATAAGTTTCTTTGCGTAACTCTGTGTTCGCAGAAGAAAATACGGCGAGTTCTTGTCGATTAGCTCTTGCTTAACGGTACGTCGAGCATTTAAACCGTCTGCTTCTAAAAGGTAAAGTCTCCAGATATTTATTATGTGAAGGATAATCGAATGTCAATATCCCGAAATGCGTGCGTAAGGTGATATTTCCTAGAGTTATCGGAAATTCAAGATATAGTAATAAATGCATACTACTTTGGCTCCACAACAAAATATCAACTGCACCGTTACATGCTTGCTTATTTATATCTTCAATGCCTCTGTTGAGTGAGTTGGCCGTGCTGTCAGCTTGTATTCGGGATGTAGTAAGTGCGAACCCCACTGTGGCAGCCCTGAATACCGTTTTCCGTGGTTACCCATTTTCATACCAGGGAAATGGCTCGAGATGTACCTTATTCAAGGCCACGGTCAATTCCTTCAACTCACAGCCCTTTCCTATCCCATCGTCACCGTAATACCTATCTGTGTCGGTGCAACAAACTGTAATAACTTTACACTATATGGCCGTCCATCTGCGTAGTATCTACTTATAAGTGTCCCGCAAGCACTATTGATGATTGGGGTGCCTAACCGCTGGTTTACAAGCTCAGCATTATCAATAAAGCTTATTTTAAATACAGGGTACTCTCCGCTACATAGAGGGCCTCCGGACGAATGACTGTGTGACAGTGTCCGAACTTGGCGTTTAAGGATATTGATATTTGATTTTATACATCGTTGGCTTGGCCTTGATGGTATGGCATTCGCATTTTATTTGTGCGTAACATGAAGGCTTCTTTCTGACACATGCTTCGTTCTGTCCATTTAAACTTTCCTACTCCCTTGATTTCTCTTTTGGTACCAGCTTTATGTTTCTCAGTGGATATCCCAACATTTACCTTCGCTGCCTGTGCCTTAAGTCGCATGATTTGTTTTGTAGCCGTCTGTAGCGAATCGGAAAAAGCTGCTAGATCATCTACACAAGCAAGACAGTCAATTACAAGGTTTGTGTTCCTGCAACCCACTCTGACTTTACTGCCGACCCCTTCATTTCTCATTTTTTTAAATTCGCGGATGACTTTATTCAGACCAAAGTTGCAGTCACTATGCGCTGATGTATCCCTTGATAAGTTTTCCCCTGTTTTGACTCTAGCCCCGACGAAAGCTTTGCTGTGAAATGTGCATAAATATTAGGGGACCGGATTTTTAGATATCCTAAAAAGTATGCTACTCTCTCTACATTACGGAAGAGCGGGCTGCATAAGTCTTCCTACTAGTCAGATTAGTTTGTATTCTAACCTATTTTTGCCTGAACATGCTGACTCTACTAATTATCCTTACTTTCCCTAATTCTCGAACACTCCCTTCTAGCAAACGAATAATATCCCTTTCCATATTGGATTCATGCACCTTAGTCTTTAAGGCTGTACCTTATTTAAGGCCACGGCTGCTACCTTCTCAGTCCTAGCCCTTTCTCGTCCTTGTGTGGCCGAAAACATTCGATGTGTTAGTACGACCTTAATCCACTAGCAAAAAAAATATTTGAATACAACCCTCGATATGAGGTTGGTTGTAGGAAGAGAATTCACATGTGTGCCAAAGGCCGCACTGGTATCTGGGGAAAGAAATATCAACATTAGAAACTACCCTTTCCGTGACACACAGCTAACTAATAAATTGATGCAACGTTGAAAACGAACCACTACAGAAGTCGATGACAATCGAATAAGCATGTAATATATCGCCCTCCAAAACGTAGAACGGCGACATTATAAATCTCTCGATTACTCGCGTTGGAGAAACACCATTCGATTTTACTTTCATTCCATCTTTTTTCTTCCCTTTTCAACTCTTTTTCTTCGAACCAGGTTCATTTGCATTGATTAGAATTAACAAACCCCACTAAGTTTAAATGTGTTATGCAAATCCGCGCTGATGTTTAGTGTTCTTAACTTTTTTCTTTCCTTTCACAGTGCCTTATTTTCTTTTGGTTAATTTTCTCTCTAATTTAATTAAATGCGGAACATTCTCCTGAGAATAGACGATGCGTGTCTGCAAGAAGAACTCTTCTTTTGATGAAATCAAGCTGCTAGTGTATTGATATGCAGCCCAGTCTATGAAAACGTTCTTCCAAATTCAGCCTGAAATAATTGCCTTGCATTTTGTCAAACATTGTTACAAAGAAATCTCTGCTCTAGTGGAAAAAAAAATATATGAATTGGACATTGAATGAAAATGATTTCTGCACGTAATCTTCAAGTATTCGTGCTTCTAACTCAGCGAGAAAATGTATACTTGAAATTGGCGAGCCTTAGTGAGGATGTAGACAAACCAATATCTAACGGTACTTCTCCATCGCCTTTGTTTTAACCAAAATTGTTTCTTTTTATTTTCCTCTATGACATCGATGTTCTGTTGTAGTTCCTCCTTCATTAAGGACAGTATTCAACCAGAATAAATCCTTGTCCGAAATCATGTATCCTCCGTCTTGCAATATGTTTTAAAAACCTCGACTTGGACTTCATACGTCAGTTTGTTCGTCTGACATGAACCTACCAACACACACAAGTCAAGTACGCCAAACACTAGCGTCTGTGTCGTATCTTTCACTGATCATGTGGACGTTTGTGCTTTTCTTATTTAAATAAATGAAACAGGCAGCGGAAAGTCATCGTTTGCTGGTCGAAATATATGGTGAACACGCTCCATCGATTAGAACATGTGAGACATGGTTTAGACAATTTAAACGTGGTTATATCAATGTGAAAGAACATGCGCGCTCAGGTAGACCACTCTTGAAACCCGGCGAAACCGTTAATGCACAACGCTTTCGCCAACAAATGATTAATTTAAATCACGCACTCATCGAAAGACCAGAAGACATGGCAAAGTGATTTTGTTACAGGACAAAGCGCCGTCTCACACAGCAAAACCAGTGAATGACACCTTGAAATCGCTAGAATGGGACATTCTTCCGCACCCACCGTACTGCCCCAACCTGACACCATCTGACTATCACCTCTTCGCATCAATGGGGCACTTAGATATTTCGAGGAGGTTTGAAAATTGCTCAACGAATGGTTTGCCGAAAAAGACAGGCAGATTTTCTAGCATGGTATTCATAACTTACCTGAAAGATGGGCGAAGTGTGTACAAGCCGATGGCCAATATTTTGAACAAACAAAAGCTGAATTTCCGTTAAATATTACGTGTTTTCTTCACCACAAACACCCTCAAAATCTTATGCATACACTTGGTAACCTTCAAAAGTACTTATATCCATTTAAATAGCTAATAGTTCCACCTGTACATTCCCTATCCTGTTTTAAAATCCCAATATATTCATACATATTAATCTCCAGTTTAGTTACATTTTAATTTCACGAGTTGTCATTTTGCTAACCTTGCTTCTAGTTACCAGATCCTGGACGATTTGTCATTTATAGGTTAGAATGTAAACGTAGCGAATCGAGGAACAAGAATACTCTAGCTCTGACAACAGTTCTGCTGCGAAATTTGAGGGGAGCGGATTATTAGAACCCCTAAAACGTATGTTACTTTCTCTACATTACGGAAGAGCGGTGTGCATGAATCTTCCTACAAGTCAAATTAGTTTGCAGTCTAACCTATTTTTGCCTAAACGTGCTCGCTTTACTAATTATCCTCACTTTCCCTAATTCTCAAACACTCCCTTCTGGCAAACGAATAATTTCTCTTTCCATATTGCGTTCATGCGCCTTAGTCTTTTTTCGACCTGGATAACTTTTACCTATGATCCTTCCATCCTCATTGAATAACTTTGTGTATTCTGTTCTGTTTTGGAAGATCACACAAAGCATCGCTTTACGTCCATCGAGCTGTATGAAAACTGAAAATGAGTAAAACCACTGATGAATTAAACAAGGATGATGTTAATGAAAAAAAAGCCTTGAAGAACGGACGAACGTTAACGGAGAAGCAGTAAAGTACGTTGAAGAATGGGAGACTAGAAGAAGAGATCAGAAGAAGGCGCTAATAATTATCTGGAAGAAATACTGGTCACTTGGCTTTATCTAGACGCGTAACACTAAGAGGAAAGAAAGAAATCCACACATGCAGGCTCAGAACCCTACGACTAGACTAAAGCCGATATTGTGAAAGAAGTGTAGCTGGGTTGGCCATGTACACTCATGCTCATAAACTAAGGATAATTGCATATTGTGGTGCCACACAACGTGGCACTACACAAAACTGGCGCTAGTACCATAGGCACATAGTGAACACAAACGAAACATATCTGTAAGTCCACGGTACTGGTGGTAAGTTGAGAAAACCGCTCCAAAACACATGTGCTACAAAACACCACTGTTTCCTGCGCATGTACCTCGACATCAATATGGGATATGATCACCATGCACACGTATACAGTCCGCACAACGGGTTGGCATACTCTGGATCAGGTGGTCGAGAAGTCTTCTGGGGTATAGCCTCCAATTCTTGCACCAGTGCCTATCGGAGCTCCTGAAGTGTCCTAGGGGTTTGAAGAAGCGCAGCGATACATCGACCGAGAGCATCCCAGACGTGCTCGATGGGGTTTAGGTCTGGAGAACAGGCAGGCCACTCCATTCGCCGGATATCTTCTGTTTCACGGTACTCCTCCACGATGGCAGCACGGTGGGGCCGTGCGTTATTATCCATCAGGAGGAAGGTGGGACCCAATGCACCCCTGAAAAGGCGGACATACTGGTGCAAAATGACGTCCCGATACACCTGACCTGTTACAGTTCCTCTGTCAAAGACATGCAGGGGTGTATGTGCACCAATCATAATCCCATCCCACACCATCAAACCACTACCTCCATACAGGTCCCTTTAAAGGACATTACGAGGTTGGTATCTGGTTCCTGGTTCACACCAGATGAGAACCCGGCGAGAATCACTGTTCAGATTATACCTGGACTCGTCCGTGAACATAACCTGGGACCACTGTTCCAATGACCATGTACTGTGTTCTTGACACCAGGCTTTACGGGCTCCCCTGTGAACAGGGGTCAGTCGAATGCACCTTGCAGGTCTCCGGGCGAATAAACCATGTCTGTTCAGTCGTCTGTAGACTGTGTGTCTGGAGACAAGCGTTCCAGTAGCTGTGGCAAGGTCCCAAGATAGGCTACCTGCAGTACTCCGTGGCAGTCTGCGGGCACTGATGGTGAGATATCAGTCTTCTTCTGGTGTTGTACACTGCGGACATCCCGTACTATAGCGCCTGGGCACGTTTTCTATCTGCTGGAATCGTTGCCATAATCTTGAGATCACACTTTGTGGAACACGGAGGGCCCGTGCTACGACCTGCTGTGTTTGACCATCCTCCAGTCGCCCTATTATTCTACCCCTCATAACATCATCAATGTGTGCTCGTTGAGCCATTTTCACCACACAGTCACCATTAGCACGTCTGAAAACATCTGCTCACTTACTCGCTGCACCGTACTCTGATATGAACCAACACACCTCTGCGTATTTGGACTGCTGCCAGCGCCACCGTGCGACGACCGCAGGTCAAATGCACCACATGGTCATACCCCTAGGTGATTTAAAACCGCAAACCGCCCACCCTAGCATTGTTTCACCATGTATCAGTATTATCCTTAATTTCTGAGCATGAGTGTAGTAAGATCTGATCTACAAAAATGGACCAAGACACTACCGGAGTGGTATGCAAGAGATGGACAGCTGGTCCATTGACTACGTGATCAGATATAATAGCAAAACTCATTTAAGGTTCATTGTGGATGAGAACTGCCCAAGAAAAAATAACCTAAAAGAGGTGGAGACGGTGTTTGCTCCAAAACGGAAATTATCAGACTCGATGAAGATGATGATGATGATGATGATGATTATTATGATGATACTTAATTCACACTGTTTACGTCATAAATAGGTAGAGTTCATAATGTATAAAACAATGTTGTTGTTGTTGTTGTTGTTGTTTGGGTCATGCATAGACTGGTTTGATGCAGCCTTCTATGCCACCCTAGCCTGTGCTAACCTTTTGATTTCTACGTAACTACTACACACTACCTCTACCGCTCTTACCGTCTACACATCCCTCGAAACTAACTGACGCCGAGCTGAGTAGCTCAGACGGTTGAGGCGCTGGCCTTCTGACCCCAACTTAACAAGATCAGTCTTGGCTCAGTCCGGTGGTATTTGAAGGCTCAGATACGTCAGCCTGCTGTCGGTAGATTTACTGGCACTCAAACGGGACAAAATTGCAGCACATCGGCGTCTCCCAAAACCGTAAAAGTATTTTCTGGGATGTAAAGCAAATAACATTATTAGATACTTACTGCCGTTTCTCTGAAGGTAAGATTGTCATAAACCGTTCAAATTGGCCAAAGGAGATACTGTTCAAGAAAGGTGGGAACCTCTTGCGCTTTTCTTCTGATTCTAGTTAAAGGAGAATGGTTATCTCTCTGTATTCCTCTTTGTCTTAGCATGCGTTCTCCTGTATTGAAGACGCACCCACGTTGGTGAATACCCACCATCGATCTTACTCTGTTGTCAGTACGGCCGCAACTTTATTGAATATCAAGGTGCGAAATATATACATAAAAATGTAGTATCAATGAAATATGTAATAATCTTAACATACAAAGCAAAGCAAAGTCATCTTCGTACAGGTCATGAAGGCCCTTGGAGGAGTGGAAGGTAAAGGTTTCCACCATTGTTAACCTCGGCACGTGATGGGGTAGAGTGGTTAGCTCTACGCCCGGCCGCCTTTCCCCCCAGGAATTAACGTGGTACTCATTTTTGGTGTAGGCTGAGTGAACCTCAGGGCCATATGCACCTCCGAAAGTGGAAATCTCGTTCCTTAAATTTTACGACTTCCCGACGGGGATCCGAGCCCACGTCCTTCCGAGCGAACCGAGCACGCCTTTACCGCCTCGGCCAGGCAACTCCTAATAGTATTAATACACCAAATTAAAAAAAATATTCGTATATTCCTTTCATTATGACTTTTGTTGTGATTTGTGACAGTAATATTGTTTTAAATACCTCCACGTTTTATGACAGTGTTACATAATCACATTAAAACATAATCACAATATTACAGATGTTTAAAACTAATGTTATACACTGTCTATTACACAATGGTATTGTTCTAGCTGATTTCCTGTTACCCTCATGTTTTGAAAATGAACCACGTAATTGTTACTAAATCAAGTTAATATCTTTAAACCCCTATCAAGTAACATGAATATTATGGTAACTTCCTTCATCGAGATGCACAGTGTGTTACCAAGTTCTTCTCCATGTTTTCCATTGTGATGTTTAGGAGCCAATAAAATTCTCTTGTTGGCTGAGATGGACCGCTCAACATCGCAGGAAGTCACCGGTGCGTATTTTAAAAGATCGTCTTGTTCACCACCGATGATCCTGCGAACAGACACAGAGCTTGTGAATAACCTAGATTTCGTTTCAAGACTGCATGGAGTTAGTTGGAAACTCTGACCAATGAAAGGCACATAGTTATCTCCGATTTCGAGAAAAGATTAGTGCTGTTGTATGCAGTTGAAGCACTTTGACCTACTGTACAGGAAAAGGCGCTAGAAATCCAAACTTCAAAGCAATTTTAAAGCCGGCTTTAGCAATTGAAATAAATTCTATAAAAGACGAAATTAGCCAATTATGTAGTGAAGTCTGAAAATTAAACGAGCTGACACAACTTTTAACTATGTTAATAATTACTCAGATATATAAATAAATGTTACATTCTTCACATAATATGTGAAAATATGTAATACTACTTAGAATGTGTAAAAATGTGTAAAACGAAACACAGAACCACAATTTGGTGACATTTTACATTGTCTGTTGCCCTATTTATCACGGACGTAAAATGAAGGAAGGGCGAATTTATAAATATTTTCCCATTACCTGTAAATTTTAAAAACCAAGCAGGCTGATTAACAAATAAAATAACAGTCAGGTAATAACTCTCAAGTTAACTCCCAGTGATGTCATACTCAGTTCACTTCCTTGTTAACAAGTAGCGTCACTCTTGGAAGTCCTGGTTCAATTCTCGGAATAGAGATCGCAATCCCAGAGAATAAGAGCCATTAACATGGTGTCTGAGTGTTTAATGTGTGAGCGCGCGTGTGCCTGTGGGTATTACGTTCTCGTGTCTGGCCTTGAACTCAGTCCACTTCCCACGTCAACATGTGGGCTCCAGTCTGCGTTCACAACTCCACCTCACAACACCAATCCAAAGGTACATCGTTAAGAAGAGAAGAGAAGGTATCTAATTGTTCTTCCAAGAAGTGTAACATTTTCAAGGATTAATTACATTCGGTCCGAGAAGCTAAGGTTTCCGTGGCCTCTCAACATAACGTAACTCCTTCTGGAAGGAGCAATATTCCTTACATCGCTGCCTTTCATTAGGTGTGATACTAGTCAGCGTCTTGGAACTCACCAACTAACTACTCTTACGGTCTTCCGAGACGCTGAGGCGCCGGAATTTAGTCCCGCAGGAGTTCTTTTACGCGCCAGTAAATCTAACGACTCGAGGCTGTCGTATTTGAGCACCATCAAATACCATCGGACTGAGCCAGGATCGAACCTGCCAAGTTGGGGTTAAAAGGCCAGTGCCTTAAACGTCTGAGCCACTCAGCCCGGCTATTATTATTAGAGTATGGTTCTAGTTATGGGAACTTCACCAAGATTACTTGATTCGAGAACGGTGAAAGGTCCATATGAAAGTAGCAGGATTTGTTCTGCATGTAAAGTGTAAGGTTACAAAAATATCCAAAACTCCGGGCTGGGAGAGTAAGGAGATGAGCTGTTTGAATACGCAGTCTGAGATGTGCCATGAAGTGCCATTATTACACAAACAAGCTTGAAATTTGGAAAGAGCGTATTATGAAGAAGAAATTGGACCTGAAGAGGAGAAATTTGGGAATGTGCACGTTTATAGGAAGGCAAATTAGAGATTGAATTTAGCATAGGAGATGCTCGAAGAAATTTCACCTCCTTGGAAATGTTTTAAAAGAATAAAACACGGAACGCAGCGATGAGAGACGCGCTGCCGCCTCAGCCAAGGAGGGTAATAATAATAATAATAATAATAATAATAATAATAATAATAATAATAATAATAATAATAATAATACCGGGCGAGTTGGCCGTGCGGTTAGGAACGCGCGGCTGTGATCTCGCATCTGGAAGATAGTGGGTTCGAACCCCACTGTCGGCAGCCCTGAAGATGGTTTTCCGTGGTTTCCCACTTTCACACCAGGCAAATGCTGGGGATGTACCTTAATTAACACCACGGTCGTTTCCTTCCAACTCCTAGGCCTTTCTATCCCATCGTCGCCATAAGACTATCTGTGTCGGTGCGACGTAAAGCAAAATATTTAAATAATAATAATAATAATAATAATAATAATCTTTCTTTCTTTCTTTCTTTCTTTCTTTCTTTCTTTCTTTCATTCTTTCTTAATGCGTATTTTTTTAAGACTTTCGTCTGGAGCATAGCATTGTATGGAAGTAAAACCAGGACGATAACCAGCTCAAGAGAGAAGTAGAACAGAAACTTTCGAAATGTGGTGTTACAGAAGAATGCCGAAGGTGAGATGGATAGATCGAATCGCGAATGAAGGTTAACAGAATCGAATTGGTGAGAGGAGATCGATTTGGCTCAATTTGACCGGAATAAGGTATAGAATGATAGGACACATCTTGAGACACATAGGACTTGTGCAATTGGTTCTTGAGGGAAGTGTAGGCGGTAAGAACGGTAGGGGTAGACCAAGGTATGAATATGACAAGTATATTAAAGCAGATGCAGGATGCAGTAGTTCTGTAGAAATGAAAAGTTTAGCACAGGATAGGGTGGCATGCAAAGCTGCATCAAAGCAGTCTATCGACTGATGACTGAAACAACATCAAGAAAACACTTCGTTTATTTCTTTTAGCCAGTTCTTGTGATTTTTCATTGATAAGGCTAAGTTTAAAATGTTCTTTGTGAAGCTGTTTTGATTCTACCTGTGAGTTTTTGTGAAACTTGATAGATTTCATGTGATTCCCTTTTCATTTTCGCATTTTGGTCCTAAGATTTTAGCATAGGAGATGTTCGATTAAATTCCCCCATCTTTGAAATATTTTAAGAAAAGAAAACACGGAACGCAGAGATATGGGGCGCGCTGCCGGGTGAGCCAGGCAAGCTTAATATAATAATAATAATAATAATAATAATAATAATAATAATAATAATAATAATAATAATAATAATGCATCAGCTAAGCAAGTTCAACGATGCTCCTGAGTAGGGCATAACGATGTAAAAAGAAATAATAATAATAATAATAATAATAATAATAATAATAATAATAATAATAATAATAATAATAATAATAATAATAATAATAATTCTTTCTTTCTTTCTTTCTTTCTTTCTTTCTCTTTCTTTTTTTCCTTCTTTCTTTCTTCCATTCTCTTTTAATACGTTTACCCTCCAGGGTTGGTTCTTCCATCAGACTGCCACTAAGGTGACGTCCACAAATACAGATCAGTGGTGATTAATTTATTTATTTATTTATTTATTTATTTATTTATTTATTTATTTATTTATTTATTTATTTATTTATTTATTTATTTCCTGCACCCCGTAAAATTGGTAAACAGGAATGGCATCTATCCATTTTAATGTATAGAAACCTGCTCCCAAAATCTTTCATGAATTGAGTTTAAAACGATGTTTTGTTCTAGCAAAGATAATGCCCAATGTATACAGTGGTTTGTGATACGATTTAAAGTGTACAAAGTTGGTTACGAGCAAGAGTTGATCTCTGGAACAGTCGTGGTGTGTGGTGCTGCGTACTGTAGCCAGTTAGTGAACTGCCATAAATCAATAACGCAAGCATGGTAGGCAGACAGTCGGGTCACGGTACGTAATATAAGCATACTTAATATACAGTGTGACGTCACTCATACGCCGAGAGAATTAATTAGCTTCGCTATATTGACACGAGTGTTTTTCTAGAAGTTCCACCCTAGAAATAAATAAATAAATAAATAAATAAATAAATAAATAAATAAATAAATAAATAAATAAATAAATAAATAAATAAATAAATAAATAAATAAATAAATAATTGGAGAGCATTACATCTATGAGGAAGAGGAGATTGAACTTCTACGGTCATGTCATGAGAATGGACAATCAGAGGCTCAACTCCAGAATCGTCCACACCATCTCTAGAGGGAAAGCGACTAATGCCAAGTGGGCAAGACTCGTCAGAAAAGACCTTCAAGAATTGTACATCGCTCCCAGTGAAATTTATGACAGGAATAGGTACAGAACGTTGATCAGAACATCAAACTCTCTCCAGTCACTAACAGAAAAAACGGTACGTCCGGGAGGAGGTGTGAAATGGACCCAGGAGCGAAAAGACTTTCACAGTGCAAGAATGAAGGAGTACTGGTTAAAGAAGAAAGCTGCTAGAGATAAGAACCACGTGGTCCATAGCAGGCCCAAACGGAACTAAAAATAAATAAATAAATAAATAAATAAATAAATAAATAAATAAATAAATAAATAAATAAATAAATCCTCAGCCTGTATCAAGGCATTCTACCGGGTCAGAAATGAAATGAAATGAAATGAATGAATGAGTGAATGAATGAATGAATGAATGAATGAATGAATGAACGAATGAAGACCCCATCTAGCGGCGAGGATAGGAACTGTCACGGCTGCCGAAGCCTGTCGCACTCCTGTGGGTCAATAATTAATGACTGACAAATGAAATGATATTGGAGAGTGTTGCTGGAATGAAATACGACAATGAAAAACGGAGTACCTGGAGAAAATCCTGTCCCGCCTCCGCTTTGTCCAGCAAAATTTCCATTTGGAGTTACCTGGATTTGAACCACGGAACGCAGCGGTGAGAGGCGCGCTGCCAGCTGAGCAAGAAGGATTATAATAACAGTACTAACAATAATAATAATAATAATAATAATAATAATAATAATAATAATAATAATAATAATAATAATCATTCTTCCATATTTTGTTTCTTTCTTAATCAATTTTTCTCCCCAGGGTTGGTTTATCTCCTGGACTCAGCGAGGGATCACACGTCTACCGCCTCAAGGGCAGTGTCCTATCCTATCCCATCGTATGCCATAAGAGCTATTTGTGTCGGCGCGATATACAACAAAACTTTCTTTAAAAATATCTGACCATTTGTTTTTTGCTAAAGGAAAAATGAATATACAATTACATTATTGTCTTCTGTCTCTATCATTATTTTTTTCATAAGAATTTTACTCACTCCGCACCTGTGGTGTAGTGGTTATCACCCCTGCAGGCCCGGGTTCTATTCCCGGCTCTGCCACGAAATTTGAAAAATGGTGTTAGGGCTAGAATGGGATCCACTAAGCCTCGGGAGGTTAACTGAGTAGAGAGGGTCTCTGTTCCCACCTCAGCCATCCAGGAAGTGTTTCTCCGTGGTTTTCACTTCTTCTCCAGCTAAATGCCGGAATGGTTCCTAAACTAAGGCCACGGCCGCTTCCTTCCCTCTTCCTTGCCTATCCTTTCCGATCTCCCCATCCCTCCACAAGGCGCCTGTTCAGCATAGCAGGTGAGGCCGCATGGGCCAGTTGTATCCCCCAACCCAAAATGTCATGTTGCAGGACACTGTCCTTGTGGCGGTAGAGGTGGGATTCATCGCTGAGCAAGGAAAAAACCAACCCTGGATGTTAAACAGATTAAGAGAAAAAGAATTTTACTCACGTTCTGATGTCATATTATTTACTAAGTAGAAATTCCCTCAATATGTATATGTTGGTAATCATTTACACAAGTCTCTCTTGCATTATGTATTATGTACGGCATTAGTGATTGTAGCCAAGCTCTGTGAAAGGCAATTTTGAAAAACAAATAAATAAAATTCGTCATAAAGATTGAATTACAACATATGAAGAGAGGACATATTTATCATCCCTGTCCTGAGCTACTTTCATAATCCTTCACGACATCCGTGAGGGAACATTATTTCGGTTTCCAGTAACTCAATTACTGTACAAGGATTTCTCTTCATTTAAATTTTTGTAAGTACCGAAGCGAGATGAGGAAACAGAATGAAATTTTATTAGCTCGATGTTGAGAGTGTAATTGAACCTTCATAGAGCCATGAAAGAGCCATCAAGAAGTGTGAGAGTAATTAAGTTTACGCTCAGGATATTTTATGACATTAAATATTTTTAAAGGGAGATGTCAGTGCAGAATCTTTCTTTTAAATTACCTCCAAGTACCCCTTCATGTCGAGCGTTTTGAACATGGAATACCACTGCCAGTTGCATTAGTTCTTATAAACCTCAGGTAGGAGAAGTTTTAATGGGCTGAGGGTACATGCTCGCCGAAGAGGCTTCGACAGTCGAGGTCTAGATTCCCGTGAATTCTAAGGTATAAATGTCATCTGGAAAATCACGCGAAATCTGGAAGGACTTCCAATCTTAAGCGCTGAAATTGTGTGTTCTAAAAGCAACGCTGGCAATGTCAATTTTACCCAATTTTACTGGAAAAACTGGTTTATTAGAATTATGTAACTACAGGAGATGCGTGTAATTCATATTTACAGAATAAAACCGTTCTACTCTTAAACATTTAAAAATGAAGCATAACTAATATCTACGATAACTTCGAGCACTGACGTTATTAAGATCGGAGAGTGACAGGTGGGGATCTCCACTCGTGCACACAACATTCTTACAAGATTGCCATACTTGCAAGTGAATTAACAGAAAATCACGATCATATAAGAGTTCAGTGGATATTAACTGTGTTTAATAAGATAAATGGCCGGGATGAGTGGCGCATACAGCTAAGGTGCTGGCTTTCCTAGTCCAAGTTGGCAGATTCGATTCTAGCTCAGTTCGGTGGCATTTGAAGGTGGTCAAATACGTAAGCTCCGTGAAGGTAGATTTACTGTCACGTAAAAGAACTGCTGTGGGACAATTTTTCGGCATCTTAACGTCTCCAAAAAACCCAAAATTAGTTAGTAAGACGTAAAAATAATTACATTATTATTAATAATAATCTATACTAATATTATAAAGAGAAAATGTATGTTTGTTTGTAATGGATAAACTCAAAAACTACTAAGCCGATTTTTAAAATTCTTTCACCTGTAGAAATGTACATTACCAGTAAGTAACATGGGCTACATTTTATTTCCAAAACAATGACTGGTCCCTACGGAAATTTAAATAATCTATCTGTTGGGACGGAGGGGTGATTAGTGACGGTCTCAGTGACAATTGAAATCGTGAACATCATATCTACAGTTCTACGGGTGAGTACGCATAGTTATCACTTTCTACGTTTTTGAAAGTATCATATACTTCCCAGTCAATTCGAGATCCCACAAGTACAACTTTTTTACTCCAAAATTACATAATCTAAAACATGAAGTCGAACACTGCTAAATAACACTAAAACTAAAACATAAGTGTTAAAATATCAATCAACATCTCAGAATTAAATTCTGTAAGAATCAACTTCACACATAACTAAACTGGTAATACAAATCTTAAAGGTAAGCATTCAAAAACTATCAGGGCAACGCCGGGTACTACAGCTAGTAATAAGATAAATAGAACACTTAAAACATCAAATCATCTGCTCCTACAATAACTTCCTCTCCCTCAATGACTTCTTCCTTATTCTCTCTCTCTCTCATCATCCCCCGTTGTTTACAGCAAACTTCTTTAAAACTGGAGGCTGTCTAATAATTAGTCAACAATTTGTCGATGTTTCGCAGTTTAATATCATTCATTTTAACACGTCTTTCAATTACAGTTGGATTATCAATTTTATATTCTTGTCAATTTTACAAATACCTTTAGCCACCCCTGTGTCTCTCCTCGCACTAACAAATCGTTCACTGGATTTATTTGAGATCTTATTATGACAAAACGCTTCGTAGCATTCAATTTGAAATGGTGTCCTGCAACTCAGAGCTACATGGAGATTGCCGACTTTGCAGTTTATATTTGAGGAAGATCTTGTCGTTTAATCAACTGAACAATTTGTTCATGGATAACATTTGTCTCGCAGAATGGTGTCCTTATATTAACTCATTTTCACGAAAAGCGGAGATTACCAGTTTAGCTTCTACATCCCTCAGTTGTATCAGAGTGACACCAGTAATCCTAGAAATTACTAGGGTAATTTCAAGAAACTTTTGATACTGAAGGGTAGTTTGACTTTTTCTAAGCCAGACTTGACTTAATGATGATCGTATCAAAGTCTCCTAAAATGTTGAAATTACTCCTGTATGATGCCTCCACAATAGCTTTAATTCTGATTCTAATGAAGTTCTCAAAATGAGTTTGTACAGGGCAGTTTGGACAGTGTAGTAGACGCTGGCGATTTTGAATTGCACCGTGATCACAATTAGCATTCTATGTATCTTTTAGGTGCATCCTTCCTCCTCTGCATTCCGGTTCATATCCTGTTATGAGTCTTCCAGACAGGCCAACGTTCTGAAGTATGTGTTGGATTTCTTGTTGGCCAATTCCAGTCTGATCATGTGGACTGTTGTTGTCAGCCAGTAATGATTACCAACTAGGCTTGATGTATTAACCACAATGTTTTGGTGTTATTAATGAAACTCGTCCGTGACCTGAGACGTTGTTCTATTTAATGACCAAGGAGAGGGTGAGGACCGTCCACATATTGTCTGAGTTTCTCAGTTTCACTTGCTACTTGCCTTCGCATTGGTGTACTGATTGTTGTTCTTACAGTTGTAGCATGTGCTCCCCAGCATGACCCTGTCAGTAAACTATCCCTGGTACTGACCTTCACACTAACCGAATTACAATGTGCTCTAAAGGTAGGAGACCGACCGAACTGAACTCCAGGGTATTTCACAACAGGTGAGAGTTCAAGTTTTCTGTCTTCCCAATTGATGTTAAGTTAGTGATTGTAAGCACGCTTCCGCAGTGTAACTCGTGCAGTATTTTGCTAGGATTTAGCTTTCGGTAGTTGTGTCTGTAATAGTTAGACAATTCATTGAAGCAGTTCTTAGCCTGGATTCTACTTCCTTAATTAATCTGGTCCCAGTTCCAAAGGCAAACTCGTCCAAAAATAGGAAATGCCTGGTATTCAGTCCAATAGGTTTATCATGAGTGTAAATATTAGATAATAGATGCACGGACTCTAGCATGTCGGAGAACATTTTCTTGTTCTACTTACGGCTTTATTTGCCTTGCAGTCTCACCTGGAGTCTTCCTTTATTTTGAATTAGCTCTAATAGTAAATTCACTGAATATTTACATAGATGAATTCTGTTAAATAAACTACTACCATGTGTGGCTCCATGGATAAATGTTTAACATGCTGGCCGTTGGTCACATGAATCCCGGGTTCGATTCCCGGCAGGGTTCGGAATTTTAATCATGATTGGTTAATTCCACTGGCAAAGGGCCTGGGTCTATGTGTCGTCTTCATCATCATTTCATCTTCATCACGACGCGCAGGTCGCCTTTTGTCATTTCATTTCAACTACTCCATGGCGTGCCAGTACCAGTTCTGTACTCTCGGATAGCAAAACAGGGCAATGTATGCTCTCGATGTATTTGTTCTATTATTTATAATGTTGTTTGTAATCAATAGACCCTGGGCTTTTAGGCAGTAGTAGGTTAGAATGCAAACTAAATTGGTTATTAGGAACTGTCGCCTGGTCCGCACTTTCGTAATGTAGAAAGAGTAACATATATTCTAGGCGTTCTCGTTGTGTAGGCTAGACTATACTTGTTCCCCGCTTCAGCAAATTTGCATTCTAACCTATTACTATCTAAAAATCCGGGATTTAATGATCAACTAGAAAGAATTCGACGAAAGCACTGGTAGTGATTTCTGGCCATCGTGCTCAACTCGCATCATTCTTCTGGTGGAATGGTAAGGAACAGGGAAGGAAAATTGTGAAACTTGATATTTTAAGTGGAAATATCCCGCGAAGAAGAAACTAAAGCTAGCTGCCTAACGCCCATTGTAGAGATGTGTAATGGTAAATAGGGCACTAATATAGAAACATTGTGAAGGGATTAGTATTTTCGAACAAGTATGTATCACTAACAGTAACTCACATTTCTCGTGAGAGAGTACACATATGCACAATGAGGTAAGCAATACTAAGTCGTGCGGGTTATAAACGAGCTGGTTCTCGTTGTTGAACAGGAGCGTGACATCATCTCAGTAAATGTTTATATTGGAGAGGTCGTGACCTCCTCACTCTGAGGTTATCTCCAATAAATTAACGGAGTGGCGCTCTCCTGATAGTTTATTAACCACTGTTTGGTGGACATATAAATAACGGAGAAGCAGTTTTAAACAACTGTTTCGTGAACTGGCCCAGTCCAATTTAAATTATTGTTGGTTCTATATTACATACTGCTATTCAGATGGAGTTAGATTTGTAACTCAAATCTTAACACAACGACGGACCATGACTGGTATTCAAATAGCAATTCATTCAATATTACGGGGAAAAAACTTCGGTTGTTAAAATGACTGAGCTGCTAAATTGGACTGAACAAGTGAAAAATACATGTATTAAAATTCAGAATTTTTTCCGTCTCAATCGAACACCTGTCAGGACATTCATAAAATGGTTGAACGGACTTAAATCACTTGCGTTACATTTAAAGATGATCCAAAAGTCCGTTAACTGTTGACGAGGAAATGCTTCAAGGAATATTGGAGATACAGAGGTAATAGTTAATACAAATGATTAGCATGATATGAGGTTTTATTGACGTCGAAATAAAGGACACCAAATGACCAATAGATGGCGCTGGACAGCAACACGACAATGAGAGCCGTGTACGGTATAAAAGTCGCTGTCCTGTGAGAGAGGAAGTCGAATGCGCTTGCAATCACGGCATGTTGACGTTACCAGAAAATGCGCTGTTAGTGAATATTTATTTACTTTATTTTGGCCTCAATAAAAACCTATGTCACACCAATCACGTGTGTCAATTATTACCTCTCTACTATTCCGTGAAGTATTGCCTCGTCAAATGTTAATAGACATTTGGGTCACCCTCTCTTTTTTTTTGCTAGTGGTTTTACGTCGCACCGACACAGATATGTCTTATGGCGCCGACGGGATAGGAAAGGCCTAGGAATTGGAAGGAAGCGGCCGTGGCCTTAATTAAAGTACAGCCCCATCATTTGCCTGGTGTGAAAATAGGAAACCACGGAAAACCATCTTCAGGGCTGCCGGCAGTGGGATTGGAACCCACTATGCAAGCTCACAACCGGCGCGCCTCTAACCGCACGGCCAACTCGCACGGTGCTCTATTTTTAAGCTGCGCTACAATTCTCACATTTCACCTTACTATAAGGTGTTGTCATGTCCCCGTGTGCACGAGCTTGGCAGTCCGCGTGTTGTCCCGTTCACGTAGAGTTATAAATTCAGTTGTACCGAATAACCTTCCTTCAAATTTTAATTGCCTCTTTTCCTACCATAACCGCTATCTAACTATATCTCTGTCACTTCAGGGCTTACAACCGCTCCTTCATAGGCACTCCCGCTAGACTGTGGGCAACCCTCTTCGCTGTGTATGTCACTTGTTGAGTGCTTCCAGCGGACGTGTTCCCTGTGGAAGGAGAATGTAGAATAACATCCACCTTATCTCCCGTCTGTTGCAAGAGGCGACTAGAAGAGGGAATTTGGAGGCGTGGTTTGGCGACCTCGGTCACCCAAGCTGGGTATAGCATTGCTTCCGCGTACGTTCCAAAGGCTCATCAAATTTATATATCCTATTTTTCTGCCAAACATCGAAATCGTAGTTAAATGGTTAGTATCGCAGAATATAGCTCAACCCGTGGACTTACATCTTCGATTTTCGAAAACATATCGCGGGAGTCAGTGTAATTTATTATCCCTTCATTTTAAATTGCATTATTTATTAAAAACAGGGTAATCAAGCAGAAGTATAAGACAAACAAATTTAGGGATTACTTGAAAGTTCGTAATAAATAAAAATCTATACTTCCTTTGAATGCTGCGCTTTCGATTTTTGTCCTGGAGAGCTGCTTTCGCTCTTAGTGTGTGCGGTATTTAGTCATAGTATCAACGATGGAATAATCGTACATTTTTGCTTGTGCTTTGGACAATATGAACATCTGTCGAAAATTTCACAGAACACTTCTTTTAAGAGACGTTCGTTGGCAACGTCTTCGTCAAGTGAAAGGACCCTTAAGTCACGATACTTTGTTTTTTGAAATTGGACTGAGGGTTCCGAACGTATAACGGTTGGCCTCGAGGATGGCACCGCCAAAATGGGGTCCTGACTGATGGACATCTTGTTTTGGCGGGTGACGTCACGGAAAAGTTTCTTGATGCCAAATTGTAGTACGGATTTATTCCTTGCAAAGATATAATTAAAATTACTATAGATACGCGGACACCAGTTTGAAAAGTACCGCCACGTTTTGTGACGGGCGTTTCAGTGCTAGTAGACGCCCATCGCCGAATCGGAAAGAAAGAAGTTTTCACGATAAAAATTACGTTATATTATGTAATTGCTATGTAACTCCACTGGTCATTCCAGGAATAACAATTTTAGATGTTTCAGCGCGCGTCCCAGAGCACTCACCTGCCGAGAACTGCTGTTCGACTGCATATTTGGACGGTTCTTCGTAGGCCTTCACAAACTGAAGATAGAACTGTGCAGGGATTGAACGTGAAACCGATGATTTAGTAGATTCATAGTGACTGTTCCTCCTTTAGGAGGATTGACCACTATTGCAATGTACAAAGAGACTTTGAGTTGTGAAATTAAATCATTTCGTTACCAGCGACAGCTTACTAGTCAACGACTGTTACAACTCAAGAAACATTGCCAACTTTCAACACGTGAACAACAGGTATATTCTGCTAGTAGGATATATAAATGAGGAATGATGTTATAAGGACAATTAATCAGATTGCAGGTCATAGAAATGCACTGTCTAGCCCGGAATGTCGATGTATTTCTCAAGGACAGGTATTGGAGTCGTGACTAGATCGATCAGCTATACATAGCGATATATGGCTTGCCCTAGGTCACCCCTCCTGATTACACCCGCCTCATTGTTATCTCCCTAAGATTGTCAGGTACAAGACGGCCTCTGACCGGAGAGTTCCAGTTTGAGTCTCGGCAACGGCATGCAAACTCAATCCATCCGAGAATAGAGAAGGGAGAGGATCTTCCACGATGTAGTAATAATAATAATAATAATAATAATAATAATAATAATAATAATAATAATAATAATCAAGACAGGCGTTCGACAGGGAGATGGGCTGTCACCTCTTTTGTTCAACTGCGTACTTGAGAAGGTAATACACGAGTGGCGAAAGAAGTTAAAAGAAAGAAACCTTTACAAACCCGTAAGGATTGGGACAAAGAAAAATGGAGTGGAAATAGATTTCTTAGCGTTCGCTGATGATATAGCACTTATGACAGAAAATTTCGAAAGTGCAACAGAACAGATCAATGTGTTGAAGGAAGTAGCAGAACAAACAGGTTTACAAATTCCCTTTCAAAAGGCAGAAGTTATGTCAAATATCAAAGATGATACGGTACAACTAAACACCAAATATGGAACGATAAACCGTGTTAGTAAATTTAAATACCTTGGGGAATGGATTCAGCAAAATGGACTTGATAAAGAGGCCGTAGCAGCAAGAATCAAGAAAATGGAAGTCGCTTTCCAAACCACCCACAACATATACAACAAAAAGTGCGTTTCTCTGAACACAAAAATTCGTCACTACAACACTGTCATCAAACCAGTATCGCTGTATGCATCTGAATGCCTTATCCTGAGCGAGAAATGTTTGCTTGCGGATTTGGTCAAAGGTCCAGATTTATATCCAAAGAGAAAATTGAGAACACATAGCACCAAATCATTCGCATTCTCAATTGCACACTTAGATCCGGTTTTGTAAATAGCTGTTTCATGCCACAAAATTGTCTCCTGGCCTGTTCTATTCTAGATTTTATCTCTCTCTTGGAATCACATTCCTCACCATTCCTCCGCAAGCAAACATTTCTCGCTCAGGATAAGGCATTCAGATGCATACAGCGATACTGGTTTGATGACAGTGTTGTAGTGACGAATTTAAAAGAGAATACTTGTTCAATCTTACTGCCTTTTATTGACAGGGTTGCTTGAATTTTTCTTTTAGAGAAAAATAAAATCAAAATACATATGTCTTTCAATAAAATTTGAGACACGATGTTACCTAGCAACCGTGCAGGTCGCGACACGCAGAACCACGACCTGTGCAGCTCTCAAGGTAGTGTTGCTAGGCAACATCGCATCACACATTTTGCTATTTCCTTGTACAAATTTACAGATGACCCCCACCTCTAAGACATTTTTTTGTCAACAAGGTTCGAAGGTCCCCTAAAGAGAGAGACTCAAAGGTGGCTACCACATTCACCATCACATTCGCAACCATGACGAAGTTTCCTAAGCGTACGAGATAGATGTCTGTGATTTCTCAGTACTGTTAGTGAGTGAACCAACAATATCCATTCTTCAAACACAGTGCATCATATCGTGTTCATCAGATTTCTCAAGTAAGCCACTCTACACTCTCACGACTCAAGATAACTTACACCTATCCATTATTTTAAAACAAGTTTTTATCCTCGGCACATGTAGTCACGATGAATGCGAACGATAACCATCATTTAAGGCCTCAGTTGATTCAAGTACGTAAAACCGCACGGGGCATAATTTATTCCTGTACTTACAAATACTTTCTTTTGAATGGAGCCGAATTAACGGAATATGTTTCCTCAGTACGCCAGTAAATCTGTGTTCCATAGGCAAGGTTGTCACGTATCTCGAAAATTACGTCATATTTAAAGAGAAGGGTTTATATATAAAAACATGCACGTGTTCCTTCTTAAAGGATGAGTCTAGGCGAGTGGAAACTGGTTTCCTCCCACTCAGTAACGTTACATACCAACACGTACTCTACAGTACTTATTCTCTACCTCCCTACAAGTTAACACCAATGCTGTGATAAACGGAGCCGTTTTAAGGTAACAGAGAACGAAGTCGCCGCGGGGGCATAACATACTATTTTTAACATGGAATTCCGTATCTCTGTCTTTCAATTCCAGTACATATTGGATCCCTCAGTAAAAATTCCATCAACATAAAAATTCGCACGCTAAATCAAGTTTCCTTCAATAATGACAAAAATATAAAACCTAGCAAAATTATGACTAATTTTATTTCTTCTTTCTTTTCTCTTTGACCATCTTTGTTTAGCCCCTGTGACTTGGGAACACCCACGGTATCCTCTGTCTGTCATAATAGGGACTAAATGGGGCTCCAGAGGCACTGAACTTCGGAGCCTGGGTTGGCGACTACTGGTCTCTTAGCTGAGACTTGGCATTGCTTCACTTAACTTGGACAAGGCTCCTCACTTTCATCTATTCTGTTCCACCTTCCTTGGTCAACTCTTGTTCTTTATCAACACCGACGGTATTAGAGGCCTAGGGAGACTTTCATTTCCACGCCCTTAGTGGCCCTTGTCTTTCCTTGCCCGATACTTCATTTCTCGAAGTATCTGACCCTTTTTCTTTTCCCCCCTGTGGGTGGGGGAGTGCATATGAAGAATACACCCATGGTTTACCCTGCCTGTCGTAAGAGGCGAATAAAAGAGGCGACCAAAGGGTGATACTTCGGGAACAATGAGACAATCTGCAATTACTATCATTACGCGAAAAATACCATGGGTTGAATTTACTTGCAATTAGTACTACTACATGTGCCTGGTTGTGCTCCCTTTTAGAGCAATAATCACTACTAGCTGAGGAACTCGCCCCTCTACGGCCTCCAGCTGGATCTGTCATTAATATCATCGGGGGAGGATTGCTATGGGAGTAGTACCGTTATATGAAGAGCACCATGGATCTGTGCCATTGTGTGTGAGACATACCATGGGTGTACATTACCTGTATAATTTCGTGTGGCTATTTCTAGCCGAGTGCAGCCCTTGTGAGGCAGACCCTCCGATGAGGGTGGGCGGCATCTGCCATGCGTCGGTAACTGCGTGTCATTGTGGTAGAAAATAGTGTTATGTGTGGAGTGTGAGTTGCAGGGATGTTGGGGACAGTACAAACACCCAGCCCCCGGGCCATCGGAATTAACTAACAAAGGTGAAAATCCCCGACCCGGCCGGAAAACAAACCCGGGACCCTCTGAAAAGAAGGCCAGTGCGCTGACCATTCAGCCAGCGATCCGAACTAGATTAGCTGTGATTAGTACCACCATGAGAGGCCAGTGACCTGGGCTTTTGGACAATTTATATAATACGCATCATCCCAGTAATTAAGGCACTGTGAATTGGATCCACTGATTGTCTCTGTTTCATGACAATTTTTCCATCTTCATTCGTTTTATATTCTAGTCAGTGGATGCATGTTTATGTTTTAATGTTCATTACGATGCACCTCGTATCCTTAGGGGCTGATGACCGAGCTGTTAGCCCCATTTAATCATCATCATCATCATCACCACCACCACCATCATGATCATCTTACGTCCACGTAAAATAATCCACTGCCTTCATTTCGGTTTGTTTCCTGTCTCTTTTCCTGCTTTCCAATAGTTCTTCATTATTTCACTGTGTTATCTTCCTCCTCTATTCTATCCAGATGTTATTCCGTTCCGTCTTTTCTTTCTCCGGGAAACCCTTCACATTTTGTACCAATCTCCTAAAAGTTGTTCTGTCCTGTGTTTTGTCTAATGTTATCCCCATAGTCTTTATACTTTCCATCCACTGATTGCTCATTGCCATACTTATTATTGTAAGCAAGATTAAAAATTTTATTTTGTGAGTCTGGCATTATCCATCTTCATTATGTGACCAAATAAAATAACTCTCCTCTTCCTGATCGTATCATACTTTCTTTCACTGTCTAGTTTTTGTCATTCTTCCAGTGTGTCTGAACTCCCTATTTTCAGTCTTAAATTGATTTTTTCTTAGAAGTCCTTCCATTTCCTCTACCTCTGCTATTTAATCTGTTTTCGTGAAGAACGTACTCTCTGTAGTATAGAGACATTTTGATCTAACTGCCGTGTATTAGAGCTTGATTTTAGTTTTGATGGAGATAGGCATGTAGTACTGAAAACATCCCTTGGTGTGGAGTTTGCGTCAGGAAGGCATCCGGCCGCAAAACTAGGCTAAGCCCATACTAATTGCTGACCCGGAGTAATTTGAAAATAAGGCCAAGAAAAGGAAGAATATGACTCATAATTTTGAAACTATACGCTTTAATATATTTTGTAAATCATGGGTCTTAATTCTCATTTTTGTTCATCAGACGTGCCTATAATTATTTGGCGACCTTTGAACTTTAACGACGCTGTAAGAACTTGCCGCTGGAGGGAGCTGAGGTAATTTCTTGGGACGCGAGACCTGTCACTTCTTTGTTTTACTTCATCTCCGCCTGAAACTTTTTATAGCCTTTTCTTTTGTCTTCTTTATGAAGCTGCGTGTAGAACGAGTGAAGAGGGAAGACAAGTGTATTTTGGCTCGAAATACAAAAAACTTATAAAGTGTTACGGGAAGAAACAGTAAAGAACTATCCCAATAATTCTTGTTACACAGCTTCGAGCTCCATCGACGCAGTCTGCCACTCAATGGAAATATTTTTCAATACTGAATTACTTTTTTATTAAAAATTCCGGAACCGATTCTAAATTTCAGAACGGATCATTTGTGAACATATCATGACCTCTGTACACTATGAACGTGACAACGTAATAGTACACAACTGACCATCAGTCGAAGAGTTATTACCAAAATTCTTCGTGACTCACTTTTAGTAACCTCCATATTCTCCTGACATATCACCTAGCATTTTTTCTAATCCGGCTAAATGAAACACCAAGATAGATGAAGGGGGCTACTGACTTGATGTGGTAAAGGCGTTCATGGTTCAACTAGAAATGCAAAGTTTCGATTCTCCTTCAACTAGGTAATCGAAAAGCTTTAAAATATAAATGGCTACTTCTGGAGCACTTGATCTCCTGGTTCAATTACCCTATAGCAAAATTAGAATTCAAACTAATTTGGTAAGTAGGAAGTGTGGTGTAGCCCTCTCTTTATGAATGTAGCCAGAGTAACATAACTTTTAGGGGTTTTTATAGGGTGCGCGCCTAATGTGTATGCAAATCTCAAAGCAAGTTTGTCTTCTGGGGTAGAATATACTTCTTATTCGCTTCAAGGAGTTTGCGTTCTGACCTATAAAAGTCTGACATCCGGAATCCGGTTATGACCTATTCAACCACCCCTAAGTGTAAATCCGATGGTCTCCCTAATACGCGCTCTGCGAAAGAAATGTTTGGTCCACCGTTAAGTTCAAAGGGATCTATCACTTGTGAAGAGGAACTTTGTCCTCGATTTCGCTCAATCTTCAATGGAATGAAATACAGAATATAGTCTGGTAGAAAATATAGCCTAAATTAGAACTGAAACACAGTCCTAGTTACAAGGACTAGTACACAAGTGATTGGCTGAAATAGTGAAATGTTGTAGAAATATTTTTAAAATGACTAGCAGAAAACTACACATTGGAAAGTAGAGAATATACAGGTACGTAGTTTCTCCTAGACTCTAATATGAAATTAGTAAATCATTTGATGAATTATGAAAACATGTTATCCCTTCTTATCGGTCGTATTTTTAGAAGTGACTCCAAGCGATTCTGAAGCTACCGTAATATTCATACACATTCACCAATCCTATATAAGAGGTCCGTTTAAATTACCTTCACGTGTGTAAGCAAATACAATTTTGATCGTATCTATATCCAAATGTTGACATCCAAAAATTCATCAGTTGCTGCAGAACCGTAACGAATAGGGGAAGATTTAATTCCTACCTTTGTCTTTTTGAATATGAAGACGCGTTCCTATTTTTAAACGTATACTGTCGTCAGGGCGAAGAATTTAATATGTTGCTGGTAGTATTTAAGGCGTAAGTCGAACACATTACATCCACATTAACAGTAATCGACGGAGGGAAAGGAGAGAGATATCGGTCGATAAAAGGAAGTTGAAGTTGTTTATAAAAAAGTGAGGTACTCTGACCCTGCAACACCCATAAACCTTATAACTTCTAGCTTAGTAGAGAACAGTAGCTTTGTGTACTTACTTTTGATATATATTAAGAAAGTACATACATAGTAGTCTAGAGACCCATTACCAAAGTATGAAGTGGAGTAGATGTAGTGTAAACTGTCTTTATTCCTAACTTTGGCATTCTGGTTTGTAATATATATTCTAACCCGCAGGACGTATTTATGTAAATATTTGCATAAGCAACAGGGGCTTCAAAAATACCTATATTTGATGCAATTGTTCCTAGGGGAATGTATACGTTAACAGTACGTATGTAGTTTCCGTAACATGGCTTGGGAGATGTTAAACATTATCACTGAACCACAATTAACCGCTCTTTACAAGTCTCAGTCCTCATGTAGACCACAGTTTTGCTGGAAGCTTGACAGGTTAATGTCACTTTAATAACAATTCTGAATTGAATAATTAAACTGGATCTGGCGTACTTGCTGAAGAAATGGAAGGCTCATCTGAAACATTACGAACGTATCCTTTTTCAAGCTTATTAATTATATGTCCGAATGTGAATAAAAGGAATTCTCCTGAATTTCTAGTGAGTTTCTGCTTGTGGTTAGTCGCTCGAGAGGCAGCGTCAAGTGACATGCAATTGAAATAAAGCGCACGAAATACAGTCCGGAGTGAATGAAGTACGGCGAACCTTGCGGTTCAGTCCGTAGAGAGAAAAGATTTTTTCAAAATGATTTTTTGACTGGGAGAGTTTAGATGAAACACTCCGCGTGTACAAAGTTAGCTCAGGTGTTGGTTACAGGAACTCAGATTGTTATTAGTGGAATACTGTGTAGGAGGGATACTGACTGGAGGGTGATTGGGGATTTAAATGAGACTATGGAGCGGGTATGTGGGAAACTGGGAGTGAAATTTCTAGATCCTAATGGGTGGGTAGGAGATAGGGATCTGCGCTCAGATGGCCTTCATTTAAACCGCAGTGGTACATATAAGTTAGGAAATTTGTTTGGAAGGGTAATAGGGAGGTACATTCAGGGAAACGTGATGGCCTAGGGAGCGGTGATAAGGGAACAGGGAACTGGTAATCAAGTAGGGATGACATAAAATTGTTAGTGTTGAACTGTAGAAGTATTGTAAAGAAAGGAATAGAATTAAGTAATTTAATAGATATATATTTACCAGATATTGTAATAGGAGTTGAATCATGGCTGAGAAATGATATAATGGATGCAGAAATTTTCTCACGGCACTGGGGTGTGTATCGTAGAGATAGAATAGGAATGGTGGGAGGGGGAGTGTTCATTCTGGTGAAAGAAGAATTTGTAAGCTACGGAAAAGTTAATGATGAGACACATGAAATTCTAGGTGTAAGGCTCATTTCTAAAGATAATAGGCAACTTGATATATTTGGAGTGTACAGATCGCGAAAGGGTAGCACTGACGCGGATTCGGAATTATTTGATAGGATAGTCAGCTATGTGGGAAACGACATGGAAAGAAGTGTGATTGTAGCGGGAGATCTGAATTTGCCAGATGTAAATTGGGAAGGAAATCCGAACGACAGGAAGCATGACCAACAAATGGCAAATAAGTTAATATGGGAAGGACAGCTGATTCAGAAAATGATGGAACCAACGAGACGGAAAAATATCCTGGATGTGGTGCTGATAAAACAAGATGAGCTCTATAGGGAAACTGAAGTAATAGATGGTATTAGTGATCATGAAGCTGTTTTTGTGTTAGTTAAAAATAAATGTGATAGAAAGGAAGGTCTTAAAAGTAGGACTGTTAGGCAGTACCATATGGCTGATAAAGCAGGCATGAGGCAGTTTCTAAAAAGTAACTATGATCGGTGGAAAACGGTAAATAAAAATGTAAACAGACTCTGGGATGCGTTTAAAGAAATTGTTGAGGAATGCGAAAACAGGTTTGTACCTTTAAGGGTGGTAAGGAATGGTAAAGACCTACCTTATTATAATAGAGAAATAAAGAGACTAAGAAGGAGGTGCAGACTGGAAAGAAATAGAGTTAGAAATGGCTGTGGAAGTAAGGAGAAATTGAAGGAACTTACTAGAAAATTGAATCTAGCAAAGAAGGCAGCTAAGGATAACATGATGGCAAGCATAATTGGCAGTCATACAAATTTTAGTGAAAATGGAAGGGTATGTATAGGTATTTTAAGGCAGAAACAGGTTCCAAGAAGGACATTCCACGAATAATTAATGAACAAGGGGAGTGTGTATGTGAAGATCTTCAAAAGGCAGAAGTATTCAGTCAGCAGTATGTAAAGATTCTTGGTTTCAAGGATAATGTTGAGATAGAGGAGGAGACTAAGGCCAAAGAAGTAATAAAATTTACATATGATAACAATGGCATTTACAATAAGATACAAAACTTGAAAACTAGAAAAGCGGCTGGAATTGATCAGATTTCTGGGGATGTATTAAAGACAATGGGTTGGGATATAGTACCATATCTGAAGTACTTATTTGATTATTGTTTGGTCGAAGGAGCTATACCAGATGAATGGAGAGTTGCTATAGTAGCCCCTGTGTATAAAGGCAAGGGTGATAGACATAAAGCTGAAAATTACAGGCCAGTAAGTTTGACATGCATTGTATGTAAGCTTTGGGAAGGCATTCTTTCTGATTATATTAGACATGTTTGTGAAATTAATAACTGGTTCGATAGAAGGCAATTCGGTTTTAGGAAAGATTATTCCACTGAAGCTCAACTTGTAGGATTCCAGCAAGATATAGCATATATCTTGGATTCTGGAGGTCAAATGGACTGTATCGCGATTGACCTGTCTAAAGCATTTGATAGGGTGGATCATGGGAGACTACTAGCAAAAATGAGTGCAATTGGACTAGACAAAATTGTGACTGAATGGGTTGCTATATTTCTAGAAAATAGACCTCAGAGAGTTAGAGTAGGTGAAGTTTTGTCTGACCCTGTAATAGTTGAGAGGGGAGTTCCTCAGGGCAGTGTTATCGGACCTTTATGTTTTCTTATATATATAAATGATATGAGTAAAGGAGTGGAATCGGAGGTAAGGCTTTTTGCGGATGATGTTATTCTCTATAGAGTGATAAATAAGTTACAAGATTGTGAGCAACTTCAACGTGACCTCGAAAATGTTGTGAGATGGACAGCAGGCAATGGTATGTTGATAAACGGGGTTAAAAGTCAGGTTGTGAGTTTCACAAATAGGAAAAGTCCTCTCAGTTTTAATTACTGCGTTGATGGGGTGAAAGTTCCTTTTGGGGATCATTGTAAGTATCTAGGTGTTAATATTAGGAAAGATCTTCATTGGAGTAATCACATAAATGGGATTGTAAATAAAGGGTACCGATCTCTGCACATGGTTATGAGGGTGTTTAGGGGTTGTAGTAAGGATGTCAAGGAAACAATCCAAAGAAAAGCAGCTCGATATGTTCTGAGTGATTTCCGACAAAAGAGTAGCGTTACAAAAATATTGCAATGTTTGGGTTGGGAAGAATTGAGAGAAAGAAGAAGAGCTGCTCGACTAAGTGGTATGTTCCGAGCTGTCAGCGGAGAGATGGCGTGGAATGACATTAGTAGACGAATAAGTTTGAATGGCGTTTATAAAAGTAGGAAAGATCACAACATGAAGATAAAGTTGGAATTCAAGAGGACAAACTGGGGCAAATATTCGTTTATAGGAAAGGGAGTTAGGGAATGGAATAACTTACCAAGGGAGATGTTCAATAAATTTCCAATTTCATTGAAATCATTTCGGAAAAGGCTAGGAAAGCAACAGATAGGGAATCTGCCACCTGGGCGACTGCCCTAAATGCAGATCAGTATTGATTGATTGATTGATTGATTGATTGATTGACTGATTGATTGATTGATTGATTGATTGATTGATTGATTGATTGATTGATTGATTGATTGATTGATTGATTGATTGATTGATTGATTGATTGATTGATTGATTGATTGATTGATTGATTGATTGATTGATTGATTGATTGATTGATTGATTGATTGATTGATTGATTGATTGATTGATTGATTGATTGATTGATTGATTGATTGATTGATTGATTGATTGATTGATTGATTGATTGATTGATTGATTGATTGATGTTTCCTCCATTGCCGACATTTTAATACGTATTTATTTGCTTCCTCTCATTGTGTTCAGTTACCTAGTCTTGTTAACAATCAGACACTTCAGGATTACTTTTAACTTCAATACGCAGACCATATTGATAGAGTACAATAATTTTCTCCAACGCGCTCCTTACGTAAGTCTAACCCGCAATATAGTTTCATATAAACATTTGCATAAGGGACGCCTAGTGTTAGTCTAACCCGTATTACATATTTATATAAGTATTTGCATAAGCAACAGGAGCTTCAAAACCTAAGTATGTTTCATGCAGCTGTTCCTGTAGAAATGGAGACTTGAACGGTGTATGCTTGCTCTGCAGATATAATATTGCTGTGTCTCTCAGCTGAAAGGAAGTAGGTCAAGTTTCCAACTTTATAATTTACTTAACTATTATTTCTTCAATGTATACGAGAAGAGAATATTTTCACGTTGAAGCTACTGTAAATAAACCATTGTGAAGTGATATATTTACAGATATTCTTAGAGTGAAAGTGACTAATATATTTGGTAGGCTTTCCTGGCCGATGACAACTGACACGTTATGTATTTCGTCCACTTTTATTTGGCACGTTTTGAGCCGCGGCCATGTATCGGAACATTGTGATAAAGCACGAGCAGGGATAATAATAATAATAATAATAATAATAATAATAATCACCGGGCGCGCAGGTGTGAGTTCGCATCCGGGAGATAGTGGGTTCGAACCCCACTGTCGGCAGCACTGAATATGGTTTTCCGTGGTTTCCCATTTTCACACCAAGAAAATGCTGAGGCTGTACCTTAATTATGACCACGGACGCTTACTGCCACTCCTAGACCTTTCCTGTCTCATCGTCGCCATAAAACCTATCTGTGTCGGTATAACGTAAAGGTAATACGAATAACAATAAAAATAATAATATTAATAACAGTAGTAACAATTGTTACGGAGATTTTCCGTGGTAGGTAGAGGTGAAAGAAGGTGCGGGTGTGAATAGGTCTCCAGCTACGAAAGCAAAATTAATTTAAAATTTAACAAGGTTATATTTTCTTTTCAAAAACAAAGAAATAACAAGCATGGCAGGTACAAAGTAGCAAATCAAAAGGGGTAGTTACAATATTTACAGGACTTGGGCTTCGCGCCCTGATTTTACACTGCTTGGGCAATCAGCTCAGTTTTACCCCAAACACGAGTTTTAACAGAGGGGCAGAAAACCCCATTCATACCTAGGAGCCCTTGCTCCAAATTACACAGAAAAGCCTCCACGAGGCATACAACACTCAATTTTCAAAAGAGCCACTCGCTCTCAAAATTTAAGCCTCTCCCAGGCCACACCAAACTCCACCTTCAAGTTGTCCTCACTGGACATAGACACAGGGGTAAAATACCCAACCTACTGAGGTCTATTAAATAAAAATGGGCAATTACATGACCTCTAAAATAACAATTTGAGAGGAGGCGATCTTGCACTCCTAATACACTTGTTTTTAAAAACCTAATCTGGCTCTAGGCCACTAATGCAAGGGCTAATCCCATACTACCGAGGTGACTTTAGAAAAGAGCAATTTGTTTTACATTAACGAAGAATAGGTTGAGAAAATAAGTTCACCTCAAGACAATGTGAGTGGGAGCTCGAGAGGGTTAGCACTCTCTATCCCAATATGCAGCTTAAAAGAGAATAGAAGAAAAGATCGTTACATTTTAGGAAAAGGTTACATGGAGGAACGCTTCGCACCCGCCCCGAGAGTTAAACTGCTGAGCTAGCAAAGAAAGAATTTATTAATCGGCCATTACCTTATTGATGACCGCTGCCGAGGAAAGAGGCGCTTCCCGCCTCCTGCTATGTACTTTATACACTGAAAGATGGAACAGGAGTGGCCCGGAGACCCAAACATCAGCAGTTTATATCCTCTCGCGGAAGGTTCTAGGTGTCAGGGGAATGAAAACACCCTCCCACAAACTTTTTATTGACTAGGGTACAGAAACATATTCAAGTTGGGGGACGATACCTATGATTGGTCAGAGATTAATAACAGAAATTCGGGATTGGTTAAATGCAAAACAAGGGGAAAGAGAGGGGTATACAGCCAACTTAAACAATAACAGAAAAAAAATTAGCAAAGACAAATATATGAAATAAAAATTTCTCCAACAAAATAGTTCTTTGAGTTCGCACTAGGTTGCACTATTGTTGATCTTCAGTAGTGTCCTCTAGAAGAGAAAGTTCACACTTCTTACTTCAAGCGAAACAAAAACACATCACAAATGACACAGTTCAAAAACTCAAAATTTTCCACGTGGTGACATCTTCTGAGAAAGTAGAGAATTAATAGCGTAGATAAAGTTCAGACTTCCTCCAGCAGAGGAGTTTCAACTGGCGCACATTTTAAATTAGCGGAGTGGAGGTGTACCGCCCGGTACAGACCTCCCGCCCCCCAAAAGTTCCTCCCGGGGTGACACATGAAATTGTTTGAAAACAAGGTCCAAGTTTTGATGTAGATATGGAGATTAATTGCCAAAATAATTTATAAGATTTTCTTAATTTGGTTTGATTTAGATTCAAAATTTGTTGTTGCAGATGAAGAATAGTTTTTAAGTTTGTAGAAGTAGAATTCTGAGGATAAACTTTTAATACTTAAAAGTGATGAAAAATTTTGCAATGTCCACCAAGTATTGCTGTAGAATTCCCGAGTGTAGTCATTGCTTATCGTAACTGTCCATGTAGTTGAGGTTGATTAAGTTGGATGGCCAGACCGGCCGTTGCAGCTTGCGTCGAAAGGAGGCCGCTCGGACCCCTCAAGTACCCTGAGATACCGCTCGCCCGCACTATGAGGGGAGCAGTGGTGTTGAAACACGCCGCGCCCGCGGTGAAGGAATACAGGCTGCGGGCAAGTAGCAGGTCGTGCGCCGCACATCAGCCTTGGCCGGGAGGAGAGCTCCGGCTCGCCGTGCACATGTCGTCCTCGCTGGGGCCGAGGGGGCCCATCCTCGAACCCAGTCGCGGCACAGCGCCGCGCGGCTGCGGGGGCACTGAAACATTAAAGCTAGGCGGCAGAATTGTGTTGGACCATCATGTTTCTTTTGAGGGCACAGGCATGTAGAGAGATTGAGGGGCCAGCGGCGTACAGATATCCATGGCATTTCATCTAAGCCAGCCACTGTGTGTAGTGGAGCAGGAGACGGGAGCGTGGTAATGGCCGTGGCAAGGACAGGATGGCAGTTTAACAAATCGGGGGAGGTTTACAAGAAATGCTTAAATATAAAATAAAATAGAAGGAGCAGAATGCCTTAAGAATGGAACTCAAAAAAAAAATATAACCTTCATATTCCTATCAAATTATATGAAGCAATTTGACACAAAATTTACACCGGTTTCACCTGGGACAGGTGAACCCTAAATATCCTCTCGGTGGCTGGATTGCTTACTAACAATGTAACCGGCGTAAGAAAATCGAGAATGATGCATGGCCCATGAAATCTGGGGGCAAGCTTGCCCGCGGGAACAAAATTCTTGACCATCACCTGGTCACCTACCTTCAAAGTGGTGGGTCTCCGTCCACGATCATACTTTTCCCTAACCTTTTCATGAGATACCTTAAGATTGGCTTTAGCCTTCTTCCAAAGATCTTTAATATTATCCGGATCTATTGTCTCGGGTAGAATGTCACTCAGAGACCAAAGGTTAGAGAGCGGCGTGTTGGGAACAAACTTGAACATCAAGGAAGCTGGAGTGAACTTATGAGATTCATGAACCGCCGAATTCAAAGCAAAAGCTAACCAATGCAGGGACGTGTCCCACCTGGAATGATCTTCATGATGATAGGCAATAAGTGCGGACCTGAGATTACGATTAACCCGTTCAGCCAGAGATGGTTGAGGGTAATAAGCAGAAGTAGTTACATGAGAGATGGATAAGTCAAAACAGAATTTACGAAATAAGTTAGATGTAAAAGCCTTAGCATTATCAGATACAATATATTGGCACGGACCAAAAGAAGCAAAAATAGAATTTAAGCAAGTAATGGTAGACTGAGCGGTAGCCAGCTTAGTCGGAAATAACCAAGAAAATCTGGTAAAACCATCTACACACACAAGGATGAACTTGTTGGCATTACACTTTGACTGGGGGAATGGTCCTACATAATCAATATACAGGCGTTCCATGGGGCGCGACGCTTGCTGAGAAGACAAGAGGCCTACCTTGGTGGACATGGTCGGTTTACTAAGCAAACAGGATTTACAAGCCTTTACTAGTTCACGGATTTCACCGTCCATACCTTTCCAGATGAACATTTCACGAATCTTTTCACGAGTTTTAAAGATACCAAGATGCCCTCCTAATGGGGTCTCATGATAATACTTGAAGATCATAGGTACAAGAACCGCTGGAACAACAACTTTCATCATCTTATCATGCCTCGAAGGGCAACATAGAACACCATTCCTCAGAACATAAGGGACAACATGTTCCCCAGAAGAAAGGGTTTCCATTATCGGAGCCAGCGTCGGATCTTCACGTTGGTATTTCTCGATATCCCTAAAGAGCATGGGAGCATCTGTTAGGATGGCATTAACCTTAGATAGTATGGACTCGGAAGGTGATGAACTGTCGACCGGTTCGTGGGTCTCGACGTCGTTAGAAAACATACGGCTGAGTCCATCAGCAACAACATTTTCGGTACCTCTGATATGTCTAACATCAAACTGGAAGGCAGAAATACGGATGGCCCAGCGGGCTATACGACCAGTACGACGCGGCCTACCTAAGACCCAGCTTAAGGCTTGATTATCTGTCTCCAGGTCGAATTTGACATGTTCCAGATAGAGACGGAACTTCTCTAAGGCGAATAAGACTGCCAAACCTTCGAGCTCATAAATGGAATACTTGGCTTCTTGAGCCGACAATGTCCTAGACGCATAGGCGATGGGTCGCCTCCCTAGTTCAGTCTCTTGAAGAAGGACTGCAGCTACCGCTGACGACGATGCGTCGGTTTGGACAATGAATTTCTTCGAGAAATCAGGCATAGCAAGTACAGGGGCATTACAAAGAGCTAATTTAAGGTCTTCAAAAGCGGCTTGTTGAGAAGGTCCCCATTCGAATTTGATGCCTTTCCTACGAAGAAGGTTTAAGGGCGCCGCTCTATTAGCGAAGTTAGGAATAAACTTCCTGAAGAAATTCACCATACCAATGAACCTGGCGATACCTTTAATGTCCTTGGGAGGTTTAAAATCACGGATGGCCTGTGTTCTAGAATGATCGACTGCTACACCATCCGGTGACACAATATGCCCTAGGAAAGACATAGAGGGCTTAGCAAAGGCAACCTTGGACAACTTAACAGTTAACCCAGCCTTACGAAGGCGATCGAGAACTTCTCGCAGATGATCTAGATGTTCTTCAAAAGTCTCTGAAAATACGACATCATCCAAGTAGTGATATAAGTACTCAAATTTGATGTCGGAGAAGACCCTATCTAGTAGCCTAGTGAGTACAGCTGCTCCCGTGGGGATCCCGAAAGGCACGCGGTTGTATTCGTATAAATTCCAGTCCGTGGCAAACGCCGTAAGATGTTTAGACTCTTCGGCAAGGGGAATTTGATTATAGGCCTGATTCAAGTCCAAGATAGTAAAGAACTTGGCCTTACGAAACCATGAAAAACAAGAATGAAGGTCGGGAAGGGGCACAGATTGTAACACCACCTTCCGATTGAGAGCCCTGTAATCAATGACAGGCCTGAAGCCTCCTTGGGGTTTCGGGACTAAAAAAATAGGCGAAGAATACGCCGACTTAGAGGGCCTAATAATACCATCCTTCAACATCTGATCGATGATTTCTTTTAGAGCCTTCATTTTAGGTGGAGATAGCCTATAAGGTGGAAAACGGACAGGAATCGAATCCGTGACCTCAATTTTGTATTCAATAAGGTCAGTAACACCAAGAGTATCAGAGAACACCTCGGGAAACGACTGACACAATTTGCGAATACTATCAGCCTGCTCCTCAGGTAGATGTCTAAGGTCTAACAACATCTCATCCTGGGGAGGCGAAATAGAAGAACATGATGCAGAATTACACTTTAATAGAGGGATATTACAATTAGAGGCAAATTTGAAAGTGCAAGACCTACTTTTAAGATCGAGCACAAGACCAGTGTGAGAAATAAAGTCCGCTCCCAATATAATGGGGCAAGACAAATGCTTGGCCACAAACAATTTAACTTTCCATGTGAATTGAAAAATACGAATTTTGACATATAAGGAACCGAGAATTTCTAATGGGGATGAATTAGCCGAAACATATTGAACAGGAGATGAGACATAGTCAGGTAGTTTGCAAACAGATTTCAATTTAGAATACCATTCAGCCGAAATAATCGAACAAACACTGCCTGAATCTAAGAGAGCTGTTATAGGCTCGTTATTTAACTCAATTTTGAGAAAGGGGACCGGTGCGGGGGAATCCGCCGCAATCCTAAGACACTCTTTGGGACCTTCAAAAGATGAATTAGAAAATTGCTCGTTCCCTGAATTTACAACCTGTTTACCAGGGGCTGAGTCTCGGGAAGATGGATTAATCGACTCAGCCGAAGCCACTAGTCACTTTTTATTATTGGCATAGGTGGAATTTGCACCAGAAGTTGAGCAGGAGGGGGTGCTATTCGAATTGGGACAATTCTTGGCACTATGTGAGAAAGCCCCACATTTAAAACAGCCTTGTGCTGAACCAGCTGCATTATTTGCCCTACTAGTTTTGACCAATGGACATTTATTGCGAAGATGGTCAGGCGACCCGCAAGCATAACATTTACGGGGTGTGACTGGTCGGCGAGGTGGAGGCCGAGTATTACTAAAGGAAGGCGGGGCTTCTTTCGCGACACGCAAAGAATCGGCGTATCTAACTCCTTCCGCTGAGACGGCCAATGCTTCAAGTTCCGAGAAAGTTTGCGGGCACGCCGCGAAACACAAATATGACCTGTAGGGTGGTGAAATCCCTTCCACAATAGCTTGTACAATCTGATCCTCAGGGAAATGAAGAGCAAACACCCTAGTATAAAACTTAATGTCCTGTATGAAATCAGCCAAGTTTTCATCCAAGCGTTGCACACGGTAATAGTACTTCTGAATAAGGGAGGATCTGGCCCTAGCCGGGATGAAGTTAGCTAGCAAATGGGCATGGAAATCCTCAATAGATGATTGCTCGGCAATGGCTCTTACGATTTTATCTGAGAGAATACCAATAGCATACGGATAGATAATTTGCAAAATTTGACATGGAGAAAGAGAAAACACAAGGGCATGATCCTGAAATTCAACTAGAAATCTTAAAAAAGAAATTACATCACTGGTGGTATTAACGGAAAACCTAGAGATGCCTCTGAGCAACATTGCCAATGGATGAGGCAAGCTGCTAAACCCGGGTGACATAGTAGGTAAAGGTTTCAATGGCAAGGAAGTTAATTCAGAACGGATGTTACTCAATGATGCACGACGTTCAGATTCGTTGTCCAATGGGGCAGGGATAGTTTGAGCAGCAACGGTTATCCTATTAACTTCTCCCTTGGGAGGCGCTTCCTCACTACCTGCATTCACTGTGGTGGGTAGATCGCTTTTGGGAGGAACCTCCCCAGTTAACAATTGAGTGACCTTGCTAGATAATTCAGACATATTTTCAAGCAGCGTACTAGCTTCCTTCTTCTGAACGTCATTCAACTTTAGAGACAAGAGATCGTTAACTCTATTTGAAAAGTGATATAGCCTGGCTTGCACACGCTTAATTTGATTAGGAGAAGGGTCATTTTCATCAAAAAAACTAACTACCGAAGCTAGCCCAGTAATATTCTCCGTGATCGTGGAAAGAGAGTCGTCAATTTCTTTCTCTCCCAAATTGGGGATGGAAATGGGCAAATCTAGGGACTCTCTAAGCTTGTTTGTGTCTACTGCAACCGTGCCTCCAGATTGTACATTTCTAATAGTCAATTCATAGATCAACTCCTCCTTGCGCAAATAGTTAAGATGGAGAACATCGCGAGGGCCGGGCATGGTGACAGAACAATTTTGAAAAACTCAAAAAATTCCAGCAACTGGGAAAATAGTTAGAGTTCGGAACAAACAATGTTTAGCCGTCAAAAGGGGCTAAATTGAGACCCATTCAACCACGCTCTGCTACCACTTGTTACGGAGATTTTCCGTGGTAGGTAGAGGTGAAAGAAGGTGCGGGTGTGAATAGGTCTCCAGCTACGAAAGCAAAATTAATTTAAAATTTAACAAGGTTATATTTTCTTTTCAAAAACAAAGAAATAACAAGCATGGCAGGTACAAAGTAGCAAATCAAAAGGGGTAGTTACAATATTTACAGGAATTGGGCTTCGCGCCCTGATTTTACACTGCTTGGGCAATCAGCTCAGTTTTACCCCAAACACGAGTTTTAACAGAGGGGCAGAAAACCCCATTCATACCTAGGAGCCCTTGCTCCAAATTACACAGAAAAGCCTCCACGAGGCATACAACACTCAATTTTCAAAAGAGCCACTCGCTCTCAAAATTTAAGCCTCTCCCAGGCCACACCAAACTCCACCTTCAAGTTGTCCTCACTGGACATAGACACAGGGGTAAAATACCCAACCTACTGAGGTCTATTATATAAAAATGGGCAATTACATGACCTCTAAAATAACAATTTGAGAGGAGGCGATCTTGCACTCCTAATACACTTGTTTTTAAAAACCTAATCTGGCTCTAGGCCACTAATGCAAGGGCTAATCCCATACTACCGAGGTGACTTTAGAAAAGAGCAATTTGTTTTACATTAACGAAGAATAGGTTGAGAAAATAAGTTCACCTCAAGACAATGTGAGTGGGAGCTCGAGAGGGTTAGCACTCTCTATCCCAATATGCAGCTTAAAAGAGAATAGAAGAAAAGATCGTTACATTTTAGGAAAAGGTTACATGGAGGAACGCTTCGCACCCGCCCCGAGAGTTAAACTGCTGAGCTAGCAAAGAAAGAATTTATTAATCGGCCATTACCTTATTGATGACCGCTGCCGAGGAAAGAGGCGCTTCCCGCCTCCTGCTATGTACTTTATACACTGAAAGATGGAACAGGAGTGGCCCGGAGACCCAAAAATCAGCAGTTTATATCCTCTCGCGGAAGGTTCTAGGTGTCAGGGGAATGAAAACACCCTCCCACAAACTTTTTATTGGCTAGGGTACAGAAACATATTCAAGTTGGGGGACGATACCTATGATTGGTCAGAGATTAATAACAGAAATTCGGGATTGGTTAAATGCAAAACAAGGGGAAAGAGAGGGGTATACAGCCAACTTAAACAATAACAGAAAAAAAATTTAGCAAAGACAAACATATGAAATAAAAATTTCTCCAACAAAATAGTTCTTTGACTTCGCACTAGGTTGCACTATTGTTGATCTTCAGTAGTGTCCTCTAGAAGAGAAAGTTCACACTTCTTACTTCAAGCGAAACAAAAACACATCACAAATGACACAGTTCAAAAACTCAAAATTTTCCACGTGGTGACATCTTCTGAGAAAGTAGAGAATTAATAGCGTAGATAAAGTTCAGACTTCCTCCAGCAGAGGAGTTTCAACTGGCGCACATTTTAAATTAGCGGAGTGGAGGTGTACCGCCCGGTACAATAATAATTGTCACAGCTGCGACACTAATCAATTAACTCGAAGCTCAACCAGTCTCCAAATCTCCTTTGAGAAAAGGGAAAACGGAGGCACAGAAGTTCAAATACCTAGGTGGGTGGATAGAGTCTCACATGTCTGAAAAGGAAGCCTTCTTGTCAAAGAGCAACAAGGTGAAAATGGCATACCAAATAACCAAAAACATTTTCAATAAAGGATCAGTGTTCCGCTATGCCAAACTCAAACCAGAGGCCTTGTACACATCAGAATGTCTCCCGATGAATAGAGAAAATTTTAGAAGAGAAACAAGAAGTCAAAGAAACAAGTACCTTGAACCTGACCTCAGAAAGTAGTGAGTACAGGCAAAGGTAAAGCTGCGAGCTATATTCACAGGCGGAAAGGAGAAAACGGACACCATTCTAAAAATGGAGCGCTTACTATGCTCAACTGAAACGAAGGACTTCAGACAGACTTTACAATCGGAATTTTGCTTATTCTCAATAAGCAGATCGAGAGAGCGTGGTTCATCGATGTGAAAGAGGATTCGCAAGAGGAGGCAAACTGAAATGTGATCTTTACAGTTGGGATATTTTGGTAGTGTTGGGTTAGAATGCAAATGAATTTGACTGTCGTCTAGCCCGCTCTTCTGTAATGTAAGGAGAGTAGCATAACCTATATCTAATAGGCCGGGCCCCTAATACTTATGCAGACCTCACAGAAGAACTGTAGTCTTGGGTAGGCTATATCTTTTACTTCCAATAGTAGGCCTATATTGTAAACTATAAATGCGTAAACATCCGGCTTCAAGTAATTCTCTTTGAAAGCTGTGCCATGTCACAAGATGCCATGACCTATCATGGTCGTCATCCAACAATATCGGGTACACAACATTCCCATTTCATGTCACAAGATAGCTCCTCCTGTTAAGACCTACGTCCAAAAAATGGCAGCTGATCCAGCACACAAAATTCCCACGTCACGTCACAAGATAGCTCCACATACCAAGATCTACGTCCAACAATGTGGCAGCTAATCCAGTACTCAACATTACCGTTCCATGTCACAAGATAGTTCCACCTATCATGATATACGTCCAACAATATGACACCTGATCCGGCACAGAACATTCCTACGTCATGGCACAAGATGGCTCCACCTATCAACGTCTACGTCCAACAATATGGCAGCTGATCTGGCAAACAGCATTCCCATGTCATTTCACAAGATAGCTCCACCTATCAATATGTACGTGGAACAATATGGTAGCTGATCCTACACACGACATTGCCGTGTCATTTCACAAGATAGCTCCACCTAACAAGATCTACGTCCAACAATATGGCAGCTGATCCAGCACACATTCTCGTGTCATTTTACAATATAGCTCCACCTATCAAGATCTACGCCCAACAAAATGGTCACTGATGTAGGACACAATTTTTGGGCCCTAAATATTCGCAAGATATGGATTATGAGAAATATTTAGCTACCTTGGGGGCTTTGCTATGACCTAGACGGAACGCCGCACTAAGGCAGTGGAAACTCGCTTAAAACACGGCGCCATTTGTACCCACTGCATATAGAAAGCAGTGTAATAACGTGGGGAAGAAGATGACGAACACTAGTTGCCTGGTTACCTACTGCATATAGAAGACAGTGTAATAACGTGAGGAAGAAGGTGTCGAACACTAGTTGCCTGGTTACCTACTGCATATAGAAGACAGTGTAATAACGTGAGGAAGAAGGTGACGAACACAGGTTGCCTGGTTACCTACTGCATATAGAAGACAGTGTAATAACGTGAGGAAGAAGGTGTCGAACACAGGTTGCCTGGTTACCTACTGCATATAGAAGACAGTGTAATAACGTGAGGAAGAAGGTGTCGAACACAGGTTGCTTGGTTACCTACTGTATATAGAAGACAGTGTAATAACGTGAGGAAGAAGGTAACGAACACAGGTTGCCTGGTTACCTACTGTATATAGAAGACAGTGTAATAACGTGAGGAAGAAGGTGACGAACACTGGTTACCTACTGTTAATAGAAGACAGTGTAATAACGTGAGGAAGAAGGTGACGAACACTGGTTGCCTGGTTACCTACTGTTAATAGAAGACAGTGTAATAACGTGAGGAAGAAGGTGACGAACACTGGTTGCCTGGTTACCTACTGTTAATAGAAGACAGTGTAATAACGTGAGGAAGAAGGTGACGAACACTGGTTGCCTGGTTACCTACTGCATATAGAAGGCAGTGTAATAACGTGAGGAAGAAGGTGACGAACACTGGTTGCCTGGTTACCTACTGTATATAGAAGACAGTGTAATAACGTAGTTACCACACTGTGGGTTTTCTGTCCGTGCTAAATGGATGACGCTATTTCCAGACAGGCCCGAGCCCAGAAACATATCCATATTGAAGTACTGAATCCATTGTGGAATAGAAACAGGCGCTACGCACGGATAAAGATTGTAAAATACTTCTTTCACCTACTGTCTCCTCAATAGAAATGCTTAAATTTGAAGAGATTCTTGTTGAGGAGAAAGACAAAGGGTAGGACACGAGCAAATGAAGAAGAAAAAGCGAAGCAACATCAACAGCTGTCTTATCTTGTGCCCCGATTTCTGAAGAAGTTTACGTTCTACCATTCGTGGCCTCGTTCTGCTGTTTTATGACTGTTTTAATAGGCAGAAAGTTCCTCCATTTTATCGAGAAATTTGATTTGGGGTCGCTTATCTCGTCGTCTCACAAACTTGAAGAACGCGCAGGGGAGTGACAAATTTATGACCTATGCGGACGAGACGAACTCCCGCTTTATGACAGTCGTATCCGTTAAGTACCAGGGAGACATTACCCGCCTTATTTAACAACCATTGCATGCAGGATATACGGCACTTGGTCTGTTTATAGATACAGCAAGGCAGACGTGATTAAGAGAGGAGTTTTCTTAATTCTCTGACAACAGAGTGAGTGCCTGGGTTGGGTAGTATGATAGTGTCTCTCGCATGGTCGGTCGGGCTACCGTACGCATTTCATCGGTCTCGGCAAACTAATATGTTCGAGAACCTTTCGGGACCAGTGAGCATAGATAAGGAAGTTAATTTCATTTCTCAGAAGAAGAAGATTCATTTTATTCATGTTTAAGTATCTGATTCTGGTATTCCTTCTTTTAGTTTCCTTCTGACCGGGCGAGTTGGCCGTGCGCGCTGAGGCGCGCGGCTGTGAGCTTGCATCCGGGAGATAGTAGGTTCGAATCCCACTATCGGCAGCCCTGAAGATGGTTTTCCGTGGTTTCCCATTTTCACACCAGGCAAATGCTGGGGCTGTACCTTAATTAAGGCCACGGCCGCTTCCTTCCAACTCCTAGGCCTTTCCTATCCCATCGTCGCCATAAGACCTATCTGTGTCGGAGCGACGTAAAGCCCCTAGCAAAAAAAAAAGTTTCCTTCTGTTTACTGTAGACCTATTCATAGGCTGTCAACGGAACGAATGGTTTAGCTAACGGAGATCCAGCCAAATTTCGGGGTGACAACTCAATATATCCAACATGGAGTCCAGCTTTCCAGGACATTAAGTTTGTAAAGATTCAACATGTATGAAAGGGCAATAATCGCATGCCCAGTGTGTTTCTCATTATTGTTATTATTATTTACGAGGTCTAGAATATCTTTCATTTTCTCACAAATCTTGATCCTTACCATTTTTCTATCGTTACTCATTTTTCTTTCTATTTATCGGAACTCGTTGTCTTCCCTGAGGGTAGAGTCGAAGGATGAAGTAAGAGGCTGCTAAGAGGGAAACAGCCCAATCTTTACTCGCCCTCTGGTACTTTAGGCCCATAAATATATTTACGATTATATAATTTTCCGTGTAGTGGAGAAAATGTAGAAGTGTGAAGACGTTAACGTAAAGGTATCTTATGGCTAACGGCCATCCGAATACTTGCGTTACGGATGTTAGGGGGATTGAAGTGAAACCCTAGGAACCGTGTGGATGGATGCTCAGACAATGTTACTAAGCAAATGTGCAGGGTGTGATGTGAAGTGTGGATGAATGGATGGCCAGATAATATTACTTAGGAAATGTGCAGGGTGTGATATAAAGTATGGATGAATGGATGGCCAGATAATATTACTTAGCAAATGTGCAGGGTGTGATGTGAAGTATGAATGAATGGCCAGACAATGTTACTTAGCAACCGTGCAGTCTGTGATGTAATGTATGGATGAATGGCCAGACAATGTTACCTAGCAACAGTGCAGGCCATGGTGTAAGGTATGGATGAATGGATGGTCAGACAATGTTACTTAGCAAATGTGCAGGGTGTGATATAAAGTATGGATGGATGGCCAGACAATGTTACTTAGCAAATGTGCAGGTTGTGATATAAAGTATGGATGAATGGATGGTCAGACAATGTTACTTAGGAAATGTGCACGGTGTGATGTGATGTATAGATGGATGGCCAGACAATGTTACCTAGCAACAGTGCAGGCAATGTTGTAAAGTATGGATGTATTGATGGTCAGGCAGTGTTACTTAGGAAATGTGCAGGGTGTGATGTGAACTATGGATGAATGGCCACACAGTGTTACCTAGCAACCGAGCAGCTGTGATGTAAAGCACGGATAGATAGTTAGACAGTGTTACCTAGGAACCGTATATGCTATGTGTTATCACTGGTGGTCATGACCGAGAGACATTTTTATGATTATTTAATTTTCGCAATGTAAAAGTGGTTTTCTTTCTTTCATACTATCTCATACTTTACGTGGTGGTATGATGACTGTAGCGCCACCTGCGGTGAGTTGATGGAACAATGAATTTTTGATAACTTGTCTTGGGGCCAATAGTAATGGTAGTTTACAACCGACACAAGTTTATTACTGGACCACCATCGAGGACATCACATCTCTGTAGGTCCTTAGGTATGACGTCATATGTGGAATCTAACTACTCTTATTGAGCAAGGAACCTGCTCGGTCTTCAGCTAACAATAATATCCGTGTGTCAGTTTTTAAAACTTTTTGCAATACCCGAGCGGAACAGTGCTCCTGAGGGATGAAGTTACATGACATAACCGATGCAGTATCAATATTCTCTCAGCATAGTTTTGTTAGGATATTGAAAACAAGAAAAACAGAACTCAAAAGTGGGCATATTGGATCTGTGCCCTTGTAACAAAAAGTGGTAGCGTGCAACACATATCATAGCGGAGACAAGATTGTATTTGGTATCTCGTAGTTTTGTCAGACTTCGTGAACCTTGTTCAAACAAAGATAGACAGTCTCTCTTTCTTTCTTTCTCCCTCGCGTCTACTTCCAGACGATGGGACACTGGGCCAGCTTTTGTCAATAACAGTACAGCACGGTGACACAGATAGCAATCAACCGTGCTTCCTTTCTTCTGGAAGACACTGTCGCATGTGAGGCAAGCACACACACACAACTGCAACAACGACTTCAATATCACGAGACTTCTGCTCCGTTTATCCTATGGATCGTAAAGAGAGTTCTCTTGCTCTAACAAGACACCGCTGAATTGGAAACTGCTTCAGTTCTGATGTACCTACAGTGTCTCTTATCGCCTATCATTCTTATTTACCTTCTCTTCCTGGTGGCTTCTCCCTCACGGAAGATTGGCGTCTTCTTCTTATTCCCTATCATTTCAAATTCCACTCTTGAATATAGTTCTCATATAGTTGTTTCCATACTGCTCTGTGTTGGGCAGTTCCAATGCGGTTCTCATCTCATGGCACTGGATAACGTGTTGCCACTTTGCTTGCGGTCAGCCAACTCTGCTTCCTGAATCTTGGCGTCTCCACTCTGTGCAAAGGACTTGATTCATTTGTTGTCATCTCTTGCAACATTGTCAGCCCGCCTTTGATTACATCACATCTATTATTACTGTCCTCCGAATCTCTCGGTTCGGTATTCGGTCCATCAACACCAACATCTCCCGCTTTAACGCGCTCTGGAAAATTTTAGATCTATTTGATCGTCAAAATTTCAAGCTAGTAGGATGCATATATTGTATACCTTCCCTTTTCAATGTTGAATACAATTCTTAGCTGGCAAAGTAGGAGTCCTCACAGTACGAAAACCGTAAAATTAAGCTATTTACACTACTGTGGTGAAAGTTGAAGATTTAAATGGCCCGGAAACTTTTCAGACTGCGAGCCTTAGACGGCTGTATCAAACTAAAAAAAAAAAAAAGAAAAATCAAGAATACGTACGGCCTAAATTCATTTCCGGATAAACAGGTAACTGCTGCAGAAGATGCATTGAGACTGAAACATTACCTCACGTTTTGGGTTTCTGTGTCTTCGGTGAAGCTCTTCGAAACACCAACCATCACAACATCAGGTTATCCATAGCACAGAAACTCCCGGAGAAAGGATTTCAAGTGCGGAATTAAGTCCATGACATCGTATTAAATGTCACACGATAAGGATAGTCACGATCGCCAATAAAGGGAATAAAGGATATACATACCAGGCCCCACGGTAAGATTTTAAACGCACTCCGACCAACCAGACGAAGTATACAGAGAATGGAAGTCTATCTACCCGCCTTCAGTACCGTGTTAATATGAATTAATACGAGATGGACGTCGTAGAAGTGAGGGGTCTCATGATCGGTCCCTAAGAAGACAATAGAGCTGATGAAGCCCTTCAACATCAGCTCCAAGGAGTTCATCGACTGGGGGCTGAAACCTCTCAGGGATCCTCTCTTGATACTCACACACTTATACTCGCCAGACTGAGACATAATTTGCTCTTATTTTTTATTTTTGAATGAAGTATTTGTGTATATTCTTTGTCTTAGGCAGCCTGCGAGTGGAGAAAGATTTTGAAAATAAAAAAATGTCGCCTGTCATGATTACGTCTTCATTTCCTTGTGTTGAAGTATGTTGTATATCAATCCATATCATAGGTTCTGCGCCCAGGGTAATGTTCACCGCACTCTCCTTATTTACCTCCACATTTATCACTCGTATTTGGCTGCAATTGGTCATTTCTGAAGATCTTTCCAAAATAGACACTTTCCTATGTCTTGAGAGGGTTAGGAGTTCCGGATAGAACGAAATACCTCCTCGCTGGTAACGTGATCCATGCATTACAGTAGATCTTGAAGAGTTCACAATACATATACCTTAAAAAGACCTACAGTCATTTCATTGACAAAGCCTTTGACATCCACACTTCTACAGCGCTGGTAATACGCAACATTTCACGCCACACCCATGAGTTTCTACTCGGGCGACATAATTACACTGAAGATGATTTGACATTATTGGAATACCATTATAGTCAAGTCACCAAAATCAGCATATGCATAAGGATGTATCCTTACTACATGACTTTGTTAGAGTCTGGGAAATATCCCAAAACTTAGTTTATCAAATAATTAAATATAAAACGAAATCCTCTTCGTACAAGCCATGCAGGCCGTTGGAGCGGTGGAACGTAAAGGCTTCCACTATCCGTAACCTCGCCTTTTGGTGGGGCAGAGTGATTAGCTCCATGCCCGGTCGGGTTTGCCCCCGGGAATTAACCTGGTATTCATCTTTGGTATAGTTTTAGCGAACATCAGGGTTGTGTTCACATAATCATTAATATTCTAGTAATATTCTAGAACAACAAACACTTCCGCAATGTTGACACATAATATCTACCAGACAGATCTCTGAAAATACATCTATATTTACCATGCACGAGCATATCTCACTTTACTGTTTACTAATCATTTAATTAGTACTATCTTTACCTGGAAATAACCACTCTTACGTGGTTTACGGTGACGCTGAGATACCGAAATATTGTCCCCAGGAATTATTTCCTTGCAGGCATGAGGACGAACTATTTGAGCACCTCTAAATACCACCGGACTGGACCAGAACCTAATACATCAACTTGAAATCAGAAGGCTTCTTTGCCCTTTTCTTTATTACTTGCATGGCTCTTAAATGCAACTATTTTCACTGAAATCTTAGTCAAATACGACGGCGATGGACGTCACTTCGGTGATAATAATAATGGTATTTGCTTTACGTCTCACTAACTACGTTTAAGGTTTTCGGAGACGCCGAGATGCCGGAATGTCTTCTCCCAAGAGTTATTTTACGTGCCAGTAAATCATCCGACACGAGGCTGACGTATTCTAGCACCTTCAAATACCACCCGACTGAGGCAGGATCGAACCTGCCAAGTTGGGGTCAGATGGCCAGCGCGTCAACCGTCTGAGCCACTTAGTCCGGCGCTTCAGTAACTATGGACCTTTTAAGTAGAAATTCATGAGATTATCCTCCTCAGGTCCTATTTGTAGATTTCTCTTTTGTCGATTAAGTGATATCTAAAAGCAACCAGTTTAAAATGAGAAATGACACATATGTGGTGGCTAATTTCCTTACCGGGCGAGTTGGCCGTGCGCGTAGAGGCACGCGGCTGTGAGCTTGCATCCGGGAGATAGTAGGTTCGAATCCCACTATCGGCAGCCCTGAAGATGGTTTTCCGTGGTTTCCCATTTTCACACCAGGCAAATGCTGGGGCTGTACCTTAATTAAGGCCACGGCCGCTTCCTTCCAACTCCTAAGCCTTTCCTATCCCATCGTCGCCATAAGACCTGTCTGTGTCGGTGCGACGTAAAGCCCTTAGCAAAAAAAAAAAAGCTAATTTCCTTACTTCAATTTTCTGAAATAAGCGTCAACATCCATATAAAACTACATAGTTGCCTGTACCTCTCATGCACATTTGCGTCCAAAGGAATTTGACCCGTACAGAAACTCGATTTAGACAATGACTCGTAGCTCTGCCCTCTCCACTGTCCACCTCCTACCCTTACCCATGCTCATAGCAACATGATAAACAAGTTGCCTACTTTCCACTTAAAACTGAATGGAGGTTAAGACTCTCCGCCTTTTCCACCCCCCGGCCTATCTACAAGGTTGAGTCTCTAATCGTACCAAATGGATTCACAAACACTTCTCTTTATTTACTCGAGTAGTAACTAATTTCATTAATGGAGGCTATTTCTGGCCCACTTTTCTTGTTGTACCGAATGTTACAATCGTTCATTGGCTCTAGTTGTTCCTCTGGATTTACATCATAGAGAGAAACAGGAGGGACTTGGTGGCAGGTGTTACTTAAATGTCAAACCCATACGAAGCGAAAAATACGATTGCGACCTACGGGTATGGAACAGATTTTCTGCGCCCTAGTTTACATGAAAATGTTTTATAGACAAAATGTTTCAATAGTACGCAGTGCTAGGCTAGAATGCAAACTGGTTTGGTAATTAGCAAGTGTCATCTAGCCCGTTCTTTCGTAATGTAGCGAGAGTAACAAATTCAAGTGGTTATTCTGGGCCGTACCCCTAACGTTTATGCAAATCTCATAGCATGACCGTTTCGCAGGCTATGCTATATTTGTTTCTCTCTACTGTAAGTTTGCATTCTAACCTATTACTGCTTGAAATTTAGGGCTTTAGTTATCAAACAGGCTAATTTCGCGCGCAGGTTTTCAACATTCTGATTATTAGTAGCTATGAAAAGATCTTAATCCTCATATCCGTGTAGAAATGTTGCCAGTGTTGTGGTGACAATCTTCTTAACGCCGAGGTTTCTGTAATATAGATATTTCCGACTTCCTTCCTAGCTGATGGGTATTTTATGTAGCGCCGTGAATGACACATGACGAAAGAAAGGAGATCCCTTTCAGACAACTACATTTCAAAATGGTGAAAAGAATCTCTTTTCTTCATAGCGTGTCAGAGCGTGCTACAACGTTGAAAAGGAGTGATCACAGGGTGGATAAGATGGCAGGCAGACTTTAAAAGGTCCATCACGTGATGTACCGAGGAGAGAGTGGTTGAAGAATGGGTGCGTACACAATGGGAAGAGGTGGGAACTGTCTGAAGATGTGCTCTTAGGAAAACAGCTCCGACATAAAAGCCTAGCTGGAAGATTTACAAGATTGTTGATACTATGATTAAGGCGCGAATTTTTAGGAAGTAACAGTTCAGAATGCAAACTGACTTCAGCGAGTAATGAATGTACTGTAGCCTGCACAACAGCTGTGCTATGCGTATTGCATACACATTAGGGGTCTGATCCATCAGAATTGCCTAGAATTTATCTTACTCTTGCTACATTACGGAAGACAGTTGCTAATAACCAAATTAGTTTATTTCAACGCCTAATGATCATAACCACGGGACTTCGTGTTTTAAGTTGTGCCTTAACCACAGATACGTTATTTAAAAATTATGAAATGCATTTGCATTCGAGCTTATTTGCATCCAACATTCCTTTCTTAATACTGATCGCGAACTTCTGAGTTTCAATTTTAAATATTTCCTAATCCTTTATATTCTTATCGACTCAGATAGGCCTTAAGGTGACAATAAGTTAGGAAAGTGATAGGATTGCGAAGGAAGCAAACGTGGCGTTAAGATACAGCCTCAAAGATTTCCTGACGTGAAAATGGGAAACCACGGAAACCCATCTTATGGGATGCCGATAATAGGAATCAATGGGTTTCCCGAGTTCATTCTCACAGCTAAGATACCCAAACCGCGTATCCAACTAGCTTCTTTATGTCACTTTGTATCTATATTTTCCTTTCTTCTTACATTAAGAGAATATGAATGTTGTAAACGCATATTCCATGAAGACCAAGCAATTCCTCTTCGACAGTTTACACAGAGATGATTAATTAAAACAACAACTAGAATGTTAGATCCTTCAGATCAGACGTACACCGCGCGAGTTGGCCGTGCGGTTAGGAGCACGCAGCTGTGAGCTCGCATCCGGGAGATAGTGGGTTCGAATCCCACTGTCGGCAGCCCTGAAGATGGTTTTCCGTGGTTTCCCATTTTGACACCAGGCGAATGCTGGGGCTGTACCTTAATTAAGGCCAGGGCCGCTTCCTTCCCATTCCTAGGCCTTTCCTGTCCCATTGTCGCCATAAGACCTATCTGTGTCGGTGCGACGTAAAGCAAATAGCGAAAAAGATCAGACGTACAGTAGACGGTTGAAGCGCAAGATCGTCGGTTCATACCCTCCAGAATTCCTAGTTTTGTTAATGATGGAGGAAACTGCCTTCAGCATTCCATGTCGGCATATAGATGATCTCTGGTGACATACTTGGTGTTTCGCGAAGTATTTAATTAAAACTCAGCCGTTAACAACCCAATATAATTCCGTTCACTCCCTGCCATCTGCCAGATTAAATCAGAACGTTGAAATTGGAACCCAGGCAGCCTAATCGGCGTCACCTTAAAATTCCTGCACCCAGTAACTCAGACAAAGTAATACAAGACACACAAATGTAAAGAGAAAATCGTATATTTTATAGAATGAAAATGTTAGTATGTCGTATTTTAGAGTTCCCACTCGCGTTATGTAACAGAGTTCCTCAGACGGTAGAGCGCTGGCCTTCTGATCCTGGCTCAGTTCGGTAGATTTACTGGTAGGTGAAGGATCTTCTGCGGGATAACATTCCGTACCGCGGTTTCTCAGAAAAGCATGAAAATTCGGTTAGTTGGACTTAAAAGCAGATATAATTATAATATATTTTTAGACGTTTACGGCCATTAGAGACCACAATAAGCAACTTGTTTAGAAGCTTTCCTTGCTCCCCAGTATCGTTGCTCTCTCTGTCTTTGGCAGCCTGTCTCCTTTCTGCTGTTCTTCTTCACAATTACCCTTGAAGTTCTTGATCTGGTGTCTGTACCTGGTTCTGTTAGCAATTTCTTCATGATTTAGCTCAATTTTTTTGAGATCCTTCCAGACCTCCCTGAATCACTTATCGCATAAGTTAGATCTACTATCGAATATTAAAAAATGTATTAGGCAGCCGCTTTTCATCCAATCTAAATAGGTGGCTGTAGAACTTGAGTCGTCGCTTCATGATGGATTCCATCAGCCGTTCTGGTTTCTGATATAGTTCCTCTAGCCCTCGCAACCTGCATTGTCCAGCCACGATCTTTGGGCACATTATCTTTCGAAAGATCTTCCCAAACTTCTCAGCTTCTCTCAGACCAGCCTTTCCAGTACCTCGGAGGCATTCACTTCCATAGACACATTCGGCTTTAATCACCAACTGAGATTGACATTGCCTTTCACTTGTACACATGGTGTGTTCTGCGAAACGCTGCGGCCATCTCGCCTACTGTTGTTACATTCTCTTTCATTAGATCCTATCTGCACAATGTCGCCGAGATATTCGAAGCTGTTAACTCTTTCAATCTTACCTTACATCGTCTTAAGTTGTTAGGGAGCAGTAAGGATGTTAGTCAAGTACTTTGTTTTTCCGAAGATGATTCTGAGTCCTGCCTTTCTGCTTGTCGTTTCAAGAGAATTATCTGTTTTCCAGCTGTAACTGTATTTCTAGAAAGGATCGCTAAATCATCAGAAAAATCTAAACAGTTTATCTCGACAACGTTCTTTGAACCTCCAGTGTTAAATTATTATTATTATTATTATTATTATTATTATTATTATTATTATTATTATTATTATTATTATTATTATTATTATTATTCCGGGGTATGTGTGGAACGCAGACATGGCAAAAGAAGGTTCCGGGGTGAATGGGTCTATCTACAATATCAAAGTTGAGTTAAAATTTTTAAAGGTTTTTATTTCTTTTCCAAAAGCAAACTTAACAATATTTTTCACTGAGTGAACATAACAATATATCAGGTACACAATCAATCTTGAAACAAGACTAAGAATATCCAAGATTAGTGGTTTTTACAGATTCTGGGCTTCAAGCCCCTAGTTTTACAATTTTACAAATGGAAGTAGTGTTATTTAGTTAAGGGCAGAAATCCCCTAATTCAAGAGCACTTGGTCCCTAAATTTAATTAATAAATTAATTAATTAACTTTGCTGTTACAAAACTTTGAAAAGAGCTTACAGGCTCTCAGTTTCTTCCAGCCTACTCAAGGCAACATCAAAACTTGCCGTCTCTGGCCTCTAAAGGCACCACTTACAAAAAGAATATTTTCCACAGGGGTATCTAGTATCCCACCTACAGGGCCTTTGCGACAAAGAACAGGTTAAATAAACGGCCCAAACACAAATGAATGGAGGTGTACACTGTACTCCCAGACAATGAAAAATTAAAACCTACAGGGCTCTCGGCCGATGAAACAGGGGCTAATCCCAAGCTACTTGAGGTGGCACGCATGGAAATAACTGTAATACATTAAAACAAAGGTTGCTAAATAGCAGACACCTCAAATCAAGATGAAAGGGAGCTCGAGAAGGTAACACACTCTCTATCCCCGATTTACAATTAAAGATATTATGAAGTTTTTACATTAGCCGAAAGAAAGGTTACATTTTAGAAAAGGTTACATAGTAAAGTTTCGGACATTCCTCTCGAATTAAAGCTGCGGAGGTAGCAAGAAAGAATTAAGTTATGTGGCCATTACCTTATAGATGTTCTGCTGCCGACGAAAGAGGCCGCCCGCCTCCTGCTTAAATACACACACTCAGAGAGACGACGATCAACTGGCCAGGAATCACAAAAATCCGCAACTTATATACCCTCAGGGAAGGTTCGAGAGAATTCAAGACTAAACCAGCCGCACCCTATCAATTTAATTGGTTAATCTCAAAGTTACTCTCAGAACCGAACAAGAAGCCTGTGATAGGTTGAAAATTAATTACAGAAATATTTGTTTTCCAGATTCAAAACTGGCGGAAAGAAAAAAGGAGGGTTGCCAACCCAAAAATAAATGAACATAGATCAGTTATGGAAAACCTAGAAATGCAAAACTGCTTTAAGTTATAAGTTCTTTCACTTTGCACCAGAGTGCATGATCATAGTTTTTAGTAGTGTCATCTGTATAAAAATGTCCAAACTTCTTGATGCATAGCAAAACAAAACAAGAAGAAATTCAGTCAGTTTAGGAAACTGCACAATAACAAAATTACTTAATATTTCAGTGAAGAAATCTTCGGATTAAAGTTCCCTCTTGTTGTGTTATTAGTTTCACTTTTTGATTGATAGGGGAGTTCTTAAGCCGCTTATTTTGAATGGGCGGCGTTGAGGTGTATTTACCGGTATTATTATTATTATTATTATTATTATTATTATTATTATTATTATTATTATTATTATTATTATTATTATTATTATTATTATTATTATTATTATTATTATTATTATTATTATTATTATTATCATTACTATTATCAGGGTCAGTAAGGACCGCAAGATCTGAACTGTTTGTCTTCTTGAGGGCGCACCGGGTTTTCAGCCTTTCTAAGTGTGCTTTTTTCCTTGCATCACAATGCACATGCTTCAGTCGAGTTGGAACTTCTTCTTGGTGAACCTGTCTAAGTTTGTGTTGGAGTGGTGCTCGGAGTTGAATGTCTGTTTATGAGAGTCCATACTGTAAAAGATCTTTACCGATCTCCACCAACCAAGCAGGAATTGTTTCGAGACTTCTGAAGTAGAATAACAAACGTTCACAGATTCCTTCAGCTAGCAAACTGAAGAGATGAGCTTAAAATGCTATCCTTCTTTTCCGGACTACGGTTGATATCTTTCGGTGTGGGTGTATATTTCTAAGTTGCTCCGAAGTCTATAAACAACATCCTTGAGACTCAAGGTAGTTAGAGTAAGAGGTAGGGATCACGCGCAGGTCTCCCCACCACGCTTGGCCGTCGATGACGTCAACATGAACCCTCAGCGCCTTGTCTTCTGCATGATGTAGGCTAATACACTACTGTAAGCTATTCTGTTTTAGCCACAAGAGAACTTCATTGATATCTTAACATCACCTAAGAAAATGCATTACACTTCACTATTACAGTAGAGTACTAATAGGAGATCAAATACAGTGTGAATCCAGCTGCGTTTCTGAAGTATTTCGATCTGTATAAAAGGTTTTAACAATGCTAAGACTGTGATCGCAGTGGAATGACCATTCCATATGTTCATGTTCTCAACACCTATGATAACAATACCAAGGGGCTCTAATTGTTACAGACTCGAACATTAAAGCTTGATGACTGCAAGAAATATGTCCGTTGTTACAAGCAATATTGGGAAACTATATACACTGTCAACAACACAAACAGCAAATGTTAGGAAACTGTCAATAACACAAACAGTACAGAAAATGTTCTCCTCCAAGTACCAGGAAATGACAAATCCCACGTTAACATTAGATAGGCCATATTAATGAGCCTTTATGTTAACATTCTTAGCACTGGTTTCATAGACAACGTAATAAACTGCCTTTCATAAAAAACAGGTATGTTATACACAAAGAATAATGCTGATATTAAAAAAAATTAATATCAAACACACTTATCCATAGCATCAGTGGAATATCTTTCCTTTTCTTCTTTCTTTATCGATGTTGTATTAACTGAAACCCGGTCTCTTCAATGTCTTACTTTTGTTTAAAGCGTCCATTCGAATAAAAGAACGGCTTCTCACGAAGCAACTTGCAAGTTCATAAATTTCGGGGAATTTCTTTTTCAGGATATCCGTAAGGTTTGTGATGATGTTAGAACCCTCTTTCAGTTCTTTCCCGTGGTAAAATTGAAACCACCGAGCTCGATAGCTGTAGTCGCTTAAGTGCGGCCAGTATCCAGTATTCGGGAGATTGGGTTCGAACCCCACTGTCGGCAGCCCTGAAGATGGTTTTCCGTGGTTTCCCATTTTCACACCACGCAAATGCACAGGCTGAACCTTAATTAAGGCCGCGGACGCTTCCTTCCCATCCTAGCCCTTTCCTGTCCCATCGTCGCCGTAAGACTTATCTGTGTCGGTGCGACGTAAAGCAACTTGAAAAAAAAATTGGGACTCTTTTTTGCAATTTAATTTCCACCCCTTGTATTTTGACCTGTTTTCTCTCCGTAATTACTTTCTATATCGAGGTTCTTCTTCTTTGTCCTAAAAGCTATATAGCCAGTGAAGTCTTCAAGCAGCTCCTTGGTTTCACGACTGTCCTCGAGCTGTTTTACTAGATCTTCAAGGGCTTTAACGAACCCTTGCTCATCCTCCGATAAAAAATAGGATGTTGTGGGCTCAACGCTGACCTTAGACTGGCACACGATATCCGAGTTCTGATCGAGTTCATCAGTACATATTTGGGCGTAATATTTCATGATCTTCCGGAAAACAGTTGGAATTTCTTATCGTCTTGGAAGTATTGAGGCTAGAAGCAATGATTTCACCTTTCGCGTCACAGCTGTCGGAAGAGGATCATCATAAAGCCTTCCGAACCCTAGAAGCTGAGATAGATAGCTTTCGATAATGTCTTGATTACTTCTGTCACCATTCATTTAGGTCAGTGGCTTTAGGGAATACATGAAAGTGTATGTTTCGTTCCTTCGCGTGCCTGCTATGATTTGTGCAGCCTGCAATGGCATGACAAAGCATACTGAAAAGTGTAAACTGTTACTGTTTTTTACGTTTTATCTCATAAAATAAACACACACGATTTCTTATACACCACAGATATGTTACTACCGGTGTATTGTTAGCACCTAGCTTCTGCGTGCACAGCGATTCTTATTCCAACTACCTCTACCTCATTCAGGCAGATTCAACGCGAGGGTCCTGCGTGACGTCACAACACTGCTCTGCCACTGCGCAGCTCTCTCGTGATCCCTACCTTGTATTCTACGTACCTTGGTTGAGACTGGGACCAAGAATTTTTCGCGTAATCTCCTTTCCTTAATTGTCAGTTTTTCAAACAGGCTATGCATTCGAAGTGTTAAGCATTCTGCTGCATTTAATGCTTCAGGTCTATACAGTTTGATAATGTCGAAATTTTGCATTTCGAGAGATGGATTTTTCGTTATATACGTTTAGAGTAAGTGATAAGACGGCGAACTTCTCAGAATTATTGGATTCAACCCATTCTTTAAAGGTATGGTCAAATGTTCCACCTTTACAATACTAAAACTGAAGAGATGAGTTTAAAATGCTATCCTTCTTTTCCGGACTACGGTTGATTTCTGTCGGTGTGGGTGTATATATCTAAGTTGCTCCGAAGTCTATAAACAACATCCTTGAGACTGGGACCAAGAATTTTTCGCGTAATCTCCTTTTCTTAATTGTCAGTTTTTCAAACAGGCAAATGTTCCACCTTTACAATACTAAAATTTTTAGGTGGAACATTTGACCATACCTTTAAAGTATACGTACGAAAATACGGGCATTATAATGAAATTCATTTTATGCAATTCAACCCATTCACCAAGCTACTTGCATCTTTCCACTTCCAAGATTATTATTATCATTATTATTATTATTATTATTATTATTATTATTATTATTATTATTATTATTATTATTATTATTATTATTATTATTATATGAAAGACAACAGTGTCATATTAATAACGGTGTCAGGCTAGAGATTGCTTCTATGTCATGCTATGATCGGCCGAGTTATGAATAAAGCGAAGTGTCAATAAAGGAGGTAATGGGATGATATTCGATGTTGAAGCCTATCAAAATTTGAAGCTGGTAATTAGTGGTGAAAGCCCCACAATGAATTGCTTTAGCTGTGGATGAGGTCCAATTAGTTCAAAGTGAATTGCACCAAATCCCTCATTACTTAACAAGAACACTTCATATCTTTGTGCTGTCTAATGGATATTGTAACCAATCTACATAAAATATACACTTTGCAATTTGAAGGACTTTTCTTTCAAAATATCCAGAAGAAATATGTTCCAGTGGATAAGAATTGTACGTACTAATGTCAAATTTATTTATTTATGTATTTATTTATTTATTTATTTATTTATTTATTTATTTATTTATTTATTTATTTAGAGTATGGCTACATCATTAAAAAATAATATTTACGATTATCTTAATTTGCAAACGAATATCCAGCCTACTAAAGTAGTCTAATGATCCCTCCTTTATTACCAGGAAATCTATTGGATCGCCAGGGAAGGATCTCAGAGGGCATTAGTGAACTAGGCTACATGGTGAATAGTCTGCTTTTCAGTGCCACAATCACAACTCTGCAGTCGCTTAAGTGCGGCCAGTGTCCAGTATTCGGGAGATAGTGGATTCGAACCCCACTGTCGGCAGCCCTGAAGATGGTTTTCCGTGGTTTCCCATTTTCACACCAGCCAAATGCTGGGGCTGTACCTTAATTAAGGCCACGGCCGCTTCCTTCCCACTCCTAGCCCCTTCCTGTTCCATCGTCGCCATAAGACCTTTCTGTGTCGGTGCGACGTAAAGTAACTAGCAAAAAAAAAACAATCACAACTTGGAGAAGTTACTTTCTTCCACTTGTGCAGGACATGGGGGTTCTACCAGTGTTTTTTTGTTTCGTTTCGTTTCGTTTCGTTTTGTTTTTGTTTTTTGTTTTTGTTTTTTGTTTTTGTTTTTTGTTTTTGTTTTTTGTTTTTTGTTTTATGTTTTGTTTCGTTTCGTGTTGTCTCGCTGCTCTACGGGTTCGGGCATGACGTGAGATGAATCTTTTGTGGCGGGCTTTTACGACCGGATGCCCTTCCTGACGTCAATCTCATCAGATGAGTTAATGAGATGAAATGAATGACTTGGTATATGAATGTAGGAAGGCAGAGGGTGAAACCCTGTTCCGGCATGTAGCCTACTCCTGTCGAATAGCCACCAGGCGGGCCATAGGGACGTTACCAGTGTTGTTTCTTATTCGGTTAGGAAGCGACCAGATTTTGCGTGGCAATTCAAGCCAGGTGGCTTGGACAATATGCACGGCATCTTAAGTTGGCCATTCGTAGCATAATTCTGCCATGTGTGTCTATAGAAATAATTTTTATTGAAGCCTTTACCAGATAATATCCTTACTTTTACTTCTTCACGAATGGGTCACTTAGGACCACGCGGAATCAACACTTGTTGAGCTTTCCTTCTTGCCCAATAGATTTTCATTTTCATAGATTGTTGTAATTCCTGTTCCTCCGACCAAGTACGTCGTGTTGATTTTTTCTCATCTTCCTCAAATACCTTTAAGTGAACAATTTTCATGATTAGATTTCTATCCTGCAGATTTGCTGATCCTAGTTCAGTGAGGTCTTTCTCTACTTTCTTTTACCATTTTGATCTCATACGTTTGATTTTCAAATATTTGTGCATTCGATAAGTAAGTATATTGCTAATCATTCTTTCCAAATGGCTTAAAAATTGAATTTGTCGCAGTATCATTTTATCAGTAAGTTTAAATATTTTAAGTGTACTTCCGAGTTGGGGTTGGGGAATGTATTCCACTTTTTATTCTTGGCCCTAAGATATTTCTCATTACTTACCTTTCCTTAATCTGTAATTGTCCCTTTAAGCTTTTATGACGTATATTGCGGGTTTCTGAAACATAAAGAGCTTCAGGTTTTATTGCTGTTAAGTAATAACGAAGTTTACTCCTCCAGGACAAGCATTGTTTGTTTTGTCATAAACATTCTTCGTGTGTTGTAAAAAAATTCCATTTTCTGAATTCTTGAAGCTACTGATTTATTTTCATTGCCATTTACAGTGCTCCATTCACCTAGGTACATAAATTATTTTACTCTTGCAATTCTATTCATATCAATTGTAAGTTCAAGTAGAGCAGTTTTGATATCTGTCAAAAATTTAGTTCTTTGTTTGTGATTTTAAGTCATGTTTTTGTTGCTTGCTTTTCCAGTATAACATATATCCGTGCAACAGAGATGTCTTTGGCAATTAGTGGCATATCGTCAGCAAATTACTGTACATTAAACAAAAGCCTTTAACTTCCTTAATCAAAGAAACTGTCAAACTACAAACCTGTTCTTACATAGCCGTATTCAAGATACCTTTAGAGGAACAATCCTGAGGAATAGTAACTTCCCTAAATACTTGGGAGTAACCCTGGATCGCATCTTTTCTTTCAGGAAATTCCTAGAGAATACAGCTGCAAAAATAACGTCCCAACAGTGTTCTGAACAAGCTTTGTGGTACATCATGGGGCGCCTCCGAGCTCTACTATGAGTTCTCTCTTCCCTGTGGTTGAATATTGTGCCCCAATATGGCTCAATATTCCTCATGTAAATCGAATTGATATCTACATCAACACCACCGTGCCGAAAATTAGTGGAGTCATCAGACCCACTCCCAGTTATTGGCATCCAGCTCTCAGCCACAATGTACCAAATCGGTCTTATCGGAGAATATGACAAGATCATAGCTAATCTGGACCTTCCCTCTCACGATGAGACCCTAGATCTTCAGAGGGGTCAGTCCAAACATTCACCTTACAAATAACCACTGAATGGAGAGTAGACAACCAATACCGGCCATCTGCTTTGGACTCTACTCTTCAAAACGAGGCTCATTCCAGCCTGCTATTTCTCTGCGGTTCTCTTCTGGTGCAAAATCCCTGTACAAGACCAAGAGTTTCATTTTCGCTTCAACCTTCATAGCTGCCACGGTTTGAATCATACTTCAATCTCGTTTAATGAATGTATTGTATTGTCTTAGTATTTTATCTTTGGAACTGCGCTTTTAATAGATTTTTTGGTGACTAAGTATAGGCTTAATGTTTATGTTCTTTGACATTTAATTTCCTTTATTATTAATAATTCATTCGATTCGTCCGGCATAGGAGCACAGGAATACTTTTCTTTTTCTTGTCTTCCCAAAACTTCCTCAGCCTTTCTCGGTGGTGGTGTTCTCTTTCTTCCGTCCATTCACTGCCTGATTTCTTCTCAAATTTCTTTCTATTTGCAATTTGTTCCTTTTTAATGTTTAGTATTTTCTAATCTTCCTAGACTTCTTTGAATAATACTGGTTTGGTTTCTTTATTGGGATATTGTTCAGAATTTTGTTTTGTTAAGCTTTCTGCCCATTCTGTACAGGTGACCAAAGAAACTTATTCTTTCCTTAAGGCATGATATGTTTGTTCTGATGCTTCGCATACATCTGTATCTGGTCTCGATTTGTATATGCATTATCCCAAACAGGAGAATTTATTATTATTATTATTATTATTATTATTATTATTATTATTATTATTATTATTATTATTATTATTATTAACGGAGGCTGCTTTATCCAATTTATGTAAAGTTTTGGCTCGTTATACAAGCGATGATTTTCTCCTGCTAGAACTACCTTTACTATCCTGCCCTTTGATCTTCAGTGTTGCGAGAAAGGAGGAGGAAGGAGAAACTCCTCAGGTTTGGATGCTGCGAGTTGCTGTTCTGAGATAAGGGAAGCTTCAACGTTTACGCTTGAATACTCTCATAGCACGTGTACAGAGAGCGCTTTCTCGCCTCTAGTAATTGTGCGAGTCAAAGCCTACACAATACTTGTTTAGAGCACCTGCAACAAGAGAGTTTCAGGGCAAATTTCGCAATATTTCGCTGCCTGGTTGGTTTAATTCACGGAAATGGAGAAATTGCTTTATCCTATTCATTAAAGCTCGGATGTTTAGATTTTATTGGTTAGAATGCAAGTTTACTGAAGGAAGTAGCAAGTATACGCTAGACCGGCCAACAGTTCTGCTATGAGGTTTGCATAGACAGTAGGGGCCCGGCTTACTAGAACTGCTATTAATAATGCAACTCTCCTTACATTAAAGAAGTGAGGCCAGACGACACCTCTTACAAGCCAAATTAGTTTGCATTCTGACCCAACACCCGGACTCTGCTAATCATTGTATGAATGTTCCTAGCTAAAAACCAAACCAAACCAAACCCCATGGCACTACAGCCCTTGAAGGGCCTTGGCCTACCAAGCGACTGCTGCTCAGCGCGAAGGCCTGCAGATTACGAGATGTCGTGTGGTCAGCACGACGAATCTTCTCGGCCGTTATTCTTGGCTTTCTAGACCGGGGCCGCTATCTCACCGTCAGATAGCTCCTCAATTCTAATCACGTAGGCTGAGTGGACCTGGCCGCACTTCTGTAATGTAAGGAGAGTTGCATTATTAGATGTGGACCTCGAACCAGCCAGCCCTCAGGTCCAAGTAAAAATCCCTGACCTGGCCGGGAATCGAACCCGGGGCCTCCGGGTGAGAGGCAGGCACGCTACCCCTACACCACGGGGCCGGCTACAATGTTCCTAGCAAGCTAGCTAGCTAGCTATAAACATAGTGGCCTACAAACAGGTTTTTATTGATTAATTCATTCAATACAGGAGGTTTTCCGTAATCAAGAACTTCTTACTATGTACCTTCTCTGCTATTGCAGTTTAACATCGATTGAACGCACACAGTAGAAGATATTCGGCGGCGCAAGAATGGGAAGAGGCTAGGATTTGTAAGGTATCCATCGTCATATTAGTTAAAGTACACTCCCAGCATTCGCCTAGGGTAGAAATGAGAAATCACGGAAAATTATCTTCAGGGCTGTCGACGCACAGTTGTCCCAAATGCGGAAACCGTAACCAGAAGTCTCAAGAAGTTTCTATTTCGGGACTTTCTAGTCTTTAAACGGTTAGGTTGGTACCTGTAGCCTTAAAAACGAGCGTTTACAACGGCGAAAAGGAACATATGACTGTCTTAACCTCACGTGAAGTGTCTATAGGAGCACGGCACATTAGACGGTTACTTTCAACCGCGCAGAATGTTTGTTTGTTTGTTTGTTTGTTTGTTTGTTTGTTTGTTTGTTTGTTTGTTTGTTTGTTTGTTTGTTTGTTTGTTTGTTTGTTTGTTTGTTTGTTTGTTTGTTTGTTTGTTTGTTTGTTTGTTTGTTTGTTTGTTTGTTTGTTGCACTAATGTAAACAAACAAAAAAACGACCATTCTCACGAAAAAAAGCGATTGCAATTAAATATATGCCTAAATTGTTAATACTGTAAATTATGAATAAATGCAATTGTTATTACGTTATTTAAACTGTTAAACTAGCTTGTACATTGTCGAGTATAAACATTCATGTTGCTAAGTTAAATGTACCGTGGTAGCCTGCTTCTGGAATAATTTGTTAATCAATACAAAAGCACAAAAGCCAATTCCTGCTCGCTTTTTTAAATCTCAATTGTTTTCTTCGGTGAGACAGTTTTTCTCCTTATTCACAGTATAAATATTATCAGCGCATCGGGTTGGTCTATCGGACAAATGTCTGAACAAGCACAAGAATCTTGCAACAAAATCATTTTGAAAAATATGCCGACAAGACTTTTCTGGAAAAGCTAGTCATGTCGGAAATATGCTAGAATAAATTTCTGTTCTTGGTTTCTTCAGACCCTGTAATACTGAACGCCCAAAATTTGCCGACTGAAGGTGTCAGATCACAGGAATCTGAGACACTCAAATTACTAAAAGAGTCTACTGAGAAATATAGCATTACTTACAAAGTTTCTCGGTGATTCAGTTCATTCTTATGATGAAGAATGTATTAGTTACGTAAACCTAGTTTAATATTTGCAATAAACATTAATTTAAAAACAATTTTCAAAAATAATTTTAAATTGGAAATCAGTAACTTAAAAAACCCTTACATACTATTTTTCATATTAAACATATTTTGTATATTAAGTCTGCCATATTGAATTCGCAGTCTGTTTTTAAAACTTAACATAAAATTCAGAATCAGTGTCCGCAAAACCCTTATATATAGAAGTTTTTGAGAAATAAATCATGTTGTGGATTTTTGACCAAGATTTTGGCATTCGGAACCAATGAGCGACGATAGGACTCGAACCAAGCAGCAAATACACTCGTGATTATTAAACATCTTCCTCTTGTTTTCATTAGGAGCCTCCTTTGTTAGTATGAAATTTCGCCTGACACCACGACCCCTTGTGGCCTGGCAGTTTTGAGTATCCATGTCCTCTAAAATCTTCTCAATAAAAGATCTCCTTGGCATTCCTCCAGGTCGTTTTCCATTAAACCAATGCTGCACAACAACTTTCATCAGCACAGATCTCTCGAGGACAGATATTGTTTTTCAGTTCTTCTTTAGCATATGTCTTCTCTGTTTCATCGTTTATGTGCATTTCTCCAAGGCTAGTTTCTGTGTCCAGGAAACTTTGCACATCCTTCTGTAGCACCAGCCTTTAATTTATTCAAGGCTGTCTTCTTCTTGTTCTACTTTCGTTACGGCCTCTGTAGCGCCGGGGGCAGTTTGATCTTGCTTTGTGTTTTCTTCTTCTCCTCTCAGAACCTCTTCATCCTCTCTCTCACCTTCTCTCCCGTCCCTCAGCTCATGTTTTCAGTATCCTTTTCTCTTATATCCCCACTGGTGCTTCTCTATCCTCCTCCTGTACGTTTCTCTGCCATTGAGTTCCGGTGTATTTTCATATCTCCAGCTCCCCGTCCCTTCCCCCTTGATCCCCATCACAGTGCAGACAACCCACTTAGTTCCTGTCTTTCCTCCCGCCTTACCCGTTGTCTCCCATACTATCCAGGTCCATCCTGATCACGTGTCCACCAAATATTGCTCTTTTCACTCTCGTTTCTTCGGATATCATCCTAATGTTTCGGTACAGTTCGTCCCTTGAACTTGATTCCCGTATTTCGCCTCCTTTCCTTGGTCCCAATAGCCTTCCTCAGGATATTTCCTCTCTTCTTTCTGCAGCAGTACTGCCCCATGTCTTCCGAGTATCATGGTCCCTGTCACGAACAGTATCGTGTTCCTCACTTGCCTCGTAGTGCCTTTTACGTATGGTTCATGTCACTGACGCATGCAACATAAAGATGAGACAAATATTTAACTCATGCATTGCCGTCCGTCCTGTTAATCCCTGCCTCATATCTTGTTCATTTCTTTTTGTATACACTCGTCTCTCTTGCCTTACCAACACATTTTATACATTTTATCCATTGCCACAATCATCTTACAAAAATTTCCAAATTTATATATTCCATTTTTGGTCAACGTTCAAAGCATTTAGTAAATCATGCCTTATAGTTAAATAGATATTATGAACATGAGTGTGTTTTACTTGAAATGCGTATTTCTGGATTATTTTTTAAAAATCATTACAACTCCCAATAATTCCGAATGATCACGTGGCCCTTGTGCAGAGGGAGCTGGAGGGGAAATACTACATTTTGTGAAAGTACTTAATTTAGAATCTTTAAGGCTCCCACACACCAGAACGTTCGCCGTGGCGGTGAAATATTTCCTGCTGAACTTATGGACGCCTTCAGACAGGCAGCGATCTTGCGGGCAGGAGCGTTCTACTCCAGGTCCTGCTTGTCGAGTTTGCCCGCTGCCCGCGGCACTGTGTGTTGGCAGAACAATGCGTACCACAACAGAGCAAGTATTATTTGATTTTTCGCGTCCTGATTATAAAAGCATAAGAAAGAAAGATGAAGTCTGGCAACAAGTAGGCCCTCAATTTGTTCATCTAATTCTTATTATATAATATGTAATGCATAGTTATATGCGAAATCACTTTAACGGATCAATTACACACGCTAATTACGCAAAGTAAGTAAGTTACTTAAACACTGCAATAGTTTTTCCTTTGTAAGTATGTTCTGACAACCAACAAAATTTCTTAATATACAAATATCGCTCTTGTAAATAAGTCTATCATGTTCATAAAGGAAGGCTAAAATAAATATTATATACGCACAACCTTTTACATATTGAAATATGTAAGAAATCTATCACGTATCTGATCAGATAAATTGTTTGCCTCATTTCTTCTAGTGGTAGATCTCCAAGAGCCTCTAGTGCTGCTTCTTACGGTTCTAGTAAACGCTCGAGCCTCATTGCAGAGTTTGTTGAACTCAAATAATTATGTAGAATGCGTGCGGCACTTTTACCGGGATTGGCCTAAGAAATATCCTCCTCCTCATCATCATCATCATCATCTACCGCCAAAAGTGACGCTTCATCCCGATGTTGTCCTTATACGATTTTTCAAACTAATCGCTACCCCCCGCATTGTTGGGTGTAAAAAGTACCTTATTGCCACCGTGACCGCCATCGCTCTGATGTGTGGGAGCCTTTACAGTAACTGCTGAGAAGGACGGGATGTGAAGTGTGTTACGTGGGCGGTACAGTCAGGGGCAATTTCGAGAAGTTAAGCAAAGTGTGAACAGTTGAATGAGGCTCTCACATACAGGCAGATACTGTTGCTCTTTCAGTCTCTTCTTGTGTACAAGGTGTATCCAGTTACAGGGGCACAGAAGCAGCTACTCGTGTTCCTTGAGAACTGATCAGTATCAAGAGCTCTGCCGGTACTTAACCCACACGCCATCAGCCAGACAGATCTGCAGCACTTCAAGAACCCACTTGAGCGGACTGAATTTGGCTCCAACAACGAGTTTGCTGTATATAGCCTTGAAAACAAAGAGGAAGTTTCTAATTTCGCTCACTGTTTATAGGTCGAAACGCGTACTTGGAAACCGAGCGAATTAACAGCGCGGTAGCTGTGAGTTTGCATTTGAGGGATGATGAGTTCGAACCATAATGTCAGCAGCCCCGATTTTCCGTGGTTCCCCATTTTGGCACCAGGCAAATGCCGGGGATATCCTCAATTAAGTCCACTGTCGCTTTCTTTTCAGTCCTGCTCACGCCGCCGTAAGACCTCTCTGTGTCGCTACGTGTAAACGACAGCAAAAACAAACAAAGGGTCCAATTTTCCATTTGCGATTAGCTACAATGCATCCCCACCAGAGGGTTCTAACTCCTTCCGAAAATTGTGCACAAATAAAATAAACGAGTAAATATTTTTTTTTGCCTTTCAATGTCTGTTATGGTAATAATAATAATAATAATAATAATAATAATAATAATAATAATAATAATAATAATAATAATAAAATAATAATAATAATAATATCGCGTAATGCAAAATCACGCCATTACAAGACACTTGTTTTGCCGGAAGCTTTATACACCTCAGAAACTCTAAAATTATAGAAACTGAAAAGCAAGGAAGGAAAATTCTCCGGAACAGTTATGGTCCCACGAGAGCAAAGGGAATGTGGGTTAAGAGGAGAATAGCGGATTTCTGCCCATTAACTGACAGGTTTACTGACGCCGTACGCAAGAGACGCCAGCAATTATATGGCCATGTGTATAGAATGGACAGGGACAGACATACGAAAAGATTACTTAAAGTAATCAGCTCAAAGGAGGTTAAAATAAATTGCTAGAAGAAACTAAGGTGGATGTTCAATAAGTGAATATCATGGACAACGTCATGGAAGATCGTGGAGCCTTTAGTATTATAGTGGCCAAGCAGAAATTCGTGTAGAATCCTAAAAAAGAAAACTGCTCGGAAGTGGTCCAAAGACCGCAAGATGCGACATAGTGCATTCATGAAGAGATTTTGGGATGAAAAATGGCGAAAACCATCAGGTCAACGAACAAGTTCAAAGGCGCTTTTTGAATTAGCATAACGAAGAAATAATAATAATAATAATAATAATAATAATAATAATAATAATAATAATATAAGAAATTCCCTGACGGTTTCGGCCATTATAATACTAAGCGACCGCTGCTCAGTCCGAAGGCCTGCAGAATACGAAGTGCCGTGGGGTCAGCACGATGAAACCTCTCGGTTGTTATTCTTGGCTTTCTAGACCGAGGCCGGTATCTCACCGTCAGATAGCTCCTCAATTGTAATCACGTAGGCTGAGAAGACCTCGAACCAGCCCTCAGATGTACGTGAAATTTCCTGACGTGGCCGGATAAGTGGTAGAATAATAGATTGTAATACAAACTGAAAAAAGAAATGTTACCTGATGGTACGGGTTGTTATTGCCAGTCCGAAGGTCATCGCTAGTGTACTGGCGGTGCATGCGCATGGGCGGTTCTAGCGAACCAATCCTATATGTACATACCTGTTATAAAATGAAGAATTGCACTTCTTGAATTACTACTGTTTTTCACCCTGTGTGAGCACAAGTTTCTAGTGTATAATAATTCGAACAGGATCATGTGCTCATAACAGGAATTTAAACACAAACATTGTACATACCGTATTGATGGGTTGTTGTTGATGATGGCGGTACAATTCTACAGTACACAAAGGAATTATCTGAAGGAACATACTTGACACAGTGGAAAGTAAAGAGGAAAGGTCGTATTTTTCATGGTTTTTTTTGTAGAAAACATTATCGTACTGCTTGTCAGGAATGATTGGTGGTTTGCCTATACAGCCGAGCGTTATGCTCTCTCATTTAATTGATGTTCTTAATGCTCGATCATACAGGACCTTCTGCCTCACAGTGGTGTTAAATGCGTGTTCGCTTCAACCTGAAGGACGTGGGTTCGATTCTCGTCACGAAGTAGAAACATTAAATAAACGACATTACCACTTCAGGGGGTGCACCTGGCCTTGACGTTCACTAATTGTTAGGAACAAACGCAGTTGGGCTCTACCCCCACCAAGTGCGAAGGTTACTGATAGTGCAAGCCTTTACCTTGCACCCCTCTAAGGGCCTCTATAGCCTGTACGGAGATGACTTTGTTTTTCTAAATTGATAGCATTATGATGAACCTGCCTCATGTCATTATTACGTTAATATTTGGTTGGAATAATCATTCTTATTTAAATGCATATATTAATTTGATATTTATATTTTTTGTGTAAAGAAAATTAATATTTGTCTTTCTTTTTTCTAGGTAAGTCTTCCTGCAACATTTTTGACCTCATCTGACAATTTCAAGATCGTTGTGAGTTACCATTAATTTGTTTCAAAAATAGATATTTAATTTTTATCAACCTACCGGATTTATCCTATTAACTATAAATATTATTCAATGTAAAGGCTTGCATTCCTTGTTCTAAATTATGAGATAAGTCTCACGCATTTGAGCAATTTGAAATACCACTAGACAGAGCCAGGGTCGAATTTGTCAAGGAAATTTCGGAAAACCAATTTTCAACCATCTCTGCCCATCAGCAACACTGTTTTATTATTATTATTGTTATTATTATTATTATTATTATTATTATTATTATTATTATTATTATTATTATTATTATTATTATTATTATTATTATTATTCGTTCGTTCGTTCGTTGTGCGCAACTAGGTAGCGCATCTGAAGTTATTTATTACACAATTTCTGCCTCCCTTCCCAATAGCTCTTCACCCGTTCCCTGAGTTTCTTTCTCAGTCCCTGTCTGTTTTTTTTTTTACAATTGCCTTTACGTTACACTGACACAGATAGGTCTTTTGGCGACGATGCGACAGTAAGGGGCTAGAAATTGGAAGAAAGCAGCCGTAGCCGCTCCTAGCATGTGCCTGGTGTGAAAATAGGAAACCACGGAAAGGCAACTCTCCCGTCGGTGCAGTTCGAACCCACCGTCTTCTGAATGAGAGCGCACAGCTGCGCGACCATAACCGCACGGCCACCTGCTCGGTCATTCCTATGTCCATTCTATATCTTTTCGTTTAAGATCTTCATCAAATTTGTGTTTCTGTATTACAATTCAGAATTATCTTCTATCTTGAATAGTATCCTTTGTTAATGGAAATTTCTTGAAAATCTGTTTATTTCTATTAGCCAATAATATTTCGTCAGGGATAGTCTAAGTTTGATTTTTTTTTTTGTGTCAACCTATTGCTGTCTTTTCTGTACCTTCTTATTCTTCCTAGCTATTTTCCAATTTTATTGAGGTCTAATTTGATGAATGTTTGACCCATCTTTAGGGACAGGTGCCCTTCTTGACGCCAACCCTGAAGATGAACATAAACACCCAGTCCCCGAGTCAAAGGAATTAATCATACAAAATTAAAATCCTCGGCAAGCCGGAAATTGAACCTGGTGTCCTCTGAACCGAAATCCGGTTCACTGACCATGGAACCAGTCAGCCGGAATATGTTATACATTCTTTATAAGTGACCACCCTTTTTTTCTGATCTATCTCTGAATTGATTGCTTTCCATTGTTTTAATTATATTATTATTATTATTATTATTATTATTATTATTATTATTATTATTATTATTATTATTATTATACTCGTGGTAGGAAATTCATGCCCTCCCATTAGTATGAGCATTGTTCCAACCCCATGAATAATAGCCCTTTCAAGTACTATGAACGTCTTCTCGTCATTCAGAAGTTCACCAACCTCTCCTGTCTGCGATTTTATTTAATTTTTTTACTTTCCTCCCACAGCACCCACATTGGTCAGTGAGGAATCTGCTTCCACCCGGTTACGCTTCAGAAAACTGCAATCTGTTAAGAGCTGACCGCGTCTTGTTGAGAAACAAGGCTGTCCTCACAGACTTCTCTCTGTGGGCTCGTTGCGTCCTGTTCTGTGGAATTGGGAAGCAGAATGTTTTCTCTCATACAAGAGCAACGATAAATTATGTTCCAACCACCAGGAAAGTATCCTCATTCGTTTTCTTTTCGACGCGTGGATAAATCCTAAAAAGCTTTCCATTCTATCCACAAATTTCAAACAAAATAAATGATATGAAATCCAAAAGAAGCTGCGCCCACCTATCTCTCGTTATTAGACATCGGATGTTTAGGCAGCAATAGGGTAGAAAGCAAACTAATATGAACATTACGAATTGTCGACTAACCCGTTCTTCCATTGTGTAGCAAGTGTAACATTCTAGGGGTTCTCCCCTAAACTGCATGCAAGCCTCATAACGTATCCGTCGTGTAACGTTGCATTCAAACCTATTACTGGCTAAAAATCCGCACTCTACTCATATTGAATGGAACCCAAGCAGTAGCGAATATGAATGAAGGTACTATCTCTCTGTGTGTACCAGTAGTAGAGTGTAGAACTCTGGATCCCACGATTTGAAGTTCAGACACGTCAAAGGTAGTGGGAAATTTTAAGCTCGAAGAAAAGTCCATGTCTTACGATGTCATCAGTCAGTGATATCTGGTTACACATCTGATGTTTACCGAAGAAAACTGATTAGAGCTCAACCATAGAAGCCGAAGAGTGAGCCGGTTCACTCTGCCATCTAATCAAGTAAACAGGAACTCGAAATCCACGTGCAGGTAGCCTGCATGACGTCAAAATAAGAAGAACTTAAATTCTAGGGGTGCTCCCCTAAAGTTTATGCAACATTCATAACGCCGTCATGTAAGATAGACTATACTTCTATATGTTTGCATTCTAACCTGTTATTAACATAGCTATAATTTAGGTAGCTAAGGCCATTCATTTACTTAGATCCACGCTGGAGACTAATTTATTTTTATTTCATTTTTGAGTGGAGTTTCCACTGTATTCAATACTTATTCACACGTTCGGTGTCCTTCTGCCCAGGCTCTTCCGGGCCTTCCTTTGGCTTGAAGCTCTTCCATATTCTAACATTGTTGCTAAATTTCTGTCTAACATTTGGTGCACCGAGATGTAGTAAGAGTAACATAAATTGTAGGGGTTCTCCCCTGAAGTTTATAAAATACTCATAACGTAACCGTCGGGTAAGGTTGCATTTTAAATCATTACTGGCTAAAAATAGATACGCTACTCATAATGAGTGGAACCCAAGCTGAAGCGAGTATTTTTCGGTGTTTCATTAATCCACAAGTAATCAAATATCTACAAATGTCGTAGAAATGCCAGCCCCCTTCTCTTCTTGGTCTTTCAGATTTATTCCACCTTCTGGTAAACCTCTTTGTTGTTCCGATGTTTTGCATTCTTCTTCAGTCTGAACTAACAACGAGCTAGTGGCTACGCAGTTCGGGTCGCGTAGTTCTAAGCTTGCTTCTTGGAGATAGACAAATGCCAGGGATGTAACTCAATTATCGCCACAGTCATTCCCTTGTTCCCCAGGCCCTTTCATATACCTTCGTCGCCATGATAACTGTCCGTGTCGTTGTGACGTGAAACAAATAGTTCCCAGAATTATCATTTCCATTTTAAAAAATCACACAAATAGAAAATTCACATGTTTTCTTTGTAATATTGAAAATATTTCTTACAGGTAAGCAAAGTAGGTGACCCCATTCAACAACAATCGTACAATTAAACAATGTCCTCAATTGTGCCGAAAGTGAAGAGCTTAAGGGCCCGGAAAGTTTTCAAAATGTGAGTATTGGATCCGGGAGATAGTGGGTTCGAACCCCATTGTCAGCAGCCCTGAAAATGTTTCTCCGTGGTGTCCTATTTCCACATCAAGCAAGTGCTGGGGCTGTACCATAATTAAGGCCATGGACGATTCCATCCCACTCCTAGGCCTTCCCTATCCCATCGTCGCCATAAGATCAGTGTGACGTAAAGCAAAATTAAAAAAAAAAAATATCGAAACTCACTTCCGGCCTAAATGCATCCAAAAAAACAGCTTAAAATAGCTTGTTTCCATAATCCTTTTCCTTTTTGTTAAATCCTAGACAAATTAAATTATTTACGTAATTCTTTCTGTAATTTGTTCACTGGTTCAATGCCCTCTGCCTTTTTCATTTTTTGAAAATGTCCACACCGAATATAGTTATAAGAGCTTAGGTCACACTCTTCATTGACTCACATTAACGCTGGTAATGGTTGTTAAGTGAAACAATGCATTGAATCACATTAGCGATCATAGTGGTAGATAAAGTCTAATCCAGCGGATAACGATGTTCAAGAAGAGGATTACAATTTTAGGAATAAATAATACATATTCTCAAACGTTATTATATTTTATTTGCCTGAAATTCGTAGCTTATAACCCTAGAATATTTTCAAAATTGAGTTGTTTGCTGAAGGGCTAGAACTGTTGATTCTTGTCTCCTTAGAAACTTTTTCTTGTTTTATATTATAAAAATGTATTTCAGTCGTCATAGCACGCCTTTGAGGATATCTTCTCTCACTGGAAGAGAAATACGAGAATAATAAAAACATAAAGGAAACATAAATACGAAGCTATGAACTCAATATACCGCTGTTCTGCCGAGTTATTTAATATCTTATTCATGCTTGAATACAACACTATAGTCTGTCTCTCACAAACAAGTTACGTGCTCTCGGTCTTGATTTATTAACTGTTAAAAATATTGGCGAGACATTTTAAGAAGGGGCGTTACACTCGCTTGAGTCTGAGGGCTTGGGGGGATAAAACGACCCCATCTACGAATTGGCTCACCGTAAGAAGGGGAAGGGAAATCTGAAACAAAAGAGATTCGCAGAGACGAGCCGTCGTCTTGTTGAATTCTATGAACGACCAGGCCTGTGCCACCCTCTCATTCCCTTCCTTTCAACTGGGATTACTCCATCCACCTCTCCTCCCAAACTCTGTTTAAGAGGCCAACCTGCTACGGTTCAGTAAAATGTAAGGAGGGAAACAGGAAGTTCATATTTTTTATAAGAAAATAAAAAATTAAACAAATAATGAAAGTTCACAAAATCTTACAAGTTATTTTACTTACCTCTCGTTTTATCAAGGAAGTAATATAACGGAGCTGAGAAATAAGTAAAAGGGGTTTCAGTGAAATGTAAGGTTGCAATAGTCAGAGGCGATAACGAATACTGTATTCACCAAAAGGAGATGGGTTCGACTCCTTATCACCGTGCAAATGAAAACATTAAGATACTATGTCGTACCATTTGCGGTGTGGCGTCGAGAAAACTTGATATCTGTTGCAGTTGTTACGTAAAATCCACGCCCTAAGAACTAAACCATATTCGGAACGCTGCTTTTATTATTATTATTATTATTATTATTATTATTATTATTATTATTATTATTATTATTATTATTATTATTATTATTATTATACAACTTTAACAAAGAGTGCCCCCAAGCAAGTGGCTGCCTGATTGGTGTCACGCAGCTGTCACCTTCCATGCGAGACATAGTGGGTTCGTACTCCACTGTCAACAGTGGTTATGGCGGTTTCCCGTGGTTTCCCATTTACGGAGGGTTCTCTTGTCTGTCAAATGGTAGCGGTACCTAAAATAAGGCCATGCTCGCTTCCCACACCTAGCCCTTTCCTATCCTGTCATCACCATAAGACCTGTCTGTGTCAGTGCAACGTGAAGCGAAATTTGTTCTGATGCAAGCCACAAGGTGTTGGCATAACAAGATCCTGCTCGGTTGACTTCGGTTCAGCGGTTTTCGGAACAAAAACGTAATGAAACCATGATAACATAAATCAGAATGAAACCTGCTGAAATGTCATTTATTTATCAGTTACTTTTGATAAAACTTTTTGCGTGTTTCCCGTTGAAAATACAGGCAATTGCTCGAAATATATCTATTAAATATGCTATAATCCACTTCTCCTGTACCCTAGGTACTGTTAATTTCGCGTACACCCAGGAGGTAGCCTACAATAGAGTACAGGCAAACTGATTGTCATTAGGAGCGGATTTGTGAGCAGTAATAAGTTAGATTGCAACGAGTATAAAACTCACCCACGGTCACACAACGCTCCTGATTAAAGAGTTGCATAAAGAGTGGGGGCGATCCGGTTAAAAACCCTAATATTTATGCAAGTACGAAACGTACGTGTTGAGGAGAGGATACCTTCCACTCTTTGAAACCTAACTTATTACTGCATGGGATTCTGGCAGGATTCCGTTCGCCGAGATTTCTGAGGAGTCCCTGGCTTGTCAAAAGGTACTTGGACGGACTTCGTCACTTCCAAAGGTCTGGGGTTTAATTAAAGCGTTTTGTGAGTCTTAAGTAACTATCTGTGAAGTAAGGTGTCCTGGCATTACACGTAGTCCATGTGAGTTGATGAAGCTATCACCTTGTACAGAACACAGTTCTTGGAGATGCACAAACCTTCTTCATCGTAGCTAGTATCGCGACTCTCACGAACACTCATTTGGCCACTCAGGCGATACCTAGGATGTAACTTCAGTAATACACACCGTGTGAACCACAAGCCATATGTAATAATTTGCATGCAAGTATAAGAGTTCTGGAGCTAAATGAGGTCACACTGTTTGTTGAAAATATAGGATTTCGAAGGCGCATTGCACCCATAATGCCACTGTCTAAGGGTACAGTATGTATGTAGGTCTTTCTGCGTCTCACTCATTAAATTCTGGAACGACAGTTCCTATTAAACATAGGATGAACATAGACCAGCTGTATCCCGCTAGTGAGTGCTCAAACGCTTCTAGAACAAACACACCGTACGCCTGTAATTGCTGTCTGCAAGGTTGAAGGATTTTATTTTGGACATGGATCATGTAAACCTTGATTCGCTTAATGGTTGCTAAAACATGTCTGAGCAGATCGTTTCCAAGGCAGTTAAACAAACATCGGCGTTTTGGTAGCCCTGCACATCCCAGGGTTGCGCATCACTCCCGGAATAAATGTGCTCATAAAAAAGTGTATTAAAGCTCCGAAGTTTCAACATTTCCATCCAGCAGTTATTCCAAATATGTTAACGAAATGTGGTCAAAAGGCAATAACTCGCACTGACAAAGACAAGGGAACTTTGAATAAAAATAAAGCGTCTCCTCTGTGGTCGGTTGAAAATAGTCTAAGAATGGAAAGATTGGTGAAGTACCTTTTTATAGTTTTATGTTTTGACTCGCGATTTTAAGACAGTGCGGACTGTTAGATTGCTAACTTATTGAAGCGAGTAACAAGCATAGTCTGCCCTACACAAACGGTCATGTTATGAACTTTAGGGGTACGGCCCTAGGATTTATGTTACCCTTGTTACATTACGGAAGAACGGGCTAGATGACACTCCGTAATAATGAATTTAGTTAACATTCTAACCTATTGCTGCATAAAAATCTGTAGTATAGTGATGTTATATCGAGCTGAGACGTAGGCACTGAAATTTAGGAACTAGATATAATAATATTTGTACTTTCTCCGTTCATTTAAACTGCGCGCCTGCTAGAAGGCCATCTGTGTTATGCATCTGAAACTATGTATTTGAAGAAGTTTGGACCTTTAATCTTCAGATGTCTCTACTATCAACATATGTCCCCATCTGGCGGGAGGACGGACAAATACTTATTTTAGGGAATTTAATATTGTGTAAGCTGATAAACCTTAAGTGTTTGTAAATTGTTTTTTTATGTGCTGAGGTTATCCGCACAGCTGAGGCTCCCTTCTTTCTTATCTTATGGACCAAACAGAAATTTTTGTAAATATTGTTGCGGCCAATTAAAATTGGGGGTGTATACACGCGTTCTGCCTAGAGAGTTCTGGAACTTTATCCTCTGCAATATAAGCTGGGCGCTTTTGGGCCATTATATCTTCTTCATCGCTGCACTCTAGAGTGCACACGTTGTAAGTAGAGGCAGTCTTGCCCGTCGTGGGAAGGGCCACCAGTTCAAGGTAATGGCAGACATGTGATAGCTCCAGAAAGTTAACTTTAGGGGAAGATTTAAAAATTATATGATCACTTTTTAAATGTTAATTTTTAGGCAAGTCTAAGGACTCTATTCAAATCCCTGCTAGAAAAAGTGTAACTTATGGAATAAAGAGTGTTCACCCTTTATTAATTCCCATTCAGCTTGGTGTGGGGGTAACTATGATTTTCTGAAACTCTAAATTTTTAACTCTTTTTGGAACGTAATATTTCGCCATCCAGTCACCTACTGTAGTATAGGCTTAGCCTCTGTAAATTCGGGCCATAAGCCCATATAGGATTTTGAATGTTTTTCAAAGTGTATTTCAAAAAGAGTGCATGTATTTCGCCTCCTAGCATTTTGTTCATGGCAGATGCTCCTAAATCTTTTTCTTTGTACATTTAGTCCAATTAGAATGGGCACTTATTGCCCCTGTTTAAATTCTAGTTATGTATAGGCAATTGTAGATCAGACTATCGAGAAGAAATCACAGCAAACACTATTTTCGATGTTATCTACTGTTGGATAAGAAACTTGTTCCTTAGATAGGCCTGACTGTAGTACATTTTGGAGCTCATCTTCTAAAGTGTAATTGAGTGGAGCTGTTTGATATAAAGAGCTCTAAAGCTCATTCTTTGTAAATTGTTGTACCTAATCTGGACTTATAGTCCATCCTTGTTATACGAGCTGACGAGCCCCTGAACTCTCATTATTGTTACTTAGATTATCTATCACCGAACTCGATAGCTGTAGTCGCTTAAGTGCGGCCAGTATCCAGTAATCGGGAGATAGTGTGTTCGAGCCCCACTGTCGGCAGCCCTGAAGATGGTTTTCCGTGGTTTCCCATTTTCACACCCGGCAAATGCCGGGGCTGTACCTTAATTAAGGCCACGGCCGCTTCTTTCCAATTCCTTGGCCTTTCCTATCCCATCGTCGCCATAAGACCTATCTGTATTGGTGCGACGTAAAGCAAATAACAAACAAAAAATTATCTATCAAATTTTAAAATCAGAAAAAAAGGCAAAGAAATAAAATTTCAAAATTCATTGTTTTAAAAACTGTACTCTGATCTTTTCTCTGTGTCCGCATTCACCCCGGCACCTTCTTACACATCTAGAAACCACGACATTTCCGTAAAAATAATAATATTGTTATTTGCTTTGCGTTCCACTAACTACATTCACGTGCCTAAATTTTGTCCAGTTGGAGTGTAAGAGTGCAACCAAGTAACAAAAGGTTACTGAGCTGCAGGAGTCTGTGTCGCGCTGCATCTGTATTAGCTGAGGTGGTCATTGCAGAGTTCATCCGAATTTTATTCTCCTGAGTATTATTTTCTTCCGTCCCTCGACAGTTCCTCTCCACTGAAAGCTCGCAATATACGCTTGGACGAGCTGCTCGACTATACAAACAACCAAAATCAATCGCTACTGATCTGCATTTAGGGCAGTCGCCCAAGCAGCAGATTCCCTATATGTTGTTTTCCTAGCCTTTTCTTCAACGATTGCAAAGAAATTGGAAATTTATTGAACAACTCCCTTGGTAAGTTATTCCAATCCCTAACTCCCCTTCCTATAAACGAATGTTTGCTCCAATTTGTCCTCTTGAATTCCAGCTTTATCTTTATATTGTGATCTTTCCTACTTTTAAAGACACCACTCAAACTTATTCGTCTATTGATGTCATTCCACGCCATCTCTCCACAGACAGCTCGGAACATACCACTTAGTCGAGCAGCTCGTCTCCTTTCTCCCAAGTCATACCAGCCCAAACTTTGCAACATTTTTGTAACACTACTCTTTTCTCGAAATCACCCAAAACAAATCTAGCTGCTTTTCTTTGGATTTTATTTCCAGTTCTTGAATCAAGTGATCCTGGTAAGGTCCCATACACTGGAACCATTCTCTATTTGGGGTCTTACCACAGACTTATATGCCCTCTCCTTTACATCCTTACGACAACCCCTAAATACCCTCATAATCATGTGCAGAGATCTGTACCCTTTATTTACAAATCTATTTATGTGATTGCCCCAATGAAGATCTTTCGTTATTTGAAAACCTAAGTACTTGCAATGATCCCCAGAAGGAATTTTTACCCCATCAACGCTGTAATTATAACTGAGAGCACTTTTCCTATCTGTGAAACTCACAACCTGACTTTTAAGCCCGTTTATCATCATACTATTGCCTGCTGTCAATCTCTCAACATTATCGAGGACTAAGCGGTATGTTCCGAGCTTTCAGCTTGGAATGACATTAATAGAAAAATTACCTTCAGTAGAGTAGGAAGTATCATAACTGGAGCCCGCACTTTTAGTCACCGATAGGTTAGACACTACGTGCACATCGTTTGTGCTATGAGTTTTGCCGAAACATTAGGGGAACCGCCCGTCAGAACCCCTAAACTGTATGTTACTCGCGCTACCTTACGAAAGAGCGGACTGTTTTGCATTGTAACTGATTACTGACAATAAATCCAAAGCCTAAAGATAATATTGAAGATTAACTTTGTATTCAAGAGGACAAACTCGGGCAAACTTTCCTCAATAGAAAGATGAATTAAGGATTGTAATAATTTATCAAGGGAGATGTTTCAAATATATTCATCTTTGAAATCATTTAAGAACATACTAGACAAGCAACTGTAGCGAGACAGCTTTAAGTTTCGATCAGCGGTGAATTTTCGTGGACATACTGTTTATTCTCAAGTTATATTTTATTCAAGTCTTCTTCCGTTTCTTTCACTGCTCTTATTTATTCTATTTCTCTCATCCCCATTTTCGGCTAGAACCTCCTTCATCACAACCTTATCACATCAATGTATTTTAACCACTTTGAAATGGGGAGATATGTTAAAGAAACTTGGTAAGAGAGGAAGTTATTTGAAACAGTATGAGGAAGATCAAAGGGATACAAGGCAAGAAGAAAATATTTGTTAATAGCTGTTCCATAAAGAAGTCTCCCTGAGGGCCGTGATCTTCTAAATGGTCTGACAGCGTGGTTAGCCGGTTCGAGTCCCTTTGGTCAAAAAATGTCAAGCCCAGAATGTTAGGGTAGGAGAGATGGTATTCAATTTCTGCTCATAGATCACGTTCCAAAACCCCGGATTTCATTCCAGATATCTCCGTAGTGTTCATATGAAGTGAGGGCAGATGGCGCTGTTGATTTTGGATGGAGACGTTAAGCCTTCAACACATTTCTTGGAGCTATTCGAGAGAAACAGACAATGTGCCAGCACCGGTATTCACCCTCTCCATTCCTGCTATATCACCTCATTCATTCCATATCATTAACACCTCTGATAAGGTTGACGTTGGGAAGGGCATCGGATCGTACAACTTCGCAACCACAGTGATTAATCTTGCTTTATACTCAACCCCTCTAAATAAACAGGACAAGCATACAGCTTCTCCGGGAAAAGATGCCAAGAATGCAGATTATGGCTGCTACTGTCCGACTCGTTGGCTGAACGGTCAGCGTACTGGCCTTCGGTTCAGAGGGTTCCGGGTTCCATTCCCGGCCGGGTCGGGGATTTTAACCTTAATTGGTTAATTCCAATGGCACGGGGGCTGGGTGTATGTGTTGTCTTCATCATTATTTCATCCTCATCAAGACGCGCAGGTTGCCTACGGGAGTCAAATAGAAAGAACTGCACCTGGCGAGCCGAACTCGTCCTGGGATATCCCGGCACTAAAAGCCATACGACATTTCATTTTCATGGCTGCTACTAAATAATAAAGCGATACAAGGCATGAACAATACCTCAGACAGTATATTGGTAGCCTTCGTTCGTTTGTTCCATCCCGCCATGGTCAACTGGTATTGGAAGATGCTGGAATACTTATTTTCGAAGCTCACTTTCCCCAGTCGAGTGTCTTCTTCGCTTTCGCTTTCATCTCTTCTTTGCCCAGATCGCACAAAAGAGAGTGCCATTACTACATCATACGATCACATTGTGGGAATAAAAACTCAATTTGGATGTCTTTATCTCGTTCGAGATGCGGTCCTAAAGTTCTTTTGAACGAAGCCAAGGTACACTCCTGATGTGTGGAATTGCTTTGTCTTGATATTGCAAGTCTTCTTCATGATCTACAGGTCTGTATATTAGCTTCCCTAAATGTTGATCTCAATTTGATTCCCGCTTGTAGCAAAGAGTACCAAGTTTTGGGTGATAATTTCAGCAGGAGGAACTTACCTTCATGAGGGTAAATTACAAGAGAAATTACAGTAGCGGCAATCGACTGCCCCTCCCCCCAACATTGTGGAGAAAACATTATATTTTTATTCAATTTTAGCCAGCTGAAACTAGGAATTATAGGAATAATTAAAACAAGCAATTAGTACAAGCCCTTTTTGTCTTATTAGCTAATTATTTAGTTTATTTTCTCTAATTATTAACAAAATTACTAGCGGAAATAAGCAAAAAGATGTTGAGTGCGGCTAAGTGATTTGTGTAGCGCTACAGCAAGTAGTGCATGAGGAAGGGTAACAGGGGTGTATTTTTGCTATGGTCACAGGTATGATTCAGCCGCTTACCACGCACAGTGCGTAATTTCAGGAATCTAGCCGGCCAAAAATCGTATCTCGGAAACTAATGGACCGATTTACGTAAAACTTAGTATGTAACTGCTATTATTGGAGATAATTAAGTGTGTGGTCAATCAAGTACAAAGAACAAATTACTATGCCAGGAATAGAATTAGAAATCTTTGTAATTTAAATAATTTATCGTTATAGCTTTAAGAAATTAAATAGATGTTAATAGTGGGACATGCTGTTTGGAATGTTTAAAAACAGATACAGGAATACATGTACTTGCCAAACAATTTATTCATTAGGTGCAGTTACATCAGAATCGCTATCGTCACTTTCATTATCTCTTTCGGCAGAACCAGATACAGGAGGCTCAGAGAGTAAGTTGAGCACTTCTCGTGAAAGCGAAATCAACTTCTTCGTCCTTGATCTCCCTAAGCTGCTAATATAAGGGTCGATGATACAAGCAGCCTCTGGAAAAGGTCAGTATTTGTGTCTTTCTGGAAGGATTCCTATTATCTTTATTCCTGGTCTCCTGGGCTTCCTCGGAGAGGTGTCCAATTAGGTATAATACAGTGCCATGACCCAAGAGTTTGTGCAAAGTTACAGGCATGTAGTACGATTTGTATTTTTGTAAGTATAATTGTATAGTTTCCTTTGCGTACATGCCAAAGTTACTTTATCAATGGCATACCCACACGAAAGAGTTTCTACGATGGCACGTAGAGGGTTTATTAAATTTATATCTACTCCAGTAGTGGAAGCCTTTCTGAAGAATCTTCTAGCGGTTTCCATCATTGGTATTGCCAACACTTTGCTTCGGATATCAACCAATAGACGCGTTTCCTCCCTGAACTTCTGTAGTGAAGTCATCTACAGTATTTATTTATTGCGTGTGTATTTTAGGCTCTAAATCAGTGCGTAAATGTATTGTGTTGAATGAGAGTTATGCGATAAGCCTACGTGTGTGTTTTATTTCTTTAACATTAATACTGTGATATTTTGTAGTCATCTGCAGTATTTATTTACTGCGTCTGTTTTCTAGCTTTTATTGTCTGAATAAATTTATTAAATGCAATTAAATACATCACCCGCCCCTCAAGTCGATAACAATTATTTGTCTATTTTCTCTCGCACTTTGCCTTATATTTAAGTGCTGAAATCTCTGATGTGCCGTAGTTTACCTCTGATTCTGTACGAACCGAAAGTGGCCCCTGTAAACCCCACGTCCCCTTCAGTTCATAAAAGTAATTTTTAGCTTAGTTTCTTCAGCCTTTTGTCTTGAACTTACATACTGAATTTCACAAATGCATGTGCCGCCGTTTTCCCGTGATGGCTTTGAGCGGAGCGTTCGATATGGCAACCCTGTTGTCATAAGAGCAATACTGTTTTCTTAACATGGAATGAGCTATAGTAAGCTAATGGCAGACTCGTCCTGACATTGTTGTGATGCACGTCCTTCTGCACGGCTCATTCTCTGCTCGAACCAAATTTTATTGTACTTCAGCAATTTGTCCCTTTTTCTACCACATTTTGTCCAGCGTGATCGAATTTTAGCACACAAAATACTCACAGATTTCCTTATTGCCTTGGATATATCCCCGGAACAATCCTCAAAGCCTAAATGTTCAATTACAACATTCGCAATATCTTCGTTCCGCTTGTATTCCCTGGTGTTCCTCAACAACACGAAAACCGACCTCCGGGTTACAGAGTACATGGCTTCTGAAAAAAATTATTACTCTCATAGTCGCGCCTGGTCGCAGCAAAAAGTCACAGTTTTCTATTCTTTGAAGTATAGATAACTCATCTAAAAGACTTTCATTGTGGAAATCAAAGGCAATTCATTTTGAAAGTCAGCTCGAATTTGTATAATTAGATAGCGCTTGGACACCGTGTACCTGAATTTAAGTGCATATTTCGGACAACAATATAGTAATTTTCAGAAAATGCTACATACTATATAAAAATACATACCTTCATCTAATATAATCATATTGCAAGCTAAATAAATATTTAGTTCTGATGTCTTTACTGAGCGCTCGCATAATAACAACTGCGCGCTCTCCTTGCCAGAGTATGATGCCCTGACGGAGGAGAGCCACTTTAGGCCGTCGGTGAGAATATATAATCAGACAGCGCAACTTTTCAATACTTAATTATTGTACCCAAGAGTCTTATAAACACTACTCACAGAAAATGCGCACCAAAGACAAGGGTTGAAAATATTATTTTTGGCCGGCTGGATGCTAGAAATTACCCACTGTGCCACGCAGTCTCCTTAGGTCTGTAAGTTTCTTCGTCTGAACTCAAACACTAGATGATTGTTAATTGTATGATCACGCTGTACTTCTGTTTAATTGTAATACACGTGTAACATGGTTCCTTTAGTGAAAGTTTTATTGTATCGTATTGAATCAAAATCTTAAACTATTTTTACCGCAGTTAAGTTGACATTCAATATTTACCTCTCTGTTGAAATTCTCTCACAGAGCATTAAAAACTTACCATTCTGTAGCCCGCCCCCGGTACATCCCACAAACCCGGGTGCTTTCTGTTGACTTTACATCCCCCCTTCTACTTCTAGTTCCCAATCGCCGCTACAAACCGTTAAGTTGCTTTCCTCAGGTTCCATGTTAAGTTCAACATTCACGTGAGGCCACATCCTTCGCTACCCCAACTGTTACGTGTAGACACCATTGATAAACACAATACAGACGATGAAAATAAGTATCCAATCCTCCATAAGAAACACGACTAAAATAAAAAGCAGCTGTGTCCGAACCTCCATGGCTTCCCTGGTTCAAATCCCGATAACTCAATCTGAGATTTGTGCGGAGGTGGAGCAGGCATTTTCTCCAGGTACTCCGGATTTCGCTGTCATATTTCATTCCAGCAACACTCTCCAATATCATTTCATTTCATCTGTCAGTCATTAATCATTCCTCGAGAGCAGTGCGACAGGTTTCGACAGCCGGCACAATTCCCACCCTCGTCGCTAGCTGTGCACTCCATTCATTCCATTCCTGACGTAATCGAATGACTTGAAACAGGCTGAGGATTTCTATTTTCATTGGAATAAGGTAAGAATAACTTCCGCTAATGTTCGAGATATACATGCAAATGAGTAATTTGTAGTGTTGAGGCGTATTAGCATGAATTCTAAATATACAAATAGATTTGAGTACGTTCGTGAATCCGTTAATGAAACAAACCGTTTACAAAAGAGAGCAAAAAGTGACGGTAACTGCCACTGGACTATTCACCGCCATTAATTCGAGATTATACGTTTCTGGAAAGAACTCGGCAGTAAGCCCGTAGACGCGCTTGCTGGTGGTATCGAATTTCTCAGACTGGCTTTCGTCAGTGCAGAAATTGATGGGAATATCAAAGACTTATTTATGAGGAGAGTTTGGATGAATGATTGCTGTCAATATTAGTTTTTGGTGGACGTAGATTTCTTTCTTCTCTGCGATTATGTGACTTTCATAAAAGCGCATCATGGTCACAGAAGCAGCGGTTTAAATCTCCGTGTGGCAACTCCGACCGAGCTTGTTGGGTTTACGTGAGCTAGCGCGAACTTTTAGATGCCTCCCGCCATTCAGTACGTGATATCACGGTGTTTTCGAACCTACTTTTTGTTGAACTTTATTGTTCTACCTGTATGCTCTTCCTTAGCCTATTTATCAAAACTTACGAACCCCGTGAAATACCTCTTCAAGATATCCACGAATATATTTAAGATATTGCTGTTAACCCTGTGAAGTGTTGCTTCAAGACTTCCATGCAACTCTAACATATTGCAGTAGCTCTTCGTTACGCGAGAATATATCACAAAATTTTCAGTTACCTTCTATTTTCGCATTGGTATTCCTGTTTCGTTTGTAAAAGGTACTCGTTCAGATATTTTACGTAATTCGTTGTCAATAGTGAATCACCATTCATGCGGTGAAATGAAATGGAGTTTGGCTTTTAGTGCCGGGATTGTCCGAGGACAAGTTCGGCGCGCCAGTTACAGGTATTTTGATTTGATTCCCGTAGGCGACCTGCGCGTTATGATGAGGATTAAATAATGATGAAAACAAAACTTACACCCAGCCCCCGTGTCAGCGAAATTGACCAATTATAGTTAAAATTCCCGACCCTACCGGGAATCGAACCTGGCACTCCTGTGAACAAAGGCCAGCACGCTAACCATTTAGCCGTGGATCGGGACACCATTCATTCGGTATATGCAAAGAAAAATTAAGTACTTCTCGTCGGGGAAAGCTGTACAACAGGGGAATTTCAAAAATTAGTAATATGTAAGCTCATTTTATCCTAATATAAATAGTGTGAAAATTACTATCCTATCAGTTTGATGCTCTTACCGTACGGTATCCCTTATTCTAGGGCAACTACCTCTTGTGGATTTTCTCTATCTATTCAATATATCCACGTAGTTCTTAACATATTTTTGTATACCCTGTGAAATATCTTTTCAAGACTTCTACGAATATTTTTATGGTATTGTTTCTGAATCCATAATCTATATAAATAAAATCGTAACGGCTGCGTGTCTGTACATTGAATATTTTGGCGAAAGTTTCGTACTATTATCCGTTTTAGGTGCAATAATGACCATCTGTATATATTTTTAGCTTTGGTGTCTGTTTGCCTCTCTCAGTTCTTATAACTATTATTATTATTATTATTATTATTAAGAAATGGAAATTATCCCGGTGGCAATGGTCACTTATAGTAGTGTAATAATAAATTAAAGTTAGCATAATTACCCAACAACAACCACAACAACAACAACAACAACAACAACAATAGTACAACAAGCAATTCCATGGAAAGAAAATATTACGAGAAAAATACAATTTTAATATTCTAAACCCAGCATCATCATATATAAATTCACACACAACTCAATTATTTCCATTACTTAACACTACTGGAAAACTACTGGATATTTCTCCCAAACTTCATATTTAGAAACCACCTGTACTTGGGTAAGTTTTAGGGCCAATATTATTTCTAAATCCCTGATTAGACTGGGGGCTTATAGGAAGTGGAACCACTTATTTCACCCTACCACAAAATATACGCGACAGACCTTAATGGCAGTCTACAAGCCTTAACGCAAATCAATTTCTAAAACTATTTTCTCATATGGAACTTTTCTATAGGAGGATTAACAAGGGACATATTATTAACGGTCGGTTTTACAGTTTAAGTAATGTCACTTCGAAGTGGGGAAACGAGAATAACTAGAGAGGTTATCGTCAACGATTGATTTCATACGTCTTCAGTAACAGCGCTATTCGGGGTTTCAGATAAGCAATAATATGTAACCTAGAAGTACAGAGAATTTCGCACATCTTCGTACCAGAAACCTTACCGTTCAATAAACTCTGTGACCGTCCTAATTCTGTTTCTACTTTGGTCAGCTTTATCTTCTTCACTTTACTGCCACGCACTTTGGTAGAAAAATATCAGTTTAACATGCCTTATTAAACGTTTAATACAGGCATGTAAATTCCCATAAATTCATGAAGGAATCGTGTAATCCGATACCGATCCCCGTGCAAAGAACATATGCTAGTCCTCTGTATACTTTTCTTGTTACTTAAATAGTATAACTTTTAATGACTTCTTGTTTGACATGTATCCAAGCACGGCAACATTTTAATATATTCTTTAACTGAAATATATTTTGATTAATGTAGCTCGCATTGTGGCTTTATTGAAAGTAATGAAATTGGATGTGATGGTAAGAATGCAAAAGTTTCAAGTGCACTGGGTTTGCAAAACTGAGCTGACATTTATTTGACATGACAAAAGCTAGCTCGCACCGCATTACAGATAGAGGAATATTGGATTTCACGTACTCCAAATAACATTTCTCCTCGGTAAGAAAGACCTCTGTCTCTTAACTACCGCAAAGGGGAAGACGGGAGTTCAAGATTAGGGTAAGATTTTCCCATATTGTAACCGTATAAATTAAAAAATAAAAGTTTCATTCCAGAAGGTTCAACGTCCTAACAAATACAAATAACGATTAAGCTGTACTAAATATTTTTTTCAAAAATACAAAAAGAAAATAAATGCTCCAGAATTTCCAATAACAGAAATTAGTAGAATAATTAAGGTAAAGAAATTCAAGTATTTCCAAAAAACGGTTTAAGGAAACGTATTTAAGGAGAGTTATGACTGAAATATTGAGCGTTTACAATTTATAACTGATCAGACCAAAGTTAAAATACAAGCATGTACACTGCTCAAAAAAATTAGAGGGACAACAACGTTATTATCTACATTATTTTATCAGGAAGGGTTGGAGTGAAGCAGACATTTTGTTTGGAAAATTAAACATTTATTTAGCTGAAATATGCATGCCCAGTTCACTACTTATCACACATGTTGGTGTTATGACCAGAAATTCAACACAGTGTCGTCAAACCAAAGTGGGAAGTCCTTCAGTTAATTCACATAGAGCAAAAATAGAAATACTTCAATATCGAGGCCCTCCATGGGATCGTATTACTGCCTCACATTTTCGAAGCATGCTACTAAAAAGTCTGCGAAGGGTTTCTTGTGGAATTTTGTCTCGCTTCTCAATACCTCTGCAAGTTTCTCAAGAGTCTGAGATGCTACAGGACTGGCCCGAAGTTATCTGTCCTCATATCCCATAAATTCTCAATGGGATTGAGATCAGGACTCAGAGGAGGCTAGTCAAATGTTTGAATCGTGAAGTCCTGAAGAGTTTCCATGGTAGATGCTGCAGATGCGCTCTCGCATTGTCGTGTTGCAGGATAAACTAGGGACCCAATACAACTGCAATGGGCATAACATGATCCAGTACAATCTCGTTGATGTACCTCTGAGCATTAAGTCGGCCTCTGAATATCTGAAGGTCCGAACGGCCACCAAATATGATGCCACCCCACACCATGACTGAGCCGTAGGTAAATCTGTTCCATTATAACGTTCACCACGACGACGATATACACTTATACGTCCGACGCACCGTGTTTGACGAAAGAGGAACTGGTCTGGAAACAATACATTGTGCCAGTGCCGCAGCTGCCAGTTTCTATGGTCCACAACAAATCGAGGTCGATCTCTCTTATATCGAACAGTTAATCGAGGGACCTGATGAGGTTTTCTTAGTCTTGAATCTGCCTTTAGGAGTTTGTTGCATTGTATGGTCACTGGCACTGCACAGTTGCTGCTCTTAGGTCATTTGTAGGTCTCGGGCTGTCACAAAGTGCCGGGGGAGAGTGCTATTCACCACACATCGGACTTCTGTGGCTGATATTTCCCTGTTTCTCCCTTTCCTTGGCTTTCGTGTTTATGTATCAGTTTTACGAAATCGTCTCCAAATCCTCTCAACAGCAGAAGTAGTTTAGACACTGCACGAATAGTCCAAACAATAATGTCACTACCCGAACACGTCCTGCCTCATACAGACACCTCATTTCGACTGATGAAACGGACACGAAGAGAGGTACTCTTTACTTACTCACTAGACGACCGAGTGACACATTGCTCGTGTATTTCACTCGGGTGTATAGCACGATACGTTTGACTACTGCCACAAAGCCATGGCCTTCCAACGAAAAGTGGAGGATCCCTCTCATTCTTAAAACATGTCGCAAGAATAAGAGCAAAAGCATACATCTTCATCACGGGCTACTTACGTGGTTCACGCGATCAAAATCTTGTCCCTCTAATTTTTTAGTTGTATCTTAATACGATATAGTATCACACAAAATCTGAAGCTGAGTTGCAAAGTTATTGACAGTTTTTTCTTATTTATTAGAAAGCCCCATTTCTTAATAATAACTGAGGGATTTGAAGCCAGGTATACAATCGGAATAAAATGTGAAGATAATGATTATCGGCAGGGCTGATCACAGGTACAAAATTAGACGAGATTTTAGCAGAAATTATTGGGGTAACTTTTCATTCATTGGGAAGGATGCGAAGACAGTTTGCCAGAGGAAGTGTATGATACTTTTCCAAAATCTGTACAGATATTTGAGAAAAGAATGAACAGCAACAGAGAACAGAAATGTTAAAGGGCACTCGACCTGCGTAGGTTATTGTAAATAAAGAATTATTGTGAATAAATTAATTCCATCCCGTTGCCTATGGAGACCGGACAGCTGAAGTAGAAGACTGCCTGTAGAGGTGAAGAACAGTGGGGACTTCGCCGGCCCTAGGACCGCTACGGTAGCTGTGAAGGTCCTTTAGAAAATCTGAAAAGCAGTGACAAAAGGGGCCCTGGTTAAGAGGCAGCAGTTCGTTATGCTGGTTAGGTACCAAAAGGGGTTAAAAGAAAGCAATGCACATTTTAAATCAAATCAAATCAAATCAAATTAAATTAAATCAAATCAAATCAATTGTATAATATTTTTAAGTGATTCCACATACTGTATAAGATTTGATTATGTGGGTAAGTACAGAAGATATTATGAGTAGAATTTTGTAAATAATATAAATTTATTAAGGACGAACAGTGTGATTAATAGAAAAATTTTAATGTAAATTGTATATACTGTATTTTAGAAAAAATGTCTTCTTTCCTTTTTACTTTAAAATTTAGTTGTTGATGATAATAATATATTTTTGTGTACCATTTGCCATCGAGGTAGGCTCGTTTGCAAATAAAGTATTTTGATTTGATTTGATTTGATTTGATTTGATTTGATTTGATTTGATTTGATTTGATTTGATTTGATTTGATTTGATTTGATTTGATTTGATTTGATTTGATTTGATTTGATTTGATTTGATTTGATTTGATTTGATTTGATTTGATTTGATTTGATTTGATTTGATTTGATTTGATTTGATTTGATTTGATTTGATTTGATTTGATTTGATTTGATTTGATTTGATTTGATTTGATTTGATTTGATTTGATTTGATTTGATTTGATTTGATTTGATTTGATTTGATTTGATTTGATTTTCAGCTGATCATAAAATGAAAACCTACTTTTAATTCCTGTGAGTATTGAAACTTCATCAGAAAATTTCACGTAAATCTGATAAGAACTCTTCCGTAAGATGAATTTTATACATGGCAAAGAGGTGATAATATTTTAAGGTAGAAAAATACAGGTAACTTTCCTGTATCCTCTTTCGCGCATCTTTGGCGTAAATAAGTTAAATATATTCCAACGAGATCATTGAACTGCTGGTCCGAAAGAACTTTGAAGCCAGTATTTTTTGAAAAACGTGAAAGGGGCGTATGCATGTTCTATATACACCGTACCGCTACCAGCATTTACGAGGGCGTGTCAATAAGTAAACGGAATGATTTTATTACAGCAAAATTGTGGCTACTTTTTTGAAATTAACTTACAGATCTTCAAAATATCCTCCCTGAGACACAATATAACGGTTCCAGACTTCAGTTCCCTGTTCTAAACACTCCCCGAAGCCCTTTCTTGATAGTCCGTTGAGTATACCCGAAACTGCATTTTTGCACTACTTGATCATTATGAAAATGACGACCACGAAGTTCGTTTTTCACTGCAGTAAATAGGTAGGAGTCGCATGGTGCTAGATCCGGCGAATAAGGTAGATGTGGCATCACCTCAAAGCCCAATTCGGTTCTTGTGTTTTCGTTGCCCAATGCTCAAGTGCGTTGTCCTGGTGTGGGATCTATCTCTTTTGAGCACAGTTTGCTTTTTCATCATTCTAGCAATCTGTCCAATGGTTAAACAGCTGTTTTCCTGCAACATGTGTTCACATCCATGTCGGTTTCCGAAGTTGAGGGTCTTCTGGGGCGTGGAGCATCCTCAAGATCAGTTGTACCCTCCTTAAAGCGTTTGAGCCATGGATTTCTCTCTGTAAGCTTGCTGCAACGTTTCCACTGTTTGTGTTGGAGTTTTGTCCAGGAGAACACAAAATTTTATTGAAGCGCACTGCTGCAACTGAGAATCCCTAGGCGAGTGACGTACTTCGCTCTGTACCACTCAAGGTCAGACCTTTCCAGTACTACCACCTGCAAACTCCGGCGCAGCTTTATTGAAAGACAAGGAAAAATAATACCGGTTATTTTCTGACGCCCCTTCGTAGGGCGCAAGTGACAACAGTATTTGAAAGAGAAGGAACAGAGGAATATTGAAGGTTAAGATTGAAAATTCAACCTCTTGATCAAATTACCAACATTCCAGTCATAACTCCCCTTCATATAGAAGCTTTTGAAATATTAGAAACAAAATATTTTCGAAATAATCACTAGAATGGAGTTTTGACCTCACAATACATACCGGCATTGAAACATGAAACAGGCCGATTTGACTTGCGAGATTTCCATTAGAATAAATGGAGTCTCTCTCCTTTGTCCACTTTCATTGCCAGCAACGACGCGTGTGTAATGTGGAGAATGTGCAGGAGTCAAGTGTTCTGACGGTGTTTGCAAACGGAACTGACATTTATTTGAAATGACAAAACCAACCTCGCTCCGCATTACAAAAGAGGATTGAAAAATATTGTATTTCACATATTCCAGCAAATATTCCCCTCACTAGTAACAAGCCCATTATCTGAGTGTAGAGTAGATAGAGGAAGATCAACGCTAATCACTTAAATTCAGTCCAGAGTTCAGTTTGAAAATAACTTCTGATCCTTTGGACTTCTCCTCACCTCTGTGGGTTGAGAATGCAGACGAAGTATACAGTATACCCGCGGTATACCCTGCCTGCCGTAAGAGGCGACTAAAAGGGGCGACCAAGCTATGATAATATTAGAACCATGTGATTAATTGTGATTAGTACCATTACGTCCAGAACACCATAGGTCAACGTTACATGCGACTAGTATCACCTTGCGAGGAAGACCATGGGTATACGTTACATAGAAGCAGTATCATTATGCGAGAAACGCTACGGGTCTGGGCGTTGTTTACGATAAGTGTGTTTATGATAAGTGTCACCGTGCACACGCCACCGGTCGGTTCCACTGTGTTCAGAATGGATCTGCGTTCCGTATGAGTAGTACCTATTTTGTAAGGAACACGACGGAACTACTTGGTGAGAAAAACCGCGGGTTTGACTGGCCTCCATGATAAGTACCAATGTGATGGAAAATGGGCCTGCATTACCTGTGGGTGCTACCATGTGTGATACACCGTCGGTCTACATTCCCTATGATTAGTTGCAATTTGTGAGCAACACCATGAGTATATGTGGACGGTGATTAGTTTCACTAAGTGAGGAAATCCACGGGAATACCGGCGCCCGTGATTAGTCCCGCTATGTGAGGAACACCGTAGGTTAGTTTTGTCTGTGAATGGTATAATTGTGTGTGCATACCATGAGTCTACATTACCTGATCATTAGTACCACCATGAGCCTACGTTACCTGTGATTAGTACCATTGTGAAGGGCCGGTGACCTGGATTTTGGACCGCTTTAGATAAGGATCATCCCAGTACGTATGGCATTGTGAATAGGATCCTGTTATTGTCTTTGTTTCACGATCATTTTTTCATCGTCATTCCTATTAGACTCTAGTCAGTGGATACATTTTTAAGTTTCAATTTTCATTTCGTTCATCTCGAACGATTGCGGGCCGATGACCTAGCTGTTAGGCTCCTTTAAACAACAAACTTCATCAACATAGGAGTTTTCCTCTTACTGAGTGATTGTGTACTAGAATCTTATTGAACTACCTTAAATCAGATTATAGACTAGTGAATATTATACTGTTCACGATTGCATTGTACTAATTCGTAGACATGGAGTGTTTAGGCATGTACACGACAGTTCTGCTGTGAGATTTCCATAAATATTAGGGACCCCGCCTAAAAATACCCCTAGAATTTATGTTACTCTCGCTACATTACGGAAGAGCGGGCTGCGTTACACCCCCTTCTAGCGAAATTTGGTTTGCATTGTAGACTATTTTGTGCCACCGTAGCTCAGGCGGCAGTGGGGTGACTTCTCAAATCCCGGTCACTTTATTTCAGATTTGTCCCGGACAAAGCCGAGGTGAGACAGGTTTTTTCTCCGGGTACACCGGTTTTCCCTGAAATTTTCCATTCCAGCAACACTCTCCACTATCATATCATTTCATCTGTCATTGCTGAAGAGAAGTGCGAAAGGCTTCAGCAGCCAACACAATTCCTATCATCGCTGCCAGATGGTATCTTCATTCATTCCATTCTTGACCCGATCGAATGAGTGGGAACAGGCGGAGGATTTTCATTTTTCTCACCTAATAGTGCCTAAATATGCCGGCTCTGTTTATTACGTATAGTGCATGCCAAATGAATATTACTGTAAGTACAGGAAAATCGTTGATGCTAAGAGGATAAGCCAATAAGTACGGTACCCTATTTAACACAGGTACAAAGGAACACAGCTCTCTACAACTTGCGTATCTTTTAGGTTGTAACCCAACGGATAGATGGCAAACAAGTCGGTGAATCAGTACCGTAGCACAGTACTAGTTTGCAAATTTGCGAAGGTAATGAGCGTGCGCTAATGGTCATTGTTTAGTGTGGAGAAGTATTTTGCCACCCTTCAACATCGAAAGAAGGATTACGGAAAGATGGTGATGTAACGGAAACAACTTCAGAATTGTTGCCTTAAATTTGTGAAGGTTCGGGGAAATGTGAAAGATGAAGGATAAAGTGGTTGATTATCTCCATCAAGCCCATTCCTTATTGCCGTTTATAAATGTTAGACTACGAGATATAGAACCTTTATAGATTCAGGTTGTTAAAGTTCGGAGGTCTAACAAGAGAACAGTGAATATTATAGGTTCAAACTAGTGGGAAAAAGAAAACACTCTCCACTTGCAAAAATCAAATGATCATAAACATGTCTCCCGGTCAAGGCTATCCATCAACGGCTGGTAATTTCAGATGTCAACCAGCCAAAAGACATAGCCAGCATGGTTGCAAGGTACCAAAGCCTGGGCATCCAACCATATCTTACATCACAGCCTGCATCGTTCCTAGGTAACATTGTCTAGCCATCCATCCATATCTTACATCAGAGCCTGCACGGTTGCTAGGTAACATTGTCTAGCCATCCATTCATATCTTACATCAGAGTCTGCACGGTTGCTAGGAAATATTGTCTGGCCATCCATCCATACCTTACATCACAGCGTACACGGTTGCTAGAAAACATTGTCTGGCCATCCGTCCATACCTTACATCACAGCCTGCACGGTCGTTAGGTAACATTGTCTGACCATCCATCCGTACCTTACATCACAGCCTGCACGGTCGTTAGGTAACATTGTCTGGCCATCCATCCGTACCTTACATCACAGCCTGCACGGTCGTTAGGTAACATTGTCTGGCCATCCATCCGTACCTTACATCACAGCCTGCACGGTCGTTAGGTAACATTGTCTGACCATCCATCCGTACCTTACATCACAGCCTGCACGGTCGTTAGGTAACATTGTCTGGCCATCCATCCATACCTTACATCACAGCCTGCACGGTCGTTAGGTAACATTGTCTGGCCATCCATCCATACCATACATCACAGCCTGCACGGTCGTTAGGTAACATTGTCTGGCCATCCATCCGTACCTTACATCACAGCCTGCACGGTCGTTAGGTAACATTGTCTGGCCATCCATCCATACCTTACATCACAGCCTGCACGGTCGTTAGGTAACATTGTCTGACCATCCATCCGTACCTTACATCACAGCCTGCACGGTCGTTAGGTAACATTGTCTGGCCATCCATCCGTACCTTACATCACAGCCTGCACGGTCGTTAGGTAACATTGTCTGGCCATCCATCCATACCTTACATCACAGCCTGCACGGTCGTTAGGTAACATTGTCTGGCCATCCATCCATACCTTACATCACAGCCTGCACGGTCGTTAGGTAACATTGTCTGGCCATCCATCCGTACCTTACATCACAGCCTGCACGGTCGTTAGGTAACATTGTCTGGCCATCCATCCGTACCTTACATCACAGCCTGCACGGTCGTTAGGTAACATTGTCTGGCCATCCATCCATACCTTACATCACAGCCTGCACGGTCGTTAGGTAACATTGTCTGGCCATCCGTCCATACCTTACATCACAGCCTGCACGGTCGTTAGGTAACATTGTCTGGCCATCCATCCATACCATACATCACAGCCTGCACGGTCGTTAGGTAACATTGTCTGGCCATCCATCCGCACTTCACATCACAGCCTGTAAGGATTCTGGGTAACCTGTCTGACCGTCGATCCATACTAACGACAAAAATTTTGTTACAGAAATTTTCGGATGACGCCGAACTCTAAGACATATTTACATTTACAATAATTCAGTAATGCTAGTAATTGTCTAATTATTGCTTTGTTTGTTCTGTAATTACTCGAATTATTATTTGTATTTATAGAAGTACAATGGTACTTCGTTATTCAGATGTGTTGTACAATTTGTTACCTTATTAAATAAGACCTTGTGAGTACCACAAGTGCAATATCTTGCACTTCGGTATCATTAACATATTAACCCTTAACCACTGACATGAGGTCCTCGAGATCGTTCAGCTTCAAATTTTCCGCCTTTCTCTTGCATCAGGGGTGTTAAAAATCTCTTTCTCTGACTAGCTTCCTAACTTCCAGTCTTCTCATTGTTCCTATTGCGATCAAAGCTGCTATTTTTTCTTCTGTAAGTGATTCTTGTAACAGCTCGCTCCCTCACAACCGTAGTTATATAACTAAGTGCGATTATTTATATTCCTCATTCTTGAAATGTTCACCTCCGTAGTTTAGTAGTTATCAGTATTACCTCTCATCCTCAGAGGGGCAGGTTCAATTGGTAGTACTGCCAATGGTTTAAAATGTCAGGAGGTTCGTATATTGTAAAAATGGTACATGCAACTCACCGCTATAGGGAGTGTGCAAGGAAGAAGCTGCACCACCTCGAGACGAGGACATGTGTTTACTTTATTTGTGAAATACAAGCATTCGCATTGAAATGGCATACGGATGATAATCGTGTGCCTTCAAAAGTGAGACTGATGGACCCATGTGTTATAAACAAAGAGACCCTTAAATTACAAAAATCGCAGAAGAGGAGTTTGATTTATGACGTGAAAGGAATTGTCGCACAATATTTTCTGTTGAGTGTGATAATTATTTTCAGCATCTTTTAACGTGCTCCGTTGTGTGAACACTACGCCTAGGATTCAGTTATGTGAATGTATGTTATAGACCGAGAATACTCAGACATTCCCGAAGTCTCTTGTTTTGTACCTTACAAGTAATATTAGTTTCGGTGCTTTATTGTTGCTATTAACTATGTACGTTTTATGTATTTTAATTCAGTAATGTGTGATTTAATAGAATACATAGCTAGTACATCAACATTAATACTTAGGCATTTTCTGCCTCATTTCCAGCAGTGATCAGTGAGACTTCGCGTTAGTAATTACGCACAAAATGTTAACGTCCGAATTTAAGGGTTAACAATGAAATTATTAAAATAAAGCATCATTACTAGGATTATCGAGGCGTTCCACAAGTTCTGTTGAATCTGGTTTCATTGGCTGACCCCACAGTATAAAGATTGTGCACCTGCCTTTCACCCGGAATTCTCGGTTTCTATTCCCGACCGGGTCAGGGATTTTCCCCTGAATCTTAAGGCTGCTTCCGAGGTCCACTCAGCTACAATTGAGGAGCTATCTGACAATGAGATAGCGACCCCGGTCTAGAAAGGCCAAATTAACGAATAACGGCCGAGGGAATTCGTTGCGCTGACCAGGCGTAACCTCGTAATCTCCAGCCCTTCGGTCTGAGCAGCGGTCGCTTGGTAGTCTTTGCCTGGTCAGATCATATAGTGCCATGTGGTTTTATTTTTAGTTAATTCGTACTGTAGGTGAATAGGTCGGTCCCAAGCTAAGAGACAGAATGAAGTGATGAATAACAATAAAAATAAAAAGGAGAAGAAGAAGAAAAACCATGTGCATGTCACTTGGCTACCTTGAGCAGAATACCATCGAATTACAAGGCAGTAATTAGACTCACCATGTAAAGATTAAGACAATGCCGAAACCACTGTGACACAGTATGTAAAAGTAGGGAATACTAACTGAATGACCAAGGGAAGGGATAAAAATCTCGATGGGTATGTAAGCTACGCATGGTAATGCTTATTGAAACAACTACCCACCACTAAATTTCTTGTATTCACAATGTTCATCAAGGTTTTCTTCCAACAGCTGATTACGAGAAACTTTCTTGTGGATTCATAAACGCGCGTTTAATAAATATAAACTAATGGCTTGCTTAATATTTCAGATGCAACGAGCAGATGATTTATAACGACAGACTTGTTGCATCACATTAGACTGTTTTATGCGACGTTGATTGTGTAACAGCTATGAAGCTGGTCGTATATCTAGTTACTGCAAACCATAATTATCTTTGTCCCTTCAGTGCAGTAATATTATAACAACAGGAATTACTTGTGCTATTTAAATAACTGTATTTACTCGTATTAAGAACTGATTCATAGAATTTTCTTGCATGTAAGTACTTTAATCGGGAAGATATACTCTCGTAAACCAGACGTGTAATCAGTTCTGCCATTATATTTATTATTTCGATTTTTATGTAGCAAACTTACCGAAGCGAGCAACAACTAAACTCCAGCTGCACCGGGCGAGTTGGCCGTGCGGTTAGGGTTGCGCAGCTGTGAGCTCGCATCCGGGAGATAGTGGGTTTGACTCCCACTGTCGGTAGCCCTGAAGATGGTTTTCCGTGGTTTCCCATTTTCACAGCAGGCAAATGCTGGGGCTGTACCATAATTAAGGCCACGGCCGCTTCTTTTCCATTCCTAGGCATTTCCTGTCCCATCGTCGCCATAAGACATATCTGTCGGTGCGACGTAAAGCAAATAGCAAAAGAAAAAACTCCAGCTTCAGAGCAGTTATGTTATAATATTTGCATAAGTGTTAGGAGTACGGTCCAACAGAACCCCTAGAATTGATTCTATTCTCGCTACATTGCGCAAGGGCAGATTAGACCAAACTCCCTAATAACTAAATTAGTTTGCATTCTAACCTATTACTGTCTAAACATCCGGAGTTAAATAATAATAATAATAATAATAATAATAATAATAATAATGTGATTAAATCAGAAGCATTATACGCAGAAACACTAAACTAGAATTCCAAAGGCCATATGGAGAAAATCGAGCAAAAGAAAGGAGCATTTTAAGAAAGATCATAGGACCAAAATTTCACGATAATACGATAATATACATCAAGAATGAAACACTCTACAAAAAAGTTGAAAAACTGTTATATACTGTGCGAAAAAGGACGATACATGTTTATGATCATCTTCACAGAATCAACTCTAATACATTAACCGCAAAACAAAACCCAACTGGTGCAAAGAAACTGAAAAAAATAGAATCTGTGTAGTGTGATTGCTGCCTGGGAGACTGATAACCTCGGATCGAGTAGGGGTATGTCAGTCGCCTTGACAAAGAATACTGCAATTGGCAGGGACTAAGCCTATACTACGGAGGTGACTAGATGGAGAGAAAGTTTTAAATTACAAAAGGAAAAGGTAAATTTTAAAGTTTATGAAATCATACTCACCTCAATACCAAGTTGAAGGGTAATAAAAGAGGGTTCACACTACTTAATCCCAAAGATAGACTAAGGTATTTAGACTTGGTTGAAAACTTACGTTGAAAGATTGAATTTTACAATAAGAAAGGATTTTGAAACCTTCCCCTCAGGTTATCTTTCTGAGCCTATTACATGATTAAATGATGTCTGCCATTACCTTGAGCTGGTGGAACTTTCGGAGATGGACAAGGCAAACGCACTGCCTCCTCCACGAACACATCCTAAACCTACTGACTGGAGCGATCAAAGGACAACGTGGCCGAAAAGTTCTCAGCTTTTATATCGGAGAGGAAGGTTCAGGAATTAGCTGGGCTTAAGCCATGTACACACCCACAAATCCTATTGGATAATTAAATAAATATCAAAAATGTTTGATTGGCTTAAATTTTAAGCAGGCGGGAAAACATAGAAGTGCTAGTAACCTTAGAACACCAAAAACAATATACAAAGAATTGAGTTTTGAAAACATATGAACACAAAAATTATCTTGAAAATTAATTGTCCATCCTCTCATCAGATGAAGCACATAAATCGACAGACCGAGCTCGATAGCTGCAGTCGCTTAAGTCCGGCCAATATCCACTAATCGGGAGATAGTGGGTTCGAACCCCACTGTCGACAGCCCTGAAGATGGTTTTCCGTGGTTTCCCATTTTCACACCAGGCAAATGCTGGGGCTGTACCTTAATTAAGACCACGGCCGCTTCCTTCCAATTCCTAGGCCTCTCCTATCCCGTCGTCGCCATAAGATCTGTCTGTGTCGGTGCGACGTAAAGCAAATAGCAAAAATAAATCAACAGTAGAGTCATCTGGAGATAAAGTTCGAAACTTCTTCAGAAATGAGTTTCATTGTTCATATAACAGATGGCCTTCTAATAGGCGCTTACTTTAAATGCACGGAGTTGGTGTACCTCCGGTGGTATTATTATTATTATTATTATTATTATTATTATTATTATTATTATTATTATTATTATTATTATTATTATTACGAAACACTAACCAGTTTTACGACCTACGGAAACGCCGAGGTCCCCGAATTTTGTCCCACGTGAGTTATTTTACGTGCCTGTAAGACTACAGACATGGGGCTGGCTTGTTTGTGCCCCTTCAAGTATCACCCGACTGAGTCGGGATCGAACCTGCAAATCTCGACATAGAAAGCTACCTATTTAACCATCCGGGCCACTCGACCCGGCTGGTGTATAAGATGGCAGACTAAGTTAGATAATGTATTTCGGCAATATCTATCACGCGATTCATAAACAATGCCAAAACTTGGTCCGATACAGGCTCCTTTGATTTCCTTTGAAGTTTTTATTTTGTTGCTAGCATGATAAAATGGTAGGTAAGGGGAAACTCAAAAGCTCTGTTTTATGATCTTCTGTATTAAGGTAGTGGGATAATACGCCTGATGTTCTTCTTCTTCACACTTGCTACAGCCTAAGCTACATTCCTGTGCATCACATTCCGTGCAGGTTATTTCTGTCCACACAGCTGGTTGAGTTCGAGCGGTCTCTGACCTCAGGGTCTCCACCACGTAACATTGGACCTTCGATTAGACAGGGACAATAAACATTGTATCTACCACCTCAGCTGCGGCTTGGCAAGACGTGCCCCGCATCAGAACAAAGAAGCAATATCGTTCCTACGTCCTATATTACGCAATAAACTTGAAATACTCGAATATAACTTGAATTATTGAAGCAATACCCGCACTTTGTTATGGTCTGTACAAGAGAGACTGGGACAAGCTTAGGAACTACAGGATGAGGCAAAAGTCTCATTTCGTACGTGTTCTTAAATCCGTACTCTAGGACCACAGAGGATAGGTGTAATCAGTAGATTATGATATAGACTCGAAGTTATCCCGCAGTGACTACGAGGGTTGTAAATAAAGTACTGATTGCACGCAATATTTAATGAACTAACAAGTACAATTCCTTCACTGTAGTCGCCCGTTGGCAAGGCGTTCTCTATTGTTGACAGAGATGGAGCGCCCTACTGCGCGGAGTACAGATGCCATGTCAGGAAATTGACGGCCTTGGAGGAGTTCCTTCAACTTCGGAAACAGGTCGAAGTCACAGGGATTCATGTCTGGTGAGTGTGGAGGCTGTTCCAAGACCTCCAAATACTACCGTTGCAGTAAGAGCTTGACATTGTTTGCGACATGACAACGTGCGTTGGCATGCAACATGATAGGGCGATCGTCTCGCGATCGTTTGTGCCCCATAGCCGGACGCAGATGTCGCTGCAGAGATCGGTGACAGTAGTCACTGAAGATGGTTTGTGCCCCATAGCCGGACGCAGATGTCGCTGCAGAGATCGGTGACAGTAGTCACTGAAGATGGTTTGTGCCCCATAGCCGGACGCAGATGTCGCTGCAGAGATCGGTGACAGTAGTCACTGAAGATGGTTTGTGCCCCATAGCCGGACGCAGATGTCGCTGCAGAGATCGGTGACAGTAGTCACTGAAGATGGTTTGTGCCCCATAGCCGGACGCAGATGTCGCTGCAGAGATCGGTGACAGTAGTCACTGAAGATGGTTTGTGCCCCATAGCCGGACGCAGATGTCGCTGCAGAGATCGGTGACAGTAGTCACTGAAGATGGTTTGTGCCCCATAGCCGGACGCAGATGTCGCTGCAGAGATCGGTGACAGTAGTCACTGAAGATGGTTTGTGCCCCATAGCCGGACGCAGATGTCGCTGCAGAGATCGGTGACAGTAGTCACTGAAGATGGTTTGTGCCCCATAGCCGGACGCAGATGTCGCTGCAGAGATCGGTGACAGTAGTCACTGAAGATGGTTTGTGCCCCATAGCCGGACGCAGATGTCGCTGCAGAGATCGGTGACAGTAGTCACTGAAGATGGTTTGTGCCCCATAGCCGGACGCAGATGTCGCTGCAGAGATCGGTGACAGTAGTCAATGAAGATGGTTTGTGCCTCAAGCACAAGTATAGTCGTTCATCACGATCAGCATAAGCTTCAACCGCCTGGGTTTCTGTCGAAATTTCTGTGGACTTGGTGTATGGTTGTTATGTTATCTTTGTTATGCACACCTGAAGTGTATAAATGTTGTTCCTGATACGATGATAATAAAAATAAATAACAATAATAATTACTCCTGACTTAAAAGAATTAACCTGTCTAATACACTTATTCTTTCTTCTAGTTCGTTACTATTATTATTATTATTATTATTATTATTATTATTATTATTATTATTATTATTATTATTATTATTATTATTATTATTATTATTTCTCAACTGCTAGACTGAGCACCTTACCGGACAAGTCAGGTTCCAACAAGATGGATCAATAGCAGAGACTGTAAGGGAGTAGGTCAGTGAAGTGTTTCGAAATAAATAGATTAGAAGAGGTTCTATACAGTTGCCAGCACCTATGGAATTACCACCCTGAATTTCGGATCGGTAATCGTGTGATAAAGCATTATGTGCGTATATCAAGCATAAGGTTGCAAGCCAGCTTTCTCGCACAAACGACGAACTGAAAAAAAGCTGTACGGGATCCATTACTCCCACAATGCTAAGGAGAATTTCACAGCTCTCTCTCTCTCTCTCTCTCTTTCCGTCTCATTTCTATTAACTCGCCATATCTCTCCTCCGAGGCTCGATTTCAGATCTCGTACCCATAGGTTATAATGGAAGAAGCACAATATCTGCCCTCTTGGATTGGCCTTACAGGAATTAACCTAGCTATTACACTTCTTCTTTTTCTAGTTCCTTAACCGTCCTGGATATTGGGTATCATATACTGACTAGGGAAGGGATTTCTGGGCACTGATAGGTCAGAATGCAAACGTATTTAAGCAAGGCGCAAGTGTCTTCTACCCGCACAACGGTTCTGCATTGAGATTTGCATGAATATTAGCGATCTGAACTATCAGAACCCCTAAAATTTATGCAACTCACATGCATAACTGTAGAAAGGCTAGATGATTTCTGCGCCTTGTTCAAATGCGTTTGCATTCTAACCTATTAGAGCATAAAATTCCTTTCCCTGAATCATGACTAGACCCCGGATCTTTACCTGTTGATAGGTTAGAATGCAGACTTATTTAAGCCAGCAAGAAGTGTACGTTACCGTGTACAACAGTTATGCTATGAGGTTTGCATAGACATTCGGATACGGCTTGTAGAAGTCCTAGAATTTATGTTACTCTTGCTACAGTAAGGAAGAGCGGGTTGCGCGACACTTCCTACTAACCAAATCAATTTGCATTCTAACCTATTACCACCTAAAATCCGAAGTCTAATCATGACTATTTCAGCCTTGTTGCTGAAACAGTTCTGTTTAATAAGGTATCAGCTCACAGGTTCCATAATCAGGAAATGGATCGGCTTCCTCTATCCTTATTTCCGAAGATCTCCCCATGCATGACGAGCTGGAATATTCTGTAACTTCTTTTGTCCGAAGTATTCCAGCTTCCTTTGTTTGATGATATTAAGTAATTCAATTATTCAACCTGTATATATCCGAAGTTGTCATCTGTACATCCATATTTCAGATAGTCTTCTCAGATGTGCTGGTCAATGATCGGAGCTCAGTTCCATATAAAACACGGGGAACACGAAGCATTCTCCGCATTGAGAGTGCTAATGATGGGGTACTTCCCTGTGTGCCTCAACAGGGTTTGCTATAACCTGTCTCCGGCCGGAAGCAATTGGACATTACCCAGTAATGCACATTGAAGCTACAATTACTATGCAGCGTGTGAACCTGCCAGTACTTACTGAACATGACCCTGGACCTATTCACAATGAGTACCACTAGGGCGGACCGGAATGTCGTCTCGGTTTTATGGCCGACACTATCAAGGGTGATATAAGGTAGGCTACTGATCGTCCTCCTTCTCCGCTAGTTACGTCAGATTTTTGTCCATAGATTAAGTGTTAAATTTCCATTTTGTTGTATTTTGAGGTAAAATTTTAGTGTCCGCCTTAATGTTAGCGTAAACTAATATGGATATCAATATGAATTAATATTCTAGTCTCCAACTCAACTTAGGGGTGAACTGATCCCTCCCATCTCTTCTGGAATAATTTTGTGCTTTACTGCTTAATGTTGAGACGGCGTGAATTCTCCCAACCCAATCCACACGTTTGCTATTATTCTGAGGTGCTACGCTGGAGAATACTGATTTAAAAGGAAGTACAACTGGGCAATCAGAAGGGAAAAGGGGAGAGGTCCAATCCTACGAAAAGTGAAGGTATGAGGGGAAAAACTGGAAGGACCACGAAGAGCATGCAAACGAAACACCGCCGATATCGCACAAGAACAAGAGTCATCAAAGGGAGGCTGAACAGGAGAGATGAAGGCAAGGAACTCAGCAATGCCAGGCTCAGCTGGGGGACCCGTGCCTGACCAAGTTCAGAACCCCTGGTCCCTATTTTTTACGACAGCCAGGAGGTACTTGGTAAGTATTCTACCGTTCTACTGACTGGGAGCTGCTGTTCTTACATTTAAACTGACCTTTACCGTGAGAAGCCACACAGTTTCGAAATTTTAGTAATTGAAATTTGTTGTTACAACAAAGACGCACATACGAAATTCTGTCAGTTGTGTACAGTTTTATGTACAAATTATATATACTTTATACAAATACACTAACAAACTGCCGTCTTGAACAAAACACTGCTACGAAGAAGTAGAAGAAGGCTGCCTGGTCAGTCTTCTAGTAGAATATGACACAACATGTTTTCTTGTAATTTCGAGAGTTTCCAATAAACCATTTACAATGAATGGAATTTTCTCTAAGTCTCTAGTGCCAAAGATACGTTGTTCTGGACTATCACCGTGTGTTACACAACATTATACTGTGGCTCAGGAGGCAGCACGCCGGCCTCTCACCACTGTATTCCGTGGTTCAAATCCCGGTCACTCCTTGTGAGATTTTGTGCTGGACAAAGCGCAAGTGGGACAGGTTTTTCTCCGGGTACTCTGGTTTTCCCTGTCGTCTTTCATTCCAGCAACACTCTCCAATATAATTTCATTTCATCTGTCAGTCATTAATCATTGAGCCAGAGGAGTGCGACAGGCTTCGGCAGCCGGCACAATTCCTATCCTCGCCGCTAGATGAGTCTTCATTCATTCCATTCCTGACCCGGTTGAGGGACTAGAAACAGCCTGTGGATTTTAATTTTTAATATACATACTCAGACGTGGCGTGACATAACCTCACAGGTTTCGTTACGACCACGATTTATACAAAATAAGGTCCGTACATATCTACGTAAATAATAATAATAATAATAATAATAATAATAATAATAATAATAATAATATAATAATCGAGCTTGGTGTTTTCATTATTTACCCGTGGGTTAGAGAATTGTTTCCAAGTTATAATTTGTCCATTACACTTGCTTCAAAATGTGTAACGAAGTAGTAAGTCACGCTTCGCATCCCTATCACCCGAGATGAAGGATAGTGTTTCGAGAATCCAAATACCATACAGTATATTAAACAATTTGGATATTGTGAAGGAAATGCTTCGTTCATAACAGCGTTGCAGCCCCACAAGTGTCAAACAAACCCTTCTCCACCCTACTACTGCGATTCAAATGGTCAGAAACTTCCAGAAAGTAAACTACAGAGAGGGATATCACAATGTGCGTCATTCACAAGGCAAATGCAACTTAGAATTGGTTCATATTGGCGATATTTAAAATTCTATATTGTGAAAAAGAATTGATCAACATGGGTAAAATTCTTCAAAGGATATTCTTGGATTTGGTCCGGTTAAGCGGCCGGATGCCCTTCCTGACGCCAACTCTATGTGGAGTATGTGTTCACTATAGTGTATTTCTCTGCTGGTGTGGTGTGTCCTGTTGTCTGGAAATGAACGGTCAATCCGCGAGCCAGAAAAATTAATCATACGTGATTAATATCACCGACCCGGCCTGGAATCGAACCCGGGAACCTCTGAACCAAAGGTCTCAACGCTGACCATATAGCTGACGAGTCGGACTCTTCAAAGGATATCTTTAAAATGTGTGATTTGTCTGTGTAGCTGTTAGCTTGCATTCGGTAGATGGCAGCTCCGAACATTATCTTAGTGTGGTTTCACATTTCCTCACCAGGCACATGATGGGGCTAAAACTTAATCAAGGTCACGGCTACTTGCTACCAATTCTTTTCCTTTCCTTTCCCACAGTCACCAACATGTTTTTTCTTCTGCTTCTTCTGCTTCCTGTGTCTCCGCCTCGCAGAAGGTTGCCGAACGTTATGGAGTATGACTTCCTATTTTTATTTTTTCTCGTATCAGATTTGCTGTATGGTGGATGTTGAACTTTAGTCCATGGATTGTATTTTTTCGCACATATCGACATATCCCCTCTGTGATCAGATGCAATAGGGAGTATCTGTTATTTCAGAAAAAGTGGCCAAATTAGGGAGTTTTCCTGCTCTCTCCATGACTTCCCCGGTCCACGGTGTGCCTCCTCATAGGTGACGTGGCCTACCAATGGAATCTTGAACGTTCTGCGACACGTCCACATTTAAAAGGCTTAAGTTCGTTTCTTTGAAGAACCATTTAATGTCTATTTTTCGATACCATTTGCAAAAAGCAAAAAAAGAACTGGATGTGTTCCAACAATAATTATTATTGTTATGGGAGTAGAATGTTTGTCACACTCTAAAGAGTTTGCTCCTCGTAAATTCAATGATACTCGCAATTTATATTACTCACTCACCATGTGGTACGATCAATGGTGGTGGAGAACATGAATAGCACTTAGTCACTCCCTTTAGCGAAAGAATTATTAATGACGCGTCGTCTGTGCTATGCCTTGGCTTGCTCGGCGATAATGGTGGCTAATGTACAGAGGTGAAAACACGCTGTCGTCTGACGCTGCTCTAATTACCTTAGTCTTTATTCGTGTGCCACGTTCTGTGCCCCGGAGGAATTCACGTTCGTTTTACACCTAAATTAAAAGGTACTTTCAAAATCTGCTTGCTGTATTCTACTCCACACACAGCTAACCTGTTTTTCCAGTTTAGTTCGGCATATAATTTGAGACAACGATATAGCCTATCGTCAGTGCACGATGGGATATTATTAGAGTCCGCATATCTAGGTATAAACACGTTAGATTACACACTAAATATGGCTAGCAGGAATCGTCGTCTAGTCCATTCATCCGTAATGTAGAGAGAATAACATAATATCTAGGGGCGATATTAGTCCGAGCATCTAATGCTTATGCAAGTCTCATAGCAGAACTCTTGTGCGGGAAGTTTGCATTCTAATTCATAAAGGCCTAAACATCTGGCAACTTCTTCCTTTTATTCGGCCTGTAGATTTCCTCTCCTGAATATAAGCCTCATCCAATTTCGTCAGTCTGTCCTCTCCTGGACAGGCGAAAAATCCCTAGAAAGACCTCCTCTAGCGTAAAGGCGTATTGTGTTCCGATATATTTCTCAATATCTAGTTTTACCCCAAATTATTACTTGAGAGAATGCAGAAAATATTATTGCCTTTTTCCTTTTTCTGTCACGAGACTCCGAATTTTTTAGCTATAATAGGTTAGAATGCAAACTCACTAAAGCAAATACACCGAAGAAAATTGAAATTGCAACACCCAGGAGGAGTGGTGCTACATTGCTGCAATTCAACATGCAGAACGAGTGTTTAGTTGTAATTCGATGATTACACTTTCAGGTCCCTCTGACCGCAAGTTTGGACAACAATCAATACAGGATGTGCTCACCACGAGCTGCAATACATTGATGAATTCGTCGAGGCATGGAGTCAATAAGGCCCTGGATCGCTTCCTGAGGAATTGTGGCCCATGCTTGCTGCACTGCACGGGTTAGTTGTTCCGGAGTAGTGGGTGGCTGAGGACGATTGGCCAGTTGTCGACCCATCATGTCCCACACATGCTCAATAGGACTGAGGTCCGGGGATCTGGCGGGCCATTCTAAGGTTGTGATGTCGTGGAGAACTTCTCTGGAGATGCGTGCAGTGTGAACCCGGGCATTGTCCTGCTAAAACATCCCATAGGCAATGTTCGCCATCAAAGGGACAACCACTGGATTGAGTACCCTATCAACGTACTTTCGAGCATTCATAGTGCCCTCAACAAGCACTAATTGTGATTTAACATTAAAGGCAATAGCTCCCCAGATCATAATGCTTGGTATTGGCCCTGTGTGCCACTCTACAATAAGATCTGGGCCGCCCCTCTCCCAGGTACATCGGCGCACACGATTCCAGCGTTCACTGCGGGCAAGACAGAAGCGCGATTCATCACTAAAGACGACCCTATGCCATTCGTCGACCCACGTCGATCTTTCTCGACACCAGGCCAGCCTTACACGTCGCTGTTGTGGGGTCAATGGGACACGGGCTCGTAAGCCAGCTGAACGCAGGCGATTACCAACTGTTTGTTGTGTAACGTGGGGTGCCACAGCTGCTCGAATTTGCGCTGCTGTTGCGTGGGGTTCCATCCGGGCCATCCGAATGATGCGGCGATCCTCTCTCACAGTTTTCTGTCGCGCTGGGCCTGTGCCAGGTCTACGAGTGTGGGTACCTTCATTTGACCACTGCTGCCATACACGTTGTACCGTAGATGTCTGTCGGCCAACACGTGCAGCGACAGTCCTTAGCGATAATCCAGCCTCACACAGCCCAATTATCCGAGCCCTCTCAAACGGCAACAGTTGTTGATAGCGTTCTCTTCTCTGTCGTCGAGGCATGTTTGATGGGGAACACTTCACTGCACAGACTGCAAGTCAACTACGCTACACCAGAGTCCATATACTGGAGTTGATTCCTCCGCGACCAATCACGTGGGGAGACCTGTAGCAACAATCCAATGGGTCTGAATCTTTGATCGTTTACATACCTACATAGCATCGCTCTATATCTTGAAAATCAACACAAACGACCAATGTCTTAATCGTGTTGCAATTTCCGATTTCTTAAGTATAACAGGTATACTCTACCCGGACAACAGTTCTGCTATGAGTTTTACATAAAGAGGAGAGTCTTGGCCTATTATAACCCCTAAATCTTATGTTAATCTCCGTACATTACGGAAGAACGGGTCCGTGACAGTTCCGGCCAGGTGAGTTGGTTTACCTTAACATTCGGACTCGCTAAGTAGCTGTTGATCAGGGAATAAACTAGTGGAATGCAGTGTATATCATAATTAACAATGTAGAAAAGAATAACAGAACAGCACAACAATAACCAAATATTCCAAATGATCGATAGAACATAGCAGAGATACAGTATTTTCTACAATGTGTAGTGCATCGTTGTAATTCTGTTGCGTGTTTGTGTGGAAATTAATTGTCGACGGAATTAACATTCTAGGGCAGTGGCGCCGTGTCCACTACCATGTTAATTGTGGTGCCATCTGTTGACATAATTAATATGTATCGTGTTGGTGAGGGCACTGAGCTTTCAGTGCCTGGACTGGGTAATGTCAGCGTTAACGGATACTTTGATCTGGTGGCATTTGCTGTTCCAAGGGACGTTTAATCTTTGTATCAGAGAGTACTCCAGGCTGCCTATCTGAGGTGACAAAGGCGTAGTCAGTTCACCGGGAATTAATAGAGATTTCAATTCATTGTCAGGAAGTCCAAAAACATATAAAGGTGGTTTCTACCTGTGAAGAGAACCTCTGTGGCTCAGGCAACAGCGCGCCAGCCTCTCACCGCTGGGCTCCGTGATTCAAATCCCGGCCATTCCATGCGGGATTTGTCTAGACAAAGCGGAGGCGGGACAGATTTTTCTTCGAGTAATCCTGTTTCCCCTGTCTTCTTTAATTTCACCGACAGTCTCTATTTCATCTGCCGGTCATTAATCATCACCCAAGAGGAGTGCAAGAGGCTTCGGCAGCCGGCACAATTTCCATCCTCGCCGCTAGATGGGCGTCATTCATTCCATTCCTGTCGCGGTCGAATGACTGGAAACTGCCTGTGGATTTTTGTTTGTTTCTGATATACTTGTTTACCAGGCATTAACACTTATATTTCTTCTACTTAGTCTACCACATTCCCTCACCTTACGGGGTGACGGGTACGACTGAGTCGCACATCTGGATTTGGCCAAGCTTTACTGCCTGATGTCATTCCTGACGCCAACCATGCGTGCAGGAATGTAATCACCGTTGTGTGTGTCCGTGCTGCTTCATAGTGTAATGCATTGTCTGAACATGCTACAAACAAAAACACCAGTCCCCGAGCCAGAAGAATTAATCAAACGCGATTCAAATTCCCGAACCGGTCCGGAATCGAACCCGGAACGCTCTGAACCGGAGGTTCAATGCTGATCATTCAACCAAGGATAAACACATAGTTTCTGTTTAATAAGTCGCGACTTACAACTTTAGTTCTTTTAGTAGCTTAAGGAATTTCATATCCTTTGGAAATCTTAAAATTTGCCTTCTGTAGATAGGCTCGCTTTCAAAGGTAAATAACTAGTTTTCTGTAAAATTATACTGAATAATAACGCAGTAAAGCGAATTATTACCTTTAACTAACAAAGCTATCCCTGATCATTTGAAAGCAATATCGATATTGATAACAGCATGCAAAGTTTAGTAAAACCATGGGTATGATCAATTCAGTCATGAAATCGTCCATAGCCTAGAAAAACGCAAGACTACACTGGTTCAGAAGTGAAACATGGACCATCAGGAAAGGAGATGAATTCCGAATCACTGATACTGAGATGAGGTTCGTACAGTCCGGATTTTTAGCCAGTAATAGCTTAGAATGCAAACTTATTGAAGTTGGTAACAAGTATAGTCTACTCTACACAATGGTTATGTTACGAGTCTTGCATAAATTTGAGGGCTACGGCCCATTAGAACCCCTAGAATTTATGATGCTCTTGCTACATAACGGAAGAATGGGCTGGACAATACTTCTTAATAACCAAATTAGTTTCCATTTTAACCTATTACTGCCAAAAGATGCGGAGTCTATACATGAGACGTACAGCAAGATACGCGCGATGAGGAAAGTCGAGGTGTTAAAAGAACTGATGGTAGAACCCTTGTTAAAATTCGTAGAAGGATATAGAAAGAAGTGGAAGGTCCGTTTGAAGAGAATGGGGAGGCGACGGAATTCTGAAGCAGATCATTTTTTTCTTTTTGCTAGTTGCTTTACGTCGCACTGACACAGATAGGTCTTATGGCGACGATGGGACAGGAAAGGGCTAGGGGTGGGAAGGAAGCGGCCGTGGCCTTAATTAAGGTACAGCCCCAGCATTTGCCTGGGGTGAAAATGGGAAGCACATCTTAGTTTACTAGCTCATGAGACGTCGCACTATGGGATGTCCTGCTAAGAGATGGATCGAGTCCGTAACGTTACCTAGCAACCGTGCTGGCTGTGTCTTACGGCTGGTAACCATCTGAAATTAGCAACCGTTGATGGCTGGCCATGACAGAGATATATCTATGATCACTTGAATATCGCTACGGAAATGAGGTTTCATACTTTTCTTCTCGTGCTTGAAAGGAAGCAGACTACCACTTGCGAACAAAGTATCAACTAAACTTTCTCTCGGCGATGTGGACAAATTTATCGATATTTTTCTGTTGGAATCCAAGCCACGATGGAGGACCATTAATGATATACTTATTATCAGATCTCAAAGATGACAAACTCTATAATCATTTTGAGATTGGTACGATGTAGATTAGATTAGGCATGCTATTTATTGCGGAGAAATTAAGGTTCTAGGTGGTGGTGGTTATTGTTTTAAGAGGAAGTACAACTAGGCAACCATCCTCTATATAACACTAATCAGAGAGAAAAAGGGAAGGGATCCGACACTTCGAAAAATGAAGGTATCGGCCAAAGAAAGACAAGGGCCACGAAGGGCGTGAAAATGAAAGGCTCCCTAGCCCTCGCAAACCTAATAGCGTCGGGGTCGGAAAAGAACAAGAGTTGACCAAGTGAGGTCAAATAGGATAGATGAAAGTGAGGAGCCTGGCACAAGTAAGTGGAAGCAATGCCAGGACTCAGCTAACGGCCCCGTGGTCGCCCACCCACGCTCCAAAGTTCAGAGCCCCTGGGCCCCTTTTAGTCGCCTCTTACGACAGGCAGGGGATACCGTGGGTGTTATTCTACCGCCCCCACCCACAGGGTTGTTAAGGTTCTAGCACTCAATAGTTTGGTTCCTTAACGTATAAACACCACTGTCATGTCATTAACTATGAGAAATACACCAGAGAGAACAACCTCCTTCTCAAACTTATCCTCATTGGATGTCCGGCCCTACGGCAGAGGGTGTAACGTTCCGTCTGTTACCTGGCGGCCCCTGGTTCGATTCCCGGCTGGGTCAGGGGTTTTTAATTGTAAATGATGTTTGTGTCGTTCATAACGTTCCTTTCCTCACATTCAACACTCTACACTTCCTCCATTCCAATTACACGCAGGTTCATGCCACATGGTGCAAGTAGGGGCAAAAGATCTGTATAGGTCGACGCCTCGAACAAATAGCATTTTTTAAATCCGCATTGGACGAGAAATGCAGTCAACGCGCTCTGCAGACATCTGCTCAGTACGCTGATTTTTAATTTGAGCTTTGTTCTTCGAAGTCCTCTTAATTCCCTTTTGCTTTAGGCGTTAAAACCATCAAAGAACTAATTACCTCTCCAGTACCAGTTTTTGTTTTAATAAATACCGTGCTGATTGGAAACTATAGCGAATGGAGTGCTTTTCACACTGTGTGTGGCTCGATTACGTGATGTGAAGTATTGCGGGCAGGGAAAAACAAGGGGTTCACCTGACACACAACTCTGCTCATTATGAAAAGGTGATCACCAACTTCTGTAAACAAACACAGTTGAGAGTTTGCAGAGTGTTACTTTTTTCATTATTTTTGTCTGAGTATTTGACTACGTTTGAACAGAATCAAGCAGTTCTTACAGTTCTCATAAGAGCTAATTGCCGACCTAGAGAAGTCTCGTTGATTCCTAGCTTTACATTACTTGTCGACTACTTCAGCAATACTCGTGAAGACGGTGTTAATTCTAAGGTGCTTGAGGAGCCTACCTGTTCCACGTGTTTTGAACGTAGAACAAGTAGAATACTCGCTTGGCAGCAGAGCAGAACAGGGCTATTCATTAGCCAACCTACTGCTGGGAGAACAGAAAATTGGAGACAGCTTTACGACACCTTAAAGAGAGTTCTTTAACGAAAACACACGTTTCTCAGGACAGGTCTACAAAGATTTACAGAAAAGACGTGCAACCTACTTACTATCTCAACGAATGAAGTGTTTATTTCTGAACAATTGTGACAAAATAAGCTAATGTTACAGTGGCTTCTTATTGCTGTACTGATTAATTTTAGGATTCTAATTCATTATGGTCACGTAATCCACACGCTAACATTGTTGGTGGACTGTTTCGTCTTCTATTTGTACTTCTAATACATTTGGGTGGGAATTAATGGGCTTGAGAAGTGTACATTCACAGTGAATGAATTAAATAGAGGGCATACGGAAGAAACTAAGTCTAGCCGGACTGAGTGGCTCAGACGGTTGAGGCGCTGGCCTTCTGACCCCAACTTGGCGGGTTCGATCCTGGCTCAGTCCGGTGGTATTTGAAGGTGCTCAAATACGTCAGCCTCGTGTTGGCAGATTTACTGGCACGTAAAAGAACTCCTGCGGGACTAAATTCCGGCACCTCGGCGTCTCCGAAAACCGTACAAGTAGTTGGTGTGACGTAAAGCAAATAACATTATTCAACTAAGTCTAAAATTTTTAATATTTTACATGATAAAGGAAACAAACCTTCAAACACTTTGTCAGATACCGTTAATTCTTCATTTCACAGTAGTTGTACAATATTTGTTTGTAAATTTGGTAAGGATCTTTTTTTGTTTATCTTAAACTGCAAAACTATTATGTTTGAATTTACGTGCGCAATTAATCAATTGCCGTTTTTGGCCTTTGCATAGATTTTTACGTATAATTTGCCCCTCATTTTGTTCCAGGGAAGGTACAGAAAGTATACATCGATAGCCTCAAGGGCAGACCACGCATCAGCCATATTATGGTAAAATTCGTGCTCCAAGTGAGCGATACGTAACTCGGTACTGCTAGTGATGGCATGCACCACAAGGTGTCATACATTTCGTCTACACCGAATCTATCGATATTTGTAATACTATTTGTGAGAAAACTTGAGTGAGTACATGGAAAATTATGCATTTATTATTTTTTTAAATGACTATGCATCTTAAAAATTTAATTTAAAGAATGTCCAAGCCTACCGCAAATGAAAACAAGTAGAATATAACAGGCTGTCTGCTCTAACCTTAGGTACGAGCTCGTTAAGCACCCTGTGTACAAGCACATGCAGGAACGCCCAGTTCCGCGACCTCTCAGTGATGTCATGAGCAGCAACCGGTGGGGGAGAGAAAGTTGTCCCTCACTCTCACAGCGTGCCCCAGCGCTTCGACCTCGAACTTCGACATCCAACAATGGGAAAATAATTAATCCGCAAAAGAGGCATTGTCCCACCCACAGAGGAGCATCTCGGCGAAAACAATGCGAGTAATAGCGCTGTTTGTGATGGGTAGGACCAAGTTTTGTCCAACAGCCATTTATACTGCTTCGGGCTGCTACAAGGGCGTGCTCCCCAATTCGTCATATCCTTGCTTGGTAAATTGATATCACTGATACAGTCTGTTGTCCTCAGTTATTCATCAGAACCATTCACCATCTACCAGCCAGACACGGCACGATCTAACACTAAAAAGTGTCGCTTAGCCCGTCATCCGCGTTGGAGCGAGATTAACAAGGGGTTCTAATAGGCCATACTCCTGAAGTTTACGCAAACATCATAGCTTAGCCGTTGTTACTCGTCTCTCGGTTCAGTCAATTTGTATTCAAACCTATTACTACTTAACAACAGGGGATTTATTCGTTATTTCGAAACATGAATAAGTTGCTCTGGGGAAATGAAACCACATTATCTCTTTAAAGCTTTTGCGAAGACTACATTTTCGTCCCACCTCCTCAGGATTTAAAAAAGTATGCCTACATGAAGCTACAGGTGGCCTCATGAATACTGAAAACTATAGAAAATTATAAATCAATATTCTAAAGCTTGGAAAAGGTGCAGTGGATGTTAATTAATTAATTGTTAAATGAGGAACATACACACACATAAATCCCTCTCCCTTGACATTAAACTCATATACTGCAGTTCTCCGATGAGACCATCAGTACTGTACCGCTCAAAATGCCTAAAGATGGTCGCAAAGGGAAAACTCAGGAAATTAGAACTGTAGGATCGAAAGGCCCTGAGAAAAATCGTGGGCCCCTCAATGGGGAAGGTAAATGCGGAATTGAACACAACAATGAACTCTACTTGCAACTAGAGAAAATGCAAGAGCTATGGTAAAAAGGAGACAAAATGCTTTACGGTCATGCAGTCAGAATGTAATACTACAGTCAATAAGTTCGTGGACTGGCGCATGCAATGTAGACAACACGATCTACAGCTATGTATTACAGTCAGTAAGTTCGTGATCTGGCACCTACAGTGTAGGCAACATGGCGTACAGTCGTGTACAACAGTCCATAAGTTCGTGAACTGGCACCTAGAGTGTAGGCAACACAATGTACACCTATGTACCACAGTCAGTAAGTTTGTAGACTGGCACCTAGAGTGTAGGCAGCACAATGTACACCTATGTACTACAGTCAGTAAGTTTGTAGACTGGCACCTAGAGTGTAGGCAGCACAATGTACACCTATGTACTACAGTCAGTAAGTTCGTAGACTGGCACCTACAATGTAGGCAATACGCCGTACATTCGTGTACATTCAAATATCTTCGAACTTGAAAATAAGTGCAGTAGGTACGATATGAAAATTAGCCTTTCCGTGACTAAAATGATTTCAGTAGGTAAGAAACCTAAGAGAACTGAATGTCAAGTTGTGAACACAAAACTGGAACAGGTAGTTCATTCCAAGTAGATAAGATATATTATCCCAGGATGGTATCAGAGTAAGTCAAATTGAATCCAGGTCAATGAAAGCTAATGCTGTGAGCTCGCAGTTGCCATCGACAGTATTCTGTAAGGCACGGACGAAACTATCTTCACATTGGCATTTTTTCAGACCTACTTTGCTGTACAGGAATGAAAGATGGGTAGACTCAGGATATCGTATTCATAACCTGGAAGTAACAGACATGAAAGTAGCAAGAATGGTCGCTGGTACAATCAGGTGAGAGCAAAGGCAGGAGGGTTCACGGAATTAGGACGTAAAGGCTAAGTTAGGAGTAAACACGATCTCTGAAGCTGTACGCATAAATCGGCTTCCTTAGTAAGCACAGTTACGAGTAAGACCAATATGAAATGACTGGGAATAGAACCTAGTCTCCCTTTGTGCGAAGGCAGTCAATTTGAGTTAATTCATATATCACTTTTTTCACAACAGGACATAGCGTTACAAATTCGATTAATCCTTAGAAACTGTACAATCAGATGTCTCATTAGATTCTTTCAGCATAATGATTCATTCAGTTGGAACGAATGAATGTTAAAATAATCGCCCATCATTCAACTATTTTGGAAATATTTACTATTTGGCTGCCTCGCTTTCGGATAAAGTTTCGAATGAATAATAGAGAAAAGTTCCGAATGGAAAGAAATAATTGAGTAATTGATTAAAATTAAATAATCGAAGTAACGTGCTGGGCTGAGTGGCTCAGATGGTAGATGCGCTGACCTTCTGTCCCCAAGTTGGCATCTCCTATCCTAGATCAGTTTGGTGTTGGCAGATTAACTGGTAAGTATACTATTTCTTGCGCGACAAAATTCCAGCACCTCGGTGTCTCCGCAAGCAGAAAAAGTATTTGGTGGAACTTAATAACAAGAACATTATTAATGTCGAATAAACTATTATTTTGTATACGATTATCCACTCACTATGCCAGAGTTACGGACTACATGGTCCATAATCCGTCTAAACGAATAAAAGGAAAGAAGAAAATAAGTGTATCCTAGTCTTGTGTCGGTAAGAACCACTTTACTGCTATGGACAACCCTAATGCAGAGCAGTAGTTGATAGAGTAACCTCTTCTTGGTAATAAAACCCAATCAAGACTTTTAATTGTGGAGAGTAAAGAGTACAGCCATTTAACACTATACCGAGCTGATTTGAATGAGAACAGCCGAGGGCAATAAAACTCATTCATGAATATTCACTACGTCTTATTCCTGTTCACCTTCCTCCTACATTCAATTAGAATGTCCGCACGCACGGAATACGAGATAGCGCGACGTGATGTATCGTCAGTTCACCGAGAGACAGGCAGCGAACAGTAGATTGCTAACGAAATGACGACATTGCTCTGTCTAGTACAGTACTTCACGGCATGAGAGAGGTACACAGAGTAGGAGGATGTTCAGAGGAATACGGCCAATTTAATAAACTAAGACATGAGGTCCAGTCAAGGAGTTATTATCGTGATCAGGACTATGATTATATGTAATCAAAATGGATAAATATGTATATGTCATTTGCTTCGTCTGTCCATAGATTTTTTGATGCAGCCCTCCATGCCAGCCTATCCTGTGCTAACATTTTCATTTCTACGTAACTAACACATTGTAAATCTACTAGTCATATTCATATCCTGGTCTACCTCTGCCGTTTTTACCACCTACACTTCCCTCAAAAACCAACTGAACAAGTCCTGGCTGTCTTAAGATGTATCATATAATTCTGTCTAATATTCTCGTCATATTTAACCAAATCTAACTCCTCTCACGAGTTCGATCCAGTATCACTTCGTTTGTGATTCCATCTAATCTAATCTCACCTTCAGCATTTTCTGTATCACAACATTTCAAAAGCTTACCTTCAATTTATTTCTGAGCGAGTTATCGCCCATGTTCCACTTCCATACATTGCCACGCTATAAGGGAAAGTCTTCAAAAAGTCTTTCTAATTCCTATAGCAGTGGGTTACCAGGCATTGTTTACCCTCTTAGCTATCTGTCCATAGAGCTAACCTCCAATTTGAAAGTTGACCAATCGTTTTCTTACACCCCGGAGCTAACCAATCCGATGAGGACTTACGATCTGTGACATTTTAAATATTTGATACACAGAATGAACAAATACGTGACTCGAGGCTCATGTATGACTCTATTATTCGTGAAGTACTGAATAGATGGCGCTAATGCTGTGCTAATTGGTTATACCTGTCTTGCTGTGATCAGGTAGCCTATACAGAATTAGACTGTCACAGCGCTTGAGTGACAAGGTCAAAGCCGAGGCAAGAAATAAGCGAAAGAATGTGCCTGCCACACAAATTGTTGCCAACATTAAAAAGAAATTCAAGGATCCAGCTTTGAAACACAGATGCTAGTAATACAAATTTAAATCAATTATCGGACAGGAATAAGTTTGAAACCATAGAATGTATATTTAAAATGGAACATTCAGTTATGTAAAATACGCGAGTTTTTGTTAAATATATAAAAATTTGTCCATGAACATACTACGCTGGCGTAGCAGTGGAGAGGGGATACCCCCACGTGGCGCGTTCCAGGTGGCTGATAGGGGGTTCCTAACCGGCTTGCCGGCGGACTTGAGGGAAATAAAATACCTCTCGCGGACCAAACACACAACCCGTGTGGGTGGGGGGCGCAGGCGAAGGATACACCCACGGTATCCCCTGCCTGTCATAAGAGGCAACAAAAGGGGGTGACCAAGGGATGATTATATTAGAACCATGAAACTCCTTGTGATTAGTACCACCACGCGGGGAACACCACGGGTCGCTATTACTTGCGCGTAGTACCAATAAGTTAGGTACAAAATAGGTTTGTGATTAGTAGCAAACGAGAGCGCGACGGCTTTTACAGTACCTGTAATTAGTAGCACTATATGAGCGACACCATGGGATGAGGGAACCTATGGTTTTGGCATGCCTATGATTAGTACCCACTTTATGAGGAACACCACGGTATAGTACGAGTCCCTGTGGTTAGTACACTTATGCGATGAACACCATACGTTTGAGATGCCTGTAAATGGCGCCGCAATGTGCGAAATCCATTAGGTCTCTAATACATGTGCGAATTTCATTATCTGTAAATAGTACCATAATGTGTGGAATACCGCCAGTCTACGCTACTTTTGATTAGTACCGCAACATTACAAATACCATGGTTGTACTTTTCAAACGATAAGTACCATTATGCAGGGCCGATGACTTGGATTTTGGACCTCTTGAGACTACCTTGGACTTGTAATTTGTCATTCTATTTCGTCTCATTTCGTTCCACTAGGGACCGATGACCTAGATGTTAGGCCCGTTTAAACAACCGGCATAATAATAATAATAATAATAATAATAATAATAATAATAATAATAATAATAATAATAATAATAACAATAACAATATGTACCACATCTCGAAATATGGACAAATATGGAAAATAGAATGTGCCTTAGACCACTGCAAAGGTAAAACGTCCGTACCCGGCAGATTAAACTTAGATTAGAGATCCAACATGACGTGGCCTAGCCAACGTCTGCATTGTTAGTGACAAGATCATTGGGCTGGATTGGTCAACTTTCAAATTGGAGGTTCTGTTAATTCTACCGAATATGTCAGCCCTATACTTGCACACTTATATCGCAGACAGTACGAAATTTGGCTGGCCAATAGGAACAGAGCAAATGGTGGCATTCAGCTGACCTACGCAATATCGATTTTAATTCTTCCATATAAGTAAGATTACTTCCAGGGGTATGCTGGTGAATAGATGATAAATACAATGAAAAGATCTCCCCTTTCTACTACTTAAGGTATCGTTGTACATCATTTTTATATGATTTTTCTCTTTCCTAATTTTATTATGTCCGCTGGTTATGGAAGCACCACCACTCTAAATATCATAATTTCTAAACATATAACGAATATTTAACTTTAACAGATTTAAAATCAAATATGTGTTTACATCGAAATCGTCACCCATAATAGAACGTAGAAAAATTAATTTCGAATCATTCAAGAAAGTGAGTTTCGCTGGTCTGACTCGTAGAGGTCATTGTTTAATGGTTAAGTGTCTTACGTTCTCACGCCCCCCTCTTTCATACTAATGTATATATTTGAAGGCCTTTAAGGTAATTGTATAGTGTCAGTATTTAACCGTACCGAAGCAGCCAGCGAGCATGTGTTGATTTGTGGGACACCAACTTAGTGTGTGTGCTTACATAATGCCAATCGGTAAAGCTACGTAACGCAGGTACGCACACGCACGAGGAGCTAATAAGAGGTGTTCTCCAGACTGCGTGTGGTCCCCAGCCTGCACGCACTCACGCAATGATCGGTCATTGCCCATCCAGTCCGGTGTAATTGTTTACCGAACAAGGAGCCTACCCACTCGAGACATGTCTACTGTTACCACAAAATATTGTAATCTTCATAATGACTCTATTATTTTAATGTAATGTTTACCAGGTTATTCTCTTTTTCTTCTATCCCCTTATCCATTCCTGGTCCAGCGAGTATCTCAGTGACATGATTACCGTTCTCAGGCAACTCTGTTTGCAGCCTAACAGTCACCTCTTCTGCTACCACATGAAGGGAATCGTTTGATCTACTTCTTCTTCTGTTCGATTTTGGCCACTATGGAGCAAGGAATAACAATTACAATATCCTGGATAATCTTTTCCCTATCCTGGCTTTAATCTTCTCCCAATATATCTTCATTCGTTGGCTTGTCTGATTCCTTCTTTCTTCAGAAAAAATCACTTTTGAAGATTTATTTTCTCCTTCTCGGAAGCCTCTGAAGTCTGAAACTAATTGTTGAAAGTGGTTCCTGTTTTGTATGCCTTCATGACTAATGCCCATTCTCTCCATATCAGCATGTATCTCCATAAACCACTTATAGAGCTAAGAACAGCAAATAAATGCCAATTGCCAATACGTAAGTTAAATTTCAAGGTCTCTTTCCTCGTAACGAACAAACCGTCCAACACGTATGTGTTTACGTTTGACGATAATCTACCTTCCAACTTTTGAGTGAAATTGGTGAAGCTCTCTTGTTCCTCCGGCGGTATTAGTAGGTCCTCCCACGCAAGACTTGCCTCAGTCGATTTACCTACTCATAAAATAAATCGATAAACTGCCTAGCTATATTGAAACATCAGATCCTTTGCGAGCTATGAGGATGAGCAACATTGGTTGTGGTCACTACTTGGATGAGTTCCCCGCTTACTGATGGCTCCAGAAGAATGAGAAAGGAACAAGCCAATCTAACCCCACGAAAATACCTCCCTCAGGATACCCATAAGGCATTCCTCGCTTAGCTGAGGCCACATTTGAAAACGTGCACACATCAATACTTTTTTCCTTCTTTTTTCTAATCAAGCAAGTTGGCCGTAAGGTCGCTCCCATTTCGGAGATGGTGTGTCATATTGCACAGTAGGCATCGCTCAAGATCGTTTACCGTGGTTCCTAATTTTCTCACCATGCAAATCCTAGGGTTCTGCCTTAATTAAGGCCACGGCCACTTCCTTCCCAATATCAGCCTTTTCCTATCGTTGCATCCCCGGCGAAAACCTTTAGCAAAAAAGGAAAAAAATCCCTCATAAATTTTTGCTGTGTTTTAACGTTCCACTAACACTCCGAACGTATTCGACGACTAAAGTATAGGAAAGTTCATGGTCTGGTACGAAAATGGGAAACCAAGGAAAACCATCTTCAGGGCTGCCGAAGGTGGGATTCGAACCCACCATCTCCCTAATGCGTGACAAAGACCAAATATTTAAAGAACGGTTACTGCTATACTTCTGTTAAAGGGAAAAAGATGTATCGCTACTTCAGTGAAAACACATTGCGATTTTCCTCATTGGAATTCACTTCCGTGGAAACTTTTTATCGCCATTAAACTGTCTTTCCGGGTTGAGTCGTGTTATTGTTGTTTTCTGTGCCTTATGAACAGAGGGCCGACGTTGAGGATGCGTCAAATGTGGATAACAGGCATCCAGGAATTGTTTATTTTGAGGCCTTCCTCTAAATTCATATTTGTTGGGTGTTTTTAACTCCTTTAGTCTTTTGGTTTACTTTCTTTTCCCTCGAGATGATGGGATTCAGCTGTTAAAATCTTGGTTCTGTGAAGTGAAATTTCATCGCTTGTCCGACAAGAATGCTTAGCTACCGTTGAAATTTCCTTGTCTTGGTTCTTGGTGTTTTGGATATGACGTCTGGCAGAAATCAGTCGCTTCGCTTCCTTCACGTAGCAGCTACATTTAATATGGTCTCCAGGGTCTTTTAATTCTATTATATATTTAACTCGTTGCAGATAAAGAACTAAATCACTTTTTGAATATTGAATTTTCACGACCGCATTGTAATTGAAACAGACTTTCAACGTATTAGGTCGTGTTACGTACATGTAGTACGTGTTGAAGAGATGTTAAGTACAGAACAAAAATGGCCAGCCGGACACCAGTGGGATCCGAACCCACAACCGGGCTCAATTGGTAGAGCAACCGACGTGAAATCGGGAGGTTGTGGGTTCGGATCCCACTGGTGTCCGGCTGGCCATTTTTGTTCTGTACTTAACATCACTTCAACACGTACTACATGTACGTAACACGACCTAATACGGTGAAAGTCTGTTTCGATTACAATGCGGTCGTGAAAATTCAATATTCATTGACATGCCCCACATCGGGCGACTTAAACGCACTGTACAGTGTGCTAGCAGTAGTGCCAGACCTGTAGCTCAGATCCTTTCAAACAGAACAAAGATGGCCTAGGCCACCATAGCTCAATTGGTAGAGCAACCGACGCGAAATCGGGAGGTCTGTTTCGATTAAATCATTTTAGTTTGTAAATGACCTTGATTATTTTCTTAGGATCTTATCGATCTTGTGAGCCGTGCTTCTGATGTATGGAAGTTTCACCGTGTTTGGAAGCTAGTTCTAAAATATTGTATGGGGCGAAAACCTTACGCTGACTATAAATTGTAAAATGTATTCCTACTTCTTATCGAATATCGCTTGTAGGATACTGAATTTCGCTTAGTTCCCCTTTAATATCCTTGACGATACAGTATTAAGTGCAATGAAAATTTCCATCATGTTTGCACATTTGACTGGGTGCATAATTTCTTAATCTCCCACATTAAGGCCAGGCTGAACGAGCTTAACTGTATTAACGTTCTTGTGTTCAGTGGACGGGTTTAATGGCAGTCATTGCAGGTGTAAAACTTGTTACAATCCAGCGTCACAAGGGCGGACATCATGTCCTGGGATATAATACGGTATTGTTTGAGGGCATGCACAGGTGTCAAGCTGACAACAGGTACATGAGGCCATTACCCTACTAATTGACAGACGGGGGGGCCTGTCGATACAAGGCACACAATCCATATTGATTAGAGCACCTTCAAGGCATCATGTTGACGCTAAATTCTGCGACCACATCACTTGCACTCTCTTCTTCCTGCAGTCTACTCTTCGCAGCAGGAACCTACTACACTGGCATAGCAGGGGGAGAGGCTTGCCGGTGGACTTGAGCGAAATAAAATAGCTCCTGCGGACCAAACGCACAACCTCCTGTGGGTGGGGGACGCAGACGAAGAATACATCCATGGTATCCCCTGCCTGTCGTAAGGGACAACCAAGGGATGATCAATTTAGAACCATGAGACTACTTGTAATTAGTAGCATCACGAAGGGAACATCATGGGTCGCCTTTACTTGTGAATAGTACCTCTATGTTATGTACACAATAGGTTTGTGATTAATAGCAACAGATTGTGAATCAGGGTGGTATTTACAATACCCGTGATTAGTACCACTACATATGGAACACCAAGGGCTTACGTTGCCTGTAATTAGTATCACTATGTGAGGAACACCATAGGTTTGCGTTGCCTGTAAGTGGCGCCGTAATATCAGAAACACCATAGGTCTGCGTCACATGCGCGTATTACATCACCTGTGAGTAGTACCATGATGTGTGGAATACGACCAGTCTACGCTACTTTTGATTAGTTCCGCAACATGACAAATAGCATGGTTCTACTGTATTATAGATAAGTACCGTCATGATGGGTCGATGACCTGGATCTTCGACCCGTTTAGACTACAAGCATCATCGATGCAGGATTGTGCTTTAGAAACAGTCCCTTGGTCAGTAATACTATTACTTTGCGATAGTACAAAAGTAATGGAGTGCAGTCGAACGAAGGCAGGTGATGTAGGAAATATTAGATTAGGACACGGAGTCTTAAAGGAAGTAGATGAATATTGTTACTTGGGTAGTAAAATAACTAACGATGGCAGAAGTAAGGAGGACATAAAATGCAGACTAGCACAAGCAAGGAAGAGCTTTCTAAAGAAAAGAAATTTGCTCACGTCAAACATTGATATCGGAATTAGAAAGATGTTTTTGAAGACTTTCGTGTGGAGCGTGGCATTGTATGGAAGTGAAACATGGACGATAACTAGCTCAGAAAGAAAGAGAATAGAAGCTTTTGAAATGTGGTGTTACAGAAGAATGCTGAAGGTGAGATGGATAGATCGAATCACGAATGAAGAGATACTGAATCGAATTGGTGAGAGGAGATCGATTTGGCTAAATTTGACGAAAAGAAGAGATAGAATGATAGGACACATCTTAAGACACCCAGGACTTGTTCAGTTGGTTTTTGAAGGAAGTTAAGGTGATAAGAACGGTAGGGGTAGACCAAGGTATGAATATGACAAACAGATTAGAGCAGAAGTAGGATGCAATAGTTACGTAGAAATGAAAAGGTTAGCACAGGATAGGGTGGCATGGAGAGCTGCATAAAACCAGTCTATGGACTGATGACTCAAACAACAACAACAACAGTTTCGGGTAATGTGGAGCATCGCGGGTCGGATCCACTGATGGTTTTAAATTCATATTCATTCTTTCATTCTTCATCAGGTTTTGGATTCTGGTCAGTGGATGATTTTGGACTTTTAAACTGTGGTTAAATTTCGTCTCATGTTGTACCATTAGGGTGCGATGGCCTAGATGTTAGGCACCTTTAAACAACAACAAGCATCATCTTCATCATCATCTCTTCGCATGATTGATGACCATCAAGGAGTAATTTTTGATTTACTCGTATCAGAATTGCCAGTGGGTGAAACACAGTGCTCCGGCAGCCTGGGAGGCGATCTCGTCCGCTACCTCACATGACGTCATAACCTAACGCTGGCTTCGTGTGCGAGCTTAATATTAGAGGCCCGGATTGGACTCCAGGTTTAAACTGACAGGGGCCCGGGCTAAGCGTACAATCTTAACCTAACAACCGACGAAATCACGGACCCTAAGTTCGACAGACGGGCTAACCGCATAACCGCATAAAGATTACTCCTCACTGAGCGCTCATAGCAGTTCGCTTAGCTCATCACTGTTTATTCATCATTCAAAGGCACGCAGAACAGGTGGGGCACCCTCGCTCTTTCTTCATTAACGTAACTTTTTTCCATCCATTTATGGTTGTGCAGCATTCACGAGGAGACCGCGTTGTGTTCTTTAAATTTAATTTAGTTTTTATGCAAATGTTCTTTTTTTTTTGCTAGGGGCTTTACGTCGCACCGACACAGATAGGTCTTATGGCGACGATGGGATAGGAAAGGACAAGGAGTTGGAAGGAAGCGGCCGTGGCATTAATTAAGGTACAGCCCCAGCATTTTCCTGGTGTGAAAATGGGAAACCACGGAAAACGACTATTTAACATTTAACATTTCAATGCCCGATTCCTTGGCTGAATTATCAAAGTTGAGTCCTTCGGTTTAGAGGATCGTGGGTTCTGATTCTCGACCGGGTGGGTGATTTTTTTTTTTTTTTTTGCTACGGGCTTTACGTCGCACCGACACGGATAGGTCTTATGGCGACGATGGGATAGGAAAGGCCTAGGAGTTGGAAGGAAGCGGCCGTGGCCTTAATTAAGGTACAGCCCCAGCATTTGCCTGGTGTGAAGATGGGAAACCACGGAAAACCATCTTCAGGGCTGCCGATAGTGGGATTCGAACCTACTATCTCCCGGATGCAAGCTCACAGCCGCGCGCCTCTACACGCACGGCCAACTCGCCCGGTGTGGGTGATTTTCATCACGTCTGATTGATTCTTCTGGCTCGGGGATAGGTTGTTTGTGTTTGTCCGAACACTCTCCTGTTCATATTAAGAGAACCGACAACTTGGCAGGAATCGATCGTATATTGAAGGTGCTCAGATACGTCACCCTCGTGTCGGTATATTTACTGGCACGTAAAAGAATTCCTGCGGCACCTCGGCGTCTCTGAAAAGTAGTTAGTGGGACGTGAATCCAATAACATCATTATATTATTTCCATGCAAGTTTAGTGACGTAGTCAACGCATAGGATCTGAAGTAATGAAATGAAATGGCGTATGGCTTTTAGTGCCGGGAGTGTCCGAGGACAAGTTCGGCTCGCCAGATGCAAGTCTTTCGATTTGACACCCGTAGGTGACCTGCGCGTCGTGATGAGGATGAAATGATGATGAAGACGACAAATACACCCAGCCCCCGTGCCAGCGAAATTAACCAATTAAGGTTAAAATTCCCGACCCTGCCGGGAATCGAACCCGGGACCCCTGTGACCAAAGGTCAGCACGCTAACCATTTAGCCATGGAGCTGGGCGGATCTGAAGTCAATTCATCTATGAAGCCTTTGGTGTCTTTGCTTCAGCACTCAAAATCAGCACCAAAACCATAAAATATATTTGATATTTATTTCCAAAGAGTCTGTACAGAGCTCTCCTCCAACTTAGACCCTGTGTTGTTAGTAGTGAACAAATTAAATGTAATATATATTTACAAGTAATAAACAAGCTAGGATAGGCATAGTGGGCCCTCCACGCAATGATCACTGCCCAGTGGAGCCTGATGTTTACCAGATATTCGGCAATTGCCATGGAATCGTGAGGAAACTCACGATAATAATAATAATTTGTAATAATAGAGATAATAGCTCCCTCCTGTAGTGATAACTGCTGGCTGGAGCCTGGCGATTAATGAAAGAATAAACTGTAATAGGTATAGTGGGCCCTCCACGCAATGATCACTGCGCTTCGGAATCTGGTGGTTACAAAATATTCGGCGATTGCCAGAAATCGCGAGGCTACTCACGATACTAAAAGGATACCAAAGCCATATAACATTTCACGAGGAGGCAGCGAAGTTCGAATCTGAATTCAAAGTTGCGCACAACATTTTTCAATTTCATATAGGAAATAATCGGAATACTTTTACCGATTAGAAGGTGTCTTTTTTTTCATTTCTGCTACACCTTGAGACATTCAGAACTTGTTCAGTTAATTTCTGAGCGAAGTGTAGGCGGTAAAAACGGCAGGGGTTGCCCAAGGTATGAGTAGGACAAACAGACTACAATAGATATACGATGCTTAAGTGATGGCGGCCTCGTGGTGTAGGGGTAGCGCGCCTGCCTCTTCCCCGGAGGCCCCGGATTCGATTCCCGGAGAGGTCAGGGGTTTTTACCTGGATCTGTCTGACAATGAGATAGCGGCCCCAATCTAGAAAGCCAAGAATAACGGCCGAGAGGATTCATCATGCTGACCACACGACACCTCGTAATCTGCAGGCCTTCGGGCTGAACAACGGTCGCTTGGTAGGCCAAGGCCCTTCAGGGCTCTAGTACCATGGGGTTAGGTTTCGGATGCAGCAGTTACGTAGAAATGAAAAGGTTAACACAGGATAGGGTGGCATAGAGAGCTGCATCAACATGGTCTACGGACTGTTCACCCAAACAACACAAAAGTCTCTTCGCAGCTTACATTAAAAAAGGCATCATCCTACAGCACTCTGTAGTAAAATTAATATTTATACTACTTATGCTGGTGCAAATAAAAAGTGTACTGAATTCGATGTATTGTTGACCATGTTTACCTTTCTTTTATTTTTTCATTTTTTATTTGATACCACTTTCCTATTGAAAATGAAAACCTACAACCTGTTTTCCAGTCACTGACCGGGTCAGGGATGTAATGAATGAAGCATATATAGGCTGTTCGTACGATGGGGTCGCCACTCCCAAAGTGATATATTAATGACTGATAGATGATATGAAATTACAATGGAGAGTGTTGCTGGAACGAAGGATGTCAGGGAAAACCGGAGTACCCCGAGAATAACCTGTCCCGCCTCCGCTTTGTACAGCACAAATTTCACATTGAGTGACCAGGATTTGAACCACGGTATCCAGCGGTGAGAGGCTCACCACTTTCCTATTATTCCTACCAAATTAAGTTCCCCATCCTGTACATTATGTTGTGTAAAAGCGACATGTGGTATATGTTAAACTGAAAATCCAGTCAGGAATGGAATGAATGAAGCTCCATCTAGCGGCGAGGATAGGAATTGTGCCGGCTGCCGAAGTCTGTCCTACTCCTGTGGGGCAATGATTAATGACTGACAGATGAAATGATATTGGAAAGTGTTGCTGGAATGAAAGATGACAGGGAAGACTGGAGTACCTGGAGAAAAACATGCAGCGCCTCCGCTTTGTCCAGCACAAATATCACATGGAGTGACCCGGATTTGAACCACGTAACTCAGCGGTGAGAGGCCGGCGCGCTGCCGCCTGAGCCACGGAGGCTCTTTACCTAATAATAATAATAATAATAATAATAATAATAATAATGAAAAGATCTCACAATGAACTCGTCTCCAAAAGATTAAAAGAGAATTAGGGTCAGTCGAAAACACCTACAACAAAAAATTCATGTCAAGACATACACAAGTCCGACTTTACAACACAGTCAAAAAACCAACTGTCCTTTACGCAAGTGAAACATTGTCACTTAACAGTAAACAAGAAATTCAAGAAATCAATAAAGAACAGAGGAAGATCATTAGGAAAATCTTAGGAGCAAGTTACGCCCAAGATGGTTACAGCTTACAATCATTCAAAACAGCAGAAAAGTTCTCAAACTTTGAAATGACATTAGGGAAAGACGAATGAAATTCTTCGGTCATCTCACTAGATTACCAGAAAATCTATTGAAAAAAGTATAATAGATTGTGTAACCTCGCTTAAGAACTCAACATCCTGGCTTAACGAACTTCGAAAGGACATACAAAACGCAAACGTAAGTTCAACAGACATTCTAGAAATAGACATCTTTAGGCACAAAGCAAACACATGGGAAGCTACACCACAGCAACCACAACAAAAAACAATACGGACCAAAGTGGTCGGAAAAACGTAAACGAGCCTTCTCGGAAAGAATGAAAACTTATTGGAGAAACAAGAAGAACCCACAGAAGAAAAGATTGAGTTATTTGCTTAACGTCTTCCAATATTGGGAGAATTCGGTACTACTACTACTACTACTACTACTACTACTGCTACTGCTACTGCTACTACTACTACTACTACTACTACTACTACTACTACTACAGTTACCGTTTGCAAGTGTTTTAATTTAACGTCATCTTGATAATCAATTTCGATGGTCCATTTTACTCTGTGTCTACTAGATTTCAGAGTAAACCGAATCTCTCTTGGGTGACTAAAGCTGAGTTTTGACACAAATGTGTCACCAGAGATCCTTGACATTCAGTCATCGTACCAGATAGGTTGTCGAAAGCAACTTTTTTCCCATTTCAAAATCCGACTACCTCTGCCGTGTTTGGAAACGCTATCTTGGGATCTGGAGACCAACGCTCTACCACTGATCTACACAGAAAGCTTATTGCTTTATAAAAAAACTAGGGGCAGGAAGCGTGGACCAGCTCCTACACCCTGAAACGTACCAACAAGACACCCCTCAATACAAGCAACCCGTTTGGCAGAAGATCGCGATGCAAACGGTTACAGAGAAATATCCTAGAAAATCACGATCCTCAGGATTGAGGAAATGAATCATAATAATAATGTCCGTCTCTGTGTTGTAGTGGTTAGTGTGATTAGCTGCCACTCCCGAAGGCCCGGATTCGATTCTCGGCTCTGCCACGACATTTGAACAGTTCTGTGAGGACTGGAAAGGGAACGGCGTCGACTGAGCCTCGGGAGGTCAACTGAACTCAGGAGGATTGATTCCTACCTCAGCTATACTGCAAGTGGTTTTCCGTGGTTTCCCACTTCTTCTCCACGAAAATGCCGGGATGATACCTAATTTAAAACCACATCCGCTTCCTTCCATCTTCCTTGCCTGTCCCTTCGAATCTTCCCGCACCTGTTCAACATTGCAGGAGAGGCCGCCTGGGCGAGGTACTTGTCCTCCTCCCCAGTTGTATCCCCCGACCAAATGTCTCACGCTCCAGGACACTACCCTTGATGCCGTAGAGGTGGGATTCCCTCAGTGATTCCGCGGGGAAAACCCTGGAGGGTGAATAGATTTAATAAATAATAATAACTTGCTAAGAATGAAACCCACACGATTATCGAGCCAGATCTTTACCTATTTTAAAGATAAGAAGGCCCAGCCAACTTGGTTCAACGAGGTGGAAAGGGACCTACAGCAGATGGGGAGCACTTATGAAGATATACAAGAACACAACCCACTCAGGAGTAAACTAAATGACCATCAGGGTTTTCAAGAAAGGCCAAAGTTGAAGACGGGAAAGACGTGGACCGAGTAAACAGAAGAGTAACACAGGCAATGAATGAAGGAGCACTGGCCAAAGATCGAAGCCCAGAGAAGAGATCATTAGTAAGCCGATACGAACAAAAATAATTATTATAACAATAATAATCAGAAGAGAATAAAAATTTTAAAAAATGTATTTCCTAGCAAGGAGTGAATTTTGGAAATTATTCAGCATTCCATTAGTGATTTTGTTGCTACAAAGCCAAATTGATATTAATGTTTGCTGTTATCTAGATTTCCTCTTATGCAGGAGACAAAACCGCTCTCAGCCGTAACTTATCTGGCGAGCTCATTTAGCCAAGTTCTTTGGGCGGATAGGCAGCACGAATTGTACTGAGTTTCAGTTAGCGAAATGCGTTTTTTGAAGGCTGGTTGGTCGGTTGTAACTCACAGCTGTGCTCCAAACCCAGACTCACAGTATTATCAAATAAGTTTTCAGAGGCTGGCGGAAATAGCCGCTGAGGCCAATTTGTGTGTCATAGTTTAGTTTGGCTACCATATCTGCAAAAACGATTGTAGAAAATGATGTTGGTGCTTCTGGAAGATAGTTATTTAATTACTGGATGGATGTTTGTTTCCCATGTGTCCCACGATCCTAATAGAATTCTCAGATATTGGTCGCGTAATGGTCACAGTGATCTGAAGTTTGGAATTATGTTTGCCTCACTATAATCCTTTTTAAGATAACTGTTTACTGGCCCGAGTGTAATACCAACCGAAACTTATGCAGTTGGATTCTCTGGCGAATTGTGTTTCCTTCCATCGTTCGTATACTATAGCCGCCTTAGTTGTGATATTTCTCGTCAATGTCACCTGATTTCTTTTCTCTTTGTTCTAGGTAAGTACCTGCCTCCAGAATGCTCCCCGTTGCCATTAAGATAAGCTGTCTAAACTAGGTTAAAGACAAGAAGACACTGCTCGTATGTAAGTACAATTTCTCGTCTGCTCGATAAGCAGTGCCAGACATTGTGTAATACCCTTCAGTATCGAAATGTCAATTTACGGTAACGTGAAATTAATACAGTTCAGTGTGCATTATAGAGTTCATGTATCCATCGTTGATATATGAGCATTTTTGTATTAACATCACTCAATGATTCATCAATGATCTGCTGCTAGAAATGACGCACGGGTGGCAGATAACCTATCAGCTGTTCACCTAGCCTTTCTTAAATGTATCGAATATTTCCGTTGATAAATTATTTCAGTCCCTAATTCCTCTTCCTATAAACTAATATTCTCCTTAATTTTCTCTCTTCAATTCTTCCATATTTTTAAAGTTTTCACTCACGCTTACTCGTCTAATAAAGTCATTCAACGCCATCTCTCCTCTGACAGCTTGGAACATACCGCTTAGTTGAGCAGCTCGCCTTCTTATTCCCATGTCTTTCCAGTCCACAGGCACTGATTTCTAAGAATATATCCTCTTTACTTCCAGGACTTTTACTGTGTAACACGCTGTGCACATAACACCGTATAGCAGCACTACAACACCGTTAAGTTCAGATGGTCTCAAACTGAATATCGGATGGATGAGCCAGTCGGTTCGTAATATCCCCTAAATTTTCTCCACACCTGCTTGATGACTTCATACTGAGCAAGTCTTTGATCTATGGTATCTCTGAACTTCCTACAAAACTTCTTTCATATGAATGTTGTGGAGGTTACTGTTTGTGCGTATGTTATCGTGCAGTACCCTCTTCCAGGTGTGACGAGGTGTTTGGGGAACTGCACCATTAGATAGATACCTCCAAACCAGTTGACAGTCAGCGCCTTCTTCATGATGTTATGGGATTGATATTGTTGTCCGAACATAAGGGTGTACAGCTTCTTCGTTGTTATTTCTGTAGATGTCAGTAGGTCCAGGGAAAAATGAATCTTAAGGGAAGGGCGCGTACCGGTGTATCACGTAACTTACGTCAATTTTGCACACACGTTAAATGAGCCAATAATAATACAACGGTGAAAACATTAACTCGTGCGACCTACAGAAAGCGTTGAAGTTCGGATGTTTGAATTGGCCCCCCTGGCTCCGCAGGACTGTGCAGCGTGTTGCGCTCACTCCTCGAGGGGCCGCGCCACTGAGCCTCTTTCCTATTCCATTAGTAATTGCGTAGCATTTCACGAGAAAAGCGTAGTGGTATTAAGAGAAATAACTTAAATCCTGCATTGATTGTGGGTCCGTAAAGCCAATAGAATAAGATTGTTGTAGTGAAAATAAATGCCAATGACTAAAACAAGGCACGTTACACACGGAGGCAAGTTATTCCGTGTAGTTTCTGCAAAAATAATGCTCGTGGTACAAATATTGAGAGCACAAAGAGGTTCTACACCAACCACACCTAACGAAGCGAAGTTTAGGACTTAATATCACATGTTCCATAGTTTCCTTACAACGCAAAAATAAAACTTTGCCTATGTTGATTACCATTATACAACCAACCACTTGTGCCATACAACCCCCTGTGGGCGGGGCACAAAGACGAAGAATACACCAAATGTATCCCCTAACTGTCGTAATAGGCAACTAAAAGGCACTACCAAGGGATGATTGAATTAGAACCATGGAACTACTTGTGATTAGTACCATCACGCGGGGAACAACATGGGTCGCCTTTACTTGCGAGGAGTACCACTATGTTAGGCACACAATAGGTTTGTGATTAGTAGCAGCAGAGAGTGGTTCACTGTGGGTTTCCAGTACCCGCGATTAGTACAACTATACGAGCGACACTGCTGGTCTGTGTTGCCTGTGATTTGTATCCACTATGTGAGGTGCACCATGGGTTTGCGTTGCCTACGAATGGCGCCATTATGTGAGAAACACCATAGGTCTGCGTTACCTGTGCGACGAACAATACTTGCGAGTAGTACACCGTGAGTTTACGCTACTTTTGATTAGTACCGCAACTTGAGAAATACCATGATTCTACTTTACTAGCGATAAGGACCATTATGAGGGACCTTTGACCTGGATGGATTTTGAACCCCTTTAGACAACAAGCATCATCGATTCAGGATTGTGCAGTTCTTTGGTCAGCAATACAGTTTCTGGAAAGGTGAGGCTTTGCGGGTCGGATCCACTGATTGCTTTAAATTCATATTCATCCATTCATTCTTCATCATAACGTTTTGAATTCTGGCTAGTGGATGAATTTTGTGCCTTTATATTGTCATTGCATTTCATCTCATTTCGTACCATTACGGGCCAATGACCTAGTTGTTACGCCTCTTTAAACAACTATCAACATCACGACTATAAGTGTGTCAGCGTGGCCTCAAATCAGCTGTTGGACAGTGCGAGTTGTGGTTAGGGCATGGATTAGCTGCCTGCATAGCCCTGCATGCTAATTCATATATACGAAATTTAACGCTTCCTGTAGGTCGCATGAGTTTATTTTCGAAAGAATTATTTACGTAAGATCGGCGATTTCCGAGTACGCGTCCTTCCTTCCCTTGCCAGTTCACATCTTAAATCTCATGTGTGCGCTGCGTGATGATTGCCTCTTAGGACGTTACGACTATGAATGCTGTTACTGTACCAGATTTCCTATAACGATTCAACCACACAACAACACACACCCAAGCGGACCCAAGGTCAATGTAGAGAAGTTTCATCTGACCGAATGGCCACTCTGGGCTGTGCGGAGCTCATCAGGCGGAAGAGCTGCAGTAATTAATAAGCGGGTCGAGATTGAAGCAGGGTTCGCGCGAGGGAGGCAGTCTGAATTAATTCTAGCGACAGCACAATCGATAGCTCACGGCTTGGGATTCTTGGACTCTTGAGCCAATTTAATTAGCAAGTTCAGCTCTGGCCAAGAACACAGCTCTATCACTATAGCAAACTTAGTTTTCTTCATTAATTCAAAACTTTAAAGCGCATTTCAGGTCGTCTCCAGCAGACCAAGTCAGATACCTAAGGAAAGAAATACAAATGGATATATCTTCCCAAGTTGTCTCTGAAAGGGGTAAATATTAATCATTTCTCATCCTCTCCATTCATGACTCTCGTCCCTTAAGATACATCCATAACTAGAGTCTGGATTTTGGGCAGTAATAGGTTAGGATTTTAACTTACTGAGAGTAACAAGTATACTCTACCTGCACAACGGTTATGTTATGAGATTTGCATAAACATTAGGGGTACCCCTAGAGTTTATGTTAGTCACACTACATTATGGAATAGTGGGTTAGTTGATACTAACATATTACTTCCTAATAATCCGTGCTATACTCATAACGTAACTGTGTTGATACTTACATTAAATTAAGGGTGAAAATAACTGATCTTCCACACGTCCTTGGAGTAGAAATAATTGCCGCAGGCCACTAAGTTTACAGTAACACGGGCGATATAATTTGAAAGAAAATTTCTGAAACAATTTTATTCCACAAGAAACGTATCTGATGTTTTAATCTCCGTATTATATTGTGATTTATATTATAATTCTGCAAGTTAGACCTCAATTTTCTCGGAGACCAGATACATTACATCATATCTCCCGTTCAGGAATCTTGGGTCATCAGTGAGCGTGTGTTGAAGTAAGTGAGCAGGCGACATTGCGCCGTTTGTATACACTTGTCTGTCATCTCCTATTTACGAGTTTAAACAAGTTGGTTTCAGTAACCAGTGGTATGTCACATAAAACAAATATTGTGTCCATCTTTGGGAAGAGGCGAAATAGAAAGCATTGACTCCCGTAGTGCATCAGAACTAACCGTGCGATTGGTTACGTTTTTTGTCAGTGCTTCCGACAATATGAGTACACAAATCGTCAATGAACAGATGCAAAACATACGGATGACTCCCGTCGAAAGTAACGCAGGTAGGACTTATAAAGGGTGGAATAAATTTTATGCCTAGACAGCTGCAAGACACTTGGTTTGTAACAAATCATTCAAAAAGAGTGTGTCAAGAAATCACTTCAGCCTCGCTATAAGCTGTAAATCCGGTAAGGGAAGATGGCCTGTAGATATTTTGGCCGACCTCAATATGCTGTGCTTAATTCCATAAAGAACAATGGCTCAGTCCGGTGGGATTTAAAGGCGAGATACGGGACCCTTGAGCTACGTTACAATTAATTTCGATGGGTTTTGATTTCTTATGATCAGCTTCGACTTTAACCGTGTTGTTTGGAAGAAATGCTTCAGTTAGTCAACATAATTTTGGAGGAATTTCAGATTGACGGAGAGATCGTTTGGTATGTCCATGTATACCTATTGGCTTTATGACCCCGAGTTGGCTTGTTCGATCCCGAATCAGTTCAGTGACATTTCGTGCTCAGATACGTCACTCTCGTGTCGGTAGGTTTACCGACATTTAAGCAAACTCATGCAGAGAAGAATTCCGTTACACTCGACTTCACATTCGGCACTGTCTTGCACACACGCGTTTACGGAGAATCACTGTTTCAGTAAAAAAAAAAAAAAAATAGCACCAGGCACAGAAGAAAATATTTCTTCTGGGAGTTGCTTCATAATTACATAAACAGAACTCGTGCGGGACTAAATTTTGACACCTCAACGTCTCCGAAAACTGTAAAAGTAATTAGTGGGACGTAAAGCCAGTAACATTATTATTATTATTATTATTAATGTGGTCAGTTGTAACCTACATTATTATTAAGATTAGTCTGATTTATTTGTTCAGTAATCAATCATATTTTCCCCCAAATTTTGCTGTGGTCTATTCTGTGTGATTTGGCAAACCTGGAAAGTCCTGGGAAAGATTAGGTAAATAAATATATAAATAAATAAAACTGGTAATCCGTGTAATTATGTAATCAGGTTAGTTGCATGTTTGTGTGTATTGATCCTCTTTCCAACGATGACCTAAATACATTCATTATTAAACAATGCGTTTGTTAGAACATTCAAATTTCCTACTTGCAGCTACCCCCAGTTATAATGAGATAATGAAAGAAATAACCAATAAAGGAGCAGAAATATGGGATAATTTGTTTGTAACTGATGCGATGTTACTAGAAGAATGGAAGGGATCAATATTGGAGCTAAGACATTTGATGACCATATTTGTGAAGCTTATTTCCAAAAGGTACCAACTCCAAAAGAATCGAAATTGAGATTATGATGGGAAACGTACGTTGGTAGGTAGCTCCATCGTATGACAGAAAAAGAAACAGCCAAAACGACCAAAATCCATATCAAACAGGGCATTAAAAATCTCGTTTGATGCCAGTAAGTACCAAATCCTGTGGCTTGAATGTGCCAATACGTACCGTATCCATGCAGCCAATGAGAGGCCATTTCTGGGTCACGTGAACAGCAGCAAAATGGCCGCGCTATGTTTACATGACGTGAAGTGACAGTTTTCTTACGAAGTTCGTTTTGTTACTGTGTGCTATTTGTTTTTCAAAAGTATGGAATCAGATATCTCAGATGAGTACTGTGATACTCCTGAAGAAGTAAATAAAGCAAGGAAGAGGGTATTAGCTCCAGATAAACGGAAGAAGACGCGTGCTAAAGTGAAAAAATACGAGAGTAAAGCGAGTGTTAAACCAAAAATTGCTTGTTTCCACAATGTCGGTGAGTTTTGTAGAGCCCGTGATTTAACAGAACAAGAAATAGTAGAGTTTCATGCTGCCTTCTGGGAGAATACACATGCTGTTTCTCAAAAAATATTTATTGCTTCGTGTGTTCATGTTGTATCATCTGTGTTTTGAAGAAAATGACGATTAAATATAATGCTGAAAGTGATAGTGGTGTTGTCAGTGTATGTAGGGATACATTTTTAAGCCTCCTGAATGTCAGTCGAAGGAACATTGAGAATGCTGTTAATGAGAGAAAGAAAATTCCTTTAGTTCACTGCTGGTACTTTGCATTGTTTTCATTGTTTTGTTGAATTTTATTTAATATTATTTAAATAATCTATGCCTTCACTGTAAATACCTTAAATCTGACTATTTTATAACTAAATACAGTTAGTTTTATCAAAAATTCTGATGACTGCAGTAAAATTTATGATTTTCAGGCGAAGATATTTAGAGTTTCAGTGCCAAAAAGTACCAAATCCATCATTTTCTTTGAATATTTCCTAAACCGCAAAAGCTTCAACAGAAATAATTTCTATAACAATGCATTTATTCTCTCTGAAGGTAATAAAAGTGCTCAAATGAATTTTCAGTTGAAATTTTACACTCTGGGCGTTTTTCCTCTCTCCTGTAAAATATTACTTTTTGGATTTGGTACCTTTTGGAAATAAGCTTCTCATTTGGAGTGCATGGTTTTTACCACCAGAACTGCAGCACAGCGAAGTACCACTTAACAAGTACAAGGTGAAAATGCAAATTATTGGTGCAACAGATATCATTTAATGTGGTGTAGGGATGAACATGAAACTCTGACACAGTTTTCCACATAAAAAATCTGTGTGTTTTACTTTCCTGTTTCAATGGAACAAAGAGCTTCTAACCTGAATTTGAAATGAAGAATATTTATAACTATGCGATAATAAGTTATATGACCATTGGCTGCAATGAATATTCCATTCATTTTGTTAGGACATTTTCTCGATATAAATGCGGCATTTCCATTTCGGAACAAATGGACACTTCTGTATTCAATCACTATCCAGTGGCTCCTTTGTAAGACTACTTTCATCCATTTGATTTCAGTACAAAGAGCCATTGCTTAACTTCGACTTCAGTTTTTTCGTTATGCACAGGGTGACCCTAAAAGTCCGTTAACATGTGACAAGGCAATACTTCACGGAATATTGGAGGTGGAGAGGTAATAATTGACACACGTGATTGACATGACATGGGGTTTTATTGACACCAAAACAAGGTAAATAAAGCTTCAATAACCGTGTCTTTCCTGGTAACATCAACATGCCGTCCTCTCTCACGACAGCTCCTTTTATACCGCACACGGGTTTCGTGCGGCATCACTTAGGTGTTGATGTCCAGCGCCATCTGTTGGTCATTTTGTGTACTTTATCTTGATGTCAATAAAACCCCTGTCATGCGAATCATGTGCATAGGTGGCAAACTTTGAAGTGATTATCAGTAATCACCCTCTGTACCTCAGAAAATTGTTGAGTAAAGTCCAAACCATGCTCCTCTCTCCTCGATAACAATACCCCCTTTGCCCTTCCCGACAGCGATCTGTACTAAATTATATCATATTGCACAATAACATTTGCGCACTACGTCTTAATTCAGTGACAAAACTTCCCTGCAACTTGTTTCGCACCGAGCAGCTGCTTTTAGTGTAGCATCCTTCCCCCTGTGATGACATTTTCGCCTTCTGTAAGCCTCACTTCTTTTTGTCAACTGTTAGATACACTTAATATAGCAAACACAACATTACATAAGTATTTATAGCACAGAAGAGCAGACCAGAGCTCTTTCATTCACAATGAATTTCACAATGCTTATAGTGGCGATCGAATAAGTAACGTTGCCAACTCACAAGCATTAAAATGAGGAGGGTTTAGCAGAATGGCTCGAAAGGATTGAACATTTTCCCCTCTTTCCTTTTTTCCGTGGATTTTTTTTATTTAATTCGTGATAATGTCAGATTTTCCGTAATTATTTCCCCTTTGACCTAATCGTGAGGTGAAATCTGTAAAAAGTACGGACAATCCGTAATAGTCTGCACCTCTGTATGTGTGTCAATTTTTACTTCTTCTCTACCTCCAACATTTCGTGAAGTATTGCCTCGTCAAATATTAACGGGCTTTCGGGTCATCCTGTACTACATTATGGTGGGTTTCACGTCTTATCAGCCTCTGTTATAGATTACAACGTTTAATTCCGTATCAGTTCCTTTCCTCTACGCGTCCCTACGGCAGTCAGTAAATTGTTATACTTCCATAAAAAGAACTTGATAAGTTATTGCTGCTGTCTCCACACCCTTCTCAGAATATTCGTTTCCGATGCGCATTGTAGGGCTGTTCTCTGCAGAGTGGAAGGACACAGAACCAAGATTTCCCCAGGGGCTGTTTGTATCTAAGCGGCTCTCTTGCCCGAAGACTCGCCTCGCCTCGCCTTCCTCGTCTCGGTGATGGAATCACTTCGTCATGTAAACAGCTGAGCTAACAGCATTGAGCCTTCAGAACTCTGATCAACATCCTAGTACGACGTCAACAAGTTGTGCCGCTTTAGTTCCTCAGAGAGACACATCGAATTTTCTTTCGTATTTCTTTTCCTTAAAACTCCTTGATAGAATTCCAACTTGTCTTGGCTGGAAAGACTTCGTCATAGGAAATGTTTCACAGGGGGATTATCTCAATCGAGAACAGCAAATAAACTACACGAAAATGTATTTCAGGCCTCCAAGCCGATGGAAGCGATCTTGCTGAAATTCTCTGCGATACTGCGCAGGTACTTGGGAACTTTGACATGGTTTTATTGCAGCTTGTAATCATTTCCAAAATATACCTAGCGTCTTAAGAATAAGGTTAAAAAAAAGAAAAAGAAGGAAAATTGAATAATAAGAAAAATTAAAGAATTTAAGAAGAATAATGGGCATAATTTAAAAATAATAATGAGAAACATAACGTAAAAAGAAGTAGAATTAAAGAATTGAAGTATATTAAAGATCAATAATAAAAAATTTGAATAATAACGAAAAGAAGACTCAGATTAAAAATAAAAATAATTATAAGAATAGCAATAGAAAGGACGGTCAGAATAAGAATTGGAATACGGATCAGCCTGATACAATGGTCTAGTCCCTCGAATCCCAATCCAAGTGTCCTTGGTTCGAATTCCCACAATGTCGGTTGGTACAGATAAAAGACCCTGCCTAAACGCTTCCGACAAAGTAATTTGAGGCTAGGTTCTTCGTTATACCTTCATAAAGTTGCGATGGTGGTTGTGTTTGGGTCGTCATATTTTTTAAACAATAGTGCTATTTAGTTCTTAGTAGAACTATGTTAAATTTGGCATTTTCATAGCATTAATAAGTAATATTACGTGTGTGGTTAAGTGTAAGAAAGGGCCAGTAGACCTAATTTCGCCAGAGATAATAAAGGCTTTATTTGTCTGTCTGTCTGTCTGTCTGTCTGTCTGTCTGTCTGTCTGTCTGTCTGTCTGTCTGTCTGTCTGTCTGTCTGTCTGTCTGTCTGTCTGTCTGTCTGTCTGTCTGTCTGTCTGTCTGTCTGTCTGTCTGTCTGTCTGTCTGTCTGTCTGTCTGTCTGTCTGTCTGTCTGTCTGTCTTCTTTTCCTTTTTCTTCTCCGTCTTCTACCAACACCTCTTCTCCTTCAGAAAGACAGAAGAACAAGAAGAGAAAAAGGTACACAAGGGTCTTCAAATTCTCCTTCCGCCTCCTCCTCTTATTATTATTATTATTATTATTATTATTATTATTATTATTATTCCTCTTCCTCCTCCTCGTCCTCCTCTTGCTTTTCCTTACACCAGGGTGCGTAACAATGATGATAATATTATTGCTGAGTATTGGTAAGAAGAAGTAGAAGAAAACGGAGAAATCGTAATTGTTCCTTTCCTTTTTTACCTCCCTCTTCTTCTGCTGCTGTTTCTACTGCTCCCCATCCTTCACCCTCCTCTTCTCCTTAAGGAAAAGTGGAAGAACAAGAAGAGAAAATGATACAGGAGGGTCTTGAAATTATTATTCTTTTCTTCATCCTTTCCCGTACACCAGAGTGGTAACATTGATAGTAATAATATTGCTCAGTATTGGTATGAAGCATTAGAAGAAGGAAAAAATCCGACTTTCGCCATTAAGAAGAAGAAAACTTTAAAATCGTAAGTATTCGTGTGACCATTGTTGAACAGAAATCAGTGAAGCCACAGAAATCCTTGTTATGTAATGTTATTTAAATTTTGGGTAAACAAAAGAAACATTTAAAGAAGTGAAGACTTTAGCAAAGCGAATTATTGTATTAGCTTTCTTATGCCGGAAAACATCAAGAAAACGAATTGAAAAATCAATGGTGTGTAATAATTAAAAATTATTTATATTTAGGCCTATGAAGAAATGGACTATGAAGAAGATCTGAGTATTGACATTTCCTGTTTTAAATTATATATTCTGCAAATTACATAAAGGGATGTGGAAATTTGCACATGACTTGTGAGGCAGGGTGTGCCACGTGTAAATGGCCCTTTCCCGTCGTTTTGTAATATCCGCTAATATGCGGATTCAGCAGAAAGGATTATTCCAGAAGATCATTGTCATTGGCCAAAATAAAAGTGTTTCTTATTGGCCAAAATATTAGAATTTTTCATTGGTGAATGTGGCAATCTGGAGTGTTGTTATTGGTTATTTGTAATCGCACGATTTCCTGTTTTTGGCTCCTCGCGTGTGTGAGTTAATAAGTCCGTGTCTTTGAATTCGGACCACTACAGTGGGCGGACGCATCTTGCGTCCGTCCCGCCTTGGGTCTTCAGCCTCTCTCGGCAATCGCGAAGTTATTGCCTTATATTTATTTAAATGCATTCTTGTGTTTCGGACTTTTCCCACTTAGAGTTACTTCCGAAATTATGTAGAATTTTATTTTGTATGCCGGAGTTTTCCTCTAGATTTTCACATTTACCAAAATTGAGCATCAGTATGACTTAGCTGTTAGGCTATCCGCGACGTGTTGTTTTCGGAGGTGAACCTTCTTTTCTAACTCAGTATTTTGTAAAGTAAATGTTACACACTTCCTTGAATAGCATAATTAATTTTTCGATTCTTTCGAGGATATCTCCTTTTATTCTGTAAACTTAACTTAAATGTGAACCTCTATGTCAAGGTTCATTCGTGCCCGAAGAGCTTAATTAGATTGCCTTAAACATCCTTAGTTATAGTGTCTCGAGTATCAGTTAACCAGCAATTCATTTATTTGTTCATGTGTAATTGTATGTTTCATTTTGTTAATAATTATTTGTCTGATGGGAGGTTTATCGTAAACCTCTTTTTCCCCATAACGTCATACCTTCCCATGGACCTCAATAGGGCCCCTTCACGTTTCAACTATCCTTTCTTAGTTGTCATTTTTGGCCTGTAAGTTATTGCCTAAAGTATTTGGTAAGTTATCCTTCATGTTTCCAACCTTAGATGTGAAATCTCCGCTGCCTATTTTGGATATTTTACCATTTCCCTATACGTATATTAAGTGTCAATATTATTATTATTATTATCGTTTTAATATTTTCGTATTTTTATTGTTATTATTGTGTACGCGCTCGGAACCACGGTTACAATTCGACTTCTTCTTCTGAAGGAAGATTGACCCAGCATACTACGTTACAAATTTATCTGTTCCGTATCTATGAAATTCCATATTTCTAAAATCGCATCGCTTCCATCAAAACTGAGATCCCCTTACCAGATAAAGGCCTTTAAAAGAATCTAATCAGAAAGTTACAAGCACCTGCTTTACTTGGTTGGTTGGTTGGTTGGTTGGTTGGTTGGTTGGTTGGTTGGTTGGTTGGTTGGTTGGTTGGTTGGTTGGTTGGTTGGTTGGTTGGTTGGTTGGTTGGTTGGTTGGTTGGTTGGTTGGTTGGTTGGTTGGTTGGTTGGTTGGTTGGTTGGTTGGTTGGTTGGTTGGTTGGTTGGTTGGTTGGTTGGTTGGTTGGTTGGTTGGTTGGTTGGTTGGTTGGTTGGTTGGTTGGTTGGTTGGTTGGTTGGTTGGTTGGTTGGTTGGTTGGTTGGTTGGTTGGTTGGTTGGTTGGTTGGTTGGTTGGTTGGTTGGTTGGTTGGTTGGTTGGTTGGTTGGTTGGTTGGTTGGTTGGTTGGTTGGTTGGTTGGTTGGTTGGTTGGTTGGTTGGTTGGTTGGTTGGTTGGTTGGTTGGTTGGTTGGTTGGTTGGTTGGTTGGTTGGTTGGTTGGTTGGTTGGTTGGTTGGTTGGTTGGTTGGTTGGTTGGTTGGTTGGTTGGTTGGTTGGTTGGTTGGTTGGTTGGTTGGTTGGTTGGTTGGTTGGTTGGTTGGTTGGTTGGTTGGTTGGTTGGTTGGTTGGTTGGTTGGTTGGTTGGTTGGTTGGTTGGTTGGTTGGTTGGTTGGTTGGTTGGTTGGTTGGTTGGTTGGTTGGTTGGTTGGTTGGTTGGTTGGTTGGTTGGTTGGTTGGTTGGTTGGTTGGTTGGTTGGTTGGTTGGTTGGTTGGTTGGTTGGTTGGTTGGTTGGTTGGTTGGTTGGTTGGTTGGTTGGTTGGTTGGTTGGTTGGTTGGTTGGTTGGTTGGTTGGTTGGTTGGTTGGTTGGTTGGTTGGTTGGTTGGTTGGTTGGTTGGTTGGTTGGTTGGTTGGTTGGTTGGTTGGTTGGTTGGTTGGTTGGTTGGTTGGTTGGTTGGTTGGTTGGTTGGTTGGTTGGTTGGTTGGTTGGTTGGTTGGTTGGTTGGTTGGTTGGTTGGTTGGTTGGTTGGTTGGTTGGTTGGTTGGTTGGTTGGTTGGTTGGTTGGTTGGTTGGTTGGTTGGTTGGTTGGTTGGTTGGTTGGTTGGTTGGTTGGTTGGTTGGTTGGTTGGTTGGTTGGTTGGTTGGTTGGTTGGTTGGTTGGTTGGTTGGTTGGTTGGTTGGTTGGTTGGTTGGTTGGTTGGTTGGTTGGTTGGTTGGTTGGTTGGTTGGTTGGTTGGTTGGTTGGTTGGTTGGTTGGTTGGTTGGTTGGTTGGTTGGTTGGTTGGTTGGTTGGTTGGTTGGTTGGTTGGTTGGTTGGTTGGTTGGTTGGTTGGTTGGTTGGTTGGTTGGTTGTACTCCATTTTATACTGACTGTACAAATATCAACTGTAAGAATAGAACGAAATTTAGCAAAGAGGGACTTAATATTAACAAATTTTTTAGAAATAAAATAACAAGGGCTAAACAGAAACATAATAATATCCAGGTGACTGGAACTATTCTGCCCAGTTTGTCAACTGAGAATCGAGAGCTTGATGCTTTAATAAATATTCAGTTTGGTTTTGAAGAGATTATAGGGAACGAAGAAGTCAATTTCATACAGGGCAATTGCTGTTGTTGGAAGGCGATAGAGTATGGAGCGTTGCTCGAATGTTAGGCACACATGGGGAATGTGGAATGGTGGTCTATTTCCGATCCCCGTGGATGAAATTGTAACGGGAATTGAGGTTGCAAAGATGTGAATTTAAGAACACCATTAAAAAAGTAGAGATCTGTGTACTGGAGACGTTTACTCAGGTACGACAGAATTTGGTTGGGTGTAATAGGTAGCAAAACCACTCATCAACTGGCCAATCCTTCAAACATTATAGCACTCACTTGTTTTCATACCAGGGGCACATAGTTATTGGATAGTCTATTACTTCTGAACTGAATTATACGAAGGTACTATTAATGAAATGCTAGTCACAAAAGTGCGTTATTATGGCTTCGAGGCCACAAACAATTATTGCAAATGTTTACTATTCAGGTTTCAATATTTATATTGGCTTTTATGTAGGCTAAAGTTTATTATCGAGAATGGTTTACTTTCGAAATTAAATGTCCACAACGTATGTTAATTACATATTTTAATATTGGTTGATAACAGCCCACAACAAAGAAAAAATATTCGAATGAGGGGATCAAACAGTATTTTGTATGAAATTATATTTTTTTTCTTTTTAGGAATTTTTATATTCATACTATATAACTCATCAGCTTTATGCTGATGGAGAGATAATGTAAATTACAGTTTTAATTACATTTCTCTTATAGTGCATTGTGTATTTTCTCAGAATTCCTTTCAGTAGCTCTAATGGTAAGGTGTGCCATAGATTGTTAAATCTCGCTGTTGCTCAGCGAGGAGAGGACGAGAGGAGAGTGAAGAGGAAAGTAAACTCCTAGCTGTGTAGATCAGGGGGTAGAGCGCTGACCTTCTATGCTCAAGTTGTCGTATTCGATCCCGGTTCAGCCCAGTGGTATATGAAGTTACTCGCAAACTCGTGTCGGTAGATTCACTGGTTTGGTAAGGAACTTGTGTGGGACAAAATTCTGGCACGTAGGCGTTTCCGAATACCGTCAAATTAGTTCTCTCTCTCTTTCTCTCTGTCTCTCTCTCTCTCTCTCTCTCTCTCTCTCTCTCTCTTCAAACCTGACCTTTCGTTAGGAGGTGTGTTGGTCACTATTAAAGGCGCTATCTAATTAAACATCTACTTTTGACATACTGTATGACAGAGTTGGTGGTCATCCGAAAATTTGTGTGTCATCCAACAAAATAATAATAATAATAATAATAATAATAATAATAATAATAATAATAATAATAATAATAATAATTTTACATTCCACAAGCTACTTTCGACGGCCTTCGGAGACGCCGAGGTGCCGGAATTTTGTCCCGTAGGAATTATTTTACTTGCCAGTGAATCTACCGACACGAACCTGACGTATTTGAATACTTTCAAATACCACCTCACTGAGCCAGGCTCGAACGTACCAAGTTGGGGTCAGACGCCAGTGCCTCAACCGTCTGAGCCACCCAGCCCGGCATGTAACAAAATAATTGGCAGTAGGTTGTTACTATTGTAATAGCCGAAGGGTATTGAGGGTTGCATAGACTTACTTATTAGTAATAAAAGGCAAATATTATGTGGATGTATGGAAGTGAAGGACGGTCCATAACTTGTTCAGAAAGAAACAAAATAAAAGCTTTGGTGAGAGGAGATCGATTTGGCTAAATACACTGAAGGAAATGGAAATTGCAACACCCGGAAGGAGTGATGCTACATTGCTGCAATTGAACATGCAGGACGAGTGTTCGGTTGTGCTTCGATGATTACACTTTCAGGTCCCTCTGACCGCAAGTTTGGACTACAATCAATACAGGATATGCCCACCACGAGCTGCAATACATTGATGAATTCGTCGAGGCATGGAGTCAATAAGGCCCTGGATAGCTTCCTGAGGAATTGTGGCCCATGCTTGCTGCACTGCACGGGTCAGTTGTTCTAGAGTTGTGGGTGGCTGAGGACGGTTGACCAGTTGTCGACCCATCATGTCCCACACATGCTCAATAGGACTCAGGTGCGGGGATCTGGCGGGCCGTTCTAAGGTTGGGATGTCATGGAGAGCTTCTCTGGAGATGCGTGCAGTGTGAACCCGGGCATTGTCCTGCTGAAACATCCCATTAGCAATGTTCGCTGTCATAGGGACAATCACTGGATTGAGTGCCCTATCAACGTACTGTCACAGTGCCCTCAACAAGCACCAACTGTGATTTCACATTAAAGCCAACAGCTCCCCAGACCATAATGCTTGGTGTTGGCCCTGTGTGCCTCTTGACAATAAGATCTGGGTGGCCCCTCTCCCCGGTACGTCGACGCACACGATTCCGGCGATCACTGCGGGCAAGACAGAAGCGCGATTCATCACTAAAGACGACCCTATGCCATTTGCCGACCCACGTCGATCTTTCTCGACACCAGGCCAGCCTCACACGTCGCTGTTGTGAGGACAATGGAACACCTTCTGCAGGGACACGGGCTCGTAGGCCAGCTGCTCGCAGGCGATTACCAACTGTTTGTTGTGTAACGTGGGGTGCCACAGCTGCTCGAATTTGCGCTGCTGTTGCATGGGGTTCCATCCGGGCCATCCGAATGATGCGGCGATCCTCTCTCACAGTTGTCCGTCGCTGGGCCTGTGCCAGGTCTACGAGTGTGGGTACCTTCATTTGACCACTGCTGCCATACAACGAGAAACGTAAGTCTACGTTAAAATGTGAAGCAACGTTACCTAGCAACAGTACCTTGAGAGCTGCACAGGCCATGGATCTGTATTCCATGGCCTTCCATCAATACTTCACGTCACAGCCTACACGGTTGCTAGGTAACATCGCATCACACATTTCATTCAAGGACATATTTATATCATCACTTGGTCTTCCCAAAGCGAAATATCCTGTTACTTTTATCGACACTGGCAATGCGGAGCAGTATGAGCTGTCGAAAGTATTGTTCCTCGATTCAATGCTCTGTGTGATGCATTTAAACGTCACAAACTTAATATCATTAGAAAGAATAACAAAACTGTAGTTGGGAGCAAGGATGACAGGGAAACTAAAGCAAATATAAGAATACGAAATTCCAAAGTAGAACAAGTGCAACATTTCTCTTACTTAGGATATGTTATTACTAAAGACAATATATATATATATATATATATATATATATATATATATATATATATATAAACTTTATTGCGCACAAGTTGTGCAGTATTAGGATAATTAATCAATACAGAGGTCTATGATTGATTTTACACGATTTTTACACGACAGTACGTGATATCGGTCACAATGTTTATCCCAGAGTTCACATATGCACATCGAGTCCGGGTCGTGGTATGTCCTCGACCTACAGATTTTGTGATGGTAGCCATGGACTGCCATGGAATTTACAAAATGTCTCAGCTCCTGGTTTGTGCCTGTCCATGCTCTGTTCATCATGGCCTCTGAAGAGTAGAACTCTGGCCATATCTCCTTCTTTTTCTTCTCCCTCTCTAACCGCAGTTTCTTCCAGTTGTCTGTACAGGGCAGATTGAATTTCCATCTCAGGTCCTCTATTAGAAATGTTTCTCTCGCGAGTTCGTACGCTAGTCTTGACTTGGTGTACTTTGAAATTCCGAGGGCTGCTTTCAAGAATCTGGCTTTCACTTTTTCCATTCGTATTAGGTCTTTATAGCTTAACTTTTCCCATGTTATCTCTATTCCGTATGTTGGAATAGGAACGATTTTGGCTTCAAAGAGGGCTATAGCTGTTTCCAGGGAAAGTTTGCTTAGTGGCATGATGTCGTAGATGGCTTTGGTTGCGGCAGCTGCTCGTTGTGTCGTGTGAATTCTGAATGAGTGTGCTGTTGTCTGGACCGTTACGCCCAGATATTTGAAGCTGTTCGTAGTTTGTAGAGGTTCATGTTTGAGGTAAATTTTGTCCCTTGTGGATAGGCGTCCTCCTTTCCTGAAGACCATATGTACTGTCTTTTCTGCGTTTATTTGCAGTCCGTTGTATTCAGCCCATGTTCCTAGAGCATTTATTCCTTTCTGGAGTTCGTTAGTATCGTGAGAACCCATCACCATGTCGCCTTGAGTTGGCGCTGTATGTCTTGTGCGAATGCTGTCAATGCGATGCCTCTCCCCCTGTCTGTGGCGAATCAAAATGCGGTCATCATTTTCAAACAAACAGAAACTTCATTCGTCAGAAAACACTATCTGCTGCCATTTCTGTCCCTAGTGACGTCTTTCCATACACAATATATGCACCAAGGAAATTCAAAGAAGAATGTTGCTTGTTAAACATGCCTTTCAAAATTAAATGAATCTTTTAACAAATGCATATATAAGTTTATAAACAAGAAATTCTTTAGTAAAATCATTTGTATGGAATGTACTAGTTTGTTCGTGAGAGCTGGACTACTGGAAAAACGGAAAGAGATTCATTGGTAGCAAGTGAAATGAGGACTTGGAAGAAAATAACGAAGACATACTGGATTAAAAAATAAAGACGAATCGAGATGTTCTAAGGGAAGTCAATGAGCAACGGATACTGATAAATTATATGGAAGGAAGGAAGTTAAAACCTGTATGTCATACCCTGAGACATAATGACTTCCTAGTGAACGTATTTGCAGGGAAAATACACTCATGTTCATAAAAGAACAGGACACCTTGAAAGACTAGAGATAGGAAGTTCATATTCACAGAACATGTTCATTATTATGTTCTGCAGAAACGATTAGCATTTCAGTCACCTAGGTTCAGCAATTGTCCTGTTGCCTAGTAGGCTCTGGGTCACCCAAGGGCACTGATAACTTGTTCTGTGCGTGATGGCATCGACGCGTATAAGGCGCGAATGGCGTCCTGGAAGTATTGCCATCCATTTTGCATTCACCTGGTTCCACAGTTCATCTTTGGTGGTTGGCATTGGGGCACAGCGCCGCACCCTTCGTTTATACCATATCCCACACATATTCGCTTGGCAACAAGTCCGGTGATCGGGTGGGCCAGGGCAACATTCCGACATCCTGTGACAACAAGAAGGCACGTGTTCGTGCAGCAACGTGTGGTCGCGTATTGTCCTACTGAAATATAGCGTCTGGGGTGTCGTACAGAAAGGGTATGACTACAGGTCACAGGATATCATTCAAGTAGGTCAATCTGGCCGTAGTGCCCTGGACACGCACCAACTGTGATTTGTGGTTGTACCCAATAGCACCACACAGCGTAAGGCCTTGAGTTGGCGCTGTATGTCTTGTGCGAATGCTGTCAATGCGATGCCTCTCTCCCTGTCTGCGGCGAACCAAAATGCGGCCATCATTTTCAAACAAACATAACCTTCATTCGTCAGAAAACACTATCTGTTGCCATTCCTGTCCCTAGTGACGTCGTTCCATACACCATTGCAGTCTAGTATGTTTATGCACATCACTCAAAGGTAGGTGGAGAAGTTGGGTTTTCTTTTCTAGTTGCTTTACATCGCACCGACACAGATAGGTCTTATGGCGACGATGGGACAGGGAAGGGCTAGGAGTGGGGAAGGAAGCGGCCGTGGCCTTAATTAAGGTAAAGCCCCAGCATTTGCCTGGTGTGAAAATGGGAAACCACGGAAAACTATTTTCAGGGATGCCGACAGTGGGGTTCGAACCTACTATCTCCCGAATACTGGATACTGGCCGCACTTAAGCGACTGCAGCTATCGAGCTTGGTCGAGTGGAGAAGTAGAAGCCGCACCGAAAACCCAGACCGTAATAAAAGGCGATGGACTGTCACTCCTGATAGTGTACGATGTGTTAAACTGTTCCACTGATGCGCCGATGGGGATGCAGATCTGTTCTGCAATGTCAATCGGATGTGGTGTCGATTTTCTCGGGGGTGATCTAAGTGGTGCTACCAGACCCATTTCGTTGTGTTCTACGGCCGTCTGTGACGCATTCTGTACACACCCGTTGCACTGCCGACACACTTCGTCCCACATGAGCAGCAATTTCCCGGATGGATGCTTCACGTTCTGTCAAGCCAATAATGCACCCTATTTGAAACTCACGGATTTGACGGTAGGTTTCTCGCATACGTCTGCGGGGCATCCTGCACGTCTGCTCAAGTCACACTGATCCATTACCTTCGGTTTATAGCGACAACGAGAGACGCAGGTACAGTTTACCAGTCGGTGGTGATGCGCTGAGATATCGATGCGGACATTGAACTTGAGATCGTATCTTCAGAACACACTAATGCACTAATGCACATGCCCTGTGAAGTTGACATTCCTTTCTCTAGTCTTGCAAGGTGTTCTGGTTTTTATGAACATGAGTGTACTAGGAAATAAAGGAACAGGAAGACCAAAGGAGACATATTTCGAGGATGTGAGAAAATTGATGGAATGCAAAGACTATAAGGAAGTGAAGAGAACAACAGGATTGAAAGGGGAATGGTTGCAGTAATAAAATTTAGCCTTTAGTGTATGATAATGTTGATCATGACTCAATTTTAGAATCTAGTTTAAAAGGAGAAACCTGCCGGGCTGAGTGGCTCAGACGGTTAAGGCGCTGGCCTTCTAACCCCAACTTGGTAGGTTCGATTCTGGCTCAGTCCGGTGGTATTTGAAGGTGCTCAAATACGACAGCCCCGTGTCGGTAGATTTACTGGCACGTAAAAGAACTCCTGCGGGACTAAATTCCAGCACCTCAGCGTCTCCGAAGACCTTAAAAAGTAGTTAGTGGGACGTAAAACAAATAACATTATTATTATTATTATTATTATTATTATTATTATTAAAAGGAGAAACCAAATAAGAATAATAAGAAGGAGTTTAATGAGAGAAGGTTGAAGGTGGAGTAATGCGATATTTATTCAGTTTCCTTTCCCCCTCTGACGTTTTATACTCACTGTTCTTAATTAGAAATATGTTAAAAGAAACCATTCAAGGGTGTAAGGGTCCAGGGAGATAAGATATAAAAACAAGCAGAAAACATAATGGAAGGAAAATAGCCATTCTTGGATGTTTTCACGATAAGCCTTAGAGCTTAGGTAATGCGGCACATCTTCCCTTCATTGGCCGTTCTACTTAAATGAGGCATTTAATACCTCAGACCTTCTCTCCGTTCTCTTACCCCTTCAAGAGGGAAGGAGCTCATTAGGGTTTGTAACTAGATGCAGGCACTGCCCGAAGGGGGGCAAAGAAGAAGTAGCTTAAAAACTCCGTCCTGCACCCCCCCCCCTCACCAACACACATACATAATAAGGTAATGCTTCATCCCAGCACAGGAAGCTACTTTAGCCTGGACCGGCTAATATGATTGGATGGCAAGATAAGATTGAAAAATGAACCCAACCAGCCACAGTGAAAAATACTTGCAGATTATACCTCGCCCTGAATAATTTCCTCCTGAACTCTCTTAAGCTGCTCCATTCACCTTAAGCATGAGATATCAGAAACAATCTGTATTACTCTATCCGTTTAGAAAATTTGGAGCAACGTAGTAATAATAATAATAATAATAATAATAATAATAATAATAATAATAATAATAATAATAATAATAATAATAATCAAGTTAGGATAGAAACACACAACGATAAGGAAACGACGATTAGAATTTTATAGTCACTTATATAGAATGGATAATAAGTGGCTTACAAAGGATATTTTAAAATTGGCCTTACAATTAAACCTCACAATAATTGGCTTAAGAAATCTGTGAAGGCCTAAAACAAATTGGCATTAATGAAGAAGCCATTCAAGACAGAATCTTTAATTCATACACACACATTTTCTTTAAACCCACCCGATTAAATACAGGATGGACTGAACAACGTGAAAAAGAACACAGCAAGGATGACGAGATACTGAAAAGATAAAGAAAAAATGCTACTAAGTTCAAACATACTCCTCAGTTGGGCAAAACGAGTCAACTAATAATAACAGTATTCGGTAAGAAGGGAGTCAGCTCCCGGACGAAACTATTTTGACAAAATATATCGCAGATCATCGTAAAAAATACAAATTTTGGAATAAAAAACTGGAAGAATTTGATAAAAAAAATGATACAACGTTTGCCGATTTTGTGTCAGTTCTGCATCTGTTCAGGATTAAATTCGTGATCTGGGGAACCCGCCAAAAATTTATTTATCACTGTTACAATTTAGTTTCTTCACACAGATACAATTCCTAGCACTTTCTGGAGACGTCTGCAGCCATAAAGTGTAGCAAAAATTCACCAAGCAGAGACAATAGCAAATTTAGATCATACATGACAATGGCAACTGATTAATTTGGTCTGAAAATATAATCCATCTTTGTAACATGAATAGAGCCTGGATGTTTCGGCAGGAATAGCTTAGAATGCAAACTACAGTCATTTGTCCAATGGAAGGTGTTTAGCCCCTTTTTCCACAATGTAACGAGTGTAACATAACTCTTAGGGGTTCTAATAAGCCTGGCCCCTAATGTTTATGCAAATCTCATAGCGGAGCTACGGAGCAGGTGGCTGCGGTTTGGGGTCACGTAGCTATCGACTCGACTGTCGGCAACCGTGAAGATAGTTTTCCGTGGTTTGCCATTTTAAAACCAGAGTGTAGCTTAATTAACGCCAAGGGCACTGCTTCCCACTCCTTGTCTTCTCCTATCCCATCATCGTCATAAGACGTATCGTGTCGGAGCAACCTGAAGGAAATTGAAAAATAATCGTAGCAAAACTGTTGCCCGGGCTGAAATATACCTGTTACTCGCATTCTAACCTATTAACGGCGAAACATCCTTAAACGTTAATCATGAAGTTCAACATCTGCAGGATAAAGTAACAGAAATGGGTACAGATACTAAACGGTTCCCAGTTAGGCACTCGCAGACTTAGGAAAGGTATTACAGCATGCTGAGACAGACACAGGTATTCTTCGCATCGTCGAAAATTGCAAACAACCTAAGGAGAAAGGAAACATAAGGACATAACAGGAAACTCACAGCAAAATATCCCAAACGTACTCCGTGGCTAACTATATTACGCTTAATTAATTCTGTAAGGAATTGATTGTGTCCATTTGCAATGATCATGTGTAACATTTTTTCCTTATTGTTTGTTTTTCTATGTATTTCACTCATAGGACCACACTTTCACACTCTCCTATTTTAATGAAATTGCTCGCTATGTTATTGAACTGAACAAAGTTTCCTGTCATTAATATAATGCTTTCTCCTTTGAGGTGTTTCCTATTAACCTACTAGCAGCTAATATCTTTGAAGAACAAAATTAGTCTGAAAAATGAGCTGTCCATCGACAGTGATAAATACTTGCAGATTTCTCTGTTTTTCTTCCTCTTTTCTTCTGGTAGCTCCTCTCAAGCAAGTGGCGTCACAGACCATCTCCTCCGCTTCTTGCGAGGGAAATGCGCGGCCGAGTAGGGGCTGGAAGGGTGCAAGACGAAGGGGAAGGAGCGTTATATAAATTACCTGGCAGCAACGGGGGCCCGAGTAAGTGAGAGGATTGATGACAGACATCTGGGCTCCGTTATGCAAGACACGGTGAAAGATGACACTCCTACACTGCCGTAGGTACCACTCAAGACAGAGATCATTGTAGTTCGTCTCAAGGCACTTTGTGTTACACATACAGGGGAGACATTCCTTCCAAATTTGTTCTGGATTATCCGTTGAACTGGATAGTCCTCCTCCTTAGGCAACAGAAGACGGTACACTCCTCCATTAGCAAGTCCGTGAAGAGGACAGTAGTAAAATTCTGCTGTGCATACAACAGACACTTTAAATCAGAATGCTAATACGTATCATTCATGTCTAAGATATAAATCGTCGAAAAAATTTGCTCTGTCTAAACGTTCCTTTCAGTTTGAAAATTTGTTTAAGAATTCATTTCTAAAGGAAAGTAAACTAAAGTAAAGGCAACGAAATGACATTTACCGCGCGTGTCTTATAGCTCAACGATGGCATTGTAGCGGTCTTTGTTTTCTTATGTATATAAATGATATGAGTAAAGGAGTGGAATCAGAGGTAAGGCATTTTTACGGATGATGTTATTCTCTACAGAGTAATAAATAAGTTACAAGATTGTGAGCAACTGCAAAATGACCTCAATAATGTTGTGAGATGGGCAGCAGGCAATGGTATGTTGATAAACGGGGTTAAAAGTCAGGTTGTGAGTTTAACAAATAGGAAAAGTCCTCTCAGTTTTCATTACTGCGTTGATGGGGTGGGAGTTAGTTATGGGAATCACTGTATCTAGATGTTAATATAAGGAAAGATCTTCATTGGGGTAATCACATAAATGATAATTAACAAAAAGATTGTAATTTTTAGGAATAAACAAAGAATATATTATCATATTTTATTACATCTAATTTACCTAAAATTCGTAGTTCATATTCCTAGAATATTTTCAACATTCAATTGCTTGCCTAAACGGCTAGAACTGTGGGTTTTATTTGTGTGTGTGTGAAACAACGGCAAAATGTGGGGATTCCTGAGCGATCAAGGGGCTCACTTCAAATTACAACCCACGTTAACAACTACTGTTCATTCTTATTTCCAAAAATGTTGGTGTGATATAAAATGCCATTTTCGGCAGCCCATAAATTGGAATTTAAGACAAATTTAAATTGCTGACGAAGATTGTCTTCAGTTCTTCCGAATTTTAATTTTCTGTCTAAACGTTCCATTCAGTTTGAATATTTGTTTAGAATTCATTTCTAAAGGTAAGTAAACTAAAGTCATAGACTAACATTCACAATTTAAGAGATAAGTTCCGTCATACTGGTACACGTTTCGGCCTATTGTGGTCATCATCAGCTACAGTATATACAATTAACAGAAACATTGGAAACATCTTACAATCTATGAATGAATGACTAAAATGATGAGTATCATGTGTGGGTGAAAACAATATTTATAAAATACTTAGTCTGTCAAAAAAATTTCTTCTGTCTTTGATAAAATTCACAATGTATCTGTTGAAACTATTTTGTTGATTTTAAAATTTGACATCTTATTTTTGGATATTTCCCATATTCCTTAAATTGGACCTTGAATATGAATAGACAACTTCTGGTATATCAATGCGGAAACGCTCAGCTTCATTCTGTATTTTAGTAATGCCAGTCAGTACCTGCTACGAATGGTGTGACAACGTCACTCATAGGGTGAGTTTGTGGGTGCATTGCGGTGGGCTGGACCAACAAATCGTTATCCGGTCGGTTAGATTAGCAGTTTGCCTTTTTTTCTACCGCTACGAGCGCTAATGTGAGTCAGTGCAGAGTTTCACTTAAGCGCTTATAACTAAATTCGGTGTGGTCATTATTCAAAAAATCAAGGAACACCTGTGGGTATTGAATAAAGGAATACATTACAGAAAGAATTATATAAATAAGTTAATTTGTCTAGGATTTTGAATCAGAAAGAAGACGAGTAAAGAAATGTGTGTTTTGGCTGTTCTTTTCGGAACTGCATGTAGGCCGAAAGTGATTTTCGAATTTTATTTTTCGTTTGATGGAGCTATCCATTACTTACAATTTGCGAGCCCATTATCCTTTCAACTTTCGGCACAATTCAACGTTCTAGTGTACTTTATCTGCTAATAAATGTTTCCAGCATTGAAACGTTTCGTCTTCAAAAGTACTTCTTACCCTCAAATGTTGACTGTTGGTCCTAGGTATCCCGCGTTCTATTCCTGGTGGGGTGGGTATTTTAAAATTAATTGGTTAATTCGTCTCGCCAGAGGCTGGGTGTTTGCGTTGTATTGCATACTAGCTATGGTCCCATCCTCACAGACGCACCAGTTGAAAGACCTCAACTAGACCTCTCCGGAGGCAGCACGAAGAAGAAACCTCAAGTACAATGACCTTATCATTCCAGTAGATGTCAGTTTTAAGAAATAAATACAACTCCCTTCCTAGCGTTCTAGTATTACCGACAAAATCAATGTTTTCGAAACGGTCTCTCCACCCCGATAACAAAGCGCACACCTAACATCAATATGCCTGCTCACTCACTGAAACAGTCAGCCGTAAAACGACCCCTTGTCAAAAATATTTCCACCATTCTGTACTATCTGTACCCGGCGGGGTATAGCTGTTTATATTTTTACAACTTTGTCGGTTTGTTTGTGGAATGAAATGGAGAGAAGAGTTTGCTCAAATATCATTTCGCTTCCCATTTCAGTATTTGCTTTTATTTTTCAACGTTGCTGCACGTCAAAGAGCTTAAAAAACACAGATATAGTATTGGTATCTCATCTCAGCGGGCAGCACGGCTCCAGTACATTTTATCAAGCAATTGCTTCAGAATTAAAATCAAATATCTGTCAATAAACGAATGTAACATAAACCTTACTCAACTAACATCTTCAGTCAATCAAACAGGAATGTAACCGATGTAGCAGATTCCCCATCAATTGTTTACCTGGCCTCTTCTTAAATATTTCCAAAGAGCTTGGAAATTTAGTAAAACATAGCCCAACCTAGATTTCTAGCCTCTTCAGTCACTGATTGTAATGATAACTGGAGTCCGAACAGATTAGAATGCCAACTTACTAACTTATACGCTGGCCTGCACAACGGTCATGCTATGAAATTTGCGTAAACAACAGGGGTACGGTCCATCAGAACCCCCCTAGAATTTGTTACTCTCACTACATTACTGAACGACGGGCCAGCGAGACTTGCTAATAACCAAATTACATTCCATTTTAACCTAAGACTGCCTGAAAATCCGAAGTTTAGTGATGACTCTTCTGAAATTCACTCATTCTTCATAGAGCTGAATAGCTCAGGCGGTAGAGAGCTGTTCTCCTGAGCTCAAGTTGGCCGATTTCATTCTGGACAGTAGTGCTCAATTTCGTCACCGTTTCGGTACATTTAACGACACATAAAATAAATAGTATGGGACAAAATTCCGGCACCTCAGGTCTCCGAAAATAGCAATATTAATTACTGGGGCGTAAAACAGTTAATATTATCACCATAGAATATCTCCTACAGCCTTTTCACTGCCATGACTTGATGACGAAGCGAACCCACTGGGCTAAGTTATTTTAAAGAAAGAAGCACCTTATAGGTAACTTTTTACTGATACTTCTAGAGCACCCGTGATGCCCGAAGCGCGTTATGGTATGCCGCAGTTCGTACTCAGAATTCATCCACTCTGACGTCATCAGGCCATCTCTTTGGTAAAATATCTATCCATATATTCTGTTTTTTATCCTGCAGTTCTTGATGTAAAGCTTGGTATTGTGTCGTAGAAGGCAGTGATATTTTTCATCGCGGTTCTTCTATATAGAACGGTTGTCTTGTGAGCTCATAGGTTAGTCTCGAAGGAACGATTTTTGCCAGGCAGAGAACTTTTCTAGTGTAGCTAGGTTATCCTTCGATAGGTGTTCTCAGATAATGCTTAAGCCGTATGTCATGATGAGGGTTGTTTGTACGTAGACTTTTTTCTCTTAGCAGTACGTAAGTTAATAGGAACGCTCTGCCATCTGTTGAATATATTTGGAAGCTGGGAAAAGTTAGAGAATTAAAGAGTATCTAGCAGGAAATTGCATTCGTCCGTGATGAGATTAAGTGTATACCCTCTGGCTTGACAGGTACTAATCAAACATGGCTTCATGCAAAGACATTACTAAGGATGAAAATCACATATTAATGAAAGTGTTAGTCGCTTAAAACTGCTGAGTATACAGAATGTATTGCGGGTTACAGTAAGCTTTCCCCTGCTTCGGTGTGGGGGTCATCTGAGGAGAATGGAGGAGGATAGGTACCTAGAAGAATAATCGACACGGTCATAGCGGATGAGAAAAGTAGATGGAGACCAAGACGACGATGGATAGACTCAGTTTGTAATGATTTAGACACAGGAAGTGTAGAACTAATCGAGTTCTCAAAACTAGTTACAGATAGAGGATTGTGTCGGCGTTTAGTAATTTGCAGAGGCTTGCACACCGAATGGTGAAAGGCATGATAGTCTATAATCATGTATGTACGATATGCATTTATACCTATATACTTACATGAATATAGTAATTAAAAAATCCCTTCAGCCAAGAAACTTAATGTTGAAAATTACGTAGCGATATGTGCTGCGAATTTTAGGTAAATAAAATATAATGAAGTATAAAAATATATTATTTATTCCTAAAAATTACCATCCTTTTCTTAATCATCGTTATTCGGTCGACTGGATTAGCAGTTTGTCTTTTTCTACCACTACGAACCTAACGTGAGTCAATGCAGAGTTTCACTTAAGCACTTATAACAAAATTCTGTGTTGATATTTTCCAAAAAACAAAAATGCCTAAGGGTATTCAACCAAGGAACACATTACAGAAAAAATTATTTAAATAAGTTGATGCGACGATTGTAGGCTGTTTTTCTGAAACTAAACAGAGACCAGACGTGATTTTCGAAATTAGTTTTCTTTTAGTTTGATAGAACCATCGAAGACTCACAACCGAAATCTGTCCGGGCCTTTTAGCCCCTTAACTTTCGAGACAATTGAGGAAAAAGGTTTATTTGACGATTCTCGTAGTATGGGGACGCTACTTTGTCCGGTAAGAAAGTTTTGGACATTAAAATTGCAGGTGTTATTTTCATCACTTCCTTAAACCTGCTTTCAAAATTTAGATCCTGTCCCGGGACACAGATTGCATTGTTTACGGACCGATTTACAGGTAACAGAATTCAAGTGAATCCCTTAGCCATTTTCTCAAACGCCAAGTATTAAAAGCGAATGTTTTTGAAGTAATGTGTTTATATCTCACATTTTATTTAACAAATTTGAAATTTAACGCAGGTCACTTTTTGACTTAGACTACATCTACACTTCTTCAGTCGCTACAATAATTACATCCTGTTTTAATTAACTGAATATTATGTTCCTGAAAGGCAAGTCAATAACTGCTTATCTTCAGTGGATCGAGTGTGCAATCGCTTCTCGGTAAATATCAAGTCAATGTCGAAAACAGGTAGGCTACATTTTGTCTTCAAAGGAATGCAGTACAGCGAAAGAGTGCGGCACGCATACGCTTGTTGACCAAATCGTTACTTGCTCTGATTACTTTAATTACGGTTCTTTAACATCTGAAAAGTTTTCATCATACTTTTTAATTAAATCCTTTGGGGCTGATTCTCATTTCCTCCCTCTGTTGTTTTATAACGTCAGTGCCGGGAAGAAAGAAACTGTGAAATAAGGGAAGGGAGAAAAAGATAAAATAAAGTCAAAGAAGGAGGTAATTATAATAAGTGGTTCGCGAATGGTGTGTATGTGTTTCTCTCTGTTCTTCATTAATTTCCCTTGTGAATTTAAGACGCTGTTGCCCATCTCTCAACCACAAGCGTAGACAGCTTCAAGAACTAATCCCCAAAAGAGTTTTCTTACAAATTGCTATAACGATACGTCACTCTTAGGCAGAGAGTAGACAGAGAGGCATGATATAAATTAGAATAAGTGCACTATCAGCATAATTTGGCGGCTAAAAGAACGGTACGTGAGACAAAAAACTGTGTGATGTCCTCCCACAATTTATGCAGTGTTGCTAAATGGATAGCTTTGCGTTAAAGGGAGCAAAGTGGCAGTAGTAACCTTTCGAGAAAAACTGAGAAAGTTCAATCGTATTCCTGCAACATATTCACTTACTGTAGTTGTATCAGGACTTGCAGAACGCTTTACTAATCACTATAGTCAGGATTTTTATGACAGTAATAGATTGTAACGCAAATGTACTGAAGCGGGTAACAAGTATAGCCTATCCTGCACAACCGCCATGTTATGAGTTTTACATAAACATTAGGGGTACTCTCTATCAAAAATACCCTTAGAATTTATGTTCCTCACGCTATATAACGGAAGAACGGGCTAGACCAGTCATTCTCAAACTGTGGTCCGCCCACCGGGGAGGGTGCAATGATAATCCAAGGGTTTCACGATAATAATTTAAGTTTAAGTATTTGAAGAGTGACTTTGTATGGTACACTTAAGGTGTATAGACCATTATAATAAACTTAGGGACTATGTCTTCACTGTTGTATAATTTGCATGCGGTATGTGTAAGTCTTAACTTGACCAATATATTGCAGAAGTCAGCAGCGGGAAAAGAAGAAATTCTACAACACTTGGAATGGCTAATATCTACACTTAGACTATATTTTCCGCCTCTGGTAGAGAAAGTCTCGTGGATCAGTAATCCCTACTTTGAAACTGAATTTTCCCTTGAGGAAGATCAACTAGCCTAAGTATCATGGCAGAAAGAAAGTGAAGAATAAATTGAAGTATGATATGGGTGGGGAATCAAATAGGGTGCAATGTTCTTTCTTCTTTATTCGTGTCAGAAGTATCAATGTTGCTTACAGATATTAAAAAACATGATGTCTACATTCCTACTATACAAATATACAAGTCTATTATACAATCACAGATAAAACAACCATTCTAGAGCTAGATGATTATTCCCAGTATTGGGCGACATCAGTAGCGTTGGCAGAGGCTGCAATCAAGTCTTTCATAGTGCACATTGAGGGACATAAAACACACTGGCATAGATGTTCGATCGTCTTCTGCTCTCCACAACCATAAAGTGATGAATCACTTGAGAAACCTTCAATATTTACAGATATAATGGTTAGTGTTGGTCTTGATAAAGACCGTTCTGAATATAGCGATTGGGTCATATTGACTAGTAGATACTTCTCGAATGGTGACGCCCAGTTCAGTACTGGAGTTTTAATCCAGGTACCTATGCAGGGGCACCACGAGTGCCATGTTGAACTGCATGAAGTTCCATGAATGTATCACACCTCCACGTCTCTGATCAACGTTCGGGTCCGTGTCTTTCCCTATATCTTACAATTTCTAGAAAGGAATGCTGTGTTTTATGCCTTTCATGACAGCATACCTGTGTGAATATACATCTTCTGCTCTTACATAAATGAAAACGAAGTACATAAACAGAATTAAGTAGAGGCTGACCTTCGGTTCGAGTTACTATGGTACCATCCGCCCCATTGATCAAACAACCACGGCAAGTTAATTGTGTTAAGAAAGGTTCCAGATACAGACCGTTGTAACTATTAGCCAAGCGTCACTTGTGTTATAATTTCTGTGATTTTATAAAGTATTTTTTATGTAAATGAAATTAAATTAAACTTGCTTTGAAGGTAAATGCTTGTCTTGAATTATACGAATAAAATCCAACATGCTATCATTACACAATTCTGTTTTTGTTTACTGAATGCGGCATTATGCTCTGTGGCTACGGAGTCCTTGACATTCTCAGGGGTTCTCACAGACAAAGGGTTTGGGAAAACCTGAAAATCCACAGCCTGTTTCCAGTCATTCGACTGGGTCAGGAACGAAATGAATGAATCCCCCATCTAGCGGCGAGGATAGGAAATGTGCCAGCTCTAGACCAAACTTCCTAACAACTAAATTTCTGTGCATTCTAAGTTAGTATTGCAAAACAATCCGAGCTCTAAGTAATGGCTGAAATGGAAAGTTCGATTTAATAATGTTATTATTTACTTCCAAGATTAAGTTGATGTTAGCAGAGGAAAAACATTTGATAGCGAATACAAAACTGGAACATTTGTATCATTTCAAGTTTTCAGTTTAAGAATTCTCCCAGGATGCAACTGAATCAAGGTGCAGTGAGCTCGCCCTAGCGATCACCGGAATTCTGTAAGAAAGACCGAAATTCTCGAACTGAAATTTCCAACTTCACATCGGCCTGTTTTCAGTCTGACTTTGTCGGGCTTAGTGGCTTGGATCCTAGAGCGCTGGCATTCAGAGCTCCTGCCTCAGTCCAGTGATATTTGAAGGTGCTCAAATACGTCAGCATCGGGTCAGTAGATTTACTGATACGTAAAATAATACCTGCGGGATCAAATTCTGGCACATGGATGTCTGCGAAAACCATAAAAAGTAGTTGGCGGGACGTAAAAATCAATAACATTATCACACTGACTTTACTGTACGGAAGTGAAAGCCGCGTGGAATCTGGATATTGTATTCGTAAGTTCGAAGAAACAGACAACAAAGATATTCGGCTTGGCTGCGTAGCTCAGGTGGTAGACCAATGGCTTTCTGAGGTAAAGTTGACGAGCTCCGACAGTCCAAGGCATGATGCCGATATGGAATAAATTTGCATCCTTTCCCTGAAGCCGCGTAATGACGGTATGCTGAACGGCCTCATCGTATTTGAATCGCTTCTTCAATGGCTCGAGGATATTGAAGCACTGGTGCCATGTCGGGGCGGTAGGGAGGATGGTCCAGCATCATGATTGCGTGTGGCTTGAAGCTGTCGTGCAGCAACACGGCACCTGTTGAAGTCCAGGCGGATATCTGTGAATTGCAAATGTACGAGTATGTCCGAATAACTGACACCATTCACTGTCGATCTGTTCGTTAGGAAATCAACCATTTGCACCATCATCCATGATCTAAATTTGTTAGATATCACTTTCCAAACTCAGCAGTAACAATTCTCTCTAATGTTTGTCGACAGAGGTATAATGTCGTTATATAAGCCCCAATAGTGAATAAAAGAAAATTCATTTCCCCAGAGGAAATTCACTATCACTATCACTATCAGCCATATTCAGTCGTTTTTGCGATGTAGCCTCTTTAAGTCCGAAGCAAGGTAGGTTTTCATGAGGTCTCTCCATCTGGGACGGTCTTGAGTGATGTTCTGCCAATTGATCCCAGTTATCTCCTGTTATCTTTAGCTAAATAGTTTAAATATGTGTTCTTTAGACCCCAGACGTTTAGGCAGTAACAGGTTAGAATGCAAACTAATTTGGTTATTAGGATGTGACGACCTACCCGCTCATCTCTAATGTAGCAAGAGTAACATAAATTCCAGGAGTTCTGATATACCGTACCCCTCATGTTTATGCTATTCTCATTGCGTAACTATTCTGCAAGTAGAGTGTACTTGTTACTCGTTTCATTAAGTTTGCATTCTAACCTATTACTGCCTAAAAATCCAGGCTGAAGTCAGCATTGTGTTGCTCTTCTAACCTACATTTGGTGCCAGTTTCAACTTGGAAACATCCTCATTTTCTGAATATCGCTGCGAAAGACAGACGGACATAGGGATTTTATAATCGGCTTATAGATATGTCGTACATACAGTATTTCGCTCACGGCGGGTTCTCTCCCAATACACTACAAATACATATGTGTATACACATCAGAGACATGCAACTATCGCATTAGGCAGTATCCGCGGAATTCGTCATCAATATCTCAGCAACCTTGCTTGCTGTTTGTTTTGCGTGAGTTTGACTAGGACAGGTATTGTTGGAACGATGGGATAGGACAAGGAAGAAATTGTCTATGGCCTTAATTAATGTCATCCCCAAACTTTGCCCCCTGTGAAAATGGAAGACCACGGAATTTCATTTTCAGGCCTGCCAAAAATGTGCTTCGAAATCACTATTTCCCAAATGTAAGGCAAGGGCTTCGTGGCCCGAATTGCGTAGCCAAATCACTCAGCATTCGTCAGTGCTCTTAAACATTATCAATTGAGTTCGGATTTTTAGACAGTAATACTGAAGGTTAGAATATAAACTTAACTAAAACATGTAACAATACTTATTTGTTATTTCATTGCTAGTCTGTGTATTTATGTAACATAATCCAGCTTAAAATCTAATTACGTTATTAAAAAGTACATGTTTCCTTCCTAATATCGAACATCTTCAGCTAAAATGATACAAAAATTGGCTTAAAGAATAAGAAACTTATGATGATGATGATGATGATGATGATGATGATGATGATGATGATGATGATGATGATGATGATGATGAAAATAATAAGATAAAATGTTCCTTCGTTTTGGGTTAAAACCTCAACAAGTCAATGTTTGAGTTTGAGATAAAATCTGACGTAAAGCACCTTCTTTTTTTCTCGAAATCTGGAGAAGTATTCAGTATGTAGTTTTAGTATCTTGAAGATACAGTCGATTTAAAAAATAACATTTTAAAATACGATGATGGGGGAAACTCCTAAAGAATAAACGAAGTTGTGGTCGATTTTTTAAAGCTTTAAGATGTTGAAGTGGTTCTCCCAGCCAGTCCCGCTATGTTTATTTCATCCCTTACGCCGCGCCGTGCCGTCAGCTGACTGAGATTTGTAAGTTGTAAGTATCAACTAGCCTGCAGAACAGTTATGTTATGAGATTTGCATAAACTTTAGGGGTACGGCCTGTCAGAATCCCTACAATTTATGTTACTAATGCTACATTACGGAAGAGTGAGCAAGGCGAAATTTTATAATAATGAAATTAGTTTGTATTCTAATCTAATACTGCCTACAAATCCGGGGTGTAATTATTAGAAGACGAACAAGACAACATAGAACTGTTTCTATCTTACTCTCTCAAGTAGATAATTTAGTACAAATTCTAATAGAAGGTCTCGTTGTTATGATTATAGAAGCTGCGAACATTCCATCTCGACAACATGATAAGGTGTAAGAGCAGAAAGCTCATCTCACAGAGAAAGGAAATGCGACTGAATTATTCATAGCCCTCAACTGAGCATCGCCGCACCTGGTACACAATCCACGAGAAGCCTGCCTCCCTTTAGAGTTCTCACGATAAGCAGGGGATGAGGAGTTTCCTACAAGCTTCCCATTACTTGCTCGTTTTAAAACAGAAGAGAAGGAGAAGTACTTTAATTAATACTCACGCCCTATCCACTGAGCTGTACCTTAAAGGAATAATGAACTGTCAGGTGTGATTCGTACTCCACGACCTTTTCTCTCCGGAGATTACGAAAGAAGCTAACGGTCTCTAGCTCTTACATCTTCAAGGGTTTTTTCACATTCATTCAGTAACTCCTTCTTTAGGCCCTCGTATTGTCTGCCTGCAGATTTCAAGACCACTGGTTTAATCATGGCGGAAATGGTCAAGATCGTGTGATGTCGGCATGTCAAATAATAAACGCGAGAGAAATAATTTAAGAGAATTGTGTAGAAAAATCTGCTGTAGAGCAAAGGTTACTCAAGAGGGAAAGAGCGCAAGGCATCACTAAGAATTTCTATAACAAGAAATGCTTATCTAAAAAATCTTAAAATAGAACCCTTTAACTTCTTGTGGCTATTTCTAGCCGGGTGAAGCCCTTGTAAGGCAGACCCTCCGATGAGGGTGGGCGTTAACTGCCATGTGTAGGTAACTGCGTGTTATTGTGGTAGAGCATAGTGTTATGTGTGGTGTGTGACTTGCGGGGATTTTGGGGACAGCACAAACACCCAGCCTCCGAGCCATTGGAATTAACCAATGAAGCTTAAAATCCCCGACCCGACCAGGAATCGAACCCGGGACTCTCTCAACCTAAGGCCTGTACGCTGAGCATTCAGCCAAAGACTCGGACAAATAAAACACTACAATAAGTACTAATCTCCATTATAGTCTATATGTTTTTAATTTTACTTTGAATATCTGGTCAAATTCTCTAAAATACATCTTTAAGGTACGGCAATTGACTAGTTGCCGCGAGGAGGACTTCGTTGAGTCATACGAGGTGGCAACACCGAACAAGTCGCTCTCTTAAACGTCAATGCCATTCTAGTTTCGCACGGACTATACTTTATGCCAGCTATGAATATTTATGCGGAAAGTGAAGTATTCGTTTCTGAATCTTGAATATGTGCAGCTTTTCGTTCCGTCCTTTTAGCATTCGAGTAATATATTTTAGCAAGTTCCGTGGGAGGAACCTGCATTTGTCAAATATATCATGCTCCATGATTATCGTTATCACTTGGAGCGTGCAAGACTTTAGAATGCAGATCCTTAGTGTGTGCGTATCCTCCGCATTGCAGTATTGCTTGTCCCCTCCACCGCCCTCCAGTTCAACTCCAAACTTGAACCTAGAGAGTAATTGAAATGTTCCCCAAATGAGTGAGTCGCCCCCAACCTCCACGACCACTAGACTGTGGTCTGCTATGTCCCTATCCCTGTCACTCGCTGTTCTAATGAGATTGTACTCGGAAAAAGAGAGCTTAAATTAGTGAGGATTCCTATCGATCAGGAGGAGTAGTTTCACTATGACCAGAGTTGGCAAATTGGCACAGTTCATGTCATTAACACCGGTGTTGATAACTCATTTCCCACAGCCAAGCTCTCGTTTGATAATAGCTGATATGTTACATTTGACTTATCTATCATCAACAATGGACCACAAAAACATAATGCATTATAGCTTTCTATAGGGTTATATAGGCCGCCCTACCATTCTGCTTTGAGATTTGCATAAACAGAACGACAACGGGGTATAGTGCTGTCTTATTATAGAATTATATTGCGTTCTGCAGCCCGCACTACAGTGCTGTTGGAAGATTTTCAGAAATAGAAGTTAGAGCGATTTTGTGCATTGCACTCACTTGCGTCGTGTAGCACGAGAAGAAAAGTGTTGAAGTGACAAAAAAATTAGATCTCTTATAACAGCAGTGCAATAGATTTAATAAATACATACGGGTAACGACAGCCTGTATATTTTACGCACTTAATAAACATGATAAAATAATTTTAAAACGATGTCCATCCTAATTTTCGATGGAAGTGTCAAAATGTTAAACTCTTGTAGTGGACAGTCTGATTTATTGACGTGAAGAGTCACTATGAGGTCAATATCGAAGATCCATTTTTTAACTCCTGATGACGCAGAACCGGCGTTTATCCTGTGCAGCCTATCGTTCATTTCTTATTAATTTTATCTAGTAAACCCAAACTTTTCACCAGAAATACTTTACAAAGAGATATATTTCGTTAAGGATACATCTGGCTGGATTGAACCCTTAATCCTGGAGTCCTGAATCTGACACTCTACCTCCGCTGCATACAGGGAGCTTACTATTATAATAAGTTCTTTAAACAAATTCTCACTGACTCTGGTAGAAAATGCGCACCACACTGTACATTTTAATTGAGTCCATTACAAAACGAATAAATAAAGCCAATATTGTTTCATATCGTAAAGTATTTGGTTTGATCTCTATATTTGATTATCACAATATTCTCTACATTTCATGAAACAGCCAATATTGAAACAACCACTGCAATGTCTGAAGTTCACTGTCCGACATTCTACTGCTGCTTTCCACTGAAAAACATTACGAGGAGAATTGGATTGCTCATTTTGTCTGCGGTGTTTGTTGAGCCACACACACAAACCATATAACTGATGTATATTTTACTATCAATTAAACCAGATACCCCACCCCCATGTTATTGAAAAGCTGTACTCTAGCAGACTGAATCGCTTCCTCATGATTCACTGTGCGGTCCGCACTTTGACTTTGTGTTGTGGAACGCAATAAAATTATTTTTCCTTTCCAGTTTCAAGTATGACACATCGCATTATTTACTTTCGTTACTTATCTCCTGTGTCTCCTATCTCTAGACTACGTTTTCCGTTTGTTTGCTGTTCATAACGTAGACTTACGTTAAGAAGCTTTTAGCGTTTGGTAGAACGTGTGTATCGCCGAGAGTATTTAAGTTACGATTATGTTTAATGTCTGAATTGACAGATGAAAGAGAAGGCTACCTGTTGCGAAGAGAAATTGAAAATTTCAAACGTAGTTTTTCGTGCTAAATTTGTGCTCAATATGTGACGTCACATGCATACTCTGTTACGCCGGGCTGAGTAGCTCAGACGATTGAGGCTCTGGCCTTCAAAACCCAACTTGGCAGGTTCGATTCAGGCTCAGTCCGGTGGTATTTGAAGGTGCTCAAATACCTCAGCCTCGTGTCGTGTCGGTAGATTTACCAGCATGTAAATGAATTCGCTAGGGACAAAATTCCGGCACGTCGGCGTCTTCGAAAAACGTTAACGTATTTATTGCAACATAAAACCAATAACAGTTATTATTATTATTATTATTATTATTATTATTATTATTATTATTATTATTATTATTATTATTATTATTATTATTATTATTTCCTTATGCCCATTCATAGCGCGTATTGGAACTTGTTCTTGGCTTCATGATTTTCGCCTTCCTTTTCCTCCAAAATCTCTTCACGAATTCACTGTGTTGCCTCTTCCATTCTTCTTCCAACTTTGTACCAATACTCCTGCTAGTTGCCAGCACAAATTTGGTCGGCCTCCATGGCTAAATGGTTACCATACTTGCTTCTGTCCACAGGGGTTGGATTTTCCGCAAGGTCGGGAATTGTAACCATCATTGGTTAATTCCGCTGGCAAGAGGGTTGGATGTATATGTCGTCTTCAGCATCATTTCACCCTCATCACAACGCGCAGGTCACATACCGGAGTCAAATCAAAGTACCGGTTCCTGTGGAGCCGAACATGTGCTCGAACACTCCCGGCACCAAAAGCGATACGCCATTTCATTTTACTAAAAACGTCTGTTTATTAATTAAGGTCATGATGTCTTCGCGATATTCAATTCATTCAGGTCCCCTTTTGTTTCCTCCATCCAATTTATTCTCCTCTTTTGGGAATGTATTACATTGAATAACCTTCTTTTGAGTCTTATTATTATGCATCCTACCAAATTCTCCAAAACATTTCAAACGTCCCCTCTGGACAGTATCCATGAAACTACCTGTGCCACTATAGAGATTTTCAGTTCGCCTTTTCATCCAAATTCCATTTTCTTGTGTGCGCCGAAAATTTTCATAGGAATTTAACGTTCTTGTTTTTCAACATCTGCAATTTTAGGGTATCTGATGCATATAGAGTTTCCGGTAGAATAACTGTTTCGTAATGTTTCAAATTTATCGTTACCTGACATTATTCGTTTACTGTAGTGAACCCATGTTAGTCTAAATGTCCTCTGAAGTTTTGAATCCCGTTCGGTATTCGCCAAACTGTCTAATCCCGAAGGAAGAATTATTTCTCCAAGATATTTTAAAAAATATACCTCTCAAATTGTCCCATATGCCGTTTAACTTTTCCTCTATTATTATTATTATTATTATTATTATTATTATTATTATTATTTCTCTTTCATCCCTCAGGAAATCTACTATTGCATAGGTAAACTGTTCACAATATTTCTCCTCAGCTGAATCTTTCCCTGCCATTGTCAGTGCCAATCTAAAGACCAACTATGAATCCATATTGCGAGTAAGTTACACCTACTAGTAATCTATGAGTAGTTAAACACAATGGAAGGTCGTAGAACGGAATCGATTCCTTCACTACGAGAAGAATCGATTTCATTTTTCACAAAGCAGTCATCACTGTGTGTATCTCCTGATTGAAATGTCGGTGGAATATTTGAATTATTGTGATGAACCGGCACGTTCCCTGGTCGTACTGCAAATATTTATACTTTTACCAGCCACGCGTAATGGTAAAATATCTGCGGAGCGAAGTTAATGCAGATTTATGTACGTGAGCTTGGCCGCTACAGTCATCCCTCCATCCCGAACCCTCCGTTTCCTCCCTCACCTTTAAATAAAATAGGACTCTCCACCTCTTGTCCAGGATCTATGTGTGTACGCGATCGTCTCGCCATGCTTGGTCAAGAACTATACGGACTTTAATTTGTAGGCAGTAATCTTACTGAGGAGAGTAACAAGTGTACTCCAACCGCAGAACGGTCGCGCTATGAGGATTGCATAAACTGTAGGAATACGGCCAATTAGAACCCCTAGAATTTATGTTACTCTAGATACATTTCTGAGCAACGGGCTAGCTAACTCTTCCACTAAGCAAGTTAGTATGCAGTATAACCTATTACTGCCTAAAAATCCGAGCGATCTTAATCACGCACGTTCTTCGTGTGGGTCACAATGACGTGTTCCAAAATATTCGATACTTTACGTATAAAAATCAAATAATCGTAATTCAAGCTGTAGAAATATTCAAAATCTTCAAAACGTTTAACAGACTGCTTCTTTCTTCGCCTCTTTTCATACACTCAGGTTGGGTCTTCATGTACTTGCTCCGGTTTTACGACCCGTTGCCCTTCCTGACGCCAACCCTATGATCTTGACTAGGTTAATATCCTCTTGGATTCTGTATGGGACAGAAAAGATGGGATCAGGAACTGCGTAGTTAACCGCTCAGTCAAGAAATCGGAGAAACTGGAAATTAATCGAGCAATTAGGATTTCAGGATGTAAGAATTAGTTACGGCCAGTACCTCACATGTAGAAGAAAACATTTTATAACTCTTAATTTCCATGTTGGAACTGATTATCTACAATTCCACATAGTACGTGGTCAAAATACAAGTCTGAGATAGTCTGAAATTTACGATGCTCCCTGTAACTCACTCATACAACCCCGACTAGAATCCGTCGCGCTGATCACACCCTATGCCTTCTCCGTAAAGTCTTTCATTCTTCACAGCCATTTTACCTCACTTCATATTTCAAACGCCTCTCAATCTATCATGGCATTAACACTAGATCTAGTAATAATTCCATCCTTGCTTTTACCTACCCATAGAACTGCCATTTATTCATTCATAGTACTTGTCTGCCTTGAGTGGAACTCTCTCCTGCAAGCATCAGAAGGATAAGTGCTATTCGCATTTTAGAGAAAACTCTGTGCAGGCATTTTATGCACCAGAAATGACCATATGTACACTTGATGCTGCTACCCACAACCATTCTATTGTCACGGATACCCTGGTAGAAGATTAGATCAAAATTCTTCTTCTTCATTATTATTATTATTATTATTATTATTATTATTATTATTATTATTATTATTATTATTGTTATTATTATTGTGCTTTTACGGCCGCATTGGACGACTGTAGTCAATTTCTGTCCGTACTTCTATGATGTTTTATGGTATTTATTTTCTGTTCTTCCAGTATTTCTTCATTCTATTCCGATTTTTGTTGTCGTCCTTCTTCTGAAAATAACCTTTTAGTTGTTTCTCTATTACCACATTTTGGTAGGAATCTAATTTTACTATTCTTCAATTTATTTACTTTCTTTGATTTATTCTTTAAATCATCCAGTGTTATGTCCAGTTCATTCATGTCTTGTTTTATTTATTTTTCCATACAGGTTGTTGTTTTTTTTCAAACTTTTCCAAAATTCTGCGTATTAACCTGTCTTGAGGTGTTCTCAACAGATGACCAAACAATGATATTCTCTTCTTTCTTATGAAATCCGTTATATGTTCTATTTCCTGCTATACTGCTGAATTTGGGATGATGCGCCATCTTCCTTCTTTTTGGTACTTCTTATTAATGAATGTTCTTACTATTCTTATTTCTATTTTTAACATTTTGTGTATGCTATTCTTTTGCTTTAGTTTAAATGGTGTTTCACTTCTATAAGTTATTTCACGTTGGACTACAGTCGCTCTGGATAATTTATTCGTTCGCACTCTCCAATAATTTTTTCATTTAAATTGTATGTTATAGATTCTTCAAGATATTTAAATTGTTTTACAATTTCTATTTCTTTCCCACATATCAGAACACTGCTTATTAAAATTCGTAATATATATTCTTTTCAATCCTCTTTTAATTTTACGCACTATTTCTTGCATATCAGATATTAGCTTTAAGAATTGTTCCTCTTATTATATTTAATTTATTTTATTTCATTTATTATTACAATATGATTCAATTTACTATATATATGTGCTTGGTTAGATGGAAGAGAAAGCCTGCTGATCTTCGTTTATTTCCATCAACTATGGTGACTTTGTCTTCCTCTTTTTCCAGTAAACGAGAAGCTAGTTCGTCAGCCTGTCATGATGCATCCTGTATTTGTGTCCATAAAATGCTACACGTCTCTTCCTAGCCACATCCACAATATTTGCAGAGCTTAGTTGGGTCACCTGTTCAATTCGTTCCCTTCCTTGAATGGTCCTCAATATTTTAATCTCCTAGAATTCGTGCTCGCCCGTGAGTCCCTTCCTGTTGAATATTAGACATTCTGGAACGTTCAAATCTTGAGAGAGTATGACTGTCTGATAGTGGTTCATTTAAGTGTTGCGACAGACACACTTTTTATTGTAAGTATTCTTCATCAATTGGTATCATCATCATCATCATCATCATAGGTTGTTCTGCCATCCGGCAGGTCCAGTCATGGCTGTGACCTCCATATCTCTCGATCGTGTGCCCTTTTCTTCACTTCTGCATAATCTTCCTTTATTTTTCTGATTCTGTCTAATAACTGGTATCGTCTCCTTCCCCTTCCTCGTTTTCATTTTATCATCCCTTCAATTGCTACTCGTAGTAAAGTGTTGTGTCTTAGATTATGCCCTCTCCAATTTTTCTTCCTATTTTGGATTACTGTCAGCATGCTCCTCACTTCTTCCACTCTATTCAGCACTTTCTCATTTGATATTTTATCTTCCCACTTTACTCCTTCAATTCTTCACCAAATCCACATCTCAAATGCCTCTATTCTTCTCTGTTCTTCCTTCCTTAACATCAATGTTTCAGCGTCATATACAGTAGAGCTATACTCCATACGTAACACCTTGCAATTCTCTTCTTCAGATCTTTCTCTAGCGGGCCACAAAGCAGTTTTTTTTTCTTGTTGAAGCTTTCCTTGGCTAAGGCAAGTCGATATTTTATATCTGTTATAGAGAGAAGGTCTTCAGTCACAATACTTTCAAGATACTTAAACTTATTCACCTGTTCAATAATTTCTCCCCCTATCTTAATTGTCGCTTTCTCGCCTTTACTTCCAAGTATCATGAATTTGTTTTTCTTTTTATTTATACTCATTCCATACTCTATCAGTTGGTATGCCGGTTGATAATGCTACTCCTTCGGAGAGTTGGGCTCCAGCCATTCCTCCAAGCTACTTAAACCTGATGGTTTTCCTGATCCTTCTCTGTTCCAGATGAAGTGTAGAAGGCGTTCGTGACGCGTTGTGGTTTTTCAAGTGAAATGTGTAGCCCTCCCTTTGCTGCTTGTTGTCTGTAAACATTGAGCTGTTTCACTGAAGTTCCTATTCAATAAGAATTGAATTAATATTAATATTAATATTAATAATAATAATAATAATAATAATAATAATAATAATAATAATAATAATAATAATAATAATAATAATTCGGAAATATGGAGTGTATAATGGAAAGGTATGAGCTCCAAAAGTATTTCCAAACCTCATGGACGGCAGGACGTTAGTTAGGTCAAGCTGAAGAAGTCACTTCTTCCACCTCACTGGATCGCAGCCTTATCGCCAGAACATAATATGAATGGCTCGTCCAGTTGGTGTTAGTTCGGTCAGGCCTCAGTGAGTGATGGCTCAGTGGCCCGTAACTCGTGATACGGAGCGTGTTCGCCCTATCGACAGGTCACGCTCTCAGCTCGCGCACAAAAATGACCTTCCCTTGGGGGTGGGTTAATTTCATCGCACGGAATGTGTTCTCTAAACGGACCCGTCTCCTCCCTGTGACAGACAACAGGAGATAGTAGCATTTTCCATCACCTGTAGCCGATCATTCATTATCCTTTGCCGCATTCTCAAAAAGTTAACAATAATAATAATAATAATAATAATAATAATAATAATAATAATAATAATAATAATAATAATAATAATAATAATAATAATAATAATAATGAGGTGACATGATGAGGATGGATAACAGTAGATTGAGAAACCAAGTGTTTAACCAGGTTTACAAGAGCAAAAATGGCAACCAGTGGATCCGAGGGGTAAAAAAAGATATGACAGGGATTAGAACAACAGACGATGCAATACAAGGCAGAACAACTTTCAGAAGATTGTTATAAAATTTCAAGGGTTTCCAGGAGAAGGAAAAGAGGAAGGGTAATAATAACATCTGGACACAAGAGAGGAGAAAACAGCAAAGTGAAATGATGAAGAACTATTGGAAGTCAAGAAAAAAGGATTAAGATGAATGCACAAAGTTAGTTTCCGTGGCCCTTAAATGGAAAAAATTGAAGGAGAAGAAGAAGAAGAAGAAGAAGAAGATGATGATGATGATGATGATGATGATGATGATGATGAAGGAGAAGAAGAATACTGATAAACAAATTCAAGCATTTCTTTTCTTTTCTCCTTTGAACGAAAATAGGTGATTAGTTATAATTCGACCACTGAATCCAAACCTGAAAGTAGAAATGCTGTATAAACTGTTACTTTTAGTTATCACTTTTCCACGTTTAGCACGGATTCTGCAATGAATGATCTTTAAGAATATATTTAGGATATGGCTCATCAGACTGATGGTTCTGTGACCTTCGCATCGTTCGGCATTTGCCTTTTTTGGGAGATTGATAAAAGTGGACCAAAACCCGTCTTCTGGGATTATTCCAGTTCAGTAGATTTTGCTGAATAGCCATCAACAGCTGCTATTTTCAGATGGCAACCAGCCATAAGACACAGGCTGCACCGTTGCTAGGTAACAGTACCTTACATCACAGCCTGCACGGTAGCTATGGTTACACTTCCGTCACACATTTTCTCGCATTGCGGCACACAAATTTTTGGCGGACGCCCAGCCATAAGAAATATTTATGCAAAATATGAGACCTGAATATGATGGATCTGGAGGAGGATAATACAGCGTGTATCATAACAATATCGACAAAAAAATTCAGAAATGCGTTTCGTGTTATGTTAAGAACGATGGCGGAGAAAACTTTTCTGTTCGAGAAGATGAAGTGACTTCCGGGCGCGGGATTCAAATTGACGAACTCACCGTATTTGCTGTGCTAGAGAGCCAGCCGCTGCCTGTTGCTGTGTGACAGAGAAAGGAGGGGAAGTGGGAACCGAGAAGCACATCATGAACAGAGTCCACTACACCGTAGTGAACTGTGCATCGAAGTAGATGTGGGGGAGGGGTCATATTGACCATCTGCTGTAGTCAAACCATTGCTTCCTTCGTTCAGTATTCCATTCCATTACAATGTTTTGAGTGAAGCAATACACAATCGTGAGGCGGCAGCGTTACATCTTCGAGCGTGTTAAATAATGAAGAACGTTACTGCTACCAACAGATGAGAGGAGAAACGATCTGGCGCATTTCTTGACTGTTATATGTGTCTTAATTACGGTCTGTTCTTGTACTGTGTATATATACAGTTAAGGCGACACTCCGGAGATCTTCTGATCTTATCTTAATCTGTTTACCCTCCAGGGTTGGCTTTTCCCTCGGACTCAGCGAGGGATCCCACCTCTACCGCCTCAAGGGCAGTGCCCTGGAGCTTCAGACTTTGGGTCTGGGGATACAACTGGGGAGAATGACCAGTGCCTCGCCCAGGCGGCCTCACCTGCTACGCTGAGCAGGGTCCTCGTGGAGGGATAGGAAGATTGGATGGGGCAGGCAAGAAAGAGGGAAGGAAGCGGCCATGGCCTTAAGTGAGGTACCATCCCGGTATTTTCCTGGAGGAGAAGTGGGAAACCACGGAAAACCACTTCCAGGATGGCTGAGGTGGGAATCGATCTTACCTCTACTCAGTTGACCTCCCGAGGCTGAGTGAACGCCCTTCCAGCCCTCGTACCACTTTTCAAATTTCGTGGCGTAGCCGGGAATCGAACCCGGACCTATGGGGTGGCAGCTAATCACGCTAACCACTACACCAAAGAGGCAGACCACTCCGGAGATAACAATCAATATTTTGGTCACTTTGGTGAAATATTTTTATGACTGAAATTGAAATGATTTTCTTTTTTTTCTTGTCACAAAGTTATTCCGCTGAATTCAAACAATCTATCACTGCAATAATGCATTGTTTGCCAATTTTAATTTTACAATTTTAGAACGTAAAAATTGCATAAACTTTAGTACGATATCTCTCCTTATATAAATTATGTACAGAAAAATCGATGCGTAGTGCTTTTAAAAGAAGTATTATCTACCTAATTACGAATTTACGTTAACAGGTTAATTAAATTTCATGAAAAATGGAATTAAAACTTTCGAAAAAAATATTTTGGAAAACTATATGAAAGAAATGTTCATAATATCTCTACTTTTATGTAGGGAACATTCCCACAAATTTTCGTAAAGTCCATGCATTAGGTAAAGATATCTTTTTATATGCGGTGTGTCGCCTTAAGTATGTTTAATAAATGAACTGTGGATATCTTCCTATTGGGAAATATCTCCGTGCGATTCGCATATATTTGTGAAGAGAATCTGATCAAGTTTATGGGTGTGTTGCCTCTATTGCTGCAAGCATTCTCCCTTGATTGATAAGGAAGCTGTGTTTATATTGTTGTAATTTGCCTCTGTTGGTCATAGTGCCCTACGTAATAATCGATATAACAAATTCAACTACTTGTTCAGTATTTCCTGAATTCTCGATGATTTTTGGGAGCTCTTGGAATCACTAACCTCTAATTATTGTGCAGTAACCTTCACTCGCAAGGGGGACGGGAATGTCTGATGGCATATTAATGTATATCCGTGTTAAGTGAAGGGGGACGTACCGTCACGAGCGGTGCATGTCCGCCCCGCCCAGTGCACAGCGGGAGTTGACAGGACTCAAACCCAGGGCTTGAGCTGACAGGACCACATGCGGGGATCTTGTCTGCCCCACACAGTATTACTGTTAACACTCCCTTTTTTGTTTCCTAACGCGAAGATTAAAGAACATCAAATTAAATTATATTTATAACATAATGATTGCTCGTTCACTCTCGATGTACTCAGTCATCCTGCCGTAACAACAGGACCCACACAATTTACTGGCACGTAAGGCATAGTACTGAGATAAACATTAACATAGCTCGCTATACAATCGTATTACAAGCTGTACGGACCGTCCATCAATGCAATAACATTCTAGTAATGTATTTCGTTTTTGAAAAAATTTCCTACCAAGTTGGGAAAGCAGAGTAAGAGATAGGATATTTCTGATTATGACATGCAAGATTCAAATTCCTCTATTCAGTGAGTCTCCAATGACCACTTAACGGAGACTGATCTCTGGAAGGCACAGTGGTGGAGATTGGGCATTAGAAATGTAGACAACAAAAATTACTCCGGTCAGAGGAATATAGCGGCGGGGGTATACATAAAAATTGAAGAAAATAACTGTATAATGGTATTTTTCTGATGACTTCTGAACGAATTTTTGACAGAGAAGTAAAGGTTGATAATTTACCAAGCTGTACGGAACGCTATCTCATGGTACCTGGTTTCTTTTCCGCTGTGCACAGGTTTCCATTAAACGTGATACCATTGTACTTGTATATTGTTTACTGGAGTTCTGGACAGAAGTCTGAGAAGATTTCTAGTCATTTTACTGCGCTGTGGACCTCTTACGATAAACAACAGAATACTGCCTGATTTCTTAATCGTTACACAAGAGGGACAGTACCATAAATTTCCTTCAAATTTCTCTCAAAAATGACAAATTGTTAAATATACAATAGTTGATTTCTAGGCATAACTTGTAGGATAGCCAACGCTATTTACGTCCATACGGATTCAATGATGTTCAAAACATAATACCAGGCTGACGGTAAACTGCTGGGCTTCTGACTCCAGGTTAGCAGCTTCGATTCTGGCTCAGTACGGTGGTATATGAGCAAATACGCCAGCCTCATATACATAGATTTACCGCCTTGTAAAAGAACTCCTGCGAGATAAAATTCCGGCACATCAGCATATCGGAAAAACGTAAAACTATGTATTTAGTGGGACCTATAACCAATAGCATTACTTTAAATTAAATTCCACTTTCATCGCATTCGAAAAATTACACGGATAAAATTGTATGGACTACTGTCCGCCGTATACTGAGAAACCGTTTCCGTTTCCACGTTGGGTAGCTTCCGCCAAGTACAAGTATCTCTGGATATATTTTACTGTTAACCTCATGGGGCCGTGAAATATTTCCCTTAACACAGGTTTCCGCTATGTAGAGGTTCCATTGTAAACAGGTTTCTCTCTAGTTCTGTGAGATGTTGGTTCAATACTATACAATTAAACATTCACCAAAGGAGCAATTACACGTGTATTACAATAAAGTAGAAGTACCTCGTGGTTATACAGTAACATTGACTGTGTGAGACTGCCAGACTGAGGCATGCGCGGCAAGCGGGTTAATCATACTTGAGTGTCTATGACCTTGCAAAAAAAAAAATACAACCTTTACCCTTCCTTACACCAAATGGTACCCGCTGCTGCGCGAGTATTCCGTGGTTTCACATTTTCACACCAGTCAAATGCTGGGGATGTACCTTAATTAAGGCCACGGCTGATTCCTTCGCACTTCTACCTCTTTCCTATCCCATCGTTGCCACAAGACCTATCTGTGTCACTGCTACGTAAAACCAGTTGTGAAAAACACACACCTGGTTTATGTAAATTATCTGCTATGATAGTTACTTATAATACTATGTTTATTACATGCAAATAGAACGTGAAAGGGGCACACAGTGTCTAAGAGGGAAGTTTGGTTGTACCCTGGCCACCAGAGCAATGTCGAATTACGGAACACAAGCCGCGCTAGTCTCATTGCGTTAAGGGGACCATGTTTTATTCAGCACGCCCATCCCAGGCTCATCCAATTGATCCCTCTCTTACTAGCCGGATAATCCACGACCACGCACCACATCGTGCCTCTCATTGGCGTAGACCTCCATATTTAATTGCTCAAGGATTAGTTCGGTGATGCTTTCAACTGGAAAGGAATGTATCGGACCAAAGCAGCTGCTTGTGTGCATAAATAATAGTCTGTGTTTAACGTTCAATTAGTCGTAATATCGACGTCGCGTTTAGCAACAGAATGGGGATATACGAGGGTCATTAAATAAAAACGACGTTGAGTATTTCAATCTGTAAAGTTACATAAATCTTACGTGCATGAATCCCATGCAAGCTGGAGAGCTCCCTCTCTGGGTCAGTGGCAGCGTGTCGGTCTCGCGGCTTCAAAACCGGCAGTGGAAGTCCGATAAAAGTTCGTTTTACCCAATAACATTAATTTAAATTCAGCCACAGATCGCGCACCTGGTGGAGTAAAATGGAATTTCGAAATTGACACGCGGGCAGTCTAAATGGCATCGGATAAAAATGCATGTACAGGATGTACCAGAAGTATACCGAAAAAAAATTAGGAGTGCTCTTCGTATTCTGTTAAGACCGATGGTGCAATCGGATTAGCCGCTACATGTCGCTGTGTGTCAGAGAAGGGAGGGGAAGTGGGAAGTGGGAGTCAGAGCTAATGCACAAGTTTCTCGTTCTTTTATCATAATCTCTTCCCAGACCCAGTAGACAGTGTACAGTTTGTTCTACACAAATTGTCTGCAATGCGAATCCCCTTGCAAGAGAAGATGAACTTGTGTGAAGAATACAGGCAGCTTTCGCGATACACCACACATTCTGAACAGAGTACAAGGCTCAATAATACATCGTTGTGAATAGTGCATCGAAGTAAGAGGGGGTGCATATTGAACATATACTGTATTCACACTATTGGGCGCATTGTTTCCTTCGTTCAGGTTTTCATTCCATTTACAAAGTTGTAAGTGAAGAAATTCGCAATAGAGGGACGGCAGCATTTCATCTTCGAGTACGTTAAATAGTAAAGAACGTTACTTAGACTACCAGACGAGAGGAGAAACGATCCGGTGCATTTCTTGACTGACAAGTGTATCTTAACTACACAGTGTTCTTGTTCTGTGTGTGCAGTTGCGGATGTTTAATATTGCCTGTAAGAGACGAGGACCATCTTGTGCGAGTCAAAAGACGAAATGTGTGCATACGTGCGGAGCATTACCTCTGTCTCCACCCTCAACCACACTTCCCCTCTCTCCCCTTCTCTTCCCTGAAGCACGATAGGTGCATGTGCTCTGGCATACTACTGTAAATACGGCAAGTTCGTCAATTTGAATCTTGTGCCCGGGTGTAAGAAAGTAATATTATTTCGTCGAAAAGGAAATGTCTCCGCCAATCTGAATGCACCATATTTCTTAGCATAACACGAAGAGCATTCCTGATTGTGTTTTCGGTGTAGTTCTGATACACCTTGTATAGTACATAGACATATATAAAATACCCTAATTTAAAAATAAATAACTCCGTAGCTTATCAGGATGTAGCTGATCGGTATCTGCGTGAATGTTTAAGTGGTAGCAGTTGAGTTCTTTAAGTTTTCTTGATGTGCATCGTTATCAATCATTTAATCAATCAATCAATAATTCACTCCTGATCTGGATTTATGGCTGTCGCCTAGATGACAGAATTGTAACCCAAAGTTTGCATCATTTTTCTAACACAACCCTTAAGTCGGATATCACTCAGAACAAACAGCGCTGACTCATTATGGACCTTTTCTTGTTCGCGAATCAAGTAGACATTAGTATACATTAGAACCAGCCTCCAGTTCGGGTCTTACAAGTGACGTCCTCTGTTTTTACTTCCTTATTAAAATCCCTTAATACCCACACAACCATGTGAAGTGATCTGTGACCTTCATTTACACAAGTATTCGCAATGAAATTTCGGAGACAAAACAGTCTACAACTAAACTGTTTATCTTATGTTTGTGAAACATACATTTCCCTATAATCGTTCAAATTTTTGTCTGACTTCTGACAGCTTGTACATATCTTCTGAAAACAAGAATAGCATCTTCCTTGTGGAGCATCCTGTGGCGATGTAGGATTACATATAGAGCTAAAAATAATGTCAACAAGGGATTTCTTGCCTTTGAGCCAAAAGACTTCCAAAGCTTTCGCACACGTTATCCGTTTCCTTTAAATAAAACAAAAACGAATAAAAGTCGCAGGAGTCACAAAATAAAATCAGGGTCATGAGAGGAAGAAGTTTGTCGGGCTACACTTGGTTCAATAAATGAAAACGGATGGCATCTTCTCTGAGTCTGCCTGGAGCAGATAACACAGTGTGAAGAAAAACTGGCGTTAAAATTGATTCTCCCTTACAAACACTGTGGACTGTTCAGTGACATCATTTGTAATATCTCTTCCAACCGATGCATTGGGGTTTGTATAAAAACTTACAAACTTCTACGTTGAAAATTATATTGAACTAGATGTAGTACCTGGCGCTATGTCCTATGTCTTTTTGTCGTATCTCTACCCCCATCAACCTTAGACTGAACTTCAATTTTCGATTTTTTAAACTTTTAGGATTTGTATTAACTGTCAATTATGTGTGAAGTGTTTTTGTAGATTCCTTAATTGTGACGTTGACATGATTTCAACGTCATTGGCACTGTCACCAATCAGCGTAGAGACCCCGAAATCTGTGGATTGAACACTAATATAGGTCAGTTTACATGTTTTATTTTTCACCCTTTATCACCCCCCTCCCCCTCCCCCATGCCGATGGGGTTGAACTTGGATTTAAAAGGCATCCAGAGTATCACTATTCATCTCAGTAACCCCAAAAATTATGGGTTCAACACTAATGTATGTCATTTACGAGCATTTTTGTACATCATCCCCTCCCCTAGAGTTGCTAGGGGTATCTTGCTCCCAAAGCATTCCACATAGAAAGTTATTTGTGAGTCAGGTTTGTTTTGAGAGCTACGCTGGAACAAGCAAACATACATACATAGTCTCTGTAAATATTGGACATTTTCTTTTCCACCCCCTTCTCACCCCGCAAGCCGACAGGGCTGAACTTGGACATAAATGGCATCCGGCGTGTCATTATTTATCTCAGCAACACCGAAAAGATATTGGATTAGTTGTTTTATTTTGTGGCAAGATTAGGACCGCTTGGCCATGTCGTCCATCTAAACAAATTATGAGGTACAATGTGCTATACCCAGTAGTAATGAGAAATACAAACTACTTACACCTATTAATTTTATGTAATACTAACATTGATAACAATAGTATTATAATGGACGATGATGAGATAGATGGAAGTCAGAAAGCAGCAAAAAGAACTACAAAAAATATGAATGTACACAACTGAATTCTGACTGCATGATAGCTACAAGTAATCGAATAAATACCTGGAATCGCTACTGCCGACAATTTAAAATTTACGAAATTTAGGTTGTTGTTGAGGATGTATTGCTGGCACTGTTTCCTGAAAGTAGCAGGGCTGGCTTCTCGGAAAGAGCTAAGTAGCGTATGCCACAGTCATGCTGTAGAAACGACAAAAGAGTTTGTGTCTTATTGATGGGAGAGTATAGATAATAATGTGTCCCGTTAAGACTGCATTCCATGATTTTGGTCGGATGACAAGCAGAACTGAGAATCACTATAAGCTGAAGAGAATATAGATATAATTCTGTGATAAAGACATAGGGGATGAAGGTTACGGCATTATTATAGCCTAAACCAGCCTAGTTAGTCGTAAGCAGAGGTTGCACGGTTACAGTAGAGAATATCCTAAACCTGACGAGCACGTTATAACTTCTCAACAAGAGTGGCAGCCAGGTCATTGTCAAAATGAGGTAACGTTCATGTACAAAAAAGCCACCCTTTCAACTCTGGAGTTTAGAGCTCAAGACACGTTTTTGGAAATAATCGCCATATGTTGCGTCCAAGAAAGATGTTTATCTAGGATTATCCTTAGATCTTTGACCGATTCATGTTAATATATAATAATAATAACAACGTAAACGTTTCCACCTTTTCAATACTAAAATATATTCACAAAATTATAAATTACACGGTACTAGTTTCGACCCATCTAGGGGTCATCATCAGCCGTATTGGAGCAAAGATCACTTTTGGCGAAATCCTAAGAAAATGTTATTTTAAAGAATAACAAGTGAAATGAGATGTTATTATGGTAATAGTTAATAATACAAGGAATATACATACTAAGAGGTTTTTAACAAAGAATAAAGTATAAATGGGGTGTTGTAAAAATTATAATCATGGAAATCAGTAAGTTCTTGTATTGAAATGACATATATAATTTTATATTATGGCTTAGGAAGGGGGCTTAAGGTGGGGCTGAAGGTTGCAGGAGAAAGTGTAATTGTCTTGGAAAAGTACCTTTGATTAAATTTAGGATTGAGTTTAGGTTGGCTGCATTATTGTTTCTGAGGAAAGTGATAAATAGATCGAAGAGTATGTTGGGTTTCTCTGAGATTTCATTGAGATTGTGACTGGCATTAAAGTATTGGTCTAGGTGTATGTAGTAATTTTCCATTATGTTGAGTAAAGGGCCCTTGTTTGCTAATACGAGGATGTCCATGTCTTGTTCAATATTGGTGAAATTATGGTTATAATCTTGCATGTGTTGGCCGATGGCTGAAAACCTGTTGTATTTTATTGCGTTAGTGTGCTCGTGGTATCTGATAATGAAGTTTCTCCCGGTTTGCCCGATGTAGGGTTTTTTCAAAGACAATCACACTTTCTCCTGCACCCTTCAGCCCCACCTTAAGCCCTCTTCCTAAGCCATAATATAAAATTATATATGTCATTTCAATGCAAGAACTTACTAATTTCCATGATTATAATTTTTACAACACCCCATTTATACTTTATTCTTTGTTAAAAACCTCTTAGTATGTATATTCCTTGTATTATTAACGATTACCATAATAACATCTCATTTCACTTGTTATTCTTAAAAATAACATTTTCTTAGGATTTCGCCAAAAGTGATCTTTGCTCCAATACGGCTGATGATGACCCCTAGATGGGTCGAAACTAGTACCGTGTAATTTATAATTTTGTGAATATATTTTAGTATTGAAAAGGTGGAAACGTTTACGTTGTTATTATTATTACTTATATATTATTCTCAGTTCAATACGGACCAAAAACATGAAATTCATAACCATTAACGATTCATGTTATTCAATTGGTGACTCAGTGCATGTATAATTTTGCAAGATAGAGATCATTATTGAACTTCGGAGTTAATTTTCGAGTGAGTAATTTCTACTGCTCGAGGTTCGCTTCCTTTACTCTGAGTCCATACTGGTTTTTCAGGTACAGATGATTAATGTCACAAAGAATACACATTAATAGACTTCTTCACGTGCACAAAGTACACTCGTATGTTGTCGAAAATCATCTTACATGAACCAACAGTCTTCTTCTTCTTCTTCTTCTTCTTCTTCTTCTTCTTCTTCTTCTTCTTCTTAATCTATTCCCTATATTCCTGGGTCGGTACAATGTATGGGTTTAGCCAAATTTTTACGACCGGATACATTTTTTCCTAATGCCCACCCTATGTGGAGAGAAGTATTCAATATTGCATGGTTCTGTGGCGATTCGTAGTGTAATGTGTTGTATGGAGAATCGAACCCGGGGACCTCTCAACCGAAGACCAGTAAGCTGCCCATTCAACCAACGAGAGGAACAGATGAACCAATGATAATAACAATAATAATAATACTTTTTTTATATTTCACCTGCGTTCTTAATCTGTGTGTGATACCTGGGCGAAACTCAACATTGATACTACTCGAATACCACATAAGCTCCTTTGGCTATGATCACCCGTACACGATAAAGTATGTTGTGCAGTATATGGAGGAGATGAAAAGTAAGAGAAATTTATTGAAACGGAAATGAAGTTTTGAAATAACGAAAATGGTTAATTCCTTGGAGCGAAATAACATGTTAAAAAGAAGAAATCCCAATTTTTAGGCACTAATTGGTCCGAATGCACAAGTGTCATCTAGCTCCCTCCTCCATACGCCCGTAGCGCTTGATAGCACCCGGCTGCATTATCTGCACACGTCTGCAATCTATGCGGTAGTTTTGTCTTTTTTTGTCCGCAGTGAAGTTTTTATAAGTCCTGAACACGCAGTACGATCTACAAGGCTTAGGAAATAAAAGAAAAGCGATAATCTGTGTTGACGTTGTCTAGGCAACGGTCTTGAACTTCCTCGAGCGCGGGTCAGTTGTTTCGTTCGTAAACACTGCGGGATTCAATACCGTGGATATTGAAACTGGGCTGAATATAGACTAATAAAGTGACATAGAATCATTGAGTAGGAGTGGAGGTGAATTTTTAGTAAGTGAATAACATACCAAGGAATAACATTTTGGTGATAAGAGTGATTTAAATGAAAACGGATATCGAGAAATCGGACCTTATAGCGATGCCACGATATTTCAGGTAAAAAAAAGTTTCGTAACTCCGAATGATTATATGAACGATGTTGAATCTGTCCATAATTTCTAAAGAGTATTACGAGAGGTTTCTATATATTTACGAGGAGAAGAACTATTCAGTGACATAGCCAGTTGCATATATAACAATGGAGCATTCAAACGGCCACGTTCCGGTAAAACAGATACAGGGTGTGAAGATACTTGCTCAGAGGAAGTAAAAGCTAATATACATGGGCATCATTCCACTTACACAATCACGTGATTATTGGTTTAGAGGGATTCAGACAACATGAGAATGTTACAAATACAGCCTACTGCTGTGTCGAGTATCTGTAGCGAGGCTGAGGTTTGAACCAACAACTTTGTGACTTGATGAATAGAGAAATGGATGTGAAGGGATGATTTTTAATATTATTAAAAAATTGAATACATTGTGATCAATAGTTTTTACTTGTTTAACATTTCTGAAACAACGTGCTCTGCTCAAATTTTTTCCTTATCATAGGTTGAAACCTGGGAATAAGAAGAGTGAAAATATGGGCGGGAAAGGGATAATGTGGCGGGAGAAATATAAATTGTAGGGGATTTAACAGAACGCACCCCTAAAGCTAGTGAAAATCTCATAGCATAACGGTCGTGCAGGTTGCATTCTACCTTGTCATTCCCTAAGAATATGGGCTCTCTTTATCAGTATCGATGCACTTCCCTGTCTATTGCTCGTTGTGGTGATTTTATTAAAAAGTTGAAGTTAATTCTATAATAGCAGTGAGAAGAATTTTAACGTATTTCTCTACTCACAGATTTTTTCCCTCATTCCGGATCGACAAACATGGAAAGAACTCGACAGACTCCTTCTCTGTAAAGCACAACTTTAAGCTCGCTTTCTTCCATATTTTTAACTTCGTATTTCCTTCTAAGAAGTATACCACTGGTTTCTTTTCTGTATTCCTAACAACATGCTTTTATTTTATTTCAATAAATTTCCTTTACGTTGCATCTGCCTCATATATTACCTCCACCTTATCGTCTATGTATAATATCCACACATACACTACGTCTTGAAACTTTCTTTTCTTAAAGTTAGTTTGTTGTGTGTAACTTTCTTGTACTAGAAAGTTTTCTCCTCCCTCTTCGGTGTATAACTTATTATTTAGAACTCGCGTCAACTTTTTCTCCCGTGATGACTGTCATAATCAGATGTAGATGTGTTGTATTGTGGTTGAAGGAACAGGGATGTTCTGTGTGGGTGGAGTCTGGTTGGCGGGTTTCAAGGCAAAGTGTAGACTCTAACAAATGTTACATTCTTACAAACACATATTACGCTTTTCTTTCTTCCTTTGAATGTAGGAGAGCTCTTAGTATTGCATGCCTCGTGGGACGAGGACAGAATATCTGTTTGCTACAGGGTGAGTAATAAGTGCCTTACACATTTAGAAAAAATTAAAAAATAGACGTTCAGAAAATATCCAATAATAGACTCGCTTCAGTTTTAGTGATATGGGATAATAACTTATTTCGTTAGTTTTCTACTCTGTTATTTCTACAGGCTTCGTAAATATTACGCAAATAACTGCTGTATCTAACGTTTCGCCCCCGTTTTTCATGACGCTTTCATTTCGTTGTTTTTACTTTGAGAAAATACTATTCACACTTGCCACTAAGAATCACAGATATGCTATAATCTTTCATATAATCCCCAACAATCACAAGTTTGAGCCAGTAACACGTAGAGTGGTAGTTCAAATTTTCTTAAACTAAATATATGATATAAATACCATTCTACATTCTGATTTCTGTGATTCTGTCCTAATATTATTAGCGCAAGGATCTTTACAGTCCATTCACATGTGTTTCTCAGCTCCTGCCATAAAACTCTTGATATTCTGTCACTATTACCACATTACATATCGATAATATAGAATAAATTCTCATTTATACTCAAATTAGTCACCGCCAAGTTGAAGTATCATATCAAGGTTCGACGTATGCATTTCCTTGCATTCTGTATTGCCTGGCTTCTTGCCTACTCCCAAAGAAGCCGGCAATATTTTTCGTCTAGGACCAGGCGGTGGTCCTCTGGGAGAGAGAGAGATAAATCTCACTCCCTTCCTGTATTTTTGAAAGGAGGTCAGGAGGTGGCCCCAGGGAGGGAAGAGAGGACCCTATCTGCCCTCCCTATAACCTCGTTCCCAAACCTAACCCAATGAGGTTAGGTTAGTGTCCGTAGTTGCAGGTTAGATTAATACATCATCGTGACATCATAACCTCACCTACGTGAGAATAGACTAGCACACGTAAGGAAGTCTCGACGTCATTGGGTAGGGGATAATGACCTTGCCTGAGTTTGCTAATACGTCATTTGATTACTGAGCTACTTATTTTGTAACTGTTCATTTCTTCAGTCATTCGAGACTAAATTATGCAAAAATAAACTATATAAATAGACTACGCAATTTTGGACAGTAATAGGTTAGAATACAAACCAATTTGGTTGTTAGGAAGAGTCGTCTAGCTGGCAATTCCGTAATGTAGCGAGCGTAACATAAATTATAAGGTTTATGAAGGGCCGGACTCCTAAAGTTTATGCAGAACTGATAGCATAACTGTTGTACAGAGTAGGCTGCACTTGTTAGTCGTATCAGTAAGTTTACACCCTAAAATACTACCGTCTAAAAAACCGAACGTTATTTGTAAAACAAGGTGTGGGTGTATTTTTACAAGAACACCAGCACAAGTACTTTTTGTGAATAAATGGATCCTGAATTTTAAGAAAACGCTAGTAGACATAATGTTACAACTTTGAAAATAATGCATTATAAGCATGCACGACTATAACAATGCTTGTGCGCACACTTTACGAAAGGAAAATTCGACACCCAATCATAATAGCTACTTATTCAGGTTTTTCCTGAATTGTTATCAAATTTATCATGGGTATTCAAAAATTGATTCATAGTAGAAGTTCAAAAATTATTCGAAAATTATATATCTGACTTTATCTGTAGTCTTCACAGGGACCTTTTACATATTTTTATGTCGTGAATACACACACTATGGAATTCAGTCTTTGAAATCTGAACTTCCATGTCCAGCGTGGATGGATAATTACTGGAGAACAGAACTCAGAGAATTAAAAGTGAAGCATTATATGATCCTGTAATGATTAACACGGGGATTCTCCAAGGCATTATTATTGGGCCTTTAGTTTTTATATATATTATTTGGATGAGTAAACTGCTTGGAATCACAGATAAGGCTTTTTACGAATTGTTTAATACTCTACAGAATACTAAGTACGTTGCAAAACTGCTAATGACTACATAAATATCTCAACATTTATGTAAGAATGACAGCTGACAATGGTATGATGGTAAAGGGGATGAAGGTTCAGGTTGAAAAGTTTCATCGCGTGGAAAAGGCCTCTCGGTTTTGATTGCTGTATTCAAGTGGTGTTAGTACCTCATGGAGATCAGTCTACGTACGTAGGTGTTAATACAAGTAAAGATCATTGTGTAATCAGATTAACGAGCTTGTATGGTTATGACGGAACTCAGGGTCTGCATTAAGGCTGTAATGTAATCTCTGATAAGAACCTAATTAGAATATGGTTTCGATGTATAAGACCCTCACCAGAATTACTTGATGCGAGAACATAAAAAGATCCGAAGGAAAGCAGCACGTTTGTTCCGTGTGATTTTGGACAAAAGAAGGTACCCTAGTGTTAGACAAAAATTTGGCAAAATACGGGCTGGGAAGTCTTGGGAGTAAGAAGAGATTTTTAAGAGTAGGAAATATCATAATATGGGGGGTGAAAATAGAAATTCAAAAGGACAAATCTGAGCGAATATTATTTTATAAGAGTAGTAATTAAGTGTTGGACAAATGGAATGTTAAATAAACGGATATGGAATCTGCCACCAAGGCAACAACCGTAAGTGCAGATCAATGACCATCAATTGTGGATCAACATCTCGTGAAAAATTGTCGATATACTTGAACAGACAGTTGTGCTCTGACTTTAGAGTGCATATGTTGTTTTCTCGAAACCTAAACTTTGGCCGGACCGAGTGGCTCAGACGGTTGAGGCGCTGGCCTTCTGACCTCAACTTGGCAGGTTCCATCCTGGCTCAGTCCGCTGGTATTTGAACGTGCTCGAATACGTCATTCTCGTGTTGGTAAATTTACTGGCGCGTAAAAGATCTCTTGCGGGACTAAATTCCGGCACCTAGTCTCCGAAAACCATAAAAAAATAGTTAGTGGGACCTAAAGCAAATAACATCATTAAATCCCAACTTCACACGAACAACCAGGCATATTCATGTGGCAACTTCTGACCTTTCATAATCTGGTTAGAGAGAGAGAGATCCATAGGACAAATAGTTGACACCCACCTGCTGTGCATGTACCCCCTGTAGGTATGTGCCTTACATTTCTGGTTTACTGACTAACCAAACGTCCCGTGGTTTTGCTTGCGGCTGCTGTGTTCGTGCTGGACTTTTGAAGCTGTGATTAATGTGCATAGTGCTTGCTTTATGTCACGCTGCCTTGCAGCGGCGACTTTTCTCAAACAAATTGTGGAGCTTTCCGTCCATACAAAACATTAATTATACTGGTTTATCACAAAGAAATAAATTGCCTTCATCTGTTGCATCAACAAAATATAATCTTTGAAGCTTATTATACAGTTCTCAAAAAAGTTTTGCGTGTTATGATATCACATTGTTCATGTCACTGTAGTTCAAACATGTTACACTTGTGACTGTAATCCCAGATGAGGTTCGGTATTTGTCCACTAGAAAACATTTGTCGTGTCGGTCGGTTCAATATCATCAGTTTTAAGATCGATGGCGTACAGAGAACACGTGTAAGATTGGAGTAAACATGGCGAGAACACAAATTTCTCTGCTGCATGATAGATGGCAAAATCTACACATCGCAGCTCCTGTCGGAGTGAGGAAGGCTTTCAAAGACGTTCATCGAGAGACAAGAGGTGTTGCTGTACGGGTCGGACACTCAAAAGAATTCCCACAGGAATAATCGTTTTGTTTTCGTTATTCAGCACGTCAAAGGCTTAACCGTTCGGCGAGAATGTTCCGGGGGTCACCGCACTAAACGTGTCAGATTAGCAGAACCCTGACTTTTGGGTACTAGGATGGAATGCAAACTTATTTAAGAGATAAGTAAGTTTTCCTAGTCCGAACACAGATTCCGCTGCGAAATTTATATAAACATTAAAGGTTACGGACTTTCAATTAAGGCCCCTACAATTCGTGCAACCCGCCTGCATTACTGTTCAACGGGTAGACCCCACTTGCTCCTGACTGTTTGGAAAGTTTTGCCTTATTTCGTCATTTTCAAAAAGTTACTTCAATATATACTTCGCTATTTTTATTTTTATTCGTCAATTTCGCTCAATTTAATTTCCATTACTTCAGCGATAAAACTGGACCAAATATAGCTGATAGTTTATTTGCAGTAACGCACATTTTATTGTTTCATATGCGCAAGAAAGATAAAGGTTATATTTCTGCAGAAATTACATATTAAATATATCAAAGCGTGGGTGTTTAGATAAAAATTATCCTGCCACTTTAACAAACAGGGCCAAAGCCTTCGTAAGTAATTCACACATCAGTCTGAAAGAAGACAGAGATACCATGAGTTTCATATTACTGGGAGTAAGAGCTGTTCTGTCAGATATTACATTACAATACGTTGAAATTACCTCTGAATATCAACTTTCAGGACTGGTTTACATAAATCCTTTGCTGGAGCTTCCATAAAATGCACATATTCTGGTTTCAGGGAAAGAAGAATGGCAGTCACATGGATATCTTTACCTGCTCTACATAAACTACAAACTAGATCCCTAAACGTTTTGTATGTTTCACGATATTCTGATGCTGAAATTTCTCGTACGATGCGAATTTCCTTTATTAGATGGGGAACATCATCGTTTCCTGAATCACCTCTCATTATACATAGCATCTCAGGAAGTTGTAACGTGTCTCCAAGCTGAGGTTGCTGGCACACAGTAGATTCAGAAAGCTAGTGCGAGTCTTTGCCATCGTGGTGATACGGCCGATTTCGCCTTCATCACCTCAACCGTTTCACTAGCGGAGTTTCCCATTTTTTGTTAGAAATTTGCACTTTGCCCGAAGTTGACAATGATTTACCTTTCATAACGCAGACCACAGTTCCGCAACTACCTGCTTCTGGGACTAGCAAAGAGCTGTCACGCACTATCCCGTTGTATAACCAATCCTCTGTACTGCACCACAGACACACAAAGCAACTAGTCCAAGAATTTAATTACTTTTCTATGTATATCTCTTTCTTCTTCTTTTTCTTCGTAAATGGGTCGCTTAGGACTACGAGAAATCACCACTTTTCGGCCTTCCTGTCGGCCCAGTATTCCTTTATGCGCAACGATTGGATATGTTTTCGTTGCTCTGACCATGTATGTTGTCTAGTCTTTTCGTCTTCCTTGAAACCCCATGTGTGAGTGATTTTTCCTGATTTCATTCTGGTCAAGTAGGTTTGGTGATACTAATGCCTTTATATATACAATACTTACAACTTTTCACTAGTGAAGTACATTGTAATTATTTCTGTTAGAGAATAACAGAGTATTTCGATCATGGAGGTCGAATTAGTGAGTAAGCAGAGCTGACCGCACATAACCATCTACATCAGCTTAATTAACAACACACAGATAAATCAGTTCGTTCATCAGCCAATAAGCTAATAAATATCGCAGGAGCTGTGTAGTGCGTCTCTTTTGCTACCTAATTCAATACGCTCTGTATTGCGCAACTGCATTCATAGTTTCACTGTGTTCTCCGTAGGGAATTTGATAATGTCATTACAGTGTACAATCTATAATAAAGTATCCGTTTAATAACGACAAGGTTATCTCTACTGTATTTTGCTCAGTACCAGATTTTACAGACGACAAATTTCACCCAATATTTAAACTTTCACCATTTTCAGTATTTTCTGTACTGATGCCATTTCAGTTTATTTCTTTACGTGCCATTTTTGAATCGTTAAAATGTTCATTGTAGAACCATGAATTCCTGTAAATGTTGGAGACAGTATGGGACGGCTGGAGTATGAGTATTGTTAACAATTCTCTCAAATGTTCACGTTTATACCATACAGCGGTCATATGTCCTAGAAAGCGTGACACTCATATAACATGGACGCAGCACCAGATGACGGTGCGTTCGACAAGTACCACGCACAGAGGGATGGGATTGTAGCATTTAGTCAGGTTCTGAACGGAATTGATGTGATGAGACAAGAACAGGGTGCGTATATCAAACTGTCCGTTCGCAGGGGTCACAATGACAAAGAATCTGATAGAGAGCTTGTCGGAAATGTGGGGTATAATGCCCTTCCTTACCGAACCGTTCCGAAATGGGCAGGAGCATTTCAGCGCGCATATGAAACTAGCAACGACGTGGCCACGGCTCGGACTACCTGTTAGTGTTCTGAATGATGTGTCACGTCCAGTAATTACCCAGTGCATGCACGTGGACAGAAGATGGACACTACTCCAGTTACAACAATGCCATCTCTATGACAACACAGACACCAATCAGCAGAGTCTGCACTGATCCAGTTTTAGCGCTGGGGTTGGAAAGAGCTCGAAAATCCTCCATATTCACCGGGCATGTCTCCCTGTGATTTTGACCTCATCCCCAAAGTAGAGGAGCCATTGGGTGGGGGACAGTATGAGACACACGGGGGCAGTACCAACACTGTGAAACATATAAAAGTCACACATTTTGAGGCGACTGGTATTGGACGCCTCTGCATTACTGCCAACTTGCTGTGGGCAATGCTTGAGGGCCTACACTGACGGGTTAACGTAAAAGGGGTTACCGTAAATGTTTTCATGGCTCACAGTTTTCTCGTTTTATATCCTAACCCTGGCATGAATAATACATCCCACAGCACCCACTCTCACTTATATATTTCCATTTGTCATGTAAATCCCCATTCATGCGAAACATTAAAGCTTCCACGACTTAAATCACAACCGTCGTATTTTATTTTGGCTCCAGCTTTGTTTAGTGGCTCAACTGGCAGACTATTGGCTTTCTGAGTCCATCAGGATTCAGTACAGGCTCAAGCCTGTGGTGTACTCATTTAAACCATTACCTGTCGGTAGATTTACTAAAAAAAATTCCTGAGCGACATAATTATGGTAATATACTGTCTCCAAACGTGGAAAAACGCATAACCTGTGGGACGTGTATGTGAGAATACAGAAAAGTCTAGAATGGTGCTATGATTGAATAGAAGAAAACAATAGTTGAAATCTTACCGAAAATTTCCAAACTACCATCACTATATTGTTGGTGTCATCTCCAGATTTATGGCATAATTAGTCTGTAGAAATACGCCTCGGGGATTGTCATAGAGTTATCTAAACTTAACAGGCAGCTTGGCTCGAGATATTATCATCGCCTGGAGCTTCACATCCGCCTGCTATGATACATCACATCAGCCAGTGATGTATTGCAAGTTGCGTACTCCCCTGCGTCCCTGGCCCGGTTAATCTGAGCCAGCCGCTCAGGACAACGCCACGTTATCGAAGCATGACATATTACCATCCTGTGGACCGAAGGTGAATGCTACGACTTGGCTTAGGGAAGAGTACTAAATCCTTGTCTTGACGTCTAGCACCTGTAGTTGGTATTGATGTTGATTCTTGATTATTATATTAAGTTAATAATTGACTTCTGCAGGTGTAAATCACGCGATAAATCCACAGATTACATGGGGGTGGTTGATGACCTTAAAAATAATTTGTTAGGTATTTTCAACGTAAAAAATCAAGACATCATTCGTAACAGGAAAAATTCAGATCCGACATGCAGGCTTTTTATATTAATGATATAAGAAAAACAAGAAGAAGAATATCGTGATCAATGAAAAACTCAGACACTACCAGACAGTGCTCCGCCCGGAGGTTTTACATGCAGCTGAGGGTTTGAACCTGATAAAAACAGGGTTGGTCAAGAAGTTTAACTAGTGGAGAGAAAGATTCTGAGGAAGATACTGGGATCCAAAAGAGCATAATTATGATGGATCATACAGAAAGAAAGGAAACGAAAAATTATATCTCAAGATGGAATCGATCTCAGGTACAATCCGGAAGAGGAGAGTCATGTTCTTCGGGCATATCTACAAAATGAACCCGGGAATACTGACCAATCAAATAATAAGAATTTTTGAGATCATGAAAACTACAGTGGGCTGGTACCAGAAGGTGAAGAAGGACATGGAAGAAATGGGAATACAAGGAACGGAAATCAGTAACAGGGATGCTTACAAGTCGAGGATCAGGGCCACCAAGAGGTTTACATCCCGTACCCAAGAAAGGAGGAGATTGCAGAGTGAAAGGGTGAAGGAGAACTGAACGAGGATTAAAGACCAGAAACGGATGAAGCTGAATTCGAATTAACATGGTCCATAGTCAGCCAGAACGAAAGAAGAAGATATGACGGTAAGAATACATAAATAAAGGGAGTCAACATTCTAAAATGAGACTGGTTCGACTTTATGGATACTTTCTCATACTTCACATCAGCCATTGCTTTATTGCAAGTTTCATACTCCCCTGCGACACTGGTCCGGTTAATTCGTCCTGCACAATGCCGTGTTGTAGTTAACAACTATTCTGTTACCACTTCCTTGAAATGTCTCCATTTCCTGATTCCCGTCGAGACTTAATAATGGATACTCTAGGATAACAAAGACAACAGAGGGATTCAGCTCCAAACCTATTTCACGATACGTTTCCTGTATCATTTTTAATGTACTTTTTCTTGAAATAAGGTCTAGTTTTCTACGAATTTATAGTTAAAAATTATCATGTTGCTTCTTGATTGCCTTGAAATACCTCCATATCCTTAACCTACTGATCTAGTATGGTTTCCACGAATTAGTAGAGAATGTTTCATTCTTTACGTTGGTAGTACTTCCATACATCTGCCTGGAGTAAGTACTTGATCATTGCGTGAGTATTCAGAACAAATTTCTTTGATCATTGCTTTTTTTCATTAGACAGTTTCAATAACATATAAACTTCTATCTGAAAATCAATTCAGTGGATTATATTCAAGTGTTTACCAATTTCTTAAAACAATTACGAAAAGGCATTGAATCAAAATCGTAGTTAAATCATTTTCAGTGTCAGAATTAGGGATAATATATAGTACGTGTCCCCGTTAAGAATGGGGATAATTTATAGAGTTCGTATAGCAGTTCAAATCATGAGTCACTTAATTCTGAAGTAGTTGTAATAATCCCTGCAGGAAGTTTTCTGTGGCTTACCATTTTCACACCAGGCAAATACTGAATGTTTAAATTAGAGAATGCCATGCACGCTACTAGCTTCTTTTTACAATCTAGCAGCTGGCAGCTCTAAGGTCGGTTCTTACGCAGAGAAGCTAATCGATAAAATACTACTTACTGCTTTCCGATATCCTTACTGGTGGAAAATTTATGACACTTTCAAATGTTTGACATTTAAAGGGGCTCGGCTAGTTAGTGCAGACATTTTTTAAAAACAACTTTTAGGACAAAATATGCTTGCTAACATATGTAAACTATATATATTCTGAAATAGAGAACTCCAAAGAATAATAATGCACGAAAATCAGTCAATTTTTTGAAAATAATTTTCGTACACGTGCCTGAATTATTAAATCAGCTTTCAGTTACCCATGATGACTTCTGTATATTTAAGTATTTCTATTTAACTCTCATCGCTCATTTGAAGCAGTTTCAGATATTATCACATGTCGATCATCCTCCGTGGCTTAGGCTGCAGCGCACCGGCCTCTCACCGCTGGGTTCTCTGGTTCAAATCCCCGTCACTCCATGTGAGATTTGTGCTAGACAAATGGGAGGCGGGACAGGTTTTCCTCCAGGTACTTGGACTTTCCCCGTCATCTTACATTCCAGCAACACTCTCCGAATGGTGTCAGTAATCCTCTTCATATGATGGCACAGTGCATTGTTTTGCCACCTCCTGTACTCACCAATTTCTCGGATTGGCCCCAGGATCATTCTCAGTATTTTTCCTTCTTTAGCTTCCGACTTTCCAGTCAGACCATTCCTAGTCAATGTAAGGCTTTCTGCTGCATACAAAGCGTCTACACGAATGATTGAACAATAAAACCAAAGCTCGTCTTTGAAGGACACTGATATTTTGTTGTAGATATCTCCGCCGCGCAAGTGGGCGTGTGGTTTGTGTCACGGGAGACAGTGGGTTCAAATCCATCTGCCGGCATCCCTGAGGTTGATTTCTCGTGGTTCCCACTTCCACACTAGGCACACGGGGTCGCTTCCTTCCCACCCCTCATCCTTTCCTATCTCACGTTGCAATAAGACCCATCTGTGTCAGTGCAACCTAAAGCAAATTGTGAAAAACATTGATATTCATCGTCCGTTCGTATGCCACTTTTATCTAGTTTATCCTGCTGCTTTATCAGAGTCCTTAGCTACTATCCACTCCCCTAAGTTCTCAAAATTTTCCTCTCGTTTGATTTTCTCCTATTCTAAAATTAATCCTCTAGGATTTGGCTTGATAAAGGTTATAAACTCCCTTTATTTTTTATTTCAAGGGAGATCTGAAGACTAGCCTTTGCTCCTTGGGTTTTAAGTTGGTTGATTTGTATTGATCCTTATTTTAACTCATATTATTTTTTTCCATTATAATTGTGCTCAATCCTCTCACTTTAACTAGTTGGCACAGATAAGCATTACTTCAAGCCAGGCGATAATAGCACCACCTTACGTAAGGCACTTGTCTGTGAGTTGAGAGTAATGCAGATTCCATAAGAGAGCATTGTAATGTAAACTTACCGTAAACCGAGCTTTAACAGAACTTGACGAAGCCAGTCCCTATAAACCTACCCGCGATACAAGTGGCATCCAAGCAATCTTGCTGAGCTCATCCGTTCTCCTCATCAGAGGTTAGTTGTGCTGCGAAACGCTACTTCTCCCCACAGACAAGAAGACGACAAAGTTGTCTCTCCAAGTTGCTGCGGGCTCTGGCGGATCCATGATTATAACTTTTCGGAATTAACACAGAGAGAGAAATTCTCCCTCTAGTTCACTTGCTTATGTATTTCCTCCTCCTTCCTCAGCCACCCACCATCTTCTTGACAATGGAATGCTGTGAACCACTCTAATTACAGACAGCAAACCACTCAAAGAGCATGCGTCGACTAATTAAGTCTATCCACCTCAGACACGGTACAATCACCTTAACAAATTGGAACTTCCCCTACACTTTGTTCAGTAAGTTTCTTGCATTCCAGAACAAGATGAAGACGCGGATCTGATAATTATACAAACGTTATTATTGGCAATACTTTTAGGGTTCATGTTACTCTCGCTACATTATGAACGGGCGGACTGGTCGACATTTCCTAAAAACCAAATAAGTTTGCATTCCAAGCTTTCTCTGCCTGTAACTTCGGAGTCTAGATATAACAATGGCAAAAAAACATAGCAAAAGAAATCATTGTCATAAATATAGTTGTGTGTGAACTGACTGGAAGGCCAATCGGTTATATTCCTTAATAGGGACGGATATATGATGCATGTACCCAGGCTGGATTTTTAGGCAGTAATAGGTTAGAACGTGGACGTACTGAGGCGAGTAACAAGTTCACTCTACCATGCACAACGGTTGAGCCGTGAGATTTGCATAAGCTTAAGGGGTACGGCCCACCAGAACCCCGTAGAATTTGTTACTCTAGCTACATTACGGAAGTGGGGCTAGGCTACACTTCATAATAACCGAATTAGTTTGCATTATAACCTATTAATCTGAAGTCTAAAAACTCTTGTACTTATATTGCCTACATACTTTCACGTACTTGGAAGCCCGAACGGCACAATGAATCATTTCCGCACCCATATTGACATAATTCTTCTCTACATATGAGGAATCCATATTTGAAGTTTTGCAACACTTTTTATACCATATATTACAGGTATTTTTTCTCTAAGAGCTACCATAGCATGTATACTTTTAATCTATTATGAACTCGTTTAAACAGATACTTAGTTGAAATTTAAACCCATCATCATTCAACGTCGACTCACTTACAGTGGACGTTGCTCCTATATATTAAACGCCCACTAAGGATCCTCCAAAGTAAGTCAATAAACGAGAGAGTAGGAGGAGTAAGAGGAGGGACCTGTCATCACCCTCTCCCGACCTGGACCCAGGAGGTCAACACGAGTCCCTCCGCCCTCGCAATTTGGCCCCAGTCCAATAACTGCTCTGTCTTCTTCATTTTTCCACTCTTCTCTTCTCTCAAGTAGACTGCTCCAAGGAATCACCTTGGTGAACTCTTCCATCAACTGAGCCATCTTTACAAGATGTCAGACTTGCTCTTTCGTTACCTGAATATGATGTTAGTAATGATCATTAAAGAGATATCTGTGAGACTGTTTACAGGTCGTCAATTTGTTCTCTCATTTCACCCAAAGATACTTCCAAATTTACTTAAATTATCTGTAAGGTCCAGATTTAAGTACGACTCAATTATTTGGAACACGCAACGAAAACGTCAGTCTTAACGAGAGCATTCCCAAAAGTCACAGGCAACAAATCAACCAAAGCACATGGCGCTGAAGCCATGATGGATCTCGGCTTTAAAGGGACTACTGATAATCCCGAACACCTGCAGATTTGGAGATGACGCGTGGTGAGCTTGACGTAGCTCCTCAATTGTCCTCAAATATACTGAGTGCAACTACAACCAGCCTTTATGTAAAGCTATAGAACGGTATTCTTGTGGGTAAAAAAGCAGATACTAGGACTAAGATACAATCTCGTAAACCCTAGCGTGTGGAGCCGTCATCTATAAATCATTAAAATATACTCAAGGAACATGGTGTGGAATAGCTTGCGTTATAGTTGAAATTCCAAATATTTCAGTTTCCAATATAAAATACAACTGATTATTCAAATACTTGATAAATCGATCTAAAAAAGTCTCTTCATAACGAAGACAACATCCGAAATTACTGAGAACTTTTCAACAATTTTAGTACTTTTCAGGATAATTTAATAGACACATGCACACATACTCCTTCATTATACACTGCTTTATCTCTGCAAGTGGCCCTGAATTCATTATTCAGCTACCGAGCGAGATGGCCGTGCGGTTACCGTCGCGTAGCTGAGAGAGTGAATTCGAGAGATGGTGGGTTCGAATCCCACCATTGGCAACCCTGAATTGTTTTCCGTAGTTTCCGATTTTCATATTAGGCAAATGCTGAGGCTCTCCTTTAAGAATGCCACGGCCGTTCCCTTGCCAATCCCAGCTGTTTCTCATCCTCGCGTCGCCAGAAACCTTCGAGTGTTGGTGCTACGTTAAATCACTACCAAAAATAAATAAACTGGGGGTTTCAAAGATACACAGCATAATTTTAGGGTTGATTCCTGATGCATAAAGAAGGAAAAGTCTATATAGACATACGTCTGGAAATGCGAAATTGCTTGGCCTCCACGATCACCTGATCTGAACCCGTTAGACTTCTTTGTGTAGGGTTACGCAAAGTTTTTGGTGAATGCGACTGCTGCAGGCGGCGAGCATTTTAAACACCACTTGCTAGGTAATGACCGGAATACATCAGAACGTGCAAGGTAGTCCACCACCTGAGGTATTAGTCTGATATCTTATGAAGTATGATTTCAGGACCCATGTATAAATAAAAAAACCTTCTCCATATGCAAAGAACCTAACGCTGAAATTACGCCATGTACCGGGTGTTCACAATTAAACTGACGGTGTTCAGCACGGCACAGCCCCGAGCTGCAACGATCGTAGGAGTCTGAAAGTCCGTACATATGCCAACTAAGCAATGCACTTGAGAATTACGCCACAAAAATTATTAGTTCCAAGTCTTTCCACCAGGCGAAAATATGGCGCTGAAAGCAGCCATGGCGTGCATTTTCCCATAACTCTGACATCAGAACGTTCTTGCAGTGGAACTGCGTTTTTTCATTTCCTTGGTTGTTGCAGGACCAATCAATGCATTCAGGTTATGTGACTGTTTGGCGTGGTTTTACAAGTTCCGTCATTCTTGGTCCATTTTTCTTTGAGGAGATGACCCCTCGTGGGCCTGTTACGTGTACAGTGCAACATATGCTGCGGGAGACGGGCGACCATACTGTGACATGTTGCTGAGCCGGGAGGCTATATCGAACAGTGTTTGTAATCATAAATGCTAATAAACCTGCCAGAATCGCCGTTTTCGTGCGTTTGATTTTTCCTGCCTTCTTCTGCGACCTTACCATTGCTTACAGGGCCATATTTTCGCCTGGTGGCAAGACTCGGAATTAATATTTTTGTGGGCACAATTCGTGAGCGCAATGCTTACTTAGCATATCTACGAAATTTCAAACTCCTACGATCATTACAGCCCGTGTTGTACCGCGATGAACACGGTCAGATTAATTGTGGACACCCGGGATTTTTTAAATACTCTGCATGAGCCAGAAACTTGCCAATAACCAAACTTGTAGTTTTACGTGACATTTGATGCCACAATCGCAGCCACGGACCTCCAAGTCCTAGCCACATGACGTTGTATCTCATTTGAATAATTTTGTGCACATTTGAACCGCAGTCACCTTAGTTTATCAGAGAGTTACATTCATGACAGTGCTGAGATATTTGATATTTGGACTTGAACTACTAGAAATGGAAATTTCGCCGGCTATGTGAAAATATAGACTCACTCGTGAAGAATTCAGTGAATGATATTTTGTAGGAGTCTTACATGAAAGATTTGTCAATTTACTTGTATTTCCTTTCAGTTGTCCAGCAAACAGCAGACGTTCGACTGGAGCTTAACATGTGTGGCCACCCAAGCGTCGTGACAACAGCCTTGATGGATCTGCTCAAGATAAACGTTCTCTTGGGAACAAGCCATCTGTTGGCCATTTCCTTGGAGCACAAAGAGGCGTGTCGCAAAGCGATTCATCTGATAGGAAACTGTTTTGAAGTAACGTTCCAAAACGAACACGTATCACTTTTCTGCTTTTATTCCCATCTCAACTTCTGTTGCTGTGTCACGAAGGATGACAACTCGCCAGATAAGTTATGTTGTGAAAGTCTTCAATCAATACTTTTACAGGGACGGAATGTTCATTCCCAGTAGTATTAGAACTCAGCACTCATCAAGTGTCTCCACAACCGCGCACTACGGGGATGTGAAAAGATTTGCATAAACAACAGGGGCAAGATTATTTAGAATCCCTCTTACTCGAGCAAGCTTCTCTGCAAGAATTTAACGTAAACCTCAGTACAAACTTTATTGCTTGATTGATTCACTCGTTGATTGTTGAGTACGCTGCCCGAAGTCTGCTTGATACTTCGACAGTTGTCTTAATGAATGGCCTAAGTGTCACTGAAGAAGTTTTACCACATTTCCCACATCTTTGGGGTCACGGTTATGATCTGTGTCGCACATTTGGACTTGGCCCTATTTTACGGCCCTTCCTGATAGCAGCCCTATATAGAGGGATGTAATGATTATTACATTTTCTTTTCATGTTTGGTAGTCTAGTGTGTTGCCTGAAAATAAAGAGGAAAGTGTTAGGACAAACACAACACCCAGTTACCCAGCCAGAAGAATTAATCAGACGCGATTGAAATCCCCGACCCGGTCGGAAATCGAACGTGGGACCCTCTGAACCGAAGGTCTCAACGCTGGGAATTCAGCCAAGGGGGCAGACAAGTCACTGAAGAGGTGTGGCTTAAAATAGTCTGCCTTAAATGCGCATTCTACTGATGAACAATGGAAATACGAGTAGGATCTAAACTATTGTTGAACTCCAGAGAAAATTTATATTCAAATCGTATCGTTTTAGTTTGTTCATAAACTCGAAGGTGTGACATTATTGCTCTCCTAATGTTTATAGGGAATATGCTCGGTGAAATATGCCCCAGGTCTTTCAAGAGTGTGATTTCTTATGCAAGCATAGGAAAAGAGAATATTAGTAACACTGAAGTCTAACAAGAAAAATATTTGATGGTTTAAAATGTTTACTTAACGAAGATTTAGTTTCATGGAAAGCACGTAGTAATAGATCGGAGCGAAATCATATCGCCTGCTCTGATTATCTCCTTACAGAGTCGAGCATCTGTATCCTATATTTTCTCCAGGATGTTCGGTCTTGCGTCATGTGATGCGGTTAGCTTATTCGCATTGCGATCATCGTCCTCTACAAAGTGTGAACTCCTCACCACATGTTTAGGTGGGGAATTGTTTGTCTCGAGTCTCCCTTTTCGTAACGTGTTTCCACCACCACACGCAGTTTTCTAGCTCTAACCTTGGTTTTAAACTTTCACATACTTATATATATGATATAGGCTTTTGGGCTTATGCTGTGAAAGGTGTTAATCTTTATGTTTCGCAGGGAACTAAGCTCCACACAATTTTCCCCACACACTTTCATTCCAATCTTCAGCTCTCTTCTATTCTCTCCCAGGTGTCCTTTGTTGCAATTATAATATTTTTGATTTTCTATTTATTTCTTCTACCAGATTCGACTCTGCTTCGTCTATGTCCTCTCTGCTTCTTCTCACGCACACTCGGTGTTGTATAACATATTAATTGGAGCTTAATGTTGTCCTCAGCTCCCGGTTGGAGCGCTGTGCCAGCATACAGCGAGTCATCTGATGAATGGGGGTACCATTACAGCTCCAACGGTAAAGCATTCTTAAATTCAAACCCTCGCTATTGTAGAAGTCTTCCTCGGGAACGGTCAAAATTTTCTTCTGAAGACGCAGAGCAAAGTTCTCTGCGAAACTTTAAGAGTTTCACCTTGTATTCTTGACCCGATATAATCCCAAAAGCCAATATCATGTCTATAAGTACAGGCCGTGGAGGTATTTTAGCAAAGCAAAGTCCTTCTTAATTCCTAAAATGACTACTTACGTATCCTGGTACTATCCGACAGACGACTTTCGGTCCTACACTCAATACATCGTAAGCTGCTCTTGTGCTACTAAGCATCAATCTCCCATTTAACTTCACTCTCATGTCGTCCATCAGTTGATCTCTCTAACGCCCCCTAAGTCTCCCCTAAGGCCGTTTCTTCGCCCAGTATCGCTCCAAGATCCTCTTAATCGCACTATAATCCAGCATTTGATCTATGTGTCCAATCCATTGGAAAGTTTTTCTCTGATGACTTGATTGATATTCGGTATTCTGCAAGAGGAATGGATGTATACGATGCTTCGACGTCTCCGGATCTTAGATTGGCCACAATATCCTTCAACACTGTGTCGGCCAAGTTCTGTGATGGACCACGTCTAGTAACTGCAGGCTACAGAAACACTAGATGGATAACAGTCTCGTAAAGGCGTATCTTTGTAATATTGTGGAGGTTATGTAACTGAAATAAATACAAACAAAGTATGTATCTTCTACAGAACTCTGGACTTCTTCCTTGACATATAACTGGTGGCTCAGCGCGGTACCCAGGTATTTGAAATCTGTTACCTTATAAAAATTCTCACCTACCTTGCTGCTGCCGTTCTGACGGTGGCTGTCTCGACTAAAAATTGGGTACTTTGTCTTCCCAGTGTTTATATACAGTACACTTAACGAAGTAATACATACTGCCTTCGAAGTTACCAGAGATAACATTCAAATCGTACATGCAACCAAGTACTTTGTGTACTCCACTTTTGTCGACTAAAGCTCTTCTGACCACCTTCTCAAAGACCAGATTGAAAATGAAAGGAGAGAGGACATCTGCTTGATTGGCACCAGTCTTGTTGCCAAAAGGATGCTACGAATTGTTGCCTTTGTTCACTCCTTCACTGGCATAAGAAAATTACAAGCATTGTCCAAACATTTCTGGACATTCACTTCTGAGGACGTACTTGGGCCTGTTACGCTGATATGGGAAAAGGGTTTTTTGGCACTAGTAGGTTAGAATACAAAACTATTTGAGCAAGGCGCAAGGATTATCTAGCCGCTGTACAGTTATATAGGCGAGTTGCATAAATTTTAGGGTTTCTGCTGGTTCAGATCGCTAATATTTATGCATATCTCACTGCAGGATCGTTGTGCGGGTAGAACACTTTAGGGGTTCTGATAGTTCAGATCGCTAATATTTATGCAGATCTAACTGCAGAACCATTGTGCGGGTAGAAGACACTTTAGGGGTTCTGATAGTTCAGATCGCTAATAGTTATACACATCTAACTGCAGAACCGTTGTGCTGGTAGAAGACTTTATGGGTTCTGATAGTTCAGAGCGCTAATAGTTATGCACATCTAATTGCAGATCTGCTGTGCGGGTAGAAGTCACTTGCATCTTGGTTAAATACGTTTGTATTCCAACTTATCCGTACCTAAAATTCCTTTCGCCGGACTGAGTGGCTCAGACGGTTGAGGCGCTGGTCTTCTGACCCCAACTTGGCAGGTTCGATCCTGGCTCAGTCCGGTGGTATTTGAAGGTGCTCAAAATACGACAGCCTCGTGTCGGTAGATTTACTGGCACGTAAATGAACTCCTGTGGAACTAAATTCCGGCACCTCGGCGTCCCCGAAAACAGTAAAAGTAATTAGTGGGACGTAAAGGAAATAACAGTATTATTAAAATTTCTTTCCATACTCATTATACAGCAGGTATCAGTCACTGTGTACTGATATTATTTACTTATTAGTTTAAATAAAGCATTTAATTTTATAGGGCTGCCGATATCGTAGTTGCAGCCGCGGGACCTCCAGTTTTGTGGAATGCGAATGATATGAGCATAATTTATTACTTTAAAAATACACGGTGCTCTAACCTTAGATAGATAATAATATATGATCATGAGGTGAAAGGACATTTCTAATTTATCTTTTAAAATAAGGCATGTTAAAAAAGCCATTTCACATAAGATGATCGGCTGTTTACTAGCTAGTGTGGTGAAGAAAACCAAAGCATGGGCTATTTCCAAGTTCACCTTTAATCAAGTAATTTCAGTGAATGGTGGAGCAAAGTTTCTGATGAGTGGCAGCCTTTACTTAATGTACATCATCCCAATCCTCGTCTTGGTCTGCCACGGAGAAACTTGGGTTGCTATCAACAGAGTTCGAACCGCCCATGGAAGACGTGCTTCTTTACTTTACAAGTGGGATTTGTGATCTTCCCCCAGCTGCGATTGTGGTGGAGTCGATCAAACAATCAATCACATTGACACCGGATGTTGAATAGTTTATGAAAGCTTCAGTGCATGCTATAGAGTGGCTGGATAGTCTGGACATTAATTTGTGAAATCCTCTTCTGAGTTGTTGATTGTTTGTGTTTCATCATCTATGCACTTGTGTAATTGTATGTGCAGTACCATAAGCTACTATAATAATAATAATAATAATAAGAAGAAGAAGAAGAAAGCCAGAAGGACTCTATAGTTCAGAATGATTCTTACTTCGCAGAAATGGGAAATGGAAGAACTGGCGAAGAAGGAAAGAAAAATAGTTCTTGGAGGAAGATAAAAAATGAAGATCTATACAGTGAGAGAGAAAAAATGATATACACAAATCTCAAGAGAAGACGGAAGTACATTAAGAATGAAAGAGAACAGACTGACAAGGAAATTTCAACTGCATCACGAAGATAAAAGCTGACGAAACAAGAAAAGGCATGGAGGAAGTTGTAATCGATCGAAAGGGATCTGGAATTAAAATGAATTTTGAATTAAATTGGCGAATTCAACAGGTTCCAGCAAAAACACAATTAAATGGCCTAGTCTACCTGCTCAGTGAAAAGTGGCAGGAATATCAAAGAAAGAAGGAAAAACTCTGGGAGGAGAAAAGACTAACCAGTAAACCCGTTGTTTCTCTCTCTCCACAATAAGCGAAACTTGTTATGATTAAGGAGAAGGAGATGAAGAATATTTCAAAACCCGTTTTATGTTCATTCAGTGCAGCCATCAGCAGTATATCGTTAAGTTCATTTTTTTCAAGGCTGGGCATATTATGCAGTCCGCTCTACGGAGGTGTAGGGAGGGCTACATGAAACGTAGGGGTTCATAATTAGCCGTACCCCTTACCTTTATGCTACGCTTACAACACATCCATTGAGCGGGCTAAACGACATTTAGTATTCACTTTAAACGACGTTGCATTCTAATCTATTAGAGCTTGAAAATCCGAATTGGTCCTATAAGGATTAATCTGTGGAAAATAAAAAGAAATCCCACCCCCATCGCAGTTTTCTGCTTTGAGAATTAGCTACTAAAATTCAATCTGTGAAGCAGAGGTCGTCACGCCAGGAAGGAGAAACGTTTTCATTTCCGGGCACGTCTCTTCTTTAATCAATATCCCAGGAATGTAATTAGACACATTACATCCCTCTCCAGTGGTCAGGCTTACTCGCCGCCAGGGCATATTACGCATAACTCATAGCCCCATAACTTTGGTGTAATCCTGAGGGCATCTAAGACCTCCACGTCAGAGGCCTTAAACCTCAAAGCGTTCCGAAGCAGGCCGTGTAGATAGAAACGAGGGGATTAAAAGAGGCTATATAAGATAATGTGGGCCGTCTGCTGGACCAGTTACCCCTCTGGATGAAGAAAAATTCAGGTAGAAGCTTAGATGCTTTAGATTTTGTATTTATTTTACAGTGGCGCATGCTGGGATCAAGACGTGGGGTACCACTAGGAAAGTTACCCCTTTTCGATGGTTGGTTTAGTGAACGTCAAGCATTAAGGGGTTTGAGCTGCAACAGAGTCTGCTAAGTTGTCAAGACTGATTCATACACTACTGCCCTGGCCTCTGCTACTCTTAATACTCAGCATCTGATCAGTGGAGATGGTAACATAAGGTTTATCAAATTAAAGTCCTTCCCTTTGGTCCAATGACCCCGGTTCAATTCTCTTAATCAACTCCCTCTTACTGTTAATACCGCTGGCTTAGGGGTGCGGTGTAAATGACGTCTTCGCCATTTATGTTATCCTCATTAGATCATACTACCAAGCCTATCCAGATGATATGCATTATTATTATTATTATTATTATTATTATTATTATTATTATTATTATTATTATTATTATTATTATTATTATTATTTCTTTCTTTCTTCGTTTCGGCCTGCTGTGGACCACGTTATTTCAACCGTTTGCATCCTTGAGCTTTAATTCTTCCCCAGTACTCACGCATTCTCGTTCTGTGAGCCTCCTTCCTTTCATCAGTCCACTTCTTGCCTGTTTTCAGCTTTGGCCTTTCTTGAAACCTCTTGCAATCCTGGAGCTTTTTCTGGAGAGGAGCACGTTTCTGGATGTCTTCGAGTGTGATTCCTATTTCTTGAAGGTTTTTTCAACTTCGATAAACCAGGGTCCCTTGGTTTTCTTGTTAAGAAAGTAGGAAAAGATCCTATTGGTTTGTCTCTGTGTGCTCATGCGTGCTATATGGCCATAAAAATTAATCCTCCTTATCCGAATCGTGTCCGTTATCCTCTCCATATGCTGGTACAGATCGCTGTTGTGTCGTCTCCTGTACTCACCATTTTCTTTGATAGGTCCAAGAATCTTTCTCAGGATTTTTCTTTCTTTAGCTTCTAGCTTCTCCATCAGACCTTTTCTGTTCATTGCAAGGCATTCTGCTGCGTACAGTGTTTCCGGGCGTACAACCGAACAGTAATGCCTAAGCTTGGCGTTGATGGACACTGATCTTTTGTTGTAGACATTCCTAGAAAGCTGATATGCCACCTCCATCTTGTTGATTCTGCACATGATTGCTTCTTTCTCAGAGTTGTTAGGTACTATCCACTCGCCTAAGTGCTTAAACTTTTCCACCTGCTTGATTTTTCCCTGTTCCACAATGAGCTCTCTGGGGGCTGGCTTGATGTTGGTTATAAACTCTGCTTTTGGAAAGAGATTTGGAGACCAGCTTTTGCTGCTTGGATTCTCAGTTGGTTAATTTGTTTTTCAGCAGTATCCAGGGAATCAGAAAAGATCGCTAGGTCATCTGCAAAAGCTAGGCAGTCTATGATAAGATCATCTTTCTTATATCCTATTCTAAGGCCATTCTCAACCTCTTCCTTGCACATCTCCTTGCGCCATTCCCGAATGATTTTCTCCAGAGCGCAGTTGAAGAGAAGCGGTGATAGTCCATCCCCTTGCCTAACACCAGTCTTGATTTCAAAGATTATTATTATTATTATTAAATAAAAGTTTTGAATTTTATAGTGGTCGAACCCATCGTCGATTTTTCATTAGCTTTCTCAAGAGATCAGTGATCGTGTCTGGTCAATGATCACAGGTTCTATTCCAACCAACAGAAGAGAACAGTAAACCTGAAAGATTGCCTTTCATTTTAGCAGTTCTACCTACAAAAAGAAAACTATATTACTCCTTTAACAGCAGCTCTGCAGTGTCTTCCTAGAAGGATGTTGAAGTAAACGGGAGTGAAATACCAGCACTCTGTTTTCTATACAATTATATCAGAAGTATAAGTTTAGAAAGTATATACGATGAGTAACGCATGGTTCTTCGTTAGCAATGGCGATCTGACGGAGCGAAGTCTAGCACACCTATTCCGCGGTTCCCGCACTTTTCGGACATTTAGTAACAAGCCACACGAGGTGGGTCGAGGGTAGGCGGACGCGCAGCCTGGGCCCCGACGCCTTTCTCCCTGAAATACGCGCGACGGTTTTCCTCATTGCTTTCAATTTCTTTTCAAATAGAACAATGTGTCAGATGCTTACATTATGACATGCTTTAGATTTCCATCGTTCTCCTTTGAGGTTTGGGCTTCACCGGTAGCCTCAGTGTACGGCACTGCTATTTTATGTCGCACCCGTAGGTCACATGGCAACGATGGGATGTGAAAAGGCTAGGAATATGAAGGTGGTAACCGTGTCCTTAATTAACGTACACCCCGAGCATTTATCTGGAGTGAACATATGAAGAAGGAAATCCACAATCGGAGCTATCGACGGTGGTATTCGAATCCACAATCTCTCGAACTGAAGCTGGTGGCGACATGACTCAAATCGCATACTCAAATCACTCGGTAAAATCTTCAGAAAATACAAAGACATTGAACAGAAATGAGTCATCATTCGAGTCCAGATTGCGTAGCAAGTTTTATGCAGACCGCTCTACGATGATATAGGGAGATATGCATAAAACGTAGGGGTTCTGAATTAGCCGTATCCCTCACGTTTATGGTACGCTTTCAACACATCCATTGAATGGGCTAAGTGACATTTAGTACTCACTCAAATGGCATTGCATTCTAACCTGAAAATTCCGTTCTGTAGTCATCACAGTACATGAACAGAAGATAACAATCGAAACAGTTCTGTTTTGAATACTTTCTGTCAGTTTAGTGCAGTGATCCGTATAGTGAGCTCCTATTGGTGTATGAGAAATTTCACGGTACCGAACGCTGATAATTGGCCGACGTGTATATTAAATATTAAACTCCTGCGCTGAAATCGCTGCTATCTCCACTTTACAGGTCCGTGAGCATTTATAGAGCCAGCTTAGTATTATCAAGCTGCATTGCCCTAGATTTTTTGTTCTGTTTCAAGTAAACAAGATGTAAACAGAATTTCAAAATGAAAAACAATACGTTCCGTTTTATACAATTACATAGCAACTCACTGAAAATAAGAAGTATTCCGGCTACAGAAGGATATCAAACTTGTATATTAATGTGATGATTGTTCTCGTGATCATGGGCAGAAAACCTCATGTTTTACATAAAACGCGAACCATAATAGCGGGACCTTTCATTTTAAATACCCTTTCTGGACAATCGCACCCCTGTACAGGGTGTTCGAAAACAGCGTGAACCGAGTATACGAGCGTTAGTGTGTTTGCCATACTGATAAGAAATTCGAAACAAATGACGTCGATATCTCGCACCGCTGACATTTTATCATCTGCTGAAGTTAGCCAATCAGATAGCTTTGCGGTCGAATTGAAATGGCTTTACAAGGCGGTGTTGCTATATCTGCACGTGGCTTGGTCGGGCTTGAGAGCATCAAACACTAACACACCGTGGGTTTCAGCCTTTGCAACCGTAGTGTGCTAGCTATTGGGCGAGCCTATCAACAATGAGGTCCATTTTCAAGTCCCTCCCGTGGAGGAGTTTATTTATTCTATTGGCAATCTCAATCCGGGAATTAGCCATGTGCAGATTCAGACACACCGCCTCGGAAGTGATATGATTGTCTACCAGCAGCAGATGTTAAAATGACAACAACACGAGATATCGACGTATTTTTTTAAAAAAAATTATTTATCAGTATGACCAACCCTACAACATTGATATACCAAGTTCACATTTTTCCCGACCAGCCAGTATACTCATATTTTAAAACTGTTTCAATTTCTTCGTGCAGTATTTACAGGTTGCTAGAACAACAAAGAGTAACATATACATTTCTATTAGGCATGGAACTAATCATTATAGAAACAAAAGCATTGAAAAAACAGAAACAAGTCACAATTTTCAAGTTCTATGTACGAGGAGGTTGAGCCTTTTAACACTCCAGCACACGCGCCAAATATTGGGACGCAGACACACGCGTGGGGGGGCTTTCCACCCCACGTATCATTGTATTGTAAAATATGAATTACTGTATTAATAGGAGATTTTAAGATAGATTATCTAAGAATGACTCTTTCTGCGGGGATCCAGCCAGAAGGATATAAGAGCGGGGAGAGCACAGGAAATAAATTTGTGCATTACACTAGGAAATAAAATGACCTGGGGAGGAATTCCAACCCATACGCGTGTGTTTGAGGGTTAATGCAGAATGTGCAATATTGAGGTGAGTGCCAAAACTTAGAATTTGGCTTCTAGGTGACAAGTCTATTCAGCGATTGGTATATGTTGAATCCCTTATGCTTTACAGCATCAGCGATGTCTGACGTGGCACCATGACGACGCGAGTTAGTAAGATTTCAACGAGAGGACAGGCTCCCAGTGTTTCGAACTCTCTGTGGACGGAGGCTGCTGTCCTCAGACCTCCCTGGTACATTTCGTACAACTTATATATTCGCAGTCATCTTCAAACACTCCTTCCATTCACTTTTAAATTTATTTAGTCATCATGGTAGTAGGCAGTAGGTCTTCTTAACTTATGTTTGACTCATTTGATCTTTCAAAAGCAACAGTATAAAAGTTAACGGGGTAGGACCGTAAGAAGATACTGGCAGCACCGTAATGAGGCATACTTAGACAGGATTCTTTCCATATCTTTCCTTGATGATCCAGAAAGTACTATTTCGTATGAAAGGCAATGCACACATAGAAAGGCATTGGTACTGCAAACACGGCATTGTGCAAAATACCAGGCGGTCCGCGAGCGCCTTATTTTCTACTTGCAAATATCCCGCATGCAGTAGTGATGCATGGGTTGCCTAATCACTTGTTTTCGAAGGCTGTATTTCGGATGTTGTGAAACAACAGCAGTCATTTTACTGCATACGTTCCATAACAGGATGTACTTGTAAATACGCTACAGATGCAGGAAAGGAAACTTAGTAACTTATTTATACACATGTAGAAATTCCACTCTGTAAAATAGTTCTTTGTATGAAACAAAAACCAATACTGTTCGGCAAAATACGAGTGTAGAAGGAAAGTTCTGTGCTTCGTCAGCATTCCGACCAGTTTCTCCATGGATTAAAATCATGTCTGTGTATTCGATGCTGAACGCACTAGCCATTTCCGATATGTAGACTGCAAATGTATTGCTGGTGTACCATTAGACCTGCCTAGTACTGTGCGCTCAAAAACGAGGTTTACGAATGCAAGGGGTTGCATTAGACGGGTAGCGCTGAGGAACATGCTGCGAGCGACCGTCCGGTTGTTGTCTCTTCATATTCTGACGAAACCTGCCTGGCTGGCAGTAGTGCCCCTGTGAAAATTAGTTAGTAGATATCCCATTCATCATTAGTCCGTGGGAAACATTTATGAGTAGAAAGTACGGTACTCGCAAGCCGCCTTGTATATCCATCTTTACAACCTGTCCTGGATTACTGTTCTAAAACCATGGATGTGTTACTATTATTCTTCCTCGTATGCTAAAAAGGATTAATCAGGTATCTTTGGAGCAAACATCAGATGGATCTGATACACTCGAAAGCGTTTAATTAGCGCTCCTTCAGAGTATGACGGAGCTCTTACTTGTTCAGTTCAGCGGAGTGTGAATAACGAATGAGATTAATTAAAACTAGAGTAGTTTTGATCATTCCAACTTTGAGAACGAAATCAAACTGATTAATTGGACTCGTCGAATAAAAATTTAACGTTCTTCCGACTTTAAGTTTGTTTATCAATCAACTCATCAATTCCAGTCTGGTAAACACTTGAAAGGGGCGAATTTTCTTCCTCCCTCTCATTTTCTCCCCGTGCTTGAGAAAGCTCAAAAACAGAGAGAACTTATATTATACGCATACAAGTGGCAGGCTAACATTCCGTAAGAGAAGGCGTGGTGATGGTGGTGGTTTGGGGTACGGAAGAGCAGGGGGAGGGGAATAGCTTTAGATCCGTGAATAGCGACTAAAAGTGAGAAAGAGGAGGAGGAGGTGGTGGTAGTGCAGTGAGAGAGAGAAAGGGAAAGCACAAAGACGACTTCGCCGACTGCTGCTGTATCATGAATCACAGGAAGGGGGGTTATAGAAAAAGAGAGCTAGCGCTAGGAAATTCCTGACACACACACACATACACGTAAGAACAAAGAACCTGACAATGTCGGATGTGACAACCAATAAATAACACCAGCTTGCACTACGATACTCGGACAATTTCTCTTTTTACAAACACTGGATGCTCCCGCTTTTGTCTCCCTCAAACAACAACGTGGCTATCAATCCATTTCATTGCTGTAACATTATAACCGTAAACAAACATTGAATTCTGACGTCGGGGCATCTTTAACACAATATGTAACATTGACAGTAATACGTATTATGTATTGCGTTGAGGCCTTCGGTTCAGAGAGTCGCTGGTTCGATTCCCGGTCGGGTTGGGGACTTTTTATTGCGTCTGATTACTTCTTCTGCCTCGAGGACTGGGTGTTTGGGTTTGATCCAGCACTTTCCTCTTCATACTCAGGCAACACAGTCCACTACCAACCATCGCAGAAACACGCAGTAGTGTATACATCCCTCCATATATGGTTGGCGTCAGGAAGGGCATCCAGCCGTAAAACAGAAAAATCTCTTGTGCGACACAGTTCGCACCCGCGATCCCAGAGCTGTGGGAAAAAAGTGATAGAAAAAGAAGATAATTCTGAAGATTGAGTGTCAAAAATAATTTCTACCATGACTGTGCAATTTGTGATTTTGTTAGACAAAATTTCGTTCCATACCCCTTGTTATGTATCATAAAAGCCGACCGTTTCGGTATCTTTTATCACCCCTAGAAATAAAAGTAAATTTTGATACATAATGTATAATATTTTATACATAACACACACTGTGCTCCGCATTGTTCATTTATCACTTAATTCGGCACCTAAATATGTCTTATTCCTGGGGGTAATCTAAAATTAGCGGCACAAAGTGTGTGTTACCTAGCAACCATGCAGGGTGTGATGAGAAGCACTGCCATGACTGAGAGACATTATCAAAGAGGGGCGTTATAGTACAGATGTTCGATCTGAATTGCAGGCTCTGATGTAAAGTACTGGTGGATGGCCATGCCGGAGAGATGTATAGAATGCTTCTTTATCAGAGAGGCCTAAACTTATCGTACACTATGGAAGTGTGCATTTCATTCGTGGTAGTTGCATAGGCCCTGAGTCAGTTTCACCCTTTCGATGCCCTGTATCCTACACTTCCCTCTAACCTGTACATGTCCAAAATGTCTGAATTCTACACGCGACCGTCTTGTAACTCATTCGCGACTGACCTACGATTGACTCACTATCGCCAGCTCCGCTCCTTATACAAACCACCGGAACATTGTCCTTGTTTCCACTTCCAGATCACTACGGGCGCCTTCTAGGTTATAGTCAGCCACCTTATCACGCGCCTGCCCAGTTGATCGGGGTTAGTGTTTAACTCGCCGACGGCCACAACCACTGTAGCCTCACCCAGTCAGTGGAACCTTCCCGTCGTTCCTCTGTATTGTCACAAGATAATAGACGAGGGATTCCTCGGTGTCTCTGAAAACCGTAAAAGAGTAGTTAGTGGGACGTAAATCAAATAGCCTTATTATTAGACGAGGGAATGTCGGCAAATGGTTAGCCAAATTCCTCGCTGGCCAAGGTTAGAAGATATCATAGTGGTCGGGCCTAAATAATTAGACTGACCATAAATATTCCCACTCTCGTTTTAATTAAGATAAATTAAAATTTGGAAGGTCGGGGAATAGTGGGTAAAAATCATTTTCCCTACCATGAAGAAAAATAATATAGATATCATCCCAGGGGAAGAAAATATAAGCTGATGAATTCCCCACCTTCTCCTCGATTAATTCACGATCTCCACAAATTGTTTTACATGTTTTGCTATTTCAATATGCAGCCCTAATACAGATATGTTCCTCTCTGGGGCTGCGGTAGAACTGAATCCTGTTAGGTTAGAAGTTATCGGGTATCATAATAGAAAAAAGAAATAGCCTGAGCTCTGAGATCACGTTCCACTTTGCTGCAGTGGAGGACAATGGGTTAGTCCCTCATCAGCCATGCAGCGGTCGTAGTGGAGTAAGGGCTCAACTAGCCCGCTTGTCCGAGAGAGAGCTAGAACATATCACCCTTACAATCGTGTTCAGGCCGGATCGATTGAGGCTTTCTCGCTCCGTTATTAGATATTGGCCAGATTATAGGCCACGGCGGGTAAGGAATAAAACGTTTATCGATTGAACACTTCGTGGTGGCAGTTTTGGAATACTAATTAAGTTCCCCAGAGAAGACTAGACTGTTCACAGAGAAAGAAACATTATCATACCGTCCGTATGGCCCAGGTTTGATCACCAGCCCAGTGACGAGTTAATTCTCTAACCAGAAAGTGTCGATATCTCGACAATTTGCGTAGCTCAATAGTGGTAGTGTACATCCATGCACGAGTTGTTACTTTTTATTTAAAATACGGTTTAAAATTGAAATATTTCTAGATAGCTATCTCCTTGTAAAGAGAGAACCTGTGTAACTAAAAACAAAGGTCTCATCACTAGAGCCCGGAGATTTGGGCAGAAATAGGCTGGAGTACAAAGAAAGAGTAACAAGTACACACGAGTCTGCACAACGGTTATACTACGAGATTTGCAGAAACATTAGGAGCACGGCCTATTAGAACCGTGGCTCCACGAGTATTTATCACAGCTTGGCACCTAAGTGGCATGCTCCGTTTAAGTCGACGGAGGTCACGCTGTGTTATCAGATCCTATTCTTCAATGGGGGCCTGTTCGAGATCTTGGAGGGTCTGTGGTGGGACAGGACACCCACGAACACTTCTGTCAAGCCTATCCCACACATACTCTATGGGATTAAAGTCGAGACTCACTGCTGGCCATTCTATCTCTTGAATGTCCAGTTCTCGCAATACAGCTCTGGTGATGTGCGCTACATGAGCCCTGGAATTGTCGTGCATGAGGACGAATTCAGCGCCAACACCGTATGCAGCAACCAACACATGCTGTAGCAGTATTTGCTCGATGTAACCTGCAGCGGTAGGATTACCAAGGAAGAGAAGATCCGTACAGCCATCAATACTGATGGTACCGCGCATCATCACATAACCTTGTCGGAATCGGTCGCCTTCCTGGACAAAATTCGGCATGCACTGCTCACCAGGGCGTATCCATACACCTTGACGTCCATCACGCTGTATCAGGGGAAATGTGGACTCGTCTGCGAACAATACAGGTCTCCATTGGCAAAGTTTCCAGTTGAAGTGGGCACGGGCAATGAGAAGGCGAGCTGCGCGATTTGCTTCGTTAAACAGAGCACTCGAACAGGTCGTCTGGGTCGTAAGGACACTTCTCATAACCTTTTTCCTTACTTTCTGATCAGACACAGTGACTCCAGTGACCCTCCTGAGGTCTTGTTGTAGTTCTCTGGCAGTTTCTGAACGACGCCGCAACGCACAGATGGTCAGATATCGGTCATCATGTGGGGTTGTCATGCGTCCACAACCTTGTCCAACCCTGCTTGTGAACTGGCCTGTCTCGTTGTAGCCATTCCACAAGCGGTGAATAACCAACGGAGAGGCATTGAGATCCACAGTAACATGACGAAAAGTCGATCCTTCCTTGATCAAAGGGACGGCCCTTGCGACTAGAACCGCGCTAAAATGTCTCATGGGATGTGCCGGTTGACGTACAACGTGCTCAGATGACCGCAGTAGTCTGTGTACCTCACAACTACACAAGGACCCACCGCTATTCACTTTGTCTTGAGGGGTCACCTGACAGCTTAATGCATGGCTACGCCTACTGATGGAGTATAACTTCGATTTGACATACCCAGTAGCTAAGGTATCAAGGTATGTTGTACGAACATTGGAACCCCATCTAACAAATTAACATTCACACACCAGATGTTACAAAACCTGTTTTCCCTAAAACAATTTTGAACTACGAACCTACTACGCTGGCGTAGCAAGGGGAGAGGTAATACTCCCACGTGGCGCATCCCAGGTGGGGGATACGGGGGTCCTAACCGGCTTGCCGGTGGACTTGAGGGAAATAAAATACCTCTCGCGGATCAAACACAGAACCCTCTGTTGGTGGGGGACGCAGACGAAGAATACGCCCACGCTATACCCTGCCTGTCGTAAGAGGCGACTAAAAGGGGCGACCATGATGCAATTAGAACCATGATACTACCTGTAATTAGTACCATCACGCAGGGAACACCATGGGTCGCATTTACTTGCGCGTAGTACCACAATGTTAGGTACGCAATAGATTTGTGATTAGTAGCAACAGTGTGTAAATCAGGTAGGTCCTACAGTACCTGTGATTCGTACCCCTATATGAGCGACACCATGGGATTAGCGACACCATGGTTCTTCCTTACCTATGCTCAGTTCCCACTATGTGAGAAATTCCACGGGAGAGTACGAGTTCCTGTGGTTAGTCCACTTACGTGGCGATTCTGGAGGTCAAATGGACTGTATCGCGATTGACATGTCTAAAGCATTTGATAGGGTGGATCATGGAAGACTACTGGCAAAAATGAGTGCAATTGGACTAGACAAAAGAGTGACTGAATGGGTTGCCATATTTCTAGAAAATAGATCTCAGAGAGTTAGAGTAGGTGAAGCTTTGTCTGACCCTGTAATAGTTGAGAGGGGAGTTCCTCAGGGCAGTGTTATCGGACCTTTATGTTTTCTTATATATATAAATGATATGAGTAAAGGAGTGGAATCGGAGCTAAGGCTTTTTGCGGATGATGTTATTCTCTATAGAGTGATAAATAAGTTACAAGATTGTGACCAACTGCAACGTGACCTCGAAAATATTGTGAGATGGACAGCAGGCAATGGTATGTTGATAAATGGGGCTAAAAGTCAGGTTGTGAGTTTTACAAATAGGAAAAGTCCTCTCAGTTTTAATTACTGTGTTGATGGGGTGAAAGTTCCTTTTGGGGATCATTGTAAGTATCTAGGTGTTAATATAAGGAAAGATCTTCACTGGGGTAATCACATAAATGGGATTGTAAATAAAGGGTACCGATCTCTGCACATGGTTATGAGGGTGTTTAGGGGTTGTAGTAAGGATGTAAAGGAGAGTGCATATAAGTCTCTGGTAAGACCCCAACTAGAGTATGGTTCCAGTGTATGGGACCCTCACCAGGATTACCTGATTCAAGAACTGGAAAAAATCCAAAGAAAAGCAGCTCGATTTGTTCTGGGTGATTTCCGACAAAAGAGTAGCGTTACAAAAATGTTGCAATGTTTGGGTTGGGAAGAATTGAGAGAAAGAAGAAGAGCTGCTCGACTAAGTGGTATGTTCCGAGCTGTCAGCGGAGAGATGGCGTGGAATGACATTAGTAGACGAATAGGTTTGAATGGCGTCTATAAAAGTAGGAAAGATCACAATATGAAGATAAAGTTGGAATTCAAGAGGACAAACTGGGGCAAATATTCATTTATAGGAAGGGGAGTTAGGGATTGGAATAACTTACCAAGGGAGATGTTCAATAAATTTCCAATTTCTTTGAAATCATTTCGGAAAAGGCTAGGAAAGCAACAGATAGGGAATCTGCCACCCGGGCGACTGCCCTAAATGCAGATCAGTATTGATTGATTGAACGCCATAGGTTTGCGTTGCCTTTATAGGTTTGCGTTGCCTGTAAATAGCGCCGCAATATGCGAAACACCATAGGTCTGTTTTACGTGTGCGCATTACACTACCCTTGAATAGTACCATAATGTGCGGAATACCGCGAGTCTACGCTACTTTTGATTAGTACCGCAACATTACGCAGAGCATGGTTCTACTTTCCTAGCGATAAATACCATTGTGAGTGGCTGATGACCTGGATTTTGGACCCGTTTCGACTATAAGTATAATTGATTCAGCATCATGCTATAGAAGCAGTCCCTTGGTCAGTAATACTATTGTTTCTGTGCATGTGAAGCACTGTGGGTCGGATCCACTGCTCGTTTTAAATTCATGTCCGTCCATCCATTCACTCTTCGTCCTCACGCGTTGAATTCTGGTCAGTGGAGGGTTTTGGAGTTTTAAGTTTTCATTTCATTTCGTCTCATTTCCTACCATTAGGGGCCGATGACCTCGATGTTATGCCCCTTTAAACAACAAACATCAATCAACATCAATAATTTTTTTTGAACTGTGTGTATTATCGACCCAGTGGTATCTAACAATATGTATCCTTATATAAGGTAACCTATCTTAATTTGAACTAACTGAGGGGCATAACTTATGTAATCATCAGTCGCTCACCTAATATAAGATTTCTAAAACATTGCTTGCATTCTCTAACCCTTACAACGCACTGTGTAACATTCATGAGGCTACTGTTTAAGCACGCTTATAATGTAGTTCAGTTCACTCTGATATATACGGAGTTGAAAAGTTGAGAACCACCTCGGATTCAAGTGGCCTACGGAAGCATTTCAAAGTTGAAGAGGGTTGAATGCTAACTTTTCTCACCAGAGCGTAGAGCCTTAACACAATAAAGAACGGGATTTTGGATGAACATTACTTGCGAATACACTGTTCAAACATAAATTTCGTATTTGTTTCTACGTTAATCCGCACTGCTCTTAGTTTGTTTGTTATGAAGTTGAAGGATATGTTTTCGAACGTCAGAAGGAACTAAAATCGGATACGTATAAAACAAAAATACATCAAAGACATACCTACATATTAACAACAAAACATTATTGAAAATAATGCGCTAGGTGGTGACTCCGTATCCAGCACAGCGCTTGGAGATTATGATGCTGCGTTGACTTCTTAAATGTGACGCGTTCCGCGGCATAAGACCCGTACTCGGTAAAGGAACTTTTACAGTGAATCTTAACAAAAGTGTCCGGGGTGTAAAATTTACATTTCAGCTTTGACTTCTTACGCTACCTATGGGGTTTGTTAACAATTGAAGTTATGTGGCAGTTCGAGCCTTCGCCGCTCAGTGTAATGAAAACTTTGTACAACTGGTAACAAAAGTAGTGAAAACTCTAATTCCTTTTTCCCTAAATATAATTTTCTTAATTGCAATAGTCAATAATTCATATCTTCTGAAGGATTAGACCTAGTAGTCTTTTTTAAATCTTCAAAGGTAACATAAATTCTACTTGTTCTAATAGGCCGTACCCCTAATGTTTATGCAAAGCTCACAGCATAGCCGTTGTGGGGGCTAGTATATTCTTCAGTGAGTGCGAATTCCAAACTATTACTGCCTAAACTTCCGGGCTCTAGTGATCGGATGCTTGTTGTTGTGGTCGTTTCTTGTTGTTAAGCACAAGGACATAGTGAGAGAACTGTCGTCGCACATACCGCCTACAAATTAGTTCGATTTAAAACCTTATTCTATGTAAAAGATAACAACGGGTGCATGGATCGACAATACAACTCTTGAGTTGGCCAAACTTTCGAGACTTGTTGACTACAGAATTAACTTTTCACTGCGGTTTGAACCCAATGTCTCCCTAATACAAGCTCACAGTTGCGCGCCACTAACCGTACAGCCAACTCGCTCAGTGTTACAGTATTCCAATCCCTAACTTCTCTTCTACCGAGCTCGATAGCTGCAGTCGCTTAAGTGCGGCCAGTATCCAGTATTCGGGAGATAGTAGGTTCGAACCCCACTGTCGGCAGCCCTGAAAATGGTTTTCCGTGGTTTCCCATTTTCACACCAGGCTGTACCTTAATTAAGGCCACGGCCGCTTCCTTCCCACTCCTAGCCCTTTCCTGTCCCATCGTCGCCGTAAGACCTATCTGTGTCGGTGCGACG